>NW_024543268.1:0-1200000 GCF_018167655.1 Microtus oregoni
AGCGTGCTGGGTGCTCAGAGCTCAGGGTGCTGGGTGCTCAGTACTCAGGGTGCAGGGTGCTTAGTACTCAGTGTGCTCGGTCCTCAGTGCTCAGGGTGCTGGGTGCTCAGTACTCAGGGTGCAGGGTGCTCAGTGCTCAGGGTGCTCAGTGCTCAGTGCTCAGGGTCCTCGGTGCTCAGTGCTCAGGGTGCTGGGTGCTCAGTGCTCGGGGTGCTGGGTGCTCAGTGCTCAGGTGATCGGTGCTCAGTACTCAGGGTGCTGGGTGCTCAGTGCTCAGGGTGCTGGGTGCTCAGTCCTCAGGGTGCTCAGTGCTCAGGGTGCTGGGTGCTCAGTGCTCAGGTGCTGGGTGCTCAGTCCTCAGGGTGCTCAGTGCTCAGGGTGCTGGGTGGTCAGTGCTCGGGGTGCTCGGTGCTCAGTACTCAGGATGCTCAGAGCTCAGTGCTCTGGGTGCTGGGTGCTCAGTGCTCGGGGTGCTGGGTGCTCAGTGCTCAGGGTGGTGGGTTCTCAGTACTCAGGGCGCTCAGTTCTCAGGGTGCTGGGTGCTTAGTGCTCTGGGTGCTGGGTACTCAGTGCTCAGTAAACAGGGTGCTGGGTGCTCAGTGCTCGGGGTGCTGGGTGCTCAGTACTCAGGGTGCTGGGTGCTCAGTGCTCAGGGTGCTGGGTGCTCAGTACTCAGTGTGCTGGGTGCTCCGTGCTCAGGGTGCTGGGGTGCTCAGTACTCAGGGTGCTGGGTACTCAGTGCTCAGGGTGCTCGGTGCTCAGTACTCGGGGTGCTGGGTGCTCATTCTCAGGTTGCTGGGTGCTCAGTGCTCGCTGTGATGGGTGCTCAGTACTCAGGGTGCTGGGTGCTCAGTGCTCAGGGTGCTGGGTGCTCAGTACTCAGGTTGCTGGGGTGCTCAGTGCTCAGGGTGCTGGGTGCTCAGTACTCAGGGTGATGGGTGCTCAGTGCTCAGGGTGCTGGGGTGCTCAGTACTGAGGGGGCTGGGAGCTCAGTGCTCAGGGTGATCGGTGCTCAGTACTCAGGGTGCTGGGTACTCAGTGCTCAGGGTGCTGGGTGCTCAGTGCTCAGGCTGCTGGGTGCTCAGTGCTCAGGGTGCTGGGTGCTCAGTGCTCGGGGTGCTGGGTGCTCAGTGCTCAGGTGATCGGTGCTCAGTACTCAGGGTGCTCAGTGCTCAGGGTGCTGGGTGCTCAGTGCTCAGGGTGCTGGGTGCTCAGTCCTCAGGGTGCTCAGTGCTCAGGGTGCTCGGTGCTCAGTGCTCGGGGTGCTCAGTGCTCAGTACTCAGGGTGCTCAGTGCTCAGTGCTCTGGGTACTGGGTGCTCAGTGCTCGGGGTGCTGGGTGCTCAGTGCTCAGGGTGCTGGGTTCTCAGTACTCAGGGTGGTCAGTTCTCAGGGTGCTGGGTGCTCAGTGCTCGGGGTGCTGGGTGCTCAGTGCTCAGTACTCAGGGTGCTGGGTGCTCAGTGCTCGGGGTGATGGGTGCTCAGTGCTCAGTACTCAGGGTGCTGGGTGATCAGTGCTCAGGGTGCTGGGTGCTCAGTACTCAGTGTGCTGGGTGCTCAGTACTCAGGGTGCTGGGTGCTCAGAACTCAGGGTGCTCGTTGCTCAGTACTCAGGGTGCTGGGTGCTCAGTGCTCAGGGTGCTAGGTCCTCAGTGCTCGGGGTCCTGGGTGCTCAGTGCTCAGGGTGCTGGGTGCTCAGTGCTCAGGGTGCTGGGTGCTCAGTACTCAGGGTGCTAGGTGCTCAGTGCTCAGATTGCTCGGTGCTCAGTACTCGGGGTGCTGGGTGCTCATTCTCAGGGTGGTGGGTGCTCAGTGCTCGGGATGATGGGTGCTCAGTACTCAGGGTGCTGGGTGCTCAGTGCTCAGGGTGCTGGGTGCTCAGTACTCAGGGTGCTGGGTGCTCAGTGCTCAGGGTGCTGGGTGCTCAGTACTCAGGGTGCTGGGTGCTCAGTGCTCAGGGTGCTGGGTGCTCAGTACTCAGGGGGCTGGGAGCTCAGTGCTCAAGGTGATCGGTGCTCAGTACTCAGGGTGCTGGGTGCTCAGTGCTCAGGGTGCTGGGTGCTCAGTGCTCAGGGTGCTGGGTGCTCAGTACTCAGGGTGCTGGCTGCGCGGTGCTCAGTACGCTGGGTGCTCAGTACTCAGGGTGCTGGGTGCTCAGTACTCAGGCGCTGGGTGCTCAGTACACAGGGTGCTCGGTGCTCAGTACTCAGGGTGCTGGGTGCTCAGTGCTCAGGGTGCTGGGTGCTCAGTACTCAGGGTGCTAGGTGCTCAGTGCTCGGGGTGCTCGGTGCTCAGTACGCTGGGTGATCAGTACTCAGGGTGCTGGGTACTCAGTACTCAGGGTGCAGGGTGCTCAGTGCTCGGGGTGCTGGGTGTTCAGTAATCAGGGTGCTGGGTGCTCAGTACTCGTTGTGCTGGGTGCTCAGTGCTCATGGTGCTGGGTGCTCAGTACTCAGAGTGCTTGGTGCTCAGTGCTCGGGTTGCTGGGTGCTCAGTACTCAGGGTGCTCGGTGATCAGTACTCAGGGTGCTCAGTGCTCAGTACTCAGGGTGCTGGGTGCTCAGTGCTCGGGGTGCTGGGTGCTCAGTGCTCGGGGTGCTGGGTGCTCAGTGCTCGGGGTGCTGGGTGCTCAGTGCTCAGAGTGCTGGGTGCTCAGTACTCAGGGTGCTCAGTTCTCAGTACTCAGGGTGCTTTGTGCTCAGTACTCAGGGGGCTCAGTGCTCAGTACTCAGAGTGCTGGGTGCTCAGTGCTCGGGGTGCTGGGTGCTCAGTGCTCGGGGTGCTGGGTGCTTAGTGCTCGGGGTGCTGGGTGCTCAGTGCTCAGAGTGCTGGGTGGTCAGTACTCAGGGTGCTCAGTTCTCAGTACTCAGGGTGCTTTGTGCTCAGTGCTCAGGGTGCTCAGTGCTCAGTACTCAGAGTGCTGGGTGCTCAGTGCTCAGGGTGCTCGGCGCTCAGTACTCAGGGTGCTTTGTGCTCAGTGCTCAGGGTGCTCAGTGCTCAGTACTCAGCGTGCTGGGTGCTCAGTGCTCAGGGTGCTGGGTGCTCAGTACTCAGGGTGCAGGGTGCTCAGTGCTCAGGGTGCTCAGTGCTCAGTACTCAGGGTGCTCGGTGCTCAGTGCTCAGGGTGCTCGGTGCTCAGTGCTCAGGGTGCTGGGTGCTCAGTGCTCGGCTTGCTGGGTGCTCAGTGCTCGGGGTGCTGGGTGCTCAGTGCTCGGGGTGCTGGGTGCTCAGTACTCAGGGTGATCCGTGCTCAGTACTCAGGGTGCTGGGTGCTCAGTGCTCAGGGTGCTCAGTGCTCAGTACTCAGGGTGCTGGGTGCTCAGTGCTCAGGGTGCTCGGTGCTCAGTACTCAGGGTGCTCAGTGCTCAGTACTCAGCGTGCTGGGTGCTCAGTGCTCAGGTTGCTGGGTGCTCAGTACTCAGGGTGCAGGGTGCTTAGTACTCAGTGTGCTCGGTCCTCAGTGCTCAGGGTGCTGGGTGCTCAGTACTCAGGGTGCAGGGTGCTCAGTGCTCAGGGTGCTCAGTGCTCAGTACTCAGGGTGCTCGGTGCTCAGTGCTCAGGGTGCTGGGTGCTCAGTGCTCGGGGTGCTGGGTGCTCAGTGCTCAGGTGATCGCTGCTCAGTACTCAGGGTGCTGGGTGCTCAGTGCTCAGGGTGCTGGGTGCTCAGTCCTCAGGGTGCTCAGTGCTCAGGGTGCTGGGTGCTCAGTGCTCAGGGTGCTGGGTGCTCAGTCCTCAGGGTGCTCAGTGCTCAGGGTGCTGGGTGCTCAGTGCTCGGGGTGCTCGGTGCTCAGTACTCAGGGTGCTCAGTGCTCAGTGCTCTGGGTGCTGGGTGCTCAGTGCTCGGGGTGCTGGATGCTCAGTACTCAGGGTGCTGGGTGCTCAGTGCTCAGGGTGCTGGGTGCTCAGTACTCAGTGTGCTGGGTGCTCAGTGCTCAGGGTGCTGGGTGCTCAGTACTCAGGGTGCTGGGTACTCAGTGCTCAGGGTGCTCGGTGCTCAGTACTCGGGGTGCTGGGTGCTCATTCTCAGGGTGCTGGGTGCTCAGTGCTCGCTGTGATGGGTGCTCAGTACTCAGGGTGCTGGTTGCTCAGTGCTCAGGGTGCTGGGTGCTCAGTACTTAGGGTGCTGGGTGCTCAGTGCTCAGGGTGCTGGGTGCTCAGTACTCAGGGTGCTGGGTGCTCAGTGCTCAGGGTGCTGGGTGCTCAGTACTCAGGGTGCGGGGTGCTCAGTGCTCAGGGTGCTGGGTGCTCAGTGCTCAGGGTGCTGGGTGCTCAGTACTCAGGGTGCTGGGTGCTCGGTGCTCAGTACGCTGGGTGCTCAGTACTCAGGGTGCTGGGTGCTCAGTACTCAGGGTGCTGGGTGCTCAGTACTCAGGGTGCTCGGTGCTCAGTACTCAGGGTGCTGGGTGCTCAGTGCTCAGGGTGCTCGGGTGCTCAGTACTCAGGGTGCTAGGTGCTCAGTGCTCGGGGTGCTCGGTGCTCAGTACGCTGGGTGCTCAGTACTCAGGGTGCTGGGTGCTCAGTACTCAGGGTGCTGGGTGCTCAGTACTCAGGGTGCTGGGTGCTTAGTACTCAGGGTGCTGGGTGCTCAGTGCTCGGGGTGCTGGGTGCTCAGTGCTTGGGGTGCTCGGTGCTCAGTGCTCGGGGTGCTTGGTGCTCAGTAATCAGGGTGCTTTGTGCTCAGTACTCGTTGTGCTGGGTGCTCAGTGCTCAGGGTGCTGGGTGCTCAGTACTCAGGGTGTTCGGTGCTCAGTGCTCGGGGTGCTGGGTGCTCAGTACTCAGGGTGCTGGGTGCTCAGTACTCAGGGTGCTGGGTGCTCAGTGCTCAGGGTGCTCGGTGCTCAGTACTCACGGTGCTGGGTACTCAGTGCTCACGGTGCTCATTCTCAGGGTGCTGGGTGCTCAGTACTCAGGGTGCTGGGTGCTCAGTGCTCGGGGTGCTGGGTGCTCAGTGCTCGGGGTGCTCGGTGCTCAGTACTCAGGGTGCTGGGTGCTCAGTACTCAGGGTGCTCAGTGCTCGGGGAGCTCGGGGCTCAGTACTCAGGGTGCTGGGTGCTCAGTGCTCGGGGTGCTCGGTGCTCAGTACTCAGGGTGCTGGGTGCTCAGTGCTCAGGGTGCTGGGTGCTCAGTACTCAGGGTTCTGGGGTGCTCAGTACTCAGGGTGCTAAGAGCTCAGGGTGCTCAGTGCTCGGGGGTGCTGGATGCTCAGTGCTCAGTGCACAGGGTGCTGGGTGCTCAGTCCTCTGGGTGCTGGGTGCTCAGTTCTCTGGGTGCTCAGTGCTCAGTACTCAGGGTGCTGGGTGCTCGGTGCTCAGTACGCTGGGTGCTCAGTACTCAGGTTGCTGGGTGCTCAGTACTCAGGGTGCTGGGTGCTCAGTACTCAGGGTGCTCGGTGCTCAGTACTCAGGGTGCTGGGTGCTCAGTGCTCAGAGTGTTGGGTGCTCAGTACTCAGGGTGCTCTGTGCTCAGTGCTCAGTGCTCAGTGTGCTCAGTGCTCAGGCTGCTGGGTGCTCAGGGTGCTGGGTGCTCAGTGCTCGGGGTGCTGGGTGCTCAGTGCTCAGGTTACTGGGTGCTCAGTGCTCGGGGTGCTGGGTGCTCAGTGCTCAGGGTGCTGGGTGCTCAGTGCTCGGGGTGCTCGGTGCTCAGTACTCAGGGTGCTGGGTGGTCAGTCCTCGGGGTGCTGGGTGCTCAGTTCTCTTTGTGCTCAGTCCTCAGTACTCAGGGTGCTGGGTGCTCAGTACTCAGGGTGCTGGGTGCTCAGTACTCAGGGAGCTCAGTGCTCGGGGTGCAGGGTGCTCAGTACTCAGGGTGCTGGGAGCTCAGTACTCAGGGTGCTCAGTACTCAGGGTGCTGGGTGCTCAGTGCTTGGGGTGCTGGGTGCTCAGTACTCAGGGTGCTGGGTGCTCAGTGCTCAGGGTGCTGGGTGCTCAGTGCTCGGCGTGCTGGGTGCTCATTCTCGGGGTGCTGGGTGCTCAGTACTCAGGGTGCTGGGTGCTCAGTGCTCGGGGTGCTCGGTGCTCAGTACACAGGGTGCTGGGTGCTCAGTCCTCGGGGTGCTGGGTGCTCAGTACTCAGGGTGCTGGGTGCTCAGTGCTCAGTACTCACCGTGCTGGGTGCTCAGTGCTCAGAGTGTTGGGTGCTCAGTAATCAGGGTGCTGGGTGCTCAGTGCTCAGTGCTCAGGGTGCTCAGTGCTCAGGGTGCTGGGTGCTCAGGGTGCTGGGTGCTCAGTGCTCGGGGTGATGGGTGCTCAGTGCTCAGGATGCTGGGTGCTCAGTGCTCAGTGCTCAGGGTGCTGGGTGCTCAGTGCTCAGTGCTCAGGGTGCTGGGTGTTCAGTACTCAGGGTGCTGGGTCCTCAGTAATCAGGGTGCTGGGTGCTCAGTGCTCAGGGTGCTGGGTGCTCAGTGCTCAGGGTGCTGGGTGCTCAGTACTCAGGGTGCTGGGTGCTCAGTACTCAGGGTGCTCGGTGCTCAGTGCTCAGGGTGCTGGGTGCTCAGTGCTCGGTGTGCTGGGTGTTCAGTACTCAGGGTGCTGGGTGCTCAGTACTCAGGGTGCTGGGTGCTCAGTGCTCAGGGTGCTGGGTGCTCAGTGCTCAGGGTGCTGGGTGCTCAGTACTCAGGGTGCTGGGTGCTCAGTGCTCAGGGTGCTGGGTGCACAGTGCTCGGGGTGCTGGGTGCTCAGTTCTCGGGGTGCTGGGTGCTCAGTGCTCAGGGTGCTGGGTCTCAGTGCTCGGGGTACTGGGTACTCAGTGCTCAGTACACAGGGTGCTGTGTGCTCAGTGCTCGGGGTGCTGGGTGCTCAGTGCTCAGTACTCAGGGTGCTGGGTGCTCAGTGCTCGGGGTGCTGTGTGCTCAGTACTCAGGGTACTCGGTGCTCAGTACTCAGGGTGCTGGGTGCTCAGTGCTCGGGGTGCTGGGTACTCAGTGCTCAGTACTCAGGGTGCTGGGTGATCAGTGCTCAGGGTGCTGGGTGCTCAGTACTCAGTGTGCTGGGTGCTCAGTACTCAGGGTGCTGGGTGCTCAGTACTCAGGGTGCTCGGTGCTCAGTACTCAGGGTGCTGGGTGCTCAGTGCTCAGGGTGCTAGGTCCTCAGTGCTCGGGGTGCTGGGTGCTCAGTGCTCAGGGTGCTGGGTGCTCAGTACTCAGGGTGCTGGTTGCTCAGTACTCGGGGTGCTGGGTGCTCAGTACTCAGGATGCTGGGTGCTCAGTACTCTGGGTGCTGGGTGCTCAGTACTCGGGTGATGTGTGCTCAGGGCTCAGGGTGCTGGGTGCTCAGTGCTTGGGGTGCTAGGTGCTCAGTGCTCAGTACTCAAGGTGCTGGGGTCTCAGTGCTCGGGGTGCTGGGTGCTCAGTGCTCAGTACTCAGGGTGCTGGGTGCTCAGTGCTCGGGGTGCTGGGTGCTCAGTGCTCAGGGTGCTGGGTGCTCAGTGCTCAGGGTGCTGGGTGCTCAGTGCTCGGGGTGTTGGTTGCTCAGTACTCAGGGTGCTGGGTGCTCAGTACTCAGGGTGCTGGGTGCTCAGTGCTCGGGGTGCTGGGTGCTGAGTGCTCGGGGTGCTGGGTGCTCAGTTCTCGGGGTGCTCGGTGCTCAGTACTCAGGGTGCTGGGTGCTCAGTGCTCCGGGTGCTCAGTACTCAGGGTGCTGTGTGTTCAGTGCTCAGGGTGCTGGGTGCTCAGTACTCAGGGTGCTCGGTGCTTAGTACTCAGGATGCTGGGTGCTCAGTACTCGGGGTGCTCGGTGCTCGGTGCTCAAGGTGCTGGGTGCTCAGTACTCAGGGTGATCATTGCTCGGGGTGCTGGGTGCTCAGTACTCAGGGTGCTGGGTGGTCAGTACTCAGGGTGCTCAGTGCTCAGTAATCAGGGTGCTCCGTGCTCAGGGTGCTGGGTGCTCAGTGCTCGGGGTGCTCGGTGCTCAGTACTCAGGGTGCTGGGTGCTCAGCGCTCAGGGTGCTGGGTGCTCAGTACTCAGGGTGCTCGGTGCTCGGGGTGCTGGGTGCTCAGAGCTCGGGGTGCTCTTTGCTCAGTACTCGGGGTCCTCAGTACTCAGTACTCAGGGTGCTGGGTGCTCAGTGCTCAGGGTGCTGGGTGCTCAGTACTCAGGGTGCTGGGTGCTCGGCGCTCAGTACGCTGGGTGCTCAGTACTCAGCGTGCTGGGTGCTCAGTACTCAGGGTGCTGGGTGCTCAGTACTCAGGGTGCTCGGTGCTCAGTACTCAGGGTGCTGGGTGCTCAGTGCTCAGGGTGCTGGGTGCTCAGTACTCAGGGTGCTAGGTGCTCAGTGCTCGGGGTGCTCGGTGCTCAGTACGCTGGGTGCTCAGTACTCAGGGTGCTGGGTGCTCAGTACTCAGGGTGCTGGGTGCTCAGTACTCAGGGTTCTGGGTGCTTAGTACTCAGGGTGCTCGATGCTCAGTGCTCGGGGTACTGGGTGCTCAGTGCTCAGGGTGCTGGGTGCTGAGTACTCAGGGTGCTGGGTGCTTAGTACTCAGGGTGCTCGGTGCTCAGTGCTCGGGGTGCTGGGTGCTCAGTGCTCAGGGTGCTGGGTGCTCAGTTCTCAGAGTGCTGGGTGCTCAGTACTCAGGGTGATCGGTGCTCAGTACTCAGGGTGCTGGGTGCTCAGTGCTCAGGGTGCTCAGTGCTCAGTAGTCAGAGTGCTGGGTGCTCAGTGCTCAGGGTGCTCGGTGCTCAGTACTCAGGGTGCTCAGTGCTCAGTACTCAGCGTGCTGGGTGCTCAGAGCTCAGGGTGCTGGGTGCTCAGTACTCAGGGTGCAGGGTGCTTAGTACTCAGTGTGCTCGGTCCTCAGTGCTCAGGGTGCTGGGTGCTCAGTACTCAGGGTGCAGGGTGCTCAGTGCTCAGGGTGCTCAGTGCTCCGTGCTCAGGGTCCTCGGTGCTCAGTGCTCAGGGTGCTGGGTGCTCAGTGCTCGGGGTGCTGGGTGCTCAGTGCTCAGGTGATCGGTGCTCAGTACTCAGGGTCCTGGGTGCTCAGTGCTCAGGGTGCTGGGTGCTCAGTCCTCAGGGTGCTCAGTGCTCAGGGTGCTGGGTGCTCAGTGCTCAGGTTGCTGGGTGCTCAGTCCTCAGGGTGCTCAGTGCTCAGGGTGCTGGGTGGTCAGTGCTCGGGGTGCTCGGTGCTCAGTACTCAGGATGCTCAGAGCTCAGTGCTCTGGGTGCTGGGTGCTCAGTGCTCGGGGTGCTGGGTGCTCAGTGCTCAGGGTGGTGGGTTCTCAGTACTCAGGGTGCTCAGTTCTCAGGGTGCTGGGTGCTTAGTGCTCTGGGTGCTGGGTACTCAGTGCTCAGTAAACAGGGTGCTGGGTGCTCAGTGCTCGGGGTGCTGGGTGCTCAGTACTCAGGGTGCTGGGTGCTCAGTGCTCAGGGTGCTGGGTGCTCAGTACTCAGTGTGCTGGGTGCTCCGTGCTCAGGGTGCTGGGTGCTCAGTACTCAGGGTGCTGGGTACTCAGTGCTCAGGGTGCTCGGTGCTCAGTACTCGGGGGTGCTGGGTGCTCATTCTCAGGTTGCTGGGTGCTCAGTGCTCGCTGTGATGGGTGCTCAGTACTCAGGGTGCTGGGAGCTCAGTGCTCAGGGTGATCGGTGCTCAGTACTCAGGGTGCTGGGTACTCAGTGCTCAGGGTGCTGGGTGCTCAGTGCTCAGGCTGCTGGGTGCTCAGTGCTCAGGGTGCTGGGTGCTCAGTGCTCGGGGTGCTGGGTGCTCAGTGCTCAGGTGATCGGTGCTCAGTACTCAGGGTGCTCAGTGCTCAGGGTGCTGGGTGCTCACTGCTCAGGGTGCTGGGTGCTCAGTCCTCAGGGTGCTCAGTGCTCAGGGTGCTCGGTGCTCAGTGCTCGGGGTGCTCAGTGCTCAGTACTCAGGGTGCTCAGTGCTCAGTGCTCTGGGTACTGGGTGCTCAGTGCTCGGGGTGCTGGGTGCTCAGTGCTCAGGGTGCTGGGTTCTCAGTACTCAGGGTGGTCAGTTCTCAGGGTGCTGGGTGCTCAGTGCTCTGGGTGCTGGGTACTCAGTGCTCAGTAAACAGGGTGCTGGGTGCTCAGTGCTCGGGGTGCTGGGTGCTCAGTGCTCAGTACTCAGGGTGCTGGGTGCTCAGTGCTCAGGGTGCTGGATGCTCAGTACTCAGGGTGCTGGGTGCTCAGTGCTCAGGGTGCTGGGTGCTCAGTACTCAGTGAGCTGGGTGCTCAGTGCTCAGGGTGCTGGGTGCTCAGTACTCAGGGTGCTGGGTACTCAGTGCTCAGGGTGCTCGGTGCTCAGTCCTCGGGGTGCTGGGTGCTCATTCTCAGGTTGCTGGGTGCTCAGTGCTCGGGGTGATGGGTGCTCAGTGCTCAGTACTCAGGGTGCTGGGTGATCAGTGCTCAGGGTGCTGGGTGCTCAGTACTCAGTGTGCTGGGTGCTCAGTACTCAGGGTGCTGGGTGCTCAGAACTCAGGGTGCTCGTTGCTCAGTACTCAGGGTGCTGGGTGCTCAGTGCTCAGGGTGCTAGGTCCTCAGTGCTCGGGGTCCTGGGTGCTCAGTGCTCAGGGTGCTGGGTGCTCAGTGCTCAGGGTGCTGGGTGCTCAGTACTCAGGGTGCTAGGTGCTCAGTGCTCGGATTGCTCGGTGCTCAGTACTCGGGGTGCTGGGTGCTCATTCTCAGGGTGGTGGGTGCTCAGTGCTCGGGATGATGGGTGCTCAGTACTCAGGGTGCTGGGTGCTCAGTGCTCAGGGTGCTGGGTGCTCAGTACTCAGGGTGCTGGGTGCTCAGTGCTCAGGGTGCTGGGTGCTCAGTACTCAGGGTGCTGGGTGCTCAGTGCTCAGGGTGCTGGGTGCTCAGTACTCAGGGGGCTGGGAGCTCAGTGCTCAAGGTGATCGGTGCTCAGTACTCAGGGTGCTGGGTGCTCAGTGCTCAGGGTGCTGGGTGCTCAGTGCTCAGGGTGCTGGGTGCTCAGTACTCAGGGTGCTGGCTGCGCGGTGCTCAGTACGCTGGGTGCTCAGTACTCAGGGTGCTGGGTGCTCAGTACTCAGGCGCTGGGTGCTCAGTACACAGGGTTCTCGGTGCTCAGTACTCAGGGTGCTGGGTGCTCAGTGCTCAGGGTGCTGGGTGCTCAGTACTCAGGGTGCTAGGTGCTCAGTGCTCGGGGTGCTCGGTGCTCAGTACGCTGGGTGATCAGTACTCAGGGTGCTGGGTACTCAGTACTCAGGGTGCAGGGTGCTCAGTGCTCGGGGTGCTGGGTGTTCAGTGCTCGGGGTGCTCGGTGCTCAGTGCTCGGGGTGCTTGGTGCTCAGTAATCAGGGTGCTGGGTGCTCAGTACTCGTTGTGCTGGGGGCTCAGTGCTCATGGTGCTGGGTGCTCAGTACTCAGAGTGCTTGGTGCTCAGTGCTCGGGTTGCTGGGTGCTCAGTACTCAGGGTGCTCGGTGATCAGTACTCAGGGTGCTCAGTGCTCAGTACTCAGGGTGCTGGGTGCTCAGTGCTCGGGGTGCTGGGTGCTCAGTGCTCGGGGTGCTGGGTGCTCAGTGCTCGGGGTGCTGGGTGCTCAGTGCTCAGAGTGCTGGGTGCTCAGTACTCAGGGTGCTCGGTGCACAGTACTCAGGGTGCTTTGTGCTCAGTGCTCAGGGGGCTCAGTGCTCAGTACTCAGAGTGCTGGGTGCTCAGTGCTCGGGGTGCTGGGTGCTCAGTGCTCGGGGTGCTGGGTGCTTAGTGCTCGGGGTGCTGGGTGCTCAGTGCTCAGAGTGCTGGGTGGTCAGTACTCAGGGTGCTCAGTTCTCAGTACTCAGGGTGCTTTGTGCTCAGTGCTCAGGGTGCTCAGTGCTCAGTACTCAGAGTGCTGGGTGCTCAGTGCTCAGGGTGCTCGGTGCTCAGTACTCAGGGTGCTCAGTGCTCAGTACTCAGCGTGCTGGGTGCTCAGTGCTCAGGGTGCTGGGTGCTCAGTACTCAGGGTGCAGGGTGCTCAGTGCTCAGGGTGCTCAGTGCTCAGTACTCAGGGTGCTCGGTGCTCAGTGCTCAGGGTGCTCGGTGCTCAGTGCTCAGGGTGCTGGGTGCTCAGTGCTCGGCTTGCTGGGTGCTCAGTGCTCAGGTTATCGGTGCTCAGTACTCAGGGTGCTGGGTGCTCAGTGCTCAGGGTGCTGGGTGCTCAGTCCTCAGGGTGCTCAGTGCTCAGGGTGCTGGGTGCTCAGTGCTCGGGGTGCTCGGTGCTCAGTACTCAGGGTGCTCAGTGCTCAGTGCTCTGGGTGCTGGGTGCTCAGTGCTCGGGGTGCTGGGTGCTCAGTGCTCAGGGTGCTGGGTTCTCAGTACTCAGGGTGCTCAGTTCTCAGGGTGCTGGGTGCTCAGTGCTCTGGGTGCTGGGTACTCAGTGCTCAGTAAACAGGGTGCTGGGTGCTCAGTGCTCGGGGTGCTGGGTGCTCAGTGCTCAGTACTCAGGGTGCTGGGTGCTCAGTGCTCGGGGTGCTGGATGCTCAGTATTCAGGGTGCTGGGTGCTCAGTGCTCAGGGTGCTGGGTGCTCAGTACTCAGTGTGCTGGGTGCTCAGTGCTCGGGGTGCTGGGTGCTCAGTGCTCAGGGTGCTGGGTGCTCAGTACTCAGGGTGCTCGGTGCTCAGTACTCAGGGTGCTGGGTGCTTAGTACTCAGGGTGCTCGGTGCTCAGTGCTCGGGGTGCTGGGTGCTCAGTGCTCAGGGTGCTGGGTGCTCAGTTCTCAGAGTGCTGGGTGCTCAGTACTCAGGGTGATCGGTGCTCAGTACTCAGGGTGCTGGGTGCTCAGTGCTCAGGGTGCTCAGTGCTCAGTAGTCAGAGTGCTGGGTGCTCAGTGCTCAGGGTGCTCGGTGCTCAGTACTCAGGGTGCTCAGTGCTCAGTACTCAGCGTGCTGGGTGCTCAGAGCTCAGGGTGCTGGGTGCTCAGTACTCAGGGTGCAGGGTGCTTAGTACTCAGTGTGCTCGGTCCTCAGTGCTCAGGGTGCTGGGTGCTCAGTACTCAGGGTGCAGGGTGCTCAGTGCTCAGGGTGCTCAGTGCTCCGTGCTCAGGGTCCTCGGTGCTCAGTGCTCAGGGTGCTGGGTGCTCAGTGCTCGGGGTGCTGGGTGCTCAGTGCTCAGGTGATCGGTGCTCAGTACTCAGGGTCCTGGGTGCTCAGTGCTCAGGGTGCTGGGTGCTCAGTCCTCAGGGTGCTCAGTGCTCAGGGTGCTGGGTGCTCAGTGCTCAGGGTGCTGGGTGCTCAGTCCTCAGGGTGCTCAGTGCTCAGGGTGCTGGGTGGTCAGTGCTCGGGTTGCTCGGTGCTCAGTACTCAGGATGCTCAGAGCTCAGTGCTCTGGGTGCTGGGTGCTCAGTGCTCGGGGTGCTGGGTGCTCAGTGCTCAGGGTGGTGGGTTCTCAGTACTCAGGGTGCTCAGTTCTCAGGGTGCTGGGTGCTTAGTGCTCTGGGTGCTGGGTACTCAGTGCTCAGTAAACAGGGTGCTGGGTGCTCAGTGCTCGGGGTGCTGGGTGCTCAGTACTCAGGGTGCTGGGTGCTCAGTGCTCAGGGTGCTGGGTGCTCAGTACTCAGTGTGCTGGGTGCTCCGTGCTCAGGGTGCTGGGTGCTCAGTACTCAGGGTGCTGGGTACTCAGTGCTCAGGGTGCTCGGTGCTCAGTACTCGGGGTGCTGGGTGCTCATTCTCAGGTTGCTGGGTGCTCAGTGCTCGCTGTGATGGGTGCTCAGTACTCAGGGTGCTGGGAGCTCAGTGCTCAGGGTGATCGGTGCTCAGTACTCAGGGTGCTGGGTACTCAGTGCTCAGGGTGCTGGGTGCTCAGTGCTCAGGCTGCTGGGTGCTCAGTGCTCAGGGTGCTGGGTGCTCAGTGCTCGGGGTGCTGGGTGCTCAGTGCTCAGGTGATCGGTGCTCAGTACTCAGGGTGCTCAGTGCTCAGGGTGCTGGGTGCTCACTGCTCAGGGTGCTGGGTGCTCAGTCCTCAGGGTGCTCAGTGCTCAGGGTGCTCGGTGCTCAGTGCTCGGGGTGCTCAGTGCTCAGTACTCAGGGTGCTCAGTGCTCAGTGCTCTGGGTACTGGGTGCTCAGTGCTCGGGGTGCTGGGTGCTCAGTGCTCAGGGTGCTGGGTTCTCAGTACTCAGGGTGGTCAGTTCTCAGGGTGCTGGGTGCTCAGTGCTCTGGGTGCTGGGTACTCAGTGCTCAGTAAACAGGGTGCTGGGTGCTCAGTGCTCGGGGTGCTGGGTGCTCAGTGCTCAGTACTCAGGGTGCTGGGTGCTCAGTGCTCAGGGTGCTGGATGCTCAGTACTCAGGGTGCTGGGTGCTCAGTGCTCAGGGTGCTGGGTGCTCAGTACTCAGTGAGCTGGGTGCTCAGTGCTCAGGGTGCTCGGTGCTCAGTCCTCGGGGTGCTGGGTGCTCATTCTCAGGGTGCTGGGTGCTCAGTGCTCGGGGTGATGGGTGCTCAGTGCTCAGTACTCAGGGTGCTGGGTGATCAGTGCTCAGGGTGCTGGGTGCTCAGTACTCAGTGTGCTGGGTGCTCAGTACTCAGGGTGCTGGGTGCTCAGAACTCAGGGTGCTCGTTGCTCAGTACTCAGGGTGCTGGGTGCTCAGTGCTCAGGGTGCTAGGTCCTCAGTGCTCGGGGTCCTGGGTGCTCAGTGCTCAGGGTGCTGGGTGCTCAGTGCTCAGGGTGCTGGGTGCTCAGTACTCAGGGTGCTAGGTGCTCAGTGCTCGGATTGCTCGGTGCTCAGTACTCGGGGTGCTGGGTGCTCATTCTCAGGGTGGTGGGTGCTCAGTGCTCGGGATGATGGGTGCTCAGTACTCAGGGTGCTGGGTGCTCAGTGCTCAGGGTGCTGGGTGCTCAGTACTCAGGGTGCTGGGTGCTCAGTGCTCAGGGTGCTGGGTGCTCAGTACTCAGGGTGCTGGGTGCTCAGTGCTCAGGGTGCTGGGTGCTCAGTACTCAGGGGGCTGGGAGCTCAGTGCTCAAGGTGATCGGTGCTCAGTACTCAGGGTGCTGGGTGCTCAGTGCTCAGGGTGCTGGGTGCTCAGTGCTCAGGGTGCTGGGTGCTCAGTACTCAGGGTGCTGGCTGCGCGGTGCTCAGTACGCTGGGTGCTCAGTACTCAGGGTGCTGGGTGCTCAGTACTCAGGCGCTGGGTGCTCAGTACACAGGGTTCTCGGTGCTCAGTACTCAGGGTGCTGGGTGCTCAGTGCTCAGGGTGCTGGGTGCTCAGTACTCAGGGTGCTAGGTGCTCAGTGCTCGGGGTGCTCGGTGCTCAGTACGCTGGGTGATCAGTACTCAGGGTGCTGGGTACTCAGTACTCAGGGTGCAGGGTGCTCAGTGCTCGGGGTGCTGGGTGTTCAGTGCTCGGGGTGCTCGGTGCTCAGTGCTCGGGGTGCTTGGTGCTCAGTAATCAGGGTGCTGGGTGCTCAGTACTCGTTGTGCTGGGGGCTCAGTGCTCATGGTGCTGGGTGCTCAGTACTCAGAGTGCTTGGTGCTCAGTGCTCGGGTTGCTGGGTGCTCAGTACTCAGGGTGCTCGGTGATCAGTACTCAGGGTGCTCAGTGCTCAGTACTCAGGGTGCTGGGTGCTCAGTGCTCGGGGTGCTGGGTGCTCAGTGCTCGGGGTGCTGGGTGCTCAGTGCTCGGGGTGCTGGGTGCTCAGTGCTCAGAGTGCTGGGTGCTCAGTACTCAGGGTGCTCGGTGCACAGTACTCAGGGTGCTTTGTGCTCAGTGCTCAGGGGGCTCAGTGCTCAGTACTCAGAGTGCTGGGTGCTCAGTGCTCGGGGTGCTGGGTGCTCAGTGCTCGGGGTGCTGGGTGCTTAGTGCTCGGGGTGCTGGGTGCTCAGTGCTCAGAGTGCTGGGTGGTCAGTACTCAGGGTGCTCAGTTCTCAGTACTCAGGGTGCTGGGTGCTCAGTGCTCAGGGTGCTGGGTGCTCAGTACTCAGGGTGCTAGGTGCTCAGTGCTCGGGGTGCTCGGTGCTCAGTACTCGTGGTGCTGGGTGCTCATTCTCAGGGTGCTGGGTGCTCAGTGCTCGGGATGATGGGTGCTCAGTACTCAGGGTGCTGGGTGCTCAGTGCTCAGGGTGCTGGGTGCTCAGTACTCAGGGTGCTGGGTGCTCAGTGCTCAGGGTGCTGGGTGCTCAGTACTCAGGGGGCTGGGAGCTCAGTGCTCAGGGTGATCGGTGCTCAGTACTCAGGGTGCTGGGTGCTCAGTGCTCAGGGTGCTGGGTGCTCAGTGCTCAGGGTGCTGGGTGCTCAGTGCTCAGGGTGCTAGGTCCTCAGTGCTCGGGGTCCTGGGTGCTCAGTGCTCAGGGTGCTGGGTGCTCAGTGCTCAGGGTGCTGGGTGCTCAGTACTCAGGGTGCTAGGTGCTCAGTGCTCGGATTGCTCGGTGCTCAGTACTCGGGGTGCTGTGTGCTCATTCTCAGGGTGGTGGGTGCTCAGTGCTCGGGATGATGGGTGCTCAGTACTCAGGGTGCTGGGTGCTCAGTGCTCAGGGTGCTGGGTGCTCAGTACTCAGGGTGCTGGGTGCTCAGTGCTCAGGGTGCTGGGTGCTCAGTACTCAGGGTGCTGGGTGCTCAGTGCTCAGGGTGCTGGGTGCTCAGTACTCAGGGGGCTGGGAGCTCAGTGCTCAAGGTGATCGGTGCTCAGTACTCAGGGTGCTGGGTGCTCAGTGCTCAGGGTGCTGGGTGCTCAGTGCTCAGGGTGCTGGGTGCTCAGTACTCAGGGTGCTGGCTGCGCGGTGCTCAGTACGCTGGGTGCTCAGTACTCAGGGTGCTGGGTGCTCAGTACTCAGGCGCTGGGTGCTCAGTACACAGGGTTCTCGGTGCTCAGTACTCAGGGTGCTGGGTGCTCAGTACTCAGGGTGCTGGGTACTCAGTACTCAGGGTGCAGGGTGCTCAGTGCTCGGGGTGCTGGGTGTTCAGTGCTCGGGGTGCTCGGTGCTCAGTGCTCGGGGTGCTTGGTGCTCAGTAATCAGGGTGCTGGGTGCTCAGTACTCGTTGTGCTGGGGGCTCAGTGCTCATGGTGCTGGGTGCTCAGTACTCAGAGTGCTTGGTGCTCAGTGCTCGGGTTGCTGGGTGCTCAGTACTCAGGGTGCTCGGTGATCAGTACTCAGGGTGCTCAGTGCTCAGTACTCAGGGTGCTGGGTGCTCAGTGCTCGGGGTGCTGGGTGCTCAGTGCTCGGGGTGCTGGGTGCTCAGTGCTCGGGGTGCTGGGTGCTCAGTGCTCAGAGTGCTGGGTGCTCAGTACTCAGGGTGCTCGGTGCACAGTACTCAGGGTGCTTTGTGCTCAGTGCTCAGGGGGCTCAGTGCTCAGTACTCAGAGTGCTGGGTGCTCAGTGCTCGGGGTGCTGGGTGCTCAGTGCTCGGGGTGCTGGGTGCTTAGTGCTCGGGGTGCTGGGTGCTCAGTGCTCAGAGTGCTGGGTGGTCAGTACTCAGGGTGCTCAGTTCTCAGTACTCAGGGTGCTTTGTGCTCAGTGCTCAGGGTGCTCAGTGCTCAGTACTCAGAGTGCTGGGTGCTCAGTGCTCAGGGTGCTCGGTGCTCAGTACTCAGGGTGCTCAGTGCTCAGTACTCAGCGTGCTGGGTGCTCAGTGCTCAGGGTGCTGGGTGCTCAGTACTCAGGGTGCAGGGTGCTCAGTGCTCAGGGTGCTCAGTGCTCAGTACTCAGGGTGCTCGGTGCTCAGTGCTCAGGGTGCTCGGTGCTCAGTGCTCAGGGTGCTGGGTGCTCAGTGCTCGGCTTGCTGGGTGCTCAGTGCTCAGGTTATCGGTGCTCAGTACTCAGGGTGCTGGGTGCTCAGTGCTCAGGGTGCTGGGTGCTCAGTCCTCAGGGTGCTCAGTGCTCAGGGTGCTGGGTGCTCAGTGCTCGGGGTGCTCGGTGCTCAGTACTCAGGGTGCTCAGTGCTCAGTGCTCTGGGTGCTGGGTGCTCAGTGCTCGGGGTGCTGGGTGCTCAGTGCTCAGGGTGCTGGGTTCTCAGTACTCAGGGTGCTCAGTTCTCAGGGTGCTGGGTGCTCTGTGCTCTGGGTGCTGGGTACTCAGTGCTCAGTAAACAGGGTGCTGGGTGCTCAGTGCTCGGTGTGCTGGGTGCTCAGTGCTCAGTACTCAGGGTGCTGGGTGCTCAGTGCTCGGGGTGCTGGATGCTCAGTATTCAGGGTGCTGGGTGCTCAGTGCTCAGGGTGCTGGGTGCTCAGTACTCAGTGTGCTGGGTGCTCAGTGCTCGGGGTGCTGGGTGCTCAGTGCTCAGGGTGCTGGGTGCTCAGTACTCAGGGTGCTCGGTGCTCAGTACTCAGGGTGCTGGGTGCTCAGTGCTCAGGGTGCTGGGTGCTCAGTACTCAGGGTGCTAGGTGCTCAGTGCTCGGGGTGCTCGGTGCTCAGTACTCGGGGTGCTGGGTGCTCATTCTCAGGGTGCTGGGTGCTCAGTGCTCGGGATGATGGGTGCTCAGTACTCAGGGTGCTGGGTGCTCAGTGCTCAGGGTGCTGGGTGCTCAGTACTCAGGGTGCTGGGTGCTCAGTGCTCAGGGTGCTGGGTGCTCAGTACTCAGGGGGCTGGGAGCTCAGTGCTCAGGGTGATCGGTGCTCAGTACTCAGGGTGCTGGGTGCTCAGTGCTCAGGGTGCTGGGTGCTCAGTGCTCAGGGTGCTGGGTGCTCAGTACTCAGGGTGCTGGCTGCGCGGTGCTCAGTACGCTGGGTGCTCAGTACTCAGGGTGCTGGGTGCTCAGTACTCAGGCGCTGGGTGCTCAGTACTCAGGGTGCTCGGTGCTCAGTACTCAGGGTGCTGGGTGCTCAGTGCTCAGGGTGCTGGGTGCTCAGTACTCAGGGTGCTAGGTGCTCAGTGCTCGGGGTGCTCGGTGCTCAGTACGCTGGGTGATCAGTACTCAGGGTGCTGGGTACTCAGTACTCAGGGTGCTGGGTGCTCAGTGCTCGGGGTGCTGGGTGCTCAGTGCTCGGGGTGCTCGGTGCTCAGTGCTCGGGGTGCTGGATGCTCAGTATTCAGGGTGCTGGGTGCTCAGTGCTCAGGGTGCTGGGTGCTCAGTACTCAGTGTGCTGGGTGCTCAGTGCTCAGGGTGCTGGGTGCTCAGTACTCAGGGTGCTGGGTACTCAGTGCTCAGGGTGCTCGGTGCTCAGTACTCGGGGTGCTGGGTGCTCATTCTCAGGGTGCTGGGTGCTCAGTGCTCGGGGTGAGGGGTGCTCAGTACTCAGGGTGCTGGGTGCTCAGTGCTCAGGGTGCTGGGTGCTCAGTGCTCAGGGTGCTGGGTGCTCAGTACTCAGGGTGCTTGGTGCTCAGTACTCAGTGTGCTGGGTGCTCAGGGCTCAGGGTGCTGGGTGCTCAGTACTCAGGGGGCTGGGAGCTCAGTGCTCAGGGTGATCTGTGCTCAGTACTCAGGGTGCTGGGTGCTCAGTGCTCAGGGTGCTGGGTGCTCAGTGCTCAGGGTGCTGGGTGCTCAGTGCTCGGGGTGCTCGGTGCTCAGTACTCAGGGTGCTGAGTGCTCAGTACTCAGGGTGCTGAGTGCTCAGTACTCAGGGTGCTGGGTGCTCAGTGCTCGGGGTGCTGGGTGCTCAGTGCTCAGGGTGATCGGTGCTCAGTACTCAGGGTGCTGGGTGCTCAGTGCTCAGGGTGCTGGGTGCTCAGTCCTCAGGGTGCTCAGTACTCAGGGTGCTGGGTGCTCAGTACTCAGGGTGCTGGGTGATCAGTGCTCAGGGTGCTGGGTGATCAGTGCTCGGGGTGCTGGGTGCTCAGTGCTCGGGGTGCTGGGTGCTCAGTGCTCAGAGCTCAGGGTGCTGGGTGCTCAGTGCTCAGTGCTCAGGGTGCTGGTTGCTCAGTACTCAGGGTGCTGGGTGCTCAGTACTCAGGGTGCTGGGTGATCAGTGCTCAGGGTGATGGGTGATCAGTGCTCGGGGTGCTGGGTGCTCAGTGCTCGGGGTGCTGGGTGCTCAGTGCTCAGAGCTCAGGGTGCTGGGTGCTCAGTGCTCATTGCTCAGGGTACTGGTTGCTCAGTACTCAGGGTGCTGGGTGCTCAGTACTCAGGGTGCTGGGTGCTCAGTGCTCAGGGTGCTGGGTGCTCAGTAATCAGGGTGCTGGGTGATCAGTGCTCGGGGTGCTGTGTGCTCAGTGCTCAGGGTGCTGGGTGCTCTGTGCTCAGGGTGCTGCGTGCTCAGTACTCAGGGTGCTCGGTGCTCAGTACTCAGGGTTGTCAGTGCTCAGTACTCAGGGTGCTGGGTACTCAGTTCTCAGGGTGCTGGGTGCTCAGTACTCAGGGTGCTCAGTGCTCAGTACTCAGAGTGCTGGGTGTTCAGTACTCAGGGTGCTCAGTACTCAGGGTGCTGGGTGCTCAATGCTCAGGGTGCTGGGTGCTCTGTACTCAGGGTGCTGGGTGCTCAGTGCTCGGGGTGCTGGGTGCTCAGTGCTCATGGTGTTGGGTGCTCAGTACTCAGGGTGCTGGGTGCTCAGGGCTCGAGGTGCTCGGTGCTCAGTACTCAAGGTGCTGGGTGCTCAGTGCTCAGGGTGCTGGGTCCTCAGTCCTCGGGGTGCTCCGTGTTAAGGGTGCTGGGTGCTCAGTGCTTGGGGTGCTCGGTGCTCAGTACTCAGGGTGCTGAGTGCTCAGTACTCAGGGTGCCGGGTGCTCAGTACTCAGGGTGCTGGGTGCTCAGTGCTCGGGGTGCTGGGTGCTCAGTGCTCAGGGTGCTCAGTGCTCAGTACTCAGGGTGCTGGGTGCTCAGTATTCGGGGTGCTGAGTGCTCAGTGCTCAGGGTGCTGGTTGCTCAGTACTCAGGGTGCTGGGTGCTCAGTGGTCAGTGTGCTCGGTGCTCAGTGCTCGGGGTGCTGGGTGCTCAGTACTCAGGGTGCTGGGTGCTCAGTGCTCGGGGTGCTGGGTGCTCAGTGCTCAGGGTGCTGGGTGCTCAGTACTTAGGGTGCTGGGTGCTCAGTGCTCGGGGTGCTCGGTGGTCAGTACTCAAGGTGCAGGGTGCTCAGTGCTCACGGTGCTGGGTGCTCAGTCCTCGGCGTGCTCCGTGCTCAGTGCTCAGGGTGCTGGGTGCTCATTACTCAGGGTGCTCGGTGCTCAGTACTAAGGGTGCTCAGTGCTCAGTACTCAGGGTGCTGGGTGCTCAGTACTCGGGGTGCTGGGTGCTCTGTGCTCATGGTGCTCGGTGCTTAGTACTCATGGTGCTCAGTGCTCGGGGTGCTGGGTGCTCAGTGCTCGGTGTGCTGGGTGCTCAGTGCTCGGGGTGCTGGGTGCTCAGTGCTCGGTGTGCTGGGTGCTCAGTGCTAGGGGTGCTGGGTGCTCAGTGCTCGGTGTGCTGGGTGCTCAGTACTCGGGGTGCTCGGTGCTCAGTACTCAGGGTGCTGGGTGCTCATTACTCAGGGTGCTGGGTGCTCAGTACTCAGGGTGCTGGGTGCTCAGTGCTCAGTACTCAGCCTGCTGGGTGCTCAGTGCTCGGGGTGCTGCGTCCTCAGTGCTCAGGGTGCTGGGTGCTCAGTACTCAGGGTGCTGGGTTCTCAGTGCTCGTGGTGCTGGGTCCTCAGTGCTCAGGGTGCTGGGTGCTCAGTGCTCAGGGTGCTGGGTGCTCAGTGCTCAGGGTGCTCAGTGCTCAGTACTCAGGGTGCTCGGTGCTCAGTGCACAGGGTGCTCAGTGCTCGGGGTGCTGGGTGCTCAGTGCTCGGGGTGCTGGGTGCTCAGTGCTCAGGGTGCTGGTTGCTCAGTACTCAGTGTGCTCAGTGCTCAGGGTGCTGGGTGCTCAGTACTCAGGGTGCTGGGTGCTCAGTGCTGGGTGCTCAGTGCTCCGGGTGCTGGGTGCTCAGTGCTCCGGGTGCTGGGTGCTCAGTGCTCGGGGTGCTGGGTGCTCAGTACTCAGGGTGCTCGGTGCTCAGTACTCAGGGTGCTGGGTGCTCAGTGCTCGCGGTGCTGGGTGCTCAGTACTCAGGGTGCTGGGTGCTCAGTGATCGGGGTGCTCGGTGCTCAGTACGTTGGGTGCTCAGTACTCAGGGTGCTGGGTGCTCAGTGCTCAGGGTGCTGGTTGCTCAGTGCTCAGGGTGCTGGGTTCTCAGTGCTCAGGGTGCTTGGTGCTCAGTGCTCAGGGTGCTGGGTGCTCAGTGCTCAGGGTGCTTGGTGCTCAGTACTCAGGGTGCTGGGTGCTCAGTGCTCAGGGTGCTGGGTGCTCAGTGCTCGGGGTGCTGGGTGCTCAGTACTCAGGGTGCTAGGTGCTCAGTACTCAGGGTGCTGGGTGCTCAGTACTCAGGGTGCTGGGTGCTCAGTGCTCAGCGTGCTGGGTGCTCAGTACTCAGGGTGCTCGGTGCTCAGTGCTTGGGGTGCTGGGTGCTCAGTACTCAGGGTGCTGGGTGCTCAGTGCTCAGGGTGCTGGGTGCTCAGTGTTCAGGGTGCTGGGTGCTCAGTACTCAGTGCTCAGGATGCTGGGTGCTCAGTGCTCGGGCTGCTGGGTGCTCAGTGCTCAGGGTGCTGGGTGCTCAGTACTCAGGGTGCTGGGTTCTCATTACTCAGGGTGCTGGGTGCACAGTGCTAGAGGTGCTGGGTGCTCAGAGCTCGGGGTCTGGGTGCTCAGTACTCAGGGTGCTGGGTGCTCAGTACTCAGGATGCTGGGTGCTCAGTGCTCAGGTTGCTGGGTGCTCAGTGCTCTGGGTGCTGGGTGCTCAGTGCTTAGGGTGCTGGGTGCTCAGTGCTCAGGGTGCTGGGTGTTCAGTGCTCGGGGTGCTGGGTGCTCAGTGCTCAGGGTGCAGGGTGCTCAGTGCTCGGGGTGCTCGGTGCTCAGTGCTCAGGGTCCTGGGTGCTCAGTACTCAGGGTCCTGGGTGCTTTGTACTCAGGGTGCTCAGTGCTCAGTACACAGGGTGCTGGGTGCTCAGTGCTCGGGGTGCTGGGTGCTCAGTGCTCAGTACTCAGGGTGCTGGGTGCTCAGTGCTCGGGGTGCTTGGTGCTCAGTACTCAGGGTGCTGGGTGCTCAGTGCTCGGGGTTCTGGGTGCTCAGTGCTCAGGGTGCTGGGTGCTCAGTGATCGGGGTGCTGGGTGCTCAGTACTCAGGGTGCTCAGTGCTCGGGGAGCTCGGTGCTCAGTGCTCTGGGTGCTTAGTGCTCAGTACTCAGGGTGCTGGGTGCACAGTACTCAGGGTGCTCAGTGCTCGGGGTGCTGGGTGCTCAGTACTCAGGGTGCTGGGTGCTCAGTACTCAGGGTGCTGGGTGCTCAGTGCTCAGGGTCCTCGGTGCTCAGTACTCAGGGTGCTCAGTGCTCATTACTCAGCGTGCTTTGTGCTCAGTGCTCAGGGTGCTGGGTGCTCAGTACTCAGTGTGCTGGGTGCTCAGTACTCAGGGTGCTGGGGGCTCAGTACTCTGGGTGCTGGGTGCTCAGTACTCAGGGTGCTGGGTGCTCAGTACTCAGGGTGCTGGATGCTCAGTACTCAGGGTTCTGGGGGCTCAGTACTCAGGGTGCTGGGTGCTCAGTACTCAGGGTGCTCGGTTCTCAGTTCTCAGGGTGCTGGGTGCTCATTCTCGGGGTGCTGGGTGCTCAGTGCTCGGGGTGCTGGGTGCACAGTGCCCAGGGTGCTGGGTGCTCAGTGCTCAGGGTGCTCAGTACTCAGGGTGCTGTGTGTTCAGTGCTTAGGGTACTGGGTGCTCAGTGCTCAGGGTGCTGGGTGCGCAGTGCTCGGGGTGCTGGGTGCTCCGTGCTCAGGGTGCAGGGTGCTCAGTGCTCAGGGTGATGTGTGCTCAGTACTCGGGGTACTGGGTGCTCAGTGCTCAGGGTGCTGGGTGCTCAGTGCTCAGGGTGCTGGGTGCTCAGTGCTCAGTAATGAGGGTGCTGGGTGCTCAGTGCTCGGGGGGCTGGGTGCTCAGTGCTCAGTACTCAGGGTGCTGGGTGCTCAGTGCTCGGGGTGCTGGATGCTCAGTACTCAGGGTGCTGGGTGCTCAGTGCTCAGGGTGCTGGGTGGTCAGTACTAAGGGTGCTGGGTGCTCAGTGCTCAGGGTACTGGGTGCTCAGTACTCAGGGTGCTGGGTACTCAGTGCTCGGGGTGCTGGGTGCTCAGTGCTCAGGGTGCTGGGTGCTCAGTGCTCAGTGCACAGGGTGCTGGGTGCTCAGTGCTCAGTGTGCTGGGTGCTCAGTCCTCGGGGTGCTGGGTGCTCAGTTCTCTGGGTGCTCAGTGCTCAGTCCTCAGGGTGCTGGGTGCTCAGTACTCAGGGTGCTGGGTGCTCAGTACTCAGGGAGCTCAGTGCTCGGGGTGCAGGGTGCTCAGTACTCAGGGTGCTGGGGGCTCAGTACTCAGGGTGCTCAGTACTCGGGGTGCGGGGTGCTCAGTACTCAAGGTGCTGGGTGCTCAGTACTCAGGGTGCTGGGTGCTCAGTACTCAGGGTGCGGGGTGCTCAGTACTCAGGGTGCTGGGTGATCAGTACTCGGGTGCTGGGTGCTCAGTGCTCAGGGTGCTGGGTGCTCAGTGCTCGGGGTGCTGGGTGCTCAGTGCTCAGTACTCAGGGTGCTGGGTGCTCAGTGCTCGGGGTGCTGGGTGCTCAGTGCTCAGTACTCAGGGTGCAGGGTGCTCAGTGCTTGGGGTGCTGGGTGCTCAGTGCTCAGGGTGCTGGGTGCTCAGTGCTCAGGGTGCTGGGTACTCAGTGCTCGGGGTGCTGGGTGCTCAGTACTCAGGGTGCTGGGTGCTCAGTACTCAGGGTGCTGGGGGCTCAGTGCTCGGGCTGCTGGGTGCTCAGTGCTCGGGGTGCTGGGTGCTCAGTGCTCGGGGTGCTCGGTGCTCAGTCCTCAGGGTACTGGGTGCTCAGTGCTCGGGGTGCTCAGTACTCAGGGTGCTGTGTGTCCACTGCTCAGGGTGCTGGGTGCTCAGTACTCAGGGTGCTCGGTGCTTAGTACTCAGGGTGCTGGGTGCTCAGTACTCCGGGTGCTGGGTGCTCAGTGCTCGTTGTGCTCGGTGCTCAGTGCTCAAGTTGCTGGGTGCTCAGTACTCAGTGTGCTCATTGCTCAGGGTGCTGGGTGCTCAGTGCTAAGGGTGCTCGGTGCTCAGTACGTTGGGTGCTCAGTACTCAGGGTGCTGGGTGCTCAGTGCTCAGGGTGCTGGGTGCTCAGTGCTCAGGGTGCTGGGTGCTCAGTGCTCAGGGTGCTGGGTGCTCGGTGCTCGGGGTGCTGGGTGCTCAGTGCTCAGTGTGCTGGGTGCTCAGTACTCAGGGTGCTGGGTGCTCAGTGCTCATGGTGCTGGGTGCTCAGTACTCAAGGTGCTGGGTGCTCGGTGCTCAGTACGCTGGGTGATCAGTACTCAGGGTGCTGGGTGCTCAGTACTTAGGGTGCTCGGTGCTCAGTACTCAGGGTGCTGGGTGCTCAGTGCTCGGGGTGCTGGGTGCTCAGTACTCAGGGTGCTGGGTGCTCAGTGCTCGGGGTGCTCGGTGCTCAGTACGCTGGGTGCTCATTACTCAGGGTGCTGGGTGCTCAGTACTCAGGGTGCTGGGTGCTCAGTACTCAGGGTGCTGGGTGCTTAGTACTCAGGGTGCTCAGTGCTCAGTACTTAGGGTGCTCAGTGCTCAGTGCTCGGGGTGCTGGGTGCTCAGTGCTCAGGGTGCTGGGTGCTCAGTGCTCGGGGTGCTGGGTTCTCAGTGCTCAGGGTGCTGGGTGCTAAGTGCTCAGATTGCTGGGTGCTCAGTACTCCGGGTGCTCGGTGCTCAGTACTCAGAGTGCTCAGTGCTCAGTACTCAGCGTGCTTTGTGCTCAGTGCTCAGGGTGCTGGGTGCTCAGTACTCAGGGTGCTGGGTGCTCAGTACTCAGGGTGCTGGGTGCTCAGTACTCAGGGTGCTGGGTGCTCAGTGCTCGGGGTGCTCGGTGATCAGTACTAAGAGTGCTGGGTGCTCAGTGCTCAGGGTACTGGGTACTCAGTACTCAGGGTGCTGGGTGCTCAGTGCTCAGGGTGCTGGGTGCTCAGTGCTCAGGGTGCTGGGTGCTCAGTGCTCGGGGTGCTGGGTGCTCAGTGCTCAGGGTGCTGGGTGCTCAGTGCTGAGGGTGCTCAGTGCTCATTACTCAGCGTGCTTTGTGCTCAGTGCTCAGGGTGCTGGGTGCTCAGTACTCAGTGTGCTGGGTGCTCAGTACTCAGGGTGCTGGGGGCTCAGTACTCAGGTTGCTGGGTGCTCAGTACTCAGGGTGCTGGGTGCTCAGTACTCAGGGTGCTGGGTGCTCAGTACTCAGGGTGCTGGGGGCTCAGTACTCAGGGTGCTGGGTGCTCAGTACTCAGGGTGCTCGGTTCTCAGTACTCAGGCTGCTGGGTGCTCATTCTCGGGGTGCTGGGTGCTCAGTGCTCGGGGTGCTTGGTGCTCAGTACTAAGGGTGCTGGCGGCTCAGTACTCAGGGTGCTGGGTGCTCAGTGCTCAGGGTGCTGGGTGCTCAGTGCTCACGGTGCTGGGTGCTCAGTACTCAGGGTGCTGGGTGCTCAGTACTTAGGGTGCTCGGTGCTCAGTACTCAGGTTGCTGAGTGCTCAGGGTGCTGGGTACTCAGTACTCAGGGTGCTGGGTGCTCAGTACTCAGGGTGCTGGGTGCTCAGTGCTCAGGGTGCTAGGTGCTCAGTACTCAGGGTGCTGGGTGCTCAGTACTCAGGGTGCTGGGTGCTCAGTACCCAGGGTGCTGTGTGCTCAGTGCTCGGGGTGCTGGGGGCTCAGTGCTCTGGGTGCTGGGTGCTCAGTGCTCAGGGCGCTGGGTGCTCTGTGCTCGGGGTGCTCGGAGCTCAGTACTCAGGGTGCTGGGTGCTCAGTACTCAGGGTTCTGGGTGCTTAGTGCTCAGGGTGCTGGGTGCTCAGTGCTCAGGGTGCTGGGTGCTCAGTGCTCTGGGTGCTGGGTGCTCAGTGCTCTTGGTGCTGGGTGCTCCGTGCTTAGGGTGCAGGGTGCTCAGTGCTCAGGGTGCTGGGTGCTCAGTGCTCTTGGTGCTTGGTGATCAGTGCTTAGGGTGCTGGGTGCTCAGTGCTCAGGGTGCTGGGTGTTCAGTGCTCGGGGTGCTGGGTGCTGAGTGCTCAGGGTGCAGGGTGCTCAGTGCTCGGGGTGCTCGGTGCTCAGTGCTCAGGGTCCTGGGTGCTCAGTACTCAGGGTCCTGGGTGCTTTGTACTCAGGGTGCTCAGTGCTCAGTACACAGGGTGCTGGGTGCTCAGTGCTCGGGGTGCTGGGTGCTCTGTGCTCAGTACTCAGGGTGCTGGGTGCTCAGTGCTCGGGGTGCTTGGTGCTCAGTACTCAGGGTGCTGGGTGCTCAGTGCTCGGGGTGCTGGGTGCTCAGTGCTCAGGGTGCTGGGTGCTCAGTGTACGGGGTGCTGGGTGCTCAGTACTCAGGGTGCTTAGTGCTCGGGGAGCTCGGTGCTCAGTACTCAGGGTGCTGGGTGCTCAGTACTCAGTGCTCGGGGTCCTGGGTGCTCCGTGCTCGGGGTGCTGGGTGCTCAGTGCTCTGGGTGCTTAGTGCTCAGTACTCAGGGTGCTGGGTGCTCAGTACTCAGGGTGCTCAGTGCTCGGGGTGCTGGGTGCTCAGTACTCAGGGTGCTGGGTGCTCAGTACTCAGGGTGCTGGGTGCTCAGTACTCAGGGTGCTGGGTGCTCAGTGCTCAGGGTCCTCGGTGCTCAGTACTCAGGGTGCTCAGTGCTCATTACTCAGCGTGCTTTGTGCTCAGTGCTCAGGGTGCTGGGTGCTCAGTACTCAGTGTGCTGGGTGCTCAGTACTCAGGGTGCTGGGGGCTCAGTACTCAGGGTGCTGGGTGCTCAGTACACAGGGTGCTGGGTGCTCAGTACTCAGGGGGCTGGATGCTCAGTACTCAGGGTGCTGGGGGCTCAGTACTCAGGGTGCTGGGTGCTCAGTACTCAGGGTGCTCTGTTCTCAGTACTCAGGGTGCTGGGTGCTCATTCTCGGGGTGCTGGGTGCTCAGTGCTCGGGGTGCTTGGTGCTCAGTACTAAGGGTGCTGGGTGCTCATTCTCAGGGTGCTGGGTGCTCATTCTCGGGGTGCTGGGTGCTCAGTGCTCGGGGTGCTTGGTGCTCAGTACTAAGGGTGCTGGGTGCTCATTACTCAGCGTGCTTTGTGCTCAGAGCTCAGGGTGCTGGGTGCTCAGTACTCAGGGTGCTGGGTGCTCAGTACTCAGGGTGCTGGGGGCTCAGTACTCACGGTTCTGGGTGCTCAGTACTCAGGGTGCTCGGTGCTCAGTTCTCAGGGTGCTCGCTGCTCAGTGTTTGGGGTGCTGGGTGCTCAGTACTCAGCGTGCTGGGTGCTCAGTGCTCAGGGTGCTGGGTGATCAGTGCTCAGGGTGCTGGGTGCTCAGTACCCAGTGCTCAGGATGCTGTGTGCTCAGTGCTCTGGGTGCTGGGTGCTCAGTGCTCAGGGTGCTCTGTGCTCAGTACTCACGGTGCTGGGTGCTCAGTACTCAGGGTGCTGGGTGGTCAGTGCTCGGGGTGCACGGTGCTTAGTGCTCGGGGTGCTCGGTGCTCAGTGCTCAGGGTGCTGGGTGCTCAGTACTCAGGGTGCTGGGTTCTCATTACTCAGGGTGCTGGGTGCACAGTGCTAGGGGTGCTGTGTGCTCAGAGCTCGGGGTCTGGGTGCTCAGTACTCAGGGTGCTGGGTGCTCAGTACTCAGGATGCTGGGTGCTCAGTGCTCAGGGTGCTGGGTGCTCAGTGCTCTGGGTGCTGGGTGCTCAGTGCTTAAGGTGCTGGGTGCTCAGTGCTCAGGGTGCTGGGTGTTCAATGCTCGGGGTGCTGGGTGCTGAGTGCTCAGGGTGCAGGGTGCTCAGTGCTCGGGGTGCTCGGTGCTCAGTGCTCAGGGTCCTGGGTGCTCAGTACTCAGGGTGCTGGGTGCTTTGTACTCAGGGTGCTCAGTGCTCAGTACACAGGGTGCTGGGTGCTCAGTGCTCGGGGTGCTGGGTGCTCAGTGCTCAGTACTCAGGGTGCTGGGTGCTCAGTGCTCGGGGTGCTGGGTGCTCAGTACTCAGGGTGCTGGGTGCTCAGTGCTCGGGTGCTGGGTGCTCAGTGCTCAGGGTGCTGGGTGATCAGTGATCGGGGTGCTGGGTGCTCAGTACTCAGGGTGCTCAGTGCTCGGGGAGCTCGGTGCTCAGTACTCAGGGTGCTGGGTGCTCAGTACTCAGTGCTCGGGGTCCTGGGTGCTCCGTGCTCGGGGTGCTGGGTGCTCAGTGCTCTGGGTGCTTAGTGCTCAGTACTCAGGGTGCTGGGTGCTCAGTACTCAGGGTGCTCAGTGCTCGGGGTGCTGGGTGCTCAGTACTCAGGGTGCTGGGTGCTCAGTACTCAGGGTGCTGGGTGCTAAGTGCTCAGGGTCCTCGGTGCTCAGTACTAAGGTTGCTCAGTGCTCATTACTCAGCGTGCTTTGTGCTCAGTGCTCAGGGTGCTGGGTGCTCAGTACTCAGTGTGCTGGGTGCTCAGTACTCAGGGTGCTGGGGGCTCAGTACTCAGGGTGCTGGGTGCTCAGTACTCAGGGTGCTGGGTGCTCAGTACTCAGGGTGCTGGGTGCTCAGTACTCAGGGTGCTGGGGGCTCAGTACTCAGGGTGCTGGGTGCTCAGTACTCAGGGTGCTCGGTTCTCAGTACTCAGGGTGCTGGGTGCTCATTCTCGGGGTGCTAGGTGCTCAGTGCTCGGGGTGCTTGGTGCTCAGTACTAAGGGTGCTGGGGGCTCAGTACTCAGGGTGCTGGGTGCTCAGTGCTCAGGGTACTGGGTGCACAGTGCCCAGGGTGCTGGGTGCTCAGTGCTCAGGGTGCTCAGTACTCAGGGTGCTGTGTGTTCAGTGTTCAGGGTACTGGGTGCTCAGTACTCAGGGTGCTTGGTGCTCAGTACTCAGGGTGCTGGGTGCTCAGTACTCGGGGTGCTGGGTGCTCAGTACTCGGGGTGCTGGGTGCACAGTGCTCAGGGTGCTGGGTGCTCAGTGCTTGGGGTGCTGGGTGCTCAGTGCTCAGGCTGCTGGCTGCTCAGTGCTCAGGGTGCTGGGTGCTCAGTACTCAGGGTGCTCAGTGCTCAGTACTCAGCGTGCTGGGTGCTCAGTCCTCAGGTTCCTCGGTGCTCTGTACTCAGGGTGCTCAGTGCTCAGTACTCGGCGTGATTTGTGCTCAGTGCTCAGGGTGCTTAGTGCTCAGTACTCAGGGTGCTGGGTGCTCAGTACTCAGGGTGCTGGGTGCTCAGTACTCAGGGTGCTGGGTGCTCAGTGCTCGGGTTGCTCGGTGATCAGTACTAAGAGTGCTGGGTGCTCAGTGCTCAGGGTACTGGGTACTCAGTACTCAGGGAGCTGGGTGCTCAGTGCTCAGGGTGCTGGGAGCTCAGTGCTCAGGGTGCTGGGTGCTCAGTGCTCGGGGTGCTGGGTGCTCAGTGCTCAGGGTGCTGGGTGCTCAGTGCTCAGTGCTCAGGGTGCTGGGTGCTCAGTGCTCAGGGTGCTGGGTGCTCAGTGCTCGGGGTGCTGGGTGCTCAGTGCTCGGGGTGCTGGGTGCTCAGTGCTCGGGGTGCTGGGGGCTCAGTACTCAGGGTGCTGGGTGCTCAGTACTCAGTGTGTTCGTTGCTCAGTACTCAGGGTGCTCAGTGCTCAGTACTCAGGGTGCTGGGTGCTCAGTGCTCGGGGTGCTGGGTGCTCAGTACTCGGGGTGCTGGGTGCTCAGTACTCAGGGTGCTGGGTGCTCAGTGCTCAGGGTGCTGGGTGCTCAGTACTCAGGGTGCTGGGTGCTCATTACTTAGGGTGATCGGTGCTCAGTACTCAGGTTGCTGAGTGCTCAGGGTGCTGGGTACTCAGTACTCAGGGTGCTGGGTGCTCAGTACTCAGGGTGCTGGGTGCTCAGTTCTCAGGGTGCTGGGTGCTCAGTACTCAGGGTGCTGGGTGCTCAGTACTCAGGGTGCTGGGTGCTCAGTTCTCGGGGTGCTGGGAGCTCAGTGCTCGGGGTGCTGGGGGCTCAGTGCTCGGGGTGCTGGGTGCTCAGTTCTCGGGGCGCTGGGTGCTCTGTGCTCCGGGTGCTCGGAGCTCAGTACTCAGGGTGCTGGGTGCTCAGTGCTCGGGGTGCTCGGTGCTCAGTACTCAGGGTGCTGGGTGCTTAGTGCTCGGGGTGCTGGGTGCTCAGTACTCAGGGTGCTGCGTGCTCAGTACTCAGGGTGCTGGGTGATCTGTACTCAGGGTGCTGGGTGATCTGTACTCGGGTGCTGGGTGCTCAGTGCTCAGGTTGCTGGGTGCTCAGTGCTCGGGGTGCTGGGTGCTCAGTGCTCAGTACTCAGGGTGCTGGGTGCTCAGTGCTCGGGGTGCTGGGTGCTCAGTGCTCAGTACTCAGGGTGCTGGGTGCTCAGTGCTCAGGGTGCTGGGTGCTCAGTGCTCAGGGTGCTGGGTGCTCAGTGCTCAGGGTGTTGGGTACTCAGTGCTCAGGGAGCTGGGTACTCAGTGCTCGGGGTGCTGGGTGCTCAGTACTCAGGGTGCTGGGTGCTCAGTACTCAGGGTGCTCAGTGCTCAGTACTCAGGGTGCTCAGTGCTCAGTACTCAGGGTGCTCAGTGCTCTGTGTGCTGTGTGCTCAGTTCTCGGGGTGCTGGGTGCTCAGTCCTCAGGGTGCTGGGTGCTCAGTGCTCAGGGTGCTCGGTGCTCAGTGCTCAGGGTGCTGGGTGCTCAGTACTCAGGGTGCTGGGTGCTCAGTGCTCGGGGTGCTGGGTGCTCAGTACTCAGGGTGCTGGGTGCTCACTGCTCAGGGTGCTGGGTGCTCAGTGCTCAGGGTGCTCGGTGCTTTGTACTCAGGGTGCTCGGTGCTCGGGGTGCTGGGTGCTCAGTGCTCGGGGTGCTGGGTGCTCAGTGCTCGGGGTGCTGGGTGCTCAGTGCTCGGGGTGCTGGGTGCTCAGTGCTCAGGGTTCTGGTTGCTCAGTGCTCGGGGTGCTGGGTGCTCAGTACTCGGGGTGCTCGGTGCTCAGTACTCAGGTTGCTGGGTGCTCAGTGCTCAGGGTGCTGGGTGCTCAGTACTCAGGGTGCTGGGTGCTCGGTGCTCAGTACGCTGGGTGCTCAGTACTCAGGGTGCTGGCTGCTGAGTACTCAGGGTGCTCGGTGCTCAGTACTCAGGGTGCTGGGTGCTCAGTGCTCGGGGTGCTGGGTGCTCATTACTCAGGGTGCTGGGTGCTCAGTACTCAGGGTGCTCAGTGCTCGGGGTGCTGGGTGCTCAGTACTCAGGGTGCTGGGTGCTCAATGCTCGGGGTGCTGGGTGCTCAGTGCTCAGGGTGCTGGGTGCTCAGTGATCGGGGTGCTGGTTGCTCAGTACTCAGGGTGCTCAGTGCTCGGGGAGCTCGGTGCTCAGTACTCAGGGTGCTGGGTGCTCAGTACTCAGTGCTCGGGGTCCTGGGTGCTCCGTGCTCGGGGTGCTGGGTGCTCAGTGCTCTGGGTGCTTAGTGCTCAGTACTAAGTGTGCTGGGTGCTCAGTACTCAGGTTGCTCAGTGCTCGGGGTGCTGGGTGCTCAGTACTCAGGGTGCTGGGTGCTCAGTTCTCAGGGTGCTGGGTGCTCATTCTCGGGGTGCTGGGTGCTCAGTGCTCGGGGTGCTGGGTGCTCAGTACTCAGGGTGCTGGGTGCTCCGTACTCAGGGTGCTGGGTGCTCATTACTTAGGGTGCTCGGTGCTCAGTACTCAGGTTGCTGAGTGCTCAGGGTGCTGGCTACTCAGTACTCAGGGTGCTGGGTGCTCAGTACTCAGGGTGCTGGGTGCTCAGTGCTCAGAGTGCTGGGTGCTCAGTACTCAGGGTGCTGGGTGCTCAGTACTCAGGGTGCTGGGTGCTCAGTGCTCGGGGTGCTGGGTGCTCAGTGCTCGGGGTGCTGGGGGCTCATTGCTCGGGGTGCTGGGTGCTCAGTGCTCGGGGCGCTGGGTGCTCTGTGCTCGGGGTGCTCGGAGCTCAGTACACAGGGTGCTGGGTGCTCAGTGCTCGGGGTGCTCGGTGCTCAGTACTCAGGGTTCTGGGTGCTTAGTGCTCGGGGTGCTGGGTGCTCAGTAATCAGGGTGCTGCGTGCTCAGTACTCAGGGTGCTGGGTGATCAGTACTCAGGGTGCTGGGTGATCTGTACTCGGGTGCTGGGTGCTCAGTGCTCAGGGTGCTGGGTGCTCAGTGCTCGGGGTGCTGGGTGCTCAGTGCTCAGTACTCAGGGTGCTGGGTGCTCAGTGCTCGGGGTGCTGGGTGCTCAGTGCTCAGTACTCAGGGTGCTGGGTGCTCAGTGCTCAGGGTGCTGGGTGCTCAGTGCTCAGGGTGCTGGGTGCTCAGTGCTCAGGGTGCTGGGTACTCAGTGCTCAGGGAGCTGGGTACTCAGTGCTCGGGGTGCTGGGTGCTCAGTACTCAGGGTGCTGGGTGCTCAGTACTCAGGGAGCTCAGTGCTCAGTACTCAGGGTGCTCAGTGCTCAGTACTCAGGGTGCTCAGTGCTCTGTGTGCTGTGTGCTCAGTGCTCGGGGTGCTGGGTGCTCAGTCCTCAGGGTGCTGGGTGCTCAGTGCTCAGGGTGCTCGGTGCTCAGTGCTCAGGGTGCTGGGTGCTCAGTACTCAGGGTGCTGGGTGCTCAGTGCTCGGGGTGCTGGGTGCTCAGTACTCAGGGTGCTGGGTGCTCACTGCTCAGGGTGCTGGGTGCTCAGTGCTCAGGGTGCTCGGTGCTTTGTACTCAGGGTGCTCGGTGCTCGGGTTGCTGGGGGCTCAGTGCTCGGGGTGCTGGGTGCTCAGTGCTCGGGGTGCTGGGTGCTCAGTGCTCGGGGTGCTGGGTGCTCAGTGCTCAGGGTTCTGGGTGCTCAGTACTCGGGGTGCTGGGTGCTCAGTACTCGGGGTGCTCGGTGCTCAGTACTCAGGTTGCTGGGTGCTCAGTGCTCAGGGTGCTGGGTGCTCAGTACTCAGGGTGCTGGGTGCTCGTTGCTCAGTACGCTGGGTGCTCAGTACTCAGGGTGCTGTCTGCTGAGTACTCAGGGTGCTCGGTGCTCAGTAATCAGGGTGCTGGGTGCTCAGTGCTCGTGGTGCTGGGTGCTCATTACTCAGGGTGCTGGGTGCTCAGTACTCAGGGTGCTCAGTGCTCGGGGTGCTGGGTGCTCAGTACTCAGGGTGCTGGGTGCTCAATGCTCGGGGTGCTGGGTGCTCAGTGCTCAGGGTGCTGGGTGCTCAGTGATCGGGGTGCTGGTTGCTCAGTACTCAGGGTGCTCAGTGCTCGGGGAGCTCGGTGCTCAGTACTCAGGGTGCTGGGTGCTCAGTACTCAGTGCTCGGGGTCCTGGGTGCTCCGTGCTCAGGGTGCTGGGTGCTCAGTGCTCTGGGTGCTTAGTGCTCAGTACTAAGGGTGCTGGGTGCTCAGTACTCAGGGTGCTCAGTGCTCGGGGTGCTGGGTGCTCAGTACTCAGGGTGCTGGGTGCTCAGTACTCAGGGTGCTGGGTGCTCATTCTCGGGGTGCTGGGTGCTCAGTGCTCGGGGTGCTGGGTGCTCAGTACTCAGGGGGCTGGGTGCTCAGTACTCAGGCTGCTGGGGGCTCAGTACTCAGGGTGCTGGGTGCTCAGTACTCAGGGTGCTCGGTTCTCAGTACTCAGGGTGCTGGGAGCTCATTCTCGGGGTGCTGGGTGCTCAGTGCTCGGGGTGCTGGGTGCTCAGTACTCATTGTGCTGGGGGCTCAGTACTCAGGGTGGTGGGTGCTCAGTACTCAGGGTGATCTGTTCTCAGTACTCAGGGTGCTGGGTGCTCAGTGCTCGGGGTGCTGTGTGCACAGTGCTCAGGGTGCTGGGTGCTCAGTGCTCGGGGTGCTCAGTATTCAGGGTGCTGTGTGTTCAGTGCTCAGGGTACTGGGTGCTCAGTACTCAGGGTGCTTGGTGCTCAGTACTCAGGGTGCTGGTTGCTCTGTACTCGGGGTGCTGGGTGCTCAGTACTCGGGGTGCTGGGTGCACAGTGCTCAGGGTGCTGGCTGCTCAGTGCTCAGGGTCCTGGGTGCTCAGTACTCAGGGTGCTCAGTGCTCAGTACTCAGCGTTCTGGGTGCTCAGTGCTCAGGGTCCTCGGTGCTCAGTACTCAGGGTGCTCAGTGCTCAGTACTCAGCGTGCTTTGTGCTCAGTGCTCAGGGTGCTGGGTGCTCAGTACTAAGGGTGCTGGGTGCTCAGTACTCAGGGTGCTGGGTGCTCAGTACTCAGGGTGCTGGGTGCTCAGTGCTCGGGGTGCTCGGTGATCAGTACTCAGGGTGCTGGGTGCTCAGTGCTCTTGGTGCTGGGTGCTCAGTGCTCGGGGTGCTGGGTGCTCAGTGCTCGGGGTGCTGGGTGCTCAGTACTCAGGGTGCTGGGTGCTCAGTACTCAGGGTGTTCGGTGCTCAGTATTCAGGGTGCCCAGTGCTCAGTACTCAGGGTGCTGGGTGCTCAGTGCTCGGGGTGCTGGGTGCTCAGTACTCGGGGTGCTGGGTGCTCAGTACTCAGGGTGCTGGGTACTCAGTGCTCAGGGTGCTGGGTGCTCAGTACTCAGGGTGCTGGGTGCTCAGTACTCAGGGTGCTGGGTGCTCAGTACTCAGGGTGCTCAGTGCTCAGTACTCAGGGTGCTCAGTGCTCAGTACTCAGGGTGCTCAGTGCTCAGTACTCAGGGTGCTCAGTGCTCTGTGTGCTGTGTGCTCAGTTCTCGGGGTGCTGGGTGCTCAGTCCTCAGGGTGCTGGGTGCTCAGTGCTCAGGGTGCTCGGTACTCAGTGCTCAGGGTGCTGGGTGCTCAGTACTCAGGGTGCTGGGTGCTCAGTGCTCGGGGTGCTGGGTGCTCAGTACTCAGGGTGCTGGGTGCTCACTGCTCAGGGTGCTGGGTGCTCAGTGCTCAGGGTGCTCGGTGCTTTGTACTCAGGGTGCTCGGTGCTCGGGTTGCTGGGTGCTCAGTGCTCGGGGTGCTGGGTGCTCAGTGCTCGGGGTGCTGGGTGCTCAGTGCTCGGGGTGCTGGGTGCTCAGTGCTCAGGGTTCTGGGTGCTCAGTGCTCGGGGTGCTGGGTGCTCAGTACTCGGGGTGCTCGGTGCTCAGTACTCAGGTTGCTGGGTGCTCAGTGCTCAGGGTGCTGGGTGCTCAGTACTCAGGGTGCTGGGTGCTCGGTGCTCAGTACGCTGGGTGCTCAGTACTCAGGGTGCTGTCTGCTGAGTACTCAGGGTGCTCGGTGCTCAGTACTCAGGGTGCTGGGTGCTCAGTGCTCGGGGTGCTGGGTGCTCATTACTCAGGGTGCTGGGTGCTCAGTACTCAGGGTGCTCAGTGCTCGGGGTGCTGGGTGCTCAGTACTCAGGGTGCTGGGTGCTCAATGCTCGGGGTGCTGGGTGCTCAGTGGTCAGGGTGCTGGGTGCTCAGTGATCGGGGTGCTGGTTGCTCAGTACTCAGGGTGCTCAGTGCTCGGGGAGCTCGGTGCTCAGTACTCAGGGTGCTGGGTGCTCAGTACTCAGTGCTCGGGGTCCTGGGTGCTCCGTGCTCGGGGTGCTGGGTGCTCAGTGCTCTCGGTGCTTAGTGCTCAGTACTAAGTGTGCTGGGTGCTCACTACTCAGGGTGCTCAGTGCTCGGGGTGCTGGGTGCTCAGTACTCAGGGTGCTGGGTGCTCAGTTCTCAGGGTGCTGGGTGCTCATTCTCGGGGTGCTGGGTGCTCAGTGCTCGGGGTGCTGGGTGCTCAGTACTCAGGGTGCTGGGTGCTCCGTACTCAGGGTGCTGGGTGCTCATTACTTAGGGTGCTCGGTGCTCAGTACTCAGGTTGCTGAGTGCTCAGGGTGCTGGGTACTCAGTACTCAGGGTGCTGGGTGCTCAGTACTCAGGGTGCTGGGTGCTCAGTGCTCAGGGTGCTGGGTGCTCAGTACTCAGGGTGCAGGGTGCTCAGTACTCAGGGTGCTGGGTGCTCAGTGCTCGGGGTGCTGGGTGCTCAGTGCTCGGGGTGCTGGGGGCTCATTGCTCGGGGTGCTGGGTGCTCAGTGCTCGGGGCGCTGGGTGCTCTGTGCTCGGGGTGCTCGGAGCTCAGTACACAGGGTGCTGGGTGCTCAGTGCTCGGGGTGCTCGGTGCTCAGTACTCAGGGTGCTGGGTGCTTAGTGCTCGGGGTGCTGGGTGCTCAGTACTCAGGGTGCTGCGTGCTCAGTACTCAGGGTGCTGGGTGCTCAGTACTCAGGGTGCTGGGTGCTCAGTGCTCAGGGTGCTGGGTGCTCAGTGCTCAGGGTGCTGGGTGCTCAGTGCTCGGGGTGCTGGGTGCTCAGTGCTCAGTATTCAGGGTGCTGGGTGCTCAGTGCTCGGGGTGCTGGGTGCTCAGTGCTCAGTACTCAGGGTGCTGGGTGCTCAGTGCTCAGGGTGCTGGGTGCTCAGTGCTCAGGGTGCTGGGTGCTCAGTGCTCAGGGTGCTGGGTACTCAGTGCTCAGGGAGCTGGGTACTCAGTGCTCGGGGTGCTGGGTGATCAGTACTCAGGGTGCTGGGTGCTCAGTACTTAGGGTGCTCGGTGCTCAGTACTCAGGGTGCTGGGTGCTCAGTGCTCGGGGTGCTGGGTGCTCAGTACTCAGGGTGCTGGGTGCTCAGTGCTCGGGGTGCTCGGTGCTCAGTACGCTGGGTGCTCATTACTCAGGGTGCTGGGTGCTCAGTACTCAGGGTGCTGGGTGCTCAGTACTCAGGGTGCTGGGTGCTTAGTACTCAGGGTGCTCAGTGCTCAGTACTTAGGGTGCTCAGTGCTCAGTGCTCGGGGTGCTGGGTGCTCAGTGCTCAGGGTGCTGGGTGCTCAGTGCTCGGGGTGCTGGGTGCTCAGTGCTCAGGGTGCTGGGTGCTAAGTGCTCAGAGTGCTGGGTGCTCAGTACTCAGAGTGCTCAGTGCTCAGTACTCAGCGTGCTTTGTGCTCAGTGCTCAGGGTGCTGGGTGCTCAGTACTCAGGGTGCTGGGTGCTCAGTACTCAGGGTGCTGGGTGCTCAGTACTCAGGGTGCTGGGTGCTCAGTGCTCGGGGTGCTCGGTGATCAGTACTAAGAGTGCTGGGTGCTCAGTGCTCAGGGTACTGGGTACTCAGTACTCAGGGTGCTGGGTGCTCAGTGCTCAGGGTGCTGGGTGCTCAGTGCTCAGGGTGCTGGGTGCTCAGTGCTCGGGGTGCTGGGTGCTCAGTGCTCAGGGTGCTGGGTGCTCAGTGCTGAGGGTGCTCAGTGCTCATTACTCAGCGTGCTTTGTGCTCAGTGCTCAGGGTGCTGGGTGCTCAGTACTCAGTGTGCTGGGTGCTCAGTACTCAGGGTGCTGGGGGCTCAGTACTCAGGGTGCTGGGTGCTCAGTACTCAGGGTGCTGGGTGCTCAGTACTCAGGGTGCTGGGTGCTCAGTACTCAGGGTGCTGGGGGCTCAGTACTCAGGGTGCTGGGTGCTCAGTACTCAGGGTGCTCGGTTCTCAGTACTCAGGCTGCTGGGTGCTCATTCTCGGGGTGCTGGGTGCTCAGTGCTCGGGGTGCTTGGTGCTCAGTACTAAGGGTGCTGGCGGCTCAGTACTCAGGGTGCTGGGTGCTCAGTGCTCAGGGTGCTGGGTGCTCAGTGCTCAGGGTGCTGGGTGCTCAGTACTCAGGGTGCTGGGTGCTCAGTACTTAGGGTGCTCGGTGCTCAGTACTCAGGTTGCTGAGTGCTCAGGGTGCTGGGTACTCAGTACTCAGGGTGCTGGGTGCTCAGTACTCAGGGTTCTGGGTGCTCAGTGCTCAGGGTGCTAGGTGCTCAGTACTCAGGGTGCTGGGTGCTCAGTACTCAGGGTGCTGGGTGCTCAGTACCCAGGGTGCTGTGTGCTCAGTGCTCGGGGTGCTGGGGGCTCAGTGCTCTGGGTGCTGGGTGCTCAGTGCTCGGGGCGCTGGGTGCTCTGTGCTCGGGGTGCTCGGAGCTCAGTACTCAGGGTGCTGGGTGCTCAGTACTCAGGGTTCTGGGTGCTTAGTGCTCGGGGTGCTGGGTGCTCAGTGCTCAGGGTGCTGGGTGCTCAGTGCTCTGGGTGCTGGGTGCTCAGTGCTCTTGGTGCTGGGTGCTCCGTGCTTAGGGTGCAGGGTGCTCAGTGCTCAGGGTGCTGGGTGCTCAGTGCTCTTGGTGCTTGGTGCTCAGTGCTTAGGGTGCTGGGTGCTCAGTGCTCAGGGCGCTGGGTGTTCAGTGCTCGGGGTGCTGGGTGCTGAGTGCTCAGGGTGCAGGGTGCTCAGTGCTCGGGGTGCTCGGTGCTCAGTGCTCAGGGTCCTGGGTGCTCAGTACTCAGGGTCCTGGGTGCTTTGTACTCAGGGTGCTCAGTGCTCAGTACACAGGGTGCTGGGTGCTCAGTGCTCGGGGTGCTGGTTGCTCAGTGCTCAGTACTCAGGGTGCTGGGTGCTCAGTGCTCGGGGTGCTTGGTGCTCAGTACTCAGGGTGCTGGGTGCTCAGTGCACGGGGTGCTGGGTGCTCAGTGCTCAGGGTGCTGGGTGCTCAGTGTACGGGGTGCTGGGTGCTCAGTACTCAGGGTGCTTAGTGCTCGGGGAGCTCGGTGCTCAGTACTCAGGGTGCTGGGTGCTCAGTACTCAGTGCTCGGGGTCCTGGGTGCTCCGTGCTCGGGGTGCTGGGTGCTCAGTGCTCTGGGTGCTTAGTGCTCAGTACTCAGGGTGCTGGGTGCTCAGTACTCAGGGTGCTCAGTGCTCGGGGTGCTGGGTGCTCAGTACTCAGGGTGCTGGGTGCTCAGTACTCAGGGTGCTGGGTGCTCAGTACTCAGGGTGCTGGGTGCTCAGTGCTCAGGGTCTTCGGTGCTCAGTACTCAGGGTGCTCAGTGCTCATTACTCAGCGTGCTTTGTGCTCAGTGCTCAGGGTGCTGGGTGCTCAGTACTCAGTGTGCTGGGTGCTCAGTACTCAGGGTGCTGGGGGCTCAGTACTCAGGGTGCTGGGTGCTCAGTACACAGGGTGCTGGGTGCTCAGTACTCAGGGGGCTGGATGCTCAGTACTCAGGGTGCTGGGGGCTCAGTACTCAGGGTGCTGGGTGCTCAGTACTCAGGGTGCTGGGTGCTCAGTACTCAGGGTGCTGGGTGCTCAGTACTCAGGGTGCTGGGGGCTCAGTACTCACGGTTCTGGGTGCTCAGTACTCAGGGTGCTCGGTGCTCAGTTCTCAGGGTGCTCGCTGCTCAGTGTTTGGGGTGCTGGGTGCTCAGTACTCAGCGTGCTGGGTGCTCAGTGCTCAGGGTGCTGGGTGATCAGTGCTCAGGGTGCTGGGTGCTCAGTACTCAGTGCTCAGGATGCTGTGTGCTCAGTGCTCTGGGTGCTGGGTGCTCAGTGCTCAGGGTGCTCTGTGCTCAGTACTCACGGTGCTGGGTGCTCAGTACTCAGGGTGCTGGGTGGTCAGTGCTCGGGGTGCACGGTGCTTAGTGCTCGGGGTGCTCGGTGCTCAGTGCTCAGGGTGCTGGGTGCTCAGTACTCAGGGTGCTGGGTTCTCATTACTCAGGGTGCTGGGTGCACAGTGCTAGGGGTGCTGTGTGCTCAGAGCTCGGGGTCTGGGTGCTCAGTACTCAGGGTGCTGGGTGCTCAGTACTCAGGATGCTGGGTGCTCAGTGCTCAGGGTGCTGGGTGCTCAGTGCTCTGGGTGCTGGGTGCTCAGTGCTTAAGGTGCTGGGTGCTCAGTGCTCAGGGTGCTGGGTGTTCAATGCTCGGGGTGCTGGGTGCTGAGTGCTCAGGGTGCAGGGTGCTCAGTGCTCGGGGTGCTCGGTGCTCAGTGCTCAGGGTCCTGGGTGCTCAGTACTCAGGGTGCTGGGTGCTTTGTACTCAGGGTGCTCAGTGCTCAGTACACAGGGTGCTGGGTGCTCAGTGCTCGGGGTGCTGGGTGCTCAGTGCTCAGTACTCAGGGTGCTGGGTGCTCAGTGCTCGGGGTGCTGGGTGCTCAGTACTCAGGGTGCTGGGTGCTCAGTGCTCGGGTGCTGGGTGCTCAGTGCTCAGGGTGCTGGGTGATCAGTGATCGGGGTGCTGGGTGCTCAGTACTCAGGGTGCTCAGTGCTCGGGGAGCTCGGTGCTCAGTACTCAGGGTGCTGGGTGCTCAGTACTCAGTGCTCGGGGTCCTGGGTGCTCCGTGCTCGGGGTGCTGGGTGCTCAGTGCTCTGGGTGCTTAGTGCTCAGTACTCAGAGTGCTGGGTGCTCAGTACTCAGGGTGCTCAGTGCTCGGGGTGCTGGGTGCTCAGTACTCAGGGTGCTGGGTGCTCAGTACTCAGGGTGCTGGGTGCTCAGTGCTCAGGGTCCTCGGTGCTCAGTACTAAGGGTGCTCAGTGCTCATTACTCAGCGTGCTTTGTGCTCAGTGCTCAGGGTGCTGGGTGCTCAGTACTCAGTGTGCTGGGTGCTCAGTACTCAGGGTGCTGGGGGCTCAGTACTCAGGGTGCTGGGTGCTCAGTACTCAGGGTGCTGGGTGCTCAGTACTCAGGGTGCTGGGTGCTCAGTACTCAGGGTGCTGGGGGCTCAGTACTCAGGGTGCTGGGTGCTCAGTACTCAGGGTGCTCGGTTCTCAGTACTCAGGGTGCTTGGTGCTTATTCTCGTGGTGCTAGGTGCTCAGTGCTCGGGGTGCTTGGTGCTCAGTACTAAGGGTGCTGGGGGCTCAGTACTCAGGGTGCTGGGTGCTCAGTGCTCAGGGTACTGGGTGCACAGTGCCCAGGGTGCTGGGTGCTCAGTGCTCAGGGTGCTCAGTACTCAGGGTGCTGTGTGTTCAGTGTTCAGGGTACTGGGTGCTCAGTACTCAGGGTGCTTGGTGCTCAGTACTCAGGGTGCTGGGTGCTCAGTACTCGGGGTGCTGGGTGCTCAGTACTCGGGGTGCTGGGTGCACAGTGCTCAGGGTGCTGGGTGCTCAGTGCTTGGGGTGCTGGGTGCTCAGTGCTCAGGCTGCTGGCTGCTCAGTGCTCAGGGTGCTGGGTGCTCAGTACTCAGGGTGCTCAGTGCTCAGTACTCGGCGTGATTTGTGCTCAGTGCTCAGGGTGCTGGGTGCTCAGTACTCAGGGTGCTGGGTGCTCAGTACTCAGGGTGCTGGGTGCTCAGTACTCAGGGTGCTGGGTGCTCAGTGCTCGGGTTGCTCGGTGATCAGTACTAAGAGTGCTGGGTGCTCAGTGCTCAGGGTACTGGGTACTCAGTACTCAGGGAGCTGGGTGCTCAGTGCTCAGGGTGCTGGGAGCTCAGTGCTCAGGGTGCTGGGTGCTCAGTGCTCGGGGTGCTGGGTGCTCAGTGCTCAGGGTGGTGTGTGCTCAGTGCTCAGTGCTCAGGGTGCTGGGTGCTCAGTGCTCAGGGTGCTGGGTGCTCAGTGCTCGGGGTGCTGGGTGCTCAGTGCTCGGGGTGCTGGGTGCTCAGTGCTCGGGGTGCTGGGGGCTCAGTACTCAGGGTGCTGGGTGCTCAGTACTCAGTGTGTTCGGTGCTCAGTACTCAGGGTGCTCAGTGCTCAGTACTCAGGGTGCTGGGTGCTCAGTGCTCGGGGTGCTGGGTGCTCAGTACTCGGGGTGCTGGGTGCTCAGTACTCAGGGTGCTGGGTGCTCAGTGCTCAGGGTGCTGGGTGCTCAGTACTCAGGGTGCTGGGTGCTCATTACTTAGGGTGATCGGTGCTCAGTACTCAGGTTGCTGAGTGCTCAGGGTGCTGGGTACTCAGTACTCAGGGTGCTGGGTGCTCAGTACTCAGGGTGCTGGGTGCTCAGTTCTCAGGGTGCTGGGTGCTCAGTACTCAGGGTGCTGGGTGCTCAGTACTCAGGGTGCTGGGTGCTCAGTGCTCGGGGTGCTGGGTGCTCAGTGCTCGGGGTGCTGGGGGCTCAGTGCTCGGGGTGCTGGGTGCTCAGTGCTCGGGGCGCTGGGTGCTCTGTGCTCCGGGTGCTCGGAGCTCAGTACTCAGGGTGCTGGGTGCTCAGTGCTCGGGGTGCTCGGTGCTCAGTACTCAGGGTGCTGGGTGCTTAGTGCTCGGGGTGCTGGGTGCTCAGTACTCAGGGTGCTGCGTGCTCAGTACTCAGGGTGCTGGGTGATCTGTACTCAGGGTGCTGGGTGATCTGTACTCGGGTGCCGGGTGCTCAGTGCTCAGGTTGCTGGGTGCTCAGTGCTCGGGGTGCTGGGTGCTCAGTGCTCAGGGTTCTGGGTGCTCAGTGCTCGGGGTGCTGGGTGCTCAGTACTCGGGGTGCTCGGTGCTCAGTACTCAGGTTGCTGGGTGCTCAGTGCTCAGGGTGCTGGGTGCTCAGTACTCAGGGTGCTGGGTGCTCGGTGCTCAGTACGCTGGGTGCTCAGTACTCAGGGTGCTGGCTGCTGAGTACTCAGGGTGCTCGGTGCTCGGGGAGCTCGGTGCTCAGTACTCAGGGTGCTGGGTGCTCAGTACTCAGTGCTCGGGGTCCTGGGTGCTCCGTGCTCGGGGTGCTGGGTGCTCAGTGCTCTGGGTGCTTAGTGCTCAGTACTAAGTGTGCTGGGTGCTCAGTACTCAGGGTGCTCAGTGCTCGGGGTGCTGGGAGCTCAGTACTCAGGGTGCTGGGTGCTCAGTTCTCAGGGTGCTGGGTGCTCATTCTCGGGGTGCTGGGTGCTCAGTGCTCGGGGTGCTGGGTGCTCAGTACTCAGGGTGCTGGGTGCTCCGTACTCAGGGTGCTGGGTGCTCATTACTTAGGGTGCTCGGTGCTCAGTACTCAGGTTGCTGAGTGCTCAGGGTGCTGGCTACTCAGTACTCAGGGTGCTGGGTGCTCAGTACTCAGGGTGCTGGGTGCTCAGTGCTCAGGGTGCTGGGTGCTCAGTACTCAGGGTGCTGGGTGCTCAGTACTCAGGGTGCTGGGTGCTCAGTGCTCGGGGTGCTGGGTGCTCAGTGCTCGGGGTGCTGGGGGCTCATTGCTCGGGGTGCTGGGTGCTCAGTGCTCGGGGCGCTGGGTGCTCTGTGCTCGGGGTGCTCGGAGCTCAGTACACAGGGTGCTGGGTGCTCAGTGCTCGGGGTGCTCGGTGCTCAGTACTCAGGGTTCTGGGTGCTTAGTGCTCGGGGTGCTGGGTGCTCAGTACTCAGGGTGCTGCGTGCTCAGTACTCAGGGTGCTGGGTGATCAGTACTCAGGGTGCTGGGTGATCTGTACTCGGGTGCTGGGTGCTCAGTGCTCAGGGTGCTGGGTGCTCAGTGCTCGGGGTGCTGGGTGCTCAGTGCTCAGTACTCAGGGTGCTGGGTGCTCAGTGCTCGGGGTGCTGGGTGCTCAGTGCTCAGTACTCAGGGTGCTGGGTGCTCAGTGCTCAGGGTGCTGGGTGCTCAGTGCTCAGGGTGCTGGGTGCTCAGTGCTCAGGGTGCTGGGTACTCAGTGCTCAGGGAGCTGGGTACTCAGTGCTCAGGGGCTGCTCAGTGCTCGGGGTGCTGGGTGCTCAGTACTCAGGGTGCTGGGTGCTCAGTACTCAGGGAGCTCAGTGCTCAGTACTCAGGGTGCTCAGTGCTCAGTACTCAGGGTGCTCAGTGCTCTGTGTGCTGTGTGCTCAGTGCTCGGGGTGCTGGGTGCTCAGTCCTCAGGGTGCTGGGTGCTCAGTGCTCAGGGTGCTCGGTGCTCAGTGCTCAGGGTGCTGGGTGCTCAGTACTCAGGGTGCTGGGTGCTCAGTGCTCGGGGTGCTGGGTGCTCAGTACTCAGGGTGCTGGGTGCTCACTGCTCAGGGTGCTGGGTGCTCAGTGCTCAGGGTGCTCGGTGCTTTGTACTCAGGGTGCTCGGTGCTCGGGTTGCTGGGTGCTCAGTGCTCGGGGTGCTGGGTGCTCAGTGCTCGGGGTGCTGGGTGCTCAGTGCTCGGGGTGCTGGGTGCTCAGTGCTCAGGGTTCTGGGTGCTCAGTGCTCGGGGTGCTGGGTGCTCAGTACTCGGGGTGCTCGGTGCTCAGTACTCAGGTTGCTGGGTGCTCAGTGCTCAGGGTGCTGGGTGCTCAGTACTCAGGGTGCTGGGTGCTCGGTGCTCAGTACGCTGGGTGCTCAGTACTCAGGGTGCTGTCTGCTGAGTACTCAGGGTGCTCGGTGCTCAGTAATCAGGGTGCTGGGTGCTCAGTGCTCGGGGTGCTGGGTGCTCATTACTCAGGGTGCTGGGTGCTCAGTACTCAGGGTGCTCAGTGCTCGGGGTGCTGGGTGCTCAGTACTCAGGGTGCTGGGTGCTCAATGCTCGGGGTGCTGGGTGCTCAGTGCTCAGGGTGCTGGGTGCTCAGTGATCGGGGTGCTGGTTGCTCAGTACTCAGGGTGCTCAGTGCTCGGGGAGCTCGGTGCTCAGTACTCAGGGTGCTGGGTGCTCAGTACTCAGTGCTCGGGGTCCTGGGTGCTCCGTGCTCAGGGTGCTGGGTGCTCAGTGCTCTGGGTGCTTAGTGCTCAGTACTAAGGGTGCTGGGTGCTCAGTACTCAGGGTGCTCAGTGCTCGGGGTGCTGGGTGCTCAGTACTCAGGGTGCTGGGTGCTCAGTACTCAGGGTGCTGGGTGCTCATTCTCGGGGTGCTGGGTGCTCAGTGCTCGGGGTGCTGGGTGCTCAGTACTCAGGGTGCTGGGTGCTCAGTACTCAGGCTGCTGGGGGCTCAGTACTCAGGGTGCTGGGTGCTCAGTACTCAGGGTGCTCGGTTCTCAGTCCTCAGGGTGCTGGGTGCTCAGTGCTCAGGGTGCTCGGTGCTCAGTGCTCAGGGTGCTGGGTGCTCAGTACTCAGGGTGCTGGGTGCTCAGTGCTCGGGGTGCTGGGTGCTCAGTACTCAGGGTGCTGGGTGCTCACTGCTCAGGGTGCTGGGTGCTCAGTGCTCAGGGTGCTCGGTGCTTTGTACTCAGGGTGCTCGGTGCTCGGGTTGCTGGGTGCTCAGTGCTCGGGGTGCTGGGTGCTCAGTGCTCGGGGTGCTGGGTGCTCAGTGCTCGGGGTGCTGGGTGCTCAGTGCTCAGGGTTCTGGGTGCTCAGTGCTCGGGGTGCTGGGTGCTCAGTACTCGGGGTGCTCGGTGCTCAGTACTCAGGTTGCTGGGTGCTCAGTGCTCAGGGTGCTGGGTGCTCAGTACTCAGGGTGCTGGGTGCTCGGTGCTCAGTACGCTGGGTGCTCAGTACTCAGGGTGCTGTCTGCTGAGTACTCAGGGTGCTCGGTGCTCAGTAATCAGGGTGCTGGGTGCTCAGTGCTCGGGGTGCTGGGTGCTCATTACTCAGGGTGCTGGGTGCTCAGTACTCAGGGTGCTCAGTGCTCGGGGTGCTGGGTGCTCAGTACTCAGGGTGCTGGGTGCTCAATGCTCGGGGTGCTGGGTGCTCAGTGCTCAGGGTGCTGGGTGCTCAGTGATCGGGGTGCTGGTTGCTCAGTACTCAGGGTGCTCAGTGCTCGGGGAGCTCGGTGCTCAGTACTCAGGGTGCTGGGTGCTCAGTACTCAGTGCTCGGGGTCCTGGGTGCTCCGTGCTCAGGGTGCTGGGTGCTCAGTGCTCTGGGTGCTTAGTGCTCAGTACTAAGGGTGCTGGGTGCTCAGTACTCAGGGTGCTCAGTGCTCGGGGTGCTGGGTGCTCAGTACTCAGGGTGCTGGGTGCTCAGTACTCAGGGTGCTGGGTGCTCATTCTCGGGGTGCTGGGTGCTCAGTGCTCGGGGTGCTGGGTGCTCAGTACTCAGGGTGCTGGGTGCTCAGTACTCAGGCTGCTGGGGGCTCAGTACTCAGGGTGCTGGGTGCTCAGTACTCAGGGTGCTCGGTTCTCAGTACTCAGGGTGCTGGGAGCTCATTCTCGGGGTGCTGGGTGCTCAGTGCTCGGGGTGCTGGGTGCTCAGTACTCATTGTGCTGGGGGCTCAGTACTCAGGGTGGTGGGTGCTCAGTACTCAGGGTGATCTGTTCTCAGTACTCAGGGTGCTGGGTGCTCAGTGCTCGGGGTGCTGTGTGCACAGTGCTCAGGGTGCTGGGTGCTCAGTGCTCGGGGTGCTCAGTACTCAGGGTGCTGTGTGTTCAGTGCTCAGGGTACTGGGTGCTCAGTACTCAGGGTGCTTGGTGCTCAGTACTCAGGGTGCTGGTTGCTCAGTACTCGGGGTGCTGGGTGCTCAGTACTCGGGGTGCTGGGTGCACAGTGCTCAGGGTGCTGGCTGCTCAGTGCTCAGGGTGCTGGGTGCTCAGTACTCAGGGTGCTCAGTGCTCAGTACTCAGCGTTCTTGGTGCTCAGTGCTCAGGGTCCTCGGTGCTCAGTACTCAGGGTGCTCAGTGCTCAGTACTCAGCGTGCTTTGTGCTCAGTGCTCAGGGTGCTGGGTGCTCAGTACTAAGGGTGCTGGGTGCTCAGTACTCAGGGTGCTGGGTGCTCAGTACTCAGGGTGCTGGGTGCTCAGTGCTCGGGGTGCTCGGTGATCAGTACTCAGGGTGCTGGGTGCTCAGTGCTCTTGGTGCTGGGTGCTCAGTGCTCGGGGTGCTGGGTGCTCAGTGCTCGGGGTGTTGGGTGCTCAGTACTCAGGGTGCTGGGTGCTCAGTACTCAGGGTGTTCGGTGCTCAGTATTCAGGGTGCTCAGTGCTCAGTACTCAGGGTGCTGGGTACTCAGTGCTCGGGGTGCTGGGTGCTCAGTACTCGGGGTGCTGGGTGCTCAGTACTCAGGGTGCTGGGTACTCAGTGCTCAGGGTGCTGGGTGCTCAGTACTCAGGGTGCTGGGTGCTCAGTACTCAGGGTGCTGGGTGCTCAGTACTCAGGGTGCTCAGTGCTCAGTACTCAGGGTGCTCAGTCCTCAGTACTCAGGGTGCTCAGTGCTCAGTACTCAGGGTGCTCAGTGCTCTGTGTGCTGTGTGCTCAGTTCTCGGGGTGCTGGGTGCTCAGTCCTCAGGGTGCTGGGTGCTCAGTGCTCAGGGTGCTCGGTACTCAGTGCTCAGGGTGCTGGGTGCTCAGTACTCAGGGTGCTCAGTGCTCGGGGTGCTGGGTGCTCAGTACTCAGGGTGCTGGGTGCTCAATGCTCGGGGTGCTGGGTGCTCAGTGCTCAGGGTGCTGGGTGCTCAGTGATCGGGGTGCTGGTTGCTCAGTACTCAGGGTGCTCAGTGCTCGGGGAGCTCGGTGCTCAGTACTCAGGGTGCTGGGTGCTCAGTACTCAGTGCTCGGGGTCCTGGGTGCTCCGTGCTCGGGGTGCTGGGTGCTCAGTGCTCTGGGTGCTTAGTGCTCAGTACTAAGTGTGCTGGGTGCTCAGTACTCAGGGTGCTCAGTGCTCGGGGTGCTGGGTGCTCAGTACTCAGGGTGCTGGGTGCTCAGTTCTCAGGGTGCTGGGTGCTCATTCTCGGGGTGCTGGGTGCTCAGTGCTCGGGGTGCTGGGTGCTCAGTACTCAGGGTGCTGGGTGCTCCGTACTCAGGGTGCTGGGTGCTCATTACTTAGGGTGCTCGGTGCTCAGTACTCAGGTTGCTGAGTGCTCAGGGTGCTGGCTACTCAGTACTCAGGGTGCTGGGTGCTCAGTACTCAGGGTGCTGGGTGCTCAGTGCTCAGGGTGCTGGGTGCTCAGTACTCAGGGTGCTGGGTGCTCAGTACTCAGGGTGCTGGGTGCTCAGTGCTCGGGGTGCTGGGTGCTCAGTGCTCGGGGTGCTGGGGGCTCATTGCTCGGGGTGCTGGGTGCTCAGTTCTCGGGGCGCTGGGTGCTCTGTGCTCGGGGTGCTCGGAGCTCAGTACACAGGGTGCTGGGTGCTCAGTGCTCGGGGTGCTCGGTGCTCAGTACTCAGGGTTCTGGGTGCTTAGTGCTCCGGGTGCTGGGTGCTCAGTACTCAGGGTGCTGCGTGCTCAGTACTCAGGGTGCTGGGTGATCAGTACTCAGGGTGCTGGGTGATCTGTACTCGGGTGCTGGGTGCTCAGTGCTCAGGGTGCTGGGTGCTCATTGCTCGGGGTGCTGGGTGCTCAGTGCTCAGTACTCAGGGTGCTGGGTGCTCAGTGCTCGGGGTGCTGGGTGCTCAGTGCTCAGTACTCAGGGTGCTGGGTGCTCAGTGCTCAGGGTGCTGGGTGCTCAGTGCTCAGGGTGCTGGGTGCTCAGTGCTCAGGGTGCTGGGTACTCAGTGCTCAGGGAGCTGGGTACTCAGTGCTCGGGGTGCTGGGTGCTCAGTACTCAGGGTGCTGGGTGCTCAGTACTCAGGGAGCTCAGTGCTCAGTACTCAGGGTGCTCAGTGCTCAGTACTCAGGGTGCTCAGTGTTCTGTGTGCTGTGTGCTCAGTGCTCGGGGTGCTGGGTGCTCAGTCCTCAGGGTGCTGGGTGCTCAGTGCTCAGGGTGCTCGGTGCTCAGTGCTCAGGGTGCTGGGTGCTCAGTACTCAGGGTGCTGGGTGCTCAGTGCTCGGGGTGCTGGGTGCTCAGTACTCAGGGTGCTGGGTGCTCACTGCTCAGGGTGCTGGGTGCTCAGTGCTCAGGGTGCTCGGTGCTTTGTACTCAGGGTGCTCGGTGCTCGGGTTGCTGGGTGCTCAGTGCTCGGGGTGCTGGGTGCTCAGTGCTCGGGGTGCTGGGTGCTCAGTGCTCAGGGTGCTGGGTGCTCAGTGCTCAGGGTTCTGGGTGCTCAGTGCTCGGGGTGCTGGGTGCTCAGTACTCGGGGTGCTCGGTGCTCAGTACTCAGGTTGCTGGGTGCTCAGTGCTCAGGGTGCTGGGTGCTCAGTACTCAGGGTGCTGGGTGCTCGGTGCTCAGTACGCTGGGTGCTCAGTACTCAGGGTGCTGTCTGCTGAGTACTCAGGGTGCTCGGTGCTCAGTAATCAGGGTGCTGGGTGCTCAGTGCTCGGGGTGCTGGGTGCTCATTACTCAGGGTGCTGGGTGCTCAGTACTCAGGGTGCTCAGTGCTCGGGGTGCTGGGTGCTCAGTACTCAGGGTGCTGGGTGCTCAATGCTCGGGGTGCTGGGTGCTCAGTGCTCAGGGTGCTGGGTGCTCAGTGATCGGGGTGCTGGTTGCTCAGTACTCAGGGTGCTCAGTGCTCGGGGAGCTCGGTGCTCAGTACTCAGGGTGCTGGGTGCTCAGTACTCAGTGCTCGGGGTCCTGGGTGCTCCGTGCTCAGGGTGCTGGGTGCTCAGTGCTCTGGGTGCTTAGTGCTCAGTACTAAGGGTGCTGGGTGCTCAGTACTCAGGGTGCTCAGTGCTCGGGGTGCTGGGTGCTCAGTACTCAGGGTGCTGGGTGCTCAGTACTCAGGGTGCTGGGTGCTCATTCTCGGGGTGCTGGGTGCTCAGTGCTCGGGGTGCTGGGTGCTCAGTACTCAGGGTGCTGGGTGCTCAGTACTCAGGCTGCTGGGGGCTCAGTACTCAGGGTGCTGGGTGCTCAATACTCAGGGTGCTCGGTTCTCAGTACTCAGGGTGCTGGGAGCTCATTCTCGGGGTGCTGGGTGCTCAGTGCTCGGGGTGCTGGGTGCTCAGTACTCATTGTGCTGGGGGCTCAGTACTCAGGGTGGTGGGTGCTCAGTACTCAGGGTGATCTGTTCTCAGTACTCAGGGTGCTGGGTGCTCAGTGCTCGGGGTGCTGTGTGCACAGTGCTCAGGGTGCTGGGAGCTCAGTGCTCGGGGTGCTCAGTACTCAGGGTGCTGTGTGTTCAGTGCTCAGGGTACTGGGTGCTCAGTACTCAGGGTGCTTGGTGCTCAGTACTCAGGGTGCTGGTTGCTCAGTACTCGGGGTGCTGGGTGCTCAGTACTCGGGGTGCTGGGTGCACAGTGCTCAGGGTGCTGGCTGCTCAGTGCTCAGGGTGCTGGGTGCTCAGTACTCAGGGTGCTCAGTGCTCAGTACTCAGCGTTCTGGGTGCTCAGTGCTCAGGGTCCTCGGTGCTCAGTACTCAGGGTGCTCAGTGCTCAGTACTCAGCGTGCTTTGTGCTCAGTGCTCAGGGTGCTGGGTGCTCAGTACTAAGGGTGCTGGGTGCTCAGTACTCAGGGTGCTGGGTGCTCAGTACTCAGGGTGCTGGGTGCTCAGTGCTCGGGGTGCTCGGTGATCAGTACTCAGGGTGCTGGGTGCTCAGTGCTCTTGGTGCTGGGTGCTCAGTGCTCGGGGTGCTGGGTGCTCAGTGCTCGGGGTGCTGGGTGCTCAGTACTCAGGGTGCTGGGTGCTCAGTACTCAGGGTGTTCGGTGCTCAGTATTCAGGGTGCTCAGTGCTCAGTACTCAGGGTGCTGGGTACTCAGTGCTCGGGGTGCTGGGTGCTCAGTACTCGGGGTGCTGGGTGCTCAGTACTCAGGGTGCTGGGTACTCAGTGCTCAGGGTGCTGGGTGCTCAGTACTCAGGGTGCTGGGTGCTCAGTACTCAGGGTGCTGGGTGCTCAGTACTCAGGGTGCTCAGTGCTCAGTACTCAGGGTGCTCAGTGCTCAGTACTCAGGGTGCTCAGTGCTCAGTACTCAGGGTGCTCAGTGCTCTGTGTGCTGTGTGCTCAGTTCTCGGGGTGCTGGGTGCTCAGTCCTCAGGGTGCTGGGTGCTCAGTGCTCAGGGTGCTCGGTACTCAGTGCTCAGGGTGCTGGGTGCTCAGTACTCAGGGTGCTGGGTGCTCAGTGCTCGGGGTGCTGGGTGCTCAGTACTCAGGGTGCTGGGTGCTCACTGCTCAGGGTGCTGGGTGCTCAGTGCTCAGGGTGCTCGGTGCTTTGTACTCAGGGTGCTCGGTGCTCGGGGTGCTGGGTGCTCAGTGCTCGGGGTGCTGGGTGCTCAGTGCTCGGGGTGCTGGGTGCTCAGTGCTCGGGGTGCTGGGTGCTCAGTGCTCAGGGTTCTGGGTGCTCAGTGCTCGGGGTGCTGGGTGCTCAGTACTCGGGGTGCTCGGTGCTCAGTACTCAGGTTGCTGGGTGCTCAGTGCTCAGGGTGCTGGGTGCTCAGTACTCAGGGTGCTGGGTGCTCGGTGCTCAGTACGCTGGGTGCTCAGTACTCAGGGTGCTGGCTGCTGAGTACTCAGGGTGCTCGGTGCTCAGTACTCAGGGTGCTGGGTGCTCAGTGCTCGGGGTGCTGGGTGCTCATTACTCAGGGTGCTGGGTGCTCAGTACTCAGGGTGCTCAGTGCTCGGGGTGCTGGGTGCTCAGTACTCAGGGTGCTGGGTGCTCAATGCTCGGGGTGCTGGGTGCTCAGTGCTCAGGGTGCTGGGTGCTCAGTGATCGGGGTGCTGGTTGCTCAGTACTCAGGGTACTCAGTGCTCGGGGAGCTCGGTGCTCAGTACTCAGGGTGCTGGGTGCTCAGTACTCAGTGCTCGGGGTCCTGGGTGCTCCGTGCTCGGGGTGCTGGGTGCTCAGTGCTCTGGGTGCTTAGTGCTCAGTACTAAGTGTGCTGGGTGCTCACTACTCAGGGTGCTCAGTGCTCGGGGTGCTGGGTGCTCAGTACTCAGGGTGCTGGGTGCTCAGTTCTCAGGGTGCTGGGTGCTCATTCTCGGGGTGCTGGGTGCTCAGTGCTCGGGGTGCTGGGTGCTCAGTACTCAGGGTGCTGGGTGCTCCGTACTCAGGGTGCTGGGTGCTCATTACTTAGGGTGCTCGGTGCTCAGTACTCAGGTTGCTGAGTGCTCAGGGTGCTGGGTACTCAGTACTCAGGGTGCTGGGTGCTCAGTACTCAGGGTGCTGGGTGCTCAGTGCTCAGGGTGCTGGGTGCTCAGTACTCAGGGTGCTGGGTGCTCAGTACTCAGGGTGCTGGGTGCTCAGTGCTCGGGGTGCTGGGTGCTCAGTGCTCGGGGTGCTGGGGGCTCATTGCTCGGGGTGCTGGGTGCTCAGTGCTCGGGGCGCTGGGTGCTCTGTGCTCGGGGTGCTCGGAGCTCAGTACACAGGGTGCTGGGTGCTCAGTGCTCGGGGTGCTCGGTGCTCAGTACTCAGGGTGCTGGGTGCTTAGTGCTCGGGGTGCTGGGTGCTCAGTACTCAGGGTGCTGCGTGCTCAGTACTCAGGGTGCTGGGTGCTCAGTACTCAGGGTGCTGGGTGCTCAGTGCTCAGGGTGCTGGGTGCTCAGTGCTCAGGGTGCTGGGTGCTCAGTGCTCGGGGTGCTGGGTGCTCAGTGCTCAGTATTCAGGGTGCTGGGTGCTCAGTGCTCGGGGTGCTGGGTGCTCAGTGCTCAGTACTCAGGGTGCTGGGTGCTCAGTGCTCAGGGTGCTGGGTGCTCAGTGCTCAGGGTGCTGGGTGCTCAGTGCTCAGGGTGCTGGGTACTCAGTGCTCAGGGAGCTGGGTACTCAGTGCTCGGGGTGCTGGGTGCTCAGTACTCAGGGTGCTGGGTGCTCAGTACTCAGGGAGCTCAGTGCTCAGTACTCAGGGTGCTCAGTGCTCAGTACTCAGGGTGCTCAGTGCTCTGTGTGCTGTGTGCTCAGTGCTCGGGGTGCTGGGTGCTCAGTCCTCAGGGTGCTGGGTGCTCAGTGCTCAGGTTGCTAGGTGCTCAGTGCTCAGGGTGCTGGGTGCTCAGTACTCAGGGTGCTGGGTGCTCAGTGCTCAGGGTGCTCGGTGCTTTGTACTCAGGGTGCTCGGTGCTCGGGTTGCTGGGTGCTCAGTGCTCGGGGTGCTGGGTGCTCAGTGCTCGGGGTGCTGGGTGCTCAGTGCTCCGGGTGCTGGGTGCTCAGTGCTCAGGGTTCTGGGTGCTCAGTGCTCGGGGTGCTGGGTGCTCAGTACTCGGGGTGCTCGGTGCTCAGTACTCAGGTTGCTGGGTGCTCAGTGCTCAGGGTGCTGGGTGCTCAGTACTCAGGGTGCTGGGTGCTCGGTGCTCAGTACGCTGGGTGCTCAGTACTCAGGGTGCTGTCTGCTGAGTACTCAGGGTGCTCGGTGCTCAGTAATCAGGGTGCTGGGTGCTCAGTGCTCGGGGTGCTGGGTGCTCATTACTCAGGGTGCTGGGTGCTCAGTACTCAGGGTGCTCAGTGCTCGGGGTGCTGGGTGCTCAGTACTCAGGGTGCTGGGTGCTCAATGCTCGGGGTGCTGGGTGCTCAGTGCTCAGGGTGCTGGGTGCTCAGTGATCGGGGTGCTGGTTGCTCAGTACTCAGGGTGCTCAGTGCTCGGGGAGCTCGGTGCTCAGTACTCAGGGTGCTGGGTGCTCAGTACTCAGTGCTCGGGGTCCTGGGTGCTCCGTGCTCAGGGTGCTGGGTGCTCAGTGCTCTGGGTGCTTAGTGCTCAGTACTAAGGGTGCTGGGTGCTCAGTACTCAGGGTGCTCAGTGCTCGGGGTGCTGGGTGCTCAGTACTCAGGGTGCTGGGTGCTCAGTACTCAGATTGCTGGGTGCTCATTCTCGGGGTGCTGGGTGCTCAGTGCTCGGGGTGCTGGGTGCTCAGTACTCAGGGTGCTGGGTGCTCAGTACTCAGGCTGCTGGGGGCTCAGTACTCAGGGTGCTGGGTGCTCAGTACTCAGGGTGCTCGGTTCTCAGTACTCAGGGTGCTGGGAGCTCATTCTCGGGGTGCTGGGTGCTCAGTGCTCGGGGTGCTGGGTGCTCAGTACTCATTGTGCTGGGGGCTCAGTACTCAGGGTGGTGGGTGCTCAGTACTCAGGGTGATCTGTTCTCAGTACTCAGGGTGCTGGGTGCTCAGTGCTCGGGGTGCTGTGTGCACAGTGCTCAGGGTGCTGGGTGCTCAGTGCTCGGGGTGCTCAGTACTCAGGGTGCTGTGTGTTCAGTGCTCAGGGTACTGGGTGCTCAGTACTCAGGGTGCTTGGTGCTCAGTACTCAGGGTGCTGGTTGCTCAGTACTCGGGGTGCTGGGTGCTCAGTACTCGGGGTGCTGGGTGCACAGTGCTCAGGGTGCTGGCTGTTCAGTGCTCAGGGTGCTGGGTGCTCAGTACTCAGGGTGCTCAGTGCTCAGTACTCAGCGTTCTGGGTGCTCAGTGCTCAGGGTCCTCAGTGCTCAGTACTCAGGGTGCTCAGTGCTCAGTACTCAGCGTGCTTTGTGCTCAGTGCTCAGGGTGCTGGGTGCTCAGTACTAAGGGTGCTGGGTGCTCAGTACTCAGGGTGCTGGGTGCTCAGTACTCAGGGTGCTGGTTGCTCAGTGCTCGGGGTGCTCGGTGATCAGTACTCAGGGTGCTGGGTGCTCAGTGCTCTTGGTGCTGGGTGCTCAGTGCTCGGGGTGCTGGGTGCTCAGTGCTCGGGGTGCTGGGTGCTCAGTACTCAGGGTGCTGGGTGCTCAGTACTCAGGGTCTTCGGTGCTCAGTATTCAGGGTGCTCAGTGCTCAGTACTCAGGGTGCTGGGTGCTCAGTGCTCGGGGTGCTGGGTGCTCAGTACTCGGGGTGCTGGGTGCTCAGTACTCAGGGTGCTGGGTACTCAGTGCTCAGGGTGCTGGGTGCTCAGTACTCAGGGTGCTGGGTGCTCAGTACTTAGGGTGCTCGGTGCTCATTACTCAGGGTGCTGGGTGCTCAGTGCTCAGGGTGCTCAGTGCTCAGTACTCAGCGTGCTTTGTGCTCAGTGCTCAGGATGCTGGGTGCTCAGTACTCAGGGTGCTGGGTGCTCAGTACTCACGGTGCTGGGTGCTCAGTGCTCAGGGTGCTGGGTGCTCAGTACTCAGTGCTCAGGATGCTGGGTGCTCAGTGCTCAGGGTGCTCGGTGCTCAGTACTCAGTGCTCAGGGTGATGGGTGCTCAGTGCTCAGGGTGCTCGGTGCTCAGTGCTCAGGGTCCTGGGTGCTCAGTACTCAGGGTGCTGGGTGCTTAGTACTCAGGGTGCTCAGTGCTCAGTACACAGGGTGCTGGGTGCTCAGTGCTCGGGGTGCTGGGTGCTCAGTGCTCAGTACTCAGGGTGCTGGGTGCTCAGTGCTCGGGGTGCTGGGTGCTCAGTACTCAGCGTGCTGGGTGCTCAGTACTCAGGGTGCTGGGTGCACAGTGCTCAGAGTGCTGGGTGCTCAGTGCTCAGGGTGCTATGTGCTCAGTGATCGGGGTGCTGGGTGCTCAGTGCTCAGGGTGCTGGCTGCTCAGTGCTCAGGGTGCTGGGTGCTCAGTGCTCAGGGTGCTCGGTGCTCAGTACTCAGTGCTCAGGGTGATGGGTGCTCAGTGCTCGGGGTGCTCGGTGCTCAGTGCTCAGGCTCCTGGGTGCTCAGTACTCAGCGTGCTGGGTGCTCAGTGCTCAGGGTGCTGGGTGGTCAGTGCTCAGGGTGCTATGTGCTCAGTGATCGGGGTGCTGGGTGCTCAGTACTCAGGGTGCTCAGTGCTCGGGGAGCTCGGTGCTCAGTTCTCAGGGTGCTCGGTGCTCAGTGTTTGGGGTGCTGGGTGCTCAGTACTCAGGGTGATGCGTGCTCAGTGCTCAGGGTGCTGGGTGCTCAGTGCTCAGGGTGCTGGGTGCTCAGTACTCAGTGCTCAGGATGCTGGGTGCTCAGTGCTCAGGGTGCTGGGTGCTCAGTGCTCAGGGTGCTGGGTGCTCAGTACTCAGGTTGCTGGGTGCTCAGTACTTAGGGTGCTCGGTGATCATTACTCAGGGTGCTGGGTGCTCAGTGCTCAGGGTGCTCAGTGCTCAGTACTCAGCGTGCTTTGTGCTCAGTGCTCAGGATGCTGGCTGCTCAGTACTCAGGGTGCTGGGTGCTCAGTACTCACGGTGCTGGGTGCTCAGTGCTCAGGGTGCTGGGTGCTCAGTACTCAGTGCTCAGGATGCTGGGTGCTCAGTGCTCAGGGTGCTCGGTGCTCAGTACTCAGTGCTCAGGGTGATGGGTGCTCAGTGCTCAGGGTGCTCGGTGCTCAGTGCTCAGGGTCCTGGGTGCTCAGTACTCAGGGTGCTGGGTGCTTAGTACTCAGGGTGCTCAGTGCTCAGTACACAGGGTGCTGGGTGCTCAGTGCTCGGGGTGCTGGGTGCTCAGTGCTCAGTACTCAGGGTGCTGCGTGCTCAGTGCTCGGGGTGCTGGGTGCTCAGTACTCAGCGCGCTGGGTGCTCAGTACTCAGGGTGCTGGGTGCGCAGTGCTCAGAGTGCTGGGTGCTCAGTGCTCAGGGTGCTATGTGCTCAGTGATCGGGGTGCTGGGTGCTCAGTGCTCAGGGTGCTGGCTGCTCAGTGCTCAGGGTGCTGGGTGCTCAGTGCTCAGGGTGCTCGGTGCTCAGTACTCAGTGCTCAGGGTGATGGGTGCTCAGTGCTCGGGGTGCTCGGTGCTCAGTGCTCAGGGTCCTGGGTGCTCAGTACTCAGGGTGCTGGGTGCTTAGTACTCAGGGTGCTCAGTCCTCAGTACACAGGGTGCTGGGTGCTCAGTGCTCGGGGTGCTGGGTGCTCAGTGCTCAGTACTCAGGGTGCTGGGTGCTCAGTGCTCAGGGTGCTGGGTGCTCAGTACTCAGCGTGCTGGGTGCTCAGTGCTCAGGGTGCTGGGTGGTCAGTGCTCAGGGTGCTATGTGCTCAGTGATCGGGGTGCTGGGTGCTCAGTACTCAGGGTGCTCAGTGCTCGGGGAGCTCGGTGCTCAGTTCTCAGGGTGCTCGGTGCTCAGTGTTTGGGGTGCTGGGTGCTCAGTACTCAGGGTGATGCGTGCTCAGTGCTCAGGGTGCTGGGTGCTCAGTGCTCAGGGTGCTGGGTGCTCAGTACTCAGTGCTCAGGATGCTGGGTGCTCAGTGCTCAGGGTGCTGGGTGCTCAGTGCTCAGGGTGCTCAGTGTTCAGTGCTCAGTACTCAGGGTGCTGGGTGCTCAGTACTCAGGGTGCTGGGTGCTCAGTGCTCGGGGTGCTGGGTGCTCAGTACTTAGGGTGCTGGGTGCTCAGTGCTCGGGGTGCTGGGTCCTCAGTACTCAGGGTGCTGGGTGCTCAGTACTCAGGGTGCTGGGTCCTCAGTGCTCAGGGTGCTGGGTGCTCAGTACTCAGTGTGTTCAGTGCTCATGGTGCTGGGTGCTCAGAACTCAGGGTGCTGGGTGCTCAGTACTCAGGGTGCTGGGTGCTCAGTACTCAGGGTGCTTGGTGCTCAGTACTCAGGGTGCTGGGTGCTCCGTGCTCAGGGTGCTCGGTGCTCAGTACTCATGGTGCTGGGTGCTCATTCTCGGGGTGCTGGGTGCTCAGTACTCAGGTTGCTCAGTACTCTGGGTGCTCGGTGCTCAGTACTCATGGTGCTGGGTGCTCAGTACTCAGGGTGCTAGGTGCTCAGTTCTCAGGGTGCTCGGTGCTCAGTGTTTGGGGTGCTGGGTGCTCAGTACTCAGGGTGCTGGGTGCTCAGTGCTTGGGGTGCTCGGTGCTCAGTACTCAGGGTGCTGTGTGCTCAGTACTCGGGGTGCTGCTTGCTCAGTGCTCAGGGTGCTGGGTGCTCAGTGCTCGGGGTGCTGGGTGCTCAGTGCTCAGGGTGCTGGCTGCTCAGTGCTCAGGGTGCTGGGTGCTCAGTACTCAGGGTGCTCGGTGCTCAGTACTCAGGGTGCTCAGTGCTCAGTACTCAGCGTGCTGGGTACTCAGTGCTCAGGGTGCTCGGTGGTCAGTACTCGGGGTGCTGGGAGCTCAGTGCTCGGGGTGCTGGGTGCTCAGTGCTCAGTACTCAGGGTGCTGGGTGCTCAGTGCTCGGGGTGCTGGGTGCTCAGTACTCAGGGTGCTGGGTGCTGAGTGCTCGGGGTGCTGGGTGCTCAGTGCTCAGGGTGCTGGGTGCTTAGTGATCGGGGTGCTGGGTGCTCAGTACTCAGGGTGCTGGGTGCTCAGTACTCAGTGCTCGGGGTCCTGGGTGCTCCGTGCTCGGGGTGCTGGGTGCTCAGTGCTCTGGGTGCTTAGTGCTCAGTACTCAGGGTGCTGGGTGCTCAGTACTCAGGGTGCTCAGTGCTCGGGGTGCTGGGTGCTCAGTACTCAGGGTGCTGGGTGCTCAGTACTCAGGGTGCTGGGTACTCAGTGCTCAGGGTGCTGGGTGCTTAGTACTCAGGGTGCTCAGTGCTCAGTACACAGGGTGCTGGGTGCTCAGTGCTCGGGGTGCTGGGTGCTCAGTGCTCAGTACTCAGGGTGCTGGGTGCTCAGTGCTCGGGGTGCTGGGTGCTCAGTACTCAGCGCGCTGGGTGCTCAGTACTCAGGGTGCTGGGTGCGCAGTGCTCAGAGTGCTGGGTGCTCAGTGCTCAGGGTGCTATGTGCTCAGTGATCGGGGTGCTGGGTGCTCAGTGCTCAGGGTGCTGGCTGCTCAGTGCTCAGGGTGCTGGGTGCTCAGTGCTCAGGGTGCTCGGTGCTCAGTACTCAGTGCTCAGGGTGATGGGTGCTCAGTGCTCGGGGTGCTCGGTGCTCAGTGCTCAGGGTCCTGGGTGCTCAGTACTCAGGGTGCTGGGTGCTTAGTACTCAGGGTGCTCAGTCCTCAGTACACAGGGTGCTGGGTGCTCAGTGCTCGGGGTGCTGGGTGCTCAGTGCTCAGTACTCAGGGTGCTGGGTGCTCAGTGCTCAGGGTGCTGGGTGCTCAGTACTCAGCGTGCTGGGTGCTCAGTGCTCAGGGTGCTGGGTGCTCAGTGCTCAGGGTGCTATGTGCTCAGTGATCGGGGTGCTGGGTGCTCAGTACTCAGGGTGCTCAGTGCTCGGGGAGCTCGGTGCTCAGTTCTCAGGGTGCTCGGTGCTCAGTGTTTGGGGTGCTGGGTGCTCAGTACTCAGGGTGATGCGTGCTCAGTGCTCAGGGTGCTGGGTGCTCAGTGCTCAGGGTGCTGGGTGCTCAGTACTCAGTGCTCAGGATGCTGGGTGCTCAGTGCTCAGGGTGCTGGGTGCTCAGTGCTCAGGGTGCTCAGTGTTCAGTGCTCAGTACTCAGGGTGCTGGGTGCTCAGTACTCAGGGTGCTGGGTGCTCAGTGCTCGGGGTGCTGGGTGCTCAGTACTTAGGGTGCTGGGTGCTCAGTGCTCGGGGTGCTGGGTCCTCAGTACTCAGGGTGCTGGGTGCTCAGTACTCAGGGTGCTGGGTCCTCAGTGCTCAGGGTGCTGGGTGCTCAGTACTCAGTGTGTTCAGTGCTCATGGTGCTGGGTGCTCAGAACTCAGGGTGCTGGGTGCTCAGTACTCAGGGTGCTGGGTGCTCAGTACTCAGGGTGCTTGGTGCTCAGTACTCAGGGTGCTGGGTGCTCCGTGCTCAGGGTGCTCGGTGCTCAGTACTCATGGTGCTGGGTGCTCATTCTCGGGGTGCTGTTTGCTCAGTACTCAGGTTGCTCAGTACTCTGGGTGCTCGGTGCTCAGTACTCATGGTGCTGGGTGCTCAGTACTCAGGGTGCTAGGTGCTCAGTTCTCAGGGTGCTCGGTGCTCAGTGTTTGGGGTGCTGGGTGCTCAGTACTCAGGGTGCTGGGTGCTCAGTGCTTGGGGTGCTCGGTGCTCAGTACTCAGGGTGCTGTGTGCTCAGTACTCGGGGTGCTGCTTGCTCAGTGCTCAGGGTGCTGGGTGCTCAGTGCTCGGGGTGCTGGGTGCTCAGTGCTCAGGGTGCTGGCTGCTCAGTGCTCAGGGTGCTGGGTGCTCAGTACTCAGGGTGCTCGGTGCTCAGTACTCAGGGTGCTCAGTGCTCAGTACTCAGCGTGCTGGGTACTCAGTGCTCAGGGTGCTCGGTGGTCAGTACTCGGGGTGCTGGGAGCTCAGTGCTCGGGGTGCTGGGTGCTCAGTGCTCAGTACTCAGGGTGCTGGGTGCTCAGTGCTCGGGGTGCTGGGTGCTCAGTACTCAGGGTGCTGGGTGCTGAGTGCTCGGGGTGCTGGGTGCTCAGTGCTCAGGGTGCTGGGTGCTTAGTGATCGGGGTGCTGGGTGCTCAGTACTCAGGGTGCTGGGTGCTCAGTACTCAGTGCTCGGGGTCCTGGGTGCTCCGTGCTCGGGGTGCTGGGTGCTCAGTGCTCTGGGTGCTTAGTGCTCAGTACTCAGGGTGCTGGGTGCTCAGTACTCAGGGTGCTCAGTGCTCGGGGTGCTGGGTGCTCAGTACTCAGGGTGCTGGGTGCTCAGTACTCAGGGTGCTGGGTGCTCAGTGCTCAGGGTCCTCGGTGCTCAGTACTTAGGGTGCTCAGTGCTCATTACTCAGCGTGCTTTGTGCTCAGTGCTCAGGGTGCTGGGTGCTCAGTACTCAGTGTGCTGGGTGCTCAGTACTCAGGGTGCTGGGGGCTCAGTACTCAGGGTGCTGGGTGCTCAGTACTCAGGGTGCTGGATGCTCAGTACTCAGGGTGCTGGGTGTTCAGTACTCAGGGTGCTGGGTGCTCAGTGCTCAGGGTGCTGGGTGCTCAGTGCTCAGGGTGCTGGGTGCTCAGTGCTCAGGGTGTTTGGTGCTCAGTGCTCAGGGTGCTGGGTGCTCAGTGCTCAGGGTGCTGGGTGCTCAGTACTCAGGGTGCTGGGTGCTCAGTGCTCAGGGTGCTGGGTGCTCAGTGCTCGGGGTGCTGGGTGCTCAGTACTCAGGGTGCTGGGTGCTCAGTACTCAGGGTGCTGGGTGCTCAGTACTCGGGGTGCTGGGTGCTCAGTGCTCAGCGTGCTGGGTGCTCAGTACTCAGGGTGCTCGGTGCTCAGTGCTTGGGGTGCTGGGTGCTCAGTACTCAGGGTGCTGGGTGCTCAGTGCTCAGGGTGCTGGGTGCTCAGTGCTCAGGGTGCTGGGTGCTCAGTACTCAGTGCTCAGGATGCTGGGTGCTCAGTGCTCGGGCTGCTGGGTGCTCAGTGCTCAGGGTGCTGGGTGCTCAGTACTCAGGGTGCTGGGTTCTCATTACTCAGGGTGCTGGGTGCACAGTGCTAGGGGTGCTGGGTGCTCAGAGCTCGGGGTCTGGGTGCTCAGTACTCAGGGTGCTGGGTGCTCAGTACTCAGGATGCTGGGTGCTCAGTGCTCAGGGTGCTGGGTGCTCAGTGCTCTGGGTGCTGGGTGCTCAGTGCTTAAGGTGCTGGGTGCTCAGTGCTCAGGGTGCTGGGTGTTCAATGCTCGGGGTGCTGGGTGCTGAGTGCTCTGGGTGCAGGGTGCTCAGTGCTCGGGGTGCTCGGTGCTCAGTGCTCAGGGTCCTGGGTGCTCAGTACTCAGGGTGCTGGGTGCTTTGTACTCAGGGTGCTCAGTGCTCAGTACACAGGGTGCTGGGTGCTCAGTGCTCGGGGTGCTGGGTGCTCAGTGCTCAGTACTCAGGGTGCTGGGTGCTCAGTGCTCGGGGTGCTGGGTGCTCAGTACTCAGGGTGCTGGGTGCTCAGTGCTCGGGGTGCTGGGTGCTCAGTGCTCAGGGTGCTGGGTGCTCAGTGATCGGGGTGCTGGGTGCTCAGTACTCAGGGTGCTCAGTGCTCGGGGAGCTCGGTGCTCAGTACTCAGGGTGCTGGGTGCTCAGTACTCAGTGCTCGGGGTCCTGGGTGCTCCGTGCTCGGGGTGCTGGGTGCTCAGTGCTCTGGGTGCTTAGTGCTCAGTACTCAGGGTGCTGGGTGCTCAGTACTCAGGGTGCTCAGTGCTCGGGGTGCTGGGTGCTCAGTACTCAGGGTGCTGGGTGCTCAGTACTCAGGGTGCTGGGTGCTCAGTGCTCAGGGTCCTCGGTGCTCAGTACTAAGGGTGCTCAGTGCTCATTACTCAGCGTGCTTTGTGCTCAGTGCTCAGGGTGCTGGGTGCTCAGTACTCAGTGTGCTGGGTGCTCAGTACTCAGGGTGCTGGGGGCTCAGTACTCAGGGTGCTGGGTGCTCAGTTCTCAGGGTGCTGGGTGCTCAGTACTCAGGGTGCTGGGTGCTCAGTACTCAGGGTGCTGGGTGCTCAGTACTCAGGGTGCTGGGTACTCAGTACTCAGGGTGCTCGGTTCTCAGTACTCAGGGTGCTGGGTGCTCATTCTCGGGGTGCTAGGTGCTCAGTGCTCGGGGTGCTTGGTGCTCAGTACTAAGGGTGCTGGGGGCTCAGTACTCAGGGTGCTGGGTGCTCAGTGCTCAGGGTACTGGGTGCACAGTGCCCAGGGTGCTGGGTGCTCAGTGCTCAGGGTGCTCAGTACTCAGGGTGCTGTGTGTTCAGTGCTCAGGGTACTGGGTGCTCAGTACTCAGGGTGCTTGGTGCTCAGTACTCAGGGTGCTGGGTGCTCAGTACTCGGGGTGCTGGGTGCTCAGTACTCGGGGTGCTGTGTGCACAGTGCTCAGGGTGCTGGGTGCTCAGTGCTTGGGGTGCTGGGTGCTCAGTGCTCAGGCTGCTGGCTTCTCAGTGCTCAGGGTGCTGGGTGCTCAGTACTCAGGGTGCTCAGTGCTCAGTACTCAGCATGCTGGGTGCTCAGTCCTCAGGTTCCTCGGTGCTCTGTACTCAGGGTGCTCAGTACTCAGTACTCAGCGTGATTTGTGCTCAGTGCTCAGGGTGCTGGGTGCTCAGTACTCAGGGTGCTGGGTGCTCAGTACTCAGGGTGCTGGGTGCTCAGTACTCAGGGTGCTGGGTGCTCAGTGCTCGGGTTGCTCGGTGATCAGTACTAAGAGTGCTGGGTGCTCAGTGCTCAGGGTACTGGGTACTCAGTACTCAGGGAGCTGGGTGCTCAGTGCTCAGGGTGCTGGGTGCTCAGTGCTCAGGGTGCTGGGTGCTCAGTGCTCGGGGTGCTGGGTGCTCAGTGCTCAGGGTGCTGGGTGCTCAGTGCTCAGGGTGCTGGGTGCTCAGTGCTCAGGGTGCTGGGTGCTCAGTGCTCGGGGTGCTGGGTGCTCAGTGCTCGGGGTGCTGGGTGCTCAGTGCTCGGGGTGCTGGGGGCTCAGTACTCAGGGTGCTGGGTGCTCAGTGCTCAGGGTGCTGGGTGCTCAGTACTCAGGGTGCTGGGTGCTCATTACTTAGGGTGATCGGTGCTCAGTACTCAGGTTGCTGAGTGCTCAGGGTGCTGGGTACTCAGTACTCAGGGTGCTGGGTGCTCAGTACTCAGGGTGCTGGGTGCTCAGTTCTCAGGGTGCTGGGTGCTCAGTACTCAGGGTGCTGGGTGCTCAGTACTCAGGGTGCTTGGTGCTCAGTGCTCGGGGTGCTGGGTGCTCAGTGCTCGGGGTGCTGGGGGCTCAGTGCTCGGGGTGCTGGGTGCTCAGTGCTCGGGGCGCTGGGTGCTTTGTGCTCCGGGTGCTCGGAGCTCAGTACTCAGGGTGCTGGGTGCTCAGTGCTCGGGGTGCTCGGTGCTCAGTACTCAGGGTGCTGGGTGCTTAGTGCTCGGGGTGCTGGGTGCTCAGTACTCAGGGTGCTGCGTGCTCAGTACTCAGGGTGCTGGGTGATCTGTACTCAGGGTGCTGGGTGATCTGTACTCGGGTGCTGGGTGCTCAGTGCTCAGGTTGCTGGGTGCTCAGTGCTCGGGGTGCTGGGTGCTCAGTGCTCAGTACTCAGGGTGCTGGGTGCTCAGTGCTCGGGGTGCTGGGTGCTCAGTGCTCAGTACTCAGGGTGCTGGGTGCTCAGTGCTCAGGGTGCTGGGTGCTCAGTGCTCAGGGTGCTTGGTGCTCAGTGCTCAGGGTGCTGGGTACTCAGTGCTCAGGGAGCTGGGTACTCAGTGCTCGGGGTGCTGGGTGCTCAGTACTCAGGGTGCTGGGTGCTCAGTACTCAGGGTGCTCAGTGCTCAGTACTCAGGGTGCTCAGTGCTCAGTACTCAGGGTGCTCAGTGCTCTGTGTGCTGTGTGCTCAGTGCTCGGGGTGCTGGGTGCTCAGTCCTCAGGGTGCTGGGTGCTCAGTGCTCAGGGTGCTCGGTGCTCAGTGCTCAGGGTGCTGGGTGCTCAGTACTCAGGGTGCTGGGTGCTCAGTGCTCGGGGTGCTGGGTGCTCAGTACTCAGGGTGCTGGGTGCTCACTGCTCAGGGTGCTGGGTGCTCAGTGCTCAGGGTGCTCTGTGCTTTGTACTCAGGGTGCTCGGTGCTCGGGGTGCTGGGTGCTCAGTGCTCGGGGTGCTTGGTGCTCAGTGCTCGGGGTGCTGGGTGCTCAGTGCTCGGGGTGCTGGGTGCTCAGTGCTCAGGGTTCTGGGTGCTCAGTGCTCGGGGTGCTGGGTGCTCAGTACTCGGGGTGCTCGGTGCTCAGTACTCAGGTTGCTGGGTGCTCAGTGCTCAGGGTGCTGGGTGCTCAGTACTCAGGGTGCTGGGTGCTCATTACTTAGGGTGCTCGGTGCTCAGTACTCAGGTTGCTGAGTGCTCAGGCTGCTGGGTACTCAGTACTCAGGGTGCTGGGTGCTCAGTACTCAGGGTGCTGGGTGCTCAGTGCTCAGGGTGCTGGGTGCTCAGTACTCAGGGTGCTGGGTGCTCAGTACTCAGGGTGCTGGGTGCTCAGTGCTCGGGGTGCTGGGTGCTCAGTGCTCAGGGTGCTGGGGGCTCATTGCTCGGGGTGCTGGGTGATCAGTGCTCGGGGCGCTGGATGCTCTGTGCTCGGGGTGCTCGGAGCTCAGTACACAGGGTGCTGGGTGCTCAGTGCTCGGGGTGCTCGGTGCTCAGTACTCAGGGTGCTGGGTGCTTAGTGCTCGGGGTGCTGGGTGCTCAGTACTCAGGGTGCTGCGTGCTCAGTACTCAGGGTGCTGGGTGATCAGTACTCAGGGTGCTGGGTCATCTGTACTCGGGTGCTGGGTGCTCAGTGCTCAGGGTGCTGGGTGCTCAGTGCTCGGGGTGCTGGGTGCTCAGTGCTCAGTACTCAGGGTGCTGGGTGCTCAGTGCTCGGGGTGCTGGGTGCTCAGTGCTCAGTACTCAGGGTGCTGGGTGCTCAGTGCTCAGGGTGCTGGGTGCTCAGTGCTCAGGGTGCTGGGTGCTCAGTGCTCAGGGTGCTGGGTACTCAGTGCTCAGGGAGCTGGGTACTCAGTGCTCGGGGTGCTGGGTGCTCAGTACTCAGGGTGCTGGGTGCTCAGTACTCAGGGAGCTCAGTGCTCAGTACTCAGGGTGCTCAGTGCTCAGTACTCAGGGTGCTCAGTGCTCTGTGTGCTGTGTGCTCAGTGCTCGGGGTGCTGGGTGCTCAGTCCTCAGGGTGCTGGGTGCTCAGTGCTCAGGGTGCTCGGTGCTCAGTGCTCAGGGTGCTGGGTGCTCATTACTCAGGGTGCTGGGTGCTCAGTGCTCGGGGTGCTGGGTGCTCAGTACTCAGGGTGCTGGGTGCTCACTGCTCAGGGTGCTGGGTGCTCAGTGCTCAGGGTGCTCGGTGCTTTGTACTCAGGGTGCTCGGTGCTCGGGTTGCTGGGTGCTCAGTTCTCGGGGTGCTGGGTGCTCAGTGCTCGGGGTGCTGGGTGCTCAGTGCTCGGGGTGCTGGGTGCTCAGTGCTCAGGGTTCTGGGTGCTCAGTGCTCGGGGTGCTGGGTGCTCAGTACTCGGGGTGCTCGGTGCTCAGTACTCAGGTTGCTGGGTGCTCAGTGCTCAGGGTGCTGGGTGCTCAGTACTCAGGGTGCTGGGTGCTCGGTGCTCAGTACGCTGGGTGCTCAGTACTCAGGGTGCTGTCTGCTGAGTACTCAGGGTGCTCGGTGCTCAGTAATCAGGGTGCTGGGTGCTCAGTGCTCGGGGTGCTGGGTGCTCATTACTCAGGGTGCTGGGTGCTCAGTACTCAGGGTGCTCAGTGCTCGGGGTGCTGGGTGCTCAGTACTCAGGGTGCTGGGTGCTCAATGCTCGGAGTGCTGGGTGCTCAGTGCTCAGGGTGCTGGGTGCTCAGTGATCGGGGTGCTGGTTGCTCAGTACTCAGGGTGCTCAGTGCTCGGGGAGCTCGGTGCTCAGTACTCAGGGTGCTGGGTGCTCAGTACTCAGTGCTCGGGGTCCTGGGTGCTCCGTGCTCGGGGTGCTGGGTGCTCAGTGCTCTGGGTGCTTAGTGCTCAGTACTAAGGGTGCTGGGTGCTCAGTACTCAGGGTGCTCAGTGCTCGGGGTGCTGGGTGCTCAGTACTCAGGGTGCTGGGTGCTCAGTACTCAGGGTGCTGGGTGCTCATTCTCGGGGTGCTGGGTGCTCAGTGCTCGGGGTGCTGGTTGCTCAGTACTCAGGGTGCTGGGTGCTCAGTACTCAGGCTGCTGGGGGCTCAGTACTCAGGGTGCTGGGTGCTCAGTACTCAGGGTGCTCGGTTCTCAGTACTCAGGGTGCTGGGAGCTCATTCTCGGGGTGCTGGGTGCTCAGTGCTCGGGGTGCTGGGTGCTCAGTACTCATTGTGCTGGGGGCTCAGTACTCAGGGTGGTGGGTGCTCAGTACTCAGGGTGATCTGTTCTCAGTACTCAGGGTGCTGGGTGCTCAGTGCTCGGGGTACTGTGTGCACAGTGCTCAGGGTGCTGGGTGCTCAGTGCTCGGGGTGCTCAGTACTCAGGGTGCTGTGTGTTCAGTGCTCAGGGTACTGGGTGCTCAGTACTCAGGGTGCTTGGTGCTCAGTACTCAGGGTGCTGGTTGCTCGGTACTCGGGGTGCTGGGTGCTCAGTACTCGGGGTGCTTGGTGCACAGTGCTCAGGGTGCTGGCTGCTCAGTGCTCAGGGTGCTGGGTGCTCAGTACTCAGGGTGCTCAGTGCTCAGTACTCAGCGTTCTGGGTGCTCAGTGCTCAGGGTCCTCGGTGCTCAGTACTCAGGGTGCTCAGTGCTCAGTACTCAGCGTGCTTTGTGCTCAGTGCTCAGGGTGCTGGGTGCTCAGTACTAAGGGTGCTGGGTGCTCAGTACTCAGGGTGCTGGGTGCTCAGTACTCAGGGTGCTGGGTGCTCAGTGCTCGGGGTGCTCGGTGATCAGTACTCAGGGTGCTGGGTGCTCAGTGCTCTTGGTGCTGGGTGCTCAGTGCACGGGGTGCTGGGTGCTCAGTGCTCGGGGTGCTGGGTGCTCAGTACTCAGGGTGCTGGGTGCTCAGTACTCAGGGTGTTCGGTGCTCAGTATTCAGGGTGCTCAGTGCTCAGTACTCAGGGTGCTGGGTGCTCAGTGCTCGGGGTGCTGGGTGCTCAGTACTCGGGGTGCTGGGTGCTCAGTACTCAGGGTGCTGGGTACTCAGTGCTCAGGGTGCTGGGTGCTCAGTACTCAGGGTGCTGGGTGCTCAGTACTTAGGGTGCTCGGTGCTCATTACTCAGGGTTCTGGGTGCTCAGTGCTCAGGGTGCTCAGTGCTCAGTTCTCAGCATGCTTTGTGCTCAGTGCTCAGGGTGCTGGGTGCTCAGTACTCAGGGTGCTGGGTGCTCAGTACTCACGGTGCTGGGTGCTCAGTGCTCAGGGTGCTGGGTGCTCAGTACTCAGTGCTCAGGATGCTGGGTGCTCAGTGCTCAGGGTGCTCGGTGCTCAGTACTCAGTGCTCAGGGTGATGGGTGCTCAGTGCTCAGGGTGCTCGGTGCTCAGTGCTCAGGGTCCTGGGTGCTCAGTACTCAGGGTGCTGGGTGCTTAGTACTCAGGGTGCTCAGTGCTCAGTACACAGGGTGCTGGGTGCTCAGTGCTCGGGGTGCTGGGTGCTCAGTGCTCAGTACTCAGGGTGCTGGGTGCTCAGTGCTCGGGGTGCTGGGTGCTCAGTACTCAGGGTGCTGGGTGCGCAGTGCTCAGAGTGCTGGGTGCTCAGTGCTCAGGGTGCTATGTGCTCAGTGATCGGGGTGCTGGGTGCTCAGTGCTCAGGGTGCTGGCTGCTCAGTGCTCAGGGTGCTGGGTGCTCAGTGCTCAGGGTGCTCGGTGCTCAGTACTCAGTGCTCAGGGTGATGGGTGCTCAGTGCTCGGGGTGCTCGGTGCTCAGTGCTCAGGGTCCTGGGTGCTCAGTACTCAGGGTGCTGGGTGCTTTGTACTCAGGGTGCTCAGTGCTCAGTACACAGGGTGCTGGGTGCTCAGTGCTCGGGGTGCTGGGTGCTCAGTGCTCAGGGTGCTGGGTGCTCAGTACTCAGCGTGCTGGGTGCTCAGTGCTCAGGGTGCTGGGTGGTCAGTGCTCAGGGTGCTATGTGCTCAGTGATCGGGGTGCTGGGTGCTCAGTACTCAGGGTGCTCAGTGCTCGGGGAGCTCGGTGCTCAGTTCTCAGGGTGCTCGGTGCTCAGTGTTTGGGGTGCTGCGTGCTCAGTACTCAGGGTGATGCGTGCTCAGTGATCGGGGTGCTGGGTGCTCAGTACTCAGGGTGCTCAGTGCTCGGGGAGCTCGGTGCTCAGTTCTCAGGGTGCTCGGTGCTCAGTGTTTGGGGTGCTGGGTGCTCAGTACTCAGGGTGATGTGTTCTCAGTGCTCAGGGTGCTCGGTCCTCAGTACTCAGGTTGCTGAGTGCTCAGGGTGCTGGGTACTCAGTACTCAGGGTGCTGGGTGCTCAGTACTCAGGGTGCTGGGTGCTCAGTGCTCAGCGTGCTGGGTGCTCAGTACTCAGGGTGCTGGGTGCTCAGTGCTCGGGGTGCTGGGTGCTCAGTGCTCGGGGTGCTGGGGGCTCAGTGCTCGGGGTGCTGGGTGCTCAGTGCTCGGGGCGCTGGGTGCTCTGTGCTCGGGGTACTCGGAGCTCAGTACTCAGGGTGCTGGGTGCTCAGTGCTCGGGGTGATGGGTGCTCAGTGCTCAGTACTCAGGGTGCTGGGTGCTCAGTGCTCAGGGTGCTGGGTGCTCAGTGCTCAGGGTGCTGGGTGCTCAGTGCTCAGGGTGCTGGGTACTCAGTGCTCAGGGAGCTGGGTACTCAGTGCTCGGGGTGCTGGTTGCTCAGTACTCAGGTTGCTGGGTGCTCAGTACTCAGGGTGCTCAGTGCTCAGTACTCAGGGTGCTCAGTGCTCAGTACTCAGGGTGCTCAGTGCTCAGTGTGCTGTGTGCTCAGTGCTCGGGGTGCTGGGTGCTCAGTCCTCAGGGTGCTGGGTGGTCAGTGCTCAGGGTGCTCGGTGCTCAGTGCTCAGGGTGCTGGGTGCTCAGTACTCAGGGTGCTGGGTGCTCAGTGCTCGGGGTGCTGGGTGCTCAGTACTCATTGTGCTGGGTGCTCACTGCTCAGGGTGCTGGGTGCTCAGTGCTCAGGGTGCTCGGTGCTTTGTACTCAGGGTGCTCGGTGCTCGGGGTGCTGGGTGCTCAGTGCTCGGGGTGCTGGGTGCTCAGTGCTCGGGGTGCTGGGTGCTCAGTGCTCGGGGTGCTGGGTGCTCAGTGCTCAGGGTGCTGGGTGCTCAGTGCTCGGGGTGCTGGGTGCTCAGTGCTCGGGGTGCTCGGTGCTCAGTACTCAGGTTGATGGGTGCTCAGTGCTCAGGGTGCTGGGTGCTCAGTACTCAGGGTGCTGGGTGCTCGGTGCTCAGTACCCTGGGTGCTCAGTACTCAGGGTGCTGGCTGCTGAGTACTCAGGGTGCTCGGTGCTCAGTACTCAGGGTGCTGGGTGCTCAGTGCTCGGGGTGCTGGGTGCTCATTACTCAGGGTGCTGGGTGCTCAGTACTCAGGGTGCTCAGTGCTCGGGGTGCTGGGTGCTCAGTACTCAGGGTGCTGGGTGCTCAGTGCTCGGGGTGCTGGGTGCTCAGTGCTCAGGGTGCTGGGTGCTCAGTGATCGGGGTGCTGGGTGCTCATTACTCAGGGTGCTCAGTGCTTGGGGAGCTCGGTGCTCAGTACTCAGGGTGCTGGGTGCTCAGTACTCAGTGCTCGGGGTCCTGGGTGCTCCGTGCTCGGGGTGCTGGGTGCTAAGTGCTCTGGGTGCTTAGTGCTCAGTACTCAGGGTGCTGGGTGCTCAGTACTCAGGGTGCTCAGTGCTCGGGGTGCTGGGTGCTCAGTACTCAGGGTGCTGGGTGCTCAGTGCTCAGGGTCCTCGGTGCTCAGTACTCAGGGTGCTCAGTGCTCATTACTCAGCGTGCTTTGTGCTCAGTGCTCAGGGTGCTGGGTGCTCAGTACTCAGTGTGCTGGGTGCTCAGTACTCAGGGTGCTGGGGGCTCAGTACTCAGGGTGCTGGGTGCTCAGTACTCAGGGTGCTGGGTGCTCAGTACTCAGGGTGCTGGGTGCTCAGTACTCAGGGTGCTGGGGGCTCAGTACTCAGGGTGCTGGGTGCTCTTTACTCAGGGTGCTCGGTTCTCAGAACTCAGGGTGCTGGGTGCTCAGTGCTCGGGGTGCTTGGTGCTCAGTACTAAGGGTGCTGGGGGCTCAGTACTCAGGGTGCTGGGTGCTCAGTACTCACGGTGATCTGTTCTCAGTACTCAGGGTGCTGGGTGCTCAGTGCTCGGGGTGCTGGGTGCTCAGTACTCAGGGTGCTGGGTGCTCAGTACTCAGGGTGCTGGGTGCTCAGTGCTCGGGGTGCTGGGTGCTCAGTGCTCGGGGTGCTGGGGGCTCAGTGCTCGCGGTGCTGGGTGCTCAGTGCTCAGGGTGCTGGGTGCTCAGTACTCAGGGTGCTGGGTGCTCAGTACTCAGGGTGCTGGGTGCTCAGTGCTCGGGGTGCTGGGTGCTCAGTGCTCGGGGTGCTGGGGGCTCAGTGCTCGCGGTGCTGGGTGCTCAGTGCTCGGGGCGCTGGGTGCTCTGTGCTCGGGGTGCTCAGAGCTCAGTACTCAGGGTGCTGGGTGCTCAGTGCTCGGGGTGCTCGGTGCTCAGTACTTAGGGTGCTCTGTGCTTAGTGCTCGGGGTGCTCGGTGCTCAGTAAGTTGGGTGCTCACTACTCAGGGTGCTGGGTGCTCAGTGCTCAGGGTGCTGGGTGCTCAGTGCTCAGTACTCAGGGTGCTGGGTGCTCAGTGCTCGGGGTGCTGGGTTCTCAGTGCTCAGTACTCAGGGTGCTTGGTGCTCAGTGCTCAGGGTGCTGGGTGCTCAGTGCTCAGGGTGCTGGGTGCTCAGTGCTCAGGGTGCTGGGTACTCAGTGCTCAGGGAGCTGGGTACTCAGTGCTCGGGGTGCTGGGTGCTCAGTACTCAGGGTGCTGGGTGCTCAGTACTCAGGGTGCTGGGTGATCAGTACTCGGGTGCTGGGTGCTCAGTGCTCAGGGTGCTGGGTGCTCAGTGCTCGGGGTGCTGGGTTCTCATTGCTCAGTACTCAGGGTGCTGGGTGCTCAGTGCTCGGGGTGCTGGGTGCTCAGTGCTCAGTACTCAGGGTGCTGGGTGCTCAGTGCTCAGGGTGCTGGGTGCTCAGTACTCAGGGTGCTCAGTGCTCAGTGTGCTGTGTGCTCAGTGCTCGGGGTGCTGGGTGCTCAGTCCTCAGGGTGCTGGGTGCTCAGTGATCAGGGTGCTCGGTGCTCAGTGCTCAGGGTGCTGGGTGCTCAGTACTCAGGGTGCTGGGTGCTCAGTGCTCGGGGTGCTGGGTGCTCAGTACTCAGGGTGCTGGGTGCTCACTGCTCAGGGTGCTGGGTGCTCAGTGCTCAGGGTGCTCGGTGCTTTGTACTCAGGGTACTCGGTGCTCGGGGTGCTGGGTGCTCAGTGCTCGGGGTGCTGTGTGCTCAGTGCTCGGGGTGCTGGGTGCTCAGTGCTCGGGGTGCTGGGTGCTCAGTGCTCGGGGTGCTGGGTGCTCAGTACTCGGGGTGCTCGGTGCTCAGTACTCGGGTTGCTGGGTGCTCAGTGCTCAGGGTGCTGGGTGCTCAGTACTCAGGGTCCTGGGTGCTCGGTGCTCAGTACGCTGGGTGCTCAGTACTCAGGGTGCTGGCTGCTGAGTACTCAGGGTGCTCGGTGCTCAGTACTCAGGGTGCTGGGTGCTCAGTGCTCGCGGTGCTGGGTGCTCATTACTCAGGGTGCTGGGTGCTCAGTACACAGGGTGCTCAGTGCTCGGGGTGCTGGGTGCTCAGTACTCAGGGTGCTGGGTGCTCAGTGCTCGGGGTGCTGGGTGCTCAGTGCTCGGGGTGCTGGGTGCTCAGTACTCAGGGTGCTGGGTGCTCAGTACTCAGGGTGCTGGGTGCTCAGTGCTCGGGGTGCTGGGTGCTCAGTGCTCGGGGTGCTGGGGGCTCAGTGCTCGCGGTGCTGGGTGCTCAGTGCTCAGGGTGCTGGGTGCTCAGTACTCAGGGTGCTGGGTGCTCAGTACTCAGGGTGCTGGGTGCTCAGTGCTCGGGGTGCTGGGTGCTCAGTGCTCGGGGTGCTGGGGGCTCAGTGCTCGCGGTGCTGGGTGCTCAGTGCTCGGGGCGCTGGGTGCTCTGTGCTCGGGGTGCTCAGAGCTCAGTACTCAGGGTGCTGCGTGCTCAGTGCTCGGGGTGCTCGGTGCTCAGTACTTAGGGTGCTCTGTGCTTAGTGCTCGGGGTGCTCGGTGCTCAGTAAGTTGGGTGCTCACTACTCAGGGTGCTGGGTGCTCAGTGCTCAGGGTGCTGGGTGCTCAGTGCTCAGTACTCAGGGTGCTGGGTGCTCAGTGCTCGGGGTGCTGGGTTCTCAGTGCTCAGTACTCAGGGTGCTTGGTGCTCAGTGCTCAGGGTGCTGGGTGCTCAGTGCTCAGGGTGCTGGGTGCTCAGTGCTCAGGGTGCTGGGTACTCAGTGCTCAGGGAGCTGGGTACTCAGTGCTCGGGGTGCTGGGTGCTCAGTACTCAGGGTGCTGGGTGCTCAGTACTCAGGGTGCTGGGTGATCAGTACTCGGGTGCTGGGTGCTCAGTGCTCAGGGTGCTGGGTGCTCAGTGCTCGGGGTGCTGGGTTCTCATTGCTCAGTACTCAGGGTGCTGGGTGCTCAGTGCTCGGGGTGCTGGGTGCTCAGTGCTCAGTACTCAGGGTGCTGGGTGCTCAGTGCTCAGGGTGCTTGGTGCTCAGTGCTCAGGGTGCTCGGTGCTCAGTGCTCGCGGTGCTGGGTGCTCATTACTCAGGGTGCTGGGTGCTCAGTGATCGGGGTGCTGGGTGCTCAGTACTCAGGGTGCTCAGTGCTCGGGGAGCTCGGTGCTCAGTACTCAGGGTGCTGGGTGCTCAGTACTCAGTGCTCGGGGTGCTGGGTGCTCCGTGCTCGGGGTGCTGGGTGCTCAGTGCTCTGGGTGCTTAGTGCTCAGTACTAAGGGTGCTGGGTGCTCAGTACTCAGGGTGCTCAGTGCTCGGGGTGCTGGGTGCTCAGTACTCAGGGTGCTGTGTGCTCAGTACTCAGGGTGCTGGGTGCTCATTCTCGGGGTGCTGGGTGCTCAGTGCTCGGGGTGCTGGGTGCTCAGTACTCAGGGTGCTGGGTGCTCAGTGCTCGGGGTGCTTGGTGCTCAGTACTAAGGGTGCTGGGGGCTCAGTACTCAGGGTGCTGGGTGCTCAGTACTCAGGGTGATCTGTTCTCAGTACTCAGGGTGCTGGGTGCTCAGTGCTCGGGGTGCTGGGTGCACAGTGCCCAGGGTGCTGGGTGCTCAGTGCTCAGCGTGCTCAGTACTCAGGGTGCTGTGTGTTCAGTGCTCAGGGTGCTGGGTGCTCAGTGATCGGGGTGCTGGGTGCTCAGTACTCAGGGTGCTCAGTGCTCGGGGAGCTCGGTGCTCAGTACTCAGGGTGCTGGGTGCTCAGTACTCAGTGCTCGGGGTCCTGGGTGCTCCGTGCTCGGGTTGCTGGGTGCTCAGTCCTCTGGGTGCTTAGTGCTCAGTACTCAGGGTGCTGGGTGCTCAGTACTCAGGGTGCTCAGTGCTCGGGGTGCTGGGTGCTCAGTACTCAGGGTGCTGGGTGCTCAGTACTCAGGGTGCTGGGTGCTCAGTGCTCAGGGTCCTCGGTGCTCAGTACTCAGGGTGCTCAGTGCTCATTACTCAGCGTGCTTTGTGTTCAGTGCTCAGGGTGCTGGGTGCTCAGTACTCAGTGTGCTTGGTGCTCAGTACTCAGGGTGCTGGGGGCTCAGTACTCAGGGTGCTGGGTGCTCAGTACTCAGGGTGCTGGGTGCTCAGTACTCAGGGTGCTGGGTGCTCAGTACTCAGGGTGCTGGGGGCTCAGTACTCAGGGTGCTGGGTGCTCAGTACTCAGGGTGCTCGGTTCTCAGTACTCAGGGTGCTGGGTGCTCAGTGCTCGGGGTGCTTGGTGCTCAGTACTAAGGGGGCTGGGGGCTCAGTACTCAGGGTGCTGGGTGCTCAGTACTCAGGGTGATCTGTTCTCAGTACTCAGGGTGCTGGGTGCTCAGTGCTCGGGGTGCTGTGTGCACAGTGCCCAGGGTGCTGGGTGCTCAGTGCTCAGCGTGCTCAGTACTCAGGGTGCTGTGTGTTCAGTGCTCAGGGTACTGGGTGCTCAGTACTCAGGGTGCTTGGTGCTCAGTACTCAGGGTGCTGGGTGCTCAGTACTCGGGGTGCTGGGTGCTCAGTACTCTGGGTGCTGGGTGCACAGTGCTCAGGGTGCTGGGTGCTCAGTGCTCGGGGTGCTGGGTGCTCAGTGCTCAGGCTGCTGGCTGCTCAGTGCTCTGGGTGCTGGGTGCTCAGTACTCAGGGTGCTCAGTGCTCAGTACTCAGCGTGCTGGGTGCTCAGTCCTCAGGGTCCTCGGTGCTCAGTACTCAGGGTGCTCAGTGCTCAGTACTCAGCGTGCTTTGTGCTCAGTGCTCAGGGTGCTGGGTGCTCAGTACTCAGGGTGCTGGGTGCTCAGTACTCAGGGTGCTGGGTGCTCAGTACTCAGGGTGCTGGGTGCTCAGTGCTCGGGGTGCTCGGTGATCAGTACTAAGAGTGCTGGGTGCTCAGTGCTCAGGGTACTGGGTACTCAGTACTCAGGGTGCTGTGTGCTCAGTGCTCAGGGTGCTGGGTGCTCAGTGCCCAGGGTGCTGGGTGCTCAGTGCTCGGGGTGCTGGGTGCTCAGTGCTCAGTGCTCAGGGTGCTGGGTGCTCAGTGCTCAGTGTGCTGGGTGCTCAGTGCTAGGGGTGCTGGGTGCTCAGTGCTCGGGGTGCTGGGTGCTCAGTGCTCGGGGTGCTGGGTGCTCAGTACTCAGGGTGCTGGGTGCTCAGTACTCAGTGTGTTCGGTGCTCAGTACTCAGGGTGCTCAGTTCTCAGTACTCAGGGTGCTGGGTGCTCAGTGCTCGGGGTGCTGGGTGCTCAGTACTCGGGGTACTGTGTGCTCAGTACTCAGGGTGCTGGGTGCTCAGTGCTCAGGGTGCTGGGTGCTCAGTACTCAGTGTGCTGGGTGCTCAGTACTTAGGGGGCTCGGTCCTCAGTACTCAGGTTGCTGAGTGCTCAGGGTGCTTGGTACTCAGTACTCAGGGTGCTGGGTGCTCAGTACTCAGGGTGCTGGGTGCTCAGTGCTCAGGGTGCTGGGTGCTCAGTACTCAGGGTGCTGGGTGCTCAGTACTCAGGGTGCTGGGTGCTCAGTGCTCGGGGTGCTGGGTGCTCAGTGCTCGGGGTGCTGGGGGCTCAGTGCTCGGGGTGCTGGGTGCTCAGTGCTCGGGGCGCTGGGTGCTCTGTGCTCGGGGTGCTCGGAGCTCAGTACTCAGGGTGCTGGGTGCTCAGTCCTCGGGGTGCTCGGTGCTCAGTACTCAGGGTGCTGGGTGCTTAGTGCTCGGGGTGCTCGGTGCTCAGTAAGTTGGGTGCTCACTACTCAGGGTGATGGTTGCTCAGTGCTCAGGGTGCTGGGTGCTCAGTGCTCAGGATGCTGGGTGCTCTGTGCTCAGGGTGCTGGGTGCTCAGTACTCAGGGTGCTGGGTGCACAGTGCTCGGGGTGCAGGTTGCTCAGTGCTCAGGGTGCTGGGTGCTCAGGGCTCAGGGTGTTGGGTGCTCAGTACTCGGGGTGCTGGGTGCTCAGTACTCAGGGTGCTGCGTGCTCAGTACTCAGGGTGCTGGGTGATCAGTACTCGGGTGCTGGGTGCTCAGTGCTCAGGGTGCTGGGTGCTCAGTGCTCGGGGTGCTGGGTTCTCATTGCTCAGTACTCAGGGTGCTGGGTGCTCAGTGCTCGGGGTGCTGGGTGCTCAGTGCTCAGTACTCAGGGTGCTGGGTGCTCAGTGCTCAGGGTGCTGGGTGCTCAGTACTCAGGGTGCTCAGTGCTCAGTGTGCTGTGTGCTCAGTGCTCGGGGTGCTGGGTGCTCAGTCCTCAGGGTGCTGGGTGCTCAGTGATCAGGGTGCTCGGTGCTCAGTGCTCAGGGTGCTGGGTGCTCAGTACTCAGGGTGCTGGGTGCTCAGTGCTCGGGGTGCTGGGTGCTCAGTACTCAGGGTGCTGGGTGCTCACTGCTCAGGGTGCTGGGTGCTCAGTGCTCAGGGTGCTCGGTGCTTTGTACTCAGGGTACTCGGTGCTCGGGGTGCTGGGTGCTCAGTGCTCGGGGTGCTGTGTGCTCAGTGCTCGGGGTGCTGGGTGCTCAGTGCTCGGGGTGCTGGGTGCTCAGTGCTCGGGGTGCTGGGTGCTCAGTACTCGGGGTGCTCGGTGCTCAGTACTCGGGTTGCTGGGTGCTCAGTGCTCAGGGTGCTGGGTGCTCAGTACTCAGGGACCTGGGTGCTCGGTGCTCAGTACGCTGGGTGCTCAGTACTCAGGGTGCTGGCTGCTGAGTACTCAGGGTGCTCGGTGCTCAGTACTCAGGGTGCTGGGTGCTCAGTGCTCGCGGTGCTGGGTGCTCATTACTCAGGGTGCTGGGTGCTCAGTACACAGGGTGCTCAGTGCTCGGGGTGCTGGGTGCTCAGTACTCAGGGTGCTGGGTGCTCAGTGCTCGGGGTGCTGGGTGCTCAGTGCTCGGGGTGCTGGGTGCTCAGTACTCAGGGTGCTGGGTGCTCAGTACTCAGGGTGCTGGGTGCTCAGTGCTCGGGGTGCTGGGTGCTCAGTGCTCGGGGTGCTGGGGGCTCAGTGCTCGCGGTGCTGGGTGCTCATTGCTCAGGGTGCTGGGTGCTCAGTACTCAGGGTGCTGGGTGCTCAGTACTCAGGGTGCTGGGTGCTCAGTGCTCGGGGTGCTGGGTGCTCAGTGCTCGGGGTGCTGGGGGCTCAGTGCTCGCGGTGCTGGGTGCTCAGTGCTCGGGGCGCTGGGTGCTCTGTGCTCGGGGTGCTCAGAGCTCAGTACTCAGGGTGCTGGGTGCTCAGTGCTCGGGGTGCTCGGTGCTCAGTACTTAGGGTGCTCTGTGCTTAGTGCTCGGGGTGCTCGGTGCTCAGTAAGTTGGGTGCTCACTACTCAGGGTGCTGGGTGCTCAGTGCTCAGGGTGCTGGGTGCTCAGTGCTCAGTACTCAGGGTGCTGGGTGCTCAGTGCTCGGGGTGCTGGGTTCTCAGTGCTCAGTACTCAGGGTGCTTGGTGCTCAGTGCTCAGGGTGCTGGGTGCTCAGTGCTCAGGGTGCTGGGTGCTCAGTGCTCAGGGTGCTGGGTACTCAGTGCTCAGGGAGCTGGGTACTCAGTGCTCGGGGTGCTGGGTGCTCAATACTCAGGGTGCTGGGTGCTCAGTACTCAGGGTGCTGGGTGATCAGTACTCGGGTGCTGGGTGCTCAGTGCTCAGGGTGCTGGGTGCTCAGTGCTCGGGGTGCTGGGTTCTCATTGCTCAGTACTCAGGGTGCTGGGTGCTCAGTGCTCGGGGTGCTGGGTGCTCAGTGCTCAGTACTCAGGGTGCTGGGTGCTCAGTGCTCAGGGTGCTTGGTGCTCAGTGCTCAGGGTGCTCGGTGCTCAGTGCTCGCGGTGCTGGGTGCTCATTACTCAGGGTGCTGGGTGCTCAGTGATCGGGGTGCTGGGTGCTCAGTACTCAGGGTGCTCAGTGCTCGGGGAGCTCGGTGCTCAGTACTCAGGGTGCTGGGTGCTCAGTACTCAGTGCTCGGGGTGCTGGGTGCTCCGTGCTCGGGGTGCTGGGTGCTCAGTGCTCTGGGTGCTTAGTGCTCAGTACTAAGGGTGCTGGGTGCTCAGTACTCAGGGTGCTCAGTGCTCGGGGTGCTGGGTGCTCAGTACTCAGGGTGCTGTGTGCTCAGTACTCAGGGTGCTGGGTGCTCATTCTCGGGGTGCTGGGTGCTCAGTGCTCGGGGTGCTGGGTGCTCAGTACTCAGGGTGCTGGGTGCTCAGTGCTCGGGGTGCTTGGTGCTCAGTACTAAGGGTGCTGGGGGCTCAGTACTCAGGGTGCTGGGTGCTCAGTACTCAGGGTGATCTGTTCTCAGTACTCAGGGTGCTGGGTGCTCAGTGCTCGGGGTGCTGGGTGCACAGTGCCCAGGGTGCTGGGTGCTCAGTGCTCAGCGTGCTCAGTACTCAGGGTGCTGTGTGTTCAGTGCTCAGGGTGCTGGGTGCTCAGTGATCGGGGTGCTGGGTGCTCAGTACTCAGGGTGCTCAGTGCTCGGGGAGCTCGGTGCTCAGTACTCAGGGTGCTGGGTGCTCAGTACTCAGTGCTCGGGGTCCTGGGTGCTCCGTGCTCGGGTTGCTGGGTGCTCAGTCCTCTGGGTGCTTAGTGCTCAGTACTCAGGGTGCTGGGTGCTCAGTACTCAGGGTGCTCAGTGCTCGGGGTGCTGGGTGCTCAGTACTCAGGGTGCTGGGTGCTCAGTACTCAGGGTGCTGGGTGCTCAGTGCTCAGGGTCCTCGGTGCTCAGTACTCAGGGTGCTCAGTGCTCATTACTCAGCGTGCTTTGTGTTCAGTGCTCAGGGTGCTGGGTGCTCAGTACTCAGTGTGCTTGGTGCTCAGTACTCAGGGTGCTGGGGGCTCAGTACTCAGGGTGCTGGGTGCTCAGTACTCAGGGTGCTGGGTGCTCAGTACTCAGGGTGCTGGGTGCTCAGTGCTCGGGGTGCTGGGGGCTCAGTGCTCGCGGTGCTGGGTGCTCAGTGCTCAGGGTGCTGGGTGCTCAGTACTCAGGGTGCTGGGTGCTCAGTACACAGGGTGCTCAGTGCTCGGGGTGCTGGGTGCTCAGTACTCAGGGTGCTGGGTGCTCAGTGCTCGGGGTGCTGGGTGCTCAGTGCTCGGGGTGCTGGGTGCTCAGTACTCAGGGTGCTGGGTGCTCAGTACTCAGGGTGCTGGGTGCTCAGTGCTCGGGGTGCTGGGTGCTCAGTGCTCGGGGTGCTGGGGGCTCAGTGCTCGCGGTGCTGGGTGCTCAGTGCTCAGGGTGCTGGGTGCTCAGTACTCAGGGTGCTGGGTGCTCAGTACTCAGGGTGCTGGGTGCTCAGTGCTCGGGGTGCTGGGTGCTCAGTGCTCGGGGTGCTGGGGGCTCAGTGCTCGCGGTGCTGGGTGCTCAGTTCTCGGGGCGCTGGGTGCTCTGTGCTCGGGGTGCTCAGAGCTCAGTACTCAGGGTGCTGGGTGCTCAGTGCTCGGGGTGCTCGGTGCTCAGTACTTAGGGTGCTCTGTGCTTAGTGCTCGGGGTGCTCGGTGCTCAGTAAGTTGGGTGCTCACTACTCAGGGTGCTGGGTGCTCAGTGCTCAGGGTGCTGGGTGCTCAGTGCTCAGTACTCAGGGTGCTGGGTGCTCAGTGCTCGGGGTGCTGGGTTCTCAGTGCTCAGTACTCAGGGTGCTTGGTGCTCAGTGCTCAGGGTGCTGGGTGCTCAGTGCTCAGGGTGCTGGGTACTCAGTGCTCAGGGAGCTGGGTACTCAGTGCTCGGGGTGCTGGGTGCTCAGTACTCAGGGTGCTGGGTGCTCAGTACTCAGGGTGCTGGGTGATCAGTACTCGGGTGCTGGGTGCTCAGTGCTCAGGGTGCTGGGTGCTCAGTGCTCGGGGTGCTGGGTTCTCATTGCTCAGTACTCAGGGTGCTGGGTGCTCAGTGCTCGGGGTGCTGGGTGCTCAGTGCTCAGTACTCAGGGTGCTGGGTGCTCAGTGCTCAGGGTGCTTGGTGCTCAGTGCTCAGGGTGCTCGGTGCTCAGTGCTCGCGGTGCTGGGTGCTCATTACTCAGGGTGCTGGGTGCTCAGTGATCGGGGTGCTGGGTGCTCAGTACTCAGGGTGCTCAGTGCTCGGGGAGCTCGGTGCTCAGTACTCAGGGTGCTGGGTGCTCAGTACTCAGTGCTCGGGGTGCTGGGTGCTCCGTGCTCGGGGTGCTGGGTGCTCAGTGCTCTGGGTGCTTAGTGCTCAGTACTAAGGGTGCTGGGTGCTCAGTACTCAGGGTGCTCAGTGCTCGGGGTGCTGGGTGCTCAGTACTCAGGGTGCTGTGTGCTCAGTACTCAGGGTGCTGGGTGCTCATTCTCGGGGTGCTGGGTGCTCAGTGCTCGGGGTGCTGGGTGCTCAGTACTCAGGGTGCTGGGTGCTCAGTGCTCGGGGTGCTTGGTGCTCAGTACTAAGGGTGCTGGGGGCTCAGTACTCAGGGTGCTGGGTGCTCAGTACTCAGGGTGATCTGTTCTCAGTACTCAGGGTGCTGGGTGCTCAGTGCTCGGGGTGCTGGGTGCACAGTGCCCAGGGTGCTGGGTGCTCAGTGCTCAGCGTGCTCAGTACTCAGGGTGCTGTGTGTTCAGTGCTCAGGGTGCTGGGTGCTCAGTGATCGGGGTGCTGGGTGCTCAGTACTCAGGGTGCTCAGTGCTCGGGGAGCTCGGTGCTCAGTACTCAGGGTGCTGGGTGCTCAGTACTCAGTGCTCGGGGTCCTGGGTGCTCCGTGCTCGGGTTGCTGGGTGCTCAGTCCTCTGGGTGCTTAGTGCTCAGTACTCAGGGTGCTGGGTGCTCAGTACTCAGGGTGCTCAGTGCTCGGGGTGCTGGGTGCTCAGTACTCAGGGTGCTGGGTGCTCAGTACTCAGGGTGCTGGGTGCTCAGTGCTCAGGGTCCTCGGTGCTCAGTACTCAGGGTGCTCAGTGCTCATTACTCAGCGTGCTTTGTGTTCAGTGCTCAGGGTGCTGGGTGCTCAGTACTCAGTGTGCTTGGTGCTCAGTACTCAGGGTGCTGGGGGCTCAGTACTCAGGGTGCTGGGTGCTCAGTACTCAGGGTGCTGGGTGCTCAGTACTCAGGGTGCTGGGTGCTCAGTACTCAGGGTGCTGGGGGCTCAGTACTCAGGGTGCTGGGTGCTCAGTACTCAGGGTGCTCGGTTCTCAGTACTCAGGGTGCTGGGTGCTCAGTGCTCGGGGTGCTTGGTGCTCAGTACTAAGGGGGCTGGGGGCTCAGTACTCAGGGTGCTGGGTGCTCAGTACTCAGGGTGATCTGTTCTCAGTACTCAGGGTGCTGGGTGCTCAGTGCTCGGGGTGCTGTGTGCACAGTGCCCAGGGTGCTGGGTGCTCAGTGCTCAGCGTGCTCAGTACTCAGGGTGCTGTGTGTTCAGTGCTCAGGGTACTGGGTGCTCAGTACTCAGGGTGCTTGGTGCTCAGTACTCAGGGTGCTGGGTGCTCAGTACTCGGGGTGCTGGGTGCTCAGTACTCGGGGTGCTGGGTGCACAGTGCTCAGGGTGCTGGGTGCTCAGTGCTCGGGGTGCTGGGTGCTCAGTGCTCAGGCTGCTGGCTGCTCAGTGCTCTGGGTGCTGGGTGCTCAGTACTCAGGGTGCTCAGTGCTCAGTACTCAGCGTGCTGGGTGCTCAGTCCTCAGGGTCCTCGGTGCTCAGTACTCAGGGTGCTCAGTGCTCAGTACTCAGCGTGCTTTGTGCTCAGTGCTCAGGGTGCTGGGTGCTCAGTACTCAGGGTGCTGGGTGCTCAGTACTCAGGGTGCTGGGTGCTCAGTACTCAGGGTGCTGGGTGCTCAGTGCTCGGGGTGCTCGGTGATCAGTACTAAGAGTGCTGGGTGCTCAGTGCTCAGGGTACTGGGTACTCAGTACTCAGGGTGCTGTGTGCTCAGTGCTCAGGGTGCTGGGTGCTCAGTGCCCAGGGTGCTGGGTGCTCAGTGCTCGGGGTGCTGGGTGCTCAGTGCTCAGTGCTCAGGGTGCTGGGTGCTCAGTGCTCAGTGTGCTGGGTGCTCAGTGCTAGGGGTGCTGGGTGCTCAGTGCTCGGGGTGCTGGGTGCTCAGTGCTCGGGGTGCTGGGTGCTCAGTACTCAGGGTGCTGGGTGCTCAGTACTCAGTGTGTTCGGTGCTCAGTACTCAGGGTGCTCAGTTCTCAGTACTCAGGGTGCTGGGTGCTCAGTGCTCGGGGTGCTGGGTGCTCAGTACTCGGGGTACTGTGTGCTCAGTACTCAGGGTGCTGGGTGCTCAGTGCTCAGGGTGCTGGGTGCTCAGTACTCAGTGTGCTGGGTGCTCAGTACTTAGGGGGCTCGGTCCTCAGTACTCAGGTTGCTGAGTGCTCAGGGTGCTTGGTACTCAGTACTCAGGGTGCTGGGTGCTCAGTACTCAGGGTGCTGGGTGCTCAGTGCTCAGGGTGCTGGGTGCTCAGTACTCAGGGTGCTGGGTGCTCAGTACTCAGGGTGCTGGGTGCTCAGTGCTCGGGGTGCTGGGTGCTCAGTGCTCGGGGTGCTGGGGGCTCAGTGCTCGGGGTGCTGGGTGCTCAGTGCTCGGGGCGCTGGGTGCTCTGTGCTCGGGGTGCTCGGAGCTCAGTACTCAGGGTGCTGGGTGCTCAGTCCTCGGGGTGCTCGGTGCTCAGTACTCAGGGTGCTGGGTGCTTAGTGCTCGGGGTGCTCGGTGCTCAGTAAGTTGGGTGCTCACTACTCAGGGTGATGGGTGCTCAGTGCTCAGGGTGCTGGGTGCTCAGTGCTCAGGATGCTGGGTGCTCTGTGCTCAGGGTGCTGGGTGCTCAGTACTCAGGGTGCTGGGTGCACAGTGCTCGGGGTGCAGGTTGCTCAGTGCTCAGGGTGCTGGGTGCTCAGGGCTCAGGGTGTTGGGTGCTCAGTACTCGGGGTGCTGGGTGCTCAGTACTCAGGGTGCTGCGTGCTCAGTACTCAGGGTGCTGGGTGATCAGTACTCGGGTGCTGGGTGCTCAGTGCTCAGGGTGCTGGGTGCTCAGTGCTCGGGGTGCTGGGTGCTCAGTACTCAGGGTGCTGCGTGCTCAGTACTCAGGGGGCTGGGTGATCAGTACTCGGGTGCTGGGTGCTCAGTGCTCAGGGTGCTGGGTGCTCAGTGCTCGGGGTGCTGGGTGCTCATTGCTCAGTACTCAGGGTGCTGGGTGCTCAGTGCTCGGGGTGCTGGGTGCTCAGTGCTCAGTACTCAGGGTGCTGGGTGCTCAGTGCTCAGGGTGCTGGGTACTCAGTGCTCAGGGTGCTGGGTGCTCAGTGCTCAGGGTGCTGGGTGCTCAGTGCTCAGGGTGCTGGGTACTCAGTGCTCAGGGTGCTCGGTGGTCAGTACTCGGGGTGCTGGGAGCTCAGTGCTCGGGGTGCTGGGTGCTCAGTGCTCAGTACTCAGGGTGCTGGGTGCTCAGTGCTCGGGGTGCTGGGTGCTCAGTACTCAGGGTGCTGGGTGCTGAGTGCTCGGGGTGCTGGGTGCTCAGTGCTCATGGTGCTGGGTGCTCAGTGATCGGGGTGCTGGGTGCTCAGTACTCAGGGTGCTCAGTGCTCGGGGAGCTCGGTGCTCAGTACTCAGGGTGCTGGGTGCTCAGTACTCAGTGCTCGGGGTCCTGGGTGCTCCGTGCTCGGGGTGCTGGGTGCTCAGTGCTCTGGGTGCTTAGTGCTCAGTACTCAGGGTGCTGGGTGCTCAGTACTCAGGGTGCTCAGTGCTCGGGGTGCTGGGTGCTCAGTACTCAGGGTGCTGGGTGCTCAGTACTCAGGGTGCTGGGTGCTCAGTGCTCAGGGTCCTCGGTGCTCAGTACTCAGGGTGCTCAGTGCTCATTACTCAGCGTGCTTTGTGTTCAGTGCTCAGGGTGCTGGGTGCTCAGTACTCAGTGTGCTGGGTGCTCAGTACTCAGGGTGCTGGGGGCTCAGTACTCAGGGTGCTGGGTGCTCAGTACTCAGGGTGCTGGGTGCTCAGTACTCAGGGTGCTGGGTGCTCAGTACTCAGGGTGCTGGGGGCTCAGTACTCAGGGTGCTGGGTGCTCAGTCCTCGGGGTGCTCGGTGCTCAGTACTCAGGGTGCTGGGTGCTTTGTGCTCGGGGTGCTCGGTGCTCAGTAAGTTGGGTGCTCACTACTCAGGGTGCTGGGTGCTCAGTGCTCAGGGTGCTGGGTGCTCAGTGCTCAGGATGCTGGGTGCTCAGTGCTCAGGGTGCTCGGTGCTCAGTACTCAGGGTGCTGGGTGCACAGTGCTCGGGGTGCTGGGTGCTCAGTACTCAGGGTGCTGGGTGCACAGTGCTCAGGGTGCAGGTTGCTCAGTGCTCAGGGTGCTGGGTGCTCAGTGCTCAGGGTGTTGGGTGCTCAGTACTAGGGGTGCTGGGTGCTCAGTACTCAGGGTGCTGCGTGCTCAGTACTCAGGGTGCTGGGTGATCAGTACTCGGGTGCTGGGTGCTCAGTGCTCAGGGTGCTGGGTGCTCAGTGCTCGGGGTGCTGGGTGCTCAGTACTCAGGGTGCTGCGTGCTCAGTACTCAGGGGGCTGGGTGATCAGTACTCGGGTGCTGGGTGCTCAGTGCTCAGGGTGCTGGGTGCTCAGTGCTCGGGGTGCTGGGTGCTCATTGCTCAGTACTCAGGGTGCTGGGTGCTCAGTGCTCGGGGTGCTGGGTGCTCAGTGCTCAGTACTCAGGGTGCTGGGTGCTCAGTGCTCAGGGTGCTGGGCACTCAGTGCTCAGGGTGCTGGGTGCTCAGTGCTCAGGGTGCTGGGTGCTCAGTGCTCAGGGTGCTGGGTACTCAGTGCTCAGGGTGCTCGGTGGTCAGTACTCGGGGTGCTGGGAGCTCAGTGCTCGGGGTGCTGGGTGCTCAGTGCTCAGTACTCAGGGTGCTGGGTGCTCAGTGCTCGGGGTGCTGGGTGCTCAGTACTCAGGGTGCTGGGTGCTGAGTGCTCGGGGTGCTGGGTGCTCAGTGCTCATGGTGCTGGGTGCTCAGTGATCGGGGTGCTGGGTGCTCAGTACTCAGGGTGCTCAGTGCTCGGGGAGCTCGGTGCTCAGTACTCAGGGTGCTGGGTGCTCAGTACTCAGTGCTCGGGGTCCTGGGTGCTCCGTGCTCGGGGTGCTGGGTGCTCAGTTCTCTGGGTGCTTAGTGCTCAGTACTCAGGGTGCTGGGTGCTCAGTACTCAGGGTGCTCAGTGCTCGGGGTGCTGGGTGCTCAGTACTCAGGGTGCTGGGTGCTCAGTACTCAGGGTGCTGGGTGCTCAGTGCTCAGGGTCCTCGGGGCTCAGTACTCAGGGTGCTCAGTGCTCATTACTCAGCGTGCTTTGTGTTCAGTGCTCAGGGTGCTGGGTGCTCAGTACTCAGTGTGCTGGGTGCTCAGTACTCAGGGTGCTGGGGGCTCAGTACTCAGGGTGCTGGGTGCTCAGTACTCAGGGTGCTGGGTGCTCAGTACTCAGGGTGCTGGGTGCTCAGTACTCAGGGTGCTGGGGGCTCAGTACTCAGGGTGCTGGGTGCTCAGTACTCAGGGTGCTCGGTTCTCAGTACTCAGGGTGCTGGGTGCTCAGTGCTCGGGGTGCTTGGTGCTCAGTACTAAGGGTGCTGGGGGCTCAGTACTCAGGGTGCTGGGTGCTCAGTACTCAGGGTGATCTGTTCTCAGTACTCAGGGTGCTGGGTGCTCAGTGCTCGGGGTGCTGTGTGCACAGTGCCCAGGGTGCTGGGTGCTCAGTGCTCAGCGTGCTCAGTACTCAGGGTGCTGTGTGTTCAGTGCTCAGGGTACTGGGTGCTCAGTACTCAGGGTGCTTGGTGCTCAGTACTCAGGGTGCTGGGTGCTCAGTACTCGGGGTGCTGGGTGCTCAGTACTCGGGGTGCTGGGTGCACAGTGCTCAGGGTGCTGGGTGCTCAGTGCTCGGGGTGCTGGGTGCTCAGTGCTCAGGCTGCTGGCTGCTCAGTGCTCTGGGTGCTGGGTGCTCAGTACTCAGGGTGCTCAGTGCTCAGTACTCAGCGTGCTGGGTGCTCAGTCCTCAGGGTCCTCGGTGCTCAGTACTCAGGGTGCTCAGTGCTCAGTACTCAGCGTGCTTTGTGCTCAGTGCTCAGGGTGCTGGGTGCTCAGTACTCAGGGTGCTGGGTGCTCAGTACTCAGGGTGCTGGGTGCTCAGTACTCAGGGTGCTGTGTGCTCAGTGCTCGGGGTGCTCGGTGATCAGTACTAAGAGTGCTGGGTGCTCAGTGCTCAGGGTACTGGGTACTCAGTACTCAGGGTGCTGGGTGCTCAGTGCTCAGGGTGCTGGGTGCTCAGTGCCCAGGGTGCTGGGTGCTCAGTGCTCGGGGTGCTGGGTGCTCAGTGCTCAGGGTGCTGGGTGCTCAGTGCTCAGTGCTCAGGGTGCTGGGTGCTCAGTGCTCAGGGTGCTGGGTGCTCAGTGCTAGGGGTGCTGGGTGCTCAGTGCTCGGGGTGCTGGGTGCTCAGTGCTCGGGGTGCTGGGTGCTCAGTACTCAGGGTGCTGGGTGCTCAGTACTCAGTGTGTTCGGTGCTCAGTACTCAGGGTGCTCAGTGCTCAGTACTCAGGGTGCTGGGTGCTCAGTGCTCGGGGTGCTGGGTGCTCAGTACTCGGGGTACTGTGTGATCAGTACTCAGGGTGCTGGGTGCTCAGTGCTCAGGGTGCTGGGTGCTCAGTACTCAGTGTGCTGGGTGCTCAGTACTTAGGGGGCTCGGTCCTCAGTACTCAGGTTGCTGAGTGCTCAGGGTGCTGGGTATTCAGTACTCAGGGTGCTGGGTGCTCAGTACTCAGGGTGCTGGGTGCTCAGTGCTCAGGGTGCTGGGTGCTCAGTACTCAGGGTGCTGGGTGCTCAGTACTCAGGGTGCTGGGTGCTCAGTGCTCGGGGTGCTGGGTGCTCAGTGCTCGGGGTGCTGGGGGCTCAGTGCTCGGGGTGCTGGGTGCTCAGTGCTCGGGGCGCTGGGTGCTCTGTGCTCGGGGTGCTCGGAGCTCAGTACTCAGGGTGCTGGGTGCTCAGTCCTCGGGGTGCTCGGTGCTCAGTACTCAGGGTGCTGGGTGCTTAGTGCTCGGGGTGCTCGGTGCTCAGTAAGTTGGGTGCTCACTACTCAGGGTGCTGGGTGCTCAGTGCTCAGGGTGCTGGGTGCTCAGTGCTCAGGATGCTGGGTGCTCAGTGCTCTGGGTGCTGGGTGCTCATTACTCAGGGTGCTGGGTGCACAGTGCTCGGGGTGCAGGTTGCTCAGTGCTCAGGGTGCTGGGTGCTCAGTGCTCAGGGTGTTGGGTGCTCAGTACTCGGGGTGCTGGGTGCTCAGTACTCAGGGTGCTGCGTGCTCAGTACTCAGGGTGCTGGGTGATCAGTACTCGGGTGCTGGGTGATCAGTGCTCAGGGTGCTGGGTGCTCAGTGCTCGGGGTGCTGGGTGCTCAGTACTCAGGGTGCTGCGTGCTCAGTACTCAGGGGGCTGGGTGATCAGTACTCGGGTGCTGGGTGCTCAGTGCTCAGGGTGCTGGGTGCTCAGTGCTCGGGGTGCTGGGTGCTCATTGCTCAGTACTCAGGGTGCTGGGTGCTCAGTGCTCGGGTTGCTGGGTGCTCAGTGCTCAGTACTCAGGGTGCTGGGTGCTCAGTGCTCAGGGTGCTGGGTACTCAGTGCTCAGGGTGCTGGGTGCTCAGTGCTCAGGGTGCTGGGTGCTCAGTGCTCAGGGTGCTGGGTGCTCAGTACTCAGGGTGCTGCGTGCTCAGTACTCAGGGGGCTGGGTGATCAGTACTCGGGTGCTGGGTGCTCAGTGCTCAGGGTGCTGGGTGCTCAGTGCTCAGGGTGCTGGGTGCTCATTGCTCAGTACTCAGGGTGCTGGGTGCTCAGTGCTCGGGGTGCTGGGTGCTCAGTGCTCAGTACTCAGGGTGCTGGGTGCTCAGTGCTCAGGGTGCTGGGTACTCATTGCTCAGGGTGCTGGGTGCACAGTGCTCAGGGTGCTGGGTGCTCAGTGCTCAGGGTGCTGGGTACTCAGTGCTCAGGGTGCTCGGTGGTCAGTACTCGGGGTGCTGGGAGCTCAGTGCTCGGGGTGCTGGGTGCTCAGTGCTCAGTACTCAGGGTGCTGGGTGGTCAGTGCTCGGGGTGCTGGGTGCTCAGTACTCAGGGTGCTGGGTGCTGAGTGCTCAGGGTGCTGGGTGCTCAGTGCTCATGGTGCTGGGTGCTCAGTGATCGGGGTGCTGGGTGCTCAGTACTCAGGGTGCTCAGTGCTCAGGGAGCTCGGTGCTCAGTACTCAGGGTGCTGGGTGCTCAGTACTCAGTGCTCGGGGTCCTGGGTGCTCCGTGCTCGGGGTGCTGGGTGCTCAGTGCTCTGGGTGCTTAGTGCTCAGTACTCAGGGTGCTGGGTGCTCAGTACTCAGGGTGCTCAGTGCTCGGGGTGCTGGGTGCTCAGTACTCAGGGTGCTGGGTGCTCAGTACTCAGGGTGCTGGGTGCTCAGTGCTCAGGGTCCTCGGTGCTCAGTACTCAGGGTGCTCAGTGCTCATTACTCAGCGTGCTTTGTGTTCAGTGCTCAGGGTGCTGGGTGCTCAGTACTCAGTGTGCTGGGTGCTCAGTACTCAGGGTGCTGGGGGCTCAGTACTCAGGGTGCTGGGTGCTCAGTACTCAGGGTGCTGTGTGCTCAGTACTCAGGGTGCTGGGTGCTCAGTACTCAGGGTGCTGGGGGCTCAGTACTCAGGGTGCTGGGTGCTCAGTACTCAGGGTGCTCGGTTCTCAGTACTCAGGGTGCTGGGTGCTCAGTGCTCGGGGTGCTTGGTGCTCAGTACTAAGGGTGCTGGGGGCTCAGTACTCAGGGTGATCTGTTCTCAGTACTCAGGGTGCTGGGTGCTCAGTGCTCGGGGTGCTGGGTGCACAGTGCCCAGGTTGCTGGGTGCTCAGTGCTCAGCGTGCTCAGTACTCAGGGTGCTGTGTGTTCAGTGCTCAGGGTACTGGGTGCTCAGTACTCAGGGTGCTTGGTGCTCAGTACTCAGGGTGCTGGGTGCTCAGTACTCGGGGTGCTGGGTGCTCAGTACTCGGGGTGCTGGGTGCACAGTGCTCAGGGTGCTGGGTGCTCAGTGCTCGGGGTGCTGGGTGCTCAGTGCTCAGGCTGCTGGCTGCTCAGTGCTCTGGGTGCTGGGTGCTCAGTACTCAGGGTGCTCAGTGCTCAGTACTCAGCGTGCTGGGTGCTCAGTCCTCAGGGTCCTCGGTGCTCAGTACTCAGGGTGCTCAGTGCTCAGTACTCAGCGTGCTTTGTGCTCAGTGCTCAGGGTGCTGGGTGCTCAGTACTCAGGGTGCTGGGTGCTCAGTACTCAGGGTGCTGGGTGCTCAGTACTCAGGGTGCTGTGTGCTCAGTGCTCGGGGTGCTCGGTGATCAGTACTAAGAGTGCTGGGTGCTCAGTGCTCAGGGTACTGGGTACTCAGTACTCAGAGTGCTGGGTGCTCAGTGCTCAGGGTGCTGGGTGCTCAGTGCCCAGGGTGCTGGGTGCTCAGTGCTCGGGGTGCTGGGTGCTCAGTGCTCAGGGTGCTGGGTGCTCAGTGCTCAGTGCTCAGGGTGCTGGGTGCTCAGTGCTCAGGGTGCTGGGTGCTCAGTGCTAGGGGTGCTGGGTGCTCAGTGCTCGGGGTGCTGGGTGCTCAGTGCTCGGGGTGCTGGGTGCTCAGTACTCAGGTTGCTGGGTGCTCAGTACTCAGTGTGTTCGGTGCTCAGTACTCAGGGTGCTCAGTGCTCAGTACTCAGGGTGCTGGGTGCTCAGTGCTCGGAGTGCTGGGTGCTCAGTACTCGGGGTACTGTGTGCTCAGTACTCAGGGTGCTGGGTGCTCAGTGCTCAGGGTGCTGGGTGCTCAGTACTCAGTGTGCTGGGTGCTCAGTAATTAGGGGGCTCGGTCATCAGTACTCAGGTTGCTGAGTGCTCGGGGTGCTGGGTACTCAGTACTCAGGGTGCTGGGTGCTCAGTACTCAGGGTGCTGGGTGCTCAGTGCTCAGGGTGCTGGGTGCTCAGTACTCAGGGTGCTGGGTGCTCAGTACTCAGGGTGCTGGGTTCTCAGTGCTCGGTGTGCTGGGTGCTCAGTGCTCGGGGTGCTGGGGGCTCAGTGCTCGGGGTGCTGGGTGCTCAGTGCTCGGGGCGCTGGGTGCTCTGTGCTCGGGGTGCTCAGAGCTCAGTACTCAGGGTGCTGGGTGCTCAGTCCTCGGGGTGCTCGGTGCTCAGTACTCAGGGTGCTGGGTGCTTAGTGCTCGGGGTGCTCGGTGCTCAGTAAGTTGGGTGCTCACTACTCAGGGTGCTGGGTGCTCAGTGCTCAGGGTGCTGGGTGCTCAGTGCTCAGGATGCTGGGTGCTCAGTGCTCAGGGTGCTGGGTGCTCAGTACTCAGGGTGCTGGGTGCACAGTGCTCGGGGTGCAGGTTGCTCAGTGCTCAGGGTGCTTGGTGCTCAGTGCTCAGTGTGTTGGGTGCTCAGTACTCGGGGTGCTGGGTGCTCAGTACTCAGGGTGCTGCGTGCTCAGTACTCAGGGTGCTGGGTGATCAGTACTCGGGTGCTGGGTGCTCAGTGCTCAGGGTGCTGGGTGCTCAGTGCTCGGGGTGCTGGGTGCTCAGTACTCAGGGTGCTGCGTGCTCAGTACTCAGGGGGCTGGGTGATCAGTACTCGGGTGCTGGGTGCTCAGTGCTCAGGGTGCTGGGTGCTCAGTGCTCGGGGTGCTGGGTGCTCATTGCTCAGTACTCAGGGTGCTGGGTGCTCAGTGCTCGGGGTGCTGGGTGCTCAGTGCTCAGTACTCAGGGTGCTGGGTGCTCAGTGCTCAGGGTGCTGGGTACTCAGTGCTCAGGGTGCTGGGTGCTCAGTGCTCAGGGTGCTGGGTGCTCAGTGCTCAGGGTGCTGGGTACTCAGTGCTCAGGGTGCTCGGTGGTCAGTACTCGGGGTGCTGGGAGCTCAGTGCTCGGGGTGCTGGGTGCTCAGTGCTCAGTACTCAGGGTGCTGGGTGCTCAGTGCTCGGGGTGCTGGGTGCTGAGTACTCAGGGTGCTGGGTCCTCAGTGCTCAGGGTGCTGGGTGCTCAGTACTCAGTGTGCTCAGTGCTCAGGGTGCTGGGTGCTCAGAACTCAGGGTGCTGGGTGCTCAGTACTCAGGGTGCTGGGTGCTCAGTACTCAGAGTGCTTGGTGCTCAGTACTCAGGGTGCTGGGTGCTCAGTGCTCAGGGTGCTCGGTGCTCAGTACTCATGGTGCTGGGTGCTCATTCTCGGGGTGCTGGGTGCTCAGTACTCAGGTTGCTCAGTACTCTGGGTGCTCGGTGCTCAGTACTCAGGGTGCTCGGTGCTCAGTTCTCAGGGTGCTCGGTGCTCAGTGTTTGGGGTGCTGGGTGCTCAGTACTCAGGGTGCTGGGTGCTCAGTGCTCAGGGTGCTGGGTGCTCAGTACTCAGGGTGCTCGGTGCTCAGGACGCAGGGTGCTCAGTGCTCAGTACTCAGCGTGCTGGGTACTCAGTGCTCAGGGTGCTCGGTGGTCAGTACTCGGGGTGCTGGGAGCTCAGTGCTCGGGGTGCTGGGTGCTCAGGGCTCAGTACTCAGGGTGCTGGGTGCTCAGTGCTCAGGCTGCTGGCTGCTCAGTGCTCAGGGTGCTGGGTGCTCAGTACTCAGGGTGCTCAGTGCTCAGTACTCAGCGTGCTGGGTGCTCAGTCCTCAGGGTCCTCGGTGCTCAGTACTCAGGGTGCTCAGTGCTCAGTACTCAGCGTGCTTTGTGCTGAGTACTCAGGGTGCTGGGTGCTCAGTACTCAGGGTGCTGGGTGCTCAGTACTCAGGGTGCTGGGTGCTCAGTGCTCGGGGTGCTCGGTGTTCAGTACTAAGAGTGCTGGGTGCTCAGTGCTCAGGGTACTGGGTACTCAGTACTCAGGGTGCTGGGTGCTCAGTGCTCAGGGTGCTGGGTACTCAGTGCTCAGGGTGCTGGTTGCTCAGTGCTCGGGGTGCTGGGTGCTCAGTGCTCAGGGTGCTGGGTGCTCAGTGCTCAGTGCTCAGGGTGCTGGGTGCTCAGTGCTCAGGGTGCTGGGTGCTCAGTGCTAGGGGTGCTGGGTGCTCAGTGCTCGGGGTGCTGGGTGCTCAGTGCTCGGGGTACTGTGTGCTCAGTACTCAGGGTGCTGGGTGCTCAGTACTCAGTGTGCTCAGTGCTCAGTACTCAGGGTGCTGGGTGCTCAGTGCTCGGGGTGCTGGGTGCTCAGTACTCGGGGTGCTGTGTGCTCAGTGCTCGGGGTGCTGGGTGCTCAGTGCTCGGGGTGCTGGGGGCTCAGTGCTCGGGGTGCTGGGTGCTCAGTGCTCGGGGCGCTGGGTGCTCTGTGCTCGGGGTGCTCGGAGCTCAGTACTCAGGGTGCTGGGTGCTCAGTCCTCGGGGTGCTCGGTGCTCAGTACTCAGGGTGCTGGGTGCTTAGTGCTCGGGGTGCTCGGTGCTCAGTAAGTTGGGTGCTCACTACTCAGGGTGCTGGGTGCTCAGTGCTCAGGGTGCTGGGTGCTCAGTGCTCAGGATGCTGGGTGCTCAGTGCTCTGGGTGCTGGGTGCTCATTACTCAGGGTGCTGGGTGCACAGTGCTCGGGGTGCAGGTTGCTCAGTGCTCAGGGTGCTGGGTGCTCAGTGCTCAGGGTGTTGGGTGCTCAGTACTCGGGGTGCTGGGTGCTCAGTACTCAGGGTGCTGCGTGCTCAGTACTCAGGGTGCTGGGTGATCAGTACTCGGGTGCTGGGTGATCAGTGCTCAGGGTGCTGGGTGCTCAGTGCTCGGGGTGCTGTGTGCTCAGTACTCAGGGTGCTGCGTGCTCAGTACTCAGGGGGCTGGGTGATCAGTACTCGGGTGCTGGGTGCCCAGTGCTCAGGGTGCTGGGTGCTCAGTGCTCGGGGTGCTGGGTGCTCATTGCTCAGTACTCAGGGTGCTGGGTGCTCAGTGCTCGGGTTGCTGGGTGCTCAGTGCTCAGTACTCAGGGTGCTGGGTGCTCAGTGCTCAGGGTGCTGGGTACTCAGTGCTCAGGGTGCTGGGTGCTCAGTGCTCAGGGTGCTGGGTGCTCAGTGCTCAGGGTGCTGGGTGCTCAGTACTCAGGGTGCTGCGTGCTCAGTACTCAGGGATCTGGGTGATCAGTACTCGGGTGCTGGGTGCTCAGTGCTCAGGGTGCTGGGTGCTCAGTGCTCAGGGTGCTGGGTGCTCATTGCTCAGTACTCAGGGTGCTGGGTGCTCAGTGCTCGGGGTGCTGGGTGCTCAGTGCTCAGTACTCAGGGTGCTGGGTGCTCAGTGCTCAGGGTGCTGGGTACTCATTGCTCAGGGTGCTGGGTGCTCAGTGCACAGGGTGCTGGGTGCTCAGTGCTCAGGGTGCTGGGTACTCAGTGCTCAGGGTGCTCGGTGGTCAGTACTCGGGGTGCTGGGAGCTCAGTGCTCGGGGTGCTGGGTGCTCAGTGCTCAGTACTCAGGGTGCTGGGTGGTCAGTGCTCGGGGTGCTGGGTGCTCAGTACTCAGGGTGCTGGGTGCTGAGTGCTCGGGGTGCTGGGTGCTCAGTGCTCATGGTGCTGGGTGCTCAGTGATCGGGGTGCTGGGTGCTCAGTACTCAGGGTGCTCAGTGCTCGGGGAGCTCGGTGCTCAGTACTCAGGGTGCTGGGTGCTCAGTACTCAGTGCTCGGGGTCCTGGGTGCTCCGTGCTCGGGGTGCTGGGTGCTCAGTGCTCTGGGTGCTTAGTGCTCAGTACTCAGGGTGCTGGGTGCTCAGTACTCAGGGTGCTCAGTGCTCGGGGTGCTGGGTGCTCAGTACTCAGGGTGCTGGGTGCTCAGTACTCAGGGTGCTGGGTGCTCAGTGCTCAGGGTCCTCGGTGCTCAGTACTCAGGGTGCTCAGTGCTCATTACTCAGCGTGCTTTGTGTTCAGTGCTCAGGGTGCTGGGTGCTCAGTACTCAGTGTGCTGGGTGCTCAGTACTCAGGGTGCTGGGGGCTCAGTACTCAGGGTGCTGGGTGCTCAGTACTCAGGGTGCTGTGTGCTCAGTACTCAGGGTGCTGGGGGCTCAGTACTCAGGGTGCTGGGGGCTCAGTACTCAGGGTGCTGGGTGCTCAGTACTCAGGGTGCTCGGTTCTCAGTACTCAGGGTGCTGGGTGCTCAGTGCTCGGGGTGCTTGGTGCTCAGTACTAAGGGTGCTGGGGGCTCAGTACTCAGGGTGATCTGTTCTCAGTACTCAGGGTGCTGGGTGCTCAGTGCTCGGGGTGCTGGGTGCACAGTGCCCAGGTTGCTGGGTGCTCAGTGCTCAGCGTGCTCAGTACTCAGGGTGCTGTGTGTTCAGTGCTCAGGGTACTGGGTGCTCAGTACTCAGGGTGCTTGGTGCTCAGTACTCAGGGTGCTGGGTGCTCAGTACTCGGGGTGCTGGGTGCTCAGTACTCGGGGTGCTGGGTGCACAGTGCTCATGGTGCTGGGTGCTCAGTGCTCGGGGTGCTGGGTGCTCAGTGCTCAGGCTGCTGGCTGCTCAGTGCTCTGGGTTCTGGGTGCTCAGTACTCAGGGTGCTCAGTGCTCAGTACTCAGCGTGCTGGGTGCTCAGTCCTCAGGGTCCTCGGTGCTCAGTACTCAGGGTGCTCAGTGCTCAGTACTCAGCGTGCTTTGTGCTCAGTGCTCAGGGTGCTGGGTGCTCAGTACTCAGGGTGCTGGGTGCTCAGTACTCAGGGTGCTGGGTGCTCAGTACTCAGGGTGCTGTGTGCTCAGTGCTCGGGGTGCTCGGTGATCAGTACTAAGAGTGCTGGGTGCTCAGTGCTCAGGGTACTGGGTACTCAGTACTCAGAGTGCTGGGTGCTCAGTGCTCAGGGTGCTGGGTGCTCAGTGCCCAGGGTGCTGGGTGCTCAGTGCTCGGGGTGCTGGGTGCTCAGTGCTCAGGGTGCTGGGTGCTCAGTGCTCAGTGCTCAGGGTGCTGGGTGCTCAGTGCTCAGGGTGCTGGGTGCTCAGTGCTAGGGGTGCTGGGTGCTCAGTGCTCGGGGTGCTGGGTGCTCAGTGCTCGGGGTGCTGGGTGCTCAGTACTCAGGTTGCTGGGTGCTCAGTACTCAGTGTGTTCGGTGCTCAGTACTCAGGGTGCTCAGTGCTCAGTACTCAGGGTGCTGGGTGCTCAGTGCTCGGAGTGCTGGGTGCTCAGTACTCGGGGTACTGTGTGCTCAGTACTCAGGGTGCTGGGTGCTCAGTGCTCAGGGTGCTGGGTGCTCAGTACTCAGTGTGCTGGGTGCTCAGTAATTAGGGGGCTCGGTCATCAGTACTCAGGTTGCTGAGTGCTCGGGGTGCTGGGTACTCAGTACTCAGGGTGCTGGGTGCTCAGTACTCAGGGTGCTGGGTGCTCAGTGCTCAGGGTGCTGGGTGCTCAGTACTCAGGGTGCTGGGTGCTCAGTACTCAGGGTGCTGGGTTCTCAGTGCTCGGTGTGCTGGGTGCTCAGTGCTCGGGGTGCTGGGGGCTCAGTGCTCGGGGTGCTGGGTGCTCAGTGCTCGGGGCGCTGGGTGCTCTGTGCTCGGGGTGCTCAGAGCTCAGTACTCAGGGTGCTGGGTGCTCAGTCCTCGGGGTGCTCGGTGCTCAGTACTCAGGGTGCTGGGTGCTTAGTGCTCGGGGTGCTCGGTGCTCAGTAAGTTGGGTGCTCACTACTCAGGGTGCTGGGTGCTCAGTGCTCAGGGTGCTGGGTGCTCAGTGCTCAGGATGCTGGGTGCTCAGTGCTCAGGGTGCTGGGTGCTCAGTACTCAGGGTGCTGGGTGCACAGTGCTCGGGGTGCAGGTTGCTCAGTGCTCAGGGTGCTTGGTGCTCAGTGCTCAGTGTGTTGGGTGCTCAGTACTCGGGGTGCTGGGTGCTCAGTACTCAGGGTGCTGCGTGCTCAGTACTCAGGGTGCTGGGTGATCAGTACTCGGGTGCTGGGTGCTCAGTGCTCAGGGTGCTGGGTGCTCAGTGCTCGGGGTGCTGGGTGCTCAGTACTCAGGGTGCTGCGTGCTCAGTACTCAGGGGGCTGGGTGATCCGTACTCGGGTGCTGGGTGCTCAGTGCTCAGGGTGCTGGGTGCTCAGTGCTCGGGGTGCTGGGTGCTCATTGCTCAGTACTCAGGGTGCTGGGTGCTCAGTGCTCGGGGTGCTGGGTGCTCAGTGCTCAGTACTCAGGGTGCTGGGTGCTCAGTGCTCAGGGTGCTGGGTACTCAGTGCTCAGGGTGCTGGGTGCTCAGTGCTCAGGGTGCTGGGTGCTCAGTGCTCAGGGTGCTGGGTACTCAGTGCTCAGGGTGCTCGGTGGTCAGTACTCGGGGTGCTGGGAGCTCAGTGCTCGGGGTGCTGGGTGCTCAGTGCTCAGTACTCAGGGTGATGGGTGCTCAGTGCTCGGGGTGCTGGGTGCTGAGTACTCAGGGTGCTGGGTCCTCAGTGCTCAGGGTGCTGGGTGCTCAGTACTCAGTGTGCTCAGTGCTCAGGGTGCTGGGTGCTCAGAACTCAGGGTGCTGGGTGCTCAGTACTCAGGGTGCTGGGTGCTCAGTACTCAGAGTGCTTGGTGCTCAGTACTCAGGGTGCTGGGTGCTCAGTGCTCAGGGTGCTCGGTGCTCAGTACTCATGGTGCTGGGTGCTCATTCTCGGGGTGCTGGGTGCTCAGTACTCAGGTTGCTCAGTACTCTGGGTGCTCGGTGCTCAGTACTCAGGGTGCTCGGTGCTCAGTTCTCAGGGTGCTCGGTGCTCAGTGTTTGGGGTGCTGGGTGCTCAGTACTCAGGGTGCTGGGTGCTCAGTGCTCAGGGTGCTGGGTGCTCAGTACTCAGGGTGCTCGGTGCTCAGGACGCAGGGTGCTCAGTGCTCAGTACTCAGCGTGCTGGGTACTCAGTGCTCAGGGTGCTCGGTGGTCAGTACTCGGGGTGCTGGGAGCTCAGTGCTCGGGGTGCTGGGTGCTCAGGGCTCAGTACTCAGGGTGCTGGGTGCTCAGTGCTCAGGCTGCTGGCTGCTCAGTGCTCAGGGTGCTGGGTGCTCAGTACTCAGGGTGCTCAGTGCTCAGTACTCAGCGTGCTGGGTGCTCAGTCCTCAGGGTCCTCGGTGCTCAGTACTCAGGGTGCTCAGTGCTCAGTACTCAGCGTGCTTTGTGCTGAGTACTCAGGGTGCTGGGTGCTCAGTACTCAGGGTGCTGGGTGCTCAGTACTCAGGGTGCTGGGTGCTCAGTGCTCGGGGTGCTCGGTGTTCAGTACTAAGAGTGCTGGGTGCTCAGTGCTCAGGGTACTGGGTACTCAGTACTCAGGGTGCTGGGTGCTCAGTGCTCAGGGTGCTGGGTACTCAGTGCTCAGGGTGCTGGTTGCTCAGTGCTCGGGGTGCTGGGTGCTCAGTGCTCAGGGTGCTGGGTGCTCAGTGCTCAGTGCTCAGGGTGCTGGGTGCTCAGTGCTCAGGGTGCTGGGTGCTCAGTGCTAGGGGTGCTGGGTGCTCAGTGCTCGGGGTGCTGGGTGCTCAGTGCTCGGGGTACTGTGTGCTCAGTACTCAGGGTGCTGGGTGCTCAGTACTCAGTGTGCTCAGTGCTCAGTACTCAGGGTGCTGGGTGCTCAGTGCTCGGGGTGCTGGGTGCTCAGTACTCGGGGTGCTGTGTGCTCAGTACTCAGGGTGCTGGGTGCTCAGTGCTCAGGGTGCTGGGTGCTCAGTACTCAGGGTGCTGGGTGCTCAGTACTCAGGGTGATCTGTTCTCAGTACTCAGGGTGCTGGGTGCTCAGTGCTCGGGGTGCTGGGTGCACAGTGCCCAGGGTGCTGGGTGCTCAGTGCTCAGCGTGCTCAGTACTCAGGGTGCTGTGTGTTCAGTGCTCAGGGTACTGGGTGCTCAGTACTCAGGGTGCTTGGTGCTCAGTACTCAGGGTGCTGGGTGCTCAGTACTCGGGGTGCTGGGTGCTCAGTACTCGGGGTGCTGGGTGCACAGTGCTCAGGGTGCTGGGTGCTCAGTGCTCTGGGTGCTGGGTGCTCAGTGCTCAGGCTGCTGGCTGCTCAGTGCTCTGGGTGCTGGGTGCTCAGTACTCAGGGTGCTCAGTGCTCAGTACTCAGCGTGCTGGGTGCTCAGTCCTCAGGGTCCTCGGTGCTCAGTACTCAGGGTGCTCAGTGCTCAGTACTCAGCGTGCTTTGTGCTCAGTGCTCAGGGTGCTGGGTGCTCAGTACTCAGGGTGCTGGGTGCTCAGTACTCAGGGTGCTGGGTGCTCAGTACTCAGGGTGCTGTGTTCTCAGTGCTCGGGGTGCTCGGTGATCAGTACTAAGAGTGCTGGGTGCTCAGTGCTCAGGGTACTGGGTACTCAGTACTCAGGGTGCTGGGTGCTCAGTGCTCAGGGTGCTGGGTGCTCAGTGCCCAGGGTGCTGGGTGCTCAGTGCTCGGGGTGCTGGGTGCTCAGTGCTCAGGGTGCTGGGTGCTCAGTGCTCAGTGCTCAGGGTGCTGGGTGCTCAGTGCTCAGGGTGCTGGGTGCTCAGTGCTAGGGGTGCTGGGTGCTCAGTGCTCGGGGTGCTGGGTGCTCAGTGCTCGGGGTGCTGGGTGCTCAGTACTCAGGTTGCTGGGTGCTCAGTACTCAGTGTGTTCGGTGCTCAGTACTCAGGGTGCTCAGTGCTCAGTACTCAGGGTGCTGGGTGCTCAGTGCTCGGAGTGCTGGGTGCTCAGTACTCGGGGTACTGTGTGCTCAGTACTCAGGGTGCTGGGTGCTCAGTGCTCAGGGTGCTGGGTGCTCAGTACTCAGTGTGCTGGGTGCTCAGTAATTAGGGGGCTCGGTCATCAGTACTCAGGTTGCTGAGTGCTCGGGGTGCTGGGTACTCAGTACTCAGGTTGCTGGGTGCTCAGTACTCAGGGTGCTGGGTGCTCAGTGCTCAGGGTGCTGGGTGCTCAGTACTCAGGGTGCTGGGTGCTCAGTACTCAGGGTGCTGGGTGCTCAGTGCTCGGGGTGCTGGGTGCTCAGTGCTCGGGGTGCTGGGGGCTCAGTGCTCGGGGTGCTGGGTGCTCAGTGCTCGGGGCGCTGGGTGCTCTGTGCTCGGGGTGCTCGGAGCTCAGTACTCAGGGTGCTGGGTGCTCAGTCCTCGGGGTGCTCGGTGCTCAGTACTCAGGGTGCTGGGTGCTTAGTGCTCGGGGTGCTCGGTGCTCAGTAAGTTGGGTGCTCACTACTCAGGGTGCTGGGTGCTCAGTGCTCAGGGTGCTGGGTGCTCAGTGCTCAGGATGCTGGGTGCTCAGTGCTCAGGGTGCTGGGTGCTCAGTACTCAGGGTGCTGGGTGCACAGTGCTCGGGGTGCAGGTTGCTCAGTGCTAAGGGTGCTGGGTGCTCAGTGCTCAGTGTGTTGGGTGCTCAGTACTCGGGGTGCTGGGTGCTCAGTACTCAGGGTGCTGCGTGCTCAGTACTCAGGGGGCTGGGTGATCAGTACTCGGGTGCTGGGTGCTCAGTGCTCAGGGTGCTGAGTGCTCAGTGCTCGGGGTGCTGGGTGCTCAGTACTCAGGGTGCTGCGTGCTCAGTACTCAGGGTGCTGGGTGATCAGTACTCGGGTGCTGGGTGCTCAGTGCTCAGGGTGCTGGGTGCTCAGTGCTCGGGGTGCTGGGTGCTCAGTACTCAGGGTGCTGCGTGCTCAGTACTCAGGGGGCTGGGTGATCAGTACTCGGGTGCTGGGTGCTCAGTGCTCAGGGTGCTGGGTGCTCAGTGCTCGGGGTGCTGGGTGCTCATTGCTCAGTACTCAGGGTGCTGGGTGCTCAGTGCTCGGGGTGCTGGGTGCTCAGTGCTCAGTACTCAGGGTGCTGGGTGCTCAGTGCTCAGGGTGCTGGGTACTCAGTGCTCAGGGTGCTGGGTGCTCAGTGCTCAGGGTGCTGGGTGCTCAGTGCTCAGGGTGCTGGGTACTCAGTGCTCAGGGTGCTGGGAGCTCAGTGCTCGGGGTGCTGGGTGCTCAGTGCTCAGTACTCAGGGTGCTGGGTGCACAGTGCTCGGGGTGCTGGGTGCTGAGTACTCAGGGTGCTGGGTCCTCAGTGCTCAGGGTGCTGGGTGCTCAGTACTCAGTGTGCTCAGTGCTCAGGGTGCTGGGTGCTCAGAACTCAGGGTGCTGGGTGCTCAGTACTCAGGGTGCTGGGTGCTCAGTACTCAGAGTGCTTGGTGCTCAGTACTCAGGGTGCTGGGTGCTCAGTGCTCAGGGTGCTCGGTGCTCAGTACTCATGGTGCTGGGTGCTCATTCTCGGGGTGCTGGGTCCTCAGTACTCAGGTTGCTCAGTACTCTGTGTGCTCGGTGCTCAGTACTCAGGGTGCTCGGTGCTCAGTTCTCAGGGTGCTGGGTGCTCAGTGTTTGGGGTGCTGGGTGCTCAGTACTCAGGGTGCTGGGTGCTCAGTGCTCAGGGTGCTGGGTGCTCAGTACTCAGGGTGCTCGGTGCTCAGGACGCAGGGTGCTCAGTGCTCAGTACTCAGCGTGCTGGGTACTCAGTGCTCAGGGTGCTGGGTGCTCAGTACTCAGGGTGCTCAGTGCTCAGTACTCAGGGTGCTGGGTGCTCAGTACTCAGGGTGCTGGGTGCTCAGTGCTCAGGCTGCTCCCTGCTCAGTGCTCAGGGTGCTGGGTGCTCAGTACTCAGGGTGCTCAGTGCTCAGTACTCAGCGTGCTGGGTGCACAGTCCTCAGGGTCCTCGGTGCTCAGTACTCAGGGTGCTCAGTGCTCAGTACTCAGCGTGCTTTGTGCTCAGTACTCAGGGTGCTGGGTGCTCAGTACTCAGGGTGCTGGGTGCTCAGTACTCAGGGTGCTGGGTGCTCAGTGCTCGGGGTGCTCGGTGATCAGTACTAAGAGTGCTGGGTGCTCAGTGCTCAGGGTACTGGGTACTCAGTACTCAGGGTGCTGGGTGCTCAGTGCTCAGGGTGCTGGGTGCTCAGTGCTAGGGGTGCTGGGTGCTCAGTGCTCGGGGAGCTGGGTGCTCAGTGCTCGGGGTACTGGGTGCTCAGTACTCAGGGTGCTGGGTGCTCAGTACTCAGTGTGCTCAGTGCTCAGTACTCAGGGTGCTGGGTGCTCAGTGCTCGGGGTGCTGGGTGCTCAGTACTCGGGGTGCTGTGTGCTCAGTACTCAGGGTGCTGGGTGCTCAGTGCTCAGGGTGCTGGGTGCTCAGTACTCAGGGTGCTGGGTGCTCAGTACTTAGGGTGCTCGGTCCTCAGTACTCAGGTTGCTGAGTGCTCAGGGTGCTGGGTACTCAGTACTCAGGGTGCTGGGTGCTCAGTACTCAGGGTGCTGGGTGCTCAGTGCTCAGGGTGCTGGGTGCTCAGTACTCAGGGTGCTGGGTGCTCAGTACTCAGGGTGCTGGGTGCTCAGTGCTCGGGGTGCTGGGTGCTCAGTGCTCGGGGTGCTGGGGGCTCAGTGCTCGGGGTGCTGGGTGCTCAGTGCTCGGGGCGCTGGGTGCTCTGTGCTCGGGTACTCGGAGCTCAGTACTCAGGGTGCTGGGTGCTCAGTGCTCGGGGTGATGGGTGCTCAGTGCTCAGTACTCAGGGTGCTGGGTGCTCAGTGCTCAGGGTGCTGGGTGCTCAGTGCTAAGGGTGCTGGGTGCTCAGTGCTCAGGGTGCTGGGTACTCAGTGCTCAGGGAGCTGGGTACTCAGTGCTCGGGGTGCTGGTTGCTCAGTACTCAGGTTGCTGGGTGCTCAGTACTCAGGGTGCTCAGTGCTCAGTACTCAGGGTGCTCAGTGCTCAGTACTCAGGGTGCTCAGTGCTCAGTGTGCTGTGTGCTCAGTGCTCGGGGTGCTGTGTGCTCAGTCCTCAGGGTGCTGGGTGCTCAGTGCTCAGGGTGCTCGGTGCTCAGTGCTCAGGGTGCTGGGTGCTCAGTACTCAGGGTGTTGGGTGTTCAGTGCTCGGGGTGCTGGGTGCTCAGTACTCAGGGTGCTGGGTACTCACTGCTCAGGGTGCTGGGTGCTCAGTGCTCAGGGTGCTCGGTGCTTTGTACTCAGGGTGCTCGGTGCTCGGGGTGCTGGATGCTCAGTGCTCGGGGTGCTGGGTGCTCAGTGCTCGGGGTGCTGGGTGCTCAGTGCTCGGGGTGCTGGGTGCTCAGTGCTCAGGGTGCTGGGTGCTCAGTGCTCGGGGTGCTGGGTGCTCAGTGCTCGGGGTGCTGGGTGCTCAGTGCTCAGGGTGCTGGGTGCTCAGTGATCGGGGTGCTGGGTGCTCAGTACTCAGGGTGCTCAGTGCTCGGGGAGTTCGGTGCTCAGTACTCAGGGTGCTGGTTGCTCAGTACTCAGTGCTCGGGGTCCTGGGTGCTCCGTGCTCGGGGTGTTGGGTGCTCAGTGCTCTGGGTGCTTAGTGCTCAGTACTAAGGGTGCTGGGTGCTCAGTACTCAGGGTGCTCAGTGCTCGGGGTGCTGGGTGCTCAGTACTCAGGGTGCTGGGTGCTCAGTACTCAGGGTGCTGGGTGCTCATTCTCGGGGTGCTGGGTGCTCAGTGCTCGGGGTGCTGGGTGCTCAGTACTCAGCGTGCTGGGTGCTCAGTGCTTGGGGTGCTTGGTGCTCAGTACTAAGGGTGCTGGGGGCTCAGTATTCAGGGTGCTGGGTGCTCAGTGCTCGGGGTGCTGGGTGCACAGTGCCCAGGGTGCTGGGTGCTCAGTGCTCAGCGTGCTCAGTACTCAGGGTGCTGTGTGTTCAGTGCTCAGGGTGCTGGGAGCTCAGTGATCGGGGTGCTGGGTGCTCAGTACTCAGGGTGCTCAGTGCTCGGGGATCTCGGTGCTCAGTACTCAGGGTGCTGGGTGCTCAGTACTCAGTGCTCGGGGTCCTGGGTGCTCCGTGCTCGGGGTGCTGGGTGCTAAGTGCTCTGGGTGCTTAGTGCTCAGTACTCAGGGTGCTGGGTGCTCAGTACTCAGGGTGCTCAGTGCTCGGGGTGCTGGGTGCTCAGTACTCAGGGTGCTGGGTGCTCAGTGCTCAGGGTCCTCGGTGCTCAGTACTCAGGGTGCTCAGTGCTCATTACTCAGCGTGCTTTGTGCTCAGTGCTCAGGGTGCTGGGTGCTCAGTACTCAGTGTGCTGGGTGCTCAGTACTCAGGGTGCTGGGGGCTCAGTACTCAGGGTGCTGGGTGCTCAGTACTCAGGGTGCTGGGTGCTCAGTACTCAGGGTGCTGGGTGCTCAGTACTCAGGGTGCTGGGGGCTCAGTACTCAGGGTGCTGGGTGCTCAGTACTCAGGGTGCTCGGTTCTCAGAACTCAGGGTGCTGGGTGCTCAGTGCTCGGGGTGCTTGGTGCTCAGTACTAAGGGTGCTGGGGGCTCAGTACTCAGGGTGCTGGGTGCTCAATACTCAGAGTGATCTGTTCTCAGTACTCAGGGTGCTGGGTGCTCAGTGCTCGGGGTGCTGGGTGCACAGTGCCCAGGGTGCTGGGTGCTCAGTGCTCAGCGTGCTCAGTACTCAGGGTGCTGTGTGTTCAGTGCTCAGGGTACTGGGTGCTCAGTACTCAGGGTGCTTGGTGCTCAGTACTCAGGGTGCTGGGTGCTCAGTACTCGGGGTGCTGGGTGCTCAGTACTCGGGGTGCTGGGTGCACAGTGCTCAGGGTGCTGGGTGCTCAGTGCTCGGGGTGCTGGGTGCTCAGTGCTCAGGCTGCTGGCTGCTCAGTGCTCAGGGTGCTGGGTGCTCAGTACTCAGGGTGCTCAGTGGTCAGTACTCAGCATGCAGGGTGCTCAGTCCTCAGGGTCCTCGGTGCTCAGTACTCAGGGTGCTCAGTGCACAGTACTCAGCGTACTTTGTGCTCAGTGCTCAGGGTGCTGGGTGCTCAGTACTCAGGGTGCTGGGTGCTCAGTACTCAGGGTGCTGGGTGCTCAGTGCTCGGGGTGCTGGGTGCTAAGTGCTCGCGGTGCTGGGTGCTCATTACTCAGGGAGCTGGGTGCTCAGTGATCGGGGTGCTGTTTGCTCAGTACTCAGGGTGCTCAGTGCTCGGGGAGCTCGGTGCTCAGTACTCAGGGTGCTGGGTGCTCAGTACTCAGTGCTCGGGGTCCTGGGTGCTCCGTGCTCGGGGTGCTGGGTGCTCAGTGCTCTGGGTGCTTAGTGCTCAGTACTAAGGGTGCTGGGTGCTCAGTACTCAGGGTGCCCAGTGCTCGGGGTGCTGGGTGCTCAGTACTCAGGGTGCTGTGTGCTCAGTACTCAGGGTGCTGTGTGCTCATTCTCGGGGTGCTGGGTGCTCAGTGCTCGGGGTGCTGGGTGCTCAGTACTCAGGGTGCTGGGTGCTCAGTGCTCGGGGTGCTTGGTGCTCAGTACTAAGGGTGCTGGGGGCTCAGTACTCAGGGTGCTGGGTGCTCAGTACTCAGGGTGATCTGTTCTCAGTACTCAGGGTGCTGGGTGCTCAGTGCTCGGGGTGCTTTGTGCACAGTGCCCAGGGTGCTGGGTGCTCAGTGCTCAGCGTGCTCAGTACTCAGGGTGCTGTGTGTTCAGTGCTCAGGGTGCTGGGTGCTCAGTGATCGGGGTGCTGGGTGCTCAGTACTCAGGGTGCTCAGTGCTCGGGGAGCTCGGTGCTCAGTACTCAGGGTGCTGGGTGCTCAGTACTCAGTGCTCGGGGTCCTGGGTGCTCCGTGCTCGGGTTGCTGGGTGCTCAGTCCTCTGGGTGCTTAGTGCTCAGTACTCAGGGTGCTGGGTTCTCAGTACTCAGGGTGCTCAGTGCTCGGGGTGCTGGGTGCTCAGTACTCAGGGTGCTGGGTGCTCAGTACTCAGGGTGCTGGGTGCTCAGTGCTCAGGGTCCTCGGTGCTCAGTACTCAGGGTGCTCAGTGCTCATTACTCAGCGTGCTTTGTGTTCAGTGCTCAGGGTGCTGGGTGCTCAGTACTCAGTGTGCTGGGTGCTCAGTACTCAGGGTGCTGGGGGCTCAGTACTCAGGGTGCTGGGTGCTCAGTACTCAGGGTGCTGGGTGCTCAGTACTCAGGGTGCTGGGTGCTCAGTACTCAGGGTGCTGGGGGCTCAGTACTCAGGGTGCTGGGTGCTCAGTACTCATTGTGCTCGGTTCTCAGTACTCAGGGTGCTGGGTGCTCAGTGCTCGGGGTGCTTGGTGCTCAGTACTAAGGGTGCTGGGGGCTCAGTACTCAGGGTGCTGGGTGCTCAGTACTCAGGGTGATCTGTTCTCAGTACTCAGGGTGCTGGGTGCTCAGTGCTCGGGGTGCTGGGTGCACAGTGCCCAGGGTGCTGGGTGCTCAGTGCTCAGCGTGCTCAGTACTCAGGGTGCTGTGTGTTCAGTGCTCAGGGTACTGGGTGCTCAGTACTCAGGGTGCTTGGTGCTCAGTACTCAGGGTGCTGGGTGCACAGTACTCGGGGTGCTGGGTGCTCAGTACTCGGGGTGCTGGGTGCACAGTGCTCAGGGTGCTGGGTGCTCAGTGCTCGGGGTGCTGGGTGCTCAGTGCTCAGGCTGCTGGCTGCTCAGTGCTCTGGGTGCTGGGTGCTCAGTACTCAGGGTGCTCAGTGCTCAGTACACAGCGTGCTGGGTGCTCAGTCCTCAGGGTCCTCGGTGCTCAGTACTCAGGGTGCTCAGTGCTCAGTACTCAGCGTGCTTTGTGCTCAGTGCTCAGGGTGCTGGGTGCTCAGTACTCAGGGTGCTGGGTGCTCAGTACTCAGGGTGCTGTGTGCTCAGTACTCAGGGTGCTGGGTGCTCAGTGCTCGGGGTGCTCGGTGATCAGTACTAAGAGTGCTGGGTGCTCAGTGCTCAGGGTACTGGGTACTCAGTACTCAGGGTGCTGGGTGCTCAGTGCTCAGGGTGCTGGGTGCTCAGTGCCCAGGGTGCTGGGTGCTCAGTGCTCGGGGTGCTGGGTGCTCAGTGCTCAGGATGCTGGGTGCTCAGTGCTCAGTGCTCAGGGTGCTGGGTGCTCAGTGCTCAGGGTGCTGGTTGCTCAGTTCTAGGGGTGCTGGGTGCTCAGTGCTCGGGGTGCTGGGTGCTCAGTGCTCGGGGTGCTGGGTGCTCAGTACTCAGGGTGCTGGGTGCTCAGTACTCAGTGTGTTCGGTGCTCAGTACTCAGGGTGCTCAGTGCTCAGTACTCAGGGTGCTGGGTGCTCAGTGCTCGGGGTGCTGGGTGCTCAGTACTCGGGGTACTGTGTGCTCAGTACTCAGGGTGCTGGGTGCTCAGTGCTCAGGGTGCTGGGTGCTCAGTACTCAGTGTGCTGGGTGCTCAGTACTTAGGGGGCTCGGTCCTCAGTACTCAGGTTGCTGAGTGCTCAGGGTGCTGGGTACTCAGTACTCAGGGTGCTGGGTGCTCAGTACTCAGGGTGCTGGGTGCTCAGTGCTCAGGGTGCTGGTTGCTCAGTACTCAGGGTGCTGGGTGCTCAGTACTCAGGGTGCTGGGTGCTCAGTGCTCGGGGTGCTGGGTGCTCAGTGCTCGGGGTGCTGGGGGCTCAGTGCTCGGGGTGCTGGGTGCTCAGTGCTCGGGGCGCTGGGTGCTCTGTGCTCGGGGTGCTCGGAGCTCAGTACTCAGGGTGCTGGGTGCTCAGTCCTCGGGGTGCTCGGTGCTCAGTACTCAGGGTGCTGGGTGCTTAGTGCTCGGGGTGCTCGGTGCTCAGTAAGTTGGGTGCTCACTACTCAGGGTGCTGGGTGCTCAGTGCTCAGGGTGCTGGGTGCTCAGTGCTCAGGATGCTGGGTGCTCAGTGCTCAGGGTGCTGGGTGCTCAGTACTCAGGGTGCTGGGTGCACAGTGCTCGGGGTGCAGGTTACTCAGTGCTCAGGGTGCTGGGTGCTCAGTGCTCAGGGTGTTGGGTGCTCAGTACTCGGGTTGCTGGGTGCTCAGTACTCAGGGTGCTGCGTGCTCAGTACTCAGGGTGCTGGGTGATCAGTACTCGGGTGCTGGGTGCTCAATGCTCAGGGTGCTGGGTGCTCAGTGCTCGGGGTGCTGGGTGCTCAGTGCTCAGTACTCAGGGTGTTGGGTGCTCAGTGCTCAGGGTGCTGGGTACTCAGTGCTCAGGGTGCTGGGTGCTCAGTGCTCAGGGTGCTGGGTGCTCAGTGCTAAGGGTGCTGGGTACTCAGTGCTCAGGGTGCTCGGTGGTCAGTACTCGGGGTGCTGGGAGCTCAGTACTCAGGGTGCTCAGTGCTCGGGGAGCTCGGTGCTCAATACTCAGGGTGCTGGGTGCTCAGTACTCAGTGCTCGGGGTCCTGGGTGCTCCGTGCTCGGGGTGCTGGGTGCTCAGTGCTCTGGGTGCTTAGTGCTCAGTACTCAGGGTGCTGGGTGCTCAGTACTCAGGGTGCTCAGTGCTCGGGGTGCTGGGTGCTCAGTACTCAGGGTGCTGGGTGCTCAGTACTCAGGGTGCTGGGTGCTCAGTGCTCAGGGTCCTCGGTGCTCAGTACTCAGGGTGCTCAGTGCTCATTACTCAGCGTGCTTTGTGCTCAGTGCTCAGGATGCTGGGTGCTCAGTACTCAGTGTGCTGGGTGCTCAGTACTCAGGGTGCTGGGGGCTCAGTACTCAGGGTGCTGGGTGCTCAGTACTCAGGGTGCTGGGTGCTCAGTACTCAGGGTGCTGGGTGCTCAGTACTCAGGGTGCTGGGGGCTCAGTACTCAGGGTGCTGGGTGCTCAGTAGTCAGGGTGCTCGGTTCTCAGTACTCAGGGTGCTTGGTGCTCATTCTCGGGGTGCTGGGTGCTCAGTGCTCGGGGTGCTTGGTGCTCAGTACTAAGGGTACTGGGGGCTCAGTACTCAGGGTGCTGGGTGCTCAGTACTCAGGGTGATCTGTTCTCAGTACTCAGGGTGCTGGGTGCTCAGTGCTCGGGGTGCTGGGTGCACAGTGCCCAGGGTGCTGGGTGCTCAGTGCTCAGGGTGCTCAGTACTCAGGGTGCTGTGTGTTCAGTGCTCAGGGTACTGGGTGCTCAGTACTCAGGGTGCTTGGTGCTCAGTACTCAGGGTGCTGGGTGCTCAGTACTCGGGGTGCTGGGTGCTCAGTACTCGGGGTGCTGGGTGCACAGTGCTCAGGGTGCTGGGTGCTCAGTGCTCGGGGTGCTGGGTGCTCAGTGCTCAGGCTGCTGGCTGCTCAGTGCTCAGGGTGCTGGGTGCTCAGTACTCAGGGTGCTCAGTGCTCAGTACTCAGCGTGCTACGTGCTCAGTCCTCAGGGTCCTCGGTGCTCAGTACTCAGGGTGCTCAGTGCTCAGTCCTCAGCGTGCTTTGTGCTCAGTGCTCAGGGTGCTGGGTGCTCAGTACTCAGGGTGCTGGGTGCTCAGTACTCAGGGTGCTGGGTGCTCAGTACTCAGGGTGCTGGGTGCTCAGTGCTCGGGGTGCTCGGTGATCAGTACTAAGAGTGCTGGGTGCTCAGTGCTCAGGGTACTGGGTACTCAGTACGCAGGGTGCTGGGTGCTCAGTGCTCAGGTTGCTGGGTGCTCAGTCCTCAGGGTGCTGGGTGCTCAGTGCTCGGGGTGCTGGGTGCTCAGTGCTCAGGGTGCTGGGTGCTCAGTGCTCAGTGCTCAGGGTGCTGGGTGCTCAGTGCTCAGGGTGCTGGGTGCTCAGTGCTCGGGGTGCTGGGTGCTCAGTGCTCGGGGTGCTGGGTGCTCAGTGCTCGGGGTGCTGGGTGCTCAGTACTCAGGGTGCTGGGGGCTCAGTACTCAGTGTGTTCGGTGCTCAGTACTCAGGGTGCTCAGTGCTCAGTACTCAGTGTGCTGGGTGCTCAGTGCTCGGGGTGCTGGGTGCTCAGTACTTGGGGAGCTGGGTGCTCAGTACTCAGGGTGCTGGGTGCTCAGTGCTCAGGGTGCTGGGTGCTCAGTACTCAGGGTGCTGGGTGCTCAGTGCTCGGGGTGCTCGGTGCTCAGTACTCAGGGTGCTGGGTGCTCAGTGCTCGGGGTGCTCGGTGCTCAGTACGTTGGGTGCTCACTACTCAGGGTGCTGGGTTCTCAGTGCTCAGGGTGCTGGGTGCTCGGTGCTCAGGGTGCTGGGTGCTCAGTACTCAGGGTGCTGGGTGCTCAGTACTCAGGGTGCTGGGGGCTCAGTACTCAGGGTGCTGGGTGCTCAGTAGTCAGGGTGCTCGGTTCTCAGTACTCAGGGTGCTTGGTGCTCATTCTCGGGGTGCTGGGTGCTCAGTGCTCGGGGTGCTTGGTGCTCAGTACTAAGGGTACTGGGGGCTCAGTACTCAGGGTGCTGGGTGCTCAGTACTCAGGGTGATCTGTTCTCAGTACTCAGGGTGCTGGGTGCTCAGTGCTCGGGGTGCTGGGTGCACAGTGCCCAGGGTGCTGGGTGCTCAGTGCTCAGGGTGCTCAGTACTCAGGGTGCTGTGTGTTCAGTGCTCAGGGTACTGGGTGCTCAGTACTCAGGGTGCTTGGTGCTCAGTACTCAGGGTGCTGGGTGCTCAGTACTCGGGGTGCTGGGTGCTCAGTACTCGGGGTGCTGGGTGCACAGTGCTCAGGGTGCTGGGTGCTCAGTGCTCGGGGTGCTGGGTGCTCAGTGCTCAGGCTGCTGGCTGCTCAGTGCTCAGGGTGCTGGGTGCTCAGTACTCAGGGTGCTCAGTGCTCAGTACTCAGCGTGCTACGTGCTCAGTCCTCAGGGTCCTCGGTGCTCAGTACTCAGGGTGCTCAGTGCTCAGTCCTCAGCGTGCTTTGTGCTCAGTGCTCAGGGTGCTGGGTGCTCAGTACTCAGGGTGCTGGGTGCTCAGTACTCAGTGTGCTGGGTGCTCAGTACTCAGGGTGCTGGGTGCTCAGTGCTCGGGGTGCTCGGTGATCAGTACTAAGAGTGCTGGGTGCTCAGTGCTCAGGGTACTGGGTACTCAGTACGCAGGGTGCTGGGTGCTCAGTGCTCAGGTTGCTGGGTGCTCAGTCCTCAGGGTGCTGGGTGCTCAGTGCTCGGGGTGCTGGGTGCTCAGTGCTCAGGGTGCTGGGTGCTCAGTGCTCAGTGCTCAGGGTGCTGGGTGCTCAGTGCTCAGGGTGCTGGGTGCTCAGTGCTCGGGGTGCTGGGTGCTCAGTGCTCGGGGTGCTGGGTGCTCAGTGCTCGGGGTGCTGGGTGCTCAGTACTCAGGGTGCTGGGGGCTCAGTACTCAGTGTGTTCGGTGCTCAGTACTCAGGGTGCTCAGTGCTCAGTACTCAGTGTGCTGGGTGCTCAGTGCTCGGGGTGCTGGGTGCTCAGTACTTGGGGAGCTGGGTGCTCAGTACTCAGGGTGCTGGGTGCTCAGTGCTCAGGGTGCTGGGTGCTCAGTACTCAGGGTGCTGGGTGCTCAGTGCTCGGGGTGCTCGGTGCTCAGTACTCAGGGTGCTGGGTGCTCAGTGCTCGGGGTGCTCGGTGCTCAGTACGTTGGGTGCTCACTACTCAGGGTGCTGGGTTCTCAGTGCTCAGGGTGCTGGGTGCTCGGTGCTCAGGGTGCTGGGTGCTCAGTACTCAGGGTGCTGGGTGCTCGGTGCTCGGGGTGCTGGGTGCTCAGTACTCAGGGTGCTGGGTGCTCAGTACTCAGGGTGCTGGGTGCTCAGTACTCGGGTGCTGGGTGCTCAGTGCTCAGGCTGCTGGGTGCTCAGTGCTCGGGGTGTTGGGTGCTCAGTGCTCGGGGGGCTCAGTGCTCAGTACTCAGGGTGCTGGGTGCTCAGTGCTCGGGGTGCTGGGTGCTCAGTACTCGGGGTGCTGTGTGCTCAGTACTCAGGGTGCTGGGTGCTCAGTGCTCAGGGTGCTGGGTGCTCAGTACTCAGGTTGCTGAGTGCTCAGGGTGCTGGGTACTCAGTACTCAGGGTGCTGGGTGCTCAGTACTCAGGGTGCTGGGTGCTCAGTGCTCAGGGTGCTGGGTGCTCAGTACTCAGGGTGCTGGGTGCTCAGTACTCAGGGTGCTGTGTGCTCAGTGCTCGGGGTGCTGGGTGCTCACTGCTCGGGGTGCTGGGTGCTCAGTGCTCGCGGTGCTGGGTGCTCAGTGCTCGGGGCGCTGGGTGCTCTGTGCTCGGGGTGCTCGGAGCTCAGTACTCAGGGTGCTGGGTGCTCAGTGCTCGGGGTGCTCGGTGCTCAGTACTCAGGGTGCTGGGTGCTTAGTGCTCGGGGTGCTCGGTGCTCAGTAAGTTGGGTGCTCACTACTCAGGGTGCTGGGTGCTCAGTGCTCAGGTTGCTGGGTGCTCAGTGCTCAGGATGCTGGGTGCTCAGTGCTCAGGGTGCTGGGTGCTCAGTACTCAGGGTGCTGGGTGCACAGTGCTCGGGGTGCAGGTTGCTCAGTGCTCAGGGTGCTGGGTGCTCAGTGCTCAGGGTGCTGGGTGCTCAGTACTCGGGGTGCTGGGTGCTCAGTACTCAGGGTGCTGCGTGCTCAGTACTCAGGGTGCTGGGTGATCAGTACTCGGGTGCTGGGTGCTCAGTGCTCAGGGTGCTGGGTGCTCAGTGCTCGGGGTGCTGGGTGCTCAGTGCTCAGTACTCAGGGTGCTGGGTGCTCAGTGCTCGGGGTGCTGGGTTCTCAGTGCTCAGTACTCAGGGTGCTTGGTGCTCAGTGCTCAGGGTGCTTGGTGCTCAGTGCTCAGGGTGCTGGGTGCTCAGTGCTCAGGGTGCTGGGTACTCAGTGCTCAGGGAGCTGGGTACTCAGTGCTCGGGGTGCTGGGTGCTCAGTACTCAGGGTGCTGGGTGCTCAGTACTCAGGGTGCTGGGTGATCAGTACTCGGGTGCTGGGTGCTCAGTGCTCAGGGTGCTGGGTGCTCAGTGCTCGGGGTGCTGGGTGCTCATTGCTCAGTACTCAGGGTGCTGGGTGCTCAGTGCTCGGGGTGCTGGGTGCTCAGTACTCGGGGTGCTGGGTGCACAGTGCTCAGGGTGCTGGGTGCTCAGTGCTCGGGGTGCTGGGTGCTCAGTACTCGGGGTGCTCGGTTCTCAGTACTCAGGTTGCTGGGTGCTCAGTGCTCAGGGTGCTGGGTGCTCAGTGCTCGGGGTGCTGGGTGCTCTGTGCTCAGGGTGCTCGGTGCTTTGTACTCAGGGTGCTCGGTGCTCGGGGTGCTGGGTGCTCAGTGCTCGGGGTGCTGGGTGCTCAGTGCTCGGGGTGCTGGGTGCTCAGTGCTCGGGGTGCTGGGTGCTCAGTGCTCAGGGTGCTGGGTGCTCAGTGCTCGGGGTGCTGGGTGCTCAGTACTCGGGGTGCTCGGTTCTCAGTACTCAGGTTGCTGGGTGCTCAGTGCTCAGGGTGCTGGGTGCTCAGTGCTCGGGGTGCTGGGTGCTCAGTGCTCGCGGTGCTGGGTGCTCATTACTCAGGGTGCTGGGTGCTCAGTGATCGGGGTGCTGGGTGCTCAGTACTCAGGGTGCTCAGTGCTCGGGGAGCTCGGTGCTCAGTACTCAGGGTGCTGGGTGCTCAGTACTCAGTGCTCGGGGTCCTGGGTGCTCCGTGCTCGGGGTGCTGGGTGCTCAGTGCTCTGGGTGCTTAGTGCTCAGTACTAAGGGTGCTGGGGGCTCAGTACTCAGGGTGCTGGGTGCTCAGTACTCAGGGTGCTCAGTGCTCGGGGTGCTGGGTGCTCAGTACTCAGGGTGCTGGGTGCTCAGTACTCAGGGTGCTGGGTGCTCAGTGCTCAGGGTCCTCGGTGCTCAGTACTCAGGGTGCTCAGTGCTCATTACTCAGCGTGCTTTGTGTTCAGTGCTCAGGGTGCTGGGTGCTCAGTACTCAGTGTGCTGGGTGCTCAGTACTCAGGGTGCTGGGGGCTCAGTACTCAGGGTGCTGGGTGCTCAGTACTCAGGGTGCTGGGTGCTCAGTACTCAGGGTGCTGGGTGCTCAGTACTCAGGGTGCTGGGGGCTCAGTACTCAGGGTGCTGGGTGCTCAGTACTCATTGTGCTCGGTTCTCAGTACTCAGGGTGCTGGGTGCTCAGTGCTCGGGGTGCTTGGTGCTCAGTACTAAGGGTGCTGGGGGCTCAGTACTCAGGGTGCTGGGTGCTCAGTACTCAGGGTGATCTGTTCTCAGTACTCAGGGTGCTGGGTGCTCAGTGCTCGGGGTGCTGGGTGCACAGTGCCCAGGGTGCTGGGTGCTCAGTGCTCAGCGTGCTCAGTACTCAGGGTGCTGTGTGTTCAGTGCTCAGGGTACTGGGTGCTCAGTACTCAGGGTGCTTGGTGCTCAGTACTCAGGGTGCTGGGTGCACAGTACTCGGGGTGCTGGGTGCTCAGTACTCGGGGTGCTGGGTGCACAGTGCTCAGGGTGCTGGGTGCTCAGTGCTCGGGGTGCTGGGTGCTCAGTGCTCAGGCTGCTGGCTGCTCAGTGCTCTGGGTGCTGGGTGCTCAGTACTCAGGGTGCTCAGTGCTCAGTTCACAGCGTGCTGGGTGCTCAGTCCTCAGGGTCCTCGGTGCTCAGTACTCAGGGTGCTCAGTGCTCAGTACTCAGCGTGCTTTGTGCTCAGTGCTCAGGGTGCTGGGTGCTCAGTACTCAGGGTGCTGGGTGCTCAGTACTCAGGGTGCTGGGTGCTCAGTACTCAGGGTGCTGGGTGCTCAGTGCTCGGGGTGCTCGGTGATCAGTACTAAGAGTGCTGGGTGCTCAGTGCTCAGGGTACTGGGTACTCAGTACTCAGGGTGCTGGGTGCTCAGTGCTCAGGGTGCTGGGTGCTCAGTGCCCAGGGTGCTGGGTGCTCAGTGCTCGGGGTGCTGGGTGCTCAGTGCTCAGGGTGCTGGGTGCTCAGTGCTCAGTGCTCAGGGTGCTGGGTGCTCAGTGCTCAGGGTGCTGGTTGCTCAGTGCTAGGGGTGCTGGGTGCTCAGTGCTCGGGGTGCTGGGTGCTCAGTGCTCGGGGTGCTGGGTGCTCAGTACTCAGGGTGCTGGGTGCTCAGTACTCAGTGTGTTCGGTGCTCAGTACTCAGGGTGCTCAGTGCTCAGTACTCAGGGTGCTGGGTGCTCAGTGCTCGGGGTGCTGGGTGCTCAGTACTCGGGGTACTGTGTGCTCAGTACTCAGGGTGCTGGGTGCTCAGTGCTCAGGGTGCTGGGTGCTCAGTACTCAGTGTGCTGGGTGCTCAGTACTTAGGGGGCTCGGTCCTCAGTACTCAGGTTGCTGAGTGCTCAGGGTGCTGGGTACTCAGTACTCAGGGTGCTGGGTGCTCAGTACTCAGGGTGCTGGGTGCTCAGTGCTCAGGGTGCTGGTTGCTCAGTACTCAGGGTGCTGGGTGCTCAGTACTCAGGGTGCTGGGTGCTCAGTGCTCGGGGTGCTGGGTGCTCAGTGCTCGGGGTGCTGGGGGCTCAGTGCTCGGGGTGCTGGGTGCTCAGTGCTCGGGGCGCTGGGTGCTCTGTGCTCGGGGTGCTCGGAGCTCAGTACTCAGGGTGCTGGGTGCTCAGTCCTCGGGGTGCTCGGTGCTCAGTACTCAGGGTGCTGGGTGCTTAGTGCTCGGGGTGCTCGGTGCTCAGTAAGTTGGGTGCTCACTACTCAGGGTGCTGGGTGCTCAGTGCTCAGGGTGCTGGGTGCTCAGTGCTCAGGATGCTGGGTGCTCAGTGCTCAGGGTGCTGGGTGCTCAGTACTCAGGGTGCTGGGTGCACAGTGCTCGGGGTGCAGGTTACTCAGTGCTCAGGGTGCTGGGTGCTCAGTGCTCAGGGTGTTGGGTGCTCAGTACTCGGGGTGCTGGGTGCTCAGTACTCAGGGTGCTGCGTGCTCAGTACTCAGGGTGCTGGGTGATCAGTACTCGGGTGCTGGGTGCTCAATGCTCAGGGTGCTGGGTGCTCAGTGCTCGGGGTGCTGGGTGCTCAGTGCTCAGTACTCAGGGTGCTGGGTGCTCAGTGCTCAGGGTGCTGGGTACTCAGTGCTCAGGGTGCTGGGTGCTCAGTGCTCAGGGTGCTGGGTGCTCAGTGCTAAGGGTGCTGGGTACTCAGTGCTCAGGGTGCTCGGTGGTCAGTACTCGGGGTGCTGGGAGCTCAGTACTCAGGGTGCTCAGTGCTCGGGGAGCTCGGTGCTCAATACTCAGGGTGCTGGGTGCTCAGTACTCAGTGCTCGGGGTCCTGGGTGCTCCGTGCTCGGGGTGCTGGGTGCTCAGTGCTCTGGGTGCTTAGTGCTCAGTACTCAGGGTGCTGGGTGCTCAGTACTCAGGGTGCTCAGTGCTCGGGGTGCTGGGTGCTCAGTACTCAGGGTGCTGGGTGCTCAGTACTCAGGGTGCTGGGTGCTCAGTGCTCAGGGTCCTCGGTGCTCAGTACTCAGGGTGCTCAGTGCTCATTACTCAGCGTGCTTTGTGCTCAGTGCTCAGGATGCTGGGTGCTCAGTACTCAGTGTGCTGGGTGCTCAGTACTCAGGGTGCTGGGGGCTCAGTACTCAGGGTGCTGGGTGCTCAGTACTCAGGGTGCTGGGTGCTCAGTACTCAGGGTGCTGGGTGCTCAGTTCTCAGGGTGCTGGGGGCTCAGTACTCAGGGTGCTGGGTGCTCAGTAGTCAGGGTGCTCGGTTCTCAGTACTCAGGGTGCTTGGTGCTCATTCTCGGGGTGCTGGGTGCTCAGTGCTCGGGGTGCTTGGTGCTCAGTACTAAGGGTACTGGGGGCTCAGTACTCAGGGTGCTGGGTGCTCAGTACTCAGGGTGATCTGTTCTCAGTACTCAGGGTGCTGGGTGCTCAGTGCTCGGGGTGCTGGGTGCACAGTGCCCAGGGTGCTGGGTGCTCAGTGCTCAGGGTGCTCAGTACTCAGGGTGCTGTGTGTTCAGTGCTCAGGGTACTGGGTGCTCAGTACTCAGGGTGCTTGGTGCTCAGTACTCAGGGTGCTGGGTGCTCAGTACTCGGGGTGCTGGGTGCTCAGTACTCGGGGTGCTGGGTGCACAGTGCTCAGGGTGCTGGGTGCTCAGTGCTCGGGGTGCTGGGTGCTCAGTGCTCAGGCTGCTGGCTGCTCAGTGCTCAGGGTGCTGGGTGCTCAGTACTCAGGGTGCTCAGTGCTCAGTACTCAGCGTGCTGGGTGCTCAGTCCTCAGGGTCCTCGGTGCTCAGTACTCAGGGTGCTCAGTGCTCAGTCCTCAGCGTGCTTTGTGCTCAGTGCTCAGGGTGCTGGGTGCTCAGTACTCAGGGTGCTGGGTGCTCAGTACTCAGGGTGCTGGGTGCTCAGTGCTCGGGGTGCTCGGTGATCAGTACTAAGAGTGCTGGGTGCTCAGTGCTCAGGGTACTGGGTACTCAGTACGCAGGGTGCTGGTGCTCAGTGCTCAGGTTGCTGGGTGCTCAGTCCTCAGGGTGCTGGGTGCTCAGTGCTCGGGGTGCTGGGTGCTCAGTGCTCAGGGTGCTGGGTGCTCAGTGCTCAGTGCTCAGGGTGCTGGGTGCTCAGTGCTCAGGGTGCTGGGTGCTCAGTGCTCGGGGTGCTGGGTGCTCAGTGCTCGGGGTGCTGGGTGCTCAGTGCTCGGGGTGCTGGGTGCTCAGTACTCAGGGTGCTGGGGGCTCAGTACTCAGTGTGTTCGGTGCTCAGTACTCAGGGTGCTCAGTGCTCAGTACTCAGTGTGCTGGGTGCTCAGTGCTCGGGGTGCTGGGTGCTCAGTACTTGGGGAGCTGGGTGCTCAGTACTCAGGGTGCTGGGTGCTCAGTGCTCAGGGTGCTGGGTGCTCAGTACTCAGGGTGCTGGGTGCTCAGTGCTCGGGGTGCTCGGTGCTCAGTACTCAGGGTGCTGGGTGCTCAGTGCTCGGGGTGCTCGGTGCTCAGTACGTTGGGTGCTCACTACTCAGGGTGCTGGGTTCTCAGTGCTCAGGGTGCTGGGTGCTCGGTGCTCAGGGTGCTGGGTGCTCAGTACTCAGGGTGCTGGGTGCTCGGTGCTCGGGGTGCTGGGTGCTCAGTACTCAGGGTGCTGGGTGCTCAGTACTCAGGGTGCTGGGTGCTCAGTACTCGGGTGCTGGGTGCTCAGTGCTCAGGCTGCTGGGTGCTCAGTGCTCGGGGTGTTGGGTGCTCAGTGCTCGGGGTGCTCAGTGCTCAGTACTCAGGGTGCTGGGTGCTCAGTGCTCGGGGTGCTGGGTGCTCAGTACTCGGGGTGCTGTGTGCTCAGTACTCAGGGTGCTGGGTGCTCAGTGCTCAGGGTGCTGGGTGCTCAGTACTCAGGTTGCTGAGTGCTCAGGGTGCTGGGTACTCAGTACTCAGGGTGCTGGGTGCTCAGTACTCAGGGTGCTGGGTGCTCAGTGCTCAGGGTGCTGGGTGCTCAGTACTCAGGGTGCTGGGTGCTCAGTACTCAGGGTGCTGTGTGCTCAGTGCTCGGGGTGCTGGGTGCTCACTGCTCGGGGTGCTGGGTGCTCAGTGCTCGCGGTGCTGGGTGCTCAGTGCTCGGGGCGCTGGGTGCTCTGTGCTCGGGGTGCTCGGAGCTCAGTACTCAGGGTGCTGGGTGCTCAGTGCTCGGGGTGCTCGGTGCTCAGTACTCAGGGTGCTGGGTGCTTAGTGCTCGGGGTGCTCGGTGCTCAGTAAGTTGGGTGCTCACTACTCAGGGTGCTGGGTGCTCAGTGCTCAGGTTGCGGGGTGCTCAGTGCTCAGGATGCTGGGTGCTCAGTGCTCAGGGTGCTGGGTGCTCAGTACTCAGGGTGCTGGGTGCACAGTGCTCGGGGTGCAGGTTGCTCAGTGCTCAGGGTGCTGGGTGCTCAGTGCTCAGGGTGCTGCGTGCTCAGTACTCGGGGTGCTGGGTGCTCAGTACTCAGGGTGCTGCGTGCTCAGTACTCAGGGTGCTGGGTGATCAGTACTCGGGTGCTGGGTGCTCAGTGCTCAGGGTGCTGGGTGCTCAGTGCTCGGGGTGCTGGGTGCTCAGTGCTCAGTACTCAGGGTGCTGGGTGCTCAGTGCTCGGGGTGCTGGGTTCTCAGTGCTCAGTACTCAGGGTGCTTGGTGCTCAGTGCTCAGGGTGCTTGGTGCTCAGTGCTCAGGGTGCTGGGTGCTCAGTGCTCAGGGTGCTGGGTACTCAGTGCTCAGGGAGCTGGGTACTCAGTGCTCGGGGTGCTGGGTGCTCAGTACTCAGGGTGCTGGGTGCTCAGTACTCAGGGTGCTGGGTGATCAGTACTCGGGTGCTGGGTGCTCAGTGCTCAGGGTGCTGGGTGCTCAGTGCTCGGGGTGCTGGGTGCTCATTGCTCAGTACTCAGGGTGCTGGGTGCTCAGTGCTCGGGGTGCTGGGTGCTCAGTACTCGGGGTGCTGGGTGCACAGTGCTCAGGGTGCTGGGTGCTCAGTGCTCGGGGTGCTGGGTGCTCAGTACTCGGGGTGCTCGGTTCTCAGTACTCAGGTTGCTGGGTGCTCAGTGCTCAGGGTGCTGGGTGCTCAGTGCTCGGGGTGCTGGGTGCTCTGTGCTCAGGGTGCTCGGTGCTTTGTACTCAGGGTGCTCGGTGCTCGGTGTGCTGGGTGCTCAGTGCTCGGGGTGCTGGGTGCTCAGTGCTCGGGGTGCTGGGTGCTCAGTGCTCGGGGTGCTGGGTGCTCAGTGCTCAGGGTGCTGGGTGCTCAGTGCTCGGGGTGCTGGGTGCTCAGTACTCGGGGTGCTCGGTTCTCAGTACTCAGGTTGCTGGGTGCTCAGTGCTCAGGGTGCTGGGTGCTCAGTGCTCGGGGTGCTGGGTGCTCAGTGCTCGCGGTGCTGGGTGCTCATTACTCAGGGTGCTGGGTGCTCAGTGATCGGGGTGCTGGGTGCTCAGTACTCAGGGTGCTCAGTGCTCGGGGAGCTCGGTGCTCAGTACTCAAGGTGCTGGGTGCTCAGTACTCAGTGCTCGGGGTCCTGGGTGCTCCGTGCTCGGGGTGCTGGGTGCTCAGTGCTCTGGGTGCTTAGTGCTCAGTACTAAGGGTGCTGGGTGCTCAGTACTCAGGGTGCTCAGTGCTCGGGGTGCTGGGTGCTCAGTACTCAGGGTGCTGTGTGCTCAGTACTCAGGGTGCTGTGTGCTCATTCTCGGGGTGCTGGGTGCTCAGTGCTCGGGGTGCTGGGTGCTCAGTACTCAGGGTGCTGGGTGCTCAGTGCTCGGGGTGCTTGGTGCTCAGTACTAAGGGTGCTGGGGGCTCAGTACTCAGGGTGCTGGGTGCTCAGTACTCAGGGTGATCTGTTCTCAGTACTCAGGGTGCTGGGTGCTCAGTGCTCGGGGTGCTGGGTGCACAGTGCCCAGGGTGCTGGGTGCTCAGTGCTCAGCGTGCTCAGTACTCAGGGTGCTGTGTGTTCAGTGCTCAGGGTGCTGGGTGCTCAGTGTTCGGGGTGCTGGGTGCTCAGTACTCAGGGTGCTCAGTGCTCGGGGAGCTCGGTGCTCAGTACTCAGGGTGCTGGGTGCTCAGTACTCAGTGCTCGGGGTCCTGGGTGCTCCGTGCTCGGGGTGCTGGGTGCTCAGTGCTCTGGGTGCTTAGTGCTCAGTACTCAGGGTGCTGGGTGCTCAGTACTCAGCCTGCTCAGTGCTCGGGGTGCTGGGTGCTCAGTACTCAGGGTGCTGGGTGCTCAGTACTCAGGGTGCTGGGTGCTCAGTGCTCAGGGTCCTCGGTGCTCAGTACTCAGGGTGCTCAGTGCTCATTACTCAGCGTGCTTTGTGTTTAGTGCTCAGGGTGCTGGGTGCTCAATACTCAGTGTGCTGGGTGCTCAGTACTCAGGGTGCTGGGGGCTCAGTACTCAGGGTGCTGGGTGCTCAGTACTCAGGGTGCTGGGTGCTCAGTACTCAGGGTGCTGGGTGCTCAGTACTCAGGGTGCTGGGGGCTCAGTACTCAGGGTGCAGGGTGCTCAGTGCTCCGGGTGCTTGGTGCTCAGTACTAAGGGTGCTGGGGGCTCAGTACTCAGGGTGCTGGGTGCTCAGTACTCAGGGTGATCTGTTCTCAGTACTCAGGGTGCTGGGTGCTCAGTGCTCGGGGTGCTGGGTGCACAGTGCCCAGGGTGCTGTGTGCTCAGTGCTCAGCGTGCTCAGTACTCAGGGTGCTGTGTGTTCAGTGCTCAGGGTACTGGGTGCTCAGTACTCAGGGTGCTTGGTGCTCAGTACTCAGGGTGCTGGGTGCTCAGTACTCGGGGTGCTGTGTGCTCAGTACTCGGGGTGCTGGGTGCACAGTGCTCAGGGTGCTGGGTGCTCAGTGCTCGGGGTGCTGGGTGCTTAGTGCTCAGGCTGCTGGCTGCTCAGTGCTCTGGGTGCTGGGTGCTCAGTACTCAGGGTGCTCAGTGCTCAGTACTCAGCGTGCTGGGTGCTCAGTCCACAGGGTCCTCGGTGCTCAGTACTCAGGGTGCTCAGTGCTCAGTACTCAGCGTGCTTTGTGCTCAGTGCTCAGGGTGCTGGGTGCTCAGTACTCAGGGTGCTGGGTGCTCAGTACTCAGGGTGCTGGGTGCTCAGTACTCAGGGTGCTGGGTGCTCAGTGCTCGGGGTGCTCGGTGATCAGTACTAAGAGTGCTGGGTCCTCAGTGCTCAGGGTACTGGGTACTCAGTACTCAGGGTGCTGGGTGCTCAGTGCTCAGGGTGCTGGGTGCTCAGTGCCCAGGGTGCTGGGTGCTCAGTGCTCGGGGTGCTGGGTGCTCAGTGCTCAGGGTGCTGGGTGCTCAGTGCTCAGTGCTCAGGGTGCTGGGTGCTCAGTGCTCAGGGTGCTGGGTGCTCAGTGCTAGGGGTGCTGGGTGCTCAGTGCTCATAGTGCTGGGTGCTCAGTGCTCGGGGTGCTGGGTGCTCAGTACTCAGGGTGCTGGGTGCTCAGTACTCAGTGTGTTCGGTGCTCAGTACTCAGGGTGCTCAGTGCTCAGTACTCAGGGTGCTGGGTGCTCAGTGCTCGGGGTGCTGGGTGCTCAATACTCGGGGTACTCTGTGCTCAGTACTCAGGGTGCTGGGTGCTCAGTGCTCAGGGTGCTGGGTGCTCAGTACTCAGGGTGCTGGGTGCTCAGTACTTAGGGGGCTCGGTCCTCAGTACTCAGGTTGCTGAGTGCTCAGGGTGCTGGGTACTCAGTACTCAGGGTGCTGGGTGCTCAGTACTCAGGGTGCTGGGTGCTCAGTGCTCAGGGTGCTGGGTGCTCAGTACTCAGGGTGCTGGGTGCTCAGTACTCAGGGTGCTGGGTGCTCAGTGCTCGGGGTGCTGGGTGCTCAGTGCTCGGGGTGCTGGGGGCTCAGTGCTCGGGGTGCTGGGTGCTCAGTGCTCGGGGCGCTGGGTGCTCTGTGCTCGGGGTGCTCGGAGCTCAGTACTCAGGATGCTGGGTGCTCAGTCCTCGGGGTGCTCGGTGCTCAGTACTCAGGGTGCTGGGTGCTTAGTGCTCGGGGTACTCGGTGCTCAGTAAGTTGGGTGCTCACTACTCAGGGTGCTGGGTGCTCAGTGCTCAGGGTGCTGGGTGCTCAGTGCTCAGGATGCTGGGTGCTCAGTGCTCAGGGTGCTGGGTGCTCAGTACTCAGGGTGCTGGGTTCACAGTTCTCGGGGTGCAGGTTGCTCAGTGCTCAGGGTGCTGGGTGCTCAGTGCTCAGGGTGTTGGGTGCTCAGTACTCGGGGTGCTGGGTGCTCAGTACTCAGGGTGCTGCGTGCTCAGTACTCAGGGTGCTGGGTGATCAGTACTCGGGTGCTGGGTGCTCAGTGCTCAGGGTGCTGGGTGCTCAGTGCTCGGGGTGCTGGGTGCTCAGTACTCAGGGTGCTGCGTGCTCAGTACTCAGGGGGCTGGGTGATCAGTACTCGGGTGCTGGGTGCTCAGTGCTCAGGGTGCTGGGTGCTCAGTGCTCGGGGTGCTGGGTGCTCATTGCTCAGTACTCAGGGTGCTGGGTGCTCAGTGCTCGGGGTGCTGGGTGCTCAGTGCTCAGTACTCAGGGTGCTGGGTGCTCAGTGCTCAGGGTGCTGAGTACTCAGTGCTCAGGGTGCTGGGTGCTCAGTGCTTAGTACTCAGGGTGCTGGGTGCTCAGTACTCCGGGTGCTGGGTGCTCAGTGCTCAGGGTGCTGGGTACTCAGTGCTCAGGGTGCTCGGTGGTCAGTACTCGGGGTGCTGGGAGCTCAGTGCTCGGGGTGCTGGGTGCTCAGTGCTCAGTACTCAGGGTGCTGGGTGCTCAGTGCTCGGGGTGCTGGGTGCTCAGTACTCAGGGTGCTGGGTGCTGAGTGCTCGGGGTGCTGGGTGCTCAGTGATCGGGGTGCTGGGTGCTCAGTACTCAGGGTGCTCAGTGCTCGGGGAGCTCGGTGCTCAGTACTCAGGGTGCTGGGTGCTCAGTACTCAGTGCTCGGGGTCCTGGGTGCTCCTTGCTCGGGGTGCTGGGTGCTCAGTGCTCTGGGTGCTTAGTGCTCAGTACACAGGGTGCTGGGTGCTCAGTACTCAGGGTGCTCAGTGCTCGGGGTGCTGGGTGCTCAGTACTAAGGGTGCTGGGTGCTCAGTACTCAGGGTGCTGGGTGATCAGTGCTCAGGGTCCTCGGTGCTCAGTACTCAGGGTGCTCAGTGCTCATTACTCAGCGTGATTTGTGCTCAGTGCTCAGGGTGCTGGGTGCTCAGTACTCAGTGTGCTGGGTGCTCAGTACTCAGGGTGCTGGGGGCTCAGTACTCAGGGTTCTGGGTGCTCAGTACTCAGGGTGCTGGGTGCTCAGTACTCAGGGTGCTGGGTGCTCAGTACTCAGGGTGCTGGGGGCTCATTACTCAGCGTGCTTTGTGCTCAGTGCTCAGGGTGCTGGGTGCTCAGTACTCAGTGTGCTGGGTGCTCAGTACTCAGGGTGCTGGGGGCTCAGTACTCAGGGTTCTGGGTGCTCAGTACTCAGGGTGCTGGGTGCTCAGTACTCAGGGTGCTGGGGGCTCAGTACTCAGGGTTCTGGGTGCTCAGTACTCAGGGTGCTGGGTGCTCAGTACTCAGGGTGCTGGGTGCTCAGTGCTCAGGGTGCTGGGTGCTCAGTGCTCAGTGCTCAGGGTGCTGGGTGCTCAGTGCTCATGGTGCTGGGTGCTCAGTGCTCGGGGTGCTGGGTGCTCAGTGCTCGGGGTGCTGGGTGCTCAGTGCTCGGGGTGCTGGGTGCTCAGTACTCAGGGAGCTGGGTGCTCAGTACTCAGTGTGTTCGGTGCTCAGTACTCAGGGTGCTCAGTGCTCAGTACTCAGGGTGCTGGGTGCTCAGTGCTCGGGGTGCTGGGTGCTCAGTACTTGGGGAGCTGGGTGCTCAGTACTCAGGGTGCTGGGTGCTCAGTGCTCAGGGTGCTGGGTGCTCAGTACACAGGGTGCTGGGTGCTCAGTGCTAGGGGTGCTCGGTGCTCAGTACTCAGGGTGCTGGGTGCTCAGTGCTCGGGGTGCTCGGTGCTCAGTACGTTGGGTGCTCACTACTCAGGGTGCTGGGTTCTCAGTGCTCAGGGTGCTGGGTGCTCGGTGCTCAGGTTGCTGGGTGCTCAGTACTCAGGGTGCTGGGTGCTCGGTGCTCGGGGTGCTGGGTGCTCAGTACTCAGGGTGCTGGGTGCTCAGTACTCAGGGTGCTGGGTGCTCAGTACTCGGGTGCTGGGTGCTCAGTGCTCAGGCTGCTGGGTGCTCAGTGCTCGGGGTGTTGGGTGCTCAGTGCTCGGGGTGCTCGGTGCTCAGTGCTCAAGGTGCTGGGTGCTCAGTACTCAGGGTGCTCATTGCTCAGGGTGCTGGGTGCTCAGTACTCAGGGTGCTGGTGCTCATTGCTCAGGTTGCACGGTGCTCGGGGCGCTGGGTGCTCAGTGCTCGGGGTGCTCGGAGCTCAGTACTCAGGGTGCTGGGTGCTCAGTGCTCGGGGTGCTCGGTGCTCAGTACTCAGGGTGCTGGGTGCTCAGTGCTCGGTTTGCTGGGTGCTCAGTGCTCAGTACTCAGGGTGCTGGTTGCTCAGTGCTCAGGGTGCTGTGTGCTCAGTGCTCAGGGTGCTGGGTGCTCATTGCTCAGTGTGCTGGGTACTCAGTACTCAGGGTGCTGCGTGCTCAGTGCTCGGGGTGCTATGTGCTCAGTGCTCGGGGTGCTGGGTGCTCAGTGCTCGGGGTGCTATGTGCTCAGTGCTCGCGGTGCTGGGTGCTCAGTGCTCGGGGTGCTCGGTGCTCAGTACTCAGGGTGCTGGGTGCTCAGTGCTCGAGGTGCTCAGTACTCAGGGTGCTGTGTGTTCAGTGCTCAGGGTGCTGGGTGCTCAGTACTCAGGGTGCTCGGTGCTTAGTACTCAGGGTGCTGGGTGCTCAGTACTCCGGGTGCTGGGTGCTCAGTACTCAGGGTGCTCATTGCTCAGGGTGCTGGGTGCTCAGTGCTCAGGGTGCTCGGTGCTCGGGGCACTGGGTGCTCAGTGCTCGGGGTGCTCGGAGCTCAGTGCTCAGGGTGCTGGGTGCTCAGTGCTCGAGGTGCTCGGTGCTCAGTACGTTGGGTGCTCACTCCTCAGGGTGCTGGGTGCTCAGTGCTCAGGGTGCTGGGTGCTCGGTGCTCAGGGTGCTGGGTGCTCAGTACTCAGGGTGCCGGGTGCTCAGTTCTCGGGGTGCTGGGTGCTCAGTACTCAGGGTGCCGGGTGCTCAGTACTCAGGGTGCTGAGTGCTCAGTACTCGGGTGCTGGGTGCTCAGTGCTCAGGATGCTGGGTGCTCAGTGCTCGGGGTGCTGGGTGCTCAGTGCTCAGTACTCAGGGCGCTGTGTGTTCAGTGCTCTTGGTGCCGGGTGCTCAGTGCTCAGTACTCAGGGTGCTGGGTGCTCAGTGCTCAGGGTGCTGGGTGCTCAGTGCTCAGGGTGCTGGGTGCTCAGTGGTCAGGGTGCTGGGTACTCAGTGCTCAGGGTGCTGGGTGCTCAGTACTCAGGGTGCTCAGTGCTCAGTACTCGGGGTGCTGGGTGCTCAGTGCTCAGGGTGCTCAATGCTCAGTACTCGGGGTGCTGTGTGCTCAGTGCTCAGGGTGCTCAGTGCTCAGTGCTCGGGGTGCTGGGTGCTCAGTGCTCATGGTGCTCAATGCTCAGTACTCGGGGTGCTGTGTGCTCAGTGCTCAGGGTGCTCAGTGCTCAGTGCTCGGGGTGCTGGGTGCTCAGTACTCAGGGTGCTGGGTGCTCAGTGCTCAGGGTGCTCAGTGCTCAGTACTCAGTGCTCAGGGTGCTCAGTGCTCAGTGCTCAGGGTGCTGGGTGTTCAGTACTCAGTGTGCTGGGTGCTCAGTACTCAGGGTGCTGGGTGCTCAGTGCTCAGGGTGCTGGGTGCTCAGTGCTCGGGGTGCTCAGTACTCAGGGTGCTATGTGTTCAGTGCTCAGGGTACTGGGTGCTCAGTACTCAGGGTGCTCGGTGCTTAGTACTCAGGATGCTGGGTGCTCAGTACTCCGGGTGCTGGGTGCTCAGTGCTCGGGGTGCTGGGTGCTCAGTACTCAGGGTGCTGGGTGCTCAGTACTCGTTGTGCTGGGTGCTCAGTGCTCAGGGTGCTGGGTGCTCAGTACTCAGGGTGCTCGGTGCTCAGTGCTCGGGGTGCTGGGTGCTCAGTACTCAGGGTGCTGGGTGCTCAGTACTCAGGGTGCTCAGTTCTCTGTACTCAGCGTGCTGGGTTCTCAGTGCTCAGGGTGCTCGGTGCTCAGTACTCAGGGTGCTCAGTGCTCAGTACTCAGCGTGCTGGTTGCTCAGTGCTCAGGGTGCTGGGTGCTCAGTACTCAGGGTGCTGGGTGCTTAGTACTCAGGGTGCTCGGTCCTCAGTGCTCCGGGTGCTGGGTGCTCAGTACTCAGGGAGCAGGGTGCTCAGTGCTCAGGGTGCTCAGTGCTCAGTACTCAGGGTGCTCGGTGCTCAGTGCTCAGGGTGCTCAGTGCTCAGTACTCAGGGTGCTCAGTGCTCAGTGCTCTGGGTGCTGGGTGCTCAGTGCTCGGGGTGCTGGGTGCTCAGTGCTCAGGATGCTGGGTGCTCAGTACTCAGGGTGCTCAGTGCTCAGTGCTCAGTACACAGGGTGCTGGTTGCTCAGTGCTCTGGGTGCTGGGTGCTCAGTACTCAGTACTCAGGGTGCTGGTTGCTCAGTGCTCGGGGTGCTGGATGCTCAGTACTCAGGGTGCTGGGTGCTCAGTGCTCAGGGTGCTGGGTGCTCAGTACTCAGGGTGCTGGGTGCTCAGTGCCAGGGTGCTGGGTGCACAGTACTCAGGGTGCTGGGTCCTCAGTGCTCAGGGTGCTGGGTGCTCAGTACTCAGGGTGCTGGGTGCTTATTACTCAGGGTGCTCGGTCCTCAGTGCTCAGGGTGCTGGGTGCTCAGTACTCAGGGAGCTGGGTGCTCAGTGCTCAGGGTGCTCAGTGCTCAGTACTCAGGGTGCTCGGTGCTCAGTGCTCAGGGTGCTCAGTGCTCAGTACTCAGGGTGCTCAGTGCTCAGTGCTCTGGGTGCTGGGTGCTCAGTGCTCGGGGTGCTGGATGCTCAGTGCTCAGGGTGCTGGGTGCTCAGTACTCAGGGTGCTCAGTGCTCAGGCTGCTGGGGGCTCAGTGCTCGGGGTGCTGGGTACTCAGTGCTCAGTACACAGGGTCCTGCGTGCTCAGTGCTCTGGGTGCTGGGTGCTCAGTACTCAGTACTCAGGGTGCTGGTTGCTCAGTGCTCGGGGTGCTGGATGCTCAGTACTCAGGGTGCTGGGTGCTCAGTGCTCAGGGTGCTGGGTGCTCAGTACTCAGTACTCAGGGTGCTGGTTGCTCAGTGCTCGGGGTGCTGGATGCTCAGTACTCAGGGTGCTGGGTGCTCAGTGCTCAGGGTGCTGGGTGCTCAGTACTCAGGGTGCTGGGTGCTCAGTGCTCAGGGTGCTGGGTGCACAGTACTCAGGGTGCTGGGTCCTCAGTGCTCAGGGTGCTGGTTTCTCAGTGCTCGGGGTGCTCAGTACTCAGGGTGATGTGTGTTCAGTGCTCAGGGTACTGGGTGCTCAGTACTGAGGGTGCTCGGTGCTTAGTACTCAGGGTGATGGGTGCTCAGTACTCAGGGTGCTCATTGCTCAGGGTGCTGGGTGCTCAGTACTCAGGGTGCTCATTGCTCAGGGTGCTGGGTGCTCAGTACTCAGGGTGCTGGGTGCTCCTTGCTCGGGGTGCTCGGTGCTCAGTGCTCAGGGTGCTGTGTGCTCAGTACTCAGGGTGCTCATTGCTCAGGGTGCTGGGTGCTCAGTACTCAGGGTGCTCATTGTTCAGGGTGCTGGGTGCTCAGTGCTCAGGGTGCTGGGTGCTCACTGCTCGGGGTGCTGGCTGCTCAGTGCTCAGGTTGCTGGGTGCTCAGTGCTCAGGGTGCTCGGTGCTCAGTGCTCAGGGTGCTGGGTGCTCAGTACTCAGGGTGCTAGGTGCTCAGTACTCAGGGTGCTCAGTGCTCAGTACTCAGGGTGCTCAGTGCTCAGTACTCTGGGTGCTCAGTGCTCAGGGTGCTGGGTGCTCAGAGCTCGGGGTGCTTGGTGCTCAGTCCTCAGGGTGCTGGGTGCTCAGTGCTCAGGGTGCTCGGTGCTCAGTGCTCAGGGTGCTGGGTGCTAAGTACTCAGGGTTCTGGGTGCTCAGTGCTCGGGGTCCTGGGTGCTCAGTACTCAGGGTGCTGGGTGCTCAGTGCTCAGGGTGCTCGGTGCTTAGTACTCAGGGTGCTCGGTACTCGGGGTGCTGGGTGCTCAGTGCTCGGGGTGCTGGGTACTCAGTGCTCTCGGTGCTGGGTGCTCAGTGCTCGGGGTGCTGGGTGCTCAGTGCTCGGGGTGCTGGGTGCTCAGTGCTCGGGGTGCTGGGTGCTCAGTACTCGGGGTGCTCGGTGCTCAGTACTCAGGGTGCTGGGTGCTCAGTAATCAGGGTGATGGGTGCTCAGTACTCAGGGTGCTGGGTGCTCGGTGCTCAGTACGCTGGGTGCTCAGTGCTCAGGGTGCTGGGTGCTCAGTGCTCAGGGCGCTGGGTGCTCAGTGCTCGGGGTGCTCGGAGCTCAGTACTCAGGGTGCTGGGTGCTCAGTGCTCGGGGTGATCGGTTCTCAGTACTCAGGGTGCTGGGTGCTGAGTGCTCGGGTTGCTCGGTGCTCAGTACGTTGGGTGCTCACTACTCAGGGTGCTGGGTGCTCAGTGCTCAGGGTGCTGGGTGCTCAGTGCTCAGGGTGCTGGGTGCTCAGGGTGCTGGGTGCTCAGTACTCAGGGTGCTGGGTGCTCAGTACTCAGGGTGCTGGGTGCTCAGTACTCAGGGTGCTGGGTGCTCAGTACTCAGGGTGCTGGGTGCTCAGTACTCGGGTGCTGGGTGCTCAGTGCTCAGGGTGCTGGGTGCTCAGTGCTCGGGGTGCTGGGTGCTCAGTGCTCAGTACTCAGGGTGCTGAGTGCTCAGTGCTCGGGGTGCTGGGTGCTCAGTGCTCAGAACTCAGGGTGCTGGGTGCTCAGTGCTCAGGGTGCTGTGTGCTCAGTGCTCAGGGTGCTGGGTGCTCAGTGCACAGGGGGCTGAGTACTCAGTGCTCAGGGTGCTGGGTGCTCAGTGCTCAGGGTGCTGGGTGCTCAGTATTCAGGGTGCTGGGTGCTCAGTGCTCGGGGTGCTGGGTGCTCATTGCTCACGGTGCTGGGTGCTCAGTGCTCGGGGTGCTCGGTGCTCAGTACTCAGGGTGCTGGGTGCTCAGTGCTCGAGGTGCTCAGTACTCAGGGTGCTGTGTGTTCAGAGCTCAGGGTGCTGGGTGCTCAGTACTCAGGGTGCTGGGTGCTCAGTGCTCGGGGTGCTGGGTGCTAAGTGCTCAGGTTGCTGGGTGCTCAGTACTCAGGGTGCTGGGTGCTCAGTACTCGGGGTGCTGGGTGCTCAGTACTCAGGGTGCTGGGTGCTCAGTACTCAGGGTGCTGGGTGCTCAGTACTCGGGTGCTGGGTGCTCAGTGCTCAGGGTGCTGGGTGCTCAGTGCTCGGGGTGCTGGATGCTCAGTGCTCGGGGTGCTCGGTGCTCAGTGCTCAAGGTGCTGGGTGCTCAGTACTCAGGGTGCTCATTGCTCAAGGTGCTGGGTGCTCAGTACTCAGGGTGCTGGGTGCTCAGAGCTCAGGGTGCTCGGTGCTCGGGGTGCTGGGTGCTCAGTACTCAGGGTGCTGGGTGCTCAGTATTCAGGGTGCTGGGTGCTCAGTGCTCGGGGTGCTGGGTGCTCATTGCTCGCGGTGCTGGGTGCTCAGTACTCAGGGTGCTCATTGCTCAAGGTGCTGGGTGCTCAGTACTCAGGGTGCTGGGTGCTCAGTGCTCGGGGTGCTCGGTGCTCAGTACACAGGGTGCTGGGTGCTCAGTGCTCGGTGTGCTGGGTGCTCAGTGCTCAGTACTCAGGGTGCTGGGTGCTCAGTGCTCAGGGTGCTGTGTGCTCAGTGCTCAGGGTGCTGGGTGCTCAGTGCTCAGGGTGCTGGGTACTCAGTACTAAGGGTGCTGGGTGCTCAGTGCTCGGGGTGCTATGTGCTCAGTGCTCGCGGTGCTGGGTGCTCAGTGCTCGGGGTGCTGGGTGCTCAGTGCTCGGGGTGCTATGTGCTCAGTGCTAGCGGTGCTGGGTGCTCAGTGCTCGGGGTGCTCGGTGCTCAATACTCAGGGTGCTGGGTGCTAAGTGCTCGAGGTGCTCAGTACTCAGGGTGCTGTGTGTTCAGTGCTCAGGGTGCTGGGTGCTCAGTACTCAGGGTGCTCGGTGCTTAGTACTCAGGGTGCTGGGTGCTCAGTACTCCGGGTGCTGGGTGCTCAGTGCTCGGGGTTCTCAGTGCTCAGCGCTCAAGGTGCTGCGTGCTCAGTACTCAGGGTGCTCATTGCTCAGGGTGCTGGGTGCTCAGTGCTCAGGGTGCTCGGTGCTCGGGGCACTGGGTGCTCAGTGCTCAGGGTGCTCAGAGCTCAGTACTCAGGGTGCTGGGTGCTCAGTGCTCGGGGTGCTCGGTGCTCAGTACTCAGGGTGCTGAGTGCTCAGTGCTCGGGGTGCTCGGTGCTCAGTACGTTGGGTGCTCACTACTCAGGGTGCTGGGTGCTCAGTGCTCAGGGTGCTGGGTGCTCTGTGCTCAGGGTGCTGGGTGCTCAGTACTCAGGGTGCTGGGTGCTCAGTGCTCGGGGTGCTGGGTGCTCAGTACTCAGGGTGCTGGGTGCTCAGTACTCAGGGTGCTGGGTGCTCAGTACTCGGGTGCTGGGTGCTCAGTGCTCAGGGTGCTGGGTGCTCAGTGCTCGGGGTGCTGGGTGCTCAGTGCTCAGTACTCAGGGTGCTGGGTGTTCAGTGCTCGGGATGCTGGGTGCTCAGTGCTCAGTACTCAGGGTGCTGGGTGCTCAGTGCTCAGGGTGCTTGGTGCTCAGTGCTCAAGGTGCTGGGTGCTCAGTGCTCAGGGTGCTGGGTACTCAGTGCTCAGGGTGCTGAGTGCTCAGTACTCAGGGTGCTCAGTGCTCAGTACTAGGGGTGCTGGGTGCTCAGTGCTCAGGGTGCTCAGTGCTCAGTACTCGGGGTGCTGTGTGCTCAGTGCTCAGGGTGCTCAGTGCTCAGTGCTCGGGGTGCTGGGTGCTCAGTGCTCGGGGTGCTGGGTGCTCAGTGCTCGGGGTGCTGGGTGCTCAGTTCTCGGGGTGCGGGGTGCTCAGTGCTCAGGGTGCTCAGTGCTCAGTACTCAGTGCTCAGGGTGCTCAGTGCTCAGTGCTCAGGGTGCTGGGTGTTCAGTACTCAGGGTGCTGGGTGCTCAGTACTCAGGGTGCTGGGTGCTCAGTGCTCAGGGTGCTGGGTGCTCAGTGCTCCGGGTGCTCAGTACTCAGGGTGCTGGGTGCTCAGTGCTCAGGGTGCTCAGTGCTCAGTACTCAGTGTGCTTGGTGCTCAGTGCTCAGGGTGCTGTGTGCTCAGTGCTCAGGGTGATGGGTGCACAGTGCTCAGGGTGCTGGGTACTCAGTGCCCGGGGTGCTCAGTGCTCAGTACTCGGGGTGCTGGGTGCTCAGTGCTCAGGGTGCTCAAAGCTCAGTACTCGGGGTGCTGTGTGCTCAGTGCTCAGGGTGCTCAGTGCTCAGTGCTCGGGGTGCTGGGTGCTCAGTGCTCGGGGCGCTGGGTGCTCAGTGCTCAGGGTGCTGGGTGCTCAGTACTCGGGGTGCTGGGTGCTCAGTGCTCAGGGTGCTCAGTGCTCAGTACTCAGTGCTCAGGGTGCTCAGTGCTCAGTGCTCAGGGTGCTGGGTGTTCAGTACTCAGGGTGCTGGGTGCTCAGTACTCAGGGTGCCGGGTGCTCAGTGCTCAGGGTGCTGGGTGCTCAGTGCTCGGGGTGCTCAGTACTCAGGGTGCTGTGTGTTCAGTGCTCAGGGTACTGGGTGCTCAGTACTCAGGGTGCTCGGTGCTTAGTACTCAGGGTGCTGGGTGCTCAGTAATCCGGGTGATGGGTGCTCAGTGCTCGGGGTGCTCGGTACTCAGGGTGCTGGGTGCTCAGTGCTCGGGGTGCTCAGTACTCAGGGTGCTGTGTGTTCAGTACTCAGGGTGCTGGGTGCTCAGTACTCAGGGTGCTGGGTGCTCAGTGCTCAGGGTGCTGGGTGCTCAGTGCTCGGGGTGCTCAGTACTCAGGGTGCTGTGTGTTCAGTACTCAGGGTGCTGGGTGCTCAGTACTCAGGGTGCTGGGTGCTCAGTACTCGGGTGCTGGCTGCTCAGTACTCAGGGTGCTGGGTGCTCAGTACTCGGGTGCTGGGTGCTCAGTGTTCAGGGTGCTGGGTGCTCAGTGCTCAGTACTCAGGGTGCTGGGTGCTCAGTGCTCGGAGTGCTGGGTGCTCAGTGCTCAGGGTGCTGGGTGCTCAGTGCTCGGGGTGCTGGGTGCTCAGTGCTCAGTACTCAGGGTGCTGGGTGCTCAGTGCTCGGGGTGCTGGGTGCTCAGTGCTCAGGGTGCTGGGCGCTCAGTACTCAGGGTGCTGGGTGCTCAGTACTCAGGGTGGGGGGGTGCTCAGTACTCGGGTGCTGGGTGCTCAGTGCTCAGGGTGCTGGGTGCTCAGTGCTCGGGGTGCTGGGTGCTCAGTGGTCAGTACTCAGGGTGCTGGGTGCTCAGTGCTCGGGGTGCTGGGTGCTCAGTGCTCAGGGTGCTGGGTGCTCAGTGCTCAGGGCGCTGGGTGCTCAGTGCTCGGGGTGCTGGGTGCTCAGTGCTCAGTCCTCAGGGTGATGGATGCTCAGTGCTCAGGGTGCTGGGTGCTCAGTGCTCAGGGTGCTGGGTACTCAGTGCTCAGGGTGCTGGGTGCTCAGTACTCAGGGTGCTGGGTGCTCAGTACACATGGTGCTGGGTGCTCAGTGCTCGGGGTGCTGTGTGTTCAGTGCTCAGGGTGCTGGGTGTTCAGTACTCAGGATGCTGGGTGCTCAGTACTCAGGGTTCTCATTGCTCAGGGTGCTGGGTGCTCAGTACTCAAGGTGCTGGGTGCTCAGTACTCAGGGTGCTCAGTGCTCAGTACTCAGGGTGCTCAGTGCTCAGTACTCCGGGTGCTCGGTGCTCAGGGTGCTGTGTGCTCAGTGCTCAGGGTGCTCGGTGCTCAGTACTCAGGGTGCTGGGTGCTCAGTGCTCAGGGTGCTGGGTGCTCAGTGCTCAGGGTGCTGGGTGCTCAGTGCTCAGGGTGCTGGGAGCTCAGTACTCAGGGTGCTCGGTGCTCGGGGTGCTGGGTGCTCAGTGCTCGGGGTGCTCGGTGCTCAGTACTCGGGGTGCTCAGTGCTCAGTACTCAGGGTGCTGGGTGCTCAGTACGCTGGGTGCTCAGTACTCAGGGTGCTGGGTGCTCAGTACTCAGGGTGCTCGGTGCTCAGTACTCAGGGTGCTGGGTGCTCAGTGCTCGGGGTGCTGGGTGCTCAGTACTAAGGGTGCTCAGTGCTCAGTACTCAGCGTGCTGGGTGCTCAGTGCTCAGGGTGCTCGGTGCTCAGTACTCAGGGTGCTCAGTGCTCAGTTCTCAGCGTGCTGGGTGCTCAGTGCTCAGGGTGCTCGGTGCTCAGTACTCAGGGTGCTCAGTGCTGAGTACTCAGCGTGCTGGGTGCTCAGTGCTCGGGGTGCTGGGTGCTCAGTACTAAGGGTGCTCAGTGCTCAGTACTCAGCGTGCTGGGTGCTCAGTGCTCAGGGTGCTCGGTGCTCAGTACTCAGGGTGCTCAGTGCTGAGTACTCAGCGTCCTGGGTGCTCAGTGCTCGGGGTGCTGGGTGCTCAGTATTCAGGGTGCTGGGTGCTCAGTACTCGTTGTGCTGGGTGCTAAGTGCTCAGGGTGCTGGGTGCTCAGAACTCAGGGTGCTGGGTGCTCAGTACTCAGGGTGCTCAGTGCTCAGTACTCGGGTGCGGGGTGCTCAGTGTTCAGGGTGCTGGGTGCTCAGTGCTCGGGTTGCTGGGTGCTCAGTGCTCAGTACTCAGGGTGCTGGGTGCTCAGTGCTTGGGGTGCTGGGTGCTCAGTGCTCAGGGTGCTGGGTGCTCAGTGCTCGGGGTGCTGGGTGCTCAGTGCTCAGTACTCAGGGTGCTGTGTGCTCAGTGCTCGGGGTGCTGGGTGCTCAGTGCTCAGGGTGCTGGGCGCTCAGTACTCAGGGTGCTCGGTGCTCAGTACTCAGGGTGCTGGGTGCTCAGTACACGGGTGCTGGGTGCTCAGTGCTCAGGGTGCTGGGTGCTCAGTGCTCGGGGTGCTGGGTGCTCAGTGCTCAGTACTCAGGGTGCTGGGTGCTCAGTGCTCGGGGTGCTGGGTGCTCAGTGCTCAGGGTGCTGGGTGCTCAGTGCTCAGGGCGCTGGGTGCTCAGTGCTCGGGGTCCTGGGTGCTCAGTGCTCAGTCCTCAGGGTGATGGGTGCTCAGTGCTCAGCGTGCTGGGTGCTCAGTGCTCAGGGTGCTGGGTGCTCAGTGATCGGGGTGCTGGGTGCTCAGTGCTCATGGTGCTCAGTACTCAGGGTGCTGGGGGCTCAGTACTCAGGGTGCTGGGTGCTCAGTACTCAGGGTGCTCGGTTCTCAGTACTCAGGGTGCTGGGAGCTCATTCTCGGGGTGCTGGGTGCTCAGTGCTCGGGGTGCTGGGTGCTCAGTACTCATTGTGCTGGGGGCTCAGTACTCAGGGTGGTGGGTGCTCAGTACTCAGGTTGATCTGTTCTCAGTACTCAGGGTGCTGGGTGCTCAGTGCTCGGGGTGCTGGGTGCACAGTGCTCAGGGTGCTGGGTGCTCAGTGCTCGGGGTGCTCAGTACTCAGGGTGCTGTGTGTTCAGTGCTCAGGGTACTGGGTGCTCAGTACTCAGGGTGCTTGGTGCTCAGTACTCAGGGTGCTGGTTGCTCAGTACTCGGGGTGCTGGGTGCTCAGTACTCGGGGTGCTGGGTGCACAGTGCTCAGGGTGCTGGGTGCTCAGTGCTCGGGGTGCTGGGTACTCAGTGATCAGGGTGCTGGCTGCTCAGTGCTCAGGGTGCTGGGTGCTCAGTACTCAGTGTGCTCAGTGCTCAGTACTCAGCGTGCTGGGTGCTCAGTGCTCAGGGTCCTCGGTGCTCAGTACTCAGGGTGCTCAGTGCTCAGTACTCAGCGTGCTTTGTGCTCAGTGCTCAGGGTGCTGGGTGCTCAGTACTAAGGGTGCTGGGTGCTCAGTACTCAGGGTGCTGGGTGCTCAGTACTCAGGGTGCTGGGTGCTCATTGCTCGGGGTGCTCGGTGAACAGTACTCAGGGTGCTGGGTGCTCAGTGCTCAGGGTGCTGGGTACTCAGTACTCAGGGTGCTGGGTGCTCAGTGCTCAGGGTGCTGGGTGCTCAGTGCTCGGGGTGCTGGGTGCTCAGTGCTCGGGGTGCTGGGTGCTCAGTGCTCGGGGTGCTGGGTGCTCAGTGCTCGGGGTGCTGGGTGCTCAGTGCTCGGGGTGCTGGGTGCTCAGTACTCAGGGTGCTGGATGCTCAGTACTCAGGGTGTTCGGTGCTCAGTATTCAGGGTGCTCAGTGCTCAGTACTCAGGGTGCTGGGTGCCCAGTGCTCGGGGTGCTGGGTGCTCAGTACTCGGGGTGCTGGGTGCTCAGTACTCAGGGTGCTGGGTACTCAGTGCTCAGGGTGCTGGGTGCTCTGTACTCAGGGTGCTGGGTGCTCAGTGCTCAGGGTGCTCAGTGCTCAGTACTCAGCGTGCTTTGTGCTCAGTGCTCAGGGTGCTGGGTGCTCAGTACTCAGGGTGCTGGGTGCTCAGTACTCACGGTGCTGGGTGCTCAGTGCTCAGGGTGCTGGGTGCTCAGTACTCCGTGCTCAGGATGCTGGGTGCTCAGTGCTCAGGGTGCTGGGTGCTCAGTACTAAGTGCTCAGGGTGATGGGTGCTCAGTGCTCGGGGTGCTCGGTGCTCAGTGCTCAACGTCCTGGGTGCTCAGTACTTAGGGTGCTGGGTGCTTAGTACTCAGGGTGCTCAGTGCTCAGTACACAGGGTGCTGGGTGCTCAGTGCTCGGGGTGCTGGGTGCTCAGTGCTCAGTACTCAGGGTGCTGGGTGCTCAGTGCTCGGGGTGCTGGGTGCTCAGTACTCATCGTGCTGGGTGCTCAGTACTCAGGGTGCTGGGTGCTCAGTGCTCAGAGTGCTGGGTGCTCAGTGCTCAGGGTGCTATGTGCTCAGTGATCGGGGTGCTGGGTGCTCAGTGCTCAGGGTGCTGGCTGCTCAGTGCTCAGGGTGCTGGGTGCTCAGTGCTCAGGGTGCTCGGTGCTCAGTACTCAGTGCTCAGGGTGATGGGTGCTCAGTGCTCGGGGTGCTCGGTGCTCAGTGCTCAGGGTCCTGGGTGCTCAGTGCTCGGGGTGCTGGGTGCTCAGTGCTCAGTACTCAGGGTGCTGGGTGCTCAGTGCTCGGGGTGCTGGGTGCTCAGTGCTCAGTACTCAGGGTGCTGGGTGCTCAGTGCTCGGGGTGCTGGGTGCTCAGTACTCAGCGTGCTGGGTGCTCAGTACTCAGGGTGCTGGGTGCTCAGTGCTCAGGGTGCTGGGTGCTCAGTGCTCAGGGTGCTATGTGCTCTGTGATCGGGGTGCTGGGTGCTCAGTACTCAGGGTGCTCAGTGCTCGGGGAGCTTGGTGCTCAGTGCTCAGGGTGCTGGGTGCTCAGTACTCAGTGCTCAGGATGCTGGGTGCTCAGTGCTCAGGGTGCTGGGTGCTCAGTGCTCAGGGTGCTCAGTGTTCAGTGCTCAGTACTCAGTGTGCTGGGTGCTCAGTACTCAGGGTGCTGGGTGCTCAGTGCTCGGGGTGCTGGGTCCTCAGTGCTCAGGGTGCTGGGTGCTCAGTACTCAGGGTGCTGGGTCCTCAGTGCTCAGGGTGCTGGGTGCTCAGTACTCAGTGTTCTCAGTGCTCAGGGTGCTGGGTGCTCAGAACTCAGGGTGCTGGGTGCTCAGTACTCAGGGTGCTGGGTGCTCAGTACTCAGGTTGCTTGGTGCTCAGTACTCAGGGTGCTGGGTGCTCAGTGCTCAGGGTGCTCGGTGCTCAGTACTCATGGTGCTGGGTGCTCATTCTCAGGGTGCTGGGTGCTCAGTACTCAGGTTGCTCAGTACTCTGGGTGCTCGGTGCTCAGTACTCATGGTGCTGGGTGCTCAGTACTCAGGGTGCTCGGTGCTCAGTTCTCAGGGTGCTCGGTGCTCAGTGTTTGGGGTGCTGGGTGCTCAGTACTCAGGGTGCTGGGTGCTCAGTGCTCGGGGTGCTCGGTGCTCAGTACTCAGGGTGCTGTGTGCTCAGTACTCGGGGTGCTGGGTGCTCAGTGCTCAGGGTGCTGGGTGCTCAGTGCTCGGGGTGCTGGGTAATCAGTGCTCAGTGTGCTGGCTGCTCAGTGCTCAGGGTGCTGGGTGCTCAGTACTCAGGGTGCTCGGTGCTCAGTACTCAGGGTGCTCAGTGCTCAGTACGCAGCGTGCTTTTTGCTCAGTGCTCAGGGTGCTGGGTGCTCAGTACTCAGGGTGCTGGGTGCTCAGTACTCACGGTGCTGGATGCTCAGTACTCGGGTTGCTGGGTGCTCATTACTCAGGGTGCTGGGTGCTCAGTGCTCTGGGTGCTCGGTGCTCAGTACTCTTGGTGCTGGGTGCTCAGTACTCAGGGTGCTGGGTGCTCAGTGCTCAGGGTGATCGGTGCTCAGTACTCAGGGTGCTCAGTACTCAGGGTGCTGGGTGCTCAGTACTCAGGGTGCTGGGTGCTCAGTGCTCTTGGTGCTGGGTGCTCAGTGCTCAGGGTGCTGGGTGCTCAGTGCTCGGTGTGCTGGGTACTCAGTGCTCAGGGTGCTCGGTGCTCAGTACGTTGTGTGCTCAGTGCTCAGGGTGCTGGGTGCTCAGTGCTCAGGGTGCTGGGTGCTCAATGCTCAGGGTGCTGGGTGCTCAGTACTCAGGGTGCTGGGTGCTCAGTGCTCAGGGTGCTGTGTACTCAGTGCTCAGGGTGCTCGGTGGTCAGTACTCGGGGTGCTGGGAGCTCAGTGCTCGGGGTGCTGGGTGCACAGTGCTCAGTACTCAGGGTGCTCAGTGCTCATTACTCAGCGTGCTTTGTGCTCAGTGCTCAGGGTGCTGGGTGCTCAGTACTCAGTGTGCTGGGTGCTCAGTACTCAGGGTGCTCGGGGCTCAGTACTCAGGGTGCTGGGTGCTCAGTACTCAGGGTGCTGGGTGCTCAGTACTCAGGGTGCTCGGGGCTCAGTACTCACGGTGCTGGGTGCTCAGTACTCAGGGTGATCTGTTCTCAGTACTCAGGGTGCTGGGTGCTCAGTGCTCGGGGTGCTGGGTGCACAGTGCCCAGGGTGCTGGGTGCTCAGTGCTCAGGGTACTCAGTACTCAGGGTGCTGTGTTTTCAGTGCTTAGGGTACTGGGTGCTCAGTACTCAGGGTGCTTGGTGCACAGTACTCAGTGTGCTGGGTGCTCAGTACTCGGGGTGCTGGGTGCTCAGAACTCGGGGTGCTGAGTGCACAGTGCTCAGGGTGCTGGGTGCTCAGTGCTGGGGTGCTGGGTGCTCAGTGCTCAGGCTGCTGGCTGCTCAGTGCTCAGGGTGCTGGGTGCTCAGTACTCAGGGTGCTCAGTGCTCAGTACTCAGCGTGCTGGGTGCTCAGTCCTCAGGGTCCTCGGTGCTCAGTACTCAGGGTGCTCAGTGCTCAGTACTCAGCGTGCTTTGTGCTCAGTGCTCAGGGTGCTGGATGCTCAGTACTCAGGGTGCTGGGTGCTCAGTACTCAGGGTGCTGGGTGCTCAGTACTCAGGGTGCTGGGTGCTCAGTGCTCGGGGTGCTCGGTGATCAGTACTAAGAGTGCTGGGTGCTCAGTGCCCAGGGTACTGGGTACTCAGTACTCAGGGTGCTGGGTGATCAGTGCTCAGGGTGCTGGGTGCTCAGTGCTCAGGGTGCTGGGTGCTCAGTGCTCGGGGTGCTGGGTGCTCAGTGCTCAGGGTGCTGGGTGCTCAGTGCTCAGTGCTCAGGGTGCTGGGTGCTCAGTGCTCAGGGTGCTGGGTGCTCAGTGCTCGGGGTGCTGGGTGCTCAGTGCTCAGGGTGCTGGGTGCTCAGTGCTCGGGGTGCTGGGTGCTCAGTACTCAGGGTGCTGGGTGCTCAGTACTCAGTGTGTTCGGTGCTCAGTACTCAGGGTGCTCAGTGCTCAGTACTCAGGGTGCTGGGTGCTCAGTGCTCGGGGGGCTGGGTGCTCAGTACTCGGGGTGCTGGGTGCTCAGTACTCAGGGTTCTGGGTGCTCAGTGCTCAGGGTGCTGGGTGTTCAGTACTCAGGGTGCTGGGTGCTCAGTGCTCCGGGTGCTGGGTGCTCAGTGCTCGGGGTGCTGGGGGCTTAGTGCTCGGGGTGCTGGGTGCTCAGTGCTCGGGGCGCTGGGTGCTCTGTGCTCGGGGTGCTCGGAGCTCAGTACTCAGGGTGCTGGGTGCTCAGTGCTCGGGGTGCTCGGTGCTCAGTACTCAGGGTGCTGGGTGCTTAGTGCTCGGGGTGCTCGGTGCTCAGTACGTTGGGTGCTCACTACTCAGGGTGCTGGGTGCTCAGTGCTCAGGGTGCTGGGTGCTTAGTGCTCAGGATGCTGGGTGCTCAGTGCTCAGGGTGCTGGGTGCTCAGTACTCAGGGTGTTGGGTGCACAGTGCTCGGGGTGCAGGTTTCTCAGTGCTCAGGGTGCTGGGTGCCCAGTGCTCAGGGTGCTGGGTGCTCAGTACTCGGGGTGCTGGGTGCTCAGTACTCAGGGTGCTGCGTGCTCAGTACTCAGGGTGCTGGGTGATCAGTACTCCTGTGCTGGGTGCTCAGTGCTCAGGGTGCTGGGTGCTCAGTGCTCGGGGTGCTGGGTGCTCAGTGCTCAGTACTCAGGGTGCTGGGTGCTCAGTGCTCGGGGTGCTGGGTTCTCAGTGCTCAGTACTCAGGGTGCTGGGTGCTCAGTGCTCAGGGTGTTGGGTGCTCAGTGCTCAGGGTGCTGGGTGCTCAGTACTCCGGGTGCTGGGTGCTCAGTGCTCGTGGTGCTCGGAGCTCAGTACTCAGGGTGCTGGGTGCTCAGTTTTCGGGGTGATCGGTGCTCAGTACTCAGGGTGCTGGGTGCTCAGTGCTCGGGGTGCTCGGTGCTCAGTACGTTGGGTGCTCACTACTCAGGGTGCTGGGTGCTCAGTACTCAGGGTGCTCGGTGCTCAGTACTCAGGGTGCTGGGTGCTCAGTGCTCTGGGTGCTGGGTGCTCAGTACTCAGGGTGCTGGGTGCTCAGTGCTCGGGGTGCTCGGTGCTCAGTACGCTGGGTGCTCAGTACTCAGGGTGCTGGGTGCTCAGTACTCAGGGTGCTAGGTGCTCAGTACTCAGGGTGCTGGGTGCTTAGTACTCAGGGTGCTGGGTGCTCAGTGCTCGGGTTGCTGGGTGATCAGTGCTCGGGGTGCTCAGTGCTCAGTGCTCGGGGTGCTGGGTACTCAGTACTCAGGGTGCTGGGTGCTCAGTACTTGTTGTGCTGGGTGCTCAGTGCTCAGGGTGCTGGGTGCTCAGTACTCAGGGTGATCGGTGCTAAGTGCTCGGGGTGCTGGGTGCTCAGTACTCAGGGTGCTGGGTGCTCAGTACTCAGGGTGCTCAGTTCTCAGTACTCAGCGTGCTGGGTGCTCAGTGCTCAGGGTGCTCGGTGCTCAGTACTCAGGGTGCTCAGTGCTCAGTACTCAGCGTGCTGGTTGCTCAGTGCTCAGGGTGCTGGGTGCTCAGTACTCAGGTTGCTGGTTGCTTAGTACTCAGGGTGCTCGGTCCGCAGTGCTCAGGGTGCTGGGTGCTCAGTACTCAGGGAGCAGGGTGCTCAGTGCTCAGGGTGCTCAGTGCTCAGTACTCATCGTGCTCGGTGCTCAGTGCTCAGGGTGCTCAGTGCTCAGTACTCAGGGTGCTCAGTGCTCAGTGCTCTGGGTGCTGGTTGCTCAGTGCTCGGGGTGCTGGGTGCTCAGTGCTCAGTGTGCTGGGTGCTCGGTGCTCGAGGTGCTCAGTACTCAGTACTCGGGGTTCTGGGTGCTCATTGCTCAAGGTGCTCAGTGCTCAGTACTCGGGGTGCTCAGTGCTCAGTACTCGGGGTTCTGGGTGCTCAGTGCTCAGGGTGCTCAGTGCTCAGTACTCGGGGTGCTGTGTGCTCAGTGCTCAGGGTGCTCAGTGCTCAGTGCTCGGGGTGCTGGGTGCTCAGTGCTCGGGGCGCTGGGTGCTCAGTGCTCGGGGTGCTGGGTGCTCAGTACTCGGGGTGAGGGGTGCTCAGTGGTCAGGGTGCTCAGTGCTCAGTACTCAGTGCTCAGGATGCTCAGTGCTCAGTGCTCGGGGCGCTGGGTGCTCAGTGCTCAGGCTGCTGGGTACTCAGTACTCAGGGTGCTGGGTGCTCAGTGCTCGGGGTGCTATGTGCTCAGTGCTCGCGGTGCTGGGTGCTCTGTGCTCGGGGTGCTGGGTGCTCAGTGCTCGGGGTGCTATGTGCTCAGTGCTCGCGGTGCTGGCTGCTCAGTGCTCGGGGTGCTGGGTGCTCAGTGCTCGAGGTGCTCAGTACTCAGGGTGCTGTGTGTTCAGTGCTCGGGGCGCTGGGTGCTCAGTACTCCGGGTGCTGGGTGCTCAGTGCTCAGGGTGCTCGGTGCTCGGGGCACTGGGTGCTCAGTGCTCAGGGTGCTCGGAGCTCAGTACTCAGGGTGCTGGGTGCTCAGTGCTCGGGGTGCTCGGTGCTCAGTACTCAGGCTGCTGGGTGCTCAGTACTCAGGGTGCTCATTGCTCAGGGTGCTGGGTGCTCAGTGCTCAGGGTGCTCGGTGCTCGGGGCACTGGGTGCTCAGTGCTCAGGGTGCTCGGAGCTCAGTACTCAGGGTGCTGGGTGCTCAGTGCTCGGGGTGCTCGGTGCTCAGTACTCAGGGTGCTGGGTGCTCAGTGCTCGGGGTGCTCGGTGCTCAGTACGTTGGGTGCTCACTACTCAGGGTGCTGGGTACTCAGTGCTCAGGGTGCTGGGTGCTCGGTGCTCAGGGTGCTGGGTGCTCAGTACTCGGGGTGCTGGGTGCTCAGTGCTCGGGGTGCTGGGTGCTCAGTACTCAGGGTGCTGGGTGCTCAGTACTCAGGGTCCTGGGTGCTCAGTACTCGGGTGCTGGGTGCTCAGTGCTCAGGGTGCTGGGTGCTCAGTGCTCGGGGTGCTGGGTGCTCATTGCTCAGTACTCAGGGTGCTGGGTGTTCAGTGCTCGGGGTGCTGGGTGCTCAGTGCTCAGTACTCAGGGTGCTGGGTGCTCAGTGCTCAGGGTGCTGGGTGCTCAGTGCTCAGGGTGCTGGGTGCTCAGTACTCAGGGTGCTCAGGGCTCAGTACTCGGGGTGCTGGGTGCTCAGTGCTCAGGGTGCTCAGTGGTCAGTACTCGGGGTGCTGTGTGCTGAGTGCTCAGGGTGCTCAGTGCTCAGTGCTCGGGGTGCCGGGTGCTCAGTGCTCAGGGCGCTGGGTGCTCAGTGCTCGGGGTGCTGGGTGCTCAGTACTCAGGGTGCTGGGTGCTCAGTGCTCAGGGTGCTCAGTGCTCAGTACTCAGTGCTCAGGGTGCTGGGTGTTCAGTACTCAGGGTGCTGGGTGCTCAGTACTCAGGGTGCTGGGTGCTCAGTGCTCAGGGTGCTGGGTGCTCAGTGCTCGGGGTGCTCAGTACTCAGGGTGCTGTGTGTTCAGTGCTCAGGGTACTGGGTGCTCAGTACTCAGGGTGATCTTTGCTTAGTACTCAGGGTGCTGGGTGCTCAGTACTCCGGGTGCTGTGTGCTCAGTGCTCGGGGTGCTCGGAGCTCAGTACTCAGGGTGATGGGTGCTCAGTTCTCGGGGTGATCGGTGCTCAGTACTCAGAGTGCTGGGTGCTCAGTGCTCGGGGTGCTCGGTGCTCAGTACGTTGGGTGCTCACTACTCAGGGTGCTGGGTGCTCAGTGCTCAGTGTGCTGGGTGCTCAGTGCTCAGGGTGCTGGGTGCTCAGTGATCAGGGTGCTGGGTGCTCAGTACTCAGGGTGCTCAGGGCTCAGTACTCGGGGTGCTGGGTGCTCAGTGCTCAGGGTGCTCAGTGGTCAGTACTCGGGGTGCTGTGTGCTGAGTGCTCAGGGTGCTCAGTGCTCAGTGCTCGGGGTGCCGGGTGCTCAGTGCTCGGGGCGCTGGGTGCTCAGTGCTCGGGGTGCTGGGTGCGCAGTACTCAGGGTGCTGGGTGCTCAGTGCTCGGGGTGCTCATTACTCAGGGTGCTGGGTGCTCAGTGCTCAGTACTCGGGTGCTGGGTGCTCAGTGCTCGTTGTGCTGGGTGCTCAGTGCTCAGTACTCAGGGTGCTGGGTGCTCAGTGCTCGTTGTGCTGGGTGCTCAGTGCTCAGTACTCAGGGTGCTGGGTGCTCAGTGCTCAGGGTGCTGTGTGCTCAGTGCTCAGGGTGCTGGGTGCTCAGTGCTCAGGGTGCTGGGTACTCAGTGCTCAGGGTGCTGGGTGCTCAGTGCTCGGGTTTCTCGGTGCTCAGTGCTCAAGGTGCTGGGTGCTCAGTACTCAGGGTGCTCATTGCTCAGGGTGCTGGGTTCTCAGTGCTCAGGGTGCTCGGTGCTCGGGGCACTGGGTGCTCAGTGCTCAGGGTACTGGGTGCTCAGTACTCAGGGTGATCGGTGCTTAGTACTCAGGGTGCTGGGAGCTCAGTACTCCGGGTGCTGAGTGCTCAGTGCTCGGGGTGCTCGGAGCTCACTATTCAGGGTGCTGGGTGCTCAGTGCTCAGTGTGCTGCTTGCTCAGTGCTCAGGGTGCTGGGTGCTCAGTGCTCAGGGTGCTGGGTGCTCAGTATTCAGGGTGCTGGGTGCTCAGTGCTCGGGGTGCTGGGTGCTCAGTGCTCAGTGTGCTGGGTGCTCAGTACTCAGGGTGCTGGGTGCTCAGTACTCGGGGTGCTGGGTGCTCAGTGCTCGTTGTGCTGGGTGCTCAGTGCTCAGTACTCAGGGTGCTGGGTGCTCAGTGCTCCTTGTGCTGGGTGCTCAGTGCTCAGTACTCAGGGTGCTGGGTGCTCAGTACTCAGGGTGCTGGGTGCTCAGTACTCGGGTGCTGGGTGCTCAGTGCTCGTTGTGCTGGGTGCTCAGTGCTCAGTACTCAGGGTGCTGGGTGCTCAGTGCTCGTTGTGCTGGGTGCTCAGTGCTCAGTACTCAGGGTGCTGGGTGCTCAGTGCTCAGGGTGCTGTGTGCTCAGTGCTCAGGGTGCTGGGTGCTCAGTGCTCAGGGTGCTGGGTACTCAGTGCTCAGGGTGCTGGGTGCTCAGTGCTCGGGTTTCTCGGTGCTCAGTGCTCAAGGTGCTGGGTGCTCAGTACTCAGGGTGCTCATTGCTCAGGGTGCTGGGTGCTCAGTGCTCAGGGTGCTCGGTGCTCGGGGCACTGGGTGCTCAGTGCTCAGGGTGCTCAGAGCTCAGTACTCAGGGTGCTGGGTGCTCAGTGCTCGGGGTGCTCGGTGCTCAGTACTCAGGGTGCTGGGTGCTCAGTGCTCGGGGTGCTCGGTGCTCAGTACGTTGGGTGCTCACTACTCAGGGTACTGGGTGCTCAGTGCTCAGGGTGCTGGGTGCTCGGTGCTCAGGGTGCTGGGTGCTCAGTACTCAGGGTGCTGGGTGCTCAGTGCTCGGGGTGCTGGGTGCTCAGTACTCAGGGTGCTGGGTGCTCAGTACTCAGGGTGCTGGGTGCTCAGTACTCGGGTGCTGGGTGCTCATTGCTCAGGGTGCTGGGTTCTCAGTGCTCGGGGTGATGGGTGCTCAGTGCTCAGTACTCAGGGTGCTGGGTGTACAGTGCTCGGGTGCTGGGTGCTCAGTGCTCAGTACTCAGGGTGCTGGGTGCTCAGTGCTAAGGGTGCTGGGTGCTCAGTGCTCAGGGTGCTGGGTGCTCAGTGCTCAGGGTGCTGGGTACTCAGTGCTCAGGGTGCTGGGTGCTCAGTACTCAGGGTGCTCAGTGCTCAGTACTCGGGGTTCTGGGTGCTCAGTGCTCAGGGTGCTCAGTGTTCAGTGCTCGGGGTGCTGGGTGCTCAGTGCTCGGGGCGCTGGGTGCTCAGTGCTCGGGGTGCTGGGTGCTCAGTACTCAGGGTGCTGGGTGCTCAGAACTCAGGGTGCTGGGTGCTCAGTGCTCAGGGTGCTGGGTGCTCAGTGCTCGGGGTGCTCAGTACTCAGGGTGCTCGGTGCTTAGTACTCAGGGTGCTGGGTGCTCAGTACTCCGGGTGCTGGGTGCTCAGTGCTCGGGGTGCTCGGAGATCAGTACTCAGGGTGCTGGGTGCTCAGTTCTCGGGGTGATCGGTGCTCAGTACTCAGGGTGCTGGGTGCTCAGTGCTCGGGGTGCTCGGTGCTCAGTACGTTGGGTGCTCACTACTCAGGTTGCTGGGTGCTCAGTGCTCAGGGTGCTGGGTGCTCAGTGCTCAGGGTGCTGGGTGCTCAGTGCTCAGGGTGCTGGGTGCTCAGTACTCAGGGTGCTCAGGGCTCAGTACTCGGGGTGCTGGGTGCTCAGTGCTCAGGGTGCACAGTGGTCAGTACTCGGGGTGCTGTGTGCTGAGTGCTCAGGGTGCTCAGTGCTCAGTGCTCGGGGTGCCGGGTGCTCAGTGCTCGGGGCGCTGGGTGCTCAGTGCTCGGGGAGCTGGGTGCTCAGTACTCAGGGTGCTGGGTGCTCAGTGCTCAGGGTGCTCAGTGCTCAGTACTCAGTGCTCAGGGTGCTGGGTGTTCAGTACTCAGGGTGCTGGGTGCTCAGTACTCAGGGTGCTGGGTGCTCAGTGCTCAGGGTGCTGGGTGCTCAGTGCTCGGGGTGCTCAGTACTCAGGGTGCTGTGTGTTCAGTGCTCAGGGTACTGGGTGCTCAGTACTCAGGGTGATCTGTGCTTAGTACTCAGGGTGCTGGGTGCTCAGTACTCCGGGTGCTGGGTGCTCAGTGCTCGGGGTGCTCGGAGCTCAGTACTCAGGGTGATGGGTGCTCAGTTCTCGGGGTGATCGGTGCTCAGTACTCAGAGTGCTGGGTGCTCAGTGCTCGGGGTGCTCGGTGCTCAGTACGTTGGGTGCTCACTACTCAGGGTGCTGGGTGCTCAGTGCTCAGTGTGCTGGGTGCTCAGTGCTCAGGGTGCTGGGTGCTCAGTGATCAGGGTGCTGGGTGCTCAGTGCTCAGGGTGCTCAGGGCTCAGTACTCGGGGTGCTGGGTGCTCAGTGCTCAGGGTGCTCAGTGGTCAGTACTCGGGGTGCTGTGTGCTGAGTGCTCAGGGTGCTCAGTGCTCAGTGCTCGGGGTGCCGGGTGCTCAGTGCTCGGGGCGCTGGGTGCTCAGTGCTCGGGGTGCTGGGTGCGCAGTACTCAGGGTGCTGGGTGCTCAGGGCTCAGGGTGCTCAGTGCTCAGTACTCAGTGCTCAGGGTGCTGGATGTTCAGTACTCAGGGTGCTGGGTGCTCAGTGCTCGGGGTGCTCATTACTCAGGGTGCTGGGTGCTCAGTGCTCAGTACTCGGGTGCTGGGTGCTCAGTGCTCGTTGTGCTGGGTGCTCAGTGCTCAGTACTCAGTGTGCTGGGTGCTCAGTGCTCGTTGTGCTGGGTGCTCAGTGCTCAGTACTCAGGGTGCTGGGTGCTCAGTACTCAGGGTGCTGTGTGCTCAGTGCTCAGGGTGCTGGGTGCTCAGTGCTCAGGGTGCTGGGTACTCAGTGCTCAGGGTGCTGGGTGCTCAGTGCTCGGGTTTCTCGGTGCTCAGTGCTCAAGGTGCTGGGTGCTCAGTACTCAGGGTGCTCATTGCTCAGGGTGCTGGGTGCTCAGTGCTCAGGGTGCTCGGTGCTCGGGGCACTGGGTGCTCAGTGCTCAGGGTACTGGGTGCTCAGTACTCAGGGTGATCGGTGCTTAGTACTCAGGGTGCTGGGTGCTCAGTACTCCGGGTGCTGAGTGCTCAGTGCTCGGGGTGCTCGGAGCTCACTATTCAGGGTGCTGGGTGCTCAGTGCTCAGTGTGCTGGGTGCTCAGTGCTCAGGGTGCTGGGTGCTCAGTGCTCAGGGTGCTGGGTGCACAGTATTCAGGGTGCTGGGTGCTCAGTGCTCGGGGTGCTGGGTGCTCAGTGCTCAGGGTGCTGGGTGCTCAGTACTCAGGGTGCTGGGTGCTCAGTCCTCGGGGTGCTGGGTGCTCAGTGCTCGTTGTGCTGGGTGCTCAGTGCTCAGTACTCAGGGTGCTGGGTGCTCAGTGCTCCTTGTGCTGGGTGCTCAGTGCTCAGTACTCAGGGTGCTGGGTGCTCAGTACTCAGGGTGCTGGGTGCTCAGTACTCGGGTGCTGGGTGCTCAGTGCTCGTTGTGCTGGGTGCTCAGTGCTCAGTAATCAGGGTGCTGGGTGCTCAGTGCTCGTTGTGCTGGGTGCTCAGTGCTCAGTACTCAGGGTGCTGGGTGCTCAGTGCTCAGGGTGCTGTGTGCTCAGTGCTCAGGGTGCTGGGTGCTCAGTGCTCAGGGTGCTGGGTACTCAGTTCTCAGGGTGCTGGGTGCTCAGTGCTCGGGTTTCTCGGTGCTCAGTGCTCAAGGTGCTGGGTGCTCAGTACTCAGTGTGCTCATTGCTCAGGGTGCTGGGTGCTCAGTGCTCAGGGTGCTCGGTGCTCGGGGCACTGGGTGCTCAGTGCTCAGGGTGCTCAGAGCTCAGTACTCAGGGTGCTGGGTGCTCAGTGCTCGGGGTGCTCGGTGCTCAGTACTCAGGGTGCTGGGTGCTCAGTGCTCGGGGTGCTCGGTGCTCAGTACGTTGGGTGCTCACTACTCAGGGTACTGGGTGCTCAGTGCTCAGGGTGCTGGGTGCTCGGTGCTCAGGGTGCTGGGTGCTCAGTACTCAGGGTGCTGGGTGCTCAGTGCTCGGGGTGCTGGGTGCTCAGTACTCAGGGTGCTGGGTGCTCAGTACTCAGGGTGCTGGGTGCTCAGTACTCGGGTGCTGGGTGCTCATTGCTCAGGGTGCTGGGTTCTCAGTGCTCGGGGTGCTGGGTGCTCAGTGCTCAGTACTCAGGGTGCTGGGTGTACAGTGCTCGGGTGCTGGGTGCTCAGTGCTCAGTACTCAGGGTGCTGGGTGCTCAGTGCTAAGGGTGCTGGGTGCTCAGTGCTCAGGGTGCTGGGTGCTCAGTGCTCAGGGTGCTGGGTACTCAGTGCTCAGGGTGCTGGGTGCTCAGTACTCAGGGTGCTCAGTGCTCAGTACTCGGGGTTCTGGGTGCTCAGTGCTCAGGGTGCTCAGTGCTCAGTGCTCGGGGTGCTGGGTGCTCAGTGCTCGGGGCGCTGGGTGCTCAGTGCTCGGGGTGCTGGGTGCTCAGTACTCAGGGTGCTGGGTGCTCAGAACTCAGGGTGCTGGGTGCTCAGTGCTCAGGGTGCTGGGTGCTCAGTGCTCGGGGTGCTCAGTACTCAGGGTACTGTGTGTTCAGTGCTCAGGTTACTGGGTGCTCAGTACTCAGGGTGCTCGGTGCTTAGTACTCAGGGTGCTGGGTGCTCAGTACTCCGGGTGCTGGGTGCTCAGTGCTCGGGGTGCTCGGAGATCAGTACTCAGGGTGCTGGGTGCTCAGTTCTCGGGGTGATCGGTGCTCAGTACTCAGGGTGCTGGGTGCTCAGTGCTCGGGGTGCTCGGTGCTCAGTACGTTGGGTGCTCACTACTCAGGTTGCTGGGTGCTCAGTGCTCAGTGTGCTGGGTGCTCAGTGCTCAGGGTGCTGGGTGCTCAGTGCTCAGGGTGCTGGGTGCTCAGTACTCAGGGTGCTCAGGGCTCAGTACTCGGGGTGCTGGGTGCTCAGTGCTCAGGGTGCTCAGTGGTCAGTACTCGGGGTGCTGTGTGCTGAGTGCTCAGGGTGCTCAGTGCTCAGTGCTCGGGGTGCCGGGTGCTCAGTGCTCGGGGCGCTGGGTGCTCAGTGCTCGGGGTGCTGGGTGCGCAGTACTCAGGGTGCTGGGTGCTCAGTGCTCAGGGTGCTCAGTGCTCAGTACTCAGTGCTCAGGGTGCTGGATGTTCAGTACTCAGGGTGCTGGGTGCTCAGTGCTCGGGGTGCTCATTACTCAGGGTGCTGGGTGCTCAGTGCTCAGTACTCGGGTGCTGGGTGCTCAGTGCTCGTTGTGCTGGGTGCTCAGTGCTCAGTACTCAGGGTGCTGGGTGCTCAGTGCTCGGTGTGCTGGGTGCTCAGTGCTCAGTACTCAGGGTGCTGGGTGCTCAGTGCTCAGGGTGCTGTGTGCTCAGTGCTCAGGGTGCTGGGTGCTCAGTGCTCAGGGTGCTGGGTACTCAGTGCTCAGGGTGCTGGGTGCTCAGTGCTCGGGTTTCTCGGTGCTCAGTGCTCAAGGTGCTGGGTGCTCAGTACTCAGGGTGCTCATTGCTCAGGGTGCTGGGTGCTCAGTGCTCAGGGTGCTCGGTGCTCGGGGCACTGGGTGCTCAGTGCTCAGGGTACTGGGTGCTCAGTACTCAGGGTGATCGGTGCTTAGTACTCAGGGTGCTGGGTGCTCAGTACTCCGGGTGCTGAGTGCTCAGTGCTCGGGGTGCTCGGAGCTAACTATTCAGGGTGCTGGGTGCTCAGTGCTCAGTGTGCTGGGTGCTCAGTGCTCAGGGTGCTGGGTGCTCAGTGCTCAGGGTGCTGGGTGCTCAGTATTCAGGGTGCTGGGTGCTCAGTGCTCGGGGTGCTTCGTGCTCAGTGCTCAGGGTGCTGGGTGCTCAGTACTCAGGGTGCTGGGTGCTCAGTACTCGGGGTGCTGTGTGCTCAGTGCTCGTTGTGCTGGGTGCTCAGTGCTCAGTACTCAGGGTGCTGGGTGCTCAGTGCTCCTTGTGCTGGGTGCTCAGTGCTCAGTACTCAGGGTGCTGGGTGCTCAGTACTCAGGGTGCTGGGTGCTCAGTACTCGGGTGCTGGGTGCTCAGTGCTCGTTGTGCTGGGTGCTCAGTGCTCAGTACTCAGGGTGCTGGGTGCTCAGTGCTCGTTGTGCTGGGTGCTCAGTGCTCAGTACTCAGGGTGCTGGGTGCTCAGTGCTCAGGGTGCTGTGTGCTCAGTGCTCAGGGTGCAGGGTGCTCAGTGCTCAGGGTGCTGGGTACTCAGTGCTCAGGGTGCTGGGTGCTCAGTGCTCGGGTTTCTCGGTGCTCAGTGCTCAAGGTGCTGGGTGCTCAGTACTCAGGGTGCTCATTGCTCAGGGTGCTGGGTGCTCAGTGCTCAGGGTGCTCGGTGCTCGGGGCACTGGGTGCTCAGTGCTCAGGGTGCTCAGAGATCAGTACTCAGGGTGCTGGGTGCTCAGTGCTCGGGGTGCTCGGTGCTCAGTACTCAGGGTGCTGGGTGCTCAGTACTCTGGGTGCTGGGTGCTCAGTGCTCAGGGTGCTCGGAGATCAGTACTCAGGGTGCTGGGTGCTCAGTTCTCGGGGTGATCGGTGCTCAGTACTCAGGGTGCTGGGTGCTCAGTGCTCGGGGTGCTCGGTGCTCAGTACGTTGGGTGCTCACTACTCAGGTTGCTGGGTGCTCAGTGCTCAGTGTGCTGGGTGCTCAGTGCTCAGGGTGCTGGGTGCTCAGTGCTCAGGGTGCTGGGTGCTCAGTACTCAGGGTGCTGGGTGCTCAGTACTCGGGGTGCTGGGCGCTCAGTACGCAGGGTGCTGGGCGCTCAGTACTCAGGGTGCTGGGTGCTCAGTACTCTCGTGCTGGGTGCTCAGTGCTCAGGGTGCTGGGTGCTCAGTGATCGGGGTGCTGGGTGCTCAGTGCTCGGGGTGCTCAGTGCTCAGTGTTCAAGGTGCTGGGTGCTCAGTACTCAGGGTGCTCATTGCTCAGGGTGCTGGGTGCTCAGTACTCAGGGTGCTGGGTGCTCAGTGCTCAGGGTGCTCGGTGCTCGGGGTGCTGGGTGCTCAGTGCTCGGGGTGCTCGGTGCTCAGTACTCAGGGTGCTGGGTGCTCAGTGCTCGGGGTGCTGGGTGCTCAGTGCTCAGTACTCAGGGTGCTGGGTGCTCAGTGCTCAGGGTGGTGTGTGCTCAGTGCTCAGGGTGCTGGGTGCTCAGTGCTCAGGCTGCTGGGTACACAGTCCTCAGGGCGCTGGGTGCTCAGTGCTCGGGGTGCTATGTGATCTGTGCTCGCGGTGCTGGGTGCTCAGTGCTCGGGGTGCTGGGTGCTCAGTGCTCGGGGTGCTATGTGCTCAGTGCTCAAGGGGCTGGGTGCTCAGTGCTCGGGGTGCTCGGTGCTCAGTACTCAGGGTGCTGGGTGCTCAGTGCTCGAGGTGCTCAGTACTCAGGGTGCTGTGTGTTCAGTGCTCGGGGCGCTGGGTGCTCAGTACTCCGGGTGCTGGGTGCTCAGTGCTCAGGGTGCTCGGTGCTCGGGGCACTGGGTGCTCAGTGCTCAGGGTGCTCAGAGCTCAGTACTCAGGGTGCTGGGTGCTCAGTGCTCGGGGTGCTCGGTGCTCAGTACTCAGTGTGCTGGGTGCTCAGTACTCAGGGTGCTCATTGCTCAGGGTGCTGGGTGCACAGTGCTCAGGGTGCTCGGTGCTCGGGGCACTGGGTGCTCAGTGCTCAGGGTGCTCGGAGCTCAGTACTCAGGGTGCTGGGTGGTCAGTTCTCGGGGTGCTCGGTGCTCAGTACTCAGGGTGCTGGGTGCTCAGTTCTCGGGGTGCTCGGTGCTCAGTACGTTGGGTGCTCACTACTCAGGGTGCTGGGTACTCAGTGCTCAGGGTGCTGGGTGCTCGGTGCTCAGTGTGCTGTGTGCTCAGTACTCAGGGTGTTGGGTGCTCAGTGCTCGGGGTGCTGGGTGCTCAGTACTCACGGTGCTGGGTGCTCAGTACTCAGGGTCCTGGGTGCTCAGTACTCGGGTGCTGGGTGCTCAGTGCTCAGGGTGCTGGGTGCTCAGTGCTCGGGGTGCTGGGTGCTCAGTGCTCAGTACTCAGGGTGCTGGGTGTTCAGTGCTCGGGATGCTGGGTGCTCAGTGCTCAGTACTCAGGGTGTTGGGTGCTAAGTGCTCAGGGTGCTGGGTGCTCAGTGCTCAGGGTGCTGGGTGCTCAGTACTCAGGGTGCTCAGGGCTCAGTACTCGGGGTGCTGGGTGCTCAGTGCTCAGGGTGCTCAGTGCTCAGTGCTCAGGGTGCCGGGTGCTCAGTGCTCGGGGCACTGGGTGCTCAGTGCTCGGTGTGCTGGGTGCTCAGTACTCAGGGTGCTGGGTGCTCAGTACTCAGGGTGCTGGGTGCTCAGTGCTCAGGGTGCTGGGTGCTCAGTGCTCGGGGTGCTCAGTACTCAGGGTGCTGTGTGTTCAGTGCTCAGGGTACTGGGTGCTCAGTACTCAGGGTGATCGGTGCTTAGTACTCAGGGTGCTGGGTGCTCAGTACTCCGGGTGCTGGGTGCTCAGTGCTCGGGGTGCTCCGAGCTCAGTACTCAGGGTGATGGGTGCTCAGTTCTCGGGGTGATCGGTGCTCCGTACTCAGAGTGCTGGGTGCTCAGTGCTCGGGGTGCTCGGTGCTGAGTACATTGGGTGCTCACTACTCAGGGTGCTGGGTGCTCAGTGCTCAGTGTGCTGGGTGCTCAGTGCTCAGGGTGCTGGGTGCTCAGTGCTCAGGTTGCTGGGTGCTCAGTATTCAGGGTGCTGGGTGCTCAGTGCTCGGGGTGCTGGGTGCTCAGTGCTCAGGGTGCTGGGTGCTCAGTACTCAGGGTGCTGGGTGCTCAGTACTCGGGGTGCTGGGCGCTCAGTACTCAGGGTGCTGGGTGCTCAGTACTCAGGGTGCTGGGTGCTCAGTACTCGGGTGCTGGGTGCTCAGTGCTCAGGGTGCTGGGTGCTCAGTGCTCGGGGTGCTGGGTGCTCAGTGCTCAGTACTCAGGGTGCTGGGTGCTCAGTGCTCGTTGTGCTGGGTGCTCAGTGCTCAGTACTCAGGGTGCTGGGTGTTCAGTGCTCAGGGTGCTGTGTGCTCAGTGCTCAGGGTGCTGCGTGCTCAGTGCTCAGTGTGCTGGGTACTCAGTGCTCAGGTTGCTGGGTGCTCAGTACTCAGGGTGCTGGGTGCTCATTACTCAGGGTGCTGGGTGCTCAGTGCTCGGGTGCTGGGTGCTCAGTGCTCGCGGTGCTGGGTGCTCAGTGCTCGAGGTGCTCAGTACTCAGGGTGCTGTGTGTTCAGTGCTCAGGGTGCTGGGTGCTCAGTACTCAGGGTGCTCGGTGCTTAGTACTCAGGGTGTTGGGTGCTCAGTGCTCAGTGTGCTGTGTGCTCAGTGCTCAGGGTGCTGGGTGCTCAGTGCTCAGGCTGCTGGGTACACAGTACTCAGGGTGCTGGGTGCTCAGTGCTCGGGGTGCTATGTGCTCTGTGCTCGCGGTGCCGGGTGCTCAGTGCTCGGGGTGCTGGGTGCTCAGTGCTCGGGGTGCTATGTGCTCAGTGCTCGCGGTGCTGGGTGCTCAGTGCTCGGGGTTCTCGGTGCTCAGTACTCAGGGTGCTGTGTGTTCAGTGCTCGGGGCGCTGGGTGCTCAGTACTCCGGGTGCTGGGTGCTCAGTGCTCAGGGTGCTCGGTGCTCGGGGCACTGGGTGCTCAGTGCTCAGGGTGCTCGGAGCTCAGTACTCAGGGTGCTGGGTGCTCAGTGCTTGGGGTGCTCGGTGCTCAGTACTCAGGGTGCTGGGTGCTCAGTACTCAGGGTGCTCATTGCTCAGGGTGCTGGGTGCTCAGTGCTCATGGTGCTCGGTGCTCGGGGCACTGGGTGCTCAGTGCTCAGGGTGCTCGGAGCTCAGTACTCAGGGTGCTGGGTGCTCAGTTCTCGGGGTGCTCGGTGCTCAGTACTCAGGGTGCTGGGTGCTCAGTGCTCGGGGTGCTCGGTGCTCAGTACGTTGGGTGCTCACTACTCAGGGTGCTGGGTACTCAGTGCTCAGGGTGCTGGGTGCTCGGTGCTCAGGGTGCTGGGTGCTCAGTACTCAGGGTGCTGGGTGCTCAGTGCTCGGGGTGCTGGGTGCTCAGTACTCAGGGTGCTGGGTGCTCAGTACTCAGGGTCCTGGGTGCTCAGTACTCGGGTGCTGGGTGCTCAGTGCTCAGGGTGCTGGGTGCTCAGTGCTCGGGGTGCTGGGTGCTCAGTGCTCAGTACTCAGGGTGCTGGGTGTTCAGTGCTCGGGGTGCTGGGTGCTCAGTGCTCAGTACTCAGGGTGTTGGGTGCTCAGTGCTCAGGGTGCTGGGTGCTCAGTGCTCAGGGTGCTGGGTGCTCAGTACTCAGGGTGCTCAGGGCTCAGTACTCGGGGTGCTGGGTGCTCAGTGCTCAGGGTGCTCAGTGCTCAGTGCTCAGGGTGCCGGGTGCTCAGTGCTCGGAGCGCTGGGTGCGCAGTGCTCGGGGTGCTGGGTGCTCAGTACTCAGGGTGCTGGGTGCTCAGTGCTCTGGGTGCTCAGTGCTCAGTACTCAGTGCTCAGGGTGCTCAGTGCTCAGTGCTCAGGGTGCTGGGTGTTCAGTACTCAGGGTGCTGGGTGCTCAGTACTCAGGGTGCTGGGTGCTCAGTGCTCGGGGTGCTCGGTGCTCAGTACATTGGGTGCTCACTACTCAGGGTGCTGGGTGCTCAGTGCTCGGTGTGCTGGGTGCTCAGTGCTCAGGGTGCTGGGTGCTCAGTACTCAGGGTGCTGGGTGCTCAGTGCTCGGGGTGCTGGGTGCTCAGTGTTCAGGGTGCTGGGTGCTCAGTACTCAGGGTGCTCATTGCTCAGGGTGCTGGGTGCTCAGTGCTCATGGTGCTCGGTGCTCGGGGCACTGGGTGCTCAGTGCTCAGGGTGCTCGGAGCTCAGTACTCAGGGTGCTGGGTGCTCAGTTCTCGGGGTGCTCGGTGCTCAGTACTCAGGGTGCTGGGTGCTCAGTGCTCGGGGTGCTCGGTGCTCAGTACGTTGGGTGCTCACTACTCAGGGTGCTGGGTACTCAGTGCTCCGGGCTGCTGGGTGCTCGGTGCTCAGGGTGCTGGGTGCTCAGTACTCAGGGTGCTGGGTGCTCAGTGCTCGGGGTGCTGGGTGCTCAGTACTCAGGGTGCTGGGTGCTCAGTACTCAGGGTCCTGGGTGCTCAGTACTCGGGTGCTGGGTGCTCAGTGCTCAGGGTGCTGGGTGCTCAGTGCTCGGGGTGCTGGGTGCTCAGTGCTCAGTACTCAGGGTGCTGGGTGTTCAGTGCTCGGGGTGCTGGGTGCTCAGTGCTCAGTACTCAGGGTGTTGGGTGCTCAGTGCTCAGGGTGCTGGGTGCTCAGTGCTCAGGGTGCTGGGTGCTCAGTACTCAGGGTGCTCAGGGCTCAGTACTCGGGGTGCTGGGTGCTCAGTGCTCAGGGTGCTCAGTGCTCAGTGCTCAGGGTGCCGGGTGCTCAGTGCTCGGAGCGCTGGGTGCGCAGTGCTCGGGGTGCTGGGTGCTCAGTACTCAGGGTGCTGGGTGCTCAGTGCTCTGGGTGCTCAGTGCTCAGTACTCAGTGCTCAGGGTGCTCAGTGCTCAGTGCTCAGGGTGCTGGGTGTTCAGTACTCAGGGTGCTGGGTGCTCAGTACTCAGGGTGCTGGGTGCTCAGTGCTCAGGGTGCTGGGTGCTCAGTGCTCGGGGTGCTCAGTACTCAGGGTGCTGTGTGTTCAGTGCTCAGGGTACTGGGTGCTCAGTACTCAGGGTGATCGGTGCTTAGTACTCAGGGTGCTGGGTGCTCAGTACTCCGGGTGCTGGGTGCTCAGTGCTCGGGGTGCTCCGAGCTCAGTACTCCGGGTGATGGGTGCTCAGTTCTCGGGGTGATCGGTGCTCAGTACTCAGAGTGCTGGGTGCTCAGTGCTCGGAGTGCTCGGTGCTGAGTACATTGGGTGCTCACTACTCAGGGTGCTGGGTGCTCAGTGCTCAGTGTGCTGGGTGCTCAGTGCTCAGGGTGCTGGGTGCTCAGTGCTCAGGGTGCTGGGTGCTCAGTATTCAGGGTGCTGGGTGCTCAGTGCTCGGGGTGCTGGGTGCTCAGTGCTCAGGGTGCTGGGTGCTCAGTACTCAGGGTGCTGGGTGCTCAGTACTCGGGGTGCTGGGCGCTCAGTACTCAGGGTGCTGGGTGCTCAGTGCTCAGGGTGCTGGGTGCTCAGTACTCGGGTGCTGCGTGCTCAGTGCTCAGGGTGCTGGGTGCTCAGTGCTCGGGGTGCTGGGTGCTCAGTGCTCAGTATTCAGGGTGCTGGGTGCTCAGTGCTCGTTGTGCTGGGTGCTCAGTGCTCAGTACTCAGGGTGCTGGGTGTTCAGTGCTCAGGGTGCTGTGTGCTCAGTGCTCAGGGTGCTGGGTGCTCAGTGCTCAGGGTGCTGGGTACTCAGTGCTCAGGGTGCTGGGTGCTCAGTACTCAGGGTGCTGGGTGCTCATTACTCAGGGTGCTGGGTGCTCAGTGCTCGGGTGCTGGGTGCTCAGTGCTCGCTGTGCTGGGTGCTCAGTGCTCGAGGTGCTCAGTACTCAGGGTGCTGTGTGTTCAGTGCTCAGGGTGCTGGGTGCTCAGTACTCAGGGTGCTCGGTGCTTAGTACTCAGGGTGCTGGGTGCTCAGTACTCCGGGTGCTGGGTTCTCAGTGCTCAGGGTTCTCGGTGCTCAGTGCTCAAGGTGCTGGGTGCTCAGTACTCATGGTGCTCATTGCTCAGGGTGCTGGGTGCTCAGTGCTCAGGGTGCTCGGTGCTCGGGGCACTGGGTGCTCAGTGCTCAGGGTGCTCAGAGCTCAGTACTCAGGGTGCTGGGTGCTCCGTGCTCGGGGGGCTCGGTGCTCAGTACTCAGGGTGCTGGGTGCTCAGTGCTCGGGGTGCTCGGTGCTCAGTACGTTGGGTGCTCACTACTCAGGGTGCTGGGTGCTCAGTGCTCAGGGTGCTGGGTGCTCGGTGCTCAGGGTGCTGGGTGCTCAGTACTCAGGGTGCTGGGTGCTCAGTGCTCAGGGTGCTGGGTACTCAGTGCTCAGGGTGCTGGGTGCTCAGTACTCAGGGTGCTCAGTGCTCATTAATCGGGGTGCTGGGTGTTCAGTGCTCGGGGTGCTGGGTGCTCAGTGCTCAGTACTCAGGGTTCTGGGTGCTCAGTGCTCAGGGTGCTGGTTGCTCAGTGCTCAGGGTGCTGGGTGCTCAGTGCTCAGGGTGCTGGGTACTCAGTGCTCAAGGTGCTGGGTGCTCAGTACTCAGGGTGCTCATTGCTCAGGGTGCTGGGTGCTCAGTGCTCATGGTGCTCGGTGCTCGGGGCACTGGGTGCTCAGTGCTCAGGGTGCTCAGAGCTCAGTACTCAGGGTGCTGGGTGCTCAGTGCTCGGGGTGCTCGGTGCTCAGTACTCAGGGTGCTGGGTGCTCAGTGCTCGGGGTGCTCGGTGCTCAGTACGTTGGGTGCTCACTACTCAGGGTGCTGTGTGCTCAGTGCTCAGGGTGCTGGGTTCTCGGTGCTCAGGGTGCTGGGTGCTCAGTACTCAGGGTGCTGGGTGCTCAGTGCTCAGGGTGCTGGGTACTCAGTGCTCAGGGTGCTGGGTGCTCAGTACTCAGGGTGCTGGGTGCTCAGTGCTCAGTACTCAGGGTGCTGGGTGCTCAGTGCTCAGGGTGCTGGGTGCTCAGTGCTCAGGGTGCTAGGTGCTCAGTGCTCAGGGTGCTGGGTACTCAGTGCTCAGGGTGCTGGGTGCTCAGTACTCAGGGTGCTCAGTGCTCAGTACTCGGGGTGCTGGGTGCTCAGTGCTCAGGGTGCTCAGTGCTCAGTACTCGGGGTGCTGTGTGCTCAGTGCTCAGGGTGCTCAGTGCTCAGTGCTCAGGGTGCTGGGTGCTCAGTGCTCGGGGCGCTGGGTGCTAAGTGCTCAGGGTGCTGGGTGCTCAGTACTCAGGGTGCTGGGTGCTCAGTACTCGGGGTGCTGGGCGCTCAGTACTCAGGGTGCTGGGTGCTCAGTACTCAGGGGGCTGGGTGCTCAGTACTCGGGTGCTGGGTGCTCAGTGCTCAGGGTGCTGGGTGCTCAGTGCTCAGTACTCAGGGTGCTTTGTGCTCAGTGCTCGTTGTGCTGGGTGCTCAGTGCTCAGTACTCAGGGTGCTGGGTGCTCAGTGCTCAGGGTGCTGTGTGCTCAGTGCTCAGGGTGCTGGGTGCTCAGTGCTCAGGGTGCTGGGTACTCAGTGCTCAGGGTGCTGGGTGCTCAGTACTCAGGGTGCTGGGTGCTCATTACTCAGGGTGCTGGGTGCTCAGTGCTCGGGTGCTGGGTGCTCAGTGCTCGCGGTGCTGGGTGCTCAGTGCTCGGGGAGCTCGGTGCTCAGTACTCAGGGTGCTGGGTGCTCAGTGCTCGAGGTGCTCAATACTCAGGGTGCTGTGTATTCAGTGCTCAGGGTGCTGGGTGCTCAGTACTCAGGGTGCTCGGTGCTTAGTACTCAGGGTGCTGGGTGCTCAGTACTCAGGGTCCTGGGTGCTCAGTACTCGGGTGCTGGGTGCTCAGTGCTCAGGGTGCTGGGTGCTCAGTGCTCGGGGTGCTGGGTGCTCAGTGCTCAGTACTCAGGGTGCTGGGTGTTCAGTGCTCGGGGTGCTGGGTGCTTAGTGCTCAGTACTCAGGGTGTTGGGTGCTCAGTGCTCAGGGTGCTGGGTGCTCAGTGCTCAGGGTGCTGGGTGCTCAGTACTCAGGGTGCTCAGGGCTCAGTACTCGGGGTGCTGGGTGCTCAGTGCTCAGGGTGCTCAGTGCTCAGTGCTCAGGGTGCCGGGTGCTCAGTGCTCGGGGCGCTGGGTGCTCAGTGCTCGGGGTGCTGGGTGCTCAGTACTCAGGGTGCTTGGTGCTCAGTGCTCTGGGTGCTCAGTGCTCAGTACTCAGTGCTCAGGGTACTCAGTGCTCAGTGCTCAGGGTGCTGGGTGTTCAGTACTCAGGGTGCTGGGTGCTCAGTACTCAGGGTGCTGGGTGCTCAGTGCTCAGGGTGCTGGGTGCTCAGTGCTCGGGGTGCTCAGTACTCAGGGTGTTGTGTGTTCAGTGCTCAGGGTACTGGGTGCTCAGTACTCAGGGTGATCGGTGCTTAGTACTCAGGGTGCTGGGTGCTCAGTACTCCGGGTGCTGGGTGCTCAGTGCTCGGGGTGCTCCGAGCTCAGTACTCAGGGTGATGGGTGCTCAGTTCTCGGGGTGATCGGTGCTCAGTACTCAGAGTGCTGGGTGCTCAGTGCTCGGAGTGCTCGGTGCTGAGTACATTGGGTGCTCACTACTCAGGGTGCTGGGTGCTCAGTGCTCAGTGTGCTGGGTGCTCAGTGCTCAGGGTGCTGGGTGCTCAGTGCTCAGGGTGCTTGGTGCTCAGTATTCAGGGTGCTGGGTGCTCAGTGCTCGGGGTGCTGGGTGCTCAGTGCTCAGCGTGCTGGGTGCTCAGTACTCAGGGTGCTGGGTGCTCAGTACTCGGGGTGCTGGGCGCTCAGTACTCAGGGTTCTGGGTGCTCAGTACTCAGGGTGCTGGGTGCTCAGTACTCGGGTGCTGGGTGCTCAGTGCTCAGGGTGCTGGGTGCTCAGTGCTCGGGGTGCTGGGTGCTCAGTGCTCAGTACTCAGGGTGCTGGGTGCTCAGTGCTCGTTGTGCTGGGTGCTCAGTGCTCAGTACTCAGGGTGCTGGGTGTTCAGTGCTCAGGGTGCTGTGTGCTCAGTGCTTAGGGTGCTGGGTGCTCAGTGCTCAGGGTGCTGGGTACTCAGTGCTCAGGGTGCTGGGTGCTCAGTACTCAGGGTGCTGGGTGCTCATTACTCAGGGTGCTGGGTGCTCAGTGCTCGGGTGCTGGGTGCTCAGTGCTCGCGGTGCTGGGTGCTCAGTGCTCGAGGTGCTCAGTACTCAGGGTGCTGTGTGTTCATTGCTCAGGGTGCTGGGTGCTCAGTACTCAGGGTGCTCGGTGCTTAGTACTCAGGGTGCTGGGTGCTCAGTACTCCGGGTGCTGGGTGCTCAGTGCTCAGGGTTCTCGGTGCTCAGTGCTCAAGGTGCTGGGTGCTCAGTACTCATGGTGCTCATTGCTCAGGGTGCTGGGTGCTCAGTGCTCAGGGTGCTCGGTGCTCGGGGCACTGGGTGCTCAGTGCTCAGGGTGCTCAGAGCTCAGTACTCAGGGTGCTGGGTGCTCCGTGCTCGGGGTGCTCGGTGCTCAGTACGTTGGGTGCTCACTACTCAGGGTGCTGGGTGCTCAGTGCTCAGGGTGCTGGGTGCTCGGTGCTCAGGGTGCTGGGTGCTCAGTACTCAGGGTGCTGGGTGCTCAGTGCTCAGGGTGCTGGGTACTCAGTGCTCAGGGTGCTGGGTGCTCAGTACTCAGGGTGCTCAGTGCTCAGTACTCGGGGTGCTGGGTGTTCAGTGCTCGGGGTGCTGGGTGCTCAGTGCTCAGTACTCAGGGTTCTGGGTGCTCAGTGCTCAGGGTGCTGGGTGCTCAGTGCTCAGGGTGCTGGGTGCTCAGTGCTCAGGGTGCTGGGTACTCAGTGCTCAAGGTGCTGGGTGCTCAGTACTCAGGGTGCTCATTGCTCAGGGTGCTGTGTGCTCAGTGCTCAGGGTGCTCGGTGCTCGGGGCACTGGGTGCTCAGTGCTCAGGGTGCTCAGAGCTCAGTACTCAGGGTGCTGGGTGCTCAGTGCTCGGGGTGCTCGGTGCTCAGTACTCAGGGTGCTGGGTGCTCAGTGCTCGGGGTGCTCGGTGCTCAGTACGTTGGGTGCTCACTACTCAGGGTGCTGGGTGCTCAGTGCTCAGGGTGCTGGGGTCTCGGTGCTCAGGGTGCTGGGTGCTCAGTACTCAGGGTGCTGGGTGCTCAGTGCTCAGGGTGCTGGGTACTCAGTGCTCAGGGTGCTGGGTGCTCAGTACTCAGGGTGCTGGGTGCTCAGTGCTCAGTACTCAGGGTGCTGGGTGCTCAGTGCTCAGGGTGCTGGGTGCTCAGTGCTCAGGGTGCTAGGTGCTCAGTGCTCAGGGTGCTGGGTACTCAGTGCTCAGGGTGCTGGGTGCTCAGTACTCAGGGTGCTCAGTGCTCAGTACTCGGGGTGCTGGGTGCTCAGTGCTCAGGGTGCTCAGTGCTCAGTACTCGGGGTGCTGTGTGCTCAGTGCTCAGGGTGCTCAGTGCTCAGTGCTCAGGGTGCTGGGTGCTCAGTGCTCGGGGCGCTGGGTGCTCAGTGCTCAGGGTGCTGGGTGCTCAGTACTCAGGGTGCTGGGTGCTCAGTACTCGGGGTGCTGGGCGCTCAGTACTCAGGGTGCTGGGTGCTCAGTACTCAGGGTGCTGGGTGCTCAGTACTCGGGTGCTGGGTGCTCAGTGCTCAGGGTGCTGGGTGCTCAGTGCTCGGGGTGCTGGGTGCTCAGTGCTCAGTACTCAGGGTGCTTTGTGCTCAGTACTCGTTGTGCTGGGTGCTCAGTGCTCAGTACTCAGGGTGCTGGGTGTTCAGTGCTCAGGGTGCTGTGTGCTCAGTGCTCAGGGTGCTGGGTGCTCAGTGCTCAGGGTGCTGGGTACTCAGTGCTCAGGGTGCTGGGTGCTCAGTACTCAGGGTGCTGGGTGCTCATTACTCAGGGTGCTGGGTGCTCAGTGCTCGGGTGCTGGGTGCTCAGTGCTCGCGGTGCTGGGTGCTCAGTGCTCGGGGAGCTCGGTGCTCAGTACTCAGGGTGCTGGGTGCTCAGTGCTCGAGGTGCTCAATACTCAGGGTGCTGTGTGTTCAGTGCTCAGGGTGTTGGGTGCTCCGTTCTCGGGGTGATCGGTGCTCAGTACTCAGAGTGCTGGGTGCTCAGTGCTCGGGGTGCTCGGTGCTGAGTACATTGGGTGCTCACTACTCAGGGTGCTGGGTGCTCAGTGCTCAGTGTGCTGGGTGCTCAGTGCTCAGGGTGCTGGGTGCTCAGTGCTCAGGGTGCTGGGTGCTCAGTATTCAGGGTGCTGGGTGCTCAGTGCTCGGGGTGCTGGGTGCTCAGTGCTCAGGGTGCTGGGTGCTCAGTACTCAGGGTGCTGGGTGCTCAGTACTCGGGGTGCTGGGCGCTCAGTACTCAGGGTGCTGGGTGCTCAGTACTCAGGGTGCTGGGTGCTCAGTACTCGGGTGCTGGGTGCTCAGTGCTCAGGGTGCTGGGTGCTCAGTGCTCGGGGTGCTGGGTGCTCAGTACTCAGGGTGCTGGGTGCTCAGTGCTCGTTGTGCTGGGTGCTCAGTGCTCAGTACTCAGGGTGCTGGGTGTTCAGTGCTCAGGGTGCTGTGTGCTCAGTGCTCAGGGTGCTAAGTACTCAGGGTGCTGGGTGCTCAGTACTCCGGGTGCTGGGTGCTCAGTGCTCGGGGTTCTCTGTGCTCAGTGCTCAAGGTGCTGGGTGCTCAGTACTCAGGGTGCTCATTGCTCAGGGTGCTGGGTGCTCAGTGCTCAGGGTGCTCGGTGCACGGGGCACTGGGTGCTCAGTGCTCAGGGTGCTCAGAGCTCAGTACTCAGGATGCTGGGTGCTCAGTGCTCGGGGTGCTCGGTGCTCAGTACTCAGGGTGCTGGGTGCTCAGTACTCAGGGTCCTGGGTGCTCAGTACTCGGGTGCTGGGTGCTCAGTGCTCAGGGTGCTGGGTGCTCAGTGCTCGGGTTGCTGGGTGCTCAGTGCTCAGTACTCAGGGTGCTGGGTGTTCAGTGCTCGGGGTGCTGGGTGCTCAGTGCTCAGTACTCAGGGTGTTGGGTGCTAAGTGCTCAGGGTGCTGGGTGCTCAGTACTCAGGGTCCTGGGTGCTCAGTACTCGGGTGCTGGGTGCTCAGTGCTCAGGGTGCTGGGTGCTCAGTGCTCGGGGTGCTGGATGCTCAGTGCTCAGTACCCAGGGTGCTGGGTGTTCAGTGCTCGGGGTGCTGGGTTCTCAGTGCTCAGTACTCAGGGTGTTGGGTGCTAAGTGCTCAGGGTGCTGGGTGCTCAGTGCTCAGGGTGCTGGGTGCTCAGTACTCAGGGTGCTCAGGGCTCAGTACTCGGGGTGCTGGGTGCTCAGTGCTCAGGGTGCTCAGTGCTCAGTGCTCAGGGTGCCGGGTGCTCAGTGCTCGGGGCGCTGGGTGCTCAGTGCTCGGTGTGCTGGGTGCTCAGTACTCAGGGTGCTGGGTGCTCAGTACTCAGGGTGCTGGGTGCTCAGTGCTCAGGGTGCTGGGTGCTCAGTGCTCGGGGTGCTAAGTACTCAGGGTGCTGTGTGTTCAGTGCTCAGGGTACTGGGTGCTCAGTACTCAGGGTGATCGGTGCTTAGTACTCAGGGTTCTGGGTGCTCAGTACTCCGGGTGCTGGGTGCTCAGTGCTCGGGGTGCTCCGAGCTCAGTACTCAGGGTGATGGGTGCTCAGTTCTCGGGGTGATCGGTGCTCAGTACTCAGAGTGCTGGGTGCTCAGTGCTCGGGGTGCTCGGTGCTGAGTACATTGGGTGCTCACTACTCAGGGTGCTGGGTGCTCAGTGCTCAGTGTGCTGTGTGCTCAGTGCTCAGAGTGCTGGGTGCTCAGTGCTCAGGGTGCTGGGTGCTCAGTATTCAGGGTGCTGGGTGCTCAGTGCTCGGGGTGCTGGGTGCTCAGTGCTCAGGGTGCTGGGTGCTCAGTACTCAGGGTGCTGGGTGCTCAGTACTCGGGGTGCTGGGCGCTCAGTACTCAGGGTGCTGGGTGCTCAGTACTCAGGGTGCTGGGTGCTCAGTACTCGGGTGCTGGGTGCTCAGTGCTCGGGTGCTGGGTGCTCAGTGCTCGGGGTGCTGGGTGCTCAGTGCTCAGGGTGCTGGGTGCTCAGTACTCAGGGTGCTGGGTGCTCAGTACTCGGGGTGCTGGGCGCTCAGTACTCAGGGTGCTGGGTGCTCAGTGCTCAGGGTGCTGGGTGCTCAGTGCTCAGGGTGCTGCGTGCTCAGTGCTCAGGGTGCTGGGTACTCAGTGCTCAGGGTGCTGGGTGCTCAGTACTCAGGGTGCTGGGTGCTCATTACTCAGGGTGCTGGGTGCTCAGTGCTCGGGTGCTGGGTGCTCAGTGCTCGCGGTGCTGGGTGCTCAGTGCTCGAGGTGCTCAGTACTCAGGGTGCTGTGTGTTCAGTGCTCAGGGTGCTGGGTGCTCAGTACTCAGGGTGCTCGGTGCTTAGTACTCAGGGTGCTGGGTGCTCAGTGCTCAGGGTGCTGTGTGCTCAGTGCTCAGGGTGCTGGGTGCTCAGTGCTCAGGCTGCTGGGTACACAGTACTCAGGGTGCTGGGTGCTCAGTGCTCGGGGTGCTATGTGCTCTGTGCTCGCGGTGCTGGGTGCTCAGTGCTCGGGGTGCTGGGTGCTCAGTGCTCGGGGTGCTATGTGCTCAGTGCTCGCGGTGCTGGGTGCTCAGTGCTCGGGGTGCTCGGTGCTCAGTACTCAGGGTGCTGGGTGATCAGTGCTCGAGGTGCTCAATACTCAGGGTGCTGTGTGTTCAGTGCTCGGGGCGCTGGGTGCTCAGTACTCCGGGTGCTGGGTGCTCAGTGCTCAGGGTGCTCGGTGCTCGGGGCACTGGGTGCTCAGTGCTCAGGGTGCTCGGAGCTCAGTACTCAGGGTGCTCATTGCTCAGGGTGCTGGGTGCTCAGTGCTCAGGGTGCTCGGTGCTCGGGGCACTGGGTGCTCAGTGCTCAGGGTGCTCCGAGCTCAGTACTCAGGGTGCTGGGTGCTCAGTTCTCGGGGTGCTCGGTGCTCAGTACTCAGTGTGCTGGGTGCTCAGTGCTCGGGGTGCTCGGTGCTCAGTACGTTGGGTGCTCACTACTCAGGGTGCTGGGTACTCAGTGCTCAGGGTGCTGGGTGCTCGGTGCTCAGGGTGCTGGGTGCTCAGTACTCAGGGTGTTGGGTGCTCAGTGCTCGGGGTGCTGGGTGCTCAGTACTCAGGGTGCTGGGTGCTCAGTACTCAGGGTCCTGGGTGCTCAGTACTCGGGTGCTGTGTGTTCAGTGCTCAGGGTACTGGGTGCTCAGTACTCAGGGTGATCGCTGCTTAGTACTCAGGGTGCTGGGTGCTCAGTACTCCGGGTGCTGGGTGCTCAGTGCTCGGGGTGCTCCGAGCTCAGTACTCAGGGTGATGGGTGCTCAGTTCTCGGGGTGATCGGTGCTCAGTACTCAGAGTGCTGGGTGCTCAGTGCTCGGGGTGCTCGGTGCTGAGTACATTGGGTGCTCACTACTCAGGGTGCTGGGTGCTCAGTGCTCAGTGTGCTGGGTGCTCAGTGCTCAGGGTGCTGGGTGCTCAGTGCTCAGGGTGCTGGGTGCTCAGTATTCAGGGTGCTGGGTGCTCAGTGCTCGGGGTGCTGGGTGCTCAGTGCTCAGGGTGCTGGGTGCTCAGTACTCAGGGTGCTGGGTGCTCAGTACTCGGGGTGCTGGGCGCTCAGTACTCAGGGTGCTGGGTGCTCAGTACTCAGGGTGCTGGGTGCTCAGTACTCGGGTGCTGGGTGCTCAGTGCTCAGGGTGCTGGGTGCTCAGTGCTCGGGGTGCTGGGTGCTCAGTGCTCAGTACTCAGGGTGCTGGGTGCTCAGTGCTCGTTGTGCTGGGTGCTCAGTGCTCAGTACTCAGGGTGCTGGGTGTTCAGTGCTCAGGGTGCTGTGTGCTCAGTGCTCAGGGTGCTGCGTGCTCAGTGCTCAGGGTGCTGGGTACTCAGTGCTCAGGGTGCTGGGTGCTCAGTACTCAGGGTGCTGGGTGCTCATTACTCAGGGTGCTGGGTGCTCAGTGCTCGGGTGCTGGGTGCTCAGTGCTCGCGGTGCTGGGTGCTCAGTGCTCGAGGTGCTCAGTACTCAGGGTGCTGTGTGTTCAGTGCTCAGGGTGCTGGGTGCTCAGTACTCAGGGTGCTCGGTGCTTAGTACTCAGGGTGCTGGGTGCTCAGTGCTCAGGGTGTTGTGTGCTCAGTGCTCAGGGTGCTGGGTGCTCAGTGCTCAGGCTGCTGGGTACACAGTACTCAGGGTGCTGGGTGCTCAGTGCTCGGGGTGCTATGTGCTCTGTGCTCGCGGTGCTGGGTGCTCAGTGCTCGGGGTGCTGGGTGCTCAGTGCTCGGGGTGCTATGTGCTCAGTGCTCGCGGTGCTGGGTGCTCAGTGCTCGCAGTGCTGGGTGCTCAGTGCTCGGGGTGCTCGGTGCTCAGTACTCAGGGTGCTGGGTGCTCAGTGCTCGAGGTGCTCAGTACTCAGGGTGCTGTGTGTTCAGTGCTCGGGGCGCTGGGTGCTCAGTACTCCGGGTGCTGGGTGCTCAGTGCTCAGGCTGCTCGGTGCTCAGTACTCAGGGTGCTGGGTGCTCAGTGCTCGAGGTGCTCAATACTCAGGGTGCTGTGTGTTCAGTGCTCAGGGTGCTGGGTGCTCAGTACTCAGGGTGCTCGGTGCTTAGTACTCAGGGTGCTGGGTGCTCAGTACTCCGGGTGCTGGGTGCTCAGTGCTCGGGGTTCTCGGTGCTCAGTGCTCAAGGTGCTGGGTGCTCAGTACTCAGGGTGCTCATTGCTCAGGGTGCTGGGTGCTCAGTGCTCAGGGTGCTCGGTGCTCGGGGCACTGGGTGCTCAGTGCTCAGGGTGCTCAGAGCTCAGTACTCAGGGTGCTGGGTGCTCAGTGCTCGGGGTGCTCGGTGCTCAGTACTCAGGGTGCTGGGTGCTCAGTACTCAGGGTCCTGGGTGCTCAGTACTCGGGTGCTGGGTGCTCAGTGCTCAGGGTGCTGGGTGCTCAGTGCTCGGGGTGCTGGGTGCTCAGTGCTCAGTACTCAGGGTGCTGGGTGTTCAGTGCTCGGGGTGCTGGGTGCTCAGTGCTCAGGGTGCTGGGTGCTCAGTATTCAGGGTGCTGGGTGCTCAGTGCTCAGGGTGCTGGGTGCTCAGTATTCAGGGTGCTGGGTGCTCAGTGCTCGGGGTGCTGGGTGCTCAGTGCTCAGGGTGCTGGGTGCTCAGTACTCAGGGTGCTGGGTGCTCAGTACTCGGGGTGCTGGGCGCTCAGTACTCAGGGTGCTGGGTGCTCAGTACTCAGGGTGCTGGGTGCTCAGTACTCGGGTGCTGGGTGCTCAGTGCTCAGGGTGCTGGGTGCTCAGTGCTCGGGGTGCTGGGTGCTCAGTGCTCAGTACTCAGGGTGCTGGGTGCTCAGTGCTCGTTGTGCTGGGTGCTCAGTGCTCAGTACTCAGGGTGCTGGGTGTTCAGTGCTCAGGGTGCTGTGTGCTCAGTGCTCAGGGTGCTGCGTGCTCAGTGCTCAGGGTGCTGGGTACTCAGTGCTCAGGGTGCTGGGTGCTCAGTACTCAGGGTGCTGGGTGCTCATTACTCAGGGTGCTGGGTGCTCAGTGCTCGGGTGCTGGGTGCTCAGTGCTCGCGGTGCTGGGTGCTCAGTGCTCGAGGTGCTCAGTACTCAGGGTGCTGTGTGTTCAGTGCTCAGGGTGCTGGGTGCTCAGTACTCAGGGTGCTCGGTGCTTAGTACTCAGGGTGCTGGGTGCTCAGTGCTCAGGGTGTTGTGTGCTCAGTGCTCAGGGTGCTGGGTGCTCAGTGCTCAGGCTGCTGGGTACACAGTACTCAGGGTGCTGGGTGCTCAGTGCTCGGGGTGCTATGTGCTCTGTGCTCGCGGTGCTGGGTGCTCAGTGCTCGGGGTGCTGGGTGCTCAGTGCTCGGGGTGCTATGTGCTCAGTGCTCGCGGTGCTGGGTGCTCAGTGCTCGCAGTGCTGGGTGCTCAGTGCTCGGGGTGCTCGGTGCTCAGTACTCAGGGTGCTGGGTGCTCAGTGCTCGAGGTGCTCAGTACTCAGGGTGCTGTGTGTTCAGTGCTCGGGGCGCTGGGTGCTCAGTACTCCGGGTGCTGGGTGCTCAGTGCTCAGGCTGCTCGGTGCTCAGTACTCAGGGTGCTGGGTGCTCAGTGCTCGAGGTGCTCAATACTCAGGGTGCTGTGTGTTCAGTGCTCAGGGTGCTGGGTGCTCAGTACTCAGGGTGCTCGGTGCTTAGTACTCAGGGTGCTGGGTGCTCAGTACTCCGGGTGCTGGGTGCTCAGTGCTCGGGGTTCTCGGTGCTCAGTGCTCAAGGTGCTGGGTGCTCAGTACTCAGGGTGCTCATTGCTCAGGGTGCTGGGTGCTCAGTGCTCAGGGTGCTCGGTGCTCGGGGCACTGGGTGCTCAGTGCTCAGGGTGCTCAGAGCTCAGTACTCAGGGTGCTGGGTGCTCAGTGCTCGGGGTGCTCGGTGCTCAGTACTCAGGGTGCTGGGTGCTCAGTACTCAGGGTCCTGGGTGCTCAGTACTCGGGTGCTGGGTGCTCAGTGCTCAGGGTGCTGGGTGCTCAGTGCTCGGGGTGCTGGGTGCTCAGTGCTCAGTACTCAGGGTGCTGGGTGTTCAGTGCTCGGGGTGCTGGGTGCTCAGTGCTCAGTACTCAGGGTGCTGGGTGTTCAGTGCTCGGGGTGCTGGGTGCTCAGTGCTCAGTACTCAGGGTGTTGGGTGCTAAGTGCTCAGGGTGCTGGGTGCTCAGTACTCAGGGTCCTGGGTGCTCAGTACTCGGGTGCTGGGTGCTCAGTGCTCAGGGTGCTGGGTGCTCAGTGCTCGGGGTGCTGGGTGCTCAGTGCTCAGTACCCAGGGTGCTGGGTGTTCAGTGCTCGGGGTGCTGGGTTCTCAGTGCTCAGTACTCAGGGTGTTGGGTGCTAAGTGCTCAGGGTGCTGGGTGCTCAGTGCTCAGGGTGCTGGGTGCTCAGTACTCAGGGTGCTCAGGGCTCAGTACTCGGGGTGCTGGGTGCTCAGTGCTCAGGGTGCTCAGTGCTCAGTGCTCAGGGTGCCGGGTGCTCAGTGCTCGGGGCGCTGGGTGCTCAGTGCTCGGTGTGCTGGGTGCTCAGTACTCAGGGTGCTGGGTGCTCAGTACTCAGGGTGCTGGGTGCTCAGTGCTCAGGGTGCTGGGTGCTCAGTGCTCGGGGTGCAAAGTACTCAGGGTGCTGTGTGTTCAGTGCTCAGGGTACTGGGTGCTCAGTACTCAGGGTGATCGGTGCTTACTACTCAGGGTGCTGGGTGCTCAGTACTCCGGGTGCTGGGTGCTCAGTGCTCGGGGTGCTCCGAGCTCAGTACTCAGGGTGATGGGTGCTCAGTTCTCGGGGTGATCGGTGCTCAGTACTCAGAGAGCTGGGTGCTCAGTGCTCGGGGTGCTCGGTGCTGAGTACATTGGGTGCTCACTACTCAGGGTGCTGGGTGCTCAGTGCTCAGTGTGTTGGGTGCTCAGTGCTCAGGGGGCTGGGTGCTCAGTGCTCAGGGTGCTGGGTGCTCAGTATTCAGGGTGCTGGGTGCTCAGTGCTCGGGGTGCTGGGTGCTCAGTGCTCAGGGTGCTGGGTGCTCAGTACTCAGGGTGCTGGGTGCTCAGTACTCGGGGTGCTGGGCGCTCAGTACTCAGGGTGCTGGGTGCTCAGTACTCAGTGTGCTGGGTGCTCAGTACTCGGGTGCTGGGTGCTCAGTGCTCAGGGTGCTGGGTGCTCAGTGCTCGGGGTGCTGGGTGCTCAGTGCTCAGTACTCAGGGTGCTGGGTGCTCAGTGCTCGTTGTGCTGGGTGCTCAGTGCTCAGTACTCAGGGTGCTGGGTGTTCAGTGCTCAGGGTGCTGTGTGCTCAGTGCTCAGGGTGCTGCGTGCTCAGTGCTCAGGGTGCTGGGTACTCAGTGCTCAGGGTGCTGGGTGCTCAGTACTCAGGGTGCTGGGTGCTCATTACTCAGGGTGCTGGGTGCTCAGTGCTCGGGTGCTGGGTGCTCAGTGCTCGCGGTGCTGGGTGCTCAGTGCTCGAGGTGCTCAGTACTCAGGGTGCTGTGTGTTCAGTGCTCAGGGTGCTGGGTGCTCAGTACTCAGGGTGCTCGGTGCTTAGTACTCAGGGTGCTGGGTGCTCAGTGCTCAGGGTGTTGTGTGCTCAGTGCTCAGGGTGCTGGGTGCTCAGTGCTCAGGCTGCTGGGTACACAGTACTCAGGGTGCTGGGTGCTCAGTGCTCGGGGTGCTAGGTGCTCTGTGCTCGCGGTGCTGGGTGCTCAGTGCTCGGGGTGCTGGGTGCTCAGTGCTCGGGGTGCTATGTGCTCAGTGCTCGCGGTGCTGGGTGCTCAGTGCTCGGGGTGCTCGGTGCTCAGTACTCAGGGTGCTGGGTGCTCAGTGCTCGAGGTGCTCAGTACTCAGGGTGCTGTGTGTTCAGTGCTCGGGGCGCTGGGTGCTCAGTACTCCGGGTGCTGGGTGCTCAGTGCTCAGGGTGCTCGGTGCTCAGTGCTCGTTGCGCTGGGTGCTCAGTGCTCAGTACTCAGGGTGCTGGGTGTTCAGTGCTCAGGGAGCTGTGTGCTCAGTGCTCAGGGTGCTGCGTGCTCAGTGCTCAGGGTGCTGGGTACTCAGTGCTCAGGGTGCTGGGTGCTCAGTACTCAGGGTGCTGGGTGCTCATTACTCAGGGTGCTGGGTGCTCAGTGCTCGGGTGCTGGGTGCTCAGTGCTCGCGGTGCTGGGTGCTCAGTGCTCGAGGTGCTCAGTACTCAGGGTGCTGTGTGTTCAGTGCTCAGGGTGCTGGGTGCTCAGTGCTCAGGGTGCTGTGTGCTCAGTGCTCAGGGTGCTGGGTGCTCAGTGCTCAGGCTGCTGGGTACACAGTACTCAGGGTGCTGGGTGCTCAGTGCTCGGGGTGCTATGTGCTCTGTGCTCGCGGTGCTGGGTGCTCAGTGCTCGGGGTGCTGGGTGCTCAGTGCTCGGGGTGCTATGTGCTCAGTGCTCGCATTGCTGGGTGCTCAGTGCTCGAGGTGCTCAGTACTCAGGGTGCTGGGTGCTCAGTGCTCGAGGTGCTCAGTACTCAGGGTGCTGTGTGTTCAGTGCTCGGGGCGCTGGGTGCTCAGTACTCTGGGTGCTGGGTGCTCAGTGCTCAGGGTGCTCGGTGCTCGGGGCACTGGGTGCTCAGTGCTCAGGGTGCTCGGAGCTCAGTACTCAGGGTGCTGGGTGCTCAGTGCTCGGGGTGCTCGGTGCTCAGTACTCAGGGTGCTGGGTGCTCAGTACTCAGGGTGCTCATTGCTCAGGGTGCTGGGTGCTCAGTGCTCAGGGTGCTCGGTGCTCGGGGCACTGGGTGCTCAGTGCTCAGGGTGCTCGGAGCTCAGTACTCAGGGTGCTGGGTGCTCAGTTCTCGGGGTGCTCGGTGCTCAGTACTCAGGGTGCTGGGTGCTCAGTGCTCGGGGTGCTCGGTGCTCAGTACGTTGGGTGCTCACTACTCAGGGTGCTGGGTACTCAGTGCTCAGGGTGCTGGGTGCTCGGTGCTCAGGGTGCTGTGTGCTCAGTACTCAGGGTGTTGGGTGCTCAGTGCTCGGGGTGCTGGGTGCTCAGTACTCAGGGTGCTGGGTGCTCAGTACTCAGGGTCCTGGGTGCTCAGTACTCGGGTGCTGGGTGCTCAGTGCTCAGGGTGCTGGGTGCTCAGTGCTCGGGGTGCTGGGTGCTCAGTGCTCAGTACTCAGGGTGCTGGGTGTTCAGTGCTCGGGGTGCTGGGTGCTCAGTGCTCAGTACTCAGGGTGTTGGGTGCTCATTGCTCAGGGTGCTGGGTGCTCAGTGCTCAGGGTGCTGGGTGCTCAGTACTCAGGGTGCTCAGGGCTCAGTACTCGGGGTGCTGGGTGCTCAGTGCTCAGGGTGCTCAGTGCTCAGTGCTCAGGGTGCTGGGTGTTCAGTACTCAGGGTGCTGGGTGCTCAGTACTCAGGGTGCTGGGTGCTCAGTGCTCAGGGTGCTGGGTGCTCAGTGCTCGGGGTGCTCAGTACTCAGGGTGCTGTGTGTTCAGTGCTCAGGGTACTGGGTGCTCAGTACTCAGGGTGATCGGTGCTTAGTACTCAGGGTGCTGGGTGCTCAGTACTCCGGGTGCTGGGTGCTCAGTGCTCGGGGTGCTCCGAGCTCAGTACTCAGGGTGATGGGTGCTCAGTTCTCGGGGTGATCGGTGCTCAGTACTCAGAGTGCTGGGTGCTCAGTGCTCGGAGTGCTCGGTGCTGAGTACATTGGGTGCTCACTACTCAGGGTGCTGGGTGCTCAGTGCTCAGTGTGCTGGGTGCTCAGTGCTCAGGGTGCTGGGTGCTCAGTGCTCAGGGTGCTGGGTGCTCAGTATTCAGGGTGCTGGGTGCTCAGTGCTCGGGGTGCTGGGTGCTCAGTGCTCAGGGTGCTGGGTGCTCAGTACTCAGGGTGCTGGGTGCTCAGTACTCGGGGTGCTGGGTGCTCAGTACTGAGGGTGCTGGGTGCTCAGTACTCAGGGTGCTGGGTGCTCAGTACTCGGGTGCTGGGTGCTCAGTGCTCAGGGTGCTGGGTGCTCAGTGCTCGGGGTGCTGGGTGCTCAGTGCTCAGTACTCAGGGTGCTGGGTGCTCAGTGCTCGTTGTGCTGGGTGCTCAGTGCTCAGTACTCAGGGTGCTGTGTGTTCAGTGCTCAGGGTGCTGGGTGCTCAGTACTCAGGGTGCTCGGTGCTTAGTACTCAGGGTGCTGGGTGCTCAGAACTCCGGGTGCTGGGTGCTCAGTGCTCAGGGTTCTCAGTGCTCAGTGCTCAAGGTGCTGGGTGCTCAGTACTCATGGTGCTCATTGCTCAGGGTGCTGGGTGCTCAGTGCTCAGGGTGCTCGGTGCTCGGGGCACTGTGTGCTCAGTGCTCAGGGTGCTCAGAGCTCAGTACTCAGGGTGCTGGGTGCTCCGTGCTCGGGGTGCTCGGTGCTCAGTACTCAGGGTGCTGTGTGTTCAGTGCTCGAGGTGCTCAATACTCAGGGTGCTGTGTGTTCAGTGCTCAGGGTGCTGGGTGCTCAGTACTCAGGGTGCTCGGTGCTTAGTACTCAGGGTGCTGGGTGCTCAGTACTCCGGGTGCTGGGTGCTCAGTGCTCGGGGTGCTCAATACTCAGGGTGCTGTGTGTTCAGTGCTCAGGGTGCTGGGTGCTCAGTACTCAGGGTGCTCGGTGCTTAGTACTCGGGGTGCTGGGTGCTCAGTGCTCAGGGTGCTCAGTGCTCAGTACTCGGGGTGCTGTGTGCTCAGTGCTCAGGGTGCTGGGTACTCAGTGCTCAGGGTGCTGGGTGCTCAGTACTCAGGGTGCTCAGTGCTCAGTACTCGGGGTGCTGGGTGCTCAGTGCTCAGGGTGCTCAGTGCTCAGTACTCGGGGTGCTGTGTGCTCAGTGCTCAGGGTGCTCAGTGCTCAGTGCTCGGGGTGCTGGGTGCTCAGTGCTCGGGGCGCTGGGTGCTCAGTTCTCGGGGTGCTGGGTGCTCAGTACTCGGGGTGCGGCGTGCTCAGTGCTCAGGGTGCTCAGTGCTCAGTACTCAGTGCTCAGGGTGCTCAGTGCTCAGTGCTCAGGGTGCTGGTTGTTCAGTACTCAGGGTGCTGGGTGCTCAGTGCTCAGGGTGCTGGGTACTCAGTGCTCAGGGTGCTGGGTGCTCAGTACTCAGGGTGCTCAGTGCTCAGTACTCGGGGTGCTGGGTGTTCAGTGCTCGGGGTGCTGGGTGCTCAGTGCTCAGTACTCAGGGTGCTGGGTGCTCAGTGCTCAGGGTGCTGGGTGCTCAGTGCTCAGGGTGCTGGGTGCTCAGTGCTCAGGGTGCTGGGTACTCAGTGCTCAGGGTGCTGGGTGCTCAGTACTCAGGGTGCTCAGTGCTCAGTACTCGGGGTGCTGGGTGCTCAGTGCTCAGGGTGCTCAGTGCTCAGTACTCGGGGTGCTGTGTGCTCAGTGCTCAGGGTGCTCAGTGCTCAGTGCTCGGGGTGCTGGGTGCTCAGTGCTCGGGGCGCTGGGTGCTCAGTTCTCGGGGTGCTGGGTGCTCAGTACTCGGGGTGCGGGGTGCTCAGTGCTCAGGGTGCTCAGTGCTCAGTACTCAGTGCTCAGGGTGCTCAGTGCTCAGTGCTCAGGGTGCTGGTTGTTCAGTACTCAGGGTGCTGGGTGCTCAGTACTCAGGGTGCTGGGTGCTCAGTGCTCAGGGTGCTGGGTGATCAGTGCTCGGGGTGCTCAGTACTCAGGGTGCTGTGTGTTCAGTGCTCAGGGTACTGGGTGCTCAGTACTCAGGGTGCTCGGTGCTTAGTACTCAGGGTGCTGGGTGCTCAGTACTCCGGGTGCTGGGTGCTCAGTGCTCGGGGTGCTCGTAGATCAGTACTCAGGGTGCTGCGTGCTCAGTTCTCGGGGTGATCGGTGCTCAGTACTCAGGGTGCTGGGTGCTCAGTGCTCGGGGTGCTCGGTGCTCAGTACGTTGGGTGCTCACTACTCAGGTTGCTGGGTGCTCAGTGCTCAGTGTGCTGGGTGCTCAGTGCTCAGGGTGCTGGGTGCTCAGTGCTCAGGGTGCTGGGTGCTCAGTGCTCAGGGTGCTGGGTGCTCAGTACTCAGGGTTCTGGGTGCTCAGTACTCAGGGTGCTGGGTGCTCAGTGCTCGGGGTGCTGGGTGCTCAGTGATCGGGGTGCTGGGTGCTCAGTGCTCGGGGTGCTCGGTGCTCAGTGCTCAAGGTGCTGGGTGCTCAGTACTCAGGGTGCTCATTGCTCAGGGTCCTGGGTGCTCAGTACTCAGGGTGCTGGGTGCTCAGTGCTCAGGGTGCTCGGTGCTCGGGGTGCTGGGTGCTCAGTGCTCGGGGTGCTCGGAGCTCAGTACTCAGGGTGCTGGGTGCTCAGTGCTCAGGGTGCTGGGTGCTCAGTGCTCAGGGTGCTGGGTGCTCAGTGCTCAGGGTGCTGGGTACTCAATGCTCAAGGTGCTGGGTGCTCAGTATTCAGGGTGCTCATTGCTCAGGGTGCTGGGTGCTCAGTGCTCAGGGTGCTCGGTGCTCGGGGCACTGGGTGCTCAGTGCTCAGGGTGCTCAGAGCTCAGTACTCAGGGTGCTGGGTGCTCAGTGCTCGGGGTGCTCGGTGCTCAGTACTTAGGGTGCTCACTACTCAGGGTGCTGGGTGCTCAGTGCTCAGGGTGCTGGGTGCTCGGTGCTCAGGGTGCTGGGTGCTCAGAACTCAGGGTGCTGGGTGCTCAGTGCTCAGGGTTCTCAGTGCTCAGTGCTCAAGGTGCTGGGTGCTCAGTACTCATGGTGCTCATTGCTCAGGGTGCTGGGTGCTCAGTGCTCAGGGTGCTCGGTGCTCGGGGCACTGTGTGCTCAGTGCTCAGGGTGCTCAGAGCTCAGTACTCAGGGTGCTGGGTGCTCCGTGCTCGGGGTGCTCGGTGCTCAGTACTCAGGGTGCTGTGTGTTCAGTGCTCGAGGTGCTCAATACTCAGGGTGCTGTGTGTTCAGTGCTCAGGGTGCTGGGTGCTCAGTACTCAGGGTGCTCGGTGCTTAGTACTCAGGGTGCTGGGTGCTCAGTACTCCGGGTGCTGGGTGCTCAGTGCTCGGGGTGCTCAATACTCAGGGTGCTGTGTGTTCAGTGCTCAGGGTGCTGGGTGCTCAGTACTCAGGGTGCTCGGTGCTTAGTACTCAGGGTGCTGGGTGCTCAGTACTCCGGGTGCTGGGTGCTCAGTGCTCGGGGTTCTCGGTGCTCAGTGCTCAAGGTGCTGGGTCCTCAGTACTCAGGGTGCTCATTGCTCAGGGTGCTGGGTGCTCAGTGCTCAGCGTGCTCGGTGCTCGGGGCACTGGGTGCTCAGTGCTCAGGGTGCTCAGAGCTCAGTACTCAGGGTGCTGGGTGCTCAGTGCTCGGGGTTCTCGGTGCTCAGTACTCAGGGTGCTGGGTGCTCAGTGCTCGGGGTGCTCGGTGCTCAGTACGTTGGGTGCTCACTACTCAGGGTGCTGGGTGCTCAGTGCTCAGGGTGCTGGGTGCTCGGTGCTCAGGGTGCTGGGTGCTCAGTACTCAGGGTGCTGGGTGCTCAGTGCTCAGGGTGCTGGGTACTCAGTGCTCAGGGTGCTGGGTGCTCAGTACTCAGGGTGCTTAGTGCTCAGTACTCGGGGTGCTGTGTGTTCAGTGCTCGGGGTGCTGGGTGCTCAGTGCTCAGTACTCAGGGTGCTGGGTGCTCAGTGCTCAGGGTGCTGGGTGCTCAGTGCTCAGGGTGCTGGGTGCTCAGTGCTCAGGGTGCTGGGTACTCAATGCTCAAGGTGCTGGGTGCTCAGTATTCAGGGTGCTCATTGCTCAGGGTGCTGGGTGCTCAGTGCTCAGGGTGCTCGGTGCTCGGGGCACTGGGTGCTCAGTGCTCAGGGTGCTCAGAGCTCAGTACTCAGGGTGCTGGGTGCTCAGTGCTCGGGGTGCTCGGTGCTCAGTACTTAGGGTGCTGGGTGCTCAGTGCACGGGGTGCTCGGTGCTCAGTACGTTGGGTGCTCACTACTCAGGGTGCTGGGTGCTCAGTGCTCAGGGTGCTGGGTGCTCGGTGCTCAGGGTGCTGGGTGCTCAGAACTCAGGGTGCTGGGTGCTCAGTGCTCAGGGTGCTGGGTACTCAGTGCTCAGGGTGCTGGGTGCTCAGTACTCAGGGTGCTCAGTGCTCAGTACTCGGGGTGCTGGGTGTTCAGTGCTCGGGGTGCTGGGTGCTCAGTGCTCAGTACTCAGGGTGCTGGGTGCTCAGTGCTCAGGGTGCTGGGTGCTCAGTGCTCAGGGTGCTGGTTGCTCAGTGCTCAGGGTGCTGGGTACTCAGTGCTCAGGGTGCTGGGTGCTCAGTACTCAGGGTGCTCAGTGCTCAGTACTCGGGGTGCTGGGTGCTCAGTGCTCAGGGTGCTCAGTGCTCAGTACTCGGGGTGCTGTGTGCTCAGTGCTCAGGGTGCTCAGTGCTCAGTGCTCGGGGTGCTGGGTGCTCAGTGCTCGGGGCGCTGGGTGCTCAGTTCTCGGGGTGCTGGGTGCTCAGTACTCGGGGTGCGGCGTGCTCAGTGCTCAGGGTGCTCAGTGCTCAGTACTCAGTGCTCAGGGTGCTCAGTGCTCAGTGCTCAGGGTGCTGGTTGTTCAGTACTCAGGGTGCTGGGTGCTCAGTGCTCAGGGTGCTGGGTACTCAGTGCTCAGGGTGCTGGGTGCTCAGTACTCAGGGTGCTCAGTGCTCAGTACTCGGGGTGCTGGGTGTTCAGTGCTCGGGGTGCTGGGTGCTCAGTGCTCAGTACTCAGGGTGCTGGGTGCTCAGTGCTCAGGGTGCTGGGTGCTCAGTGCTCAGGGTGCTGGGTGCTCAGTGCTCAGGGTGCTGGGTACTCAGTGCTCAGGGTGCTGGGTGCTCAGTACTCAGGGTGCTCAGTGCTCAGTACTCGGGGTGCTGGGTGCTCAGTGCTCAGGGTGCTCAGTGCTCAGTACTCGGGGTGCTGTGTGCTCAGTGCTCAGGGTGCTCAGTGCTCAGTGCTCGGGGTGCTGGGTGCTCAGTGCTCGGGGCGCTGGGTGCTCAGTTCTCGGGGTGCTGGGTGCTCAGTACTCGGGGTGCGGGGTGCTCAGTGCTCAGGGTGCTCAGTGCTCAGTACTCAGTGCTCAGGGTGCTCAGTGCTCAGTGCTCAGGGTGCTGGTTGTTCAGTACTCAGGGTGCTGGGTGCTCAGTACTCAGGGTGCTGGGTGCTCAGTGCTCAGGGTGCTGGGTGATCAGTGCTCGGGGTGCTCAGTACTCAGGGTGCTGTGTGTTCAGTGCTCAGGGTACTGGGTGCTCAGTACTCAGGGTGCTCGGTGCTTAGTACTCAGGGTGCTGGGTGCTCAGTACTCCGGGTGCTGGGTGCTCAGTGCTCGGGGTGCTCGTAGATCAGTACTCAGGGTGCTGCGTGCTCAGTTCTCGGGGTGATCGGTGCTCAGTACTCAGGGTGCTGGGTGCTCAGTGCTCGGGGTGCTCGGTGCTCAGTACGTTGGGTGCTCACTACTCAGGTTGCTGGGTGCTCAGTGCTCAGTGTGCTGGGTGCTCAGTGCTCAGGGTGCTGGGTGCTCAGTGCTCAGGGTGCTGGGTGCTCAGTGCTCAGGGTGCTGGGTGCTCAGTACTCAGGGTTCTGGGTGCTCAGTACTCAGGGTGCTGGGTGCTCAGTGCTCGGGGTGCTGGGTGCTCAGTGATCGGGGTGCTGGGTGCTCAGTGCTCGGGGTGCTCGGTGCTCAGTGCTCAAGGTGCTGGGTGCTCAGTACTCAGGGTGCTCATTGCTCAGGGTCCTGGGTGCTCAGTACTCAGGGTGCTGGGTGCTCAGTGCTCAGGGTGCTCGGTGCTCGGGGTGCTGGGTGCTCAGTGCTCGGGGTGCTCGGAGCTCAGTACTCAGGGTGCTGGGTGCTCAGTGCTCAGGGTGCTGGGTGCTCAGTGCTCAGGGTGCTGGGTGCTCAGTGCTCAGGGTGCTGGGTACTCAATGCTCAAGGTGCTGGGTGCTCAGTATTCAGGGTGCTCATTGCTCAGGGTGCTGGGTGCTCAGTGCTCAGGGTGCTCGGTGCTCGGGGCACTGGGTGCTCAGTGCTCAGGGTGCTCAGAGCTCAGTACTCAGGGTGCTGGGTGCTCAGTGCTCGGGGTGCTCGGTGCTCAGTACTTAGGGTGCTCACTACTCAGGGTGCTGGGTGCTCAGTGCTCAGGGTGCTGGGTGCTCGGTGCTCAGGGTGCTGGGTGCTCAGAACTCAGGGTGCTGGGTGCTCAGTGCTCAGGGTTCTCAGTGCTCAGTGCTCAAGGTGCTGGGTGCTCAGTACTCATGGTGCTCATTGCTCAGGGTGCTGGGTGCTCAGTGCTCAGGGTGCTCGGTGCTCGGGGCACTGTGTGCTCAGTGCTCAGGGTGCTCAGAGCTCAGTACTCAGGGTGCTGGGTGCTCCGTGCTCGGGGTGCTCGGTGCTCAGTACTCAGGGTGCTGTGTGTTCAGTGCTCGAGGTGCTCAATACTCAGGGTGCTGTGTGTTCAGTGCTCAGGGTGCTGGGTGCTCAGTACTCAGGGTGCTCGGTGCTTAGTACTCAGGGTGCTGGGTGCTCAGTACTCCGGGTGCTGGGTGCTCAGTGCTCGGGGTGCTCAATACTCAGGGTGCTGTGTGTTCAGTGCTCAGGGTGCTGGGTGCTCAGTACTCAGGGTGCTCGGTGCTTAGTACTCAGGGTGCTGGGTGCTCAGTACTCCGGGTGCTGGGTGCTCAGTGCTCGGGGTTCTCGGTGCTCAGTGCTCAAGGTGCTGGGTCCTCAGTACTCAGGGTGCTCATTGCTCAGGGTGCTGGGTGCTCAGTGCTCAGCGTGCTCGGTGCTCGGGGCACTGGGTGCTCAGTGCTCAGGGTGCTCAGAGCTCAGTACTCAGGGTGCTGGGTGCTCAGTGCTCGGGGTGCTCGGTGCTCAGTACTCAGGGTGCTGGGTGCTCAGTGCTCGGGGTGCTCGGTGCTCAGTACGTTGGGTGCTCACTACTCAGGGTGCTGGGTGCTCAGTGCTCAGGGTGCTGGGTGCTCGGTGCTCAGGGTGCTGGGTGCTCAGTACTCAGGGTGCTGGGTGCTCAGTGCTCAGGGTGCTGGGTACTCAGTGCTCAGGGTGCTGGGTGCTCAGTACTCAGGGTGCTTAGTGCTCAGTACTCGGGGTGCTGTGTGTTCAGTGCTCGGGGTGCTGGGTGCTCAGTGCTCAGTACTCAGGGTGCTGGGTGCTCAGTGCTCAGGGTGCTGGGTGCTCAGTGCTCAGGGTGCTGGGTGCTCAGTGCTCAGGGTGCTGGGTACTCAATGCTCAAGGTGCTGGGTGCTCAGTATTCAGGGTGCTCATTGCTCAGGGTGCTGGGTGCTCAGTGCTCAGGGTGCTCGGTGCTCGGGGCACTGGGTGCTCAGTGCTCAGGGTGCTCAGAGCTCAGTACTCAGGGTGCTGGGTGCTCAGTGCTCGGGGTGCTCGGTGCTCAGTACTTAGGGTGCTGGGTGCTCAGTGCACGGGGTGCTCGGTGCTCAGTACGTTGGGTGCTCACTACTCAGGGTGCTGGGTGCTCAGTGCTCAGGGTGCTGGGTGCTCGGTGCTCAGGGTGCTGGGTGCTCAGAACTCAGGGTGCTGGGTGCTCAGTGCTCAGGGTGCTGGGTACTCAGTGCTCAGGGTGCTGGGTGCTCAGTACTCAGGGTGCTCAGTGCTCAGTACTCGGGGTGCTGGGTGTTCAGTGCTCGGGGTGCTGGGTGCTCAGTGCTCAGTACTCAGGGTGCTGGGTGCTCAGTGCTCAGGGTGCTGGGTGCTCAGTGCTCAGGGTGCTGGTTGCTCAGTGCTCAGGGTGCTGCGTACTCAGTGCTCAGGGTGCTGGGTGCTCAGTACTCAGGGTGCTCAGTGCTCAGTACTCGGGGTGCTGGGTGCTCAGTGCTCAGGGTGCTCAGTGCTCAGTACTCGGGGTGCTGTGTGCTCAGTGCTCAGGGTGCTCAGTGCTCAGTGCTCGGGGTGCTGGGTGCTCAGTGCTCGGGGCGCTGGGTGCTCAGTTCTCGGGGTGCTGGGTGCTCAGTACTCGGGGTGCGGCGTGCTCAGTGCTCAGGGTGCTCAGTGCTCAGTACTCAGTGCTCAGGGTGCTCAGTGCTCAGTGCTCAGGGTGCTGGTTGTTCAGTACTCAGGGTGCTGGGTGCTCAGTGCTCAGGGTGCTGGGTACTCAGTGCTCAGGGTGCTGGGTGCTCAGTACTCAGGGTGCTCAGTGCTCAGTACTCGGGGTGCTGGGTGTTCAGTGCTCGGGGTGCTGGGTGCTCAGTGCTCAGTACTCAGGGTGCTGGGTGCTCAGTGCTCAGGGTGCTGGGTGCTCAGTGCTCAGGGTGCTGGGTGCTCAGTGCTCAGGGTGCTGGGTACTCAGTGCTCAGGGTGCTGGGTGCTCAGTACTCAGGGTGCTCAGTGCTCAGTACTCGGGGTGCTGGGTGCTCAGTGCTCAGGGTGCTCAGTGCTCAGTACTCGGGGTGCTGTGTGCTCAGTGCTCAGGGTGCTCAGTGCTCAGTGCTCGGGGTGCTGGGTGCTCAGTGCTCGGGGCGCTGGGTGCTCAGTTCTCGGGGTGCTGGGTGCTCAGTACTCGGGGTGCGGGGTGCTCAGTGCTCAGGGTGCTCAGTGCTCAGTACTCAGTGCTCAGGGTGCTCAGTGCTCAGTGCTCAGGGTGCTGGTTGTTCAGTACTCAGGGTGCTGGGTGCTCAGTACTCAGGGTGCTGGGTGCTCAGTGCTCAGGGTGCTGGGTGATCAGTGCTCGGGGTGCTCAGTACTCAGGGTGCTGTGTGTTCAGTGCTCAGGGTACTGGGTGCTCAGTACTCAGGGTGCTCGGTGCTTAGTACTCAGGGTGCTGGGTGCTCAGTACTCCGGGTGCTGGGTGCTCAGTGCTCGGGGTGCTCGTAGATCAGTACTCAGGGTGCTGCGTGCTCAGTTCTCGGGGTGATCGGTGCTCAGTACTCAGGGTGCTGGGTGCTCAGTGCTCGGGGTGCTCGGTGCTCAGTACGTTGGGTGCTCACTACTCAGGTTGCTGGGTGCTCAGTGCTCAGTGTGCTGGGTGCTCAGTGCTCAGGGTGCTGGGTGCTCAGTGCTCAGGGTGCTGGGTGCTCAGTGCTCAGGGTGCTGGGTGCTCAGTACTCAGGGTTCTGGGTGCTCAGTACTCAGGGTGCTGGGTGCTCAGTGCTCGGGGTGCTGGGTGCTCAGTGATCGGGGTGCTGGGTGCTCAGTGCTCGGGGTGCTCGGTGCTCAGTGCTCAAGGTGCTGGGTGCTCAGTACTCAGGGTGCTCATTGCTCAGGGTCCTGGGTGCTCAGTACTCAGGGTGCTGGGTGCTCAGTGCTCAGGGTGCTCGGTGCTCGGGGTGCTGGGTGCTCAGTGCTCGGGGTGCTCGGAGCTCAGTACTCAGGGTGCTGGGTGCTCAGTGCTCAGGGTGCTGGGTGCTCAGTGCTCAGGGTGCTGGGTGCTCAGTGCTCAGGGTGCTGGGTACTCAATGCTCAAGGTGCTGGGTGCTCAGTATTCAGGGTGCTCATTGCTCAGGGTGCTGGGTGCTCAGTGCTCAGGGTGCTCGGTGCTCGGGGCACTGGGTGCTCAGTGCTCAGGGTGCTCAGAGCTCAGTACTCAGGGTGCTGGGTGCTCAGTGCTCGGGGTGCTCGGTGCTCAGTACTTAGGGTGCTCACTACTCAGGGTGCTGGGTGCTCAGTGCTCAGGGTGCTGGGTGCTCGGTGCTCAGGGTGCTGGGTGCTCAGAACTCAGGGTGCTGGGTGCTCAGTGCTCAGGGTGCTCGGTACTCAGTGCTCAGGGTGCTGGGTGCTCAGTACTCAGGGTGCTCAGTGCTCAGTACTCGGGGTGCTGGGTGTTCAGTGCTCGGGGTGCTGGGTGCTCAGTGCTCAGTACTCAGGGTGCTGGGTGCTCAGTGCTCAGGGTGCTGGGTGCTCAGTGCTCAGGGTGCTGGGTGCTCAGTGCTCAGGGTGCTGGGTACTCAGTGCTCAGGGTGCTGGGTGCTCAGTACTCAGGGTGCTCAGTGCTCAGTACTCGGGGTGCTGGGTGCTCAGTGCTCAGGGTGCTCAGTGCTCAGTACTCGGGGTGCTGTGTGCTCAGTGCTCAGGGTGCTCAGTGCTCAGTGCTCGGGGTGCTGGGTGCTCAGTGTTCGGGGCGCTGGGTGCTCAGTTCTCGGGGTGCTGGGTGCTCAGTACTCGGGGTGCGGGGTGCTCAGTGCTCAGGGTGCTCAGTGCTCAGTACTCAGTGCTCAGGGTGCTCAGTGCTCAGTGCTCAGGGTGCTGGTTGTTCAGTACTCAGGGTGCTGGGTGCTCAGTACTCAGGGTGCTGGGTGCTCAGTGCTCAGGGTGCTGGGTGATCAGTGCTCGGGGTGCTCAGTACTCAGGGTGCTGTGAGTTCAGTGCTCAGGGTACTGGCTGCTCAGTACTCAGGGTGCTCGGTGCTTAGTACTCAGGGTGCTGGGTGCTCAGTACTCCGGGTGCTGGGTGCTCAGTGCTCGGGGTGCTCGGAGATCAGTACTCAGGGTGCTGGGTGCTCAGTTCTCGGGGTGATCGGTGCTCAGTACTCAGGGTGCTGGGTGCTCAGTGCTCGGGGTGCTCGGTGCTCAGTACGTTGGGTGCTCACTACTCAGGTTGCTGGGTGCTCAGTGCTCAGTGTGCTGGGTGCTCAGTGCTCAGGGTGCTGGGTGCTCAGTGCTCAGTACTCAGGGTGCTGGGTGCTCAGTGCTCAGGGTGCTGGGTGCTCAGTGCTCAGGGTGCTAGGTGCTCAGTGCTCAGGGTGCTGGGTACTCAGTGCTCAGGGTGCTGGGTGCTCAGAACTCAGGGTGCTCAGTGCTCAGTACTCGGTGTGCTGGGTGCTCAGTGCTCAGGGTGCTCAGTGCTCAGTACTCGGGGTGCTGTGTGCTCAGTGCTCAGGGTGCTCAGTGCTCAGTGCTCAGGGTGCTGGGTGCTCAGTGCTCGGGGCGCTGGGTGCTCAGTGCTCAGGGTGCTGGGTGCTCAGTACTCAGGGTGCTGGGTGCTCAGTACTCGGGGTGCTGGGCGCTCAGTACTCAGGGTGCTGGGTGCTCAGTACTCAGGGTGCTGGGTGCTCAGTACTCGGGTGCTGGGTGCTCAGTGCTCAGGGTGCTGGGTGCTCAGTGCTCGGGGTGCTGGGTGCTCAGTGCTCAGTACTCAGGGTGCTGGGTGCTCATTGCTCGTTGTGCTGGGTGCTCAGTGCTCAGTACTCAGGGTGCTGGGTGTTCAGTGCTCAGGGTGCTGTGTGCTCAGTGCTCAGGGTGCTGGGTGCTCAGTGCTCAGGGTGCTGGGTACTCAGTGCTCAGGATGCTGGGTGCTCAGTACTCAGGGTGCTGGGTGCTCATTACTCAGGGTGCTGGGTGCTCAGTGCTCGGGTGCTGGGTGCTCAGTGCTCGCGGTGCTGGGTGCTCAGTGCTCGGGGAGCTCGGTGCTCAGTACTCAGGGTGCTGGGTGCTCAGTGCTCGAGGTGCTCAATACTCAGGGTGCTGTGTGTTCAGTGCTCAGGGTGCTGGGTGCTCAGTACTCAGGGTGCTCGGTGCTTAGTACTCAGGGTGCTGGGTGCTCAGTACTCAGGGTGCTCGGTGCTTAGTACTCAGGGTGCTGGGTGCTCAGTACTCCGGGTGCTGGGTGCTCAGTGCTCGGGGTGCTCAATACTCAGGGTGCTGTGTGTTCAGTGCTCAGGGTGGTGGGTGCTCAGTACTCAGGGTGCTCGGTGCTTAGTACTCAGGGTGCTGGGTGCTCAGTACTCCGGGTGCTGGGTGCTCAGTGCTCGGGGTTCTCGGTGCTCAGTGCTCAAGGTGCTGGGTCCTCAGTATTCAGGGTGCTCATTGCTCAGGGTGCTGGGTGCTCAGTGCTCAGGGTGCTCGGTGCTCGGGGCACTGGGTGCTCAGTGCTCAGGGTGCTCAGAGCTCAGTACTCAGGGTGCTGGGTGCTCAGTGCTCGGGGTGCTCGGTGCTCAGTACTTAGGGTGCTGGGTGCTCAGTGCACGGGGTGCTCGGTGCTCAGTACGTTGGGTGCTCACTACTCAGGGTGCTGGGTGCTCAGTGCTCAGGGTGCTGGGTGCTCGGTGCTCAGGGTGCTGGGTGCTCAGAACTCAGGGTGCTGGGTGCTCAGTGCTCAGGGTGCTGGGTACTCAGTGCTCAGGGTGCTGGGTGCTCAGTACTCAGGGTGCTCAGTGCTCAGTACTCGGGGTGCTGGGTGTTCAGTGCTCGGGGTGCTGGGTGCTCAGTGCTCAGTACTCAGGGTGCTGGGTGCTCAGTGCTCAGGGTGCTGGGTGCTCAGTGCTCAGGGTGCTGGGTGCTCAGTGCTCAGGGTGCTGGGTACTCAGTGCTCAGGGTGCTGGGTGCTCAGTACTCAGGGTGCTCAGTGCTCAGTACTCGGGGTGCTGGGTGCTCAGTGCTCAGGGTGCTCAGTGCTCAGTACTCGGGGTGCTGTGTGCTCAGTGCTCAGGGTGCTCAGTGCTCAGTGCTCGGGGTGCTGGGTGCTCAGTGCTCGGGGCGCTGGGTGCTCAGTTCTCGGGGTGCTGGGTGCTCAGTACTCGGGGTGCGGGGTGCTCAGTGCTCAGGGTGCTCAGTGCTCAGTACTCAGTGCTCAGGGTGCTCAGTGCTCAGTGCTCAGGGTGCTGGTTGTTCAGTACTCAGGGTGCTGGGTGCTCAGTGCTCAGGGTGCTGGGTACTCAGTGCTCAGGGTGCTGGGTGCTCAGTACTCAGGGTGCTCAGTGCTCAGTACTCGGGGTGCTGGGTGTTCAGTGCTCGGGGTGCTGGGTGCTCAGTGCTCAGTACTCAGGGTGCTGGGTGCTCAGTGCTCAGGGTGCTGGGTGCTCAGTGCTCAGGGTGCTGGGTGCTCAGTGCTCAGGGTGCTGGGTACTCAGTGCTCAGGGTGCTGGGTGCTCAGTACTCAGGGTGCTCAGTGCTCAGTACTCGGGGTGCTGGGTGCTCAGTGCTCAGGGTGCTCAGTGCTCAGTACTCGGGGTGCTGTGTGCTCAGTGCTCAGGGTGCTCAGTGCTCAGTGCTCGGGGTGCTGGGTGCTCAGTGCTCGGGGCGCTGGGTGCTCAGTTCTCGGGGTGCTGGGTGCTCAGTACTCGGGGTGCGGGGTGCTCAGTGCTCAGGGTGCTCAGTGCTCAGTACTCAGTGCTCAGGGTGCTCAGTGCTCAGTACTCAGGGTGCTGGGTGCTCAGTGCTCGGGGTGCTCGGTGCTCAGTACTCAGGGTGCTGGGTGCTCAGTACTCAGGGTGCTCATTGCTCAGGGTGCTGGGTGCTCAGTGCTCAGGGTGCTCGGTGCTCGGGGCACTGGGTGCTCAGTGCTCAGGGTGCTCGGAGCTCAGTACTCAGGGTGCTGGGTGCTCAGTTCTCGGGGTGCTCGGTGCTCAGTACTCAGGGTGCTGGGTGCTCAGTGCTCGGGGTGCTCGGTGCTCAGTACGTTGGGTGCTCACTACTCAGGGTGCTGGGTACTCAGTGCTCAGGGTGCTGGGTGCTCGGTGCTCAGGGTGCTGTGTGCTCAGTACTCAGGGTGTTGGGTGCTCAGTGCTCGGGGTGCTGGGTGCTCAGTACTCAGGGTGCTGGGTGCTCAGTACTCAGGGTCCTGGGTGCTCAGTACTCGGGTGCTGGGTGCTCAGTGCTCAGGGTGCTGGGTGCTCAGTGCTCGGGGTGCTGGGTGCTCAGTGCTCAGTACTCAGGGTGCTGGGTGTTCAGTGCTCGGGGTGCTGGGTGCTCAGTGCTCAGTACTCAGGGTGTTGGGTGCTCATTGCTCAGGGTGCTGGGTGCTCAGTGCTCAGGGTGCTGGGTGCTCAGTACTCAGGGTGCTCAGGGCTCAGTACTCGGGGTGCTGGGTGCTCAGTGCTCAGGGTGCTCAGTGCTCAGTACTCAGGGTGCTGGGTGTTCAGTACTCAGGGTGCTGGGTGCTCAGTACTCAGGGTGCTGGGTGCTCAGTGCTCAGGGTGCTGGGTGCTCAGTGCTCGGGGTGCTCAGTACTCAGGGTGCTGTGTGTTCAGTGCTCAGGGTACTGGGTGCTCAGTACTCAGGGTGATCGGTGCTTAGTACTCAGGGTGCTGGGTGCTCAGTACTCCGGGTGCTGGGTGCTCAGTGCTCGGGGTGCTCCGAGCTCAGTACTCAGGGTGATGGGTGCTCAGTTCTCGGGGTGATCGGTGCTCAGTACTCAGAGTGCTGGGTGCTCAGTGCTCGGAGTGCTCGGTGCTGAGTACATTGGGTGCTCACTACTCAGGGTGCTGGGTGCTCAGTGCTCAGTGTGCTGGGTGCTCAGTGCTCAGGGTGCTGGGTGCTCAGTGCTCAGGGTGCTGGGTGCTCAGTATTCAGGGTGCTGGGTGCTCAGTGCTCGGGGTGCTGGGTGCTCAGTGCTCAGGGTGCTGGGTGCTCAGTACTCAGGGTGCTGGGTGCTCAGTGCTCGGGGTGCTGGGTGCTCAGTACTGAGGGTGCTGGGTGCTCATTACTCAGGGTGCTGGGTGCTCAGTACTCGGGTGCTGGGTGCTCAGTGCTCAGGGTGCTGGGTGCTCAGTGCTCGGGGTGCTGGGTGCTCAGTGCTCAGTACTCAGGGTGCTGGGTGCTCAGTGCTCGTTGTGCTGGGTGCTCAGTGCTCAGTACTCAGGGTGCTGTGTGTTCAGTGCTCAGGGTGCTGGGTGCTCAGTACTCAGGGTGCTCGGTGCTTAGTACTCAGGGTGCTGGGTGCTCAGAACTCCGGGTGCTGGGTGCTCAGTGCTCAGGGTTCTCAGTGCTCAGTGCTCAAGGTGCTGGGTGCTCAGTACTCATGGTGCTCATTGCTCAGGGTGCTGGGTGCTCAGTGCTCAGGGTGCTCGGTGCTCGGGGCACTGTGTGCTCAGTGCTCAGGGTGCTCAGAGCTCAGTACTCAGGGTGCTGGGTGCTCCGTGCTCGGGGTGCTCGGTGCTCAGTACTCAGGGTGCTGTGTGTTCAGTGCTCGAGGTGCTCAATACTCAGGGTGCTGTGTGTTCAGTGCTCAGGGTGCTGGGTGCTCAGTACTCAGGGTGCTCGGTGCTTAGTACTCAGGGTGCTGGGTGCTCAGTACTCCGGGTGCTGGGTGCTCAGTGCTCGGGGTGCTCAATACTCAGGGTGCTGTGTGTTCAGTGCTCAGGGTGCTGGGTGCTCAGTACTCAGGGTGCTCGGTGCTTAGTACTCAGGGTGCTGGGTGCTCAGTACTCCGGGTGCTGGGTGCTCAGTGCTCGGGGTTCTCGGTGCTCAGTGCTCAAGGTGCTGGGTCCTCAGTACTCAGGGTGCTCATTGCTCAGGGTGCTGGGTGCTCAGTGCTCAGCGTGCTCGGTGCTCGGGGCACTGGGTGCTCAGTGCTCAGGGTGCTCAGAGCTCAGTACTCAGGGTGCTGGGTGCTCAGTGCTCGGGGTGCTCGGTGCTCAGTATTCAGGGTGCTGGGTGCTCAGTGCTCGGGGTGCTCGGTGCTCAGTACGTTGGGTGCTCACTACTCAGGGTGCTGGGTGCTCAGTGCTCAGGGTGCTGGGTGCTCGGTGCTCAGGGTGCTGGGTGCTCAGTACTCAGGGTGCTGGGTGCTCAGTGCTCAGGGTGCTGGGTACTCAGTGCTCAGGGTGCTGGGTGCTCAGTACTCAGGGTGCTTAGTGCTCAGTACTCGGGGTGCTGTGTGTTCAGTGCTCGGGGTGCTGGGTGCTCAGTGCTCAGTACTCAGGGTGCTGGGTGCTCAGTGCTCAGGGTGCTGGGTGCTCAGTGCTCAGGGTGCTGGGTGCTCAGTGCTCAGGGTGCTGGGTACTCAATGCTCAAGGTGCTGGGTGCTCAGTATTCAGGGTGCTCATTGCTCAGGGTGCTGGGTGCTCAGTGCTCAGGGTGCTCGGTGCTCGGGGCACTGGGTGCTCAGTGCTCAGGGTGCTCAGAGCTCAGTACTCAGGGTGCTGGGTGCTCAGTGCTCGGGGTGCTCGGTGCTCAGTACTTAGGGTGCTGGGTGCTCAGTGCACGGGGTGCTCGGTGCTCAGTACGTTGGGTGCTCACTACTCAGGGTGCTGGGTGCTCAGTGCTCAGGGTGCTGGGTGCTCGGTGCTCAGGGTGCTGGGTGCTCAGAACTCAGGGTGCTGGGTGCTCAGTGCTCAGGGTGCTGGGTACTCAGTGCTCAGGGTGCTGGGTGCTCAGTACTCAGGGTGCTCAGTGCTCAGTACTCGGGGTGCTGGGTGTTCAGTGCTCGGGGTGCTGGGTGCTCAGTGCTCAGTACTCAGGGTGCTGGGTGCTCAGTGCTCAGGGTGCTGGGTGCTCAGTGCTCAGGGTGCTGGGTGCTCAGTGCTCAGGGTGCTGGGTACTCAGTGCTCAGGGTGCTGGGTGCTCAGTACTCAGGGTGCTCAGTGCTCAGTACTCGGGGTGCTGGGTGCTCAGTGCTCAGGGTGCTCAGTGCTCAGTACTCGGGGTTCTGTATGCTCAGTGCTCAGGGTGCTCAGTGCTCAGTGCTCGGGGTGCTGGGTGCTCAGTGCTCGGGGCGCTGGGTGCTCAGTTCTCGGGGTGCTGGGTGCTCAGTACTCGGGGTGCGGGGTGCTCAGTGCTCAGGGTGCTCAGTGCTCAGTACTCAGTGCTCAGGGTGCTCAGTGCTCAGTGCTCAGGGTGCTGGTTGTTCAGTACTCAGGGTGCTGGGTGCTCAGTGCTCAGGGTGCTGGGTACTCAGTGCTCAGGGTGCTGGGTGCTCAGTACTCAGGGTGCTCAGTGCTCAGTACTCGGGGTGCTGGGTGTTCAGTGCTCGGGGTGCTGGGTGCTCAGTGCTCAGTACTCAGGGTGCTGGGTGCTCAGTGCTCAGGGTGCTGGGTGCTCAGTGCTCAGGGTGCTGGGTGCTCAGTGCTCAGGGTGCTGGGTACTCAGTGCTCAGGGTGCTGGGTGCTCAGTACTCAGGGTGCTCAGTGCTCAGTACTCGGGGTGCTGGGTGCTCAGTGCTCAGGGTGCTCAGTGCTCAGTACTCGGGGTGCTGTGTGCTCAGTGCTCAGGGTGCTCAGTGCTCAGTGCTCGGGGTGCTGGGTGCTCAGTGCTCGGGGCGCTGGGTGCTCAGTTCTCGGGGTGCTGGGTGCTCAGTACTCGGGGTGCGGGGTGCTCAGTGCTCAGGGTGCTCAGTGCTCAGTACTCAGTTCTCAGGGTGCTCAGTGCTCAGTGCTCAGGGTGCTGGTTGTTCAGTACTCAGGGTGCTCGGTGCTTAGTACTCAGGGTGCTGGGTGCTCAGTACTCCGGGTGCTGGGTGCTCAGTGCTCGGGGTGCTCGTAGATCAGTACTCAGGGTGCTGCGTGCTCAGTTCTCGGGGTGATCGGTGCTCAGTACTCAGGGTGCTGGGTGCTCAGTGCTCGGGGTGCTCGGTGCTCAGTACGTTGGGTGCTCACTACTCAGGTTGCTGGGTGCTCAGTGCTCAGGGTGCTGGGTGCTCAGTACTCAGGGTGCTGGGTGCTCAGTGCTCGGGGTGCTGGGTGCTCAGTGCTCAGGGTGCTGGGTGCTCAGTACTCAGGGTTCTGGGTGCTCAGTACTCAGGGTGCTGGTTGCTCAGTGCTCGGGGTGCTGGGTGCTCAGTGATCGGGGTGCTGGGTGCTCAGTGCTCGGGGTGCTCGGTGCTCAGTGCTCAAGGTGCTGGGTGCTCAGTACTCAGGGTGCTCATTGCTCAGGGTCCTGGGTGCTCAGTACTCAGGGTGCTGGGTGCTCAGTGCTCAGGGTGCTCGGTGCTCGGGGTGCTGGGTGCTCAGTGCTCGGGGTGCTCGGAGCTCAGTACTCAGGGTGCTGGGTGCTCAGTGCTCAGGGTGCTGGGTGCTCAGTGCTCAGGGTGCTGGGTGCTCAGTGCTCAGGGTGCTGGGTACTCAATGCTCAAGGTGCTGGGTGCTCAGTATTCAGGGTACTCATTGCTCAGGGTGCTGGGTGCTCAGTGCTCAGGGTGCTCGGTGCTCGGGGCACTGGGTGCTCAGTGCTCAGGGTGCTCAGAGCTCAGTACTCAGGGTGCTGGGTGCTCAGTGCTCGGGGTGCTCGGTGCTCAGTACTTAGGGTGCTGGGTGCTCAGTGCACGGGGTGCTCGGTGCTCAGTACGTTGGGTGCTCACTACTCAGGGTGCTGGGTGCTCAGTGCTCAGGGTGCTGGGTGCTCGGTGCTCAGGGTGCTGGGTGCTCAGAACTCAGGGTGCTGGGTGCTCAGTGCTCAGGGTGCTGGGTACTCAGTGCTCAGGGTGCTGGGTGCTCAGTACTCAGGGTGCTCAGTGCTCAGTACTCGGGGTGCTGGGTGTTCAGTGCTCGGGGTGCTGGGTGCTCAGTGCTCAGTACTCAGGGTGCTGGGTGCTCAGTGCTCAGGGTGCTGGGTGCTCAGTGCTCAGGGTGCTGGGTGCTCAGTGCTCAGGGTGCTGGGTACTCAGTGCTCAGGGTGCTGGCTGCTCAGTACTCAGGGTGCTCAGTGCTCAGTACTCGGGGTGCTGGGTGCTCAGTGCTCAGGGTGCTCAGTGCTCAGTACTCGGGGTGCTGTGTGCTCAGTGCTCAGGGTGCTCAGTGCTCAGTGCTCGGGGTGCTGGGTGCTCAGTGTTCGGGGCGCTGGGTGCTCAGTTCTCGGGGTGCTGGGTGCTCAGTACTCGGGGTGCGGGGTGCTCAGTGCTCAGGGTGCTCAGTGCTCAGTACTCAGTGCTCAGGGTGCTCAGTGCTCAGTGCTCAGGGTGCTGGTTGTTCAGTACTCAGGGTGCTGGGTGCTCAGTACTCAGGGTGCTGGGTGCTCAGTGCTCAGGGTGCTGGATGATCAGTGCTCGGGGTGCTCAGTACTCAGGGTGCTGTGAGTTCAGTGCTCAGGGTACTGGCTGCTCAGTACTCAGGGTGCTCGGTGCTTAGTACTCAGGGTGCTGGGTGCTCAGTACTCCGGGTGCTGGGTGCTCAGTGCTCGGGGTGCTCGGAGATCAGTACTCAGGGTGCTGGGTGCTCAGTTCTCGGGGTGATCGGTGCTCAGTACTCAGGGTGCTGGGTGCTCAGTGCTCGGGGTGCTCGGTGCTCAGTACGTTGGGTGCTCACTACTCAGGTTGCTGGGTGCTCAGTGCTCAGTGTGCTGGGTGCTCAGTGCTCAGGGTGCTGGGTGCTCAGTGCTCAGTACTCAGGGTGCTGGGTGCTCAGTGCTCAGGGTGCTGGGTGCTCAGTGCTCAGGGTGCTAGGTGCTCAGTGCTCAGGGTGCTGGGTACTCAGTGCTCAGGGTGCTGGGTGCTCAGAACTCAGGGTGCTCAGTGCTCAGTACTCGGTGTGCTGGGTGCTCAGTGCTCAGGGTGCTCAGTGCTCAGTACTCGGGGTGCTGTGTGCTCAGTGCTCAGGGTGCTCAGTGCTCAGTGCTCAGGGTGCTGGGTGCTCAGTGCTCGGGGCGCTGGGTGCTCAGTGCTCAGGGTGCTGGGTGCTCAGTACTCAGGGTGCTGGGTGCTCAGTACTCGGGGAGCTGGGCGCTCAGTACTCAGGGTGCTGGGTGCTCAGTACTCAGGGTGCTGGGTGCTCAGTACTCGGGTGCTGGGTGCTCAGTGCTCAGGGTGCTGGGTGCTCAGTGCTCGGGGTGCTGGGTGCTCAGTGCTCAGTACTCAGGGTGCTGGGTGCTCATTGCTCGTTGTGCTGGGTGCTCAGTGCTCAGTACTCAGGGTGCTGGGTGTTCAGTGCTCAGGGTGCTGTGTGCTCAGTGCTCAGGGTGCTGGGTGCTCAGTGCTCAGGGTGCTGGGTACTCAGTGCTCAGGATGCTGGGTGCTCAGTACTCAGGGTGCTGGGTGCTCATTACTCAGGGTGCTGGGTGCTCAGTGCTCGGGTGCTGGGTGCTCAGTGCTCGCGGTGCTGGGTGCTCAGTGCTCGGGGAGCTCGGTGCTCAGTACTCAGGGTGCTGGGTGCTCAGTGCTCGAGGTGCTCAATACTCAGGGTGCTGTGTGTTCAGTGCTCAGGGTGCTGGGTGCTCAGTACTCAGGGTGCTCGGTGCTTAGTACTCAGGGTGCTGGGTGCTCAGTACTCCGGGTGCTGGGTGCTCAGTGCTCGGGGTTCTCGGTGCTCAGTGCTCAAGGTGCTGGGTGCTCAGTACTCAGGGTGCTCATTGCTCAGGGTGCTGGGTGCTCAGTGCTCAGCGTGCTCGGTGCTCGGGGCACTGGGTGCTCAGTGCTCAGGGTGCTCAGAGCTCAGTACTCAGGGTGCTGGGTGCTCAGTGCTCGGGGTGCTCGGTGCTCAGTACTCAGGGTGCTGGGTGCTCAGTGCTCGGGGTGCTCGGTGCTCAGTACGTTGGGTGCTCACTACTCAGGGTGCTGGGTGCTCAGTGCTCAGGGTGCTGGGTGCTCGGTGCTCAGGGTGCTGGGTGCTCAGTACTCAGGGTGCTGGGTGCTCAGTGCTCAGGGTGCTGGGTACTCAGTGCTCAGGGTGCTGGGTGCTCAGTACTCAGGGTGCTCAGTGCTCAGTACTCGGGGTGCTGGGTGTTCAGTGCTCGGGGTGCTGGGTGCTCAGTGCTCAGTACTCAGGGTGCTGGGTGCTCAGTGCTCAGGGTGCTGGGTGCTCAGTGCTCAGGGTGCTGGGTGCTCAGTGCTCAGGGTGCTGGGTACTCAATGCTCAAGGTGCTGGGTGCTCAGTATTCAGGGTGCTCATTGCTCAGGGTGCTGGGTGCTCAGTGCTCAGGGTGCTCGGTGCTCGGGGCACTGGGTACTCAGTGCTCAGGGTGCTCAGAGCTCAGTACTCAGTACTCAGGGTGCTGGGTGCTCAGTGCTCGGGGTGCTCGGTGCTCAGTACTTAGGGTGCTGGGTGCTCAGTGCACGGGGTGCTCGGTGCTCAGTACGTTGGGTGCTCACTACTCAGGGTGCTGGGTGCTCAGTGCTCAGGGTGCTGGGTGCTCGGTGCTCAGGGTGCTGGGTGCTCAGAACTCAGGGTGCTGGGTGCTCAGTGCTCAGGGTGCTGGGTACTCAGTGCTCAGGGTGCTGGGTGCTCAGTACTCAGGGTGCTCAGTGCTCAGTACTCGGGGTGCTGGGTGTTCAGTGCTCGGGGTGCTGGGTGCTCAGTGCTCAGTACTCAGGGTGCTGGGTGCTCAGTGCTCAGGGTGCTGGGTACTCAGTGCTCAGGGTGCTGGGTGCTCAGTGCTCAGGGTGCTGGGTACTCAGTGCTCAGGGTGCTGGGTGCTCAGTACTCAGGGTGCTCAGTGCTCAGTACTCGGGGTGCTGGGTGCTCAGTGCTCAGGGTGCTCAGTGCTCAGTACTCGGGGTGCTGTGTGCTCAGTGCTCAGGGTGCTCAGTGCTCAGTGCTCGGGGTGCTGGGTGCTCAGTGCTCGGGGCGCTGGGTGCTCAGTTCTCGGGGTGCTGGGTGCTCAGTACTCGGGGTGCGGGGTGCTCAGTGCTCAGGGTGCTCAGTGCTCAGTACTCAGTGCTCAGGGTGCTCAGTGCTCAGTGCTCAGGGTGCTGGTTGTTCAGTACTCAGGGTGCTGGGTGCTCAGTACTCAGGGTGCTGGGTGCTCAGTACTCAGGGTGCTGGGTGCTCAGTGCTCAGGGTGCTGGGTGATCAGTGCTCGGGGTGCTCAGTACTCAGGGTGCTGTGTGTTCAGTGCTCAGGGTACTGGGTGCTCAGTACTCAGGGTGCTCGGTGCTTTGTACTCAGGGTGCTGGGTGCTCAGTACTCCGGGTGCTGGGTGCTCAGTGCTTGGGGTGCTCGTAGATCAGTACTCAGGGTGCTGGGTGCTCAGTTCTCGGGGTGATCGGTGCTCAGTACTCAGGGTGCTGGGTGCTCAGTGCTCGGGGTGCTCGGTGCTCAGTACGTTGGGTGCTCACTACTCAGGTTGCTGGGTGCTCAGTGCTCAGTGTGCTGGGTGCTCAGTGCTCAGGGTGCTGGGTGCTCAGTGCTCAGGGTGCTGGGTGCTCAGTACTCAGGGTGCTGGGTGCTCAGTGCTCGGGGTGAGGGTGCTCAGTGCTCAGGGTGCTGGGTGCTCAGTACTCAGGGTTCTGGGTGCTCAGTACTCAGGGTGCTGGGTGCTCAGTGCTCGGGGTGCTGGGTGCTCAGTGATCGGGGTGCTGGGTGCTCAGTGCTCGGGGTGCTCGGTGCTCAGTGCTCAAGGTGCTGGGTGCTCAGTACTCAGGGTGCTCATTGCTCAGGGTCCTGGGTGCTCAGTACTCAGGGTGCTGGGTGCTCAGTGCTCAGGGTGCTCGGTGCTCGGGGTGCTGGGTGCTCAGTGCTCGGGGTGCTCGGAGCTCAGTACTCAGGGTGCTGGGTGCTCAGTGCTCAGGGTGCTGGGTGCTCAGTGCTCAGGGTGCTGGGTGCTCAGTGCTCAGGGTGCTGGGTACTCAATGCTCAATGTGCTGGGTGCTCAGTATTCAGGGTGCTCAGTGCTCAGGGTGCTCGGTGCTCGGGGCACTGGGTGCTCAGTGCTCAGGGTGCTCAGAGCTCAGTACTCAGGGTGCTGGGTGCTCAGTGCTCGGGGTGCTCGGTGCTCAGTACTTAGGGTGCTGGGTGCTCAGTGCACGGGGTGCTCGGTGCTCAGTACGTTGGGTGCTCACTACTCAGGGTGCTGGGTGCTCAGTGCTCAGGGTGCTGGGTGCTCGGTGCTCAGGGTGCTGGGTGCTCAGAACTCAGGGTGCTGGGTGCTCAGTGCTCAGGGTGCTGGGTACTCCGTGCTCAGGGTGCTGGGTGCTCAGTACTCAGGGTGCTCAGTGCTCAGTACTCGGGGTGCTGGGTGTTCAGTGCTCGGGGTGCTGGGTGCTCAGTGCTCAGTACTCAGGGTGCTGGGTGCTCAGTGCTCAGGGTGCTGGGTGCTCAGTGCTCAGGGTGCTGGGTGCTCAGTGCTCAGGGTGCTGGGTACTCAGTGCTCAGGGTGCTGGGTGCTCAGTACTCAGGGTGCTCAGTGCTCAGTACTCGGGGTGCTGGGTGCTCAGTGCTCAGGGTGCTCAGTGCTCAGTACTCTGGGTGCTGTGTGCTCAGTGCTCAGGGTGCTCAGTGCTCAGTGCTCCAGGTGCTGGGTGCTCAGTGCTCGGGGCGCTGGGTGCTCAGTTCTCGATGTGCTGGGTGCTCAGTACTCGGGGTGCGGGGTGCTCAGTGCTCAGGGTGCTCAGTGCTCAGTACTCAGTGCTCAGGGTGCTCAGTGCTCAGTGCTCAGGGTGCTGGTTGTTCAGTACTCAGGGTGCTGGGTGCTCAGTACTCAGGGTGCTGGGTGCTCAGTGCTCAGGGTGCTGGGTGATCAGTGCTCGGGGTGCTCAGTACTCAGGGTGCTGTGTGTTCAGTGCTCAGGGTACAGGGTGCTCAGTACTCAGGGTGCTCGGTGCTTAGTACTCAGGGTGCTGGGTGCTCAGTACTCCGGGTGCTGGGTGCTCAGTGCTCGGTGTGCTCGGAGATCAGTACTCAGGGTGCTGGGTGCTCAGTTCGCGGGGTGATCGGTGCTCAGTACTCAGGGTGCTGGGTGCTCTGTGCTCGGGGTGCTCGGTGCTCAGTACGTTGGGTGCTCACTACTCAGGTTGCTGGGTGCTCAGTGCTCAGTGTGCTGGGTGCTCAGTGCTCAGGGTGCTGGGTGCTCAGTGCTCAGGGTGCTGGGTGCTCAGTACTCAGGGTGCTGGGTGCTCAGTGCTCGGGGTGCTGGGTGCTCAGTGCTCAGGGTGCTGGGTGCTCAGTACTCAGGGTGCTGGGTGCTCAGTACTCAGGGTGCTGGGTGCTCAGTGCTCGGGGTGCTGGGTGCTCAGTGATCGGGGTGCTGGGTGCTCAGTGCTCGGGGTGCTCGGTGCTCAGTGCTCAAGGTGCTGGGTGCTCAGTACTCAGGGTGCTCATTGCTCAGGGTCCTGGGTGCTCAGTACTCAGGGTTCTGGGTGCTCAGTGCTCAGGGTGCTCGGTGCTCGGGGTGCTGGGTGCTCAGTGCTCGGGGTGCTCGGAGCTCAGTACTCAGGGTGCTGGGTGCTCAGTGCTCGGGGTGCTCGGTGCTCAGTACTCATATTGCTGGGTGCTCAGTGCTCGGGGTGCTGGGTGCTCACTGCTCAGTACTCAGGGTGCTGGGTGCTCAGTGCTCAGGGTGCTGTGTGCTCAGTGCTCAGGGTGCTGGGTGCTCAGTGCTGAGGCTGCTGGGTACTCAGTACTCAGGTTGCTGGGTGCTCAGTGCTCGGGGTGCTATGTGCTCAGTGCTCGCGGTGCTGGGTGCTCAGTGCTCGGGGTGCTGGGTGCTCAGTGCTCGGGGTGCTATGTGCTCAGTGCTCGCGGTGCTGGGTGCTCAGTGCTCGGGGTGCTCGGTGCTCAGTCCTCAGGGTGCTGGGTGCTCAGTGCTCGAGGTGCTCAGTACTCAGGGTGCTGTGTATTCAGTGCTCGGGTCGCTGGGTGCTCAGTACTCCGGGTGCTGGGTGCTCAGTGCTCGTGGTTCTCGGTGCTCAGTGCTCAAGGTGCTGGGTGCTCAGTACTCAGGGTGCTCATTGCTCAGGGTGCTGGGTGCTCAGTGCTCAGGGTGCTCGGTGCTCGGGGCACTGGTTGCTCAGTGCTCAGGGTGCTCGGAGCTCAGTAATCAGGGTGCTGGGTGCACAGTGCTCGCGGTGCTCGGTGCTCATTACTCAGGGTGCTGGGTGCTCAGTGCTCGGGGTGCTCGGTGCTCAGTACGTTGGGTGCTCACTACTCAGGGTGCTGGGTGCTCAGTGCTCAGGGTGCTGGGTGCTCGGTGCTCAGGGTGCTGGGTGCTCAGTACTCAGGGTGCTGGGTGCTCAGTGCTCGGGGTGCTGGGTGCTCAGTACTCAGGGTGCTGGGTGCTCAGTACTCAGGGTCCTGGGTGCTCAGTACTCGGGTGCTGGGTGCTCAGTGCTCAGGTTGCTGGGTGCTCAGTGCTCGGGGTGCTGGGTGCTCAGTGCTCAGTACTCAGGGTGCTGGGTGTTCAGTGCTCGGGGTGCTGGGTGCTCAGTGCTCAGTACTCAGGGTGCTGGGTGCTCAGTGCTCAGGGTGCTGGGTGCTCAGTGCTCAGGGTGCTGGGTGCTCACTTCTCAGGGTGCTCAGTGCTCAGTACTCGGGGTGCTGGGTGCTCAGTGCTCAGGGTGCTCAGTGCTCAGTACCCGGGGTGCTGTGTGCTCAGTGCTCAGGGTGCTCAGTGCTCAGTGCTCGGGGTGCCGGGTGCTCAGTGCTCGGGACGCTGGGTGCTCAGTGCTCGGGGTGCTGGGTGCTCAGTACTCGGGGTGCTGGGTGCTCAGTGCTCAGGGTGCTCAGTGCTCAGTACTCAGTGCTCAGGGTGCTCAGTGCTCAGTGCTCAGGGTGCTGGGTGTTCAGTACTCAGTGTGCTGGGTGCTCAGTACTCAGGGTGCTGGGTGCTCAGTGCTCAGGGTGCTGGGTGCTCAGTGCTCGGGGTGCTCAGTACTCAGGGTGCTGAGTGTTCAGTGCTCGGGGTACTGGGTGCTCAGTACTCAGGGTGATCGGTGCTTTGTACTCAGGGTGCTGGGTGCTCAGTACTCCGGGTGCTGGGTGCTCAGTGCTCGGGGTGCTCGGAGCTCAGTACTCAGGGTGATGGGTGCTCAGTTCTCGGGGTGATCGGTGCTCAGTACTCAGAGTGCTGGTTGCTCAGTGCTCGGGGTGCTCGGTGCTCAGGACGTTGGGTGCTCACTACTCTGTGTGCTGGGTGCTCAGTGCTCAGTGTGCTGGGTGCTCAGTGCTCAGGGTGCTTGGTGCTCAGTATTCAGGGTGCTGGGTGCTCAGTGCTCGGGGTGCTGGGTGCTCAGTGCGCAGGGTGCTGGGTGCTCAGTACTCAGGGTGCTGGGTGCTCAGTACTCAGGGTGCTGGGCGCTCAGTACTCAGGGTGCTGGGTGCTCAGTACTCAGGGTGCTGGGTGCTCAGTACTCGGGTGCTGGGTGCTCAGTGCTCAGGGTGCTGGGTGCTCAGTGATCGGGGTGCTGGGTGCTCAGTGCTCACTACTCAGGGTGCTGGGTGCTCAGTGCTCCTTGTGCTGGGTGCTCAGTGCTCAGTACTCAGGGTGCTGGGTGCTCAGTGCTCAGGGCGCAGTGTGCTCAGTGCTCAGGGTGCTGGGTGCTCAGTGCTCAGGGTGCAGGGTACTCAGTGCTCAGGGTGCTGGGTGCTCAGTACTCAGGGTGCTCTGTGCTCATTACTCAGGGTGCTGGGTGCTCAGTGCTCGGGTGCTGGGTGCTCAGTGCTCGCGGTGCTGGGTGCTCAGTGCTCGGGGTGCTCGGTGCTCAGTACTCAGGGTGCTGGGTGCTCAGTGCTCGAGGTGCTCAGTACTCAGGGTGCTGTGTGTTCAGTGCTCAGGGTGCTGGGTGCTCAGTACTCAGGGTGCTCGGTGCTTAGTACTCAGGGTGCTGGGTGCTCAGTACTCTGGGTGCTGGGTGCTCAGTGCTCGGGGTGCTGGGTGCTCAGTGCTCAGTACTCAGGGTGCTGGGTGCTCAGTGCTCAGGGTGCTCAATTCTCAGTACTCAGTGCTCAGGGTGCTCAGTGCTCAGTGCTCAGGGTGCTGGGTGTTCAGTACTCAGGGTGCTGGGTGCTCAGTACTCAGGGTGCTGGGTGCTCAGTGATCAGGGTGCTGGGTGCTCAGTGCTCGGGGTGCTCAGTACTCAGGGTGCTGAGTGTTCAGTGCTCAGGGTACTGGGTGCTCAGTACTCAGGGTGATCGGTGCTTAGTGCTCAGGGTGCTGGGTGCTGAGTGTTCAGTACTCAGGGTGCTGGGTGCTCAGTACTCAGGGTGCTGGGTGCTCAGTGCTCGGGGTGCTGGGTGCTCAGTGCGCAGGGTGCTGGGTGCTCAGTACTCAGGGTGCTGGGTGCTCAGTACTCGGGGTGCTGGGCGCTCAGTACTCAGGGTGATGGGTGCTCAGTACTCAGGGTGCTGGGTGCTCAGTACTCGGGTGCTGGGTGCTCAGTGCTCAGGGTGCTGGGTGCTCAGTGATCGGGGTGCTGGGTGCTCAGTGCTCAGTACTCAGGGTGCTGGGTGCTCAGTGCTCCTTGTGCTGGGTGCTCAGTGCTCAGTACTCAGGGTGCTGGGTGCTCAGTGCTCAGGGTGCTGTGTGCTCAGTGCTCAGTGTGGTGGGTGCTCAGTACTCAGGGTGCTCAGTGCTCAGGGTGCTGTGTGCTCAGTGCTCAGTGTGCTGGGTGCTCAGTCCTCAGGGTGCAGGGTACTCAGTGCTCAGGGTGCTGGGTGCTCAGTACTCAGGGTGCTCTGTGCTCATTACTCAGGGTGCTGGGTGCTCAGTGCTCGGGTGCTGGGTGCTCAGTGCTCGCGGTGCTGGGTGCTCAGTGCTCGGGGTGCTCGGTGCTCAGTACTCAGGGTGCTGGGTGCTCAGTGCTCGAGGTGCTCAGTACTCAGGGTGCTGTGTGTTCAGTGCTCAGGGTGCTGGGTGCTCAGTACTCAGGGTGCTCGGTGCTTAGTACTCAGGGTGCTGGGTGCTCAGTACTCTGGGTGCTGGGTGCTCAGTGCTCGGGGTGCTCGTTGCTCAGTGCTCAAGGTGCTGGGTGCTCAGTACTCAGGGTGCTCATTGCTCAGGGTGCTGGGTGCTCAGTGCTCAGGGTGCTCCGTGCTCGGGGCGCTGGGTGCTCAGTGCTCACGGTGCTCGGAGCTCAGTACTCAGGGTGCTGGGTGCTCAGGGCTCAGGGTGCTCGGTGCTCAGTACTCAGGGTGCTGGGTGCTCAGTGCTCGGGGTGCTCGGTGCTCAGTACGTTGGGTGCTCACAACTCAGGGTGCTGGGTGCTCAGTGCTCAGGGGGCTGGGTGCTCAGTACTCCGGGTGCTGGGTGCTCAGTGCTCGGGGTGCTCAAAGCTCAGTACTCAGGGTGCTGGGTGCTCAGTTCTTGGGGTGATCGGTGCTCAGTACTCAGGGTGCTGGGTGCTCAGTGCTCGGGGTGCTCGGTGCTCAGTACGTTGGGTGCTCACTACTCAGGGTGCTGGGTGCTCAGTGCTCAGTGTGCTGGGTGCTCAGTGCTCAGGGTGCTGGGTGCTCAGTGCTCAGGGTGCTGGGTGCTCAGTACTCAGGGTGCTGGGTGCTCAGTGCTCGGGGTGCTGGGTGCTCAGTGCTCAGGCTGCTGGGTGCTCAGTACTCAGGGTGCTGGGTGCTCAGTACTCGGGGTGCTGGGCGCTCAGTACTCAGGGTGCTGGGTGCTCAGTACTCAGGGTGCTGGGTGCTCAGTACTCGGGTGCTGGGTGCTCAGTGCTCGGGGTGCTGGGTGCTCAGTGCACAGTACTAAGGGTGCTGGGCGCTCAGTGCTCAGGGTGCTGGGTGCTCAGTGCTCAGTACTCAGGGTGCTGGGTGCTCAGTGCTCAGGGTCCTGTGTGCTCAGTGCTCAGGGTGCTGGGTGCTCAGTGCTCAGGGTGCTGGGTACTCAGTGCTCAGGGTGCTGGGTGCTCAGTACTCAGGGTGCTGGGTGCTCAGTACTCAGGTTGCTGGGTGCTCAGTGCTCGCGGTGTTGGGTGCTCAGTACTCAGGGTGCTGGGTGCTCAGTTCTCGGGGTGCTGGGTGCTCAGTGCTCAGGGGGCTGGGTGCTCAGTACTCAGGATGCTGGGTGTTCAGTACTCGGGGTGCTGGGTTCTCAGTACTCAGGGTGCTGGGTGCTCAGTACTCGGGGTGCTGGGTTCTCAGTACACAGGTTGCTGGGTGCTCAGTACTCAGGGTGCTGGGTGCTCAGTACTCGGGTGCTGGGTGCTCAGTGCTCAGGGTGCTGGGTGCTCAGTGCTCGGGGTGCTGGGTGCTCAGGGCTCAGTACTCAGGGTGCTGGGTGCTCAGTGCTCGGGGTGCTGGGTGCTGAGTGCTCAGTACTCAGGGTGTTGGGTGCTCAGGGCTCAGGGTGCTGGGTCCTCAGTGCTCAGGGTGCTGGGTGCTCAGTGCTCGGGGTGCTGGGTGCTCAGTGCTCAGTACTCAGGGTGCTGTGTGCTCAGTGCTCAGGGTGCTGGGTGCTCAGTGCTCGGGGTGCTGGGTGCTCAGTGCTCAGGGTGCTGGGTGCTCAGTACTCGGGGTGCTCGGTGCTCAGTACTCAGGGTGCTGGGTGCTCAGTGCTCGGGGTGCTGGGTGCTGAGTGCTCAGTACTCAGGGTGCTGTGTTCTCAGGGCTCAGGGTGCTGGGTCCTCAGTGCTCAGGGTGCTGGGTGCTCAGTGCTCGGGGTGCTGGGTGCTCAGTGCTCGCTGTGCTGGGTGCTCAGTGCTCGGGGTGCTCGGTGCTCAGTACTCAGGGTGCTGGGTGCTCAGTGCTCGAGGTGCTCAGTACTCAGGGTGCTGTGTGTTCAGTGCTCAGGGTGCTGGGTGCTCAGTACTCAGGGTGCTTGGTGCTTAGTACTCAGGGTGCTGGGTGCTCAGTGGTCGCGGTGCTCGGTGCTCAGTGCTCAAGGTGCTGGGTGCTCAGTACTCAGGGTGCTCATTGCTCAGGGTGCTGGGTGCTCTGTGCTCAGGGTGCTCCGTGCTCGGGGCGCTGGGTGATCAGTGCTCACGGTGCTCGGAGCTCAGTACTCAGGGTGCTGGGTGCTCAGTGCTCGGGGTGCTCGGTGCTCAGTACTCAGGGTGCTGGGTGCTCAGTGCTCGGGGTGCTCGGTGCTCAGTACGTTGGGTGCGCACAACTCAGGGTGCTGGGTGCTCAGTGCTCAGGGTGCTGGGTGCTCAGTACTCCGGGTGCTGGGTGCTCAGTGCTCAGGGTGCTGGGTGCTCAGTACTCAGGGTGCTGGGTGCTCAGTGCTCAGGGTGCTGGGTGCTCAGTGCTCAGGGTGCTGGGTGCTCAGTACTGACGGTGCTGGGTGCTCAGTACTCGGGGTGCTGGGCGGGTGCTGGGTGCTCAGTACTCACGGTGCTGGGTGCTCAGTACTCGGGTGCTGGGTGCTCAGTGCTCAGGGTGCTGGGTGCTCAGTGCTCGGGGTGCTGGGTGCTCAGTGCTCAGTACTCAGGGTGCTGGATGCTCAGTGCTCAGGGCGCTGGGTGCTCAGTTCTCAGTACTCAGGGTGCTGGGTGCTCAGTGCTCAGGGTGCTGTGTGCTCAATGCTCAGGGTGCTGGGTGCTCAGTGCTCAGGGTGCTGGGTACTCAGTGCTCAGGGTGCTGGGTGCTCAATACTCAGGGTGCTGGGTGCTCAGTACTCAGGTTGCTGGGTGCTCAGTGCTCGGGGTGCTGGGTGCTCAGTGCTCGGGGTGCTCGGTGCTCAGTACTCAGGGTGTTGGGTGCTCAGTGCTCGAGGTGCTCAGTACTCAGGGTGCTGTGTGTTCAGTGCTCAGGGTGCTGGGTGCTCAGTACTCAGGGTGCTCGGTGCTTAGTACTCAGGGTGCTTGGTGCTCAGTACTCCGGGTGCTGGGTGCTCAGTGCTCGGGGTGCTCGGTGCTCAGTACTCAGGGTGTTGGGTGCTCAGTGCTCGAGGTGCTCAGTAATCAGGGTGCTGTGTGTTCAGTGCTCAGGGTGCTGGGTGCTCAGTACTCAGGGTGCTCGGTGCTTAGTACTCAGGGTGCTTGGTGCTCAGTACTCAGGGTGCTGGGTGCTCAGTGCTCGCGGTGCTCGGTGCTCAGTACTCAGGGTGCTGGGTGCTCAGTGCTCGGGGTGCTCGGTGCTCAGTACGTTGGGTGCTCACTACTCAGGGTGCTGGGTGCTCAGTGCTCAGGGTGCTGGGTGCTTAGTGCTCAGGGTGCTGGGTGCTGAGTGTTCAGTACTCAGGGTGCTGGGTGCTCAGTACTCAGGGTGCTGGGTGCTCAGTGCTCGCGGTGCTCGGTGCTCAGTACTCAGGGTGCTGGGTGCTCAGTGCTCGGGGTGCTCGGTGCTCAGTACGTTGGGTGCTCACTACTCAGGGTGCTGGGTGCTCAGTGCTCAGGGTGCTGGGTGCTCGGTGCTCAGGGTGCTGGGTGCTCAGTACTCAGGGTGCTGGGTGCTCAGTGCTCGGGGTGCTGGGTGCTCAGTACTCAGGGTGCTGGGTGCTCAGTACTCAGGGTCCTGGGTGCTCAGTACTCGGGTGCTGGGTGCTCAGTGCTCAGGTGGCTGGGTGCTCAGTGCTCGGGGTGCTGGGTGCTCAGTGCTCAGTACTCAGGGTGCTGGGTGTTCAGTGCTCGGGGTGCTGGGTGCTCAGTGCTCAGTACTCAGGGTGCTGGGTGCTCAGTGCTCAGGGTGCTGGGTGCTCAGTGCTCAGGGTGCTGGGTGCTCAGTTCTCAGGGTGCTCAGTGCTCAGTACTCGGGGTGCTGGGTGCTCAGTGCTCAGGGTGCTCAGTGCTCAGTACCCGGGGTGCTGTGTGCTCAGTGCTCAGGGTGCTCAGTGCTCAGTGCTCGGGGTGCCGGGTGCTCAGTGCTCGGGACGCTGGGTGCTCAGTGCTCGGGGTGCTGGGTGCTCAGTACTCGGGGTGCTGGGTGCTCAGTGCTCAGGGTGCTCAGTGCTCAGTACTCAGTGCTCAGGGTGCTCAGTGCTCAGTGCTCAGGGTGCTGGGTGTTCAGTACTCAGTGTGCTGGGTGCTCAGTACTCAGGGTGCTGGGTGCTCAGTGCTCAGGGTGCTGGGTGCTCAGTGCTCGGGGTGCTCAGTACTCAGGGTGCTGAGTGTTCAGTGCTCGGGGTACTGGGTGCTCAGTACTCAGGGTGATCGGTGCTTTGTACTCAGGGTGCTGGGTGCTCAGTACTCCGGGTGCTGGGTGCTCAGTGCTCGGGGTGCTCGGAGCTCAGTACTCAGGGTGATGGGTGCTCAGTTCTCGGGGTGATCGGTGCTCAGTACTCAGAGTGCTGGTTGCTCAGTGCTCGGGGTGCTCGGTGCTCAGGACGTTGGGTGCTCACTACACTGTGTGCTGGGTGCTCAGTGCTCAGTGTGCTGGGTGCTCAGTGCTCAGGGTGCTTGGTGCTCAGTATTCAGGGTGCTGGGTGCTCAGTGCTCGGGGTGCTGGGTGCTCAGTGCGCAGGGTGCTGGGTGCTCAGTACTCAGGGTGCTGTGTGCTCAGTACTCGGGGTGCTGGGCGCTCAGTACTCAGGGTGCTGGGTGCTCAGTACTCAGGGTGCTGGGTGCTCAGTACTCGGGTGCTGGGTGCTCAGTGCTCAGGGTGCTGGGTGCTCAGTGATCGGGGTGCTGGGTGCTCAGTGCTCACTACTCAGGGTGCTGGGTGCTCAGTGCTCCTTGTGCTGGGTGCTCAGTGCTCAGTACTCAGGGTGCTGGGTGCTCAGTGCTCAGGGCGCAGTGTGCTCAGTGCTCAGGGTGCTGGGTGCTCAGTGCTCAGGGTGCAGGGTACTCAGTGCTCAGGGTGCTGGGTGCTCAGTACTCAGGGTGCTCTGTGCTCATTACTCAGGGTGCTGGGTGCTCAGTGCTCGGGTGCTGGGTGCTCAGTGCTCGCGGTGCTGGGTGCTCAGTGCTCGGGGTGCTCGGTGCTCAGTACTCAGGGTGCTGGGTGCTCAGTGCTCGAGGTGCTCAGTACTCAGGGTGCTGTGTGTTCAGTGCTCAGGGTGCTGGGTGCTCAGTACTCAGGGTGCTCGGTGCTTAGTACTCAGGGTGCTGGGTGCTCAGTACTCTGGGTGCTGGGTGCTCAGTGCTCGGGGTGCTGGGTGCTCAGTGCTCAGTACTCAGGGTGCTGGGTGCTCAGTGCTCAGGGTGCTCAATTCTCAGTACTCAGTGCTCAGGGTGCTCAGTGCTCAGTGCTCAGGGTGCTGGGTGTTCAGTACTCAGGGTGCTGTGTGCTCAGTACTCAGGGTGCTGGGTGCTCAGTGATCAGGGTGCTGGGTGCTCAGTGCTCGGGGTGCTCAGTACTCAGGGTGCTGAGTGTTCAGTGCTCAGGGTACTGGGTGCTCAGTACTCAGGGTGATCGGTGCTTAGTGCTCAGGGTGCTGGGTGCTGAGTGTTCAGTACTCAGGGTGCTGGGTGCTCAGTACTCAGGGTGCTGGGTGCTCAGTGCTCGGGGTGCTGGGTGCTCAGTGCGCAGGGTGCTGGGTGCTCAGTACTCAGGGTGCTGGGTGCTCAGTACTCGGGGTGCTGGGCGCTCAGTACTCAGGGTGATGGGTGCTCAGTACTCAGGGTGCTGGGTGCTCAGTACTCGGGTGCTGGGTGCTCAGTGCTCAGGGTGCTGGGTGCTCAGTGATCGGGGTGCTGGGTGCTCAGTGCTCAGTACTCAGGGTGCTGGGTGCTCAGTGCTCCTTGTGCTGGGTGCTCAGTGCTCAGTACTCAGGGTGCTGGGTGCTCAGTGCTCAGGGTGCTGTGTGCTCAGTGCTCAGTGTGCTGGGTGCTCAGTACTCAGGGTGCTCAGTGCTCAGGGTGCTGTGTGCTCAGTGCTCAGTGTGCTGGGTGCTCAGTGCTCAGGGTGCAGGGTACTCAGTGCTCAGGGTGCTGGGTGCTCAGTACTCAGGGTGCTCTGTGCTCATTACTCAGGGTGCTGGGTGCTCAGTGCTCGGGTGCTGGGAGCTCAGTGCTCGCGGTGCTGGGTGCTCAGTGCTCGGGGTGCTCGGTGCTCAGTACTCAGGGTGCTGGGTGCTCAGTGCTCGAGGTGCTCAGTACTCAGGGTGCTGTGTGTTCAGTGCTCAGGGTGCTGGGTGCTCAGTACTCAGGGTGCTCGGTGCTTAGTACTCAGGGTGCTGGGTGCTCAGTACTCTGGGTGCTGGGTGCTCAGTGCTCGGGGTGCTCGTTGCTCAGTGCTCAAGGTGCTGGGTGCTCAGTACTCAGGGTGCTCATTGCTCAGGGTGCTGGGTGCTCAGTGCTCAGGGTGCTCCGTGCTCGGGGCGCTGGGTGCTCAGTGCTCACGGTGCTCGGAGCTCAGTACTCAGGGTGCTGGGTGCTCAGGGCTCAGGGTGCTCGGTGCTCAGTACTCAGGGTGCTGGGTGCTCACTGCTCGGGGTGCTCGGTGCTCAGTACGTTGGGTGCTCACAACTCAGGGTGCTGGGTGCTCAGTGCTCAGGGGGCTGGGTGCTCAGTACTCCGGGTGCTGGGTGCTCAGTGCTCGGGGTGCTCAAAGCTCAGTACTCAGGGTGCTGGGTGCTCAGTTCTCGGGGTGATCGGTGCTCAGTACTCAGGGTGCTGGGTGCTCAGTGCTCGGGGTGCTCGGTGCTCAGTACGTTGGGTGCTCACTACTCAGGGTGCTGGGTGCTCAGTGCTCAGTGTGCTGGGTGCTCAGTGCTCAGGGTGCTGGGTGCTCAGTGCTCAGGGTGCTGGGTGCTCAGTACTCAGGGTGCTGGGTGCTCAGTGCTCGGGGTGCTGGGTGCTCAGTGCTCAGGCTGCTGGGTGCTCAGTACTCAGGGTGCTGGGTGCTCAGTACTCGGGGTGCTGGGCGATCAGTACTCAGGGTGCTGGGTGCTCAGTACTCAGGGTGCTGGGTGCTCAGTACTCGGGTGCTGGGTGCTCAGTGCTCGGGGTGCTGGGTGCTCAGTGCTCAGTACTCAGGGTGCTGGGCGCTCAGTGCTCAGGGTGCTGGGTGCTCAGTGATCAGTACTCAGGGTGATGGGTGCTCAGTGCTCAGGGTCCTGTGTGCTCAGTGCTCAGGGTGCTGGGTGCTCAGTGCTCAGGGTGCTGGGTACTCAGTGCTCAGGGTGCTGGGTGCTCAGTACTCAGGGTGCTGGGTGCTCAGTACTCAGGTTGCTGGGTGCTCAGTGCTCGCGGTGCTGGGTGCTCAGTGCTCGGGGTGCTCGGTGCTCAGTACTCAGGGTGCTGGGTGCTCAGTGCTCGAGGTGCTCAGTACTCAGGGTGCTGTGTGTTCAGTGCTCAGGGTGCTGGGTGCTCAGTACTCAGGGTGCTCGGTGCTTAGTACTCAGGGTGCTTGGTGCTCAGTACTCCGGGTGCTGGGTGCTCAGTGCTCGGGGTGCTCGGTGCTCAGTGCTCAAGGTGCTGGGTGCTCAGTACTCAGGGTGCTCATTGCTCAGGGTGCTGGGTGCTCAGTACTCAGGGTGCTGGGTGCTCAGTGCTCAGGGTGCTCGGTGCTCGGTGCGCTGGGAGCTCCGTCCTCGGGGTGCTCGGAGCTCAGTACTCAGGGTGCTGGGTGCTCAGTGCTCGGGGTTCTCGGTGCTCAGTACTCAGGGTGCTGGGTGCTCAGTGCTCGTTGTGCTCGGTGCTCAGTACTTTGGGTGCTCACTACTCAGGGTGCTGGGTGCTCAGTGCTCAGGGTGCTGGGTGCTCAGTGCTCAGGGTGCTGGGTGCTCAGTACTCAGGGTGCTGGGTGCTCAGTTCTCGGGGTGCTGGGTGCTCAGTGCTCAGGGGGCTGGGTGCTCAGTACTCAGGATGCTGGGTGTTCAGTACTCGGGGTGCTGGGTTCTCAGTACTCAGGGTGCTGGGTGCTCAGTACTCGGGGTGCTGGGTTCTCAGTACACAGGTTGCTGGGTGCTCAGTACTCAGGGTGCTGGGTGCTCAGTACTCGGGTGCTGGGTGCTCAGTGCTCAGGGTGCTGGGTGCTCAGTGCTCGGGGTGCTGGGTGCTCAGGGTTCAGTACTCAGGGTGCTGGGTGCTCAGTGCTCGGGGTGCTGGGTGCTGAGTGCTCAGTACTCAGGGTGTTGGGTGCTCAGGGCTCAGGGTGCTGGGTCCTCAGTGCTCAGGGTGCTGGGTGCTCAGTGCTCGGGGTGCTGGGTGCTCAGTGCTCAGTACTCAGGGTGCTGTGTGCTCAGTGCTCAGGGTGCTGGGTGCTCAGTGCTCGGGGTGCTGGGTGCTCAGTGCTCAGGGTGCTGGGTGCTCAGTACTCGGGGTGCTCGGTGCTCAGTACTCAGGGTGCTGGGTGCTCAGTGCTCGGGGTGCTGGGTGCTGAGTGCTCAGTACTCAGGGTGCTGTGTTCTCAGGGCTCAGGGTGCTGTTTCCTCAGTGCTCAGGGTGCTGGGTGCTCAGTGCTCGGGGTGCTGGGTGCTCAGTGCTCGCTGTGCTGGGTGCTCAGTGCTCGGGGTGCTCGGTGCTCAGTACTCAGGGTGCTGGGTGCTCAGTGCTCGAGGTGCTCAGTACTCAGGGTGCTGTGTGTTCAGTGCTCAGGGTGCTGGGTGCTCAGTACTCAGGGTGCTTGGTGCTTAGTACTCAGGGTGCTGGGTGCTCAGTGGTCGCGGTGCTCGGTGCTCAGTGCTCAAGGTGCTGGGTGCTCAGTACTCAGGGTGCTCATTGCTCAGGGTGCTGGGTGCTCTGTGCTCAGGGTGCTCCGTGCTCGGGGCGCTGGGTGATCAGTGCTCACGGTGCTCGGAGCTCAGTACTCAGGGTGCTGGGTGCTCAGTGCTCGGGGTGCTCGGTGCTCAGTACTCAGGGTGCTGGGTGCTCAGTGCTCGGAGTGCTCGGTGCTCAGTACGTTGGGTGCTCACTACTCAGGGTGCTGGGTGCTCAGTGCTCAGTGTGCTGGGTGCTCAGTGCTCAGGGTGCTGGGTGCTCAGTGCTCAGGGTGCTGGGTGCTCAGTACTCAGGGTGCTGGGTGCTCAGTGCTCAGGGTGCTGGGTGCTCAGTGCTCAGGGTGCTGGGTGCTCAGTACTGAGGGTGCTGGGTGCTCAGTACTCGGGGTGCTGGGCGGGTGCTGGGTGCTCAGTACTCAGGGTGCTGGGTGCTCAGTACTCGGGTGCTGGGTGCTCAGTGCTCAGGGTGCTGGGTGCTCAGTGCTCGGGGTGCTGGGTGCTCAGTGCTCAGTACTCAGGGTGCTGGGTGCTCAGTGCTCAGGGTGCTGGGTGCTCAGTTCTCAGTACTCAGGGTGCTGGGTGCTCAGTGCTCAGGGTGCTGTGTGCTCAGTGCTCAGGGTGCTGGGTGCTCAGTGCTCAGGGTGCTGGGTACTCAGTGCTCAGGGTGCTGGGTGCTCAATACTCAGGGTGCTGGGTGCTCAGTGCTCAGGGTGCTGGGTGCTCAGTACTCCGGGTGCTGGGTGCTCAGTGCTCGGGGTGCTCAGAGCTCAGTACTCAGGGTGCTGGGTGCTCAGTTCTCGGGGTGATCGGTGCTCAGTACTCAGGGTGCTGGGTGCTCAGTGCTCGGGGTGCTCGGTGCTCAGTACGTTGGGTGCTCACTACTCAGGGTGCTCGGTGGTCAGTGCTCAGTGTGCTGGGTGCTCAGTGCTCAGGGTGCTGGGTGCTCAGTTCTCAGGGTGCTGGGTGCTCAGTACTCAGGGTGCTGGGTGCTCAGTGCTCAGGGTGCTGGGTGCTCAGTGCTCAGGGTGCTGGGTGCTCAGTACTGACGGTGCTGGGTGCTCAGTACTCGGGGTGCTGGGCGGGTGCTGGGTGCTCAGTACTCACGGTGCTGGGTGCTCAGTACTCGGGTGCTGGGTGCTCAGTGCTCAGGGTGCTGGGTGCTCAGTGCTCGGGGTGCTGGGTGCTCAGTGCTCAGTACTCAGGGTGCTGGATGCTCAGTGCTCAGGGTGCTGGGTGCTCAGTTCTCAGTACTCAGGGTGCTGGGTGCTCAGTGCTCAGGGTGCTGTGTGCTCAATGCTCAGGGTGCTGGGTGCTCAGTGCTCAGGGTGCTGGGTACTCAGTGCTCAGGGTGCTGGGTGCTCAATACTCAGGGTGCTGGGTGCTCAGTACTCAGGTTGCTGGGTGCTCAGTGCTCGGGGTGCTCGGTGCTCAGTACTCAGGGTGTTGGGTGCTCAGTGCTCGAGGTGCTCAGTACTCAGGGTGCTGTGTGTTCAGTGCTCAGGGTGCTGGGTGCTCAGTACTCAGGGTGCTCGGTGCTTAGTACTCAGGGTGCTTGGTGCTCAGTACTCCGGGTGCTGGGTGCTCAGTGCTCGGGGTGCTCGGTGCTCAGTACTCAGGGTGTTGGGTGCTCAGTGCTCGAGGTGCTCAGTACTCAGGGTGCTGTGTGTTCAGTGCTCAGGGTGCTGGGTGCTCAGTACTCAGGGTGCTCGGTGCTTAGTACTCAGGGTGCTTGGTGCTCAGTACTCCGGGTGCTGGGTGCTCAGTGCTCGGGGTGCTCGGTGCTCAGTGCTCAAGGTGCTGGGTGCTCAGTACTCAGGGTGCTCATTGCTCAGGGTGCTGGGTGCTCAGTACTCAGGGTGCTGGGTGCTCAGTGCTCAGGGTGCTCGGTGCTCGGGGCGCTGGGTGCTCAGTCCTCGGGGTGCTCAGAGCTCAGTACTCAGGGTGCTGGGTGCTCAGTGCTCGGGGTTCTCGGTGCTCAGTACTCAGGGTGCTGGGTGCTCAGTGCTCGTTGTGCTCGGTGCTCAGTACTTTGGGTGCTCACTACTCAGGGTGGTGGGTGCTCAGTGCTCAGGGTGGTGGGTGCTCAGTGCTCAGGGTGCTGGGTGCTCAGTGCTCAGGGTGCTGGGTGCTCAGTACTCAAGGTGCTGGGTGCTCAGTGCTCGGGGTGCTGGGTGCTCAGTGCTCAGGGTGCTGGGTGCTCAGTACTCAGGGTGCTGGGTGTTCAGTACTCGGGGTGCTGGGTTCTCAGTACTCAGGGTGCTGGGTGCTCAGTACACGGGGTGCTGGGTTCTCAGTACACAGGTTGCTGGGTGCTCAGTACTCAGGGTGCTGGGTGCTCAGTACTCGGGTGCTGGGTGCTCAGTGCTCAGGGTGCTGGGTGCTCAGTGCTCGGGGTGCTGGGTGCTCAGGGCTCAGTACTCAGGGTGCTGGGTGCTCAGTGCTCGGGGTGCTGGGTGCTGAGTGCTCAGTACTCAGGGTGCTGGGTGCTCAGGGCTCAGGGTGCTGGGTCCTCAGTGCTCAGGGTGCTGGGTGCTCAGTGCTCGGGGTGCTGGGTGCTCGGTGCTCATTGCTCAGGTTGCTGGGTGCTCAGTGCTCAGGGTGCTCCGTGCTCGGGGCGCTGGGTGCTCAGTGCTCACGGTGCTCGGAGCTCAGTACTCAGGGTGCTGGGTGCTCAGTGCTCGGGGTGCTCGGTGCTCAGTACTCAGGGTGCTGGGTGCTCAGTGCTCGGGGTGCTCGGTGCTCAGTATGTTGGGTGCTCACAACTCAGGGTGCTGGGTGCTCAGTGCTCAGGGTGCTGGGTGCTCAGTACTCCGGGTGCTGGGTGCTCAGTGCTCGGGGTGCTCGGAGCTCAGTATTCAGGGTGCTGGGTGCTCAGTTCTCGGGGTGGTCGGTGCTCAGTACTCAGGGTGCTGGGTGCTCAGTGCTCGGGGTGCTCGGTGCTCAGTACGTTGGGTGCTCACTACTCAGGGTGCTGGGTGCTCAGTGCTCAGTGTGCTGGGTTCTCAGTGCTCAGGGTGCTGGGTGCTCAGTGCTCAGGGTGCTGGGTGCTCAGTACTCAGGGTGCTGGGTGCTCAGTGCTCAGGGTGCTGGGTGCTCAGTGCTCAGGGTGCTGGGTGCTCAGTACTGAGGGTGCTGGGTGCTCAGTACTCGGGGTGCTGGGCGCTCAGTACTTAGGGTGCTGGGTGCTCAGTACTCAGGGTGCTGGGTGCTCAGTACTCGGGTGCTGGGTGCTCAGTGCTCAGGGTGCTGGGTGCTCAGTGCTCAGTACTCAGGGTGCTGGGTGCTCAGTGCTCAGGGTGCTGGGTGCTCAGTGCTCATGGTGCTGGGTGCTCAGTACTGAGGGTGCTGGGTGCTCAGTACTCGGGGTGCTGGGCGGGTGCTGGGTGCTCAGTACTCAGGGTGCTGGGTGCTCAGTACTCGGGTGCTGGGTGCTCAGTGCTCAGGGTGCTGGGTGCTCAGTGCTCGGGGTGCTGGGTGCTCAGTGCTCAGTACTCAGGGTGCTGGGTGCTCAGTGCTCAGGGTGCTGGGTGCTCAGTTCTCAGTACTCAGGGTGCTGGGTGCTCAGTGCTCAGGGTGCTGTGTGCTCAGTGCTCAGGGTGCTGGGTGCTCAGTGCTCAGGGTGCTGGGTACTCAGTGCTCAGGGTGCTGGGTGCTCAATACTCAGGGTGCTGGGTGCTCAGTGCTCAGGGTGCTGGGTGCTCAGTACTCCGGGTGCTGGGTGCTCAGTGCTCGGGGTGCTCGGAGCTCAGTACTCAGGGTGCTGGGTGCTCAGTTCTCGGGGTGATCGGTGCTCAGTACTCAGGGTGCTGGGTGCTCAGTGCTCGGGGTGCTCGGTGCTCAGTACGTTGGGTGCTCACTACTCAGGGTGCTCGGTGGTCAGTGCTCAGTGTGCTGGGTGCTCAGTGCTCAGGGTGCTGGGTGCTCAGTTCTCAGGGTGCTGGGTGCTCAGTACTCAGGGTGCTGGGTGCTCAGTGCTCAGGGTGCTGGGTGCTCAGTGCTCAGGGTGCTGGGTGCTCAGTACTGACGGTGCTGGGTGCTCAGTACTCGGGGTGCTGGGCGGGTGCTGGGTGCTCAGTACTCACGGTGCTGGGTGCTCAGTACTCGGGTGCTGGGTGCTCAGTGCTCAGGGTGCTGGGTGCTCAGTGCTCGGGGTGCTGGGTGCTCAGTGCTCAGTACTCAGGGTGCTGGATGCTCAGTGCTCAGGGTGCTGGGTGCTCAGTTCTCAGTACTCAGGGTGCTGGGTGCTCAGTGCTCAGGGTGCTGTGTGCTCAATGCTCAGGGTGCTGGGTGCTCAGTGCTCAGGGTGCTGGGTACTCAGTGCTCAGGGTGCTGGGTGCTCAATACTCAGGGTGCTGGGTGCTCAGTACTCAGGTTGCTGGGTGCTCAGTGCTCGGGGTGCTGGGTGCTCAGTGCTCGGGGTGCTCGGTGCTCAGTACTCAGGGTGTTGGGTGCTCAGTGCTCGAGGTGCTCAGTACTCAGGGTGCTGTGTGTTCAGTGCTCAGGGTGCTGGGTGCTCAGTACTCAGGGTGCTCGGTGCTTAGTACTCAGGGTGCTTGGTGCTCAGTACTCCGGGTGCTGGGTGCTCAGTGCTCGGGGTGCTCGGTGCTCAGTACTCAGGGTGTTGGGTGCTCAGTGCTCGAGGTGCTCAGTACTCAGGGTGCTGTGTGTTCAGTGCTCAGGGTGCTGGGTGCTCAGTACTCAGGGTGCTCGGTGCTTAGTACTCAGGGTGCTTGGTGCTCAGTACTCCGGGTGCTGGGTGCTCAGTGCTCGGGGTGCTCGGTGCTCAGTGCTCAAGGTGCTGGGTGCTCAGTACTCAGGGTGCTCATTGCTCAGGGTGCTGGGTGCTCAGTACTCAGGGTGCTGGGTGCTCAGTGCTCAGGGTGCTCGGTGCTCGGGGCGCTGGGTGCTCAGTCCTCGGGGTGCTCAGAGCTCAGTACTCAGGGTGCTGGGTGCTCAGTGCTCGGGGTTCTCGGTGCTCAGTACTCAGGGTGCTGGGTGCTCAGTGCTCGTTGTGCTCGGTGCTCAGTACTTTGGGTGCTCACTACTCAGGGTGGTGGGTGCTCAGTGCTCAGGGTGGTGGGTGCTCAGTGCTCAGGGTGCTGGGTGCTCAGTGCTCAGGGTGCTGGGTGCTCAGTACTCAAGGTGCTGGGTGCTCAGTGCTCGGGGTGCTGGGTGCTCAGTGCTCAGGGTGCTGGGTGCTCAGTACTCAGGGTGCTGGGTGTTCAGTACTCGGGGTGCTGGGTTCTCAGTACTCAGGGTGCTGGGTGCTCAGTACACGGGGTGCTGGGTTCTCAGTACACAGGTTGCTGGGTGCTCAGTACTCAGGGTGCTGGGTGCTCAGTACTCGGGTGCTGGGTGCTCAGTGCTCAGGGTGCTGGGTGCTCAGTGCTCGGGGTGCTGGGTGCTCAGGGCTCAGTACTCAGGGTGCTGGGTGCTCAGTGCTCGGGGTGCTGGGTGCTGAGTGCTCAGTACTCAGGGTGCTGGGTGCTCAGGGCTCAGGGTGCTGGGTCCTCAGTGCTCAGGGTGCTGGGTGCTCAGTGCTCGGGGTGCTGGGTGCTCGGTGCTCATTGCTCAGGTTGCTGGGTGCTCAGTGCTCAGGGTGCTCCGTGCTCGGGGCGCTGGGTGCTCAGTGCTCACGGTGCTCGGAGCTCAGTACTCAGGTTGCTGGGTGCTCAGTGCTCGGGGTGCTCGGTGCTCAGTACTCAGGGTCCTGGGTGCTCAGTGCTCGGGGTGCTCGGTGCTCAGTATGTTGGGTGCTCACAACTCAGGGTGCTGGGTGCTCAGTGCTCAGGGTGCTGGGTGCTCAGTACTCCGGGTGCTGGGTGCTCAGTGCTCGGGGTGCTCGGAGCTCAGTATTCAGGGTGCTGGGTGCTCAGTTCTCGGGGTGGTCGGTGCTCAGTACTCAGGGTGCTGGGTGCTCAGTGCTCGGGGTGCTCGGTGCTCAGTACGTTGGGTGCTCACTACTCAGGGTGCTGGGTGCTCAGTGCTCAGTGTGCTGGGTTCTCAGTGCTCAGGGTGCTGGGTGCTCAGTGCTCAGGGTGCTGGGTGCTCAGTACTCAGGGTGCTGGGTGCTCAGTGCTCAGGGTGCTGGGTGCTCAGTGCTCAGGGTGCTGGGTGCTCAGTACTGAGGGTGCTGGGTGCTCAGTACTCGGGGTGCTGGGCGCTCAGTACTTAGGGTGCTGGGTGCTCAGTACTCAGGGTGCTGGGTGCTCAGTACTCGGGTGCTGGGTGCTCAGTGCTCAGGGTGCTGGGTGCTCAGTGCTCAGTACTCAGGGTGCTGGGTGCTCAGTGCTCAGGGTGCTGGGTGCTCAGTTCTCAGTACTCAGGGTGCTGGGTGCTCAGTGCTCAGGGTGCTGGGTGCTCAGTGCTCAGGGTGCTGGGTGCTCAGTGCTCAGGGTGCTGGGTACTCAGTGCTCAGGGTGCTGGGTGCTCAATACTCAGGGTGTTGGGTGCTCAGTACTCAGGTTGCTGGGTGCTCAGTGCTCGGGGTGCTGGGTGCTCAGTGCTCGCGGTGCTGGGTGCTCAGTGCTCGGGGTGCTCGGTGCTCAGTACTCAGGGTGTTGGGTGCTCAGTGCTCGAGGTGCTCAGTACTAAGGGTGCTGTGTGTTCAGTGCTCAGGGTGCTGGGTGCTCAGTACTCAGGGTGCTCGGTGCTTAGTACTCAGGGTGCTTGGTGCTCAGTACTCCGGGTGCTGGGTGCTCAGTGCTCGGGGTGCTCGGTGCTCAGTGCTCAAGGTGCTGGGTACTCAGTACTCAGGGTGCTCATTGCTCAGGGTGCTGTGTGCTCAGTACTCAGGGTGCTGGGTGCTCAGTGCTCAGGGTGCTCGGTGCTCGGGGCGCTGGGTGCTCAGTCCTCGGGGTGCTCGGAGCTCAGTACTCAGGGTGCTGGGTGCTCAGTGCTCGGGGTTCTCGGTGCTCAGTACTCAGGGTGCTGGGGGCTCAGTGCTCGTTGTGCTCGGTGCTCAGTACTTTGGGTGCTCACTACTCAGGGTGGTGGGTGCTCAGTGCTCAGGGTGGTGCGTGCTCAGTGCTCAGGGTGCTGGGTGCTCAGTGCTCAGGGTGCTGGGTGCTCAGTGCTCAGGGTGCTGGGTGCTCAGTGCTCGGGGTGCTGGGTGCTCAGTGCTCAGGGTGCTGGGTGCTCAGTACTCAGGGTGCTGGGTGTTCAGTACTCGGGGTGCTGGGTTCTCAGTACTCAGGGTGCTGGGTGCTCAGTACACGGGGTGCTGGGTTCTCAGTACACAGGTTGCTGGGTGCTCAGTACTCAGGGTGCTGGGTGCTCAGTACTCGGGTGCTTTGTGCTCAGTGCTCAGGGTGCTGGGTGCTCAGTGCTCGGGGTGCTGGGTGCTCAGGGCTCAGTACTCAGGGTGCTGGGTGCTCAGTGCTCGGGGTGCTGGGTGCTGAGTGCTCAGTACTCAGGGTGCTGGGTGCTCAGGGCTCAGGGTGCTGTGTCCTCAGTGCTCAGGGTGCTGGGTGCTCAGTGCTCGGGGTGCTGGGTGCTCAGTGCTCAGTACTCAGGGTGCTGGGTGCTCAGTGCTCAGGGTGCTGGGTGCTCAGTGCTCGGGGTGCTGGGTGCTCAGTGCTCAGGGTGCTGGGTGCTCAGTACTCCGGGGGCTGGGTGCTGAGTGCTCAGTACTCAGGGTGCTGGGTGCTCAGTGCTCGGGGTGCTGGGTGCTCAGTGCTCAGGGTGCTGGGTGCTCAGTACTCAGGGTGCTGGGTGTTCAGTACTCGGGGTGCTGGGTTCTCAGTACTCAGGGTGCTGGGTGCTCAGTACTCGGGGTGCTGGGTGCTCAGTGCTCAGGGTGCTGGGTGCTCAGTGCTCGGGGTGCTGGGTGCTCAGTGCTCAGTACTCAGGGTGCTGGGTGCTCAGTGCTCAGGGTGCTGGGTGCTCAGTGCTCGGGGTGCTGGGTGCTCAGTACTCAGGGTGCTGGGTGCTCAGTACTCCGGGTGCTGGGTGCTCAGTTCTCGGGGTGCTCGGTGCTCAGTACTCAGTGCTCAGGGTGCTCAGTGCTCAGGGTGCTGGGTGTTCAGTACTCAGGGTGCTGGGTGCTCAGTACTTGGGGTGCTCGGTGCTCAGTGCTCAGGGTGCTGGGTGCTCAGTGCTCAGGGTGCTCGGTGCTCCGGGCGCTGGGTGCTCAGTGCTCGGGGTGCTCGGAGCTCAGTACTCAGGGTGCTGGGTGCTCAGTGCTCGGGGTGCTCGGTGCTCAGTACTCAGGGTGCTGGATGCTCAGTGCTCGGGGTGCTGGGTGCTCAGTGCTCAGTACTCAGGGTGCTGGGTGCTCAGTGCTCAGGGTGCTGTGTGCTCAGTGCTCAGGGTGCTGGGTGCTCAGTGCTCAGGGTGCTGGGTAATCAGTGCTCAGGGTGCTGGGTGCTCAGTACTCAGGGTGCTGGGTGCTCAGTACTCAGGGTGCTGGGTGCTCAGTGCTCGGGGTGCTATGTGCTCAGTGGTCGCGGTGCTGGGTGCTCAGTGCTCGAGGTGCTCAGTACTCAGGGTGCTGTGTGTTCAGTGCTCAGGGTGCTGGGTGCTCAGTACTCCGGGTGCTGGGTGCTCAGTGCTCGGGGTGCTCGGTGCTCAGTACTCAAGGTGCTGGGTGCTCAGTACTCAGGGTGCTCATTGCTCAGGGTGCTGGGTGCTAAGTGCTCAGGGTGCTCGGTGCTCGGGGCGCTGGGTGCTCAGTGCTCGGGGTGCTCGGAGCTCAGTACTCAGGGTGCTGGGTGCTCAGTACTCGGGGTGCTCGGTGCTCAGTACTCAGTGTGCTGGGTGCTCAGTGCTCGGGGTGCTCGGTGCTCAGTACGTTGGGTGCTCACTACTCAGGGTGCTGGGTGCTCAGTGCTCAGGGTGCTGGGTGCTCAGTACTCAGGGTGCTGGGTGCTCAGTGCTCGGGGTGCTGGGTGCTCAGTGCTCAGGGTGCTGGGTGCTCAGTACTCAGGGTGCTCGGTGCTTAGTACTCAGGGTGCTCAGTGCTCGGGGTGCTGGGTGCTCAGTGCTCGGGGTGCTAGGTGCTCAGTACTCAGAGTGCTGGGTGCTCAGTACTCAGGGTACTGGGTGCTCAGTACTCGGGTGCTGGGTGCTCAGTGCTCAGGGTTCTGGGTGCTCAGTGCTCGGGGTGCTGGGTGCTCAGTGCTCAGGGTGCTGGGTGCTCAGTACTCAGGGTGCTCAGTGCTCAGTACTCGGGGTGCTGGGTGCTCAGTGCTCAGGGTGCTCAGTGCTCAGTACTCGTTGTGCTGTGTGCTCAGTGCTCCGGGTGCTCAGTGCTCAGTGCTCGGGGTGCTGGGTGGTCAGTGCTCGGGGCGCTGTGGGCTCAGTGCTCAGTGTGCTGGGTGCTCAGTGCTCGGGGTGCTGGGTGCTCAGTGCTCAGGGTGCTGGGTGCTCAGTACTCCGGGTGCTGGGTGCTGAGTGCTCAGTACTCAGGGTGCTGGGTGCTCAGTGCTCGGGGTGCTGGGTGCTCAGTGCTCAGGGTGCTGGGTGCTCAGTACTCAGGGTGCTGGGTGTTCAGTACTCGGGGTGCTGGGTTCTCAGTACTCAGGGTGCTGGGTGCTCAGTACTCGGGGTGCTGGGTGCTCAGTGCTCAGGGTGCTGGGTGCTCAGTGCTCGGGGTGCTGGGTGCTCAGTGCTCAGTACTCAGGGTGCTGGGTGCTCAGGGCTCAGGGTGCTGGGTGCTCAGTGCTCGGGGTGCTGGGTGCTCAGTACTCAGGGTGCTGGGTGCTCAGTACTCCGGGTGCTGGGTGCTCAGTTCTCGGGGTGCTCGGTGCTCAGTACTCAGTGCTCAGGGTGCTCAGTGCTCAGTGCTCAGGGTGCTGGGTGTTCAGTACTCAGGGTGCTGGGTGCTCAGTACTTGGGGTGCTCGGTGCTCAGTGCTCAGGGTGCTGGGTGCTCAGTGCTCAGGGTGCTCGGTGCTCCGGGCGCTGGGTGCTCAGTGCTCGGGGTGCTCGCAGCTCAGTACTCAGGGTGCTGGGTGCTCAGTGCTCGGGGTGCTCGGTGCTCAGTACTCAGGGTGCTGGATGCTCAGTGCTCGGGGTGCTGGGTGCTCAGTGCTCAGTACTCAGGGTGCTGGGTGCTCAGTGCTCAGGGTGCTGTGTGCTCAGTGCTCAGGGTGCTGGGTGCTCAGTGCTCAGGGTGCTGGGTAATCAGTGCTCAGGGTGCTGGGTGCTCAGTACTCAGGGTGCTGGGTGCTCAGTACTCAGGGTGCTGGGTGCTCAGTGCTCGGGGTGCTATGTGCTCAGTGGTCGCGGTGCTGGGTGCTCAGTGCTCGAGGTGCTCAGTACTCAGGGTGCTGTGTGTTCAGTGCTCAGGGTGCTGGGTGCTCAGTACTCAGGGTGCTCGGTGCTTAGTACTCAGGGTGCTGGGTGCTCAGTACTCCGGGTGCTGGGTGCTCAGTGCTCGGGGTGCTCGGTGCTCAGTACTCAAGGTGCTGGGTGCTCAGTACTCAGGGTGCTCATTGCTCAGGGTGCTGGGTGCTAAGTGCTCAGGGTGCTCGGTGCTCGGGGCGCTGGGTGCTCAGTGCTCGGGGTGCTCGGAGCTCAGTACTCAGGGTGCTGGGTGCTCAGTACTCGGGGTGCTCGGTGCTCAGTACTCAGGGTGCTGGGTGCTCAGTGCTCGGGGTGCTCGGTGCTCAGTACGTTGGGTGCTCACTACTCAGGGTGCTGGGTGCTCAGTGCTCAGGGTGCTGGGTGCTCAGTACTCAGGGTGCTGGGTGCTCAGTGCTCGGGGTGCTGGGTGCTCAGTGCTCAGGGTGCTGGGTGCTCAGTACTCAGGGTGCTCGGTGCTTAGTACTCAGGGTGCTCAGTGCTCGGGGTGCTGGGTGCTCAGTGCTCGGGGTGCTAGGTGCTCAGTACTCAGAGTGCTGGGTGCTCAGTACTCAGGGTACTGGGTGCTCAGTACTCGGGTGCTGGGTGCTCAGTGCTCAGGGTTCTGGGTGCTCAGTGCTCGGGGTGCTGGGTGCTCAGTGCTCAGGGTGCTGGGTGCTCAGTACTCAGGGTGCTCAGTGCTCAGTACTCGGGGTGCTGGGTGCTCAGTGCTCAGGGTGCTCAGTGCTCAGTACTCGTTGTGCTGTGTGCTCAGTGCTCCGGGTGCTCAGTGCTCAGTGCTCGGGGTGCTGGGTGGTCAGTGCTCGGGGCGCTGTGGGCTCAGTGCTCAGTGTGCTGGGTGCTCAGTACTCGGGGTGCTGGGTGCTCAGTGCTCAGGGTGCTCAGTGCTCAGTACTCAGTGCTCAGGGTGCTCAGTGCTCAGTGCTCAGGGTGCTGGGTGTTCAGTACTCAGGGTGCTGGGTGCTCAGTACTCAGGGTGCTGGGTGCTCAGTACTCAGGGTGCCGGGTGCTCAGTGCTCGGGGTCCTCAGTACTCAGGGTGCTGTGTGTTCAGTGCTCAGGGTACTGGGTGCTCAGTACTCAGGGTGCTGGGTGCTCAGTACTCAGGGTGCTGGGTGCTCAGTACTCCGGGTGCTGGGTGCTCAGTTCTCGGGGTGCTCGGTGCTCAGTACTCAGTGCTCAGGGTGCTCAGTGCTCAGTGCTCAGGGTGCTGGGTGTTCAGTACTCAGGGTGCTGGGTGCTCAGTACTCGGGGTGCTCGGTGCTCAGTGCTCAGGGTGCTGGGTGCTCAGTGCTCAGGGTGCTCGGTGCTCCGGGCGCTGGGTGCTCAGTGCTCGGGGTGCTCGGAGCTCAGTACTCAGGGTGCTGGGTGCTCAGTGCTCGGGGTGCTCGGTGCTCAGTACTCAGGGTGCTGGATGCTCAGTGCTCGGGGTGCTGGCTGCTCAGTGCTCAGTACTCAGGGTGCTGGGTGCTCAGTGCTCAGGGTGCTGTGTGCTCAGTGCTCAGGGTGCTGGGTGCTCAGTGCTCAGGGTGCTGGGCAATCAGTGCTCAGGGTGCTGGGTGCTCAGTACTCAGGGTGCTGGGTGCTCAGTACTCAGGGTGCTGGGTGCTCAGTGCTCGGGGTGCTATGTGCTCAGTGGTCGCGGTGCTGGGTGCTCAGTGCTCGAGGTGATCAGTACTCAGGGTGCTGTGTGTTCAGTGCTCAGGGTGCTGGGTGCTCAGTACTCAGGGTGCTCGTTGCTCAGTGCTCAAGGTGCTGGGTGCTCAGTACTCAGGGTGCTGGGTGCTCAGTACTCCGGGTGCTGGGTGCTCAGTGCTCGGGGTGCTCGTTGCTCAGTGCTCAAGGTGCTGGGTGCTCAGTACTCAGGGTGCTCATTGCTCAGGGTGCTGGGTGCTAAGTGCTCAGGGTGCTCGGTGCTCGGGGCGCTGGGTGCTCAGTGCTCGGGGTGCTCGGAGCTCAGTACTCAGGGTGCTGGGTGCTCAGTACTCGGGGTGCTCGGTGCTCAGTACTCAGGGTGCTGGGTGCTCAGTGCTCGGGGTGCTCGGTGCTCAGTACGTTGGGTGCTCACTACTCAGGGTGCTGGGTGCTCAGTGCTCAGGGTGCTGGGTGCTCAGTACTCAGGGTGCTGGGTGCTCAGTGCTCGGGGTGCTGGGTGCTCAGTGCTCAGGGTGCTGGGTGCTCAGTACTCAGGGTGCTCGGTGCTTAGTACTCAGGGTGCTCAGTGCTCGGGGTGCTGGGTGCTCAGTGCTCGGGGTGCTAGGTGCTCAGTACTCAGAGTGCTGGGTGCTCAGTACTCAGGGTACTGGGTGCTCAGTACTCGGGTGCTGGGTGCTCAGTGCTCAGGGTTCTGGGTGCTCAGTGCTCGGGGTGCTGGGTGCTCAGTGCTCAGGGTGCTGGGTGCTCAGTACTCAGGGTGCTCAGTGCTCAGTACTCGGGGTGCTGGGTGCTCAGTGCTCAGGGTGCTCAGTGCTCAGTACTCGTTGTGCTGTGTGCTCAGTGCTCCGGGTGCTCAGTGCTCAGTGCTCGGGGTGCTGGGTGGTCAGTGCTCGGGGCGCTGTGGGCTCAGTGCTCAGTGTGCTGGGTGCTCAGTACTCGGGGTGCTGGGTGCTCAGTGCTCAGGGTGCTCAGTGCTCAGTACTCAGTGCTCAGGGTGCTCAGTGCTCAGTGCTCAGGGTGCTGGGTGTTCAGTACTCAGGGTGCTGGGTGCTCAGTACTCAGGGTGCTGGGTGCTCAGTACTCAGGGTGCTGGGTGCTCAGTGCTCGGGGTCCTCAGTACTCAGGGTGCTGTGTGTTCAGTGCTCAGGGTACTGGGTGCTCAGTACTCAGGGTGCTCGGTGCTTAGTACTCAGGGTGCTGGGTGCTCAGTACTCCGGGTGCTGGGTGCTCAGTGCTCGGGGTGCTCGGAGCTCAGTACTCAGGGTGCTGGGTGCTCAGTGCTCAGGGTGATTGGTGCTCAGTACTCAGGGTGCTGGGTGCTCAGTGCTCGGGGTGCTCGGTGCTCAGTACGTTGGGTGCTCACTACTCAGGGTCCTGGGTGCTCAGTGCTCAGTGTGCTGGGTGCTCAGTGCTCAGGGTGCTGGGTGCTCAGTGCTCAGGGTGCTGGGTGCTCAGTACTCAGGGTGCTGGGTGCTCAGTGCTCAGCGTGCTGGGTGCTCAGTACTCCGGGTGCTGGGTGCTCAGTACTTGGGGTGCTGGGTGCTCAGTACTCAGGGTGCTGGGTGCTCAGTGCTCAGCGTGCTGGGTGCTCAGTACTCAGGGTGCTGGGTGCTCAGTGCTCAGGGTGCTGGGTACTCAGTGCTCAGGGTGCTGGGTGCTCAGTGCTCGGGGTGCTCGGAGCTCAGTACTCAGGGTGCTGGGTGCTCAGTGCTCAGGGTGATTGGTGCTCAGTACTCAGGGTGCTGGGTGCTCAGTGCTCGGGGTGCTCGGTGCTCAGTACGTTGGGTGCTCACTACTCAGGGTCCTGGGTGCTCAGTGCTCAGTGTGCTGGGTGCTCAGTACTCAGGGTGCTGGGTGCTCAGTGCTCAGCGTGCTGGGTGCTCAGTACTCAGGGTGCTGGGTGCTCAGTACTTGGGGTGCTGGGTGCTCAGTACTCAGGGTGCTGGGTGCTCAGTACTCAGGGTGCTGGGTGCTCAGTACTCGGGTGCTGGGTGCTCAGTGCTCAGGGTGCTGGGTGCTCAGTGCTCGGGGTGCTGGGTGCTCAGTGCTCAGTACTCAGGGTGCTGGGTGCTCAGTGCTCGGGGTGCTGGGTGCTCAGTGCTCAGTACTCAGGGTGCTGGGTGCTCAGTGCTCAGGGTGCTGGGTGCTCAGTGCTCAGGGTGCTGGGTGCTCAGTACTCAGGGTGCTCGGTGCTTAGTACTCAGGGTGCTGGGTGCTCAGTACTCCGGGTGCTGGGTGCTCAGTGCTCGGGGTGCTCGGTGCTCAGTACTCAAGGTGCTGGGTGCTCAGTACTCAGGGTGCTCATTGCTCAGGGTGCTGGGTGCTAAGTGCTCAGGGTGCTCGGTGCTCGGGGCGCTGGGTGCTCAGTGCTCGGGGTGCTCGGAGCTCAGTACTCAGGGTGCTGGGTGCTCAGTACTCGGGGTGCTCGGTGCTCAGTACTCAGGGTGCTGGGTGCTCAGTGCTCGGGGTGCTCGGTGCTCAGTACGTTGGGTGCTCACTACTCAGGGTGCTGGGTGCTCAGTGCTCAGGGTGCTGGGTGCTCAGTACTCAGGGTGCTGGGTGCTCAGTGCTCGGGGTGCTGGGTGCTCAGTGCTCAGGGTGCTGGGTGCTCAGTACTCAGGGTGCTCGGTGCTTAGTACTCAGGGTGCTCAGTGCTCGGGGTGCTGGGTGCTCAGTGCTCGGGGTGCTAGGTGCTCAGTACTCAGAGTGCTGGGTGCTCAGTACTCAGGGTACTGGGTGCTCAGTACTCGGGTGCTGGGTGCTCAGTGCTCAGGGTTCTGGGTGCTCAGTGCTCGGGGTGCTGGGTGCTCAGTGCTCAGGGTGCTGGGTGCTCAGTACTCAGGGTGCTCAGTGCTCAGTACTCGGGGTGCTGGGTGCTCAGTGCTCAGGGTGCTCAGTGCTCAGTACTCGTTGTGCTGTGTGCTCAGTGCTCCGGGTGCTCAGTGCTCAGTGCTCGGGGTGCTGGGTGGTCAGTGCTCGGGGCGCTGTGGGCTCAGTGCTCAGTGTGCTGGGTGCTCAGTACTCGGGGTGCTGGGTGCTCAGTGCTCAGGGTGCTCAGTGCTCAGTACTCAGTGCTCAGGGTGCTCAGTGCTCAGTGCTCAGGGTGCTGGGTGTTCAGTACTCAGGGTGCTGGGTGCTCAGTACTCAGGGTGCTGGGTGCTCAGTACTCAGGGTGCCGGGTGCTCAGTGCTCGGGGTCCTCAGTACTCAGGGTGCTGTGTGTTCAGTGCTCAGGGTACTGGGTGCTCAGTACTCAGGGTGCTGGGTGCTCAGTACTCAGGGTGCTGGGTGCTCAGTACTCCGGGTGCTGGGTGCTCAGTTCTCGGGGTGCTCGGTGCTCAGTACTCAGTGCTCAGGGTGCTCAGTGCTCAGTGCTCAGGGTGCTGGGTGTTCAGTACTCAGGGTGCTGGGTGCTCAGTACTCGGGGTGCTCGGTGCTCAGTGCTCAGGGTGCTGGGTGCTCAGTGCTCAGGGTGCTCGGTGCTCCGGGCGCTGGGTGCTCAGTGCTCGGGGTGCTCGGAGCTCAGTACTCAGGGTGCTGGGTGCTCAGTGCTCGGGGTGCTCGGTGCTCAGTACTCAGGGTGCTGGATGCTCAGTGCTCGGGGTGCTGGCTGCTCAGTGCTCAGTACTCAGGGTGCTGGGTGCTCAGTGCTCAGGGTGCTGTGTGCTCAGTGCTCAGGGTGCTGGGTGCTCAGTGCTCAGGGTGCTGGGCAATCAGTGCTCAGGGTGCTGGGTGCTCAGTACTCAGGGTGCTGGGTGCTCAGTACTCAGGGTGCTGGGTGCTCAGTGCTCGGGGTGCTATGTGCTCAGTGGTCGCGGTGCTGGGTGCTCAGTGCTCGAGGTGATCAGTACTCAGGGTGCTGTGTGTTCAGTGCTCAGGGTGCTGGGTGCTCAGTACTCAGGGTGCTCGTTGCTCAGTGCTCAAGGTGCTGGGTGCTCAGTACTCAGGGTGCTGGGTGCTCAGTACTCCGGGTGCTGGGTGCTCAGTGCTCGGGGTGCTCGTTGCTCAGTGCTCAAGGTGCTGGGTGCTCAGTACTCAGGGTGCTCATTGCTCAGGGTGCTGGGTGCTAAGTGCTCAGGGTGCTCGGTGCTCGGGGCGCTGGGTGCTCAGTGCTCGGGGTGCTCGGAGCTCAGTACTCAGGGTGCTGGGTGCTCAGTACTCGGGGTGCTCGGTGCTCAGTACTCAGGGTGCTGGGTGCTCAGTGCTCGGGGTGCTCGGTGCTCAGTACGTTGGGTGCTCACTACTCAGGGTGCTGGGTGCTCAGTGCTCAGGGTGCTGGGTGCTCAGTACTCAGGGTGCTGGGTGCTCAGTGCTCGGGGTGCTGGGTGCTCAGTGCTCAGGGTGCTGGGTGCTCAGTACTCAGGGTGCTCGGTGCTTAGTACTCAGGGTGCTCAGTGCTCGGGGTGCTGGGTGCTCAGTGCTCGGGGTGCTAGGTGCTCAGTACTCAGAGTGCTGGGTGCTCAGTACTCAGGGTACTGGGTGCTCAGTACTCGGGTGCTGGGTGCTCAGTGCTCAGGGTTCTGGGTGCTCAGTGCTCGGGGTGCTGGGTGCTCAGTGCTCAGGGTGCTGGGTGCTCAGTACTCAGGGTGCTCAGTGCTCAGTACTCGGGGTGCTGGGTGCTCAGTGCTCAGGGTGCTCAGTGCTCAGTACTCGTTGTGCTGTGTGCTCAGTGCTCCGGGTGCTCAGTGCTCAGTGCTCGGGGTGCTGGGTGGTCAGTGCTCGGGGCGCTGTGGGCTCAGTGCTCAGTGTGCTGGGTGCTCAGTACTCGGGGTGCTGGGTGCTCAGTGCTCAGGGTGCTCAGTGCTCAGTACTCAGTGCTCAGGGTGCTCAGTGCTCAGTGCTCAGGGTGCTGGGTGTTCAGTACTCAGGGTGCTGGGTGCTCAGTACTCAGGGTGCTGGGTGCTCAGTACTCAGGGTGCTGGGTGCTCAGTGCTCGGGGTCCTCAGTACTCAGGGTGCTGTGTGTTCAGTGCTCAGGGTACTGGGTGCTCAGTACTCAGGGTGCTCGGTGCTTAGTACTCAGGGTGCTGGGTGCTCAGTACTCCGGGTGCTGGGTGCTCAGTGCTCGGGGTGCTCGGAGCTCAGTACTCAGGGTGCTGGGTGCTCAGTGCTCAGGGTGATTGGTGCTCAGTACTCAGGGTGCTGGGTGCTCAGTGCTCGGGGTGCTCGGTGCTCAGTACGTTGGGTGCTCACTACTCAGGGTCCTGGGTGCTCAGTGCTCAGTGTGCTGGGTGCTCAGTGCTCAGGGTGCTGGGTGCTCAGTGCTCAGGGTGCTGGGTGCTCAGTACTCAGGGTGCTGGGTGCTCAGTGCTCAGCGTGCTGGGTGCTCAGTACTCCGGGTGCTGGGTGCTCAGTACTTGGGGTGCTGGGTGCTCAGTACTCAGGGTGCTGGGTGCTCAGTGCTCAGCGTGCTGGGTGCTCAGTACTCAGGGTGCTGGGTGCTCAGTGCTCAGGGTGCTGGGTACTCAGTGCTCAGGGTGCTGGGTGCTCAGTGCTCGGGGTGCTCGGAGCTCAGTACTCAGGGTGCTGGGTGCTCAGTGCTCAGGGTGATTGGTGCTCAGTACTCAGGGTGCTGGGTGCTCAGTGCTCGGGGTGCTCGGTGCTCAGTACGTTGGGTGCTCACTACTCAGGGTCCTGGGTGCTCAGTGCTCAGTGTGCTGGGTGCTCAGTACTCAGGGTGCTGGGTGCTCAGTGCTCAGCGTGCTGGGTGCTCAGTACTCAGGGTGCTGGGTGCTCAGTACTTGGGGTGCTGGGTGCTCAGTACTCAGGGTGCTGGGTGCTCAGTACTCAGGGTGCTGGGTGCTCAGTACTCGGGTGCTGGGTGCTCAGTGCTCAGGGTGCTGGGTGCTCAGTGCTCGGGGTGCTGGGTGCTCAGTGCTCAGTACTCAGGGTGCTGGGTGCTCAGTGCTCGGGGTGCTGGGTGCTCAGTGCTCAGTACTCAGGGTGCTGGGTGCTCAGTGCTCAGGGTGCTGGGTGCTCAGTGCTCAGGGTGCTGGGTGCTCTGTGCTCAGGGTGCTGGGTACTCAGTGCTCAGGGTGCTGGGTTCTCAGTACTCAGGGTGCTCAGTGCTCAGTACTCGGGGTGCTGGGTGCTCAGTGCTCAGGGTGCTCAGTGCTTAGTACTCGGGGTGCTGTGTGCTCAGTGCTCCGGGTGCTCAGTGCTCAGTGCTCGGGGTGCTGGGTGGTCAGTGCTCGGGGCGCTGGGGGCTCAGTGCTCGGTGTGCTGGGTGCTCAGTACTCGGGGTGCTGGGTGCTCAGTGCTCAGGGTGCTCAGTGCTCAGTACTCAGTGCTCAGGGTGCTCAGTGCTCAGTGCTCAGGGTGCTGGGTGTTCAGTACACAGGGTGCTGGGTGCTCAGTACTCAGGGTGCTGGGTGCTCAGTACTCAGGGTGCTGGGTGCTCAGTGCTCGGGGTGCTCAGTACTCAGGGTGCTGTGTGTTCAGTGCTCAGGGTACTGGGAGCACAGTACTCAGGGTGCTCGGTGCTTAGTACTCAGGGTGCTGGGTGCTCAGTACTCCGGGTGCTGGGTGCTCAGGTGCTCGGGGTGCTCGGAGCTCAGTACTCAGGGTTCTGGGTGCTCAGTGCTCGGGGTGATCGGTGCTCAGTACTCAGGGTGCTGGGTGCTCAGTACTCGGGGTGCTCGGTGCTCAGTACGTTGGGTGCTCACTACTCAGGGTCCTGGGTGCTCAGTGCTCAGTGTGCTGGGTGCTCAGTGCTCAGGGTGCTGGGTGCTCAGTGCTCAGGGTGCTGGGTGTTCAGTACTCAGGGTGCTGGGTGCTCAGTACTCAGGGTGCTGGGTGCTCAGTGCTCAGGGTGCTGGGTGCTCAGTACTCGGGGTGCTCGGTGCTCAGTGCTCAGGGTGCTGGGTGCTCAGTGCTCAGGGTGCTCGGTGCTCGGGGCGCTGGGTGCTCCGTGCTCGGGGTGCTCGGAGCTCAGTACTCAGGGTGCTGGGTGCTCAGTGCTCGGGGTGCTCGGTGCTCAGTACTCAGGGTGCTGGGTGCTCAGTGCTCGGGGTGCTGGGTGCTCAGTGCTCAGTACGAAGGGTGCTGGGTGCTCAGTGCTCAGGGTGCTGTGTGCTCAGTGCTCAGGGTGCTGGGTGCTCAGTGCTCGGGGTGTTATGTGCTCAGTGGTCGCGGTGCTGGGTGCTCAGTGCTCGGGGTGCTCGGTGCTCAGTACTCAGGGTGCTGGGTGCTCAGTGCTCGAGGTGCTCAGTACTCAGGGTGCTGTGTGTTCAGTGCTCAGGCTGCTGGGTGCTCAGTACTCAGGGTGCTCGGTGCTTAGTACTCAGGGTGCTGGGTGCTCAGTACTCCGGGTGCTGGGTGCTCAGTGCTCGGGGTGCTCGGTGCTCAGTGCTCAAGGTGCTGGGTGCTCAGTACTCAGGGTGCTCATTGCACAGGGTGCTGGCTGCTCAGTGCTCAGGGTGCTCGGTGCTCGGGGCGCTGGGTGCTCAGTGCTCGGGGTGCTCGGAGCTCAGTACTCAGGGTGCTGGGTGCTCAGTACTCGGGGTGCTCGGTGCTCAGTACTCAGGGTGCTGGGTGCTCAGTGCTCGGGGTGCTCGGTGCTCAGTATGTTGGGTGCTCACTACTCAGGGTGCTGGGTGCTCAGTGCTCAGGGTGCTGGGTGCTCAGTACTCAGGGTGCTGGGTGCTCAGTGCTCGGTGTGCTGGGTGCTCAGTGCTCAGGGTGCTGGGTGCTCAGTATTCAGGGTGCTCGGTGCTTAGTACTCAGGGTGCTCGGTGCTCGGGGTGCTGGGTGCTCAGTGCTCGGGGTGCTGGGTGCTCAGTGCTCGTTGTGCTCGGTGCTCAGTACTTTGGGTGCTCACTACTCAGGGTGGTGGGTGCTCAGTGCTCAGGGTGCTGGGTGCTCAGTGCTCAGGGTGCTGGGTGCTCAGTGCTCAGGGTGCTGGGTGCTCAGTGCTCAGGGTGCTGGGTGCTCAGTGCTCGGGGTGCTGTGTGCTCAGTGCTCAGGGTGCTGGGTGCTCAGTACTCAGGGTGCTGGGTGTTCAGTACTCGGGGTGCTGGGTTCTCAGTACTCAGGGTGCTGGGTGCTCAGTACACGGGGTGCTGGGTTCTCAGTACACAGGTTGCTGGGTGCTCAGTACTCAGGGTGCTGGGTGCTCAGTACTCGGGTGCTGGGTGCTCAGTGCTCAGGGTGCTGGGTGCTCAGTGCTCGGGGTGCTGGGTGCTCAGGGCTCAGTACTCAGGGTGCTGGGTGCTCAGTGCTCGGGGTTCTGGGTGCTGAGTGCTCAGTACTCAGGGTGCTGGGTGCTCAGGGCTCAGGGTGCTGGGTCCTCAGTGCTCAGGGTGCTGGGTGCTCAGTGCTCGGGGTGCTGGGTGCTCAGTGCTCAGTACTCAGGGTGCTGGGTGCTCAGTGCTCAGGGTGCTAAGTGCTCAGTGCTCGGGGTGCTGGGTGCTCAGTGCTCAGGGTGCTGGGTGCTCAGTACTCCGGGAGCTGGGTGCTGAGTGCTCAGTACTCAGGGTGCTGGGTGCTCAGTGCTCGGGGTGCTGGGTGCTCAGTGCTCAGGGTGCTGGGTGCTCAGTACTCAGGGCTCTGGGTGTTCAGTACTCGGGGTGCTGGGTGCTCAGTACTCAGGGTGCTGGGTGCTCAGTACTCAGGGTACTGGGTGCTCAGTACTCAGGTGCTTGGTGCTCAGTGCTCAGGGTGCTGGGTGCTCAGTGCTCAGGGTGCTGGGTGCTCAGTTCTCAGGGTGCTGGGTGCTCAGTACTCGGGGTGCTGGGTGCTCAGTACTCAGGGTGCTGGGTGCACAGTACTCAGGGTGCTGGGTGCTCAGTACTCGGGTGCTGGGTGCTCAGTGCTCAGGGTGCTGGGTGCTCAGTGCTCGGGGTGCTGGGTGCTCAGTGCTCAGTACTCAGGGTGCTGGGTGCTCAGTGCTCGGGTGCTGGGTGCTCAGTGCTCAGTACTCAGGGTGCTGGGTGCTCAGTGCTCATGGTGCTGGGTGCTCAGTGCTCAGGGTGCTAGGTGCTCGGTGCTCGGGGTGCTGGATGCTTAGTGCTCGGGGTGCCGGTGCTCAGTACTCGGGGTGCTCAGTGCTCAGTACTCAGGGCGCTGGGTGCTCAGTGCTCAGGGTGCTGGATGCTCAGTGCTCGGGGTGCTGGGTGCTCAGTGCTCAGTACTCAGGGTGCTGGGTGCTCAGTGCTCAGGGTGCTGTGTGCTCAGTGCTCAGGGTGCTGGGTGCTCAGTGCTCAGGGTGCAGGGTAATCAGTGCTCAGGGTGCTGGGTGCTCAGTACTCAGGGTGCTGGGTGCTCAGTACTCAGGGTGCTGGGTGCTCAGTGCTCGGGGTGCTATGTGCTCAGTGGTCGCGGTGCTGGGTGCTCAGTGCTCGAGGTGATCAGTACTCAGGGTGCTGTGTGTTCAGTGCTCAGGGTGCTGGGTGCTCAGTACTCAGGGTGCTCAGTGCTTAGTACTCAGGGTGCTGGGTGCTCAGTACTCCGGGTGCTGGGTGCTCAGTGCTCGGGGTGCTCGTTGCTCAGTGCTCAAGGTGCTGGGTGCTCAGTACTCAGGGTGCTCATTGCTCAGGGTGCTGGGTGCTAAGTGCTCAGGGTGCTCGGTGCTCGGGGCGCTGGGTGCTCAGTGCTCGGGGTGCTCGGAGCTCAGTACTCAGGGTGCTGGGTGCTCAGTACTCGGGGTGCTCGGTGCTCAGTACTCAGGGTGCTGGGTGCTCAGTGCTCGGGGTGCTCGGTGCTCAGTACGTTGGGTGCTCACTACTCAGGGTGCTGGGTGCTCAGTGCTCAGGGAGCTGGGTGCTCAGTACTCAGGGTGCTGGGTGCTCAGTGCTCGGGGTGCTGGGTGCTCAGTGCTCAGGGTGCTGGGTGCTCAGTACTCAGGGTGCTCGGTGCTTAGTACTCAGGGTGCTCAGTGCTCAGGGTGCTGGGTGCTCAGTGCTCGGGGTGCTAGGTGCTCAGTACTCAGAGTGCTGGGTGCTCAGTACTCAGGGTACTGGGTGCTCAGTACTCGGGTGCTGGGTGCTCAGTGCTCAGGGTTCTGGGTGCTCAGTGCTCGGGGTGCTGGGTGCTCAGTGCTCAGGGTGCTGGGTGCTCAGTACTCAGGGTGCTCAGTGCTCAGTACTCGGGGTGCTGGGTGCTCAGTGCTCAGGGTGCTCAGTGCTCAGTACTCGTTGTGCTGTGTGCTCAGTGCTCCGGGTGCTCAGTGCTCAGTGCTCGGGGTGCTGGGTGGTCAGTGCTCGGGGCGCTGTGGGCTCAGTGCTCAGTGTGCTGGGTGCTCAGTACTCGGGGTGCTGGGTGCTCAGTGCTCAGGGTGCTCAGTGCTCAGTACTCAGTGCTCAGGGTGCTCAGTGCTCAGTGCTCAGGGTGCTGGGTGTTCAGTAATCAGGGTGCTGGGTGCTCAGTACTCAGGGTGCTGGGTGCTCAGTACTCAGGGTGCTGGGTGCTCAGTGCTCGGGGTCCTCAGTACTCAGGGTGCTGTGTGTTCAATGCTCAGGGTACTGGGTGCTCAGTACTCAGGGTGCTCGGTGCTTAGTACTCAGGGTGCTGGGTGCTCAGTACTCCGGGTGCTGGGTGCTCAGTGCTCGGGGTGCTCGGAGCTCAGTACTCAGGGTGCTGGGTGCTCAGTGCTCAGGGTGATTGGTGCTCAGTACTCAGGGTGCTGGGTGCTCAGTGCTCGGGGTGCTCGGTGCTCAGTACGTTGGGTGCTCACTACTCAGGGTCCTGGGTGCTCAGTGCTCAGTGTGCTGGGTGCTCAGTGCTCAGGGTGCTGGGTGCTCAGTGCTCAGGGTGCTGGGTGCTCAGTACTCAGGGTGCTGGGTGCTCAGTGCTCAGCGTGCTGGGTGCTCAGTACTCAGGGCGCTGGGTGCTCAGTACTTGGGGTGCTGGGTGCTCAGTACTCAGGGTGCTGGGTGCTCAGTGCTCAGCGTGCTGGGTGCTCAGTACTCAGGGTGCTGGGTGCTCAGTGCTCAGGGTGCTGGGTACTCAGTGCTCAGGGTGCTGGGTGCTCAGTGCTCGGGGTGCTCGGAGCTCAGTACTCAGGGTGCTGGGTGCTCAGTGCTCAGGGTGATTGGTGCTCAGTACTCAGGGTGCTGGGTGCTCAGTGCTCGGGGTGCTCGGTGCTCAGTACGTTGGGTGCTCACTACTCAGGGTCCTGGGTGCTCAGTGCTCAGTGTGCTGGGTGCTCAGTGCTCAGGGTGCTGGGTGCTCAGTACTCAGGGCGCTGGGTGCTCAGTACTCAGGGTGCTGGGTGCTCAGTGCTCAGCGTGCTGGGTGCTCAGTACTCAGGGTGCTGGGTGCTCAGTACTTGGGGTGCTGGGTGCTCAGTACTCAGGGTGCTGGGTGCTCAGTACTCAGGGTGCTGGGTGCTCAGTACTCGGGTGCTGGGTGCTCAGTGCTCAGGGTGCTGGGTGCTCAGTGCTCGGGGTGCTGGGTGCTCAGTGCTCAGTACTCAGGGTGCTGGGTGCTCAGTGCTCGGGGTGCTGGGTGCTCAGTGCTCAGTACTCAGGGTGCTGGGTGCTCAGTGCTCAGGGTGCTGGGTGCTCAGTGCTCAGGGTGCTGGGTGCTCTGTGCTCAGGGTGCTGGGTACTCAGTGCTCAGGGTGCTGGGTTCTCAGTACTCAGTGTGCTCAGTGCTCAGTACTCGGGGTGCTGGGTGCTCAGTGCTCAGGGTGCTCAGTGCTTAGTACTCGGGGTGCTGTGCGCTCAGTGCTCCGGGTGCTCAGTGCTCAGTGCTCGGGGTGCTGGGTGGTCAGTGCTCGGGGCGCTGGGGGCTCAGTGCTCGGTGTGCTGGGTGCTCAGTACTCGGGGTGCTGGGTGCTCAGTGCTCAGGGTGCTCAGTGCTCAGTACTCAGTGCTCAGGGTGCTCAGTGCTCAGTGCTCAGGGTGCTGGGTGTTCAGTACACAGGGTGCTGGGTGCTCAGTACTCAGGGTGCTGGGTGCTCAGTACTCAGGGTGCTGGGTGCTCAGTGCTCGGGATGCTCAGTACTCAGGGTGCTGTGTGTTCAGTGCTCAGGGTACTGGGAGCACAGTACTCAGGGTGCTCGGTGCTTAGTACTCAGGGTGCTGGGTGCTCAGTACTCCGGGTGCTGGGTGCTCAGGTGCTCGGGGTGCTCGGAGCTCAGTACTCAGGTTTCTGGGTGCTCAGTGCTCGGGGTGATCGGTGCTCAGTACTCAGGGTGCTGGGTGCTCAGTGCTCGGGGTGCTCGGTGCTCAGTACGTTGGGTGCTCACTACTCAGGGTCCTGGGTGCTCAGTGCTCAGTGTGCTGGGTGCTCAGTGCTCAGGGTGCTGGGTGCTCAGTGCTCAGGGTGCTGGGTGTTCAGTACTCAGGGTGCTGGGTGCTCAGTACTCAGGGTGCTGGGTGCTCAGTGCTCAGGGTGCTGGGTGCTCAGTACTCGGGGTGCTCGGTGCTCAGTGCTCAGGGTGCTGGGTGCTCAGTGCTCAGGGTGCTCGGTGCTCGGGGCGCTGGGTGCTCCGTGCTCGGGGTGCTCGGAGCTCAGTACTCAGGGTGCTGGGTGCTCAGTGCTCGGGGTGCTCGGTGCTCAGTACTCAGGGTGCTGGGTGCTCAGTGCTCGGGGTGCTGGGTGCTCAGTGCTCAGTACGAAGGGTGCTGGGTGCTCAGTGCTCAGGGTGCTGTGTGCTCAGTGCTCAGGGTGCTGGGTGCTCAGTGCTCAGGGTGCTGGGTAATCAGTGCTCAGGGTGCTGGGTGCTCAGTACTCAGGGTGCTGGGTGCTCAGTACTCAGGGTGCTGGGTGCTCAGTGCTCGGGGTGCTATGTGCTCAGTGGTCGCGGTGCTGGGTGCTCAGTGCTCGGGGTGCTCGGTGCTCAGTACTCAGGGTGCTGGGTGCTCAGTGCTCAAGGTGCTCAGTACTCAGGGTGCTGTGTGTTCAGTGCTCAGGCTGCTGGGTGCTCAGTACTCAGGGTGCTCGGTGCTTAGTACTCAGGGTGCTGGGTGCTCAGTACTCCGGGTGCTGGGTGCTCAGTGCTCGGGGTGCTCGGTGCTCAGTGCTCAAGGTGCTGGGTGCTCAGTACTCAGGGTGCTCATTGCTCAGGGTGCTGGCTGCTCAGTGCTCAGGGTGCTCGGTGCTCGGGGCGCTGGGTGCTCAGTGCTCGGTGTGCTCGGAGCTCAGTACTCAGGGTGCTGTGTGCTCAGTACTCGGGGTGCTCGGTGCTCAGTACTCAGGGTGCTGGGTGCTCAGTGCTCGGGGTGCTCGGTGCTCAGTACGTTGGGTGCTCACTACTCAGGGTGCTGGGTGCTCAGTGCTCAGGGTGCTGGGTGCTCAGTACTCAGGGTGCTGGGTGCTCAGTGCTCGGTGTGCTGGGTGCTCAGTGCTCAGGGTGCTGGGTGCTCAGTATTCAGGGTGCTCGGTGCTTAGTACTCAGGGTGCTCGGTGCTCGGGGTGCTGGGTGCTCAGTGCTCGGGGTGCTGGGTGCTCAGTGCTCGTTGTGCTCGGTGCTCAGTACTTTGGGTGCTCACTACTCAGGGTGGTGGGTGCTCAGTGCTCAGGGTGCTGGGTGCTCAGTGCTCAGGGTGCTGGGTGCTCAGTGCTCAGGGTGCTGGGTGCTCAGTGCTCAGGGTGCTGGGTGCTCAGTGCTCGGGGTGCTGGGTGCTCAGTGCTCAGGGTGCTGGGTGCTCAGTACTCAGGGTGCTGGGTGTTCAGTACTCGGGGTGCTGGGTTCTCAGTACTCAGGGTGCTGGGTGCTCAGTACACGGGGTGCTGGGTCCTCAGTACACAGGTTGCTGGGTGCTCAGTACTCAGGGTGCTGGGTGCTCAGTACTCGGGTGCTGGGTGCTCAGTGCTCAGGGTGCTGGGTGCTCAGTGCTCGGGGTGCTGGGTGCTCAGGGCTCAGTACTCAGGGTGCTGGGTGCTCAGTGCTCGGGGTTCTGGGTGCTGAGTGCTCAGTACTCAGGGTGCTGGGTGCTCAGGGCTCAGGGTGCTGGGTCCTCAGTGCTCAGGGTGCTGGGTGCTCAGTGCTCGGGGTGCTGGGTGCTCAGTGCTCAGTACTCAGGGTGCTGGGTGCTCAGTGCTCAGGGTGCTGGGTGCTTAGTGCTCGGGGTGCTGGGTGCTCAGTGCTCAGGGTGCTGGGTGCTCAGTACTCCGGGAGCTGGGTGCTGAGTGCTCAGTACTCAGGGTGCTGTGTGCTCAGTGCTCGGGGTGCTGGGTGCTCAGTGCTCAGGGTGCTGGGTGCTCAGTACTCAGGGTGCTGGGTGTTCAGTACTCGGGGTGCTGGGTGCTCAGTACTCAGGGTGCTGGGTGCTCAGTACTCAGGGTACTGGGTGCTCAGTACTCGGGTGCTTGGTGCTCAGTGCTCAGGGTGCTGGGTGCTCAGTGCTCAGGGTGCTGGGTGCTCAGTTCTCAGGGTGCTGGGTGCTCAGTACTCGGGGTGCTGGGTGCTCAGTACTCAGGGTGCTGGGTGCACAGTACTCAGGGTGCTGGGTGCTCAGTACTCGGGTGCTGGGTGCTCAGTGCTCAGGGTGATGGGTGCTCAGTGCTCGGGGTGCTGGGTGCTCAGTGCTCAGTACTCAGGGTGCTGGGTGCTCAGTGCTCGGGTGCTGGGTGCTCAGTGCTCAGTACTCAGGGTGCTGGGTGCTCAGTGCTCATGGTGCTGGGTGCTCAGTGCTCAGGGTGCTAGGTGCTCGGTGCTCGGGGTGCTGGATGCTTAGTGCTCGGGGTGCCGGTGCTCAGTACTCGGGGTGCTCAGTGCTCAGTACTCAGGGTGCTGGGTGCTCAGTGCTCAGGGTGCTGGGTGCTCAGTACTCAGGGTGCTGGGTGCTTGGTGCTCAGTACGCTGGGTGCTCAGTGCTCAGGGTGTTGGGTGCTCAGTACTCAGGGTGCTGGGTGCTCAGTGCTCGGGGTGCGGGGTGCTCAGTGCTCAGTACTCAGGGTGCTGGGTGCTCAGTGCTCAGGGTGCTGGGTGCTCAGTGCTCGGGGTGCTCGGTGCTCAGTACGTTGGGTGCTCACTACTCAGGGTGCTGGGTGCTCAGTGCTCAGGGTGCTGGGTGCTCAGTACTCAGGGTGCTGGGTGCTCAGTGCTCGGGGTGCTGGGTGCTCAGTGCTCAGGGCGCTGGGTGCTCAGTACTCAGGTTGCTGGGTGCTCAGTACTCGGGGTGCTGGGTGCTCAGTACTCAGGGTGCTGGGTGCTCAGTGCTCGGGGTGCTCGGTGCTCAGTACGTTGGGTGCTCACTACTCAGGGTGCTGGGTGCTCAGTGCTCAGGGTGCTGGGTGCTCAGTGCTCAGGGTGCTGGGTGCTCAGTGCTCAGGGTGCTGGGTGCTCAGTACTCAGGGTGCTGGTTGCTCAGTGCTCGGGGTGCTGGGTGCTCAGTGCTCAGGGCGCTGGGTGCTCAGTACTCAGGTTGCTGGGTGCTCAGTACTCGGGGTGCTGGGTGCTCAGTACTCAGGGTGCTGGGTGCTCAGTACTCAGGGTGCTGGGTGCTTAGTACTCGGGTGCTGGGTGCTCAGTGCTCAGGGTGCTGGGTGCTCAGTGCTCGGGGTGCTGGGTGCTCAGTGCTCAGTACTCAGGGTGCTGGGTGCTCAGTGTTTGGGGTGCTGGGTGCTCAGTGCTCAGTACTCAGGGTGCTGGGTGCTCAGTGCTCAGGGTGCTGGGTGCTCAGTGCTCAGGGTGCTGGGTGCTCAGTGCTTAGGGTGCTGGGTATTCAGTGCTCAGGGTGCTGGGTGCTCAGTACTCAGGGTGCTGGGTGCTCAGTGCTCAGGGTGCTGGGTGCTCAGTGCTCGGGGTGCTGGGTGCTCAGTGCTCGGGGTGCTGGGTGGTCAGTGCTCGGGGTGCTCGGTGCTCAGTACTCAGGGTTCTGGGTGCTCAGTGCTCCAGGTGCTCAGTACTCAGGGTGCTGTATGTTCAGTGCTCAGGGTGCTGGGTGCTCGGTGCTCAGGTTGCTGGGTGCTCAGTACTCGGGGTGCTGGGTGCTCAGTACTCAGGGTGCTGGGTGCTCATTGCTCGGGGTGCTGGGTCCTCAGTGCTACGGGTGCTGGGTGCTCAGTGCTCGGGGTGCTGGGTGCTCAGTGCTCGGGGCGCTGGGTGCTCAGTGCTCGGGGTGCTCGGTGCTCAGTACTCAGGGTGCTGGGTGCTCAGTGCTCAGGGTGCTCGGTGCTCAGTACTCAGGGTGCTGGGTGCTCAGTGCTCAGTGTGCTCGGTGCTCAGTACGTTGGGTGCTCAGTACTCAGGGTGTTGGGTGCTCAGTGCCCAGGGTGATCGGTGCTCAGTACTCAGGGTGGTCAGTACTCAGGGTGCTGGGTGCTCAGTACTCAGGGTGCTGGGTGCTCAGTGCTCATGGTGATCGGTGCTCAGTCCTCAGGGTGCTCAGAACTCAGGGTGCTGGGTGCTCAGTGCTCAGGTTGCTCAGTACTCAGGGTGCTGGGTACTCAGTACTCAGGGTGCTGTGTGCTCAGTGCTCGGGGTGCTGGGTGCTCAGTACTCTGGGTGCTGGGTGCTCATTGCTCAGGGTGCTGGGCGCTCAGTACTCAGGGTGCTGGGTGCTCAGTACTCAGGGTGCTCAGTGCTCGGGGAGCTCGGTGCTCAGTACTCAGGGTGCTGGGTGCTCAGTACTCAGTGCTTGGGGTCCTGGGTGCTCAGCGCTCTGGGTGCTTAGTGCACAGTACTCAGGGTGCTGGGTGCTCAGTATTCGGGGTGCTCAGTGCTCGGGGTGCTGGGTGCTCATTACTCAGGGTGCTGGGTGCTCAGTACTCCGGGTGCTGGTTGCTCAGTGCTCGGGGAGCTCGTTGCTAAGTGCACATGGTGCTGGGTGCTCAGTACTCAGGGTGCTCATTGCTCAGGGTGCTGGGTGCTAAGTGCTCAGGGTGCTGGGTGCTCAGTGCTCAGCGTGCTGGGTGCTCAGTACTCAGGGTGCTGGGTGCTCAGTACTCAGGGTGCTGGGTGCTCAGTGCTCAGCGTGCTGGGTGCTCAGTACTCAGGGTGCTGGGTGCTCAGTACTTGGGGTGCTGGGTGCTCAGTACTCAGGGTGCTGGGTGCTCAGTACTCAGGGTGCTGGGTGCTCAGTACTCGGGTGCTGGGTGCTCAGTGCTCAGGGTGCTGGGTGCTCAGTGCTCGGGGTGCTGGGTGCTCAGTGCTCAGTACTCAGGGTGCTGGGTGCTCAGTGCTCGGGGTGCTGGGTGCTCAGTGCTCAGTACTCAGGGTGCTGGGTGCTCAGTGCTCAGGGTGCTGGGTGCTCAGTGCTCAGGGTGCTGGGTGCTCTGTGCTCAGGGTGCTGGGTACTCAGTGCTCAGGGTGCTGGGTTCTCAGTACTCAGGGTGCTCAGTGCTCAGTACTCGGGGTGCTGGGTGCTCAGTGCTCAGGGTGCTCAGTGCTTAGTACTCGGGGTGCTGTGTGCTCAGTGCTCCGGGTGCTCAGTGCTCAGTGCTCGGGGTGCTGGGTGGTCAGTGCTCGGGGCGCTGGGGGCTCAGTGCTCGGTGTGCTGGGTGCTCAGTACTCGGGGTGCTGGGTGCTCAGTGCTCAGGGTGCTCAGTGCTCAGTACTCAGTGCTCAGGGTGCTCAGTGCTCAGTGCTCAGGGTGCTGGGTGTTCAGTACACAGGGTGCTGGGTGCTCAGTACTCAGGGTGCTGGGTGCTCAGTACTCAGGGTGCTGGGTGCTTAGTGCTCGGGGTGCTCAGTACTCAGGGTGCTGTGTGTTCAGTGCTCAGGGTACTGGGAGCACAGTACTCAGGGTGCTCGGTGCTTAGTACTCAGGGTGCTGGGTGCTCAGTACTCCGGGTGCTGGGTGCTCAGGTGCTCGGGGTGCTCAGAGCTCAGTACTCAGGGTTCTGGGTGCTCAGTGCTCGGGATGATCGGTGCTCAGTACTCAGGGTGCTGGGTGCTCAGTGCTCGGGGTGCTCGGTGCTCAGTACGTTGGGTGCTCACTACTCAGGGTCCTGGGTGGTCAGTGCTCAGTGTGCTGGGTGCTCAGTGCTCAGGGTGCTGGGTGCTCAGTGCTCAGGGTGCTGGGTGTTCAGTACTCAGGGTGCTGGGTGCTCAGTACTCAGGGTGCTGGGTGCTCAGTGCTCAGGGTGCTGGGTGCTCAGTACTCGGGGTGCTCGGTGCTCAGTGCTCAGGGTGCTGGGTGCTCAGTGCTCAGGGTGCTCGGTGCTCGGGGCGCTGGGTGCTCCGTGCTCGGGGTGCTCGGAGCTCAGTACTCAGGGTGCTGGGTGCTCAGTGCTCGGGGTGCTCGGTGCTCAGTACTCAGGGTGCTGGGTGCTCAGTGCTCGGAGTGCTGGGTGCTCAGTGCTCAGTACGAAGGGTGCTGGGTGCTCAGTGTTCAGGGTGCTGTGTGCTCAGTGCTCAGGGTGCTGGGTGCTCAGTGCTCAGGGTGCTGGGTAATCAGTGCTCAGGGTGCTGGGTGCTCAGTACTCAGGGTGCTGGGTGCTCAGTACTCAGGGTGCTGGGTGCTCAGTGCTCGGGGTGCTATGTGCTCAGTGGTCGCGGTGCTGGGTGCTCAGTGCTCGGGGTGCTCGGTGCTCAGTACTCAGGGTGCTGGGTGCTCAGTGCTCGAGGTGCTCAGTACTCAGGGTGCTGTGTGTTCAGTGCTCAGGCTGCTGGGTGCTCAGTACTCAGGGTGCTCGGTGCTTAGTACTCAGTGTGCTGGGTGCTCAGTACTCCGGGTGCTGGGTGCTCAGTGCTCGGGGTGCTCGGTGCTCAGTGCTCAAGGTGCTGGGTGCTCAGTACTCAGGGTGCTCATTGCTCAGGGTGCTGGCTGCTCAGTGCTCAGGGTGCTCGGTGCTCGGGGCGCTGGGTGCTCAGTGCTCGGGGTGCATGGAGCTCAGTACTCAGGGTGCTGGGTGCTCAGTACTCGGGGTGCTCGGTGCTCAGTACTCAGGGTGCTGGGTGCTCAGTGCTCGGGGTGCTCGGTGCTCAGTACGTTGGGTGCTCACTACTCAGGGTGCTGGGTGCTCAGTGCTCAGGGTGCTGGGTGCTCAGTACTCAGGGTGCTGGGTGCTCAGTGCTCGGTGTGCTGGGTGCTCAGTGCTCAGGGTGCTGGGTGCTCAGTATTCAGGGTGCTCGGTGCTTAGTACTCAGGGTGCTCGGTGCTCGGGGTGCTGGGTGCTCAGTGCTCGGGGTGCTGGGTGCTCAGTGCTCGTTGTGCTCGGTGCTCAGTACTTTGGGTGCTCACTACTCAGGGTGGTGGGTGCTCAGTGCTCAGGGTGCTGGGTGCTCAGTGCTCAGGGTGCTGGGTGCTCAGTGCTCAGGGTGCTGGGTGCTCAGTGCTCAGGGTGCTGGGTGCTCAGTGCTCGGGGTGCTGGGTGCTCAGTGCTCAGGGTGCTGGGTGCTCAGTACTCAGGGTGCTGGGTGTTCAGTACTCGGGGTGCTGGGTTCTCAGTACTCAGGGTGCTGGGTGCTCAGTACACGGGGTGCTGGGTTCTCAGTACACAGGTTGCTGGGTGCTCAGTACTCAGGGTGCTGGGTGCTCAGTACTCGGGTGCTTTGTGCTCAGTGCTCAGGGTGCTGGGTGCTCAGTGCTCGGGGTGCTGGGTGCTCAGGGCTCAGTACTCAGGGTGCTGGGTGCTCAGTGCTCGGGGTGCTGGGTGCTGAGTGCTCAGTACTCAGGGTGCTGGGTGCTCAGGGCTCAGGGTGCTGTGTCCTCAGTGCTCAGGGTGCTGGGTGCTCAGTGCTCGGGGTGCTGGGTGCTCAGTGCTCAGTACTCAGGGTGCTGGGTGCTCAGTGCGCAGGGTGCTGGGTGCTCAGTGCTCGGGGTGCTGGGTGCTCAGTGCTCAGGGTGCTGGGTGCTCAGTACTCCGGGTGCTGGGTGCTGAGTGCTCAGTACTCAGGGTGCTGGGTGCTCAGTGCTCGGGGTGCTGGGTGCTCAGTGCTCAGGGTGCTGGGTGCTCAGTACTCAGGGTGCTGGGTGTTCAGTACTCGGGGTGCTGGGTTCTCAGTACTCAGGGTGCTGGGTGCTCAGTACTCGGGGTGCTGGGTGCTCAGTGCTCAGGGTGCTGGGTGCTCAGTGCTCGGGGTGCTGGGTGCTCAGTGCTCAGTACTCAGGGTGCTGGGTGCTCAGTGCTCAGGGTGCTGGGTGCTCAGTGCTCGGGGTGCTGGGTGCTCAGTACTCAGGGTGCTGGGTGCTCAGTACTCCGGGTGCTGGGTGCTCAGTTCTCGGGGTGCTCGGTGCTCAGTACTCAGTGCTCAGGGTGCTCAGTGCTCAGGGTGCTGGGTGTTCAGTACTCAGGGTGCTGGGTGCTCAGTACTTGGGGTGCTCGGTGCTCAGTGCTCAGGGTGCTGGGTGCTCAGTGCTCAGGGTGCTCGGTGCTCCGGGCGCTGGGTGCTCAGTGCTCGGGGTGCTCGGAGCTCAGTACTCAGGGTGCTGGGTGCTCAGTGCTCGGGGTGCTCGGTGCTCAGTACTCAGGGTGCTGGATGCTCAGTGCTCGGGGTGCTGGGTGCTCAGTGCTCAGTACTCAGGGTGCTGGGTGCTCAGTGCTCAGGGTGCTGTGTGCTCAGTGCTCAGGGTGCTGGGTGCTCAGTGCTCAGGGTGCTGGGTAATCAGTGCTCAGGGTGCTGGGTGCTCAGTACTCAGGGTGCTGGGTGCTCAGTACTCAGGGTGCTGGGTGCTCAGTGCTCGGGGTGCTATGTGCTCAGTGGTCGCGGTGCTGGGTGCTCAGTGCTCGAGGTGCTCAGTACTCAGGGTGCTGTGTGTTCAGTGCTCAGGGTGCTGGGTGCTCAGTACTCCGGGTGCTGGGTGCTCAGTGCTCGGGGTGCTCGGTGCTCAGTACTCAAGGTGCTGGGTGCTCAGTACTCAGGGTGCTCATTGCTCAGGGTGCTGGGTGCTAAGTGCTCAGGGTGCTCGGTGCTCGGGGCGCTGGGTGCTCAGTGCTCGGGGTGCTCGGAGCTCAGTACTCAGGGTGCTGGGTGCTCAGTACTCGGGGTGCTCGGTGCTCAGTACTCAGTGTGCTGGGTGCTCAGTGCTCGGGGTGCTCGGTGCTCAGTACGTTGGGTGCTCACTACTCAGGGTGCTGGGTGCTCAGTGCTCAGGGTGCTGGGTGCTCAGTACTCAGGGTGCTGGGTGCTCAGTGCTCGGGGTGCTGGGTGCTCAGTGCTCAGGGTGCTGGGTGCTCAGTACTCAGGGTGCTCGGTGCTTAGTACTCAGGGTGCTCAGTGCTCGGGGTGCTGGGTGCTCAGTGCTCGGGGTGCTAGGTGCTCAGTACTCAGAGTGCTGGGTGCTCAGTACTCAGGGTACTGGGTGCTCAGTACTCGGGTGCTGGGTGCTCAGTGCTCAGGGTTCTGGGTGCTCAGTGCTCGGGGTGCTGGGTGCTCAGTGCTCAGGGTGCTGGGTGCTCAGTACTCAGGGTGCTCAGTGCTCAGTACTCGGGGTGCTGGGTGCTCAGTGCTCAGGGTGCTCAGTGCTCAGTACTCGTTGTGCTGTGTGCTCAGTGCTCCGGGTGCTCAGTGCTCAGTGCTCGGGGTGCTGGGTGGTCAGTGCTCGGGGCGCTGTGGGCTCAGTGCTCAGTGTGCTGGGTGCTCAGTGCTCGGGGTGCTGGGTGCTCAGTGCTCAGGGTGCTGGGTGCTCAGTACTCCGGGTGCTGGGTGCTGAGTGCTCAGTACTCAGGGTGCTGGGTGCTCAGTGCTCGGGGTGCTGGGTGCTCAGTGCTCAGGGTGCTGGGTGCTCAGTACTCAGGGTGCTGGGTGTTCAGTACTCGGGGTGCTGGGTTCTCAGTACTCAGGGTGCTGGGTGCTCAGTACTCGGGGTGCTGGGTGCTCAGTGCTCAGGGTGCTGGGTGCTCAGTGCTCGGGGTGCTGGGTGCTCAGTGCTCAGTACTCAGGGTGCTGGGTGCTCAGGGCTCAGGGTGCTGGGTGCTCAGTGCTCGGGGTGCTGGGTGCTCAGTACTCAGGGTGCTGGGTGCTCAGTACTCCGGGTGCTGGGTGCTCAGTTCTCGGGGTGCTCGGTGCTCAGTACTCAGTGCTCAGGGTGCTCAGTGCTCAGTGCTCAGGGTGCTGGGTGTTCAGTACTCAGGGTGCTGGGTGCTCAGTACTTGGGGTGCTCGGTGCTCAGTGCTCAGGGTGCTGGGTGCTCAGTGCTCAGGGTGCTCGGTGCTCCGGGCGCTGGGTGCTCAGTGCTCGGGGTGCTCGCAGCTCAGTACTCAGGGTGCTGGGTGCTCAGTGCTCGGGGTGCTCGGTGCTCAGTACTCAGGGTGCTGGATGCTCAGTGCTCGGGGTGCTGGGTGCTCAGTGCTCAGTACTCAGGGTGCTGGGTGCTCAGTGCTCAGGGTGCTGTGTGCTCAGTGCTCAGGGTGCTGGGTGCTCAGTGCTCAGGGTGCTGGGTAATCAGTGCTCAGGGTGCTGGGTGCTCAGTACTCAGGGTGCTGGGTGCTCAGTACTCAGGGTGCTGGGTGCTCAGTGCTCGGGGTGCTATGTGCTCAGTGGTCGCGGTGCTGGGTGCTCAGTGCTCGAGGTGCTCAGTACTCAGGGTGCTGTGTGTTCAGTGCTCAGGGTGCTGGGTGCTCAGTACTCAGGGTGCTCGGTGCTTAGTACTCAGGGTGCTGGGTGCTCAGTACTCCGGGTGCTGGGTGCTCAGTGCTCGGGGTGCTCGGTGCTCAGTACTCAAGGTGCTGGGTGCTCAGTACTCAGGGTGCTCATTGCTCAGGGTGCTGGGTGCTAAGTGCTCAGGGTGCTCGGTGCTCGGGGCGCTGGGTGCTCAGTGCTCGGGGTGCTCGGAGCTCAGTACTCAGGGTGCTGGGTGCTCAGTACTCGGGGTGCTCGGTGCTCAGTACTCAGGGTGCTGGGTGCTCAGTGCTCGGGGTGCTCGGTGCTCAGTACGTTGGGTGCTCACTACTCAGGGTGCTGGGTGCTCAGTGCTCAGGGTGCTGGGTGCTCAGTACTCAGGGTGCTGGGTGCTCAGTGCTCGGGGTGCTGGGTGCTCAGTGCTCAGGGTGCTGGGTGCTCAGTACTCAGGGTGCTCGGTGCTTAGTACTCAGGGTGCTCAGTGCTCGGGGTGCTGGGTGCTCAGTGCTCGGGGTGCTAGGTGCTCAGTACTCAGAGTGCTGGGTGCTCAGTACTCAGGGTACTGGGTGCTCAGTACTCGGGTGCTGGGTGCTCAGTGCTCAGGGTTCTGGGTGCTCAGTGCTCGGGGTGCTGGGTGCTCAGTGCTCAGGGTGCTGGGTGCTCAGTACTCAGGGTGCTCAGTGCTCAGTACTCGGGGTGCTGGGTGCTCAGTGCTCAGGGTGCTCAGTGCTCAGTACTCGTTGTGCTGTGTGCTCAGTGCTCCGGGTGCTCAGTGCTCAGTGCTCGGGGTGCTGGGTGGTCAGTGCTCGGGGCGCTGTGGGCTCAGTGCTCAGTGTGCTGGGTGCTCAGTACTCGGGGTGCTGGGTGCTCAGTGCTCAGGGTGCTCAGTGCTCAGTACTCAGTGCTCAGGGTGCTCAGTGCTCAGTGCTCAGGGTGCTGGGTGTTCAGTACTCAGGGTGCTGGGTGCTCAGTACTCAGGGTGCTGGGTGCTCAGTACTCAGGGTGCTGGGTGCTCAGTGCTCGGGGTCCTCAGTACTCAGGGTGCTGTGTGTTCAGTGCTCAGGGTACTGGGTGCTCAGTACTCAGGGTGCTGGGTGCTCAGTACTCAGGGTGCTGGGTGCTCAGTACTCCGGGTGCTGGGTGCTCAGTTCTCGGGGTGCTCGGTGCTCAGTACTCAGTGCTCAGGGTGCTCAGTGCTCAGTGCTCAGGGTGCTGGGTGTTCAGTACTCAGGGTGCTGGGTGCTCAGTACTCGGGGTGCTCGGTGCTCAGTGCTCAGGGTGCTGGGTGCTCAGTGCTCAGGGTGCTCGGTGCTCCGGGCGCTGGGTGCTCAGTGCTCGGGGTGCTCGGAGCTCAGTACTCAGGGTGCTGGGTGCTCAGTGCTCGGGGTGCTCGGTGCTCAGTACTCAGGGTGCTGGATGCTCAGTGCTCGGGGTGCTGGCTGCTCAGTGCTCAGTACTCAGGGTGCTGGGTGCTCAGTGCTCAGGGTGCTGTGTGCTCAGTGCTCAGGGTGCTGGGTGCTCAGTGCTCAGGGTGCTGGGCAATCAGTGCTCAGGGTGCTGGGTGCTCAGTACTCAGGGTGCTGGGTGCTCAGTACTCAGGGTGCTGGGTGCTCAGTGCTCGGGGTGCTATGTGCTCAGTGGTCGCGGTGCTGGGTGCTCAGTGCTCGAGGTGATCAGTACTCAGGGTGCTGTGTGTTCAGTGCTCAGGGTGCTGGGTGCTCAGTACTCAGGGTGCTCGTTGCTCAGTGCTCAAGGTGCTGGGTGCTCAGTACTCAGGGTGCTGGGTGCTCAGTACTCCGGGTGCTGGGTGCTCAGTGCTCGGGGTGCTCGTTGCTCAGTGCTCAAGGTGCTGGGTGCTCAGTACTCAGGGTGCTCATTGCTCAGGGTGCTGGGTGCTAAGTGCTCAGGGTGCTCGGTGCTCGGGGCGCTGGGTGCTCAGTGCTCGGGGTGCTCGGAGCTCAGTACTCAGGGTGCTGGGTGCTCAGTACTCGGGGTGCTCGGTGCTCAGTACTCAGGGTGCTGGGTGCTCAGTGCTCGGGGTGCTCGGTGCTCAGTACGTTGGGTGCTCACTACTCAGGGTGCTGGGTGCTCAGTGCTCAGGGTGCTGGGTGCTCAGTACTCAGGGTGCTGGGTGCTCAGTGCTCGGGGTGCTGGGTGCTCAGTGCTCAGGGTGCTGGGTGCTCAGTACTCAGGGTGCTCGGTGCTTAGTACTCAGGGTGCTCAGTGCTCGGGGTGCTGGGTGCTCAGTGCTCGGGGTGCTAGGTGCTCAGTACTCAGAGTGCTGGGTGCTCAGTACTCAGGGTACTGGGTGCTCAGTACTCGGGTGCTGGGTGCTCAGTGCTCAGGGTTCTGGGTGCTCAGTGCTCGGGGTGCTGGGTGCTCAGTGCTCAGGGTGCTGGGTGCTCAGTACTCAGGGTGCTCAGTGCTCAGTACTCGGGGTGCTGGGTGCTCAGTGCTCAGGGTGCTCAGTGCTCAGTACTCGTTGTGCTGTGTGCTCAGTGCTCCGGGTGCTCAGTGCTCAGTGCTCGGGGTGCTGGGTGGTCAGTGCTCGGGGCGCTGTGGGCTCAGTGCTCAGTGTGCTGGGTGCTCAGTACTCGGGGTGCTGGGTGCTCAGTGCTCAGGGTGCTCAGTGCTCAGTACTCAGTGCTCAGGGTGCTCAGTGCTCAGTGCTCAGGGTGCTGGGTGTTCAGTACTCAGGGTGCTGGGTGCTCAGTACTCAGGGTGCTGGGTGCTCAGTACTCAGGGTGCTGGGTGCTCAGTGCTCGGGGTCCTCAGTACTCAGGGTGCTGTGTGTTCAGTGCTCAGGGTACTGGGTGCTCAGTACTCAGGGTGCTCGGTGCTTAGTACTCAGGGTGCTGGGTGCTCAGTACTCCGGGTGCTGGGTGCTCAGTGCTCGGGGTGCTCGGAGCTCAGTACTCAGGGTGCTGGGTGCTCAGTGCTCAGGGTGATTGGTGCTCAGTACTCAGGGTGCTGGGTGCTCAGTGCTCGGGGTGCTCGGTGCTCAGTACGTTGGGTGCTCACTACTCAGGGTCCTGGGTGCTCAGTGCTCAGTGTGCTGGGTGCTCAGTGCTCAGGGTGCTGGGTGCTCAGTGCTCAGGGTGCTGGGTGCTCAGTACTCAGGGTGCTGGGTGCTCAGTGCTCAGCGTGCTGGGTGCTCAGTACTCCGGGTGCTGGGTGCTCAGTACTTGGGGTGCTGGGTGCTCAGTACTCAGGGTGCTGGGTGCTCAGTGCTCAGCGTGCTGGGTGCTCAGTACTCAGGGTGCTGGGTGCTCAGTGCTCAGGGTGCTGGGTACTCAGTGCTCAGGGTGCTGGGTGCTCAGTGCTCGGGGTGCTCGGAGCTCAGTACTCAGGGTGCTGGGTGCTCAGTGCTCAGGGTGATTGGTGCTCAGTACTCAGGGTGCTGGGTGCTCAGTGCTCGGGGTGCTCGGTGCTCAGTACGTTGGGTGCTCACTACTCAGGGTCCTGGGTGCTCAGTGCTCAGTGTGCTGGGTGCTCAGTACTCAGGGTGCTGGGTGCTCAGTGCTCAGCGTGCTGGGTGCTCAGTACTCAGGGTGCTGGGTGCTCAGTACTTGGGGTGCTGGGTGCTCAGTACTCAGGGTGCTGGGTGCTCAGTACTCAGGGTGCTGGGTGCTCAGTACTCGGGTGCTGGGTGCTCAGTGCTCAGGGTGCTGGGTGCTCAGTGCTCGGGGTGCTGGGTGCTCAGTGCTCAGTACTCAGGGTGCTGGGTGCTCAGTGCTCGGGGTGCTGGGTGCTCAGTGCTCAGTACTCAGGGTGCTGGGTGCTCAGTGCTCAGGGTGCTGGGTGCTCAGTGCTCAGGGTGCTGGGTGCTCTGTGCTCAGGGTGCTGTGTGCTCAGTGCTCAGGGTGCTGGGTGCTCAGTGCTCAGGGTGCTGGGCAATCAGTGCTCAGGGTGCTGGGTGCTCAGTACTCAGGGTGCTGGGTGCTCAGTGCTCAGGGTGCTGTGTGCTCAGTGCTCAGGGTGCTGGGTGCTCAGTGCTCAGGGTGCTGGGCAATCAGTGCTCAGGGTGCTGGGTGCTCAGTACTCAGGGTGCTGGGTGCTCAGTACTCAGGGTGCTGGGTGCTCAGTGCTCGGGGTGCTATGTGCTCAGTGGTCGCGGTGCTGGGTGCTCAGTGCTCGAGGTGATCAGTACTCAGGGTGCTGTGTGTTCAGTGCTCAGGGTGCTGGGTGCTCAGTACTCAGGGTGCTCGTTGCTCAGTGCTCAAGGTGCTGGGTGCTCAGTACTCAGGGTGCTGGGTGCTCAGTACTCCGGGTGCTGGGTGCTCAGTGCTCGGGGTGCTCGTTGCTCAGTGCTCAAGGTGCTGGGTGCTCAGTACTCAGGGTGCTCATTGCTCAGGGTGCTGGGTGCTAAGTGCTCAGGGTGCTCGGTGCTCGGGGCGCTGGGTGCTCAGTGCTCGGGGTGCTCGGAGCTCAGTACTCAGGGTGCTGGGTGCTCAGTACTCGGGGTGCTCGGTGCTCAGTACTCAGGGTGCTGGGTGCTCAGTGCTCGGGGTGCTCGGTGCTCAGTACGTTGGGTGCTCACTACTCAGGGTGCTGGGTGCTCAGTGCTCAGGGTGCTGGGTGCTCAGTACTCAGGGTGCTGGGTGCTCAGTGCTCGGGGTGCTGGGTGCTCAGTGCTCAGGGTGCTGGGTGCTCAGTACTCAGGGTGCTCGGTGCTTAGTACTCAGGGTGCTCAGTGCTCGGGGTGCTGGGTGCTCAGTGCTCGGGGTGCTAGGTGCTCAGTACTCAGAGTGCTGGGTGCTCAGTACTCAGGGTACTGGGTGCTCAGTACTCGGGTGCTGGGTGCTCAGTGCTCAGGGTTCTGGGTGCTCAGTGCTCGGGGTGCTGGGTGCTCAGTGCTCAGGGTGCTGGGTGCTCAGTACTCAGGGTGCTCAGTGCTCAGTACTCGGGGTGCTGGGTGCTCAGTGCTCAGGGTGCTCAGTGCTCAGTACTCGTTGTGCTGTGTGCTCAGTGCTCCGGGTGCTCAGTGCTCAGTGCTCGGGGTGCTGGGTGGTCAGTGCTCGGGGCGCTGTGGGCTCAGTGCTCAGTGTGCTGGGTGCTCAGTACTCGGGGTGCTGGGTGCTCAGTGCTCAGGGTGCTCAGTGCTCAGTACTCAGTGCTCAGGGTGCTCAGTGCTCAGTGCTCAGGGTGCTGGGTGTTCAGTACTCAGGGTGCTGGGTGCTCAGTACTCAGGGTGCTGGGTGCTCAGTACTCAGGGTGCTGGGTGCTCAGTGCTCGGGGTCCTCAGTACTCAGGGTGCTGTGTGTTCAGTGCTCAGGGTACTGGGTGCTCAGTACTCAGGGTGCTCGGTGCTTAGTACTCAGGGTGCTGGGTGCTCAGTACTCCGGGTGCTGGGTGCTCAGTGCTCGGGGTGCTCGGAGCTCAGTACTCAGGGTGCTGGGTGCTCAGTGCTCAGGGTGATTGGTGCTCAGTACTCAGGGTGCTGGGTGCTCAGTGCTCGGGGTGCTCGGTGCTCAGTACGTTGGGTGCTCACTACTCAGGGTCCTGGGTGCTCAGTGCTCAGTGTGCTGGGTGCTCAGTGCTCAGGGTGCTGGGTGCTCAGTGCTCAGGGTGCTGGGTGCTCAGTACTCAGGGTGCTGGGTGCTCAGTGCTCAGCGTGCTGGGTGCTCAGTACTCCGGGTGCTGGGTGCTCAGTACTTGGGGTGCTGGGTGCTCAGTACTCAGGGTGCTGGGTGCTCAGTGCTCAGCGTGCTGGGTGCTCAGTACTCAGGGTGCTGGGTGCTCAGTGCTCAGGGTGCTGGGTACTCAGTGCTCAGGGTGCTGGGTGCTCAGTGCTCGGGGTGCTCGGAGCTCAGTACTCAGGGTGCTGGGTGCTCAGTGCTCAGGGTGATTGGTGCTCAGTACTCAGGGTGCTGGGTGCTCAGTGCTCGGGGTGCTCGGTGCTCAGTACGTTGGGTGCTCACTACTCAGGGTCCTGGGTGCTCAGTGCTCAGTGTGCTGGGTGCTCAGTACTCAGGGTGCTGGGTGCTCAGTGCTCAGCGTGCTGGGTGCTCAGTACTCAGGGTGCTGGGTGCTCAGTACTTGGGGTGCTGGGTGCTCAGTACTCAGGGTGCTGGGTGCTCAGTACTCAGGGTGCTGGGTGCTCAGTACTCGGGTGCTGGGTGCTCAGTGCTCAGGGTGCTGGGTGCTCAGTGCTCGGGGTGCTGGGTGCTCAGTGCTCAGTACTCAGGGTGCTGGGTGCTCAGTGCTCGGGGTGCTGGGTGCTCAGTGCTCAGTACTCAGGGTGCTGGGTGCTCAGTGCTCAGGGTGCTGGGTGCTCAGTGCTCAGGGTGCTGGGTGCTCTGTGCTCAGGGTGCTGGGTACTCAGTGCTCAGGGTGCTGGGTTCTCAGTACTCAGGGTGCTCAGTGCTCAGTACTCGGGGTGCTGGGTGCTCAGTGCTCAGGGTGCTCAGTGCTTAGTACTCGGGGTGCTGTGTGCTCAGTGCTCCGGGTGCTCAGTGCTCAGTGCTCGGGGTGCTGGGTGGTCAGTGCTCGGGGCGCTGGGGGCTCAGTGCTCGGTGTGCTGGGTGCTCAGTACTCGGGGTGCTGGGTGCTCAGTGCTCAGGGTGCTCAGTGCTCAGTACTCAGTGCTCAGGGTGCTCAGTGCTCAGTGCTCAGGGTGCTGGGTGTTCAGTACACAGGGTGCTGGGTGCTCAGTACTCAGGGTGCTGGGTGCTCAGTACTCAGGGTGCTGGGTGCTCAGTGCTCGGGGTGCTCAGTACTCAGGGTGCTGTGTGTTCAGTGCTCAGGGTACTGGGAGCACAGTACTCAGGGTGCTCGGTGCTTAGTACTCAGGGTGCTGGGTGCTCAGTACTCCGGGTGCTGGGTGCTCAGGTGCTCGGGGTGCTCGGAGCTCAGTACTCAGGGTTCTGGGTGCTCAGTGCTCGGGGTGATCGGTGCTCAGTACTCAGGGTGCTGGGTGCTCAGTACTCGGGGTGCTCGGTGCTCAGTACGTTGGGTGCTCACTACTCAGGGTCCTGGGTGCTCAGTGCTCAGTGTGCTGGGTGCTCAGTGCTCAGGGTGCTGGGTGCTCAGTGCTCAGGGTGCTGGGTGTTCAGTACTCAGGGTGCTGGGTGCTCAGTACTCAGGGTGCTGGGTGCTCAGTGCTCAGGGTGCTGGGTGCTCAGTACTCGGGGTGCTCGGTGCTCAGTGCTCAGGGTGCTGGGTGCTCAGTGCTCAGGGTGCTCGGTGCTCGGGGCGCTGGGTGCTCCGTGCTCGGGGTGCTCGGAGCTCAGTACTCAGGGTGCTGGGTGCTCAGTGCTCGGGGTGCTCGGTGCTCAGTACTCAGGGTGCTGGGTGCTCAGTGCTCGGGGTGCTGGGTGCTCAGTGCTCAGTACGAAGGGTGCTGGGTGCTCAGTGCTCAGGGTGCTGTGTGCTCAGTGCTCAGGGTGCTGGGTGCTCAGTGCTCGGGGTGCTATGTGCTCAGTGGTCGCGGTGCTGGGTGCTCAGTGCTCGGGGTGCTCGGTGCTCAGTACTCAGGGTGCTGGGTGCTCAGTGCTCGAGGTGCTCAGTACTCAGGGTGCTGTGTGTTCAGTGCTCAGGCTGCTGGGTGCTCAGTACTCAGGGTGCTCGGTGCTTAGTACTCAGGGTGCTGGGTGCTCAGTACTCCGGGTGCTGGGTGCTCAGTGCTCGGGGTGCTCGGTGCTCAGTGCTCAAGGTGCTGGGTGCTCAGTACTCAGGGTGCTCATTGCACAGGGTGCTGGCTGCTCAGTGCTCAGGGTGCTCGGTGCTCGGGGCGCTGGGTGCTCAGTGCTCGGGGTGCTCGGAGCTCAGTACTCAGGGTGCTGGGTGCTCAGTACTCGGGGTGCTCGGTGCTCAGTACTCAGGGTGCTGGGTGCTCAGTGCTCGGGGTGCTCGGTGCTCAGTATGTTGGGTGCTCACTACTCAGGGTGCTGGGTGCTCAGTGCTCACGGTGCTGGGTGCTCAGTACTCAGGGTGCTGGGTGCTCAGTGCTCGGTGTGCTGGGTGCTCAGTGCTCAGGGTGCTGGGTGCTCAGTATTCAGGGTGCTCGGTGCTTAGTACTCAGGGTGCTCGGTGCTCGGGGTGCTGGGTGCTCAGTGCTCGGGGTGCTGGGTGCTCAGTGCTCGTTGTGCTCGGTGCTCAGTACTTTGGGTGCTCACTACTCAGGGTGGTGGGTGCTCAGTGCTCAGGGTGCTGGGTGCTCAGTGCTCAGGGTGCTGGGTGCTCAGTGCTCAGGGTGCTGGGTGCTCAGTGCTCAGGGTGCTGGGTGCTCAGTGCTCGGGGTGCTGTGTGCTCAGTGCTCAGGGTGCTGGGTGCTCAGTACTCAGGGTGCTGGGTGTTCAGTACTCGGGGTGCTGGGTTCTCAGTACTCAGGGTGCTGGGTGCTCAGTACACGGGGTGCTGGGTTCTCAGTACACAGGTTGCTGGGTGCTCAGTACTCAGGGTGCTGGGTGCTCAGTACTCGGGTGCTGGGTGCTCAGTGCTCAGGGTGCTGGGTGCTCAGTGCTCGGGGTGCTGGGTGCTCAGGGCTCAGTACTCAGGGTGCTGGGTGCTCAGTGCTCGGGGTTCTGGGTGCTGAGTGCTCAGTACTCAGGGTGCTGGGTGCTCAGGGCTCAGGGTGCTGGGTCCTCAGTGCTCAGGGTGCTGGGTGCTCAGTGCTCGGGGTGCTGGGTGCTCAGTGCTCAGTACTCAGGGTGCTGGGTGCTCAGTGCTCAGGGTGCTAAGTGCTCAGTGCTCGGGGTGCTGGGTGCTCAGTGCTCAGGGTGCTGGGTGCTCAGTACTCCGGGAGCTGGGTGCTGAGTGCTCAGTACTCAGGGTGCTGGGTGCTCAGTGCTCGGGGTGCTGGGTGCTCAGTGCTCAGGGTGCTGGGTGCTCAGTACTCAGGGCTCTGGGTGTTCAGTACTCGGGGTGCTGGGTGCTCAGTACTCAGGGTGCTGGGTGCTCAGTACTCAGGGTACTGGGTGCTCAGTACTCAGGTGCTTGGTGCTCAGTGCTCAGGGTGCTGGGTGCTCAGTGCTCAGGGTGCTGGGTGCTCAGTTCTCAGGGTGCTGGGTGCTCAGTACTCGGGGTGCTGGGTGCTCAGTACTCAGGGTGCTGGGTGCACAGTACTCAGGGTGCTGGGTGCTCAGTACTCGGGTGCTGGGTGCTCAGTGCTCAGGGTGCTGGGTGCTCAGTGCTCGGGGTGCTGGGTGCTCAGTGCTCAGTACTCAGGGTGCTGGGTGCTCAGTGCTCGGGTGCTGGGTGCTCAGTGCTCAGTACTCAGGGTGCTGGGTGCTCAGTGCTCATGGTGCTGGGTGCTCAGTGCTCAGGGTGCTAGGTGCTCGGTGCTCGGGGTGCTGGATGCTTAGTGCTCGGGGTGCCGGTGCTCAGTACTCGGGGTGCTCAGTGCTCAGTACTCAGGGCGCTGGGTGCTCAGTGCTCAGGGTGCTGGATGCTCAGTGCTCGGGGTGCTGGGTGCTCAGTGCTCAGTACTCAGGGTGCTGGGTGCTCAGTGCTCAGGGTGCTGTGTGCTCAGTGCTCAGGGTGCTGGGTGCTCAGTGCTCAGGGTGCAGGGTAATCACTGCTCAGGGTGCTGGGTGCTCAGTACTCAGGGTGCTGGGTGCTCAGTACTCAGGGTGCTGGGTGCTCAGTGCTCGGGGTGCTATGTGCTCAGTGGTCGAGGTGCTGGGTGCTCAGTGCTCGAGGTGATCAGTACTCAGGGTGCTGTGTGTTCAGTGCTCAGGGTGCTGGGTGCTCAGTACTCAGGGTGCTCAGTGCTTAGTACTCAGGGTGCTGGGTGCTCAGTACTCCGGGTGCTGGGTGCTCAGTGCTCGGGGTGCTCGTTGCTCAGTGCTCAAGGTGCTGGGTGCTCAGTACTCAGGGTGCTCATTGCTCAGGGTGCTGGGTGCTAAGTGCTCAGGGTGCTCGGTGCTCGGGGCGCTGGGTGCTCAGTGCTCGGGGTGCTCGGAGCTCAGTAATCAGGGTGCTGGGTGCTCAGTACTCGGGGTGCTCGGTGCTCAGTACTCAGGGTGCTGGGTGCTCAGTGCTCGGGGTGCTCGGTGCTCAGTACGTTGGGTGCTCACTACTCAGGGTGCTGGGTGCTCAGTGCTCAGGGAGCTGGGTGCTCAGTACTCAGGGTGCTGGGTGCTCAGTGCTCGGGGTGCTGGGTGCTCAGTGCTCAGGGTGCTGGGTGCTCAGTACTCAGGGTGCTCGGTGCTTAGTACTCAGGGTGCTCAGTGCTCAGGGTGCTGGGTGCTCAGTGCTCGGGGTGCTAGGTGCTCAGTACTCAGAGTGCTGGGTGCTCAGTACTCAGGGTACTGGGTGCTCAGTACTCGGGTGCTGGGTGCTCAGTGCTCAGGGTTCTGGGTGCTCAGTGCTCGGGGTGCTGGGTGCTCAGTGCTCAGGGTGCTGGGTGCTCAGTACTCAGGGTGCTCAGTGCTCAGTACTCGGGGTGCTGGGTGCTCAGTGCTCAGGGTGCTCAGTGCTCAGTACTCGTTGTGCTGTGTGCTCAGTGCTCCGGGTGCTCAGTGCTCAGTGCTCGGGGTGCTGGGTGGTCAGTGCTCGGGGCGCTGTGGGCTCAGTGCTCAGTGTGCTGGGTGCTCAGTACTCGGGGTGCTGGGTGCTCAGTGCTCAGGGTGCTCAGTGCTCAGTACTCAGTGCTCAGGGTGCTCAGTGCTCAGTGCTCAGGGTGCTGGGTGTTCAGTAATCAGGGTGCTGGGTGCTCAGTACTCAGGGTGCTGGGTGCTCAGTACTCAGGGTGCTGGGTGCTCAGTGCTCGGGGTCCTCAGTACTCAGGGTGCTGTGTGTTCAATGCTCAGGGTACTGGGTGCTCAGTACTCAGGGTGCTCGGTGCTTAGTACTCAGGGTGCTGGGTGCTCAGTACTCCGGGTGCTGGGTGCTCAGTGCTCGGGGTGCTCGGAGCTCAGTACTCAGGGTGCTGGGTGCTCAGTGCTCAGGGTGATTGGTGCTCAGTACTCAGGGTGCTGGGTGCTCAGTGCTCGGGGTGCTCGGTGCTCAGTACGTTGGGTGCTCACTACTCAGGGTCCTGGGTGCTCAGTGCTCAGTGTGCTGGGTGCTCAGTGCTCAGGGTGCTGGGTGCTCAGTGCTCAGGGTGCTGGGTGCTCAGTACTCAGGGTGCTGGGTGCTCAGTGCTCAGCGTGCTGGGTGCTCAGTACTCAGGGCGCTGGGTGCTCAGTACTTGGGGTGCTGGGTGCTCAGTACTCAGGGTGCTGGGTGCTCAGTGCTCAGCGTGCTGGGTGCTCAGTACTCAGGGTGCTGGGTGCTCAGTGCTCAGGGTGCTGGGTACTCAGTGCTCAGGGTGCTGGGTGCTCAGTGCTCGGGGTGCTCGGAGCTCAGTACTCAGGGTGCTGGGTGCTCAGTGCTCAGGGTGATTGGTGCTCAGTACTCAGGGTGCTGGGTGCTCAGTGCTCGGGGTGCTCGGTGCTCAGTACGTTGGGTGCTCACTACTCAGGGTCCTGGGTGCTCAGTGCTCAGTGTGCTGGGTGCTCAGTGCTCAGGGTGCTGGGTGCTCAGTACTCAGGGCGCTGGGTGCTCAGTACTCAGGGTGCTGGGTGCTCAGTGCTCAGCGTGCTGGGTGCTCAGTACTCAGGGTGCTGGGTGCTCAGTACTTGGGGTGCTGGGTGCTCAGTACTCAGGGTGCTGGGTGCTCAGTACTCAGGGTGCTGGGTGCTCAGTACTCGGGTGCTGGGTGCTCAGTGCTCAGGGTGCTGGGTGCTCAGTGCTCGGGGTGCTGGGTGCTCAGTGCTCAGTACTCAGGGTGCTGGGTGCTCAGTGCTCGGGGTGCTGGGTGCTCAGTGCTCAGTACTCAGGGTGCTGGGTGCTCAGTGCTCAGGGTGCTGGGTGCTCAGTGCTCAGGGTGCTGGGTGCTCTGTGCTCAGGGTGCTGGGTACTCAGTGCTCAGGGTGCTGGGTTCTCAGTACTCAGTGTGCTCAGTGCTCAGTACTCGGGGTGCTGGGTGCTCAGTGCTCAGGGTGCTCAGTGCTTAGTACTCGGGGTGCTGTGCGCTCAGTGCTCCGGGTGCTCAGTGCTCAGTGCTCGGGGTGCTGGGTGGTCAGTGCTCGGGGCGCTGGGGGCTCAGTGCTCGGTGTGCTGGGTGCTCAGTACTCGGGGTGCTGGGTGCTCAGTGCTCAGGGTGCTCAGTGCTCAGTACTCAGTGCTCAGGGTGCTCAGTGCTCAGTGCTCAGGGTGCTGGGTGTTCAGTACACAGGGTGCTGGGTGCTCAGTACTCAGGGTGCTGGGTGCTCAGTACTCAGGGTGCTGGGTGCTCAGTGCTCGGGATGCTCAGTACTCAGGGTGCTGTGTGTTCAGTGCTCAGGGTACTGGGAGCACAGTACTCAGGGTGCTCGGTGCTTAGTACTCAGGGTGCTGGGTGCTCAGTACTCCGGGTGCTGGGTGCTCAGGTGCTCGGGGTGCTCGGAGCTCAGTACTCAGGTTTCTGGGTGCTCAGTGCTCGGGGTGATCGGTGCTCAGTACTCAGGGTGCTGGGTGCTCAGTGCTCGGGGTGCTCGGTGCTCAGTACGTTGGGTGCTCACTACTCAGGGTCCTGGGTGCTCAGTGCTCAGTGTGCTGGGTGCTCAGTGCTCAGGGTGCTGGGTGCTCAGTGCTCAGGGTGCTGGGTGTTCAGTACTCAGGGTGCTGGGTGCTCAGTACTCAGGGTGCTGGGTGCTCAGTGCTCAGGGTGCTGGGTGCTCAGTACTCGGGGTGCTCGGTGCTCAGTGCTCAGGGTGCTGGGTGCTCAGTGCTCAGGGTGCTCGGTGCTCGGGGCGCTGGGTGCTCCGTGCTCGGGGTGCTCGGAGCTCAGTACTCAGGGTGCTGGGTGCTCAGTGCTCGGGGTGCTCGGTGCTCAGTACTCAGGGTGCTGGGTGCTCAGTGCTCGGGGTGCTGGGTGCTCAGTGCTCAGTACGAAGGGTGCTGGGTGCTCAGTGCTCAGGGTGCTGTGTGCTCAGTGCTCAGGGTGCTGGGTGCTCAGTGCTCAGGGTGCTGGGTAATCAGTGCTCAGGGTGCTGGGTGCTCAGTACTCAGGGTGCTGGGTGCTCAGTACTCAGGGTGCTGGGTGCTCAGTGCTCGGGGTGCTATGTGCTCAGTGGTCGCGGTGCTGGGTGCTCAGTGCTCGGGGTGCTCGGTGCTCAGTACTCAGGGTGCTGGGTGCTCAGTGCTCAAGGTGCTCAGTACTCAGGGTGCTGTGTGTTCAGTGCTCAGGCTGCTGGGTGCTCAGTACTCAGGGTGCTCGGTGCTTAGTACTCAGGGTGCTGGGTGCTCAGTACTCCGGGTGCTGGGTGCTCAGTGCTCGGGGTGCTCGGTGCTCAGTGCTCAAGGTGCTGGGTGCTCAGTACTCAGGGTGCTCATTGCTCAGGGTGCTGGCTGCTCAGTGCTCAGGGTGCTCGGTGCTCGGGGCGCTGGGTGCTCAGTGCTCGGTGTGCTCGGAGCTCAATACTCAGGGTGCTGTGTGCTCAGTACTCGGGGTGCTCGGTGCTCAGTACTCAGGGTGCTGGGTGCTCAGTGCTCGGGGTGCTCGGTGCTCAGTACGTTGGGTGCTCACTACTCAGGGTGCTGGGTGCTCAGTGCTCAGGGTGCTGGGTGCTCAGTACTCAGGGTGCTGGGTGCTCAGTGCTCGGTGTGCTGGGTGCTCAGTGCTCAGGGTGCTGGGTGCTCAGTATTCAGGGTGCTCGGTGCTTAGTACTCAGGGTGCTCGGTGCTCGGGGTGCTGGGTGCTCAGTGCTCGGGGTGCTGGGTGCTCAGTGCTCGTTGTGCTCGGTGCTCAGTACTTTGGGTGCTCACTACTCAGGGTGGTGGGTGCTCAGTGCTCAGGGTGCTGGGTGCTCAGTGCTCAGGGTGCTGGGTGCTCAGTGCTCAGGGTGCTGGGTGCTCAGTGCTCAGGGTGCTGGGTGCTCAGTGCTCGGGGTGCTGGGTGCTCAGTGCTCAGGGTGCTGGGTGCTCAGTACTCAGGGTGCTGGGTGTTCAGTACTCGGGGTGCTGGGTTCTCAGTACTCAGGGTGCTGGGTGCTCAGTACACGGGGTGCTGGGTCCTCAGTACACAGGTTGCTGGGTGCTCAGTACTCAGGGTGCTGGGTGCTCAGTACTCGGGTGCTGGGTGCTCAGTGCTCAGGGTGCTGGGTGCTCAGTGCTCGGGGTGCTGGGTGCTCAGGGCTCAGTACTCAGGGTGCTGGGTGCTCAGTGCTCGGGGTTCTGGGTGCTGAGTGCTCAGTACTCAGGGTGCTGGGTGCTCAGGGCTCAGGGTGCTGGGTCCTCAGTGCTCAGGGTGCTGGGTGCTCAGTGCTCGGGGTGCTGGGTGCTCAGTGCTCAGTACTCAGGGTGCTGGGTGCTCAGTGCTCAGGGTGCTGGGTGCTTAGTGCTCGGGGTGCTGGGTGCTCAGTGCTCAGGGTGCTGGGTGCTCAGTACTCCGGGAGCTGGGTGCTGAGTGCTCAGTACTCAGGGTGCTGTGTGCTCAGTGCTCGGGGTGCTGGGTGCTCAGTGCTCAGGGTGCTGGGTGCTCAGTACTCAGGGTGCTGGGTGTTCAGTACTCGGGGTGCTGGGTGCTCAGTACTCAGGGTGCTGGGTGCTCAGTACTCAGGGTACTGGGTGCTCAGTACTCGGGTGCTTGGTGCTCAGTGCTCAGGGTGCTGGGTGCTCAGTGCTCAGGGTGCTGGGTGCTCAGTTCTCAGGGTGCTGGGTGCTCAGTACTCGGGGTGCTGGGTGCTCAGTACTCAGGGTGCTGGGTGCACAGTACTCAGGGTGCTGGGTGCTCAGTACTCGGGTGCTGGGTGCTCAGTGCTCAGGGTGCTGGGTGCTCAGTGCTCGGGGTGCTGGGTGCTCAGTGCTCAGTACTCAGGGTGCTGGGTGCTCAGTGCTCGGGTGCTGGGTGCTCAGTGCTCAGTACTCAGGGTGCTGGGTCCTCAGTGCTCATGGTGCTGGGTGCTCAGTGCTCAGGGTGCTAGGTGCTCGGTGCTCGGGGTGCTGGATGCTTAGTGCTCGGGGTGCCGGTGCTCAGTACTCGGGGTGCTCAGTGCTCAGTACTCAGGGTGCTGGGTGCTCAGTGCTCAGGGTGCTGGGTGCTCAGTACTCAGGGTGCTGGGTGCTTGGTGCTCAGTACGCTGGGTGCTCAGTGCTCAGGGTGTTGGGTGCTCAGTACTCAGGGTGCTGGGTGCTCAGTGCTCGGGGTGCGGGGTGCTCAGTGCTCAGTACTCAGGGTGCTGGGTGCTCAGTGCTCAGGGTGCTGGGTGCTCAGTGCTCGGGGTGCTCGGTGCTCAGTACGTTGGGTGCTCACTACTCAGGGTGCTGGGTGCTCAGTGCTCAGGGTGCTGGGTGCTCAGTACTCAGGGTGCTGGGTGCTCAGTGCTCGGGGTGCTGGGTGCTCAGTGCTCAGGGCGCTGGGTGCTCAGTACTCAGGTTGCTGGGTGCTCAGTACTCGGGGTGCTGGGTGCTCAGTACTCAGGGTGCTGGGTGCTCAGTGCTCGGGGTGCTCGGTGCTCAGTACGTTGGGTGCTCACTACTCAGGGTGCTGGGTGCTCAGTGCTCAGGGTGCTGGGTGCTCAGTGCTCAGGGTGCTGGGTGCTCAGTGCTCAGGGTGCTGGGTGCTCAGTACTCAGGGTGCTGGTTGCTCAGTGCTCGGGGTGCTGGGTGCTCAGTGCTCAGGGCGCTGGGTGCTCAGTACTCAGGTTGCTGGGTGCTCAGTACTCGGGGTGCTGGGTGCTCAGTACTCAGGGTGCTGGGTGCTCAGTACTCAGGGTGCTGGGTGCTTAGTACTCGGGTGCTGGGTGCTCAGTGCTCAGGGTGCTGGGTGCTCAGTGCTCGGGGTGCTGGGTGCTCAGTGCTCAGTACTCAGGGTGCTGGGTGCTCAGTGTTTGGGGTGCTGGGTGCTCAGTGCTCAGTACTCAGGGTGCTGGGTGCTCAGTGCTCAGGGTGCTGGGTGCTCAGTGCTCAGGGTGCTGGGTGCTCAGTGCTTAGGGTGCTGGGTATTCAGTGCTCAGGGTGCTGGGTGCTCAGTACTCAGGGTGCTGGGTGCTCAGTGCTCAGGGTGCTGGGTGCTCAGTGCTCGGGGTGCTGGGTGCTCAGTGCTCGGGGTGCTGGGTGGTCAGTGCTCGGGGTGCTCGGTGCTCAGTACTCAGGGTTCTGGGTGCTCAGTGCTCCAGGTGCTCAGTACTCAGGGTGCTGTATGTTCAGTGCTCAGGGTGCTGGGTGCTCGGTGCTCAGGTTGCTGGGTGCTCAGTACTCGGGGTGCTGGGTGCTCAGTACTCAGGGTGCTGGGTGCTCATTGCTCGGGGTGCTGGGTCCTCAGTGCTACGGGTGCTGGGTGCTCAGTGCTCGGGGTGCTGGGTGCTCAGTGCTCGGGGCGCTGGGTGCTCAGTGCTCGGGGTGCTCGGTGCTCAGTACTCAGGGTGCTGGGTGCTCAGTGCTCAGGGTGCTCGGTGCTCAGTACTCAGGGTGCTGGGTGCTCAGTGCTCAGTGTGCTCGGTGCTCAGTACGTTGGGTGCTCAGTACTCAGGGTGTTGGGTGCTCAGTGCCCAGGGTGATCGGTGCTCAGTACTCAGGGTGGTCAGTACTCAGGGTGCTGGGTGCTCAGTACTCAGGGTGCTGGGTGCTCAGTGCTCATGGTGATCGGTGCTCAGTCCTCAGGGTGCTCAGAACTCAGGGTGCTGGGTGCTCAGTGCTCAGGTTGCTCAGTACTCAGGGTGCTGGGTACTCAGTACTCAGGGTGCTGTGTGCTCAGTGCTCGGGGTGCTGGGTGCTCAGTACTCTGGGTGCTGGGTGCTCATTGCTCAGGGTGCTGGGCGCTCAGTACTCAGGGTGCTGGGTGCTCAGTACTCAGGGTGCTCAGTGCTCGGGGAGCTCGGTGCTCAGTACTCAGGGTGCTGGGTGCTCAGTACTCAGTGCTTGGGGTCCTGGGTGCTCAGCGCTCTGGGTGCTTAGTGCACAGTACTCAGGGTGCTGGGTGCTCAGTATTCGGGGTGCTCAGTGCTCGGGGTGCTGGGTGCTCATTACTCAGGGTGCTGGGTGCTCAGTACTCCGGGTGCTGGGTGCTCAGTGCTCGGGGAGCTCGTTGCTAAGTGCACATGGTGCTGGGTGCTCAGTACTCAGGGTGCTCATTGCTCAGGGTGCTGGGTGCTAAGTGCTCAGGGTGCTGGGTGCTCAGTGCTCAGCGTGCTGGGTGCTCAGTACTCAGGGTGCTGGGTGCTCAGTACTCAGGGTGCTGGGTGCTCAGTGCTCAGCGTGCTGGGTGCTCAGTACTCAGGGTGCTGGGTGCTCAGTACTTGGGGTGCTGGGTGCTCAGTACTCAGGGTGCTGGGTGCTCAGTACTCAGGGTGCTGGGTGCTCAGTACTCGGGTGCTGGGTGCTCAGTGCTCAGGGTGCTGGGTGCTCAGTGCTCGGGGTGCTGGGTGCTCAGTGCTCAGTACTCAGGGTGCTGGGTGCTCAGTGCTCGGGGTGCTGGGTGCTCAGTGCTCAGTACTCAGGGTGCTGGGTGCTCAGTGCTCAGGGTGCTGGGTGCTCAGTGCTCAGGGTGCTGGGTGCTCTGTGCTCAGGGTGCTGGGTACTCAGTGCTCAGGGTGCTGGGTTCTCAGTACTCAGGGTGCTCAGTGCTCAGTACTCGGGGTGCTGGGTGCTCAGTGCTCAGGGTGCTCAGTGCTTAGTACTCGGGGTGCTGTGTGCTCAGTGCTCCGGGTGCTCAGTGCTCAGTGCTCGGGGTGCTGGGTGGTCAGTGCTCGGGGCGCTGGGGGCTCAGTGCTCGGTGTGCTGGGTGCTCAGTACTCGGGGTGCTGGGTGCTCAGTGCTCAGGGTGCTCAGTGCTCAGTACTCAGTGCTCAGGGTGCTCAGTGCTCAGTGCTCAGGGTGCTGGGTGTTCAGTACACAGGGTGCTGGGTGCTCAGTACTCAGGGTGCTGGGTGCTCAGTACTCAGGGTGCTGGGTGCTTAGTGCTCGGGGTGCTCAGTACTCAGGGTGCTGTGTGTTCAGTGCTCAGGGTACTGGGAGCACAGTACTCAGGGTGCTCGGTGCTTAGTACTCAGGGTGCTGGGTGCTCAGTACTCCGGGTGCTGGGTGCTCAGGTGCTCGGGGTGCTCAGAGCTCAGTACTCAGGGTTCTGGGTGCTCAGTGCTCGGGATGATCGGTGCTCAGTACTCAGGGTGCTGGGTGCTCAGTGCTCGGGGTGCTCGGTGCTCAGTACGTTGGGTGCTCACTACTCAGGGTCCTGGGTGGTCAGTGCTCAGTGTGCTGGGTGCTCAGTGCTCAGGGTGCTGGGTGCTCAGTGCTCAGGGTGCTGGGTGTTCAGTACTCAGGGTGCTGGGTGCTCAGTACTCAGGGTGCTGGGTGCTCAGTGCTCAGGGTGCTGGGTGCTCAGTACTCGGGGTGCTCGGTGCTCAGTGCTCAGGGTGCTGGGTGCTCAGTGCTCAGGGTGCTCGGTGCTCGGGGCGCTGGGTGCTCCGTGCTCGGGGTGCTCGGAGCTCAGTACTCAGGGTGCTGGGTGCTCAGTGCTCGGGGTGCTCGGTGCTCAGTACTCAGGGTGCTGGGTGCTCAGTGCTCGGAGTGCTGGGTGCTCAGTGCTCAGTACGAAGGGTGCTGGGTGCTCAGTGTTCAGGGTGCTGTGTGCTCAGTGCTCAGGGTGCTGGGTGCTCAGTGCTCAGGGTGCTGGGTAATCAGTGCTCAGGGTGCTGGGTGCTCAGTACTCAGGGTGCTGGGTGCTCAGTACTCAGGGTGCTGGGTGCTCAGTGCTCGGGGTGCTATGTGCTCAGTGGTCGCGGTGCTGGGTGCTCAGTGCTCGGGGTGCTCGGTGCTCAGTACTCAGGGTGCTGGGTGCTCAGTGCTCGAGGTGCTCAGTACTCAGGGTGCTGTGTGTTCAGTGCTCAGGCTGCTGGGTGCTCAGTACTCAGGGTGCTCGGTGCTTAGTACTCAGTGTGCTGGGTGCTCAGTACTCCGGGTGCTGGGTGCTCAGTGCTCGGGGTGCTCGGTGCTCAGTGCTCAAGGTGCTGGGTGCTCAGTACTCAGGGTGCTCATTGCTCAGGGTGCTGGCTGCTCAGTGCTCAGGGTGCTCGGTGCTCGGGGCGCTGGGTGCTCAGTGCTCGGGGTGCATGGAGCTCAGTACTCAGGGTGCTGGGTGCTCAGTACTCGGGGTGCTCGGTGCTCAGTACTCAGGGTGCTGGGTGCTCAGTGCTCGGGGTGCTCGGTGCTCAGTACGTTGGGTGCTCACTACTCAGGGTGCTGGGTGCTCAGTGCTCAGGGTGCTGGGTGCTCAGTACTCAGGGTGCTGGGTGCTCAGTGCTCGGTGTGCTGGGTGCTCAGTGCTCAGGGTGCTGGGTGCTCAGTATTCAGGGTGCTCGGTGCTTAGTACTCAGGGTGCTCGGTGCTCGGGGTGCTGGGTGCTCAGTGCTCGGGGTGCTGGGTGCTCAGTGCTCGTTGTGCTCGGTGCTCAGTACTTTGGGTGCTCACTACTCAGGGTGGTGGGTGCTCAGTGCTCAGGGTGCTGGGTGCTCAGTGCTCAGGGTGCTGGGTGCTCAGTGCTCAGGGTGCTGGGTGCTCAGTGCTCAGGGTGCTGGGTGCTCAGTGCTCGGGGTGCTGGGTGCTCAGTGCTCAGGGTGCTGGGTGCTCAGTACTCAGGGTGCTGGGTGTTCAGTACTCGGGGTGCTGGGTTCTCAGTACTCAGGGTGCTGGGTGCTCAGTACACGGGGTGCTGGGTTCTCAGTACACAGGTTGCTGGGTGCTCAGTACTCAGGGTGCTGGGTGCTCAGTACTCGGGTGCTGGGTGCTCAGTGCTCAGGGTGCTGGGTGCTCAGTGCTCGGGGTGCTGGGTGCTCAGGGCTCAGTACTCAGGGTGCTGGGTGCTCAGTGCTCGGGGTTCTGGGTGCTGAGTGCTCAGTACTCAGGGTGCTGGGTGCTCAGGGCTCAGGGTGCTGGGTCCTCAGTGCTCAGGGTGCTGGGTGCTCAGTGCTCGGGGTGCTGGGTGCTCAGTGCTCAGTACTCAGGGTGCTGGGTGCTCAGTGCTCAGGGTGCTGGGTGCTCAGTGCTCGGGGTGCTGGGTGCTCAGTGCTCAGGGTGCTGGGTGCTCAGTACTCCGGGAGCTGGGTGCTGAGTGCTCAGTACTCAGGGTGCTTGGTGCTCAGTGCTCGGGGTGCTGGGTGCTCAGTGCTCAGGGTGCTGGGTGCTCAGTACTCAGGGTGCTGGGTGTTCAGTACTCGGGGTGCTGGGTGCTCAGTACTCAGGGTGCTGGGTGCTCAGTACTCAGGGTACTGGGTGCTCAGTACTCGGGTGCTTGGTGCTCAGTGCTCAGGGTGCTGGGTGCTCAGTGCTCAGGGTGCTGGGTGCTCAGTTCTCAGGGTGCTGGGTGCTCAGTACTCGGGGTGCTGGGTGCTCAGTACTCAGGGTGCTGGGTGCACAGTACTCAGGGTGCTGGGTGCTCAGTACTCGGGTGCTGGGTGCTCAGTGCTCAGGGTGCTGGGTGCTCAGTGCTCGGGGTGCTGGGTGCTCAGTGCTCAGTACTCAGGGTGCTGGGTGCTCAGTGCTCGGGTGCTGGGTGCTCAGTGCTCAGTACTCAGGGTGCTGGGTGCTCAGTGCTCATGGTGCTGGGTGCTCAGTGCTCAGGGTGCTAGGTGCTCGGTGCTCGGGGTGCTGGATGCTTAGTGCTCGGGGTGCCGGTGCTCAGTACTCGGGGTGCTCAGTGCTCAGTACTCAGGGCGCTGGGTGCTCAGTGCTCAGGGTGCTGGGTGCTCAGTACTCAGGGTGCTGGGTGCTCGGTGCTCAGTACGCTGGGTGCTCAGTGCTCAGGGTGCTGGGTGCTCAGTACTCAGGGTGCTGGGTGCTCAGTGCTCGGGGTGCGGGGTGCTCAGTGCTCAGTACTCATGGTGCTGGGTGCTCAGTGCTCAGGGTGCTGGGTGCTCAGTGCTCGGGGTGCTCGGTGCTCAGTACGTTGGGTGCTCACTACTCAGGGTGCTGGGTGCTCAGTGCTCAGGGTGCTGGGTGCTCAGTACTCAGGGTGCTGGGTGCTCAGTGCTCGGGGTGCTGGGTGCTCAGTGCTCAGGGCGCTGGTTGCTCAGTACTCAGGTTGCTGGGTGCTCAGTACTCGGGGTGCTGGGTGCTCAGTACTCAGGGTGCTGGGTGCTCAGTGCTCGGGGTGCTCGGTGCTCAGTACGTTGGGTGCTCACTACTCAGGGTGCTGGGTGCTCAGTGCTCAGGGTGCTGGGTGCTCAGTGCTCAGGGTGCTGGGTGCTCAGTGCTCAGGGTGCTGGGTGCTCAGTACTCAGGGTGCTGGTTGCTCAGTGCTCGGGGTGCTGGGTGCTCAGTGCTCAGGGCGCTGGGTGCTCAGTACTCAGGTTGCTGGGTGCTCAGTACTCGGGGTGCTGGGTGCTCAGTACTCAGGGTGCTGGGTGCTCAGTACTCAGGGTGCTGGGTGCTTAGTACTCGGGTGCTGGGTGCTCAGTGCTCAGGGTGCTGGGTGCTCAGTGCTCGGGGTGCTGGGTGCTCAGTGCTCAGTACTCAGGGTGCTGGGTGCTCAGTGTTCGGGGTGCTGGGTGCTCAGTGCTCAGTACTCAGGGTGCTGGGTGCTCAGTGCTCAGGTGCTGGGTGCTCAGTGCTCAGGGTGCTGGGTGGTCAGTGCTTAGGGTGCTGGGTATTCAGTGCTCAGGGTGCTGGGTGCTCAGTACTCAGGGTGCTGGGTGCTCAGTGCTCAGGGTGCTGGGTGCTCAGTGCTCGGGGTGCTGGGTGCTCAGTGCTCGGGGTGCTGGGTGGTCAGTGCTCGGGGTGCTCGGTGCTCAGTACTCAGGGTGCTGGGTGCTCAGTGCTCCAGGTGCTCAGTACTCAGGGTGCTGTATGTTCAGTGCTCAGGGTGCTGGGTGCTCGGTGCTCAGGTTGCTGGGTGCTCAGTACTCGGGGTGCTGGGTGCTCAGTACTCAGGGTGCTGGGTGCTCATTGCTCGGGGTGCTGGGTCCTCAGTGCTACGGGTGCTGGGTGCTCAGTGCTCGGGGTGCTGGGTGCTCAGTGCTCGGGGCGCTGGGTGCTCAGTGCTCGGGGTGCTCGGTGCTCAGTACTCAGGGTGCTGGGTGCTCAGTGCTCAGGGTGCTCGGTGCTCAGTACTCAGGGTGCTGGGTGCTCAGTGCTCAGTGTGCTCGGTGCTCAGTACGTTGGGTGCTCAGTACTCAGGGTGTTGGGTGCTCAGTGCTCAGGGTGATCGGTGCTCAGTACTCAGGGTGGTCAGAACTCAGGGTGCTGGGTGCTCAGTGCTCAGGTTGCTCAGTACTCAGGGTGCTGGGTACTCAGTACTCAGGGTGCTGTGTGCTCAGTGCTCGGGGTGCTGGGTGCTCAGTACTCTGGGTGCTGGGTGGTCATTGCTCAGGGTGCTGGGCGCTCAGTACTCAGGGTGCTGGGTGCTCAGTACTCAGGGTGCTCAGTGCTCGGGGAGCTCGGTGCTCAGTACTCAGGGTGCTGGGTGCTCAGTACTCAGTGCTTGGGGTCCTGGGTGCTCAGCGCTCTGGGTGCTTAGTGCACAGTACTCAGGGTGCTGGGAGCTCAGTATTCAGGGTGCTCAGTGCTCGGGGTGCTGGGTGCTCATTACTCAGGGTGCTGGGTGCTCAGTACTCAGGGTGCTGGGTGCTCATTCTCGTGGTGCTGGGTGCTCAGTGCTCGGGGTGCTGGGTGCTCAGTACTCGGGGTGCTGGGTGCTCAGTGCTCAGCATGCTGGGTGCTCAGTACTCAGGGTGCTCGGTTCTCAGTACTCAGGGTGCTGGGTGCTCATTCTCGGGGTGCTGGGTGCTCAGTGCTCATGGTGCTGGGTGCTCAGTGCTCAGGGTCCTCTATGCTCAGTACTCATGGTGCTCAGTACTCAGCGTGCTTTGTGCTCAGTGCTCAGGGTGCTGGGTGCTCAGTACTCAGTGTGCTGTGTGCTCAGTACTCACGGTGCTGGGTGCTGAGTACTCGGGGTGCTGGGTGCTAATTACTCAGGGTGCTGGGTGCTCAGTGCTCAGGGTGCTCGCTGCTCAGTACTCTTTTTGCTGGGTGCTCAGTACTCAGGGTGCTGGGTGCTCAGTGCTCGGGGTGCTCGGTGCTCAGTGCTCAGGATGCTCGGTGCTCAGTACTTTTGCTGCTGGGTGCTCAGTACTCAGGGTGCTGGGTGCTCATTCTCGGGGCGCTGGGTGCTCAGTGCTCGGGGTGCTGGGTGCTCAGTACTCAGGGTGCTGGGTGCTCAGTGCTCAGGGTGCTGGGTGCTCAGTACTCAGGGTGCTAGGTGCTCAGTGCTCAGGGTGCTGGGTGCTCAGTACTCAGGGTGCTGGGTGCTCAGTGCTCAGGGTGCTGGGTGCTCAGTACTCAGGGTGTTGGGAGCTCAGTGCTCAGGGTGATCGGTGCTCAGTACTCACGGTGCTCAGTACTCAGGGTGCTGGGTGCTCAGTGCTCGGGGTGCTGGGTGCTCAGTACTCAGGGTGCTGTGTGCTCAGTGCTCGGGGTGCTGGGTGCTCAGTGCTCAGGGTGATCGGTGCTCAGTACTCAGGGTGCTGGGTGCTCAGTGCTCAGGGTGCTGGGTGCTCAGTCCTCAGGGTGCTCACTGCTCAGGGTGCTGGGTGCTCAGTGCTCGGGGTGCTGGATGCACAGTGCTCCGGGTGCTGGGTGCTCAGTGCTCAGTGCTCAGGGTGCTGGGTGCTCAGTGCTCAGTGCTCAGGGTGCTGGTTGCTCAGTACTCAGGGTGCTAGGTGCTCAGTACTCAGGGTGCTGAGTGCTCAGTGCTCAGGGTGCTGGGTGCTCAGTACTCAGGGTGCTGGGTGATCAGTGCTCGGGGTGCTGGGTGCTCAGTGCTCAGGGTGCTGGGTGCTCAGTGCTCAAGGAGCTGGGTGCTCAGTACTCAGGGTGCTGGGTGCTCAGTGCTCGGGGTGCTCGGTGCTCAGTACTCAAGGTGCTGGGTGCTCATTGCTCAGGGTGCTGGGTGCTCAGTGATCAGGGTGCTGGGTGCTCAGTACTCAGGGTGCTCAGTGCTCAGTACTCGGGGTGCTTGGTGCTCAGTACTCAGGGTGCTCCGAGCTCAGTACTCAGGGTGCTGGGTGCTCAGTGCTCGGGGTGCTCGGTGCTCAGTACTCAGGGTGCTGGGTGCTCAGTGCTCAGGGTGCTGGGTGCTCAGTGCTCAGGGTGCTGGGTGCTCAGTACTCAGGGTGCTGGGTGCTCAGTACTCAGGGTGCTCAGTGCTCAGTACTCGGGGTGCTTGGTGCTCAGTACTCCGGGTGCTCAGTGCTCATTACTCGGGGTGCTGGGTGCTCAGTGCTCAGGGTGCTCAGTGCTCAGTGCTCGGGGTGCTGGGTGCTCAGTGCTCAGGGCGCTGGCTGCTCAGTGCTCGGGGTGCTGGGTGCTCAGTACTCGGGGTGCTGGGTGCTCAGTGCTCAGGGTGCTCAGTGCTCAGTACTCAGTGCTCAGGGTGCTCAGTGCTCAGTGCTCAGGGTGCTGGGTGTTCAGTACTCAGGGTGCTGGGTGCTCAGTACTCAGGGTGCTAGGTGCTCAGTGCTCAGGGTGCTGGGTGCTCAGTGCTCGGGGCGCTGGGTGCTCAGTGCTCGGGGTGCTCGGAGCTCAGTACTCAGGGTTCTGGGTGCTCAGTGCTCGGGGTGATCGGTGCTCAGTACTCAGGGTGCTGGGTGCTCAGTGCTCGGGGTGCTCGGTGCTCAGTACGTTGGGTGCTCACTACTCAGGGTGCTCAGTGCTCAGTACTCGGGGTGCTTGGTGCTCAGTACTCAGGGTGCTCAGTGCTCAGTACTCGGGGTGCTGGGTGCTCAGTGCTCAGGGTGCTCAGTGCTCAGTGCTCGGGGTGCTGGGTGCTCAGTGCTCAGGGTGCTGGGTGCTCAGTGCTCAGGGTGCTGGGTGCTCAGTGCTCAGGGTGCTGGGTGCTCAGTACTCGGGGTGCTGGGTGCTCAGTACTCAGGGTGCTTTGTGCTCAGTACTCAGGATGCTGGGTGCTCAGTACTCGGGTGCTGGGTGCTCAGTGTTCAGGGTGCTGGGTGCTCAGTGCTCAGGGTGCTGGGTGCTCAGTGCTCAGGGCGCTGGGTGCTCAGTACTCAGGTTGCTGGGTGCTCAGTACTCAGGGTGCTGGGTGCTCAGTACTCAGGGTGCTGGGTGCTCATTACTCAGGGTCCTGGGTGCTTAGTACTCGGGTGCTGTGTGCTCAGTGCTCAGGGTGCTGGGTGCTCAGTGCTCGGGGTGCTGGGTGCTCAGTGCTCAGTACTCAGGGTGCTGGGTGCTCAGTGCTCGGGGTGCTGGGTGCTCAGTGCTCAGTACTCAGGGTGCTGGGTGCTCAGTGCTCAGGGTGCTGGGTGCTCAGTGCTCAGGGTGCTGGGTGCTCAGTGCTTAGGGTGCTGGGTACTCAGTGCTCAGGGTGCTGGGTGCTCAGTACTCAGGGTGCTGGGTGCTCAGTGCTCAGGGTGCTGGGTGCTCAGTGCTCGGGGTGCTGGGTGCTCAGTGCTCGGGGTGCTGGGTGGTCAGTGCTCGGGGTGCTCGGTGCTCAGTACTCAGGGTGCTGGGTGCTCAGTGCTCCAGGTGCTCAGTACTCAGGGTGCTGTATGTTCAGTGCTCAGGGTGCTGGGTGCTCGGTGCTCAGGTTGCTGGGTGCTCAGTGCTCGGGGTGCTGGGTGCTCAGTACTCAGGGTGCTGGGTGCTCATTGCTCGGGGTGTTGGGTCCTCAGTGCTACGGGTGCTGGGTGCTCAGTGCTCGGGGTGCTGGGTGCTCAGTGCTCGGGACGCTGGGTGCTCAGTGCTCGGGGTGCTCAGTGCTCAATACTCAGGGTGCTGGGTGCTCAGTGCTCAGGGTGCTCGGTGCTCAGTACTCAGGGTGCTGGGTGCTCAGTGCTCAGTGTGCTCGGTGCTCAGTACGTTGGGTGCTCAGTACTCAGGGTGTTGGGTGCTCAGTGCTCAGGGTGATCGGTGCTCAGTACTCAGGGTGGTCAGTACTCAGGGTGCTGGGTGCTCAGAACTCAGGGTGCTGGGTGCTCAGTGCTCAGGTTGCTCAGTACTCAGGGTGCTGGGTACTCAGTACTCAGGGTGCTGTGTGCTCAGTGCTCGGGGTGCTGGGTGCTCAGTACTCTGGGTGCTGGGTGCTCATTGCTCAGGGTGCTGGGCGCTCAGTACTCAGGGTGCTGGGTGCTCAGTACTCAGGATGCTCAGTGCTCGGGGAGCTCGGTGCTCAGTACTCAGGGTGCTGGGTGCTCAGTACTCAGTGCTTGGGGTCCTGGGTGCTCAGCGCTCTGGGTGCTTAGTGCACAGTATTCAGGGTGCTGGGTGCTCAGTATTCAGGGTGCTCAGTGCTCGGGGTGCTGGGTGCTCATTACTCAGGGTGCTGGGTGCTCAGTACTCAGGGTGCTGGGTGCTCATTCTCGTGGTGCTGGGTGCTCAGTGCTCGGGGTGCTGGGTGCTCAGTACTCGGGGTGCTGGGTGCTCAGTGCTCAGCATGCTGGGTGCTCAGTACTCAGGGTGCTCGGTTCTCAGTACTCAGGGTGCTGGGTGCTCATTCTCGGGGTGCTGGGTGCTCAGTGCTCAGGGTGCTGGGTGCTCAGTGCTCAGGGTCCTCTATGCTCAGTACTCAGGGTGCTCAGTACTCAGCGTGCTTTGTGCTCAGTGCTCAGGGTGCTTGGTGCTCAGTACTCAAGGTGCTGTGTGCTCAGTACTCACGGTGATGGGTGCTCAGTACTCGGGGTGCTGGGTGCTCATTACTCAGGGTGCTGGGTGCTCAGTGCTCAGGGTGCTCGCTGCTCAGTACTCTTTTTGCTGGGTGCTCAGTACTCAGGGTGCTGGGTGCTCAGTGCTCGGGGTGCTCGGTGCTCAGTGCTCAGGATGCTCGGTGCTCAGTACTTTTGGTGCTGGGTGCTCAGTACTCAGGGTGCTGGGTGCTCATTCTCGGGGCGCTGGGTGCTCAGTGCTCGGGGTGCTGGGTGCTCAGTACTCAGGGTGCTGGGTGCTCAGTGCTCAGGGTGCTGGGTGCTCAGTACTCAGGGTGCTAGGTGCTCAGTGCTCAGGGTGCTGGGTGCTCAGTACTCAGGGTGCTGGGTGCTCAGTGCTCAGGGTGCTGGGTGCTCAGTACTCAGGGTGTTGGGAGCTCAGTGCTCAGGGTGATCGGTGCTCAGTACTCAGGGTGCTCAGTACTCAGGGTGCTGGGTGCTCAGTGCTCGGGATGCTGGGTGCTCAGTACTCAGGGTGCTGGGTGCTCAGTGCTCGGGGTGCTGGGTGCTCAGTGCTCAGGGTGATCGGTGCTCAGTACTCAGGGTGCTGGGTGCTCAGTGCTCAGGGTGCTGGGTGCTCAGTCCTCAGGGTGCTCACTGCTCAGGGTGCTGGGTGCTCAGTGCTCGGGGTGCTGGATGCACAGTGCTCCGGGTGCTGGGTGCTCAGTGCTCAGTGCTCAGGGTGCTGGGTGCTCAGTGCTCAGTGCTCAGGGTACTGGTTGCTCAGTACTCAGGGTGCTTGGTGCTCAGTACTCAGGGTGCTGAGTGCTCAGTGCTCAGGGTGCTGGGTGCTCAGTACTCAGGGTGCTGGGTGATCAGTGCTCGGGGTGCTGGGTGCTCAGTGCTCAGGGTGCTGGGTGCTCAGTGCTCAAGGAGCTGGGTGCTCAGTACTCAGGGTGCTGGGTGCTCAGTGCTCGGGGTGCTCAGTGCTCAGTACTCAAGGTGCTGGGTGCTCATTGCTCAGGGTGCTGGGTGCTCAGTGATCAGGGTGCTGGGTGCTCAGTACTCAGGGTGATCGGTGCTCAGTACTCAGGGTTCTCATTGCTCAGTACTCAGGGTGCTGGGTACTCAGTGCTCAGGGTGCTGGGTGCTCAGTACTCAGGGTGCTCAGTGCTCAGTACTCGGGGTGCTTGGTGCTCAGTACTCAGGGTGCTCCGAGCTCAGTACTCAGGGTGCTGGGTGCTCAGTGCTCGGGGTGCTCGGTGCTCAGTACTCAGGGTGCTTGGTGCTCAGTGCTCGGGGTGCTCGGTGCTCAGTACGTTGTGTGCTCACTACTCAGGGTGCTCAGTGCTCATTACTCGGGGTGCTGGGTGCTCAGTGCTCAGGGTGCTCAGTGCTCAGTGCTCGGGGTGCTGGGTGCTCAGTGCTCTGGGCGCTGGGTGCTCAGTGCTCGGGGTGCTGGGTGCTCAGTACTCGGGGTGCTGGGTGCTCAGTGCTCAGGGTGCTCAGTGCTCAGTACTCAGTGCTCAGGGTGCTCAGTGCTCAGTGCTCAGGGTGCTGGGTGTTCAGTACTCAGGGTGCTGGGTGCTCAGTACTCAGGGTGCTAGGTGCTCAGTGCTCAGGGTGCTGGGTGCTCAGTGCTCGGGGTGCTCGGAGCTCAGTACTCAGGGTGCTGGGTGCTCAGTGCTCGGGGTGATCGGTGCTCAGTACTCAGGGTGCTGGGTGCTCAGTGCTCGGGGTGCTCGGTGCTCAGTACGTTGGGTGCTCACTACTCAGGGTGCTCAGTGCTCAGTACTCGGGGTGCTTGGTGCTCAGTACTCAGGGTGCTCAGTGCTCAGTACTAGGGGTGCTGGGTGCTCAGTGCTCAGGGTGCTCAGTGCTCAGTGCTCGGGGTGCTGGGTGCTCAGTGCTCAGGGTGCTGGGTGCTCAGTGCTCAGGGTGCTGAGTGCTCAGTGCTCAGGGTGCTGGGTGCTCAGTACTCGGGGTGCTGGGTGCTCAGTACTCAGGGTGCTTTGTGCTCAGTACTCAGGATGCTGGGTGCTCAGTACTCGGGTGTTGGGTGCTCAGTGCTCAGGGTGCTGGGTGCTCAGTGCTCAGGGTGCTGGGTGCTCAGTGCTCAGGGTGCTGGGTGCTCAGTACTCAGGGTGCTGGTTGCTCAGTGCTCGGGGTGCTGGGTGCTCAGTGCTCAGGGCGCTGGGTGCTCAGTACTCAGGTTGCTGGGTGCTCAGTACTCGGGGTGCTGGGTGCTCAGTACTCAGGGTGCTGGGTGCTCAGTACTCAGGGTGCCGGGTGCTTAGTACTCGGGTGCTGGGTGCTCAGTGCTCAGGGTGCTGGGTGCTCAGTGCTCGGGGTGCTGGGTGCTCAGTGCTCAGTACTCAGGGTGCTGGGTGCTCAGTGCTCGGGGTGCTGGGTGCTCAGTGCTGAGTACTCAGGGGGCTGGGTGCTCAGTGCTCAGGGTGCTGGGTGCTCAGTGCTCAGGGTGCTGGGTGCTCAGTGCTTAGGGTGCTGGGTACTCAGTGCTCAGGGTGCTGGGTGCTCAGTACTCAGGGTGCTGGGTGCTCAGTGCTCAGGGTGCTGGGTGCTCAGTGCTCGGGGTGCTGGGTGCTCAGTGCTCGGGGTGCTGGGTGGTCAGTGCTCGGGGTGCTCGGTGCTCAGTACTCAGGGTGCTGGGTGCTCAGTGCTCCAGGTGCTCAGTACTCAGGGTGCTGTATGTTCAGTGCTCAGGGTGCTTGGTGCTCGGTGCTCAGGTTGCTGGGTGCTCAGTACTCGGGGTGCTGGGTGCTCAGTACTCAGGGTGCTGGGTGCTCATTGCTCGGGGTGCTGGGTCCTCAGTGCTACGGGTGCTGGGTGCTCAGTGCTCTTGGTGCTGGGTGCTCAGTGCTCGGGGCGCTGGGTGCTCAGTGCTCGGGGTGCTCGGTGCTCAGTACTCAGGGTGCTGGGTGCTCAGTGCTCAGGGTGCTCGGTGCTCAGTACTCAGGGTGCTGGGTGCTCAGTGCTCAGTGTGCTCGGTGCTCAGTACGTTGGGTGCTCAGTACTCAGGGTGTTGGGTGCTCAGTGCTCAGGGTGATCGGTGCTCAGTACTCAGGGTGGTCAGTACTCAGGGTGCTGGGTGCTCAGTACTCAGGGTGCTGGGTGCTCAGTGCTCATGGTGATCGGTGCTCAGTCCTCAGTTTGCTCAGAACTCAGGGTGCTGGGTGCTCAGTGCTCAGGTTGCTCAGTACTCAGGGTGCTGGGTACTCAGTACTCAGGGTGCTGTGTGCTCAGTGCTCGGGGTGCTGGGTGCTCAGTACTCTGGGTGCTGGGTGCTCATTGCTCAGGGTGCTGGGCGCTCAGTACTCAGGGTGCTGGGTGCTCAGTACTCAGGGTGCTCAGTGCTCGGGGAGCTCGGTGCTCAGTACTCAGGGTGCTGGGTGCTCAGTACTCAGTGCTTGGGGTCCTGGGTGCTCAGCGCTCTGGGTGCTTAGTGCACAGTACTCAGGGTGCTGGGTGCTCAGTATTCAGGGTGCTCAGTGCTCGGGGTGCTGGGTGCTCATTACTCAGGGTGCTGGGTGCTCAGTACTCAGGGTGCTGGGTGCTCATTCTCATGGTGCTGGGTGCTCAGTGCTCGGGGAGCTGGGTGCTCAGTACTCGGGGTGCTGGGTGCTCAGTGCTCAGCATGCTGGGTGCTCAGTACTCAGGGTGCTCGGTTCTCAGTACTCAGGGTGCTGGGTGCTCATTCTCGGGGTGCTGGGTGCTCAGTGCTCAGGGTGCTGGGTGCTCCGTGCTCAGGGTCCTCTATGCTCAGTACTCAGGGTGCTCAGTACTCAGCGTGCTTTGTGCTCAGTTCTCAGGGTGCTGGGTGCTCAGTGCTCAGGGTGCTCAGTGCTCAGTACTCAGTGCTCAGGGTGCTCAGTGCTCAGTGCTCAGGGTGCTGGGTGTTCAGTACTCAGGGTGCTGGGTGCTCAGTACTCAGGGTGCTAGGTGCTCAGTGCTCAGGGTGCTGGGTGCTCAGTGCTCGGGGCGCTGGGTGCTCAGTGCTCGGGGTGCTCGGAGCTCAGTACTCAGGGTTCTGGGTGCTCAGTGCTCGGGGTGATCGGTGCTCAGTACTCAGGGTGCTGGGTGCTCAGTGCTCGGGGTGCTCGGTGCTCAGTACGTTGGGTGCTCACTACTCAGGGTGCTCAGTGCTCAGTACTCGGGGTGCTTGGTGCTCAGTACTCAGGGTGCTCAGTGCTCAGTACTCGGGGTGCTGGGTGCTCAGTGCTCAGGGTGCTCAGTGCTCAGTGCTCGGGGTGCTGGGTGCTCAGTGCTCAGGGTGCTGGGTGCTCAGTGCTCAGGGTGCTGGGTGCTCAGTGCTCAGGGTGCTGGGTGCTCAGTACTCGGGGTGCTGGGTGCTCAGTACTCAGGGTGCTTTGTGCTCAGTACTCAGGATGCTGGGTGCTCAGTACTCGGGTGCTGGGTGCTCAGTGTTCAGGGTGCTGGGTGCTCAGTGCTCAGGGTGCTGGGTGCTCAGTGCTCAGGGCGCTGGGTGCTCAGTACTCAGGTTGCTGGGTGCTCAGTACTCAGGGTGCTGGGTGCTCAGTACTCAGGGTGCTGGGTGCTCATTACTCAGGGTCCTGGGTGCTTAGTACTCGGGTGCTGTGTGCTCAGTGCTCAGGGTGCTGGGTGCTCAGTGCTCGGGGTGCTGGGTGCTCAGTGCTCAGTACTCAGGGTGCTGGGTGCTCAGTGCTCGGGGTGCTGGGTGCTCAGTGCTCAGTACTCAGGGTGCTGGGTGCTCAGTGCTCAGGGTGCTGGGTGCTCAGTGCTCAGGGTGCTGGGTGCTCAGTGCTTAGGGTGCTGGGTACTCAGTGCTCAGGGTGCTGGGTGCTCAGTACTCAGGGTGCTGGGTGCTCAGTGCTCAGGGTGCTGGGTGCTCAGTGCTCGGGGTGCTGGGTGCTCAGTGCTCGGGGTGCTGGGTGGTCAGTGCTCGGGGTGCTCGGTGCTCAGTACTCAGGGTGCTGGGTGCTCAGTGCTCCAGGTGCTCAGTACTCAGGGTGCTGCATGTTCAGTGCTCAGGGTGCTGGGTGCTCGGTGCTCAGGTTGCTGGGTGCTCAGTGCTCGGGGTGCTGGGTGCTCAGTACTCAGGGTGCTGGGTGCTCATTGCTCGGGGTGTTGGGTCCTCAGTGCTACGGGTGCTGGGTGCTCAGTGCTCGGGGTGCTGGGTGCTCAGTGCTCGGGACGCTGGGTGCTCAGTGCTCGGGGTGCTCAGTGCTCAATACTCAGGGTGCTGGGTGCTCAGTGCTCAGGGTGCTCGGTGCTCAGTACTCAGGGTGCTGGGTGCTCAGTGCTCAGTGTGCTCGGTGCTCAGTACGTTGGGTGCTCAGTACTCAGGGTGTTGGGTGCTCAGTGCTCAGGGTGATCGGTGCTCAGTACTCAGGGTGGTCAGTACTCAGGGTGCTGGGTGCTCAGAACTCAGGGTGCTGGGTGCTCAGTGCTCAGGTTGCTCAGTACTCAGGGTGCTGGGTACTCAGTACTCAGGGTGCTGTGTGCTCAGTGCTCGGGGTGCTGGGTGCTCAGTACTCTGGGTGCTGGGTGCTCATTGCTCAGGGTGCTGGGCGCTCAGTACTCAGGGTGCTGGGTGCTCAGTACTCAGGATGCTCAGTGCTCGGGGAGCTCGGTGCTCAGTACTCAGGGTGCTGGGTGCTCAGTACTCAGTGCTTGGGGTCCTGGGTGCTCAGCGCTCTGGGTGCTTAGTGCACAGTATTCAGGGTGCTGGGTGCTCAGTATTCAGGGTGCTCAGTGCTCGGGGTGCTGGGTGCTCATTACTCAGGGTGCTGGGTGCTCAGTACTCAGGGTGCTGGGTGCTCATTCTCGTGGTGCTGGGTGCTCAGTGCTCGGGGTGCTGGGTGCTCAGTACTCGGGGTGCTGGGTGCTCAGTGCTCAGCATGCTGGGTGCTCAGTACTCAGGGTGCTCGGTTCTCAGTACTCAGGGTGCTGGGTGCTCATTCTCGGGGTGCTGGGTGCTCAGTGCTCAGGGTGCTGGGTGCTCAGTGCTCAGGGTCCTCTATGCTCAGTACTCAGGGTGCTCAGTACTCAGCGTGCTTTGTGCTCAGTGCTCAGGGTGCTTGGTGCTCAGTACTCAAGGTGCTGTGTGCTCAGTACTCACGGTGATGGGTGCTCAGTACTCGGGGTGCTGGGTGCTCATTACTCAGGGTGCTGGGTGCTCAGTGCTCAGGGTGCTCGCTGCTCAGTACTCTTTTTGCTGGGTGCTCAGTACTCAGGGTGCTGGGTGCTCAGTGCTCGGGGTGCTCGGTGCTCAGTGCTCAGGATGCTCGGTGCTCAGTACTTTTGGTGCTGGGTGCTCAGTACTCAGGGTGCTGGGTGCTCATTCTCGGGGCGCTGGGTGCTCAGTGCTCGGGGTGCTGGGTGCTCAGTACTCAGGGTGCTGGGTGCTCAGTGCTCAGGGTGCTGGGTGCTCAGTACTCAGGGTGCTAGGTGCTCAGTGCTCAGGGTGCTGGGTGCTCAGTACTCAGGGTGCTGGGTGCTCAGTGCTCAGGGTGCTGGGTGCTCAGTACTCAGGGTGTTGGGAGCTCAGTGCTCAGGGTGATCGGTGCTCAGTACTCAGGGTGCTCAGTACTCAGGGTGCTGGGTGCTCAGTGCTCGGGATGCTGGGTGCTCAGTACTCAGGGTGCTGGGTGCTCAGTGCTCGGGGTGCTGGGTGCTCAGTGCTCAGGGTGATCGGTGCTCAGTACTCAGGGTGCTGGGTGCTCAGTGCTCAGGGTGCTGGGTGCTCAGTCCTCAGGGTGCTCACTGCTCAGGGTGCTGGGTGCTCAGTGCTCGGGGTGCTGGATGCACAGTGCTCCGGGTGCTGGGTGCTCAGTGCTCAGTGCTCAGGGTGCTGGGTGCTCAGTGCTCAGTGCTCAGGGTACTGGTTGCTCAGTACTCAGGGTGCTTGGTGCTCAGTACTCAGGGTGCTGAGTGCTCAGTGCTCAGGGTGCTGGGTGCTCAGTACTCAGGGTGCTGGGTGATCAGTGCTCGGGGTGCTGGGTGCTCAGTGCTCAGGGTGCTGGGTGCTCAGTGCTCAAGGAGCTGGGTGCTCAGTACTCAGGGTGCTGGGTGCTCAGTGCTCGGGGTGCTCAGTGCTCAGTACTCAAGGTGCTGGGTGCTCATTGCTCAGGGTGCTGGGTGCTCAGTGATCAGGGTGCTGGGTGCTCAGTACTCAGGGTGATCGGTGCTCAGTACTCAGGGTTCTCATTGCTCAGTACTCAGGGTGCTGGGTACTCAGTGCTCAGGGTGCTGGGTGCTCAGTACTCAGGGTGCTCAGTGCTCAGTACTCGGGGTGCTTGGTGCTCAGTACTCAGGGTGCTCCGAGCTCAGTACTCAGGGTGCTGGGTGCTCAGTGCTCGGGGTGCTCGGTGCTCAGTACTCAGGGTGCTTGGTGCTCAGTGCTCGGGGTGCTCGGTGCTCAGTACGTTGTGTGCTCACTACTCAGGGTGCTCAGTGCTCATTACTCGGGGTGCTGGGTGCTCAGTGCTCAGGGTGCTCAGTGCTCAGTGCTCGGGGTGCTGGGTGCTCAGTGCTCTGGGCGCTGGGTGCTCAGTGCTCGGGGTGCTGGGTGCTCAGTACTCGGGGTGCTGGGTGCTCAGTGCTCAGGGTGCTCAGTGCTCAGTACTCAGTGCTCAGGGTGCTCAGTGCTCAGTGCTCAGGGTGCTGGGTGTTCAGTACTCAGGGTGCTGGGTGCTCAGTACTCAGGGTGCTAGGTGCTCAGTGCTCAGGGTGCTGGGTGCTCAGTGCTCGGGGTGCTCGGAGCTCAGTACTCAGGGTGCTGGGTGCTCAGTGCTCGGGGTGATCGGTGCTCAGTACTCAGGGTGCTGGGTGCTCAGTGCTCGGGGTGCTCGGTGCTCAGTACGTTGGGTGCTCACTACTCAGGGTGCTCAGTGCTCAGTACTCGGGGTGCTTGGTGCTCAGTACTCAGGGTGCTCAGTGCTCAGTACTAGGGGTGCTGGGTGCTCAGTGCTCAGGGTGCTCAGTGCTCAGTGCTCGGGGTGCTGGGTGCTCAGTGCTCAGGGTGCTGGGTGCTCAGTGCTCAGGGTGCTGAGTGCTCAGTGCTCAGGGTGCTGGGTGCTCAGTACTCGGGGTGCTGGGTGCTCAGTACTCAGGGTGCTTTGTGCTCAGTACTCAGGATGCTGGGTGCTCAGTACTCGGGTGTTGGGTGCTCAGTGCTCAGGGTGCTGGGTGCTCAGTGCTCAGGGTGCTGGGTGCTCAGTGCTCAGGGTGCTGGGTGCTCAGTACTCAGGGTGCTGGTTGCTCAGTGCTCGGGGTGCTGGGTGCTCAGTGCTCAGGGCGCTGGGTGCTCAGTACTCAGGTTGCTGGGTGCTCAGTACTCGGGGTGCTGGGTGCTCAGTACTCAGGGTGCTGGGTGCTCAGTACTCAGGGTGCCGGGTGCTTAGTACTCGGGTGCTGGGTGCTCAGTGCTCAGGGTGCTGGGTGCTCAGTGCTCGGGGTGCTGGGTGCTCAGTGCTCAGTACTCAGGGTGCTGGGTGCTCATTGCTCGGGGTGCTGGGTGCTCAGTGCTGAGTACTCAGGGGGCTGGGTGCTCAGTGCTCAGGGTGCTGGGTGCTCAGTGCTCAGGGTGCTGGGTGCTCAGTGCTTAGGGTGCTGGGTACTCAGTGCTCAGGGTGCTGGGTGCTCAGTACTCAGGGTGCTGGGTGCTCAGTGCTCAGGGTGCTGGGTGCTCAGTGCTCGGGGTGCTGGGTGCTCAGTGCTCGGGGTGCTGGGTGGTCAGTGCTCGGGGTGCTCGGTGCTCAGTACTCAGGGTGCTGGGTGCTCAGTGCTCCAGGTGCTCAGTACTCAGGGTGCTGTATGTTCAGTGCTCAGGGTGCTTGGTGCTCGGTGCTCAGGTTGCTGGGTGCTCAGTACTCGGGGTGCTGGGTGCTCAGTACTCAGGGTGCTGGGTGCTCATTGCTCGGGGTGCTGGGTCCTCAGTGCTACGGGTGCTGGGTGCTCAGTGCTCTTGGTGCTGGGTGCTCAGTGCTCGGGGCGCTGGGTGCTCAGTGCTCGGGGTGCTCGGTGCTCAGTACTCAGGGTGCTGGGTGCTCAGTGCTCAGGGTGCTCGGTGCTCAGTACTCAGGGTGCTGGGTGCTCAGTGCTCAGTGTGCTCGGTGCTCAGTACGTTGGGTGCTCAGTACTCAGGGTGTTGGGTGCTCAGTGCTCAGGGTGATCGGTGCTCAGTACTCAGGGTGGTCAGTACTCAGGGTGCTGGGTGCTCAGTACTCAGGGTGCTGGGTGCTCAGTGCTCATGGTGATCGGTGCTCAGTCCTCAGTTTGCTCAGAACTCAGGGTGCTGGGTGCTCAGTGCTCAGGTTGCTCAGTACTCAGGGTGCTGGGTACTCAGTACTCAGGGTGCTGTGTGCTCAGTGCTCGGGGTGCTGGGTGCTCAGTACTCTGGGTGCTGGGTGCTCATTGCTCAGGGTGCTGGGCGCTCAGTACTCAGGGTGCTGGGTGCTCAGTACTCAGGGTGCTCAGTGCTCGGGGAGCTCGGTGCTCAGTACTCAGGGTGCTGGGTGCTCAGTACTCAGTGCTTGGGGTCCTGGGTGCTCAGCGCTCTGGGTGCTTAGTGCACAGTACTCAGGGTGCTGGGTGCTCAGTATTCAGGGTGCTCAGTGCTCGGGGTGCTGGGTGCTCATTACTCAGGGTGCTGGGTGCTCAGTACTCAGGGTGCTGGGTGCTCATTCTCATGGTGCTGGGTGCTCAGTGCTCGGGGAGCTGGGTGCTCAGTACTCGGGGTGCTGGGTGCTCAGTGCTCAGCATGCTGGGTGCTCAGTACTCAGGGTGCTCGGTTCTCAGTACTCAGGGTGCTGGGTGCTCATTCTCGGGGTGCTGGGTGCTCAGTGCTCAGGGTGCTGGGTGCTCCGTGCTCAGGGTCCTCTATGCTCAGTACTCAGGGTGCTCAGTACTCAGCGTGCTTTGTGCTCAGTTCTCAGGGTGCTGGGTGCTCAGTACTCAGGGTGCTGTGTGCTCAGTACTCATGGTGCTGGGTGCTCAGTACTCAGGGTGCTGGGTGCTCATTACTCAGGGTGCTGGGTGCTCAGTGCTCAGGGTGCTCGCTGCTCAGTACTCTTTTTGCTGGGTGCTCAGTACTCAGGGTGCTGGGTGCTCAGTGCTCGGGGTGCTCAGTGCTCAGTGCTCAGGATGCTCGGTGCTCAGTACTTTTGGTGCTGGGTGCTCAGTGCTCAGGGTGCTGGGTGCTCAGTACTCAGGGTGCTAGGTGCTCAGTGCTCAGGGTGCTGCCTGCTCAGTACTCAGGGTGTAGGGAGCTCAGTGCTCAGGGTGATCGGTGCTCAGTACTCAGGGTGCTCAGTACTCAGGGTGCTGGGTGCTCAGTACTCAGGGTGCTGGGTGCTCAGTGCTCAGGGTGCTGCCTGCTCAGTACTCAGGGTGTTGGGAGCTCAGTGCTCAGGGTGATCGGTGCTCAGTACTCAGGGTGCTCAGTACTCAGGGTGATGGGTGCTCAGTGCTCGGGGTGCTGGGTGCTCAGTACTCAGGGTGCTGGGTGCTCAGTGCTCGGGGTGCTGGGTGCTCAGTGCTCAGGGTGATCGGTGCTCAGTACTCAGGGTGCTGGGTGCTCAGTGCTCAGGGTGCTGGGTGCTCAGTCCTCAGGGTGCTCACTGCTCAGGGTGCTGGGTGCTCAGGGCTCGGGGTGCTGGATGCACAGTGCTCCGGGTGCTGGGTGCTCAGTGCTCAGTGCTCAGGGTGCTGGGTGCTCAGTGCTCAGTGCTCAGGGTGCTGGTTGCTCAGTACTCAGGGTGCTAGGTGCTCAGTACTCAGGGTGCTGAGTGCTCAGTGCTCAGGGTGCTGGGTGCTCAGTACTCAGGGTGCTGGGTGATCAGTGCTAGGGGTGCTGGGTGCTCAGTGCTCAGGGTGCTGGGTGCTCAGTGCTCAAGGAGCTGGGTGCTCAGTACTCAGGGTGCTGGGTGCTCAGTGCTCGGGGTGCCGGTGCTCAGTACTCGGGTGCTCAGTGCTCAGTACTCAGGGCGCTGGGTGCTCAGTGCTCAGGGTGCTGGGTGCTCAGTGCTCAGGGTGCTGGGTGCTCAGTACTCAGGGTGCTGGGTGCTCAGTGCTCGGGGTGCTGGGTGCTCAGTGCTCAGTACTCAGGGTGCTGGGTGCTCAGTGCTCAGGGGGCTGGGTGCTCAGTGCTCGGGGTGCTCGGTGCTCAGTACGTTGGGTGCTCACTACTCAGGGTGCTGGGTGCTCAGTGCTCAGGGTGCTGGGTGCTCAGTGCTCAGGGTGCTGGGTGCACAGTGCTCAGGGTGCTGGGTGCTCAGTACTCAGGGTGCTGGGTGCTCAGTGCTCGGGGTGCTGGGTGCTCAGTGCTCAGGGCGCTGGGTGCTCAGTACTCAGGTTGCTGGGTGCTCAGTACTCGGGGTGCTGGGTGCTCAGTACTCAGGGTGCTGGGTGCTCAGTGCTCGGGGTGCTCGGTGCTCAGTACGTTGGGTGCTCACTACTCTGGGTGCTGGGTGCTCAGTGCTCAGGGTGCTGGGTGCTCAGTGCTCAGGGTGCTGGGTGCTCAGTGCTCAGGGTGCTGGGTGCTCAGTACTCAGGGTGCTGGTTGCTCAGTGCTCGGGGTGCTGGGTGCTCAGTGCTCAGGGCGCTGGGTGCTCAGTACTCAGGTTGCTGGGTGCTCAGTACTCGGGGTGCTGGGTGCTCAGTACTCAGGGTGCTGGGTGCTCAGTACTCAGGGTGCTGGGTGCTTAGTACTCGGGTGCTGGGTGCTCAGTGCTCAGGGTGCTGGGTGCTCAGTGCTCAGGGTGCTGGGTGCTCAGTGCTCAGTACTCAGGGTGCTGGGTGCTCAGTGCTCGGGGTGCTGGGTGCTCAGTGCTCAGTACTCAGGGTGCTGGGTGCTCAGTGCTCAGGGTGCTGGGTGCTCAGTGCTCAGGGTGCTGGGTGCTCAGTGCTTAGGGTGCTGGGTACTCAGTGCTCAGGGTGCTGGGTGCTCAGTACTCAGGGTGCTGGGTGCTCAGTGCTCAGGGTGCTGGGTGCTCAGTGCTCGGGGTGCTGGGTGCTCAGTGCTCGGGGTGCTGGGTGGTCAGTGCTCGGGGTGCTCGGTGCTCAGTACTCAGGGTGCTTGGTGCTCAGTGCTCCAGGTGCTCAGTACTCAGGGTGCTGTATGTTCAGTGCTCAGGGTGCTGGGTGCTCGGTGCTCAGGTTGCTGGGTGCTCAGTTCTCGGGGTGCTGGGTGCTCAGTACTCAGGGTGCTGGGTGCTCATTGCTCGGGGTGCTGGGTCCTCAGTGCTACGGGTGCTGGGTGCTCAGTGCTCGGGGTGCTGGGTGCTCAGTGCTCGGGGCGCTGGGTGCTCAGTGCTCGGGGTGCTCGGTGCTCAGTACTCAGGGTGCTGGGTGCTCAGTGCTCAGGGTGCTCGGTGCTCAGTACTCAGGGTGCTGGGTGCTCAGTGCTCAGTGTGCTCGGTGCTCAGTACGTTGGGTGCTCAGTACTCAGGGTGTTGGGTGCTCAGTGCTCAGGGTGATCGGTGCTCAGTACTCAGGGTGGTCAGTACTCAGGGTGCTGGGTGCTCAGTACTCAGGGTGCTGGGTGCTCAGTGCTCATGGTGATCGGTGCTCAGTCCTCAGGGTGCTCAGAACTCAGGGTGCTGGGTGCTCAGTGCTCAGGTTGCTCAGTACTCAGGGTGCTGGGTACTCAGTACTCAGGGTGCTGTGTGCTCAGTGCTCGGGGTGCTGGGTGCTCAGTACTCTGGGTGCTGGGTGCTCATTGCTCAGGGTGCTGGGCGCTCAGTACTCAGGGTGCTGGGTGCTCAGTACTCAGGGTGCTCAGTGCTCGGGGAGCTCGGTGCTCAGTACTCAGGGTGCTGGGTGCTCAGTACTCAGTGCTTGGTGTCCTGGGTGCTCAGCGCTCTGGGTGCTTAGTGCACAGTACTCAGGGTGCTGGGTGCTCAGTATTCAGGGTGCTCAGTGCTCGGGGTGCTGGGTGCTCATTACTCAGGGTGCTGGGTGCTCAGTACTCAGGGTGCTGGGTGCTCATTCTCGTGGTGCTGGGTGCTCAGTGCTCGGGGTGCTGGGTGCTCAGTACTCGGGGTGCTGGGTGCTCAGTGCTCAGCATGCTGGGTGCTCAGTACTCAGGGTGCTCGGTTCTCAGTACTCAGGGTGCTGGGTGCTCATTCTCGGGGTGCTGGGTGCTCAGTGCTCAGGGTGCTGGGTGCTCAGTGCTCAGGGTCCTCTATGCTCAGTACTCAGGGTGCTCAGTACTCAGCGTGCTTTGTGCTCAGTGCTCAGGGTGCTGGGTGCTCAGTACTCAGGGTGCTGTGTGCTCAGTACTCACGGTGCTGGGTGCTCAGTACTCGGGGTGCTGGGTGCTCATTAATCAGGGTGCTGGGTGCTCATTCTCGGGGTGCTGGGTGCTCAGTGCTCAGGGTGCTGGGTGCTCAGTGCTCAGGGTCCTCTATGCTCAGTACTCAGGGTGCTCAGTACTCAGCGTGCTTTGTGCTCAGTGCTCAGGGTGCTGGGTGCTCAGTACTCAGGGTGCTGTGTGCTCAGTACTCACGGTGCTGGGTGCTCAGTACTCGGGGTGCTGGGTGCTCATTACTCAGGGTGCTGGGTGCTCAGTGCTCAGGGTGCTCGCTGCTCAGTACTCTTTTTGCTGGGTGCTCAGTACTCAGGGTGCTGGGTGCTCAGTGCTCGGGGTGCTCGGTGCTCAGTGCTCAGGATGCTCGGTGCTCAGTACTTTTGGTGCTGGGTGCTCAGTACTCAGGGTGCTGGGTGCTCAGTGCTCGGGGTGCTCGGTGCTCAGTACTCAGGGTGCTGGGTGCTCAGTGCTCAGGATGCTGGGTGCTCAGTACTCAGGGTGCTCAGTACTCAGTACTCAGGGTGCTGGGTGCTCAGTGCTCGGGGTGCTGGGTGCTCAGTACTCGGAGTGCACGGTGCTCAGTACTCAGGGTGCTGGGTGCTAAGTGCTCAGGTGCTGTGTGCTAAGTACTCAGGTTGCTGGGTGCTCAGTACTCAGGTTGCACAGTACTCAGGGTGCTGGGTGCTCAGGGCTTGGGGTGCTGGGTGCTCAGTACTCAGGATGCTGGGTGCTCAGTACTCAGGGTGCTGGGTGCTCAGTACTCAGGGTGCTGGGTGCTCATTCCTCAGGGTGCTAAGTGCTCAGGGTGCTGGGTGCTCAGTGCTCAGGGAGCTCGGTGCTCAGTACTCAGGGTGCTGAGTGCTCAGTACTCAGGGTGCTGGGTGCTCAGTACTCAGGGTGCTGGGTGCTCAGTGCTCGGGGTGTTGGGTGCTCAGTGCTCAGGGTGCTCAGTGCTCAGTACTCAGGGTGCTGGGTGCTCAGTACTCAGGGTGCTGGGTGCTCAGTGCTCGGGGTGCTGGGTGCTCAGTACTCAGGGTGCTGGGTGCTCAGTGCTCAAGGTGCTGGGTGCTCAGTCCTCGGGGTGCTCCGTGCTCAGTGCTCAGTGTGCTGGGTGCTCAGTACTCAGGGTGCTCGGTGCTCAGTACTAAGGGTGCTCAGTGCTCAGTACTCAGGGTGCTCAGTGCTCAGTGCTCGGGGTGCTGGGTGCTCAGTATTCTGGGTGCTGGGTGCTCAGTACTCAGGGTGCTGGGTGCTCAGTGCTCAGTACTCAGCGTGCTGGGTGCTCAGTGCTCGGGGTGCTGGGTCCTCAGTGCTCAAGGTGCTGGGTGCTCAGTACTCAGGGTGCTGGGTGCTCAGTGCTCGGGGTGCTGGGTCCTCAGTGCTCAGGGTGCTCAGAGCTCAGTGCTCGGTGTGCTGGGTGCTCAGTGCTCGGGGTGCTGGGTGCTCAGTGCTCAGGGTGCTGGTTGCTTAGTACTCAGTTTGCTCAGTGCTCAGGGTGCTGGGTGCTCAGAACTCAGGGTGCTTGGTGCTCAGTACTCAGGGTGCTTAGTGCTCAGAACTCAGGGTGCTTGGTGCTCAGTACTCAGGGTGCTGGGTGCTCAGTGCTCAGGGTGCTCGGTGCTCAGTACTCATGGTGCTGGGTGCTCATTCTCGGGGTGCTGGGTGCTCAGTGCTCGGGGTGCTGGGGGCTCAGTACTCAGGGTGCTGGGTGCTCAGTGCTCAGGGTGCTGGGTCCTCAGTGCTCAGGGTGCTCGGTGCTTAGTACTCATGGTGCTCGGTGCTCGGGGTGCTGGGTGCTCAGTGCTCGGTGTGCTGGGTGCTCAGTGCTCGGGGTGCTGGTTGCTGAGTGCTCGGTGTGCTGGGTGCTCAGTGCTCGGGGTGCTGGGTGCTCAGTGCTCGGGGTGCTGGGTGCTCAGTACTCAGGGTGCTCGGTGCTCAGTGCTCAGGGTGCTGGTTGCTCAGTGCTCAGGGTGCTGGGTGCTCAGTACTCAGGGTGCTGAGTGCTCGGTGCTCAGTACACTGGGTGCTCAGTACTCAGGGTGCTGGGTGCTCAGTACTCAGGATGCTCGGTGCTCAATACTCAGGGTGCTGGGTGCTCAGTTCTCGGGGTGCTGGGTGCTCATTAATCAGGGTGCTGGGTGCTCAGTATTCAGGGTGCTCAGTGCTTGGGGTGCTGGGTGCTCAGTTCTCAGGGTGCTCAGTGCTTGGGGTGCAGGGTGCTCAGTACTCAGGGTGCTGGTTGCTCAGTGCTCAGGGTGCTGGGTGCTGAGTACTCAGGGTGCTGGGTGCTCAGTACTCAGTATGCTGGGTGCTCAGTGCTCGGGGTGCTGGGTGCTCAGTGCTCGGGTTGCTGGGTGCTCAGTGCTCGGTGTGCTGGGTGCTCAGTGCTCGGGGTGCTCGGTGCTCAGTGCTCGGGGTGCTGGGTGCTCATTACTCGGGGTGCTCAGTGCTCAGTACTCATGGTGCTCGGTGCTCAGTACTCAGGGTGCTGGGTGCTCAGTGCTCGGGGTGCTGGGTGCTCAGTACTCAGGGTGCTCAGTACTCAGGGTGCTGGGTGCTCAGTGCTCAGGGTGATCGGTGCTCAGTACTCAGGGTGCTGGGTGCTCAGTACTCGGGGTGCTGGGTGCTCAGTACTCAGGGTGCTGGGTGCTCAGTCCTCAGGGTGCTCAGTGCTCAGGGTGCTGGGTGCTCAGTACTCAGGGTGCTGAGTGCTCAGTACTCAGGGTGCTGGGTGCTCAGTACTCAGGGTGCTGGGTGCTCAGTGCTCGGGGTGTTGGGTGCTCAGTGTTCAGTGTGCTCAGTGCTCATTACTCAGGGTACTGGGTGCTCAGTACTCAGTGCTCAGGATGCTGGGTGCTCAGTGCTCAGGGTGCTGGGTGCTCAGTGCTCAGGGTGCTCAGTGATCAATGCTCAGTACTCAGGGTGCTTGGTGCTCAGTACTCAGGGTGCTGGGTGCTCAGTGCTCGGGGTACCTGGTGCTCAGTGCTCGGGGTGCTCGGTGCTCAGTACTCAGGGTGCTGAGTGCTCAGTGCTCAGGGTGCTGGGTGCTCAGTGCTCAGGGTGCTGGGTGCTCAGTACTCAGGGTGCTGGGTGCTCAGTGCTCAGCGTGCTTGATGCTCAGTACTAAGGGTGGTGGGTGCTCAGTGCTCAGGGTGCTGGGTGCTCAGTGCTCGGGGTGCTGGGTGCTCCGTACTCAGGGTGCTGGGTGCTCAGTACTCGGGGTGCTGGGTGCTCAGTGCTCAGCGTGCTGGGTGCTCAGTACTCAGGGTGCTCGGTGCTCAGTACTCAGGGTGCTGGGTTCTCAGTACTCAGGGTGCTGGGTGCACAGTGCTAGGGGTGCTGGGTGCTCAGTGCTCGGGGTCTGGGTGCTCAGTACTCAGGGTGCTGGGTGCTCAGTACTCAGGGTGCTCTGTGCTCAGTTCTCAGGGAGCTGGGTGCTCAGAGCTCTGGGTGCTGTGTGCTCCGTGCTCAGGGTGCTGGGTGCTCAGTGCTCAGGGTGCTGGGTGCTCAGTGATCGGGGTGATGGGTGCTGAGTGCTCAGGGTGCTGGGTGCTCAGTGCTCGGGGTGCTCGGTGCTCAGTGCTCAGGGTCCTGGGTGCTCAATACTCAGGGTGCTGGGTGCTTAGTACTCAGGGTGCTCAGTGCTCAGTACACAGGGTGCTGGGTGCTCAGTGCTCGGGGTGCTGGGTGCACAGTGCTCAGTACTCAGGGTGCTGGGTGCTCAGTGCTCAGGGTGCTGGGTGCTCAGTACTCAGCGTGCTGGGTGCTCAGTACTCAGGGTGCTGGGTGCTCAGTGCTCAGGGTGCTGGGTGCTCAGTGCTCAGGGTGCTGGGTGCTCAGTGCTCGGGGAGCTCGGTGCTCAGAACTCAGGGTGCTGGGTGCTCAGTACTCAGGGTGCTGGGTGCTCGGTGCTCAGTACACTGGGTGCTCAGTACTCAGGGTGCTGGGTGCTCAGTACTCAGGGTGCTCGGTGCTCAATACTCAGGGTGCTGGGTGCTCAGTTCTCGGGGTGCTGGGTGCTCATTAATCAGGGTGCTGGGTGCTCAGTACTCAGGGTGCTCAGTGCTTGGGGTGCTGGGTGCTCAGTTCTCAGGGTGCTCAGTGCTTGGGGTGCAGGGTGCTCAGTACTCAGGGTGCTGGTTGCTCAGTGCTCAGGGTGCTGGGTGCTGAGTACTCAGGGTGCTGGGTGCTCAGTACTCAGGGTGCTGGGTGCTCAGTGCTCGCGGTGCTGGGTGCTCAGTGCTCGGGTTGCTGGGTGCTCAGTGCTAGGGGTGCTGGGTGCTCAGTGCTCCGGGTGCTCGGTGCTCAGTGCTCGGGGTGCTGGGTGCACAGTACTCGGGGTGCTCAGTGCTCAGTACTCATGGTGCTCGGTGCTCAGTACTCAGGGTGCTGGGTGCTCAGTGCTCGGGGTGCTGGGTGCTCAGTACTCAGGGTGCTCAGTACTCAGGGTGCTGGGTGCTCAGTGCTCGGGATGCTGGGTGCTCAGTGCTCAGGGTGATCGGTGCTCAGTACTCAGGGTGCTGGGTGCTCAGTGCTCGGGGTACCTGGTGCTCAGTGCTCGGGGTGCTCGGTGCTCAGTACTCAGGGTGCTGGGTGCTCAGTGCTCAGCGTGCTTGATGCTCAGTACTAAGGGTGCTGGGTGCTCAGTGCTCAGGGTGCTGGGTGCTCAGTGCTCGGGGTGCTGGGTGCTCCGTACTCAGGGTGCTGGGTGCTCAGTACTCGGGGTGCTGGGTGCTCAGTGCTCAGCGTGCTGGGTGCTCAGTACTCAGGGTGCTCGGTGCTCAGTACTCAGGGTGCTGGGTACTCAGTACTCAGGGTGCTGGGTGCACAGTGCTAGGGGTGCTGGGTGCTCAGTGCTCGGGGTCTGGGTGCTCAGTACTCAGGGTGCTGGGTGCTCAGTACTCAGGGTGCTCTGTGCCCAGTGCTCAGGGTGCTGGGTGCTCAGTGCTCTGGGTGCTGGGTGCTCCGTGCTCAGGGTGCTGGTTGCTCAGTGCTCAGGGTGCTGGGTGCTCAGTGATCGGGGTGATGGGTGCTGAGTGCTCAGGGTGCTGGGTGCTCAGTACTCGGGGTGCTCGGTGCTCAGTGCTCAGGGTCCTGGGTGATCAGTACCCAGGGTGCTGGGTGCTTAGTACTCAGGGTGCTCAGTGCTCAGTACACAGGGTGCTCGGTGCTCAGTGCTCGGGGTGCTGGGTGCTCAGTGCTCAGTACTCAGGGTGCTGGGTGCTCAGTGCTCAGGGTGCTGGGTGCTCAGTACTCAGCGTACTGGGTGCTCAGTACTCAGGGTGCTGGGTGCTCAGTGCTCAGGGTGCTGGGTGCTCAGTGCTCAGGGTGCTGGGTGCTCAGTGCTCGGGGAGCTCGGTGCTCAGAACTCAGGGTGCTGGGTGCTCAGTACTCAGTGCTCGGGGTCCTGGGTGCTCCATGCTCGGGGTGCTGGGTGCTCAGTACTCAGGGTGCTGGGTGCTCATTCTCGGGGTGCTGGGTGCTCAGAGCTCGGGGTGCTGGGTGCTCTGTACTCAGGGTGCTGGGGGCTCAGTACTCAAGGTGCTGGGTGCTCAGTACTCAGGGTGCTCGGTTCTCAGTACTCAGGGTGCTGGGTGCTCATTCTCGGGGTGCTGGGTGCTCAGTGCTCGGGGTGCTGGGTGCTCAGTACTCAGGGTGCTGGGGGCGCAGTACTCAGGTTGCTGGGTGCTCAGTACTCAGGGTGATCTGTTCTCAGTACTCAGGGTGCTGGGTGCTCAGTGCTCGGGGTGCTGTGTGCTCAGTTCTCGGGGTGCGCAGTACTCAGGGTGCTGGGTGCTCAGTACTCAGGTTGCTGGGTGCTCAGTGCTCGGGGTGATCGATGCTCAGTACTCGGGGTGCTGGGTGCTCAGTACTCGGGGTGCTGGGTGCTCAGTGCTCAGGGTGCTGGGTGCTCAGTGCTCGGGGTGCTGGGTGCTCAGTGCTGAGGGTGCTGGCTGCTCAGTGCTCAGGGTGCTGGGTGCTCAGTACTCAGGGTGCTCGGTGCTCAGTACTAAGGGTGCTCAGTGCTCAGTACTCAGGGTGCTCAGTGCTCAGTGCTCGGGGTGCTGGGTGCTCAGTATTCAGGGTGCTGGGTGCTCAGTACTCAGGGTGCTGGGTGCTCAGTGCTCAGTACTCAGCGTGCTGGGTGCTCAGTGCTTGGGGTGCTGGGACCTCAGTGATCAGGGTGCTGGGTGCTCAGTACTAAGGGTGCTGGGTGCTCAGTGCTCGGGGTGCTGGGTCCTCAGTGCTCAGGGTGCTCAGAGCTCAGTGTTCGGGGTGCTGGGTGCTCAGTGCTCGGGCTGCTGGGTGCTAAGTGCTCAGCGTGCTCTTTGCTTAGTACTCAGTGTGCTCAGTGCTCAGGGTGCTGGGTGCTCAGAACTCAGGGTGCTTGGTGCTCAGTACTCAGGGTGCTGGGTGCTCAGTACTCAGGGTGCTTGGTGCTCAGTACTCAGGGTGCTGGGTGCTCAGTGCTCAGGGTGCTCGGTGCTCAGTACTCATGGTGCTGGGTGCTCTTTCTCGGGGTGCTGGGTGCTCAGTGCTGGGGGTGCTGGGGGCTCAGTACTCAGGGTGCTGGGTGCTCAGTGCTCAGGGTGCTGGGTGCTCATTGCTCAGGGTGCTCGGTGCTTAGTACTCATGGTGCTCGGTGCTCGGGGTGCTTGGTGCTAATTGCTCGGTGTGCTGGGTGCTCAGTGCTCGGGGTGCTGGGTGCTGAGTGCTCGGTGTGCTGGGTGCTCAGTGCTCGGGGTGCTGGGTGCTCAGTGCTCGGGGTGCTGGGTGCTCAGTACTCAGGGTGCTCGGTGCTCAGTACTCAGGGTGCTGGGTGCTCAGTGCTCAGGGTGCTCTGTGCTCAGTACTCAGGGTGCTGTGTGCTCAGTACTCAGGGTGCTCGGTGCTCAATACTCAGGGTGCTGGGTGCTCAGTTCTCGGGGTGCTGAGTGCTCATTAATCAGGGTGCTGGGTGATCAGTACTCAGGGTGCTCAGTGCTTGGGGTGCTGGGTGCTCAGTTCTCAGGGTGCTCAGTGCTTGGGGTGCAGGGTGCTCAGTACTCAGGGTGCTGGTTGCTCAGTGCTCAGGGTGCAGGGTGCTGAGTACTCAGGGTGCTGGGTGCTCAGTACTCAGGGTGCTGGGTGCTCAGTGCTCGCGGTGCTGGGTGCTCAGTGCTCGGGTTGCTGGGTGCTCAGTGCTCGGGGTGCTGGGTGCTCAGTGCTCGGGGTGCTCAGTGCTCAGTACTCATGGTGCTCAGTGCTCAGTACTCAGGGTGCTGGGTGCTCAGTGCTCGGGGTGCTGGGTGCTCAGTACTCAGGGTGCTCAGTATTCAGGGTGCTGGGTGCTCAGTGCTCGGGATGCTGGGTGCTCAGTGCTCAGGGTGATCGGTGCTCAGTACTCAGGGTGCTGGGTGCTCAGTACTCAGGGTGCTGGGTGCTCAGTACTCAGGGTGCTGGGTGCTCAGTCCTCAGGGTGCTCTGTGCTCAGGGTGCTGGGTGCTCAGTACTCAGGGTGCTGAGTGCTCAGTACTCAGGGTGCTGGGTGCTCAGTTCTCAGGGTACTGGGTTCTCAGTGCTCGGGGTGTTGGGTGCTCAGTGCTCAGGGTGCTCAGTGCTCATTACTCAGGGTGCTGGGTTCTCAGTACTCAGTGCTCAGGATGCTGGGTGCTCAGTGCTCAGGGTGCTGGGTGCTCAGTGCTCAGGGTGCTCAGTGCTCAGTGCTCAGTACTCAGGGTGCTTGGTGCTCAGTACTCAGGGTGCTGGGTGCTCAGTGCTCGGGGTACCTGGTGCTCAGTGCTCGGGGTGCTGGTTGCTCAGTACTCAGGGTGATCGGTGCTCAGTACTCAGGGTGCTGGGTGCTCAGTGCTCAGGGTGCTGGGTGCCCAGTGCTCGGGGAGCTCGGTGCTCAGAACTCAGGGTGCTGGGTGCTCAGTACTCAGGGTGCTGGGTGCTCATTCTCGGGGTGCTGGGTGCTCAGTACTCGGGGTGCTGGGTGCTCTGTACTCAGGGTGCTGGGGGCTCAGTACTCAGGGTGCTGGGTGCTCAGTACTCAGGGTGCTCGGTTCTCAGTACTCAGTGTGCTGGGTGCTCATTCTCGGGGTGCTGGGTGCTCAGTGCTCGGGGTGCTGGGTGCTCAGTACTCAGGGTGCTGGGGGCTCAGTACTCAGGTTGCTGGGTGCTCAGTACTCAGGGTGATGTGTTCTCAGTACTCAGGGTGCTGGGTGCTCAGTGCTCGGGGTGCTGTGTGCTCAGTTCTCGGGGTGCTCAGTACTCAGTGTGCTGGGTGCTCAGTACTCCGGGTGCTGGGTGCTCAGTGCTCGGGGTGCTCGGTGCTCAGTACTCGGGTTGCTGGGTGCTCAGTACTCGGGGTGCTGGGTGCTCAGTGCTCAGGGTGCTGGGTGCTCAGTGCTCGGGGTGCTGGGTGCTCAGTGCTGAGTGTGCTGGCTACTCAGTGCTCAGGGTGCTGGGTGCTCAGTACTCAGGGTGCTAGGTGCTCAGTACTCAGGGTGCTCAGTGCTCAGTACTCAGCGTGCTGGGTGCTCAGTGCTCAGGGTTCTGGGTACTCAGTGCTCAGGGTGCTGGGTGCTCAGTGCTCAGGGTGCAGGGTGCTCAGTGCTCAGGGTGCTGGGTGATCAGTGCTCGGGGTCCTGGGTACTCAGTGCTTGGGGTGCTGGGTGCTCAGTGCTCGGGATGCTGGGTGCTCAGTGCTAAGGGTGCTGGGTGCTCAGTACTCAGGGTGCTGGGTGCTCAGTACTCAGGGTGCGGGGTGCTCAGTGCTCAGGGTGCTGGGTGCTCAGTCCTCAGGGTGCTGGGTGCTCAGTACTCAGGGAGTTCGGTGCTCAGTTCTCAGGGTGCTCAGTGCTCAATACTCAGGGTGCTGGTTGCTCAGTGCTCGGGGTGCTCGGTGCTCAGTACTCAGGGTGCTGGGTGCTCAGTACTCAGGGTGCTGGGTGCTCAGTAATCAGGGTGCTGGGTGCTCAGTACTCAGGGTGCTGGGTTCTCAGTGCTCAGGGTGCTGGGTGCTCAGTACTCAGGATGCTGGGTGATCAGTACTCAGGGTGCTCCGTGCTCAGTACTCAGGGTGCTGGGTGCTCAGTGCTCAGGGTGCTGGGTACTCAGTACTCAGGGTGCTGGGTGCTCAGTACTCAGGTTGCTGGGTGCTCAGTGCTCAGGGTGCTGGGTGCTCAGTGCTCAGGGTGCTGGGTGCTCAGTGCTCAGGGTGCTGGGTGCTCAGTCCTCAGGGTGCTCAGTACTCAGGATGCTCGGTGCTCAGTGCTCAGTCCTCAGGGTGCTCAGTACTCAGGATACTGGGTGCTCAGTGCTCGGGGTGCTGGGTGCTCAGTACTCAGGGTGCTGGGTGCTCAGTACTCGGGGTGCTGGGTGCTCAGTACTCAGGGTGCTGGGTGCGCAGTACTCCGGGTGCTCAGTGCTCAGGGTGCTGGGTGCTCAGTACTCGGAGTGCTCGGTGCTCAGTACTCAGGGTGCTGGGTGCTAAGTGCTCAGGTGCTGGGTGCTAAGTACTCAGGTTGCTGGGTGCTCAGTACTCAGGTTGCACAGTACTCAGGGTGCTGGGTGCTCAGTGCTTGGGGTGCTGGGTGCTCAGTACTCAGGATGCTGGGTGCTCAGTACTCAGGGTGCTGGGTGCTCAGTACTCAGGGTGCTGGGTGCTCATTCCTCAGGGTGCTAAGTGCTCAGGGTGCTGGGTGCTCAGTGCTCAGGGAGCTCGGTGCTCAGTACTCAGGGTGCTGAGTGCTCAGTACTCAGGGTGCTTGGTGCTCAGTACTCAGGGTGCTGGGTGCTCAGTGCTCGGGGTGTTGGGTGCTCAGTGCTCAGGGTGCTCAGTGCTCAGTACTCAGGGTGCTGGGTGCTCAGTACTCAGGGTGCTGGGTGCTCAGTGCTCGGGGTGCTGGGTGCTCAGTACTCAGGGTGCTGGGTGCTCAGTGCTCAAGGTGCTGGGTGCTCAGTCCTCGGGGTGCTCCGTGCTCAGTGCTCAGTGTGCTGGGTGCTCAGTACTCAGGGTGCTCGGTGCTCAGTACTAAGGGTGCTCAGTGCTCAGTACTCAGGGTGCTCAGTGCTCAGTGCTCGGGGTGCTGGGTGCTCAGTATTCAGGGTGCTGGGTGCTCAGTACTCAGGGTGCTGGGTGCTCAGTGCTCAGTACTCAGCGTGCTGGGTGCTCAGTGCTCGGGGTGCTGGGTCCTCAGTGCTCAGGGTGCTGGGTGCTCAGTACTCAGGGTGCTGGGTGCTCAGTGCTCGGGGTGCTGGGTCCTCAGTGCTCACTGTGCTCAGAGCTCAGTGCTCGGTGTGCTGGGTGCTCAGTGCTCGGGGTGCTGGGTGCTCAGTGCTCAGGGTGCTGGTTGCTTAGTACTCAGTGTGCTCAGTGCTCAGGGTGCTGGGTGCTCAGAACTCAGGGTGCTTGCTGCTCAGTACTCAGGGTGCTGGGTGCTCAGAACTCAGGGTGCTTGGTGCTCAGTACTCAGGGTGCTGGGTGCTCAGTGCTCAGGGTGCTCGGTGCTCAATACTCAGGGTGCCGGGTGCTCAGTTCTCGGGGTGCTGGGTGCTCATTAATCAGGGTGCTGGGTGCTCAGTACTCAGGGTGCTCAGTGCTTGGGGTGCTGGGTGCTCAGTTCTCAGGGTGCTCAGTGCTTGGGGTGCAGGGTGCTCAGTACTCAGGGTGCTGGTTGCTCAGTGCTCAGGGTGCTGGGTGCTGAGTACTCAGGGTGCTGGGTGCTCAGTACTCAGTATGCTGGGTGCTCAGTGCTCGGGGTGCTGGGTGCTCAGTGCTCGGGTTGCTTGGTGCTCAGTGCTCGGGGTGCTGGGTGCTCAGTGCTCGGGGTGCTCGGTGCTCAGTGCTCGGGGTGCTGGGTGCTCAGTACTCGGGGTGCTCAGTGCTCAGTACTCATGGTGCTCGGTGCTCAGTACTCAGGGTGCTGGGTGCTCAGTGCTCGGGGTGCTGGGTGCTCAGTACTCAGGGTGCTCAGTACTCAGGGTGCTGGGTGCTCAGTGCTCGGGATGCTGGGTGCTCAGTGCTCAGGGTGATCGGTGCTCAGTACTCAGGGTGCTGGGTGCTCAGTACTCGGGGTGCTGGGTGCTCAGTACTCAGGGTGCTGGGTGCTCAGTCCTCAGGGTGCTCAGTGCTCAGGGTGCTGGGTGCTCAGTACTCAGGGTGCTGAGTGCTCAGTACTCAGGGTGCTGGGTGCTCAGTACTCAGGGTGCTGGGTGCTCAGTGCTCGGGGTGTTGGGTGCTCAGTGTTCAGTGTGCTCAGTGCTCATTACTCAGGGTACTGGGTGCTCAGTACTCAGTGCTCAGGATGCTGGGTGCTCAGTGCTCAGGTTGCTGGGTGCTCAGTGCTCAGGGTGCTCAGTGATCAATGCTCAGTACTCAGGGTGCTTGGTGCTCAGTACTCAGGGTGCTGGGTGCTCAGTGCTCGGGGTACCTGGTGCTCAGTGCTCGGGGTGCTCGGTGCTCAGTACTCAGGGTGCTGAGTGCTCAGTGCTCAGGGTGCTGGGTGCTCAGTGCTCAGGGTGCTGGGTGCTCAGTACTCAGGGTGCTGGGTGCTCAGTGCTCAGCGTGCTTGATGCTCAGTACTAAGGGTGCTGGGTGCTCAGTGCTCAGGGTGCTGGGTGCTCAGTGCTCGGGGTGCTGGGTGCTCCGTACTCAGGGTGCTGGGTGCTCAGTACTCGGGGTGCTGGTTGCTCAGTGCTGAGCGTGCTGGGTGCTCAGTACTCAGGGTGCTCGGTGCTCAGTACTCAGGGTGCTGGGTTCTCAGTACTCAGGGTGCTGGGTGCACAGTGCTAGGGGTGCTGGGTGCTCAGTGCTCGGGGTCTGGGTGCTCAGTACTCAGGGTGCTGGGTGCTCAGTACTCAGGGTGCTCTGTGCTCAGTTCTCAGGGAGCTGGGTGCTCAGTGCTCTGGGTGCTGTGTGCTCCGTGCTCAGGGTGCTGGGTGCTCAGTGCTCAGGGTGCTGGGTGCTCAGTGATCGGGGTGATGGGTGCTGAGTGCTCAGGGTGCTGGGTGCTCAGTGCTCGGGGTGCTCGGTGCTCAGTGCTCAGGGTCCTGGGTGCTCAATACTCAGGGTACTGGGTGCTTAGTACTCAGGGTGCTCAGTGCTCAGTACACAGGGTGCTGGGTGCTCAGTGCTCGGGGTGCTGGGTGCACAGTGCTCAGTACTCAGGGTGCTGGGTGCTCAGTGCTCAGGGTGCTGGGTGCTCAGTACTCAGCGTGCTGGGTGCTCAGTACTCAGGGTGCTGGGTGCTCAGTGCTCAGGGTGCTGGGTGCTCAGTGCTCAGGGTGCTGGGTGCTCAGTGCTCGGGGAGCTCGGTGCTCAGAACTCAGGGTGCTGGGTGCTCAGTACTCAGGGTGCTGGGTGCTCGGTGCTCAGTACACTGGGTGCTCAGTACTCAGGGTGCTAGGTGCTCAGTACTCAGGGTGCTCGGTGCTCAATACTCAGGGTGCTGGGTGCTCAGTTCTCTGGGTGCTGGGTGCTCATTAATCAGGGTGCTGGGTGCTCAGTACTCAGGGTGCTCAGTGCTTGGGGTGCTGGGTGCTCAGTTCTCAGGGTGCTCAGTGCTTGGGGTGCAGGGTGCTCAGTACTCAGGTTGCTGGTTGCTCAGTGCTCAGGGTGCTGGGTGCTGAGTACTCAGGGTGCTGGGTGCTCAGTACTCAGGGTGCTGGGTGCTCAGTGCTCGCGGTGCTGGGTGCTCAGTGCTCGGGTTGCTGGGTGCTCAGTGCTAAGGGTGCTGGGTGCTCAGTGCTCCGGGTGCTCGGTGCTCAGGGCTCGGGGTGCTGGGTGCTCAGTACTCGGGGTGCTCAGTGCTCAGTACTCATGGTGCTCGGTGCTCAGTACTCAGGGTGCTGGGTGCTCAGTGCTCGGGGTGCTGGGTGCTCAGTACTCAGGGTGCTCAGTACTCAGGGTGCTGGGTGCTCAGTGCTCGGGATGCTGGGTGCTCAGTGCTCAGGGTGATCGGTGCTCAGTACTCAGGGTGCTGGGTGCTCAGTGCTCGGGGTACCTGGTGCTCAGTGCTCGGGGTGCTCGGTGCTCAGTACTCAGGGTGCTGGGTGCTCAGTGCTCAGCGTGCTTGATGCTCAGTACTAAGGGTGCTGGGTGCTCAGTGCTCAGGGTGCTGGGTGCTCAGTGCTCGGGGTGCTGGGTGCTCCGTACTCAGGGTGCTGGGTGCTCAGTACTCGGGGTGCTGGGTGCTCAGTGCTCAGCGTGCTGGGTGCTCAGTACTCAGGGTGCTCGGTGCTAAGTACTCAGGGTGCTGGGTTCTCAGTACTCAGGGTGCTGGGTGCACAGTGCTAGGGGTGCTGGGTGCTCAGTGCTCGGGGTCTGGGTGCTCAGTACTCAGGGTGCTGGGTGCTCAGTACTCAGGGTGCTCTGTGCTCAGTGCTCAGGGTGCTGGGTGCTCAGTGCTCTGGGTGCTGGGTGCTCCGTGCTCAGGGTGCTGGTTGCTCAGTGCTCAGGGTGCTGGGTGCTCAGTGATCGGGGTGATGGGTGCTGAGTGCTCAGGGTGCTGGGTGCTCAGTACTCGGGGTGCTCGGTGCTCAGTGCTCAGGGTCCTGGGTGATCAGTACTCAGGGTGCTGGGTGCTTAGTACTCAGGGTGCTCAGTGCTCAGTACACAGGGTGCTCGGTGCTCAGTGCTCGGGGTGCTGGGTGCTCAGTGCTCAGTACTCAGGGTGCTGGGTGCTCAGTGCTCAGGGTGCTGGGTGCTCAGTACTCAGCGTACTGGGTGCTCAGTACTCAGGGTGCTGGGTGCTCAGTGCTCAGGGTGCTGGGTGCTCAGTGCTCAGGGGGCTGGGTGCTCAGTGCTCGGGGAGCTCGGTGCTCAGAACTCAGGGTGCTGGGTGCTCAGTACTCAGTGCTCGGGGTCCTGGGTGCTCCGTGCTCGGGGTGCTGGGTGCTCAGTACTCAGGGTGCTGGGTGCTCATTCTCGGGGTGCTGGGTGCTCAGTGCTCGGGGTGCTGGGTGCTCTGTACTCAGGGTGCTGGGGGCTCAGTACTCAAGGTGCTGGGTGCTCAGTACTCAGGGTGATCGGTTCTCAGTACTCAGGGTGCTGGGTGCTCATTCTCGGGGTGCTGGGTGCTCAGTGCTCGGGGTGCTGGGTGCTCAGTACTCAGGATGCTGGGGGCGCAGTACTCAGGTTGCTGGGTGCTCAGTACTCAGGGTGATCTGTTCTCAGTACTCAGGGTGCTGGGTGCTCAGTGCTCGGGGTGCTGTGTGCTCAGTTCTAGGGGTGCGCAGTACTCAGGGTGCTGGGTGCTCAGTACTCAGGTTGCTGGGTGCTCAGTGCTCGGGGTGCTCGATGCTCAGTACTCGGGGTGCTGGGTGCTCAGTACTCGGGGTGCTGGGTGCTCAGTGCTCAGGGTGCTGGGTGCTCAGTGCTCGGGGTGCTGGGTGCTCAGTGCTGAGGGTGCTGGCTGCTCAGTGCTCAGGGTGCTGGGTGCTCAGTACTCAGGGTGCTCGTTGCTCAGTACTAAGGGTGCTCAGTGCTCAGTACTCAGGGTGCTCAGTGCTCAGTGCTCGGGGTGCTGGGTGCTCAGTATTCAGGGTGCTGGGTGCTCAGTACTCAGGGTGCTGGGTGCTCAGTGCTCAGTACTCAGCGTGCTGGGTGCTCAGTGCTCGGGGTGCTGGGACCTCAGTGATCAGGGTGCTGGGTGCTCAGTACTCAGGGTGCTGGGTGCTCAGTGCTCGGGGTGCTGGGTCCTCAGTGCTCAGGGTGCTCAGAGCTCAGTGTTCGGGGTGCTGGGTGCTCAGTGCTCGGGCTGCTGGGTGCTAAGTGCTCAGGGTGCTCTTTGCTTAGTACTCAGTGTGCTCAGTGCTCAGGGTGATGGGTGCTCAGAACTCAGGGTGCTTGGTGCTCAGTACTCAGGGTGCTGGGTGCTCAGTACTCAGGGTGCTTGGTGCTCAGTACTCAGGGTGCTGGGTGCTCAGTGCTCAGGGTGCTCGGTGCTCAGTACTCATGGTGCTGGGTGCTCTTTCTCGGGGTGCTGTGTGCACAGTGCTGGGGGTGCTGGGGGCTCAGCACTCAGGGTGCTGGGTGCTCAGTGCTCAGGGTGCTGGGTGCTCATTGCTCAGGGTGCTCGGTGCTTAGTACTCATGGTGCTCGGTGCTCGGGGTGCTTGGTGCTAATTGCTCGGTGTGCTGGGTGCTCAGTGCTCGGGGTGCTGGGTGCTGAGTGCTCGGTGTGCTGGGTGCTCAGTGCTCGGGGTGCTGGGTGCTCAGTGCTCGGGGTGCTGGGTGCTCAGTGCTCAGGGTGCTGGGTGCTCAGTACTCAGGGTGCTGTGTGCTCAGTACTCAGGGTGCTCGGTGCTCAATACTCAGGGTGCTGGGTGCTCAGTTCTCGGGGTGCTGAGTGCTCATTAATCAGGGTGCTGGGTGATCAGTACTCAGGGTGCTCAGTGCTTGGGGTGCTGGGTGCTCAGTTCTCAGGGTGCTCAGTGCTTGGGGTGCAGGGTGCTCAGTACTCAGGGTGCTGGTTGCTCAGTGCTCAGGGTGCTGGGTGCTGAGTACTCAGGGTGCTGGGTGCTCAGTACTCAGGGTGCTGGGTGCTCAGTGCTCGCGGTGCTGGGTGCTCAGTGCTCGGGTTGCTGGGTGCTCAGTGCTCGGGGTGCTGGGTGCTCAGTGCTCGGGGTGCTCAGTGCTCAGTACTCATGGTGCTCAGTGCTCAGTACTCAGGGTGCTGGGTGCTCAGTGCTCGGGGTGCTGGGTGCTCAGTACTCAGGGTGCTCAGTATTCAGGGTGCTGGGTGCTCAGTGCTCGGGATGCTGGGTGCTCAGTGCTCAGGGTGATCGGTGCTCAGTACTCAGGGTGCTGGGTGCTCAGTACTCAGGGTGCTGGGTGCTCAGTACTCAGGGTGCTGGGTGCTCAGTCCTCAGGGTGCTCTGTGCTCAGGGTGCTGGGTGCTCAGTACTCAGGGTGCTGAGTGCTCAGTACTCAGGGTGCTGGGTGCTCAGTACTCAGGGTGCTGGGTGCTCAGTGCTCGGGGTGTTGGGTGCTCAGTGCTCAGGGTGCTCAGTGCTCATTACTCAGGGTGCTGGGTTCTCAGTACTCAGTGCTCAGGATGCTGGGTGCTCAGTGCTCAGGGTGCTGGGTGCTCAGTGCTCAGGGTGCTCAGTGCTCAGTGCTCAGTACTCAGGGTGCTTGGTGCTCAGTACTCAGGGTGCTGGGTGCTCAGTGCTCGGGGTACCTGGTGCTCAGTGCTCGGGGTGCTGGTTGCTCAGTACTCAGGGTGATCGGTGCTCAGTACTCAGGGTGCTGGGTGCTCAGTACTCAGGGAGCTGGGTGCTCATTCTCGGGGTGCTTGGTGCTCAGTACTCGGGGTGCTGGGTGCTCAGTACTCAGGGTGCTGGGGGCTCAGTACTCAGGGTGCTGGGTGCTCAGTACTCAGGGTGCTCGGTTCTCAGTACTCAGTGTGCTGGGTGCTCATTCTCGGGGTGCTGGGTGCTCAGTGCTCGGGGTGCTGGGTGCTCAGTACTCAGGGTGCTGGGGGCTCAGTACTCAGGTTGCTGGGTGCTCAGTACTCAGGGTGATGTGTTCTCAGTACTCAGGGTGCTGGGTGCTCAGTGCTCGGGGTGCTGTGTGCTCAGTTCTCGGGGTGCTCAGTACTCAGTGTGCTGGGTGCTCAGTACTCAGGGTGCTGGGTGCTCAGTGCTCGGGGTGCTCGGTGCTCAGTACTCGGGTTGCTGGGTGCTCAGTACTCGGGGTGCTGGGTGCTCAGTGCTCAGGGTGCTGGGTGCTCAGTGCTCGGGGTGCTGGGTGCTCAGTGCTGAGTGTGCTGGCTACTCAGTGCTCAGGGTGCTGGGTGCTCAGAACTCAGGGTGCTAGGTGCTCAGTACTCAGGGTGCTCAGTGCTCAGTACTCAGCGTGCTGGGTGCTCAGTGCTCAGGGTTCTGGGTACTCAGTGCTCAGGGTGCTGGGTGCTCAGTGCTCAGGGTGCAGGGTGCTCAGTGCTCAGGGTGCTGGGTGATCAGTGCTCGGGGTCCTGGGTACTCAGTGCTTGGGGTGCTGGGTGCTCAGTGCTCGGGGTGCTGGGTGCTCAGTGCTAAGGGTGCTGGGTGCTCAGTACTCAGGGTGCTGGGTGCTCAGTACTCAGGGTGCGGGGTGCTCAGTGCTCAGGGTGCTGGGTGCTCAGTCCTCAGGGTGCTGGGTGCTCAGTACTCAGGGAGTTCGGTGCTCAGTTCTCAGGGTGCTGGGTGCTCAATACTCAGGGTGCTGGTTGCTCAGTGCTCGGGGTGCTCGGTGCTCAGTACTCAGGGTGCTGGGTGCTCAGTACTCAGGGTGCTGGGTGCTCAGTACTCAGGGTGCTGGGTGCTCAGTACTCAGGGTGCTGGGTTCTCAGTGCTCAGGGTGCTGGGTGCTCAGTACTCAGAATGCTGGGTGATCAGTACTCAGGGTGCTGGGTGCTCAGTGCTCAGGGTGCTGGGTGCTCAGTCCTCAGGGTGCTCAGTACTCAGGATGCTCGGTGCTCAGTGCTCAGTCCTCAGGGTGCTCAGTACTCAGGATACTGGGTGCTCAGTGCTCGGGGTGCTGGGTGCTCAGTACTCAGGGTGCTGGGTGCTCAGTACTCGGGGTGCTGGGTGCTCAGTACTCAGGGTGCTGGGTGCGCAGTACTCCGGGTGCTCTGTGCTCAGGGTGCTGGGTGCTCAGTGCTCGGGGTGCTGGGTGCTTAGTGCTCAGGGTGATCGGTGCAAAGTGCTCATGGTGCTGCGTGCTCAGTCCTCCGGGTGCTCTGTGCTCAGGGTGCTGGGTGCTCAGTGCTCGGGGTGCTCGGTGCTCAGTACTCAGGGTGCTGAGTGCTCAGTACTCAGGGTGCTGGGTGCTCAGTACTCAGGGTGCTGGGTCCTCAGTGCTCAGGGTGCTGGGTGCTCAGTGCTCAGAGTGCTGGGTGCTCAGTGCTCGGGGTGCTGGGTGCTCAGGGCTGTGGTGCTGGGTGCTCAGTGCTCAGTGCTCAGGGTGCTGGGTGCTCAGTGCTCAGTGCTCAGGGTGCTGGTTGCTCAGTACTCAGGGTGCTGGGTGCTCAGTACTCAGGGTGCTGGGTGCTCAGTGCTCAGGGTGCTCTGTGCTCAGTACTCAGGATGCTGGGTGCTCAGTGCTCGGGGTGCTGCGTGCTCAGTGCTCAGGGTGCTGGGTGCTCAGTGCTCAGGGTGCAGGGTGCTCAGTACTCAGGGTGCTGGGTGCTCAGTGCTCGGGGTGCTTGGTGCTCAGTACTCAAGGTGCTGGCTGCTCTGTGCTCAGGGTGCTGGGTGCTCAGTCCTCGGGGTGCTCCGTGCTCAGTGATCAGGGTGCTGGGTGCTCAGTACTCAGGGTGCTCGGTGCTCAGTACTCAGGGTGCTGGGTGCTCAGTGCTCAGGATGCTGGGTGCTCAGTACTCAGAGTGCTCAGTGCTCAGTAATCGGGTTGCTTGGTGCTCAGTACTCAGGGTGCTCAGTGCTCAGTACTCGGGGTGCTGGGTGCTCAGTGCTCAGGGTGCTCAGTGCTCAGTGCTCGGGGTGCTGGGTGCTCAGTGCTCGGGGCGCTGGGTGCTCAGTGCTCGGGGTGCTGGGTGCTCAGTACTCGGGGTGCTGGGTGCTCAGTACTCAGGGTGCTCATTGCTCAGTACTCAGTGCTCTGGGTGCTCAGTGCTCAGTGCTCAGGGTGCTGGGTGTTCAGTACTCAGGGTGCTGGGTGCTCAGTACTCAGGGTGCTGGGTGCTCAGTGCTCAGGGTGCTGGGTGCTCAGTACTCTGGGTGTTGGGTGCTCAGTACTCAGGGTGCTTTGTGCTCCGTGCTCAGGGTGCTGGGTGCTCAGTGCTCAGGGTGCTGGGTGCTCAGTGCTCAGGGTGCTCTGTGCTCAGTACTCAGGGTGCTGGGTGCTTAGTGCTCGAGGTGCTCGGTGCTCAGTACTCAAGGTGCTGGGTGCTCAGTGCTCAGGGTGCTGGGTGCTCAGTCCTCGGGGTGCTCCGTGCTCAGGGTGCTGGGTGCTCAGTGCTCAGGGTGCTGGGTGCTCAGTGCTCGGGGTGCTGGGTGCTGAGTGCTCAGGGTGCTGGGTGCTCAGTGCTCGGGGTGCTCGGTGCTCAGTGCTAAGGGTCCTGGGTGCTCAGTACTCAGGGTGCTGGGTGCTCAGTACTCAGCGTGCTGCGTGCTCAGTACTCAGGGTGCTGGGTGCTCAGTGCTCAGGGTGCTGGGTGCTCAGTGCTCGGGGTGCTGGGTGCTCAGTACTCAGCGTGCTGCGTGCTCAGTATTCAGGGTGCTGGGTGCTCAGTCCTCAGGGTGCTGGGTGCTCAGTGCTCGGGGTGCTGGGTGCTCAGTGCTCAGGGTGATCGATGCTCAGTACTCAGGGTGCTGGGTGCTCAGTACTCAGGGTGCTAGGTGCTTAGTCCTCAGTGTGCTCAGTGCTCAGGGTGCTGGGTGCTCAGTGCTCGGGGTGCTCGGTGCTCAGTACTCAGGGTGCTGAGTGCTCAGTACTCAGGGTGCTGGGTGCTCAGTACTCATGTTGCTGGGTGCTCAGTGCTCGGGGTGCTGGGAGCTCAGTACTCAGCGTGCTGCGTGCTCAGTACTCAGGGTGCTGGGTGCTCAATACTCAGTGCTCGGGGTCCTGGGTGCTGAGTGCTCAGGGTGCTGGGTGCTCAGTGCTCTGGGTGCTGGGTGCTCAGTACTCAGGGTGCTGGGTGCTCAGTACTCAGGGTGCTGGGTGCTCAGTACTCAGGGTGCTGGGTGCTCAGTGCTCAGGGTGCAGGATCCTCAGTACTCAGGGTGCTGGGTGCTCAGTACTCAGTGTGCTGGGTGCTCAGTGCTCAGGGTGCTGGGTGCTCAGTGCTCAGGGTGCTGGGTGCTCAGTACTCAGGGTGCTGGGTGCTCAGTGCTCAGTGTGATCGGTGCTCAGTACTCAGGGTGCTTAGTACTCAGGGTGCTGGGTGCTCAGTGCTCAGGGTGCTGGGTGCTCAGTACTCAGGGTGCTGGGTGCTCAGTGCTCGGGGTGCTGGGTGCTCAGTTCTCAGGGTGATCGGTGCTCAGTACTCAGGGTGCTGGGTGCTCAATGCTCAGGGTGCTGGGTGCTCAGTCCTCAGGGTGCTCAGTGCTCAGGGTGCTGGGTGCTCAGTGCTCGGGGTGCTCGGTGCTCAGTACTCAGGGTGCTGAGTGCTCAGTACTCAGGGTGCTGGGTTCTCAGTACTCATGGTGCTGGGTGCTCAGTACTCAGGGGACTGGGTGCTCAGTGCTCGGGGTGCTCGGTGCTCAGTACTCAGGGTGCTGAGTGCTCAGTACTCAGGGTGCTGGGTTCTCAGTACTCGGGGTGCTGGGTGCTCAGTGCTCAGGGTGCTGGGTGCTCAGTGCTCGGGGTGCTGGGTGCTCAGTGCTGAGGGTGCTGGCTGCTCAGTGCTCAGGGTGCTGGGTGCTCAGTACTCAGGGTGCTCGTTGCTCAGTACTAAGGGTGCTCAGTGCTCAGTACTCAGGGTGCTCAGTGCTCAGTGCTCGGGGTGCTGGGTGCTCAGTATTCAGGGTGCTGGGTGCTCAGTACTCAGGGTGCTGGGTGCTCAGTGCTCAGTACTCAGCGTGCTGGGTGCTCAGTGCTCGGGGTGCTGGGACCTCAGTGATCAGGGTGCTGGGTGCTCAGTACTCAGGGTGCTGGGTGCTCAGTGCTCGGGGTGCTGGGTCCTCAGTGCTCAGGGTGCTCAGAGCTCAGTGTTCGGGGTGCTGGGTGCTCAGTGCTCGGGCTGCTGGGTGCTAAGTGCTCAGGGTGCTCTTTGCTTAGTACTCAGTGTGCTCAGTGCTCAGGGTGATGGGTGCTCAGAACTCAGGGTGCTTGGTGCTCAGTACTCAGGGTGCTGGGTGCTCAGTACTCAGGGTGCTTGGTGCTCAGTACTCAGGGTGCTGGGTGCTCAGTGCTCAGGGTGCTCGGTGCTCAGTACTCATGGTGCTGGGTGCTCTTTCTCGGGGTGCTGTGTGCACAGTGCTGGGGGTGCTGGGGGCTCAGCACTCAGGGTGCTGGGTGCTCAGTGCTCAGGGTGCTGGGTGCTCATTGCTCAGGGTGCTCGGTGCTTAGTACTCATGGTGCTCGGTGCTCGGGGTGCTTGGTGCTAATTGCTCGGTGTGCTGGGTGCTCAGTGCTCGGGGTGCTGGGTGCTGAGTGCTCGGTGTGCTGGGTGCTCAGTGCTCGGGGTGCTGGGTGCTCAGTGCTCGGGGTGCTGGGTGCTCAGTGCTCAGGGTGCTGGGTGCTCAGTACTCAGGGTGCTGTGTGCTCAGTACTCAGGGTGCTCGGTGCTCAATACTCAGGGTGCTGGGTGCTCAGTTCTCGGGGTGCTGAGTGCTCATTAATCAGGGTGCTGGGTGATCAGTACTCAGGGTGCTCAGTGCTTGGGGTGCTGGGTGCTCAGTTCTCAGGGTGCTCAGTGCTTGGGGTGCAGGGTGCTCAGTACTCAGGGTGCTGGTTGCTCAGTGCTCAGGGTGCTGGGTGCTGAGTACTCAGGGTGCTGGGTGCTCAGTACTCAGGGTGCTGGGTGCTCAGTGCTCGCGGTGCTGGGTGCTCAGTGCTCGGGTTGCTGGGTGCTCAGTGCTCGGGGTGCTGGGTGCTCAGTGCTCGGGGTGCTCAGTGCTCAGTACTCATGGTGCTCAGTGCTCAGTACTCAGGGTGCTGGGTGCTCAGTGCTCGGGGTGCTGGGTGCTCAGTACTCAGGGTGCTCAGTATTCAGGGTGCTGGGTGCTCAGTGCTCGGGATGCTGGGTGCTCAGTGCTCAGGGTGATCGGTGCTCAGTACTCAGGGTGCTGGGTGCTCAGTACTCAGGGTGCTGGGTGCTCAGTACTCAGGGTGCTGGGTGCTCAGTCCTCAGGGTGCTCTGTGCTCAGGGTGCTGGGTGCTCAGTACTCAGGGTGCTGAGTGCTCAGTACTCAGGGTGCTGGGTGCTCAGTACTCAGGGTGCTGGGTGCTCAGTGCTCGGGGTGTTGGGTGCTCAGTGCTCAGGGTGCTCAGTGCTCATTACTCAGGGTGCTGGGTTCTCAGTACTCAGTGCTCAGGATGCTGGGTGCTCAGTGCTCAGGGTGCTGGGTGCTCAGTGCTCAGGGTGCTCAGTGCTCAGTGCTCAGTACTCAGGGTGCTTGGTGCTCAGTACTCAGGGTGCTGGGTGCTCAGTGCTCGGGGTACCTGGTGCTCAGTGCTCGGGGTGCTGGTTGCTCAGTACTCAGGGTGATCGGTGCTCAGTACTCAGGGTGCTGGGTGCTCAGTACTCAGGGAGCTGGGTGCTCATTCTCGGGGTGCTTGGTGCTCAGTACTCGGGGTGCTGGGTGCTCAGTACTCAGGGTGCTGGGGGCTCAGTACTCAGGGTGCTGGGTGCTCAGTACTCAGGGTGCTCGGTTCTCAGTACTCAGTGTGCTGGGTGCTCATTCTCGGGGTGCTGGGTGCTCAGTGCTCGGGGTGCTGGGTGCTCAGTACTCAGGGTGCTGGGGGCTCAGTACTCAGGTTGCTGGGTGCTCAGTACTCAGGGTGATGTGTTCTCAGTACTCAGGGTGCTGGGTGCTCAGTGCTCGGGGTGCTGTGTGCTCAGTTCTCGGGGTGCTCAGTACTCAGTGTGCTGGGTGCTCAGTACTCAGGGTGCTGGGTGCTCAGTGCTCGGGGTGCTCGGTGCTCAGTACTCGGGTTGCTGGGTGCTCAGTACTCGGGGTGCTGGGTGCTCAGTGCTCAGGGTGCTGGGTGCTCAGTGCTCGGGGTGCTGGGTGCTCAGTGCTGAGTGTGCTGGCTACTCAGTGCTCAGGGTGCTGGGTGCTCAGAACTCAGGGTGCTAGGTGCTCAGTACTCAGGGTGCTCAGTGCTCAGTACTCAGCGTGCTGGGTGCTCAGTGCTCAGGGTTCTGGGTACTCAGTGCTCAGGGTGCTGGGTGCTCAGTGCTCAGGGTGCAGGGTGCTCAGTGCTCAGGGTGCTGGGTGATCAGTGCTCGGGGTCCTGGGTACTCAGTGCTTGGGGTGCTGGGTGCTCAGTGCTCGGGGTGCTGGGTGCTCAGTGCTAAGGGTGCTGGGTGCTCAGTACTCAGGGTGCTGGGTGCTCAGTACTCAGGGTGCGGGGTGCTCAGTGCTCAGGGTGCTGGGTGCTCAGTCCTCAGGGTGCTGGGTGCTCAGTACTCAGGGAGTTCGGTGCTCAGTTCTCAGGGTGCTGGGTGCTCAATACTCAGGGTGCTGGTTGCTCAGTGCTCGGGGTGCTCGGTGCTCAGTACTCAGGGTGCTGGGTGCTCAGTACTCAGGGTGCTGGGTGCTCAGTACTCAGGGTGCTGGGTGCTCAGTACTCAGGGTGCTGGGTTCTCAGTGCTCAGGGTGCTGGGTGCTCAGTACTCAGAATGCTGGGTGATCAGTACTCAGGGTGCTGGGTGCTCAGTGCTCAGGGTGCTGGGTGCTCAGTCCTCAGGGTGCTCAGTACTCAGGATGCTCGGTGCTCAGTGCTCAGTCCTCAGGGTGCTCAGTACTCAGGATACTGGGTGCTCAGTGCTCGGGGTGCTGGGTGCTCAGTACTCAGGGTGCTGGGTGCTCAGTACTCGGGGTGCTGGGTGCTCAGTACTCAGGGTGCTGGGTGCGCAGTACTCCGGGTGCTCTGTGCTCAGGGTGCTGGGTGCTCAGTGCTCGGGGTGCTGGGTGCTTAGTGCTCAGGGTGATCGGTGCAAAGTGCTCATGGTGCTGCGTGCTCAGTCCTCCGGGTGCTCTGTGCTCAGGGTGCTGGGTGCTCAGTGCTCGGGGTGCTCGGTGCTCAGTACTCAGGGTGCTGAGTGCTCAGTACTCAGGGTGCTGGGTGCTCAGTACTCAGGGTGCTGGGTCCTCAGTGCTCAGGGTGCTGGGTGCTCAGTGCTCAGAGTGCTGGGTGCTCAGTGCTCGGGGTGCTGGGTGCTCAGGGCTGTGGTGCTGGGTGCTCAGTGCTCAGTGCTCAGGGTGCTGGGTGCTCAGTGCTCAGTGCTCAGGGTGCTGGTTGCTCAGTACTCAGGGTGCTGGGTGCTCAGTACTCAGGGTGCTGGGTGCTCAGTGCTCAGGGTGCTCTGTGCTCAGTACTCAGGATGCTGGGTGCTCAGTGCTCGGGGTGCTGCGTGCTCAGTGCTCAGGGTGCTGGGTGCTCAGTGCTCAGGGTGCAGGGTGCTCAGTACTCAGGGTGCTGGGTGCTCAGTGCTCGGGGTGCTTGGTGCTCAGTACTCAAGGTGCTGGCTGCTCTGTGCTCAGGGTGCTGGGTGCTCAGTCCTCGGGGTGCTCCGTGCTCAGTGATCAGGGTGCTGGGTGCTCAGTACTCAGGGTGCTCGGTGCTCAGTACTCAGGGTGCTGGGTGCTCAGTGCTCAGGATGCTGGGTGCTCAGTACTCAGAGTGCTCAGTGCTCAGTAATCGGGTTGCTTGGTGCTCAGTACTCAGGGTGCTCAGTGCTCAGTACTCGGGGTGCTGGGTGCTCAGTGCTCAGGGTGCTCAGTGCTCAGTGCTCGGGGTGCTGGGTGCTCAGTGCTCGGGGCGCTGGGTGCTCAGTGCTCGGGGTGCTGGGTGCTCAGTACTCGGGGTGCTGGGTGCTCAGTACTCAGGGTGCTCATTGCTCAGTACTCAGTGCTCTGGGTGCTCAGTGCTCAGTGCTCAGGGTGCTGGGTGTTCAGTACTCAGGGTGCTGGGTGCTCAGTACTCAGGGTGCTGGGTGCTCAGTGCTCAGGGTGCTGGGTGCTCAGTACTCTGGGTGTTGGGTGCTCAGTACTCAGGGTGCTTTGTGCTCCGTGCTCAGGGTGCTGGGTGCTCAGTGCTCAGGGTGCTGGGTGCTCAGTGCTCAGGGTGCTCTGTGCTCAGTACTCAGGGTGCTGGGTGCTTAGTGCTCGAGGTGCTCGGTGCTCAGTACTCAAGGTGCTGGGTGCTCAGTGCTCAGGGTGCTGGGTGCTCAGTCCTCGGGGTGCTCCGTGCTCAGGGTGCTGGGTGCTCAGTGCTCAGGGTGCTGGGTGCTCAGTGCTCGGGGTGCTGGGTGCTGAGTGCTCAGGGTGCTGGGTGCTCAGTGCTCGGGGTGCTCGGTGCTCAGTGCTAAGGGTCCTGGGTGCTCAGTACTCAGGGTGCTGGGTGCTCAGTACTCAGCGTGCTGCGTGCTCAGTACTCAGGGTGCTGGGTGCTCAGTGCTCAGGGTGCTGGGTGCTCAGTGCTCGGGGTGCTGGGTGCTCAGTACTCAGCGTGCTGCGTGCTCAGTATTCAGGGTGCTGGGTGCTCAGTCCTCAGGGTGCTGGGTGCTCAGTGCTCGGGGTGCTGGGTGCTCAGTGCTCAGGGTGATCGATGCTCAGTACTCAGGGTGCTGGGTGCTCAGTACTCAGGGTGCTAGGTGCTTAGTCCTCAGTGTGCTCAGTGCTCAGGGTGCTGGGTGCTCAGTGCTCGGGGTGCTCGGTGCTCAGTACTCAGGGTGCTGAGTGCTCAGTACTCAGGGTGCTGGGTGCTCAGTACTCATGTTGCTGGGTGCTCAGTGCTCGGGGTGCTGGGAGCTCAGTACTCAGCGTGCTGCGTGCTCAGTACTCAGGGTGCTGGGTGCTCAATACTCAGTGCTCGGGGTCCTGGGTGCTGAGTGCTCAGGGTGCTGGGTGCTCAGTGCTCTGGGTGCTGGGTGCTCAGTACTCAGGGTGCTGGGTGCTCAGTACTCAGGGTGCTGGGTGCTCAGTACTCAGGGTGCTGGGTGCTCAGTGCTCAGGGTGCAGGATCCTCAGTACTCAGGGTGCTGGGTGCTCAGTACTCAGTGTGCTGGGTGCTCAGTGCTCAGGGTGCTGGGTGCTCAGTGCTCAGGGTGCTGGGTGCTCAGTACTCAGGGTGCTGGGTGCTCAGTGCTCAGTGTGATCGGTGCTCAGTACTCAGGGTGCTTAGTACTCAGGGTGCTGGGTGCTCAGTGCTCAGGGTGCTGGGTGCTCAGTACTCAGGGTGCTGGGTGCTCAGTGCTCGGGGTGCTGGGTGCTCAGTTCTCAGGGTGATCGGTGCTCAGTACTCAGGGTGCTGGGTGCTCAATGCTCAGGGTGCTGGGTGCTCAGTCCTCAGGGTGCTCAGTGCTCAGGGTGCTGGGTGCTCAGTGCTCGGGGTGCTCGGTGCTCAGTACTCAGGGTGCTGAGTGCTCAGTACTCAGGGTGCTGGGTTCTCAGTACTCATGGTGCTGGGTGCTCAGTACTCAGGGGACTGGGTGCTCAGTGCTCAGGGTGCTGGGTGCTCAGTGCTCAGGGCGCTGGGTGCTCAGTGCTCGAGGTGCTGTGTGCTCAGTGCTCGGGGTGCTGGGTGCTCAGTACTCAGGGTGCTCAGTGCTCAGTACTCGGGTTGCTTTGTGCTCAGTACTCAGGGTGCTCAGTGCTCAGTACTCGGGGTGCTGGGTGCTCAGTGCTCAGGGTGCTCAGTGCTCAGTGCTCGGGGTGCTGTGTGCTCAGTGCTCGGGGCGCTGGGTGCTCAGTGCTCGGGGTGCTGGGTGCTCAGTACACGGGGTGCTGGGTGCTCAGTGCTCAGGGTGCTCATTGCTCAGTACTCAGTGCTCAGGGTGCTCAGTGCTCAGTGCTCAGGGTGCTGGGTGTTCAGTACTCAGGGTGCGGGGTGCTCAGTACTCAGGGTGCTGGGTGCTCAGTACTCAGGGTGCTGGGTGCTCAGTACTCTGGGTGTTGGGTGCTCAGTACTCAGGGTGCTTTGTGCTCCGTGCTCGGGGTGCTGGGTGCTCAGTGCTTAGGGTGCTGGGTGCTCAGTGCTCAGGGTGCTGGGTGCTCAGTACTCAGGGTGCTGGGTGCTTAGTGCTCGAGGGGCTCGGTGCTCAGTACTCAAGGTGCTGGGTGCTCAGTTCTCGGGGTGCTGGGTGCTCATTAATCAGGGTGCTCAGTGCTCAGTACTCAGCGTGCTGGGTGCTCCGTGCTCAGGGTGCTCGGTGCTCAGTACTCAGGGTGCTCATTGCTCAGGGTGCTGGGTGCTCAGTACTCAGTGTGCTGGGTGCTCAGTACTCAGGGTGCTCAGTGCTCAGTACTCAGGGTGCTCAGTGCTCAGTACTCAGGGTGCTCAGTGCTCAGGGTGCTGGGTGCTCAGTTCTCGGGGTGCTGGGTGCTCAGTGCTCACGGTGCTGTGTGCTCAGTACTCAGGGTGCTCAGTACTCAGGGTGCTCAGTGCTCAGTACTCAGGGTGCTCAGTCCTCAGGGTGCTAAGTGCTCAGGGTGCTCGGTGCTCAGTGCTCAGGTTGCTGGGTGCTCAATACTCAGGGTGCTGGGTGCTCAGTACTCAGGGTGCTCAGTGCTCAGTAATCAGGGTGCTCAGTGCTCAGGGTGCTGGGTGCTCAGTTCTCGGGGTGCTGGGTGCTCATTAATCAGGGTGCTCAGTGCTCAGTACTCAGCGTGCTGGGTGCTCCGTGCTCAGGGTGCTCGGTGCTCAGTACTCAGGGTGCTCAGTGCTCAGTACTCAGTGTGCTGGGTGCTCAGTGCTCAGGGTGCTGGGTGCTCAGTACTCAGGGTGCTTTGTGCTTAGTACTCAGGGTGCTCGGTCCTCAGTGCTCAGGGTGCTGGGTGCTCAGTACTCAGGGTGCTGGGTGCTCAGTGGTCAGGGTGCTCAGTGCTCAGCACTCAGGGTGCTCGGTGCTCAGTGCTCAGGGTGCTCAGTGCTCAGTACTCAGGGTGCTCAGTGCTCTGGGTGCTGGGTGCTCAGTGCTCAGGGTGCTGGGTGCTCAGTGCTCAGGGTGCTGGGTGCTCAGTACTCAGGGTGCTCAGTGCTCAGGGTGCTGGGTGCTCCGTGCTCGGGGTGCTGGGTACTCAGTGCTCGGGGTGCTCGGTGCTCAGTACTCAAGGTGCTGGCTGCTCTGTGCTCAGGGTGCTGGGTGCTCAGTCCTCGGGGTGCTCCGTGCTCAGTGATCAGGGTGCTGGGTGCTCAGTACTCAGGGTGCTCGGTGCTCAGTACTCAGGGTGCTGGGTGCTCAGTGCTCAGGATGCTGGGTGCTCAGTACTCAGAGTGCTCAGTGCTCAGTAATCGGGTTGCTTGGTGCTCAGTACTCAGGGTGCTCAGTGCTCAGTACTCGGGGTGCTGGGTGCTCAGTGCTCAGGGTGCTCAGTGCTCAGTGCTCGGGGTGCTGGGTGCTCAGTGCTCGGGGCGCTGGGTGCTCAGTGCTCGGGGTGCTGGGTGCTCAGTACTCGGGGTGCTGGGTGCTCAGTACTCAGGGTGCTCATTGCTCAGTACTCAGTGCTCTGGGTGCTCAGTGCTCAGTGCTCAGGGTGCTGGGTGTTCAGTACTCAGGGTGCTGGGTGCTCAGTACTCAGGGTGCTGGGTGCTCAGTGCTCAGGGTGCTGGGTGCTCAGTACTCTGGGTGTTGGGTGCTCAGTACTCAGGGTGCTTTGTGCTCCGTGCTCAGGGTGCTGGGTGCTCAGTGCTCAGGGTGCTGGGTGCTCAGTGCTCAGGGTGCTCTGTGCTCAGTACTCAGGGTGCTGGGTGCTTAGTGCTTGAGGTGCTCGGTGCTCAGTACTCAAGGTGCTGGGTGCTCAGTGCTCAGGGTGCTGGGTGCTCAGTCCTCGGGGTGCTCCGTGCTCAGGGTGCTGGGTGCTCAGTGCTCAGGGTGCTGGGTGCTCAGTGCTCGGGGTGCTGGGTGCTGAGTGCTCAGGGTGCTGGGTGCTCAGTGCTCGGGGTGCTCGGTGCTCAGTGCTCAGGGTCCTGGGTGCTCAGTACTCAGGGTGCTGGGTGCTCAGTACTCAGCGTGCTGCGTGCTCAGTACTCAGGGTGCTGGGTGCTCAGTGCTCAGGGTGCTGGGTGCTCAGTGCTCGGGGTGCTGGGTGCTCAGTACTCAGCGTGCTGCGTGCTCAGTACTCAGGGTGCTGGGTGCTCAGTCCTCAGGGTGCTGGGTGCTCAGTGCTCGGGGTGCTGGGTGCTCAGTGCTCAGGGTGATCGATGCTCAGTACTCAGGGTGCTGGGTGCTCAGTACTCAGGGTGCTAGGTGCTTAGTCCTCAGTGTGCTCAGTGCTCAGGGTGCTGGGTGCTCAGTGCTCGGGGTGCTCGGTGCTCAGTACTCAGGGTGCTGAGTGCTCAGTACTCAGGGTGCTGGGTGCTCAGTACTCATGTTGCTGGGTGCTCAGTGCTCGGGGTGCTGGGAGCTCAGTACTCAGCGTGCTGCGTGCTCAGTACTCAGGGTGCTGGGTGCTCAATACTCAGTGCTCGGGGTCCTGGGTGCTGAGTGCTCAGGGTGCTGGGTGCTCAGTGCTCTGGGTGCTGGGTGCTCAGTACTCAGGGTGCTGGGTGCTCAGTACTCAGGGTGCTGGGTGCTCAGTACTCAGGGTGCTGGGTGCTCAGTGCTCAGGGTGCAGGATCCTCAGTACTCAGGGTGCTGGGTGCTCAGTACTCAGTGTGCTGGGTGCTCAGTGCTCAGGGTGCTGGGTGCTCAGTGCTCAGGGTGCTGGGTGCTCAGTACTCAGGGTGCTGGGTGCTCAGTGCTCAGTGTGATCGGTGCTCAGTACTCAGGGTGCTTAGTACTCAGGGTGCTGGGTGCTCAGTGCTCAGGGTGCTGGGTGCTCAGTACTCAGGGTGCTGGGTGCTCAGTGCTCGGGGTGCTGGGTGCTCAGTGCTCAGGGTGATCGGTGCTCAGTACTCAGGGTGCTGGGTGCTCAATGCTCAGGGTGCTGGGAGCTCAGTCCTCAGGGTGCTCAGTGCTCAGGGTGCTGGGTGCTCAGTGCTTGGGGTGCTCGGTGCTCAGTACTCAGGGTGCTGAGTGCTCAGTACTCAGGGTGCTGGGTTCTCAGTACTCATGGTGCTGGGTGCTCAGTACTCAGGGGACTGGGTGCTCAGTGCTCAGGGTGCTGGGTGCTCAGTGCTCAGGGCGCTGGGTGCTCAGTGCTCGAGGTGCTGTGTGCTCAGTGCTCGGGGTGCTGGGTGCTCAGTACTCAGGGTGCTCAGTGCTCAGTACTCGGGTTGCTGGGTGCTCAGTACTCAGGGTGCTCAGTGCTCAGTACTCGGGGTGCTGGGTGCTCAGTGCTCAGGGTGCTCAGTGCTCAGTGCTCGGGGTGCTGTGTGCTCAGTGCTCGGGGCGCTGGGTGCTCAGTGCTCGGGTTGCTGGGTGCTCAGTACACGGGGTGCTGGGTGCTCAGTGCTCAGGGTGCTCATTGCTCAGTACTCAGTGCTCAGGGTGCTCAGTGCTCAGTGCTCAGGGTGCTGGGTGTTCAGTACTCAGGGTGCGGGGTGCTCAGTACTCAGGGTGCTGGGTGCTCAGGACTCAGGGTGCTGGGTGCACAGTACTCTGGGTGTTGGGTGCTCAGTACTCAGGGTGCTTTGTGCTCCGTGCTCGGGGTGCTGGGTGCTCAGTGCTTAGGGTGCTGGGTGCTCAGTGCTCAGGGTGCTGGGTGCTCAGTACTCAGCGTGCAGTGTGCTCCGTGCTCAGGGTGCTCGGTGCTCAGTACTCAGGGTGCTCATTGCTCAGGGTGCTGGGTGCTCAGTACTCAGTGTGCTGGGTGCTCAGTACTCAGGGTGCTCAGTGCTCAGTACTCAGGGTGCTCAGTGCTCAGTACTCAGGGTGCTCAGTGCTCAGGGTGCTGGGTGCTCAGTGCTCGGGGTGCTGGGTGCTCAGTGCTCACGGTGCTGTGTGCTCAGTACTCAGGGTGCTCAGTACTCAGGGTGCTCAGTGCTCAGTACTCAGGGTGCTCAGTCCTCAGGGTGCTAAGTGCTCAGGGTGCTCGGTGCTCAGTGCTCAGGTTGCTGGGTGCTCAATACTCAGGGTGCTGGGTGCTCAGTACTCAGGGTGCTCAGTGCTCAGTAATCAGGGTGCTCAGTGCTCAGGGTGCTGGGTGCTCAGTTCTCGGGGTGCTGGGTGCTCATTAATCAGGGTGCTCAGTGCTCAGTACTCAGCGTGCTGGGTGCTCCGTGCTCAGGGTGCTCGGTGCTCAGTACTCAGGGTGCTCAGTGCTCAGTACTCAGTGTGCTGGGTGCTCAGTGCTCAGGGTGCTGGGTGCTCAGTACTCAGGGTGCTTTGTGCTTAGTACTCAGGGTGCTCGGTCCTCAGTGCTCAGGGTGCTGGGTGCTCAGTACTCAGGGTGCTGGGTGCTCAGTGGTCAGGGTGCTCAGTGCTCAGCACTCAGGGTGCTCGGTGCTCAGTGCTCAGGGTGCTCAGTGCTCAGTACTCAGGGTGCTCAGTGCTCTGGGTGCTGGGTGCTCAGTGCTCAGGGTGCTGGGTGCTCAGTGCTCAGGGTGCTGGGTGCTCAGTACTCAGGGTGCTCAGTGCTCAGGGTGCTGGGTGCTCAGTGCTCGGGGTGCTGGGTACTCAGTGCTCAGTACACAGGGTGCTGAGTGCTCAGTGCTCGGGGTGCTCCGTGCTCAGTGCTCATTACTCAGAGTGCTGGGTGCTCAGTGCTCAGGGTGCTGGGTGCTCAGTACTCAGGGTGCTGGGTGCTCAGTGCTCAGGATGCTGGGTGCTCAGTACTCAGGGTGCTGGGTCCTCAGTGCTCAGGGTGCTGGGTGCTCAATGCTCAGGGTGCTCAGTACTCAGGGTGCTGTGTGTTCAGTGCTCAGGGTACTGGGTGCTCAGTACTCAGGGTGCTCGGTGCTTAGTACTCAGGGTTCTTTGTGCTCAGTACTCCGGGTGCTCATTGCTCAGGGTGCTGGGTGCTCAGTACTCAGGGTGCTGGGTGCTCAGTACTCAGGGTGCTCAGTGCTCAGTACTCAGGGTGCTCATTGCTCAGTACTCAGGGTGCTCAGTGCTCCGGGTGCTGGGTGCTCAGTGCTCGGGGTGCTGGGTGCTCAGTGCTCACGGTGCTGTGTGCTCAGTACTCAGGGTGCTCAGTACTCAGGGTGCTTGGTGCTCAGTGTTCAGGGTGCACGGTGCTCAGTGCTCAGGTTGCTGGGTGCTCAATACTCAGGGTGCTGGGTGCTCAGTACTCAGGGTGCTCAGTGCTCAGTACTCAGGGTGCTCAGTGCTCAGGGTGCTGGGTGCTCAGTGCTCGGGGTGCTGGGTGCTCAGTGCTCGGGGTGCTGGTTGCTCAGTAGTCAGGGTGCTCGGTGCTCAGTACTCAGGGTGCTGGGTGCTCAGTGCTCAGGGTGCTGGGTGCTCAGTACTCAGGGTGCTGGGTGTTCGGTGCTCAGTACACTGGGTGCTCAGTACTCAGGGTGCTGGGTGCTCAGTACTCAGGGTGCTCGGTGCTCAATACTCAGGGTGCTGGGTGCTCAGTTCTCGGGGTGCTGGGTGCTCATTAATCAGGGTGCTGGGTGCTCAGTACTCAGGGTGCTCAGTGCTTGGGGTGCTGGGTGCTCAGTTCTCAGGGTGCTCAGTGCTTGGGGTGCAGGGTGCTCAGTACTCAGGGTGCTGGTTGCTCAGTGCTCAGGGTGCTGGGTGCTGAGTACTCAGGGTGCTGGGTTCTCAGGACTCAGGGTGCTGGGTGCTCAGTGCTCGGGGTGCTGGGTGCTCAGTGCTCGGGTTGCTGGGTGCTTAGTGCTCGGGGTGCTGGGTGCTCAGTGCTCAGGGTGCTGGGTGCTCAGTGCTCAGGGTGCTGGGTGCTCAGTGCTCGGGGTGCTGGGTGCTCAGTGCTCGGTGTCCTCGGTGCTCAGTGCTCGGGGTGGTGGGTGCTCAGTACTCGGGGAGCTCAGTGCTCAGTACTCAGGGTGCTGGGTGCTCAGTGCTCAGGGTGCTGGGTGCTCAGTGCTCGGGGTGCTGGGTGCTCGGTGCTCAGGTTGCTGGGTGCTCAGTACTCGGGGTGCTGGGTGCTCAGTACTCAGGGTGCTGGGTGCTCATTGCTCGGGGTGCTGGGTCCTCAGTGCTACGGGTGCTGGGTGCTCAGTGCTCGGGGTGCTGGGTGCTCAGTGCTCGGGGCGATGGGTGCTCAGTGCTCGGGGTGCTCGGTGCTCAGTACTCAGGGTGCTGGGTCCTCAGTGCTCAGGGTGCTCGGTGCTCAGTACTCAGGGTGCTGGGTGCTCAGTGCTCAGTGTGCTCGGTGCTCAGTACGTTGGGTGCTCAGTACTCAGGGTGTTGGGTGCTCAGTGCTCAGGGTGATCGGTGCTCAGTACTCAGGGTGCTCAGTACTCAGGGTGCTGGGTGCTCAGTACTCAGGGTGCTGGGTGCTCATTCTCGTGGTGCTGGGTGCTCAGTGCTCGAGGTGCTGGGTGCTCAGTACTCGGGGTGCTGGGTGCTCAGTGCTCAGCGTGCTGCGTTCTCAGTACTCAGGGTGCTCGGTTCTCAGTACTCAGGGTGCTGGGTGCTCATTCTCGGTGTGCTGGGTGCTCAGTGCTCAGGGTGCTGGGTGCTCAGTGCTCAGGGTCCTCTACGCTCAGTACTCAGGGTGCTCAGTACTCAGTGTGCTTTGTGCTCAGTGCTCAGGGTGCTGGGTGCTCAGTACTCAGGGTGTTGGGTGCTCAGTGCTCGGGGTGCTGGGTGCTCAGTACTCGGGGTGCTGGGTGCTCATTACTCAGGGTGCTGGGTGCTCAGTGCTCAGGGTGCTCGCAGCTCAGTACACTTTTTGCTGGGTGCTCAGTACTCAGGGTGCTGGGTGCTCAGTGCTCGGGGTGCTCGGTGCTCAGTGCTCAGGATGCTCGGTGCTCAGTACTTTTGGTGCTGGGTGCTCAGTACTCAGGGTGCTGCGTGCTCAGTGCTCGGGGTGCTCGGGGTGCTCGGTGCTCAGTACTCAGGGTGCTGGGTGCTCAGTGCTCAGGATGCTGGGTGCTCAGTACTCAGGGTGCTCAGTACTCAGTACTCAGGGTGCTGGGTGCTCAGTGCTCGGGGTGCTGGGTGCTCAGTGCTCAGGGTGCAGGGTGCTCAGTGCTCGGGGTGCTGGGTGCTCAGTACTCGGAGTGCTCGGTGCTCAGTACTCAGGGTGCTGGGTGCTAAGTGCTCAGGTGCTGGGTGCTAAGTACTCAGGTTGCTGGGTGCTCAGTACTCAGGTTGCACAGTACTCAGGATGCTGGGTGCTCAGTGCTCGGGGTGCTGGGTGCTCAGTACTCAGGGTGCTCAGTACTCAGGATGCTGGGTGCTCAGTACTCAGGGTGCTGGGTGCTCAGTACTCAGGGTGCTGGGTGCTCAGTCCTCAGGGTGCTAAGTGCTCAGGGTGCTGGGTGCTCAGTCCTCAGGGTGCTGGGTGCTCAGTGCTCAGGATGCTCGGTGCTCAGTGCTCAGGGTGCTGGGTGCTCAGTACTCACGGTGCTGGGTGCTCAGTGCTCGGGGTGCTGGGGGCTCAGTACTCAGGGTGCTGGGTGCTCAGTGCTCAGGGTGCTGGGTGCTCAGTGCTCAGGGTGCTCGGTGCTTAGTACTCATGGTGCTCGGTGCTCGGGGTGCTGGGTGCTCAGTGCTCGGTGTGCTGGGTGCTCAGTGCTCGGGGTGCTGGGTGCTGAGTGCTCGGTGTGCTGGGTGCTCAGTGCTCGGGGTGCTGGGTGCTCAGTGCTCGGGGTGCTGGGTGCTCAGTACTCAGGGTGCTCGGTGCTCAGTACTCAGGGTGCTGGGTGCTCAGTGCTCAGGGTGCTGGGTGCTCAGTACTCAGGGTGCTGGGTGCTCGGTGCTCAGTACACTGGGTGCTCAGTACTCAGGGTGCTGGGTGCTCAGTACTCAGGGTGCTCGGTGATCAATACTCAGGGTGCTGGGTGCTCAGTTCTCGGGGTGCTGGGTGCTCATTAATCAGGGTGCTCAGTGCTCAGTACTCAGCGTGCTGGGTGCTCAGTGCTCAGGGTGCTCGGTGCTCAGTACTCAGGGTGCTCAGTGCTCAGTACTCAGTGTGCTGCGTGCTCAGTGCTCAGGGTGCTGGGTGCTCAGTACTCAGGGTGCTTTGTGCTTAGTACTCAGGGTGCTCGGTCCTCAGTGCTCAGGGTGCTGGGTGCTCAGTACTCAGGGTGCTGGGTGCTCAGTGGTCAGGGTGCTCAGTGCTCAGCACTCAGGGTGCTCGGTGCTCAGTGCTCAGGGGGCTCAGTGCTCAGTACTCAGGGTGCTCAGTGCTCTGGGTGCTGGGTGCTCAGTGCTCAGGGTGCTGGGTGCTCAGTGCTCAGGGTGCTGGGTGCTCAGTGCTCGGGGTGCTGGGTGCTCGGTGCTCAGGTTGCTGGGTGCTCAGTACTCGGGGTGCTGGGTGCTCAGTACTCAGGGTGCTGGGTGCTCATTGCTCGGGGTGCTGGGTCCTCAGTGCTACGGGTGCTGGGTGCTCAGTGCTCGGGGTGCTGGGTGCTCAGTGCTCGGGGTGCTCGGTGCTCAGTGCTCAGGATGCTCGGTGCTCAGTACTTTTGGTGCTGGGTGCTCAGTGCTCAGGATGCTGGGTGCTCAGTACTCAGGGTGCTCAGTACTCAGTACTCAGGGTGCTGGGTGCTCAGTGCTTGGGGTGCTGGGTGCTCAGTGCTCAGGGTGCTGGGTGCTCAGTGCTCGGGGTGCTGGGTGCTCAGTACTCGGAGTGCTCGGTGCTCAGTACTCAGGGTGCTGGGTGCTAAGTGCTCAGGTGCTGGGTGCTAAGTACTCAGGTTGCTGGGTGCTCAGTACTCAGGTTGCACAGTACTCAGGATGCTGGGTGCTCAGTGCTCGGGGTGCTGGGTGCTCAGTACTCACTGTGCTCAGTACTCAGGATGCTGGGTGCTCAGTACTCAGGGTGCTGGGTGCTCAGTACTCAGGGTGCTGGGTGCTCAGTCCTCAGGGTTCTAAGTGCTCAGGGTGCTGGGTGCTCAGTGCTCAGGTTGCTGGGTGCTCAATACTCAGGGTGCTGGGTGCTCAGTACTCAGGGTGCTCAGTGCTCAGTAATCAGGGTGCTCAGTGCTCAGGGTGCTGGGTGCTCAGTTCTCGGGGTGCTGGGTGCTCATTAATCAGGGTGCTCAGTGCTCAGTACTCAGCGTGCTGGGTGTTCCGTGCTCAGGGTGCTCGGTGCTCAGTACTCAAGGTGCTCAGTGCTCAGTACTCAGTGTGCTGGGTGCTCAGTGCTCAGGGTGCTGGGTGCTCAGTACTCAGGGTGCTTTGTGCTTAGTACTCAGGGTGCTCGGTCCTCAGTGCTCAGGGTGCTGGGTGCTCAGTACTCAGGGTGCTGGGTGCTCAGTGGTCAGGGTGCTCAGTGCTCAGCACTCAGGGTGCTCGGTGCTCAGTGCTCAGGGTGCTCAGTGCTCAGTACTCAGGGTGCTCAGTGCTCTGGGTGCTGGGTGCTCAGTGCTCAGGGTGCTGGGTGCTCAGTGCTCAGGGTGCTGGGTGCTCAGTACTCAGGGTGCTCAGTGCTCAGGGTGCTGGGTGCTCAGTGCTCGGGGTGCTGGGTACTCAGTGCTCAGTACACAGGGTGCTGAGTGCTCAGTGCTCGGGGTGCTGGGTGCTCAGTGCTCATTACTCAGGGTGCTGGGTGCTCAGTGCTCAGGGTGCTGGGTGCTCAGTACTCAGGGTGCTGGGTGCTCAGTGCTCCGGGTGCTGGGTGCTCAGTACTCAGGGTGCTGGGTCCTCAGTGCTCTGGGTGCTGGGTGCTCAATGCTCGGGGTGCTCAGTACTCAGGGTGCTGTGTGTTCAGTGCTCAGGGTACTGGGTGCTCAGTACTCAGGGTGCTCGGTGCTTAGTACTCAGGGTGCTGGGTGCTCAGTACTCCGGGTGCTCATTGCTCAGGGTGCTGGGTGCTCAGTACTCAGTGTGCTGGGTGCTCAGTACTCAGGGTGCTCAGTGCTCAGTACTCAGGGTGCTCAGTGCTCAGTACTCAGGGTGCTCAGTGCTCAGGGTGCTGGGTGCTCAGTGCTCGGGGTGCTGGGTGCTCAGTGCTCACGGTGCTGTGTGCTCAGTACTCAGGGTGCTCAGTACTCAGGGTGCTCAGTGCTCAGTACTCAGGGTGCTCAGTGCTCGGTGTGCTGGGTGCTCAGTGCTCGGGGTGCTGGGTGCTGAGTGCTCGGTGTGCTGGGTGCTCAGTGCTCGGGGTGCTGGGTGCTCTGTGCTCGGGGTGCTGGGTGCTCAGTACTCAGGGTGCTCGGTGCTCAGTACTCAGGGTGCTGGGTGCTCAGTGCTCAGGGTGCTGGGTGCTCAGTACTCAGGGTGCTGGGTGCTCGGTGCTCAGTACACTGGGTGCTCAGTACTCAGGGTGCTGGGTGCTCAGTACTCAGGGTGCTCGGTGCTCAATACTCAGGGTGCTGGGTGCTCAGTTCTCGGGGTGCTGGGTGCTCATTAATCAGGGTGCTCAGTGCTCAGTACTCAGCGTGCTGGGTGCTCAGTGCTCAGGGTGCTCGGTGCTCAGTACTCAGGGTGCTCAGTGCTCAGTACTCAGTGTGCTGGGTGCTCAGTGCTCAGGGTGCTGGGTGCTCAGTACTCAGGGTGCTTTGTGCTTAGTACTCAGGGTGCTCGGTCCTCAGTGCTCAGGGTGCTGGGTGCTCAGTACTCAAGGTGCTGGGTGCTCAGTGGTCAGGGTGCTCAGTGCTCAGCACTCAGGGTGCTCGGTGCTCAGTGCTCAGGGTGCTCCGTGCTCAGTACACAGGGTGCTCAGTGCTCTGGGTGCTGGGTGCTCAGTGCTCAGGGTGCTGGGTGCTCAGTGCTCAGGGTGCTGGGTGCTCAGTGCTCGGGGTGCTGGGTGCTCGGTGCTCAGGTTGCTGGGTGCTCAGTACTCGGGGTGCTGGGTGCTCAGTACTCAGGGTGCTGGGTGCTCATTGCTCGGGGTGCTGGGTCCTCAGTGCTACGGGTGCTGGGTGCTCAGTGCTCGGGGTGCTGGGTGCTCAGTTCTCGGGGTGCTCGGTGCTCAGTGCTTAGGATGCTCGGTGCTCAGTACTTTTGGTGCTGGGTGCTCAGTACTCAGGGTGCTGCGTGCTCAGTGCTCGGGGTGCTCGGTGCTCAGTACTCAGGGTGCTGGGTGCTCAGTGCTCAGGATGCTGGGTGCTCAGTACTCAGGGTGCTCAGTACTCAGTACTCAGGGTGCTGGGTGCTCAGTGCTTGGGGTGCTGGGTGCTCAGTGCTCAGGGTGCTGGGTGCTCAGTGCTCGGGGTGCTGGGTGCTCAGTACTCGGAGTGCTCGGTGCTCAGTACTCAGGGTGCTGGGTGCTAAGTGCTCAGGTGCTGGGTGCTAAGTACTCAGGTTGCTGGGTGCTCAGTACTCAGGTTGCACAGTACTCAGGATGCTGGGTGCTCAGTGCTCGGGGTGCTGGGTGCTCAGTACTCACTGTGCTCAGTACTCAGGATGCTGGGTGCTCAGTACTCAGGGTGCTGGGTGCTCAGTACTCAGGGTGCTGGGTGCTCAGTCCTCAGGGTGCTAAGTGCTCAGGGTGCTGGGTGCTCAGTGCTCAGGGTGCTGGGTGCTCTGTGCTCAGGGTGCTCGGTGCTCAGTGCTCAGGTTGCTGGGTGCTCAATACTCAGGGTGCTGGGTGCTCAGTACTCAGGGTGCTCAGTGCTCAGTAATCAGGGTGCTCAGTGCTCAGGGTGCTGGGTGCTCAGTTCTCGGGGTGCTGGGTGCTCATTAATCAGGGTGCTCAGTGCTCAGTACTCAGCGTGCTGGGTGCTCCGTGCTCAGGGTGCTCGGTGCTCAGTACTCAGGGTGCTCAGTGCTCAGTACTCAGTGTGCTGGGTGCTCAGTGCTCAGGGTGCTGGGTGCTCAGTACTCAGGGTGCTTTGTGCTTAGTACTCAGGGTGCTCGGTCCTCAGTGCTCAGGGTGCTGGGTGCTCAGTACTCAGGGTGCTGGGTGCTCAGTGGTCAGGGTGCTCAGTGCTCAGCACTCAGGGTGCTCGGTGCTCAGTGCTCAGTACTCAGGGTGCTCAGTGCTCTGGGTGCTGGGTGCTCAGTGCTCAGGGTGCTGGGTGCTCAGTGCTCAGGGTGCTGGGTGCTCAGTACTCAGGGTGCTCAGTGCTCAGGGTGCTGGGTGCTCAGTGCTCGGGGTGCTGGGTACTCAGTGCTCAGTACACAGGGTGCTGGGTGCTCAGTGCTCATTACTCAGGGTGCTGGGTGCTCAGTGCTCAGGGTGCTGGGTGCTCAGTACTCAGGGTGCTGGGTGCTCAGTGCTCAGGGTGCTGGGTGCTCAGTACTCAGGGTGCTGGGTCCTCAGTGCTCAGGGTGCTGGGTGCTCAATGCTCGGGGTGCTCAGTACTCAGGGTGCTGTGTGTTCAGTGCTCAGGGTACTGGGTGCTCAGTACTCAGGGTGCTCGGTGCTTAGTACTCAGGGTGCTGGGTGCTCAGTACTCCGGGTGCTCATTGCTCAGGGTGCTGGGTGCTCAGTACTCAGTGTGCTGGGTGCTCAGTACTCAGGGTGCTCAGTGCTCAGTACTCAGGGTGCTCAGTGCTCAGTACTCAGGGTGCTCAGTGCTCAGGGTGCTGGGTGCTCAGTGCTCGGGGTGCTGGGTGCTCAGTGCTCACGGTGCTGTGTGCTCAGTACTCAGGGTGCTCAGTACTCAGGGTGCTTGGTGCTCAGTGCTCATGGTGCTCGGTGCTCAGTGCTCAGGTTGCTGGGTGCTCAATACTCAGGGTGCTGGGTGCTCAGTACTCAGGGTGCTCAGTGCTCAGTACTCAGGGTGCTCAGTGCTCAGGGTGCTGGGTGCTCAGTGCTCGGGGTGCTGGGTGCTCAGTGCTCGGGGTGCTGGGTGCTCAGTACTCAGGGTGCTCGGTGCTCAGTACTCAGGGTGCTGGGTGCTCAGTGCTCAGGGGGCTGGGTGCTCAGTACTCAGGGTGCTCAGTGCTCAGTACTCAGGGTGCTCAGTGCTCAGGGTGCTGGGTGCTCAGTGCTCGGGGTGCTGGGTGCTCAGTGCTCGGGGTGCTGGGTGCTCAGTTCTCGGGGTGCTGGTTGCTCAGTGCTCAGGGTGCTGGGTGCTGAGTACTCAGGGTGCTGGGTGCTCAGTACTCAGGGTGCTGGGTGCTCAGTGCTCGGGGTGCTGGGTGCTCAGTGCTCGGGTTGCTGGGTGCTTAGTGCTCGGTGTGCTGGGTGCTCAGTGCTCAGGGTGCTGGGTGCTCAGTGCTCAGGGTGCTGGGTGCTCAGTGCTCGGGGTGCTGGGTGCTCAGTGCTCGGTGTCCTCGGTGGTCAGTGCTCGTGGTGGTGGGTGCTCAGTACTCGGGGAGCTCAGTGCTCAGTACTCAGGGTGCTGGGTGCTCAGTGCTCAGGGTGCTGGGTGCTCAGTGCTCGGGGTGCTGGGTGCTCGGTGCTCAGGTTGCTGGGTGTTCAGTACTCGGGGTGCTGGGTGCTCAGTACTCAGGGTGCTGGGTGCTCATTGCTCGGGGTGCTGGGTCCTCAGTGCTACGGGTGCTGGGTGCTCAGTGCTCGGGGTGCTGGGTGCTCAGTGCTCGGGGTGCTGGGTGCTCATTGCTCGGGGTGCTCGGTGCTCAGTACTCAGGGTGCTGGGTGCTCAGTGCTCAGGGTGCTCGGTGCTCAGTACTCAGGGTGCTGGGTGCTCAGTGCTCAGTGTGCTCAGTGCTCAGTACGTTGGGTGCTCAGTACTCAGGGTGTTGGGTGCTCAGTGCTCAGGGTGATCGGTGCTCAGTACTCAGGGTGCTCAGTACTCAGGGTGCTGGGTGCTCAGGGCTCGGGGTGCTGGGAGCTCAGTACTCAGGGTGCTGGGTGCTCAGTGCTCGGTGTGCTGGGTGCTGAGTGCTCAGGGTGCTGGGTGATCAGTACTCGGGGTGCTCGGTGCTCAGTACTCAGGGTGCTGGGTGCTCAGTACTCAGGGTGCTGGGTGCTCAGTGATCAGGGTGCTCTCTGCTCAGTACTCAGGGTGCTGGGTGCTCAGTGCTCAGGGTGCTGGGTGCTCAGTACTCAGGGTGCTGGGTGCTCAGTGCTCATGGTGATCGGTGCTCAGTCCTCAGGGTGCTCAGTACTCAGGGTGCTGTGTGCTCAGTGCTCGTGGTGCTGGGTGCTCAGTACTCTGGGTGCTGGGTGCTCAGTGCTCAGGGTGCTGGGTGCTCAGTACTCAGGGTGCTGGGTGCTCAGTACTCTGGGTGCTCAGTGCTCGGGGAGCTCGGTGCTCAGTACTCAGGGTGCTGGGTGCTCAGTACTCAGGGTGCTGGGTGCTGATTCTCGTGGTGATGGGTGCTCAGTGCTCGGGGTGCTGGGTGCTCAGTACTCGGGGTGCTGGGTGCTCAGTGCTCAGCGTGCTGGGTGCTCAGTACTCAGGGTGCTCGGTTCTCAGTACTCAGGGTGCTGGGTGCTCATTCTCGGGGTGCTGGGTGCTCAGTGCTCAGGGTGCTGGGTGCTCAGTGCTCAGGGTCCTCTATGCTCAGTACTCAAGGTGCTCAGTACTCAGCGTGCTTTGTGCTCAGTGCTCAGGGTGCTGGGTGCTCAGTACTCAGGGTGCTGGGTGCTCAGTACTCACGGTGCTGGGTGCTCAGTACTCGGGGTGCTGGGTGCTCATTACTCAGGGTGCTGGGTGCTCAGTACTCACGGTGCTGGGTGCTCAGTACTCGGGGTGCTGGGTGCTCAGTACTCAGGGTGCTGGGTGCTCAGTCCTCAGGGTGCTCAGTGCTCAGGGTGCTGGGTGCTCAGTAATCAGGGTGCTGAGTGCTCAGTACTCAGGGTGCTGGGTGCTCAGTACTCAGGGTGCTGGGTGCTCAGTGCTCGGGGTCTTGGGTGCTCAGTGTTCAGGGTGCTCAGTGCTCATTACTCAGGGTGCTTGGTGCTCAGTACTCAGTGCTCAGGATGCTGGGTGCTCAGTGCTCAGGGTGCTGGGTGCTCAGTGCTCAGGGTGCTCAGTGCTCAGTGCTCAGTACTCAGGGTGCTTGGTGCTCAGTACTCAGGGTGCTGGGTGCTCAGTGCTCGGGGTACCTGGTGCTCAGTGCTCGGGGTGCTTGGTGCTCAGTACTCAGGGTGCTGAGTGCTCAGTGCTCAGGGTGCTGGGTGCTCAGTGCTCAGGGTGCTGGGTGCTCAGTACTCAGGGTGCTGGGTGCTCAGTGCTCAGCGAGCTTGATGCTCAGTACTAAGGGTGCTGGGTGCTCAGTGCTCAGGGTGCTGGGTGCTCAGTGCTCGGGGTGCTGGGTGCTCCGTACTCAGGGTGCTGGGTGCTCAGTACTCGGGGTGCTGGGTGCTCAGTGCTCAGCGTGCTGGGTGCTCAGTACTCAGGGTGCTCGGTGCTCAGTACTCAGGGTGCTGGGTTCTCAGTACTCAGGGTGCTGGGTGCACAGTGCTAGGGGTGCTGGGTGCTCAGTGCTCGGGGTCTGGGTGCTAAGTACTCAGGGTGCTGGGTGCTCAGTACTCAGGGTGCTCTGTGCTCAGTGCTCAGGGTGCTGGGTGCTCAGTGCTCTGGGTGCTGGGTGCTCCGTGCTCAGGGTGCTGGGTGCTCAGTGCTCAGGGTGCTGGGTGCTCAGTGATCGGCGTGATGGGTGCTGAGTGCTCAGGGTGCTGGGTGCTCAGTGCTCGGGGTGCTCGGTGCTCAGGGTCCTGGGTGCTCAGTACTCAGGGTGCTGGGTGCTTAGTACTCAGGGTGCTCAGTGCTCAGTACACAGGGTGCTGGGTGCTCAGTGCTCGGGGTGCTGGGTGCTCAGTGCTCAGTACTCAGGGTGCTGGGTGCTCAGTGCTCAGGGTGCTGGGTGCTCAGTACTCCGCGTGCTGGGTGCTCAGTACTCAGGGTGCTGGGTGCTCAGTGCTCAGGGTGCTGGGTGCTCAGTGCTCAGGGTGCTGGGTGCTCAGTGCTCGGGCAGCTCGGTGCTCAGAACTCAGGGTGCTGGGTGCTCAGTACTCAGGGTGCTGGGTGCTCGGTGCTCAGTACACTGGGTGCTCAGTACTCAGGGTGCTGGGTGCTCAGTACTCAGGGTGCTCGGTGCTCAATACTCAGGGTGCTGGGTGCTCAGTTCTCGGGGTGCTGGGTGCTCATTAATCAGGGTGCTGGGTGATCAGTACTCAGGGTGCTCAGTGCTTGGGGTGCTGGGTGCTCAGTTCTCAGGGTGCTCAGTGCTTGGGGTGCAGGGTGCTCAGTACTCAGGGTGCTGGTTGCTCAGTGCTCAGGGTGCTGGGTGCTGAGTACTCAGGGTGCTGGGTGCTCAGTACTCAGGGTGCTGGGTTCTCAGTACTCATGGTGCTGGGTGCTCAGTACTCAGGGGACTGGGTGCTCAGTGCTCAGGGTGCTGGGTGCTCAGTGCTCAGGGCGCTAGGTGCTCAGTGCTCGGGGTGCTGGGTGCTCAGTGCTCGGGGTGCTGGTTGCTCAGTACTCAGGGTGCTCAGTGCTCAGTACTCGGGTTGCTTGGTGCTCAGTACTCAGGGTGCTCAGTGCTCAGTACTCGGGGTGCTGGGTGCTCAGTGCTCAGGGTGCTCAGTGCTCAGTGCTCCGGGTGCTGTGTGCTCAGTGCTCGGGGCGCTGGGTGCTCAGTGCTCAGGGTGCTGGGTGCTCAGTACTCGGGGTGCTGGGTGCTCAGTGCTCAGGGTGCTCATTGCTCAGTACTCAGTGCTCAGGGTGCTCAGTGCTCAGTGCTCAGGGTGCTGGGTGTTCAGTACTCAGGGTGCTGGGTGCTCAGTACTCATGGTGCTGGGTGCTCAGTGCTCAGGATGCTGGGTGCTCAGTACTCTGGGTGTTGGGTGTTCAGTACTCAGGGTGCTTTGTGCTCCGTGCTCGGGGTGCTGGGTGCTCAGTGCTCAGGGTGCTGGGTGCTCAGTGCTCAGGGTGCTGGGTGCTCAGTGCTCAGGGTGCTGGGTGCTCAGTGCTCGGGGTGCTGGGTGCTCAGTACTCAGCGTGCTGCGTGCTCAGTACTCAGGGTGCTGGGTGCTCAGTGCTCAGGGTGCTGGGTGCTCAGTGCTCGGGGTGCTGGGTGCTCAGTGCTCAGGGTGATCGGTGCTCAGTACTCAGGGTGCTGGGTGCTCAGTACTCAGGGAACTAGGTGCTCAGTCCTCAGGGTGCTCAGTGCTCAGGGTGCTGGGTGCTCAGTGCTCGGGTGCTTGGTGCTCAGTACTCAGGGTGCTGAGTGCTCAGTACTCAGGGTGCTGGGTGCTCAGTACTCATGGTGCTGGGTGCTCAGTGCTCGGGGTGCTGGGTGCTCAGTACTCAGCGTGCTGCGTGCTCAGTACTCAGGGTGCTGGGTGCTCAATACTCAGTGCTCGGGGTCCTGGGTGCTGAGTGCTCAGGGTGCTGGGTGCTCAGTGCTCTGGGTGCTGGGTGCTGAGTACTCAGGGTGCTGGGTGCTCAGTACTCAGGGTGCTGGGTGCTCAGTACTCAGGGTGCTGGGTGCTCAGTGCTCAGGGTGCTGGATCCTCAGTACTCAGGGTGCTGGGTGCTCAGGACTCAGGTTGCTGGGTGCTCAGTGCTCAGGGTCCTGGGTGCTCAGTGCTCAGGGTGCTGGGTGCTCAGTACTCAGGGTGCTGGGTGCACAGTGCTCAGGGTGATCGGTGCTCAGTACTCAGTGTGCTCAGTACTCAGGGTGCTGGGTGCTCAGTGCTCAGGGTGCTGGGTGCTCAGTACTCAGGGTGCTGGGTGCTCAGTGCTCGGGGTGCTGGGTGCTCAGTGCTCAGGGTGATCGGTGCTCAGTACTCAGGGTGCTGGGTGCTCAGTGCTCAGGGTGCTGGGTGCTCAGTCCTTAGGGTGCTCAGTGCTCAGGGTGCTGGGTTCTCAGTGCTCGGGGTGCTCGGTGCTCAGTACACAGGGGGCTGAGTGCTCAGTACTCAGGGTGCTGGGTTCTCAGTACTCATGGTGCTGGGTGCTCTGTACTCAGGGGACTGGGTGCTCAGTGCTCAGGGTGCTGGGTGGTCAGTGCTCAGGGCGCTAGGTGCTCAGTGCTCAGGGTGCTGGGTGCTCAGTGCTCGGGGTGCTGGGTGCTCAGTCCTCAGGGTTCTCAGTGCTCAGGGTGCTGGGTGCTCAGTACTCAGGGTGCTTTGTGCTCAGTACTCAGGGGGCTGGGTGCTCAGTGCTCAGGGTGCTGGGTGCTCAGTGCTCAGGGCGCTGGGTGCTCAGTGCTCGGGGTGCTGGGTGCTCAGTGCTCAGGGTGCTGGGTGCTCAGTGCTCAGTGCTCAGGGTGCTGGGTGCTTAGTGCTCAGTGCTCAGGGTGCTGGGTGCTCAGTACTCAGGGTGCTGGGTGCTCAGTACTCAGGGTACTGGGTGCTCAGTTCTCAGGGTGCTGGGTGCTCATTACTCTGGGTGTTGGGTGCTCAGTACTCAGGGTGCTGGGTGCTCAGTGCTCGGGGTGCTGGGTGCTCAGTGCTCAGGGTGCTGGGTGCTCAGTGCTCAGGGTGCTGGGTGCTCAGTGCTCGGGGTGCTGGGTGCTCAGTGCTCGGTGTCCTCGGTGGTCAGTGCTCGGGGTGGTGGGTGCTCAGTACTCGGGGAGCTCAGTGCTCAGTACTCAGGGTGCTGGGTGCTCAGTGCTCAGGGTGCTGGCTGCTCAGTGCTCGGGGTGCTGGGTGCTCGGTGCTCAGGTTGCTGGGTGTTCAGTACTCGGGGTGCTGGGTGCTCAGTACTCAGGGTGCTGGGTGCTCATTGCTCGGTGTGCGGGGTCCTCAGTGCTACGGGTGCTGGGTGCTCAGTGCTCGGGGTGCTGGGTGCTCAGTGCTCGGGGTGCTGGGTGCTCATTGCTCGGGGTGCTCGGTGCTCAGTACTCAGGGTGCTGGGTGCTCAGTGCTCAGGGTGCTCGGTGCTCAGTACTCAGGGTGCTGGGTGCTCAGTGCTCAGTGTGCTCAGTGCTCAGTACGTTGGGTGCTCAGTACTCAGGGTGTTGGGTGCTCAGTGCTCAGGGTGATCGGTGCTCAGTACTCAGGGTGCTCAGTACTCAGGGTGCTGGGTGCTCAGGGCGCGGGGTGCTGGGAGCTCAGTACTCAGGGTGCTGGGTGCTCAGTGCTCGGTGTGCTGGGTGCTGAGTGCTCAGGGTGCTGGGTGCTCAGTACTCGGGGTGCTCGGTGCTCAGTACTCAGGGTGCTGGGTGCTCAGTACTCAGGGTGCTGGGTGCTCAGTGATCAGGGTGCTCTCTGCTCAGTACTCAGGGTGCTGGGTGCTCAGTGCTCAGGGTGCTGGGTGCTCAGTACTCAGGGTGCTGGGTGCTCAGTGCTCATGGTGATCGGTGCTCAGTCCTCAGGGTGCTCAGTACTCAGGGTGCTGTGTGCTCAGTGCTCGTGGTGCTGGGTGCTCAGTACTCAGGGTGCTGGGTGCTCAGTGCTCAGGGTGCTGGGTGCTCAGTACTCAGGGTGCTGGGTGCTCAGTACTCTGGGTGCTCAGTGCTCGGGGAGCTCGGTGCTCAGTACTCAGGGTGCTGGGTGCTCAGTACTCAGGGTGCTGGGTGCTGATTCTCGTGGTGATGGGTGCTCAGTGCTCGGGGTGCTGGGTGCTCAGTACTCGGGGTGCTGGGTGCTCAGTGCTCAGCGTGCTGGGTGCTCAGTACTCAGGGTGCTCGGTTCTCAGTACTCAGGGTGCTGGGTGCTCATTCTCGGGGTGCTGGGTGCTCAGTGCTCAGGGTGCTGGGTGCTCAGTGCTCAGGGTCCTCTATGCTCAGTACTCAAGGTGCTCAGTACTCAGCGTGCTTTGTGCTCAGTGCTCAGGGTGCTGGGTGCTCAGTACTCAGGGTGCTGGGTGCTCAGTACTCACGGTGCTGGGTGCTCAGTACTCGGGGTGCTGGGTGCTCATTACTCAGGGTGCTGGGTGCTCAGTACTCACGGTGCTGGGTGCTCAGTACTCGGGGTGCTGGGTGCTCAGTACTCAGGGTGCTGGGTGCTCAGTCCTCAGGGTGCTCAGTGCTCAGGGTGCTGGGTGCTCAGTAATCAGGGTGCTGAGTGCTCAGTACTCAGGGTGCTGGGTGCTCAGTACTCAGGGTGCTGGGTGCTCAGTGCTCGGGGTGTTGGGTGCTCAGTGTTCAGGGTGCTCAGTGCTCATTACTCAGGGTGCTTGGTGCTCAGTACTCAGTGCTCAGGATGCTGGGTGCTCAGTGCTCAGGGTGCTGGGTGCTCAGTGCTCAGGGTGCTCAGTGCTCAGTGCTCAGTACTCAGGGTGCTTGGTGCTCAGTACTCAGGGTGCTGGGTGCTCAGTGCTCGGGGTACCTGGTGCTCAGTGCTCGGGGTGCTTGGTGCTCAGTACTCAGGGTGCTGAGTGCTCAGTGCTCAGGGTGCTGGGTGCTCAGTGCTCAGGGTGCTGGGTGCTCAGTACTCAGGGTGCTGGGTGCTCAGTGCTCAGCGAGCTTGATGCTCAGTACTAAGGGTGCTGGGTGCTCAGTGCTCAGGGTGCTGGGTGCTCAGTGCTCGGGGTGCTGGGTGCTCCGTACTCAGGGTGCTGGGTGCTCAGTACTCGGGGTGCTGGGTGCTCAGTGCTCAGCGTGCTGGGTGCTCAGTACTCAGGGTGCTCGGTGCTCAGTACTCAGGGTGCTGGGTTCTCAGTACTCAGGGTGCTGGGTGCACAGTGCTGGGGTGCTGGGTGCTCAGTGCTCGGGGTCTGGGTGCTCAGTACTCAGGGTGCTGGGTGCTCAGTACTCAGGGTGCTCTGTGCTCAGTGCTCAGGGTGCTGGGTGCTCAGTGCTCTGGGTGCTGGGTGCTCCGTGCTCAGGGTGCTGGGTGCTCAGTGCTCAGGGTGCTGGGTGCTCAGTGATCGGCGTGATGGGTGCTGAGTGCTCAGGGTGCTGGGTGCTCAGTGCTCGGGGTGCTCGGTGCTCAGGGTCCTGGGTGCTCAGTACTCAGGGTGCTGGGTGCTTAGTACTCAGGGTGCTCAGTGCTCAGTACACAGGGTGCTGGGTGCTCAGTGCTCGGGGTGCTGGGTGCTCAGTGCTCAGTACTCAGGGTGCTGGGTGCTCAGTGCTCAGGGTGCTGGGTGCTCAGTACTCCGCGTGCTGGGTGCTCAGTACTCAGGGTGCTGGGTGCTCAGTGCTCAGGGTGCTGGGTGCTCAGTGCTCAGGGTGCTGGGTGCTCAGTGCTCGGGCAGCTCGGTGCTCAGAACTCAGGGTGCTGGGTGCTCAGTACTCAGGGTGCTGGGTGCTCGGTGCTCAGTACACTGGGTGCTCAGTACTCAGGGTGCTGGGTGCTCAGTACTCAGGGTGCTCGGTGCTCAATACTCAGGGTGCTGGGTGCTCAGTTCTCGGGGTGCTGGGTGCTCATTAATCAGGGTGCAGGGTGCTCAGTACTCAGGGTGCTGGTTGCTCAGTGCTCAGGGTGCTGGGTGCTGAGTACTCAGGGTGCTGGGTGCTCAGTACTCAGGGTGCTGGGTTCTCAGTACTCATGGTGCTGGGTGCTCAGTACTCAGGGGACTGGGTGCTCAGTGCTCAGGGTGCTGGGTGCTCAGTGCTCAGGGCGCTAGGTGCTCAGTGCTCGGGGTGCTGGGTGCTCAGTGCTCGGGGTGCTGGTTGCTCAGTACTCAGGGTGCTCAGTGCTCAGTACTCGGGTTGCTTGGTGCTCAGTACTCAGGGTGCTCAGTGCTCAGTACTCGGGGTGCTGGGTGCTCAGTGCTCAGGGTGCTCAGTGCTCAGTGCTCCGGGTGCTGTGTGCTCAGTGCTCGGGGCGCTGGGTGCTCAGTGCTCAGGGTGCTGGGTGCTCAGTACTCGGGGTGCTGGGTGCTCAGTGCTCAGGGTGCTCATTGCTCAGTACTCAGTGCTCAGGGTGCTCAGTGCTCAGTGCTCAGGGTGCTGGGTGTTCAGTACTCAGGGTGCTGGGTGCTCAGTACTCATGGTGCTGGGTGCTCAGTGCTCAGGGTGCTGGGTGCTCAGTACTCTGGGTGTTGGGTGTTCAGTACTCAGGGTGCTTTGTGCTCCGTGCTCGGGGTGCTGGGTGCTCAGTGCTCAGGGTGCTGGGTGCTCAGTGCTCAGGGTGCTGGGTGCTCAGTGCTCAGGGTGCTGGGTGCTCAGTGCTCGGGGTGCTGGGTGCTCAGTACTCAGCGTGCTGCGTGCTCAGTACTCAGGGTGCTGGGTGCTCAGTGCTCAGGGTGCTGGGTGCTCAGTGCTCGGGGTGCTGGGTGCTCAGTGCTCAGGGTGATCGGTGCTCAGTACTCAGGGTGCTGGGTGCTCAGTACTCAGGGAACTAGGTGCTCAGTCCTCAGGGTGCTCAGTGCTCAGGGTGCTGGGTGCTCAGTGCTCGGGTGCTTGGTGCTCAGTACTCAGGGTGCTGAGTGCTCAGTACTCAGGGTGCTGGGTGCTCAGTACTCATGGTGCTGGGTGCTCAGTGCTCGGGGTGCTGGGTGCTCAGTACTCAGCGTGCTGCGTGCTCAGTACTCAGGGTGCTGGGTGCTCAATACTCAGTGCTCGGGGTCCTGGGTGCTGAGTGCTCAGGGTGCTGGGTGCTCAGTGCTCTGGGTGCTGGGTGCTGAGTACTCAGGGTGCTGGGTGCTCAGTACTCAGGGTGCTGGGTGCTCAGTACTCAGGGTGCTGGATGCTCAGTGCTCAGGGTGCTGGATCCTCAGTACTCAGGGTGCTGGGTGCTCAGGACTCAGGTTGCTGGGTGCTCAGTGCTCAGGGTCCTGGGTGCTCAGTGCTCAGGGTGCTGGGTGCTCAGTACTCAGGGTGCTGGGTGCACAGTGCTCAGGGTGATCGGTGCTCAGTACTCAGTGTGCTCAGTACTCAGGGTGCTGGGTGCTCAGTGCTCAGGGTGCTGGGTGCTCAGTACTCAGGGTGCTGGGTGCTCAGTGCTCGGGGTGCTGGGTGCTCAGTGCTCAGGGTGATCGGTGCTCAGTACTCAGGGTGCTGGGTGCTCAGTGCTCAGGGTGCTGGGTGCTCAGTCCTTAGGGTGCTCAGTGCTCAGGGTGCTGGGTTCTCAGTGCTCGGGGTGCTCGGTGCTCAGTACACAGGGGGCTGAGTGCTCAGTACTCAGGGTGCTGGGTTCTCAGTACTCATGGTGCTGGGTGCTCAGTACTCAGGGGACTGGGTGCTCAGTGCTCAGGGTGCTGGGTGGTCAGTGCTCAGGGCGCTAGGTGCTCAGTGCTCAGGGTGCTGGGTGCTCAGTGCTCGGGGTGCTGGGTGCTCAGTCCTCAGGGTTCTCAGTGCTCAGGGTGCTGGGTGCTCAGTACTCAGGGTGCTTTGTGCTCAGTACTCAGGGGGCTGGGTGCTCAGTGCTCAGGGTGCTGGGTGCTCAGTGCTCAGGGCGCTGGGTGCTCAGTGCTCGGGGTGCTGGGTGCTCAGTGCTCAGGGTGCTGGGTGCTCAGTGCTCAGTGCTCAGGGTGCTGGGTGCTCAGTGCTCAGTGCTCAGGGTGCTGGGTGCTCAGTACTCAGGGTGCTGGGTGCTCAGTACTCAGGGTACTGGGTGCTCAGTTCTCAGGGTGCTGGGTGCTCATTACTCTGGGTGTTGGGTGCTCAGTACTCAGGGTGCTGGGTGCTCAGTGCTCGGGGTGCTGGGTGCTCAGTGCTCAGGGTGCTGGGTGCTCAGTGCTCAGGGTGCTGGGTGCTCAGTACTCTGGGTGCTCGGTGCTCAGTACTCGGGGTGCTCGGTGCTCAGTACTCAAGGTGCTGGGTTCTCAGTGCTCAGGGTGCTGTGTGCTCAGTACTCAGGGTGCTCAGTGCTCAGTCCTCGGGGTGCTGGGTGCTCAGTACTCAGGGTGGTCAGTGCTCAGTACTCGGGGTGCTGGGTGCTCAGTGCTCAGTGTGCTCAGTGCTCAGTGGTCGGGGTGCTGGGTGCTCAGTGCTCGGGGCGCTGGGTGCTCAGTGCTCGGGGTGCTGTGTGCTCAGTACTCAGGGTGCTGTGTGCTCAGTGCTCTGTACTCTGCGTGCTGGGTGCTCAGTGCTCAGAGTGTTGGGTGCTCAGTACTCAGGGTGCTGGGTGCTCAGTGCTCAGTGCTCAAGGTGCTCAGTGCTCAGGGTGCTCAGTGCTCAGGGTGCTGTGTGCTCAGTACTCAGGGTGCTGGGTGCTCAGTGCTAAGTGCTCAGGGTGCTGGGTGCTCAGTGCTCGGGGTGCTGGGTGCTCAGTACTCAGCGTGCTGCGTGCTCAGTACTCAAGGTGCTGGGTGCTCAATACTCAGTGCTCGGGGTCCTGGGTGCTGAATGCTCAGGGTGCTGGGTGCTCAGTGCTCTGGGTGCTGGGTGCTGAGTACTCAGGGTGCTGGGTGCTCAGTACTCAGGGTGCTGGGTGCTCAGTACTCAGGGTGCTGGGTGCTCAGTGCTCAGGGTGCTGGATCCTCAGTACTCAGGGTGCTGGGTGCTCAGTGCTCGGGGTGCTGGGTGCTCATTGCTCGGGGTGCTCGGTGCTCAGTACTCAGGGTGCTGGGTGCTCAGTGCTCAGGGTGCTCGGTGCTCAGTACTCAGGGTGCTGGGTGCTCAGTGCTCAGTGTGCTCAGTGCTCAGTACGTTGGGTGCTCAGTACTCAGGGTGTTGGGTGCTCAGTGCTCAGGGTGATCGGTGCTCAGTACTCAGGGTGCTCAGTACTCAGGGTGCTGGGTGCTCAGGGCGCGGGGTGCTGGGAGCTCAGTACTCAGGGTGCTGGGTGCTCAGTGCTCGGTGTGCTGGGTGCTGAGTGCTCAGGGTGCTGGGTGCTCAGTACTCGGGGTGCTCGGTGCTCAGTACTCAGGGTGCTGGGTGCTCAGTACTCAGGGTGCTGGGTGCTCAGTGATCAGGGTGCTCTCTGCTCAGTACTCAGGGTGCTGGGTGCTCAGTGCTCAGGGTGCTGGGTGCTCAGTACTCAGGGTGCTGGGTGCTCAGTGCTCATGGTGATCGGTGCTCAGTCCTCAGGGTGCTCAGTACTCAGGGTGCTGTGTGCTCAGTGCTCGTGGTGCTGGGTGCTCAGTACTCAGGGTGCTGGGTGCTCAGTGCTCAGGGTGCTGGGTGCTCAGTACTCAGGGTGCTGGGTGCTCAGTACTCTGGGTGCTCAGTGCTCGGGGAGCTCGGTGCTCAGTACTCAGGGTGCTGGGTGCTCAGTACTCAGGGTGCTGGGTGCTGATTCTCGTGGTGATGGGTGCTCAGTGCTCGGGGTGCTGGGTGCTCAGTACTCGGGGTGCTGGGTGCTCAGTGCTCAGCGTGCTGGGTGCTCAGTACTCAGGGTGCTCGGTTCTCAGTACTCAGGGTGCTGGGTGCTCATTCTCGGGGTGCTGGGTGCTCAGTGCTCAGGGTGCTGGGTGCTCAGTGCTCAGGGTCCTCTATGCTCAGTACTCAAGGTGCTCAGTACTCAGCGTGCTTTGTGCTCAGTGCTCAGGGTGCTGGGTGCTCAGTACTCAGGGTGCTGGGTGCTCAGTACTCACGGTGCTGGGTGCTCAGTACTCGGGGTGCTGGGTGCTCATTACTCAGGGTGCTGGGTGCTCAGTACTCACGGTGCTGGGTGCTCAGTACTCGGGGTGCTGGGTGCTCAGTACTCAGGGTGCTGGGTGCTCAGTCCTCAGGGTGCTCAGTGCTCAGGGTGCTGGGTGCTCAGTAATCAGGGTGCTGAGTGCTCAGTACTCAGGGTGCTGGGTGCTCAGTACTCAGGGTGCTGGGTGCTCAGTGCTCGGGGTGTTGGGTGCTCAGTGTTCAGGGTGCTCAGTGCTCATTACTCAGGGTGCTTGGTGCTCAGTACTCAGTGCTCAGGATGCTGGGTGCTCAGTGCTCAGGGTGCTGGGTGCTCAGTGCTCAGGGTGCTCAGTGCTCAGTGCTCAGTACTCAGGGTGCTTGGTGCTCAGTACTCAGGGTGCTGGGTGCTCAGTGCTCGGGGTACCTGGTGCTCAGTGCTCGGGGTGCTTGGTGCTCAGTACTCAGGGTGCTGAGTGCTCAGTGCTCAGGGTGCTGGGTGCTCAGTGCTCAGGGTGCTGGGTGCTCAGTACTCAGGGTGCTGGGTGCTCAGTGCTCAGCGAGCTTGATGCTCAGTACTAAGGGTGCTGGGTGCTCAGTGCTCAGGGTGCTGGGTGCTCAGTGCTCGGGGTGCTGGGTGCTCCGTACTCAGGGTGCTGGGTGCTCAGTACTCGGGGTGCTGGGTGCTCAGTGCTCAGCGTGCTGGGTGCTCAGTACTCAGGGTGCTCGGTGCTCAGTACTCAGGGTGCTGGGTTCTCAGTACTCAGGGTGCTGGGTGCACAGTGCTGGGGTGCTGGGTGCTCAGTGCTCGGGGTCTGGGTGCTCAGTACTCAGGGTGCTGGGTGCTCAGTACTCAGGGTGCTCTGTGCTCAGTGCTCAGGGTGCTGGGTGCTCAGTGCTCTGGGTGCTGGGTGCTCCGTGCTCAGGGTGCTGGGTGCTCAGTGCTCAGGGTGCTGGGTGCTCAGTGATCGGCGTGATGGGTGCTGAGTGCTCAGGGTGCTGGGTGCTCAGTGCTCGGGGTGCTCGGTGCTCAGGGTCCTGGGTGCTCAGTACTCAGGGTGCTGGGTGCTTAGTACTCAGGGTGCTCAGTGCTCAGTACACAGGGTGCTGGGTGCTCAGTGCTCGGGGTGCTGGGTGCTCAGTGCTCAGTACTCAGGGTGCTGGGTGCTCAGTGCTCAGGGTGCTGGGTGCTCAGTACTCCGCGTGCTGGGTGCTCAGTACTCAGGGTGCTGGGTGCTCAGTGCTCAGGGTGCTGGGTGCTCAGTGCTCAGGGTGCTGGGTGCTCAGTGCTCGGGCAGCTCGGTGCTCAGAACTCAGGGTGCTGGGTGCTCAGTACTCAGGGTGCTGGGTGCTCGGTGCTCAGTACACTGGGTGCTCAGTACTCAGGGTGCTGGGTGCTCAGTACTCAGGGTGCTCGGTGCTCAATACTCAGGGTGCTGGGTGCTCAGTTCTCGGGGTGCTGGGTGCTCATTAATCAGGGTGCTGGGTGATCAGTACTCAGGGTGCTCAGTGCTTGGGGTGCTGGGTGCTCAGTTCTCAGGGTGCTCAGTGCTTGGGGTGCAGGGTGCTCAGTACTCAGGGTGCTGGTTGCTCAGTGCTCAGGGTGCTGGGTTCTGAGTACTCAGGGTGCTGGGTGCTCAGTACTCAGGGTGCTGGGTTCTCAGTACTCATGGTGCTGGGTGCTCAGTACTCAGGGGACTGGGTGCTCAGTGCTCAGGGTGCTGGGTGCTCAGTGCTCAGGGCGCTAGGTGCTCAGTGCTCGGGGTGCTGGGTGCTCAGTGCTCGGGGTGCTGGTTGCTCAGTACTCAGGGTGCTCAGTGCTCAGTACTCGGGTTGCTTGGTGCTCAGTACTCAGGGTGCTCAGTGCTCAGTACTCGGGGTGCTGGGTGCTCAGTGCTCAGGGTGCTCAGTGCTCAGTGCTCCGGGTGCTGTGTGCTCAGTGCTCGGGGCGCTGGGTGCTCAGTGCTCAGGGTGCTGGGTGCTCAGTACTCGGGGTGCTGGGTGCTCAGTGCTCAGGGTGCTCATTGCTCAGTACTCAGTGCTCAGGGTGCTCAGTGCTCAGTGCTCAGGGTGCTGGGTGTTCAGTACTCAGGGTGCTGGGTGCTCAGTACTCATGGTGCTGGGTGCTCAGTGCTCAGGGTGCTGGGTGCTCAGTACTCTGGGTGTTGGGTGTTCAGTACTCAGGGTGCTTTGTGCTCCGTGCTCGGGGTGCTGGGTGCTCAGTGCTCAGGGTGCTGGGTGCTCAGTGCTCAGGGTGCTGGGTGCTCAGTGCTCAGGGTGCTGGGTGCTCAGTGCTCGGGGTGCTGGGTGCTCAGTACTCAGCGTGCTGCGTGCTCAGTACTCAGGGTGCTGGGTGCTCAGTGCTCAGGGTGCTGGGTGCTCAGTGCTCGGGGTGCTGGGTGCTCAGTGCTCAGGGTGATCGGTGCTCAGTACTCAGGGTGCTGGGTGCTCAGTACTCAGGGAACTAGGTGCTCAGTCCTCAGGGTGCTCAGTGCTCAGGGTGCTGGGTGCTCAGTGCTCGGGTGCTTGGTGCTCAGTACTCAGGGTGCTGAGTGCTCAGTACTCAGGGTGCTGGGTGCTCAGTACTCATGGTGCTGGGTGCTCAGTGCTCGGGGTGCTGGGTGCTCAGTACTCAGCGTGCTGCGTGCTCAGTACTCAGGGTGCTGGGTGCTCAATACTCAGTGCTCAGGGTCCTGGGTGCTGAGTGCTCAGGGTGCTGGGTGCTCAGTGCTCTGGGTGCTGGGTGCTGAGTACTCAGGGTGCTGGGTGCTCAGTACTCAGGGTGCTGGGTGCTCAGTACTCAGGGTGCTGGGTGCTCAGTGCTCAGGGTGCTGGATCCTCAGTACTCAGGGTGCTGGGTGCTCAGGACTCAGGTTGCTGGGTGCTCAGTGCTCAGGGTCCTGGGTGCTCAGTGCTCAGGGTGCTGGGTGCTCAGTACTCAGGGTGCTGGGTGCACAGTGCTCAGGGTGATCGGTGCTCAGTACTCAGTGTGCTCAGTACTCAGGGTGCTGGGTGCTCAGTGCTCAGGGTGCTGGGTGCTCAGTACTCAGGGTGCTGGGTGCTCAGTGCTCGGGGTGCTGGGTGCTCAGTGCTCAGGGTGATCGGTGCTCAGTACTCAGGGTGCTGGGTGCTCAGTGCTCAGGGTGCTGGGTGCTCAGTCCTTAGGGTGCTCAGTGCTCAGGGTGCTGGGTTCTCAGTGCTCGGGGTGCTCGGTGCTCAGTACACAGGGGGCTGAGTGCTCAGTACTCAGGGTGCTGGGTTCTCAGTACTCATGGTGCTGGGTGCTCAGTACTCAGGGGACTGGGTGCTCAGTGCTCAGGGTGCTGGGTGGTCAGTGCTCAGGGCGCTAGGTGCTCAGTGCTCAGGGTGCTGGGTGCTCAGTACTCGGGGTGCTGGGTGCTCAGTCCTCAGGGTTCTCAGTGCTCAGGGTGCTGGGTGCTCAGTACTCAGGGTGCTTTGTGCTCAGTACTCAGGGGGCTGGGTGCTCAGTGCTCAGGGTGCTGGGTGCTCAGTGCTCAGGGCGCTGGGTGCTCAGTGCTCGGGGTGCTGGGTGCTCAGTGCTCAGGGTGCTGGGTGCTCAGTGCTCAGTGCTCAGGGTGCTGGGTGCTCAGTGCTCAGTGCTCAGGGTGCTGGGTGCTCAGTACTCAGGGTGCTGGGTGCTCAGTACTCAGGGTACTGGGTGCTCAGTTCTCAGGGTGCTGGGTGCTCATTACTCTGGGTGTTGGGTGCTCAGTACACAGGGTGCTGGGTGCTCAGTGCTCGGGGTGCTGGGTGCTCAGTGCTCAGGGTGCTGGGTGCTCAGTGCTCAGGGTGCTGGGTGCTCAGTACTCTGGGTGCTCGGTGCTCAGTACTCGGGGTGCTCGGTGCTCAGTACTCAAGGTGCTGGGTTCTCAGTGCTCAGGGTGCTGTGTGCTCAGTACTCAGGGTGCTCAGTGCTCAGTCCTCGGGGTGCTGGGTGCTCAGTACTCAGGGTGGTCAGTGCTCAGTACTCGGGGTGCTGGGTGCTCAGTGCTCAGTGTGCTCAGTGCTCAGTGGTCGGGGTGCTGGGTGCTCAGTGCTCGGGGCGCTGGGTGCTCAGTGCTCGGGGTGCTGTGTGCTCAGTACTCAGGGTGCTGTGTGCTCAGTGCTCAGTACTCTGCGTGCTGGGTGCTCAGTGCTCAGAGTGTTGGGTGCTCAGTACTCAGGGTGCTGGGTGCTCAGTGCTCAGTGCTCAAGGTGCTCAGTGCTCAGGGTGCTCAGTGCTCAGGGTGCTGTGTGCTCAGTACTCAGGGTGCTGGGTGCTCAGTGCTAAGTGCTCAGGGTGCTGGGTGCTCAGTGCTCGGGGTGCTGGGTGCTCAGTACTCAGCGTGCTGCGTGCTCAGTACTCAAGGTGCTGGGTGCTCAATACTCAGTGCTCGGGGTCCTGGGTGCTGAATGCTCAGGGTGCTGGGTGCTCAGTGCTCTGGGTGCTGGGTGCTGAGTACTCAGGGTGCTGGGTGCTCAGTACTCAGGGTGCTGGGTGCTCAGTACTCAGGGTGCTGGGTGCTCAGTGCTCAGGGTGCTGGATCCTCAGTACTCAGGGTGCTGGGTGCTCAGTACTCAGGTTGCTGGGTGCTCAGTGCTCAGGGTCCTGGGTGCTCAGTGCTCAGGGTGCTGGGTGCTCAGTACTCAGGGTGCTGGGTGCACAGTGCTCAGGGTGATCGGTGCTCAGTACTCAGTGTGCTCAGTACTCAGGGTGCTGGGTGCTCAGTGCTCAGGGTGCTGGGTGCTCAGTACTCAGGGTGCTGGGTGCTCAGTGCTCGGGGTGCTGGGTGCTCAGTGCTCAGGGTGATCGGTGCTCAGTACTCAGGGTGCTGGGTGCTCAGTGCTCAGGGTGCTGGGTGCTCAGTCCTTAGGGTGCTCAGTGCTCAGGGTGCTGGGTGCTCAGTGCTCGGGGTGCTCGGTGCTCAGTACACAGGGGGCTGAGTGCTCAGTACTCAGGGTGCTGGGTTCTCAGTACTCATGGTGCTGGGTGCTCAGTACTCAGGGGACTGGGTGCTCAGTGCTCAGGGTGCTGGGTGGTCAGTGCTCAGGGCACTAGGTGCTCAGTGCTCAGGGTGCTGGGTGCTCAGTGCTCGGGGTGCTGGGTGCTCAGTCCTCAGGGTTCTCAGTGCTCAGGGTGCTGGGTGCTCAGTACTCAGGGTGCTGGGTGCTCAGTACTCAGGGGGCTGGGTGCTCAGTGCTCAGGGTGCTGGGTGCTCAGTGCTCAGGGCGCTGTGTGCTCAGTGCTCGGGGTGCTGGGTGCTCAGTGCTCAGGGTGCTGGGTGCTCAGTGCTCAGTGCTCAGGGTGCTGGGTGCTCAGTGCTCAGTGCTCAGGGTGCTGGGTGCTCAGTACTCAGGGTGCTGGGTGCTCAGTACTCAGGGTACTGGGTGCTCAGTGCTCGGGGTGCTGGGTGCTCAGTGCTCAGGGTGCTGGGTGCTCAGTGCTCAGTGCTCAGGGTGCTGGGTGCTCAGTGCTCAGTGCTCAGGGTGCTGGGTGCTCAGTACTCAGGGTGCTGGGTGCTCAGTTCTCAGGGTGCTGGGTGCTCATTACTCTGGGTGTTGGGTGCTCAGTACTCAGGGTGCTGGGTGCTCAGTGCTCGGGGTGCTGGGTGCTCAGTGCTCAGGGTGCTGGGTGCTCAGTGCTCAGGGTGCTGGGTGCTCAGTACTCTGGGTGCTCGGTGCTCAGTACTCGGGGTGCTCGGTGCTCAGTACTCAAGGTGCTGGGTTCTCAGTGCTCAGGGTGCTGGGTGCTCAGTACTCAGGGTGCTGAGTGCTCAGTGCTCAGGGTGCTGGGTGCTCAGTGCTCAGGGTGCTGGGTGCTCAGTACTCAGGGTGCTGGGTGCTCAGTGCTCAGCGAGCTTGATGCTCAGTACTAAGGGTGCTGGGTGCTCAGTGCTCAGGGTGCTGGGTGCTCAGTGCTCGGGGTGCTGGGTGCTCCGTACTCAGGGTGCTGGGTGCTCAGTACTCGGGGTGCTGGGTGCTCAGTGCTCAGCGTGCTGGGTGCTCAGTACTCAGGGTGCTCGGTGCTCAGTACTCAGGGTGCTGGGTTCTCAGTACTCAGGGTGCTGGGTGCACAGTGCTAGGGGTGCTGGGTGCTCAGTGCTCGGGGTCTGGGTGCTCAGTACTCAGGGTGCTGGGTGCTCAGTACTCAGGGTGCTCTGTGCTCAGTGCTCAGGGTGCTGGGTGCTCAGTGCTCTGGGTGCTGGGTGCTCCGTGCTCAGGGTGCTGGGTGCTCAGTGCTCAGGGTGCTGGGTGCTCAGTGATCGGCGTGATGGGTGCTGAGTGCTCAGGGTGCTGGGTGCTCAGTGCTCGGGGTGCTCGGTGCTCAGGGTCCTGGGTGCTCAGTACTCAGGGTGCTGGGTGCTTAGTACTCAGGGTGCTCAGTGCTCAGTACACAGGGTGCTGGGTGCTCAGTGCTCGGGGTGCTGGGTGCTCAGTGCTCAGTACTCAGGGTGCTGGGTGCTCAGTGCTCAGGGTGCTGGGTGCTCAGTACTCCGCGTGCTGGGTGCTCAGTACTCAGGGTGCTGGGTGCTCAGTGCTCAGGGTGCTCTGTGCTCAGTGCTCAGGGTGCTGGGTGCTCAGTGCTCGGGCAGCTCGGTGCTCAGAACTCAGGGTGCTGGGTGCTCAGTACTCAGGGTGCTGGGTGCTCGGTGCTCAGTACACTGGGTGCTCAGTACTCAGGGTGCTGGGTGCTCAGTACTCAGGGTGCTCGGTGCTCAATACTCAGGGTGCTGGGTGCTCAGTTCTCGGGGTGCTGGGTGCTCATTAATCAGGGTGCTGGGTGATCAGTACTCAGGGTGCTCAGTGCTTGGGGTGCTGGGTGCTCAGTTCTCAGGGTGCTCAGTGCTTGGGGTGCAGGGTGCTCAGTACTCAGGGTGCTGGTTGCTCAGTGCTCAGGGTGCTGGGTGCTGAGTACTCAGGGTGCTGGGTGCTCAGTACTCAGGGTGCTGGGTTCTCAGTACTCATGGTGCTGGGTGCTCAGTACTCAGGGGACTGGGTGCTCAGTGCTCAGGGTGCTGGGTGCTCAGTGCTCAGGGCGCTAGGTGCTCAGTGCTCGGGGTGCTGGGTGCTCAGTGCTCGGGGTGCTGGTTGCTCAGTACTCAGGGTGCTCAGTGCTCAGTACTCGGGTTGCTTGGTGCTCAGTACTCAGGGTGCTCAGTGCTCAGTACTCGGGGTGCTGGGTGCTCAGTGCTCAGGGTGCTCAGTGCTCAGTGCTCCGGGTGCTGTGTGCTCAGTGCTCGGGGCGCTGGGTGCTCAGTGCTCAGGGTGCTGGGTGCTCAGTACTCGGGGTGCTGGGTGCTCAGTGCTCAGGGTGCTCATTGCTCAGTACTCAGTGCTCAGGGTGCTCAGTGCTCAGTGCTCAGGGTGCTGGGTGTTCAGTACTCAGGGTGCTGGGTGCTCAGTACTCATGGTGCTGGGTGCTCAGTGCTCAGGGTGCTGGGTGCTCAGTACTCTGGGTGTTGGGTGTTCAGTACTCAGGGTGCTTTGTGCTCCGTGCTCGGGGTGCTGGGTGCTCAGTGCTCAGGGTGCTGGGTGCTCAGTGCTCAGGGTGCTGGGTGCTCAGTGCTCAGGGTGCTGGGTGCTCAGTGCTCGGGGTGCTGGGTGCTCAGTACTCAGCGTGCTGCGTGCTCAGTACTCAGGGTGCTGGGTGCTCAGTGCTCAGGGTGCTGGGTGCTCAGTGCTCGGGGTGCTGGGTGCTCAGTGCTCAGGGTGATCGGTGCTCAGTACTCAGGGTGCTGGGTGCTCAGTACTCAGGGAACTAGGTGCTCAGTCCTCAGGGTGCTCAGTGCTCAGGGTGCTGGGTGCTCAGTGCTCGGGTGCTTGGTGCTCAGTACTCAGGGTGCTGAGTGCTCAGTACTCAGGGTGCTGGGTGCTCAGTACTCATGGTGCTGGGTGCTCAGTGCTCGGGGTGCTGGGTGCTCAGTACTCAGCGTGCTGCGTGCTCAGTACTCAGGGTGCTGGGTGCTCAATACTCAGTGCTCGGGGTCCTGGGTGCTGAGTGCTCAGGGTGCTGGGTGCTCAGTGCTCTGGGTGCTGGGTGCTGAGTACTCAGGGTGCTGGGTGCTCAGTACTCAGGGTGCTGGGTGCTCAGTACTCAGGGTGCTGGGTGCTCAGTGCTCAGGGTGCTGGATCCTCAGTACTCAGGGTGCTGGGTGCTCAGGACTCAGGTTGCTGGGTGCTCAGTGCTCAGGGTCCTGGGTGCTCAGTGCTCAGGGTGCTGGGTGCTCAGTACTCAGGGTGCTGGGTGCACAGTGCTCAGGGTGATCGGTGCTCAGTACTCAGTGTGCTCAGTACTCAGGGTGCTGGGTGCTCAGTGCTCAGGGTGCTGGGTGCTCAGTACTCAGGGTGCTGGGTGCTCAGTGCTCGGGGTGCTGGGTGCTCAGTGCTCAGGGTGATCGGTGCTCAGTACTCAGGGTGCTGGGTGCTCAGTGCTCAGGGTGCTGGGTGCTCAGTCCTTAGGGTGCTCAGTGCTCAGGGTGCTGGGTTCTCAGTGCTCGGGGTGCTCGGTGCTCAGTACACAGGGGGCTGAGTGCTCAGTACTCAGGGTGCTGGGTTCTCAGTACTCATGGTGCTGGGTGCTCAGTACTCAGGGGACTGGGTGCTCAGTGCTCAGGGTGCTGGGTGGTCAGTGCTCAGGGCGCTAGGTGCTCAGTGCTCAGGGTGCTGGGTGCTCAGTGCTCGGGGTGCTGGGTGCTCAGTCCTCAGGGTTCTCAGTGCTCAGGGTGCTGGGTGCTCAGTACTCAGGGTGCTTTGTGCTCAGTACTCAGGGGGCTGGGTGCTCAGTGCTCAGGGTGCTGGGTGCTCAGTGCTCAGGGCGCTGGGTGCTCAGTGCTCGGGGTGCTGGGTGCTCAGTGCTCAGGGTGCTGGGTGCTCAGTGCTCAGTGCTCAGGGTGCTGGGTGCTCAGTGCTCAGTGCTCAGGGTGCTGGGTGCTCAGTACTCAGGGTGCTGGGTGCTCAGTACTCAGGGTACTGGGTGCTCAGTTCTCAGGGTGCTGGGTGCTCATTACTCTGGGTGTTGGGTGCTCAGTACTCAGGGTGCTGGGTGCTCAGTGCTCGGGGTGCTGGGTGCTCAGTGCTCAGGGTGCTGGGTGCTCAGTGCTCAGGGTGCTGGGTGCTCAGTACTCTGGGTGCTCGGTGCTCAGTACTCGGGGTGCTCGGTGCTCAGTACTCAAGGTGCTGGGTTCTCAGTGCTCAGGGTGCTGTGTGCTCAGTACTCAGGGTGCTCAGTGCTCAGTCCTCGGGGTGCTGGGTGCTCAGTACTCAGGGTGGTCAGTGCTCAGTACTCGGGGTGCTGGGTGCTCAGTGCTCAGTGTGCTCAGTGCTCAGTGGTCGGGGTGCTGGGTGCTCAGTGCTCGGGGCGCTGGGTGCTCAGTGCTCGGGGTGCTGTGTGCTCAGTACTCAGGGTGCTGTGTGCTCAGTGCTCAGTACTCTGCGTGCTGGGTGCTCAGTGCTCAGAGTGTTGGGTGCTCAGTACTCAGGGTGCTGGGTGCTCAGTGCTCAGTGCTCAAGGTGCTCAGTGCTCAGGGTGCTCAGTGCTCAGGGTGCTGTGTGCTCAGTACTCGGGGTGCTGGGTGCTCAGTGCTAAGTGCTCAGGGTGCTGGGTGCTCAGTGCTCGGGGTGCTGGGTGCTCAGTACTCAGCGTGCTGCGTGCTCAGTACTCAAGGTGCTGGGTGCTCAATACTCAGTGCTCGGGGTCCTGGGTGCTGAATGCTCAGGGTGCTGGGTGCTCAGTGCTCTGGGTGCTGGGTGCTGAGTACTCAGGGTGCTGGGTGCTCAGTACTCAGGGTGCTGGGTGCTCAGTACTCAGGGTGCTGGGTGCTCAGTGCTCAGGGTGCTGGATCCTCAGTACTCAGGGTGCTGGGTGCTCAGTACTCAGGTTGCTGGGTGCTCAGTGCTCAGGGTCCTGGGTGCTCAGTGCTCAGGGTGCTGGGTGCTCAGTACTCAGGGTGCTGGGTGCACAGTGCTCAGGGTGATCGGTGCTCAGTACTCAGTGTGCTCAGTACTCAGGGTGCTGGGTGCTCAGTGCTCAGGGTGCTGGGTGCTCAGTACTCAGGGTGCTGGGTGCTCAGTGCTCGGGGTGCTGGGTGCTCAGTGCTCAGGGTGATCGGTGCTCAGTACTCAGGGTGCTGGGTGCTCAGTGCTCAGGGTGCTGGGTGCTCAGTCCTTAGGGTGCTCAGTGCTCAGGGTGCTGGGTGCTCAGTGCTCGGGGTGCTCGGTGCTCAGTACACAGGGGGCTGAGTGCTCAGTACTCAGGGTGCTGGGTTCTCAGTACTCATGGTGCTGGGTGCTCAGTACTCAGGGGACTGGGTGCTCAGTGCTCAGGGTGCTGGGTGGTCAGTGCTCAGGGCACTAGGTGCTCAGTGCTCAGGGTGCTGGGTGCTCAGTGCTCGGGGTGCTGGGTGCTCAGTCCTCAGGGTTCTCAGTGCTCAGGGTGCTGGGTGCTCAGTACTCAGGGTGCTGGGTGCTCAGTACTCAGGGGGCTGGGTGCTCAGTGCTCAGGGTGCTGGGTGCTCAGTGCTCAGGGCGCTGTGTGCTCAGTGCTCGGGGTGCTGGGTGCTCAGTGCTCAGGGTGCTGGGTGCTCAGTGCTCAGTGCTCAGGGTGCTGGATGCTCAGTGCTCAGTGCTCAGGGTGCTGGGTGCTCAGTACTCAGGGTGCTGGGTGCTCAGTACTCAGGGTACTGGGTGCTCAGTGCTCGGGGTGCTGGGTGCTCAGTGCTCAGGGTGCTGGGTGCTCAGTGCTCAGTGCTCAGGGTGCTGGGTGCTCAGTGCTCAGTGCTCAGGGTGCTGGGTGCTCAGTACTCAGGGTGCTGGGTGCTCAGTTCTCAGGGTGCTGGGTGCTCATTACTCTGGGTGTTGGGTGCTCAGTACTCAGGGTGCTGGGTGCTCAGTGCTCGGGGTGCTGGGTGCTCAGTGCTCAGGGTGCTGGGTGCTCAGTGCTCAGGGTGCTGGGTGCTCAGTACTCTGGGTGCTCGGTGCTCAGTACTCGGGGTGCTCGGTGCTGAGTACTCAAGGTGCTGGGTTCTCAGTGCTCAGGGTGCTGGGTGCTCAGTACTCAGGGTGCTCAGTGCTCAGTCCTCGGGGTGCTGGGTGCTCAGTACTCAGGGTGGTCAGTGCTCAGTACTCGGGGTGCTGGGAGCTCAGTGCTCAGTGTGCTCAGTGCTCAGTGCTTGGGGTGCTGGGTGCTCAGTGCTCGGGGCACTGGGTGCTCAGTGCTCGGGGTGCTGTGTGCTCAGTACTCAGGGTGCTGTGTGCTCAGTGCTCAGTACTCTGCGTGCTGGGTGCTCAGTGCTCAGAGTGTTGGGTGCTCAGTACTCAGGTTGCTGGGTGCTCAGTGCTCAGTGCTCAAGGTGCTCAGTGCTCAGGGTGCTCAGTGCTCAGGGTGCTGGGTGCTCAGTACTCGGGGTGATGGGTGCTCAGTGCTAAGTGCTCTGGGTGCTGGGTGCTCAGTGCTCGGGGTGCTGGGTGCTCAGTGCTCAGGGTGATCAGTGCTCAGTACTCAGGGTGCTGTGTGCTCAGAGCTCAGGGTGCAGGGTGCTCAGTCCTCAGGGTGCTCAGTACTCAGGATGCTCGGTGCTCAGTGCTCAGTACTCAGGGTGCTCAGTACTCAGGGTGCTGGGTGCTCAGTGCTCGGGATGCTGGGTGCTCAGTACTCAGGGTGCTGGGTGCTCAGTACTCGGGGTGCTGGGTGCTCAGTACTCAGGGTGCTGGGTGCTCAGTGCTCGGGCTGCTGGGTGCTTAGTGCTCAGGGTGATCGGTGCAAAGTGCTCATGGTGCTGGGTGCTCAGTCCTCCGGGTGCTCTGTGCTCAGGGTGCTGGGTGCTCAGTGCTCGGGGTGCTCGGTGCTCAGTACTCAGGGTGCTGAGTGCTCAGTACTCAGGGTGCTGGGTGCTCAGTACTCAGGGTGCTGGGTCCTCAGTGCTCAGGGTGCTGGGTGCTCAGTGCTCAGGGTGCTGGGTGCTCAGTGCTCGGGGTGCTGGGTGCTCAGGGCTGTGGTGCTGGGTGCTCAGTGCTCAGTGCTCAGGGTGCTGGGTGCTCAGTGCTCAGTGCTCAGGGTGCTGGTTGCTCAGTACTCAGGGTGCTGGGTGCTCAGTACTCAGGGTGCTGGGTGCTCAGTGCTCAGGGTGCTCTGTGCTCAGTACTCAGGATGCTGGGTGCTCAGTGCTCGGGGTGCTGCGTGCTCAGTGCTCAGGGTGCTGGGTGCTCAGTGCTCAGGGTGCAGGGTGCTCAGTACTCAGGGTGCGGGGTGCTCAGTGCTCAGGGTGCTCGGTGCTCAGTACTCAAGGTGCTGGGTGCTCAGTGCTCAGGGTGCTGGGTGCTCAGTCCTCGGGGTGCTCCGTGCTCAGTGATCAGGGTGCTGGGTGCTCAGTACTCAGGGTGCTCGGTGCTCAGTACTCAGGGTTCTCAGTGCTCAGTACTCAGGGTGCTGGGTGCTCAGTGCTCAGGGTGCTGGGTGCTCAGTACTCAGAGTGCTCAGTGCTCAGTAATCGGGTTGCTTGCTGCTCAGTACTCAGGGTGCTCAGTGCTCAGTACTCGGGGTGCTGGGTGCTCAGTGCTCAGGGTGCTCAGTGCTCAGTGCTCGGGGTGCTGGGTGCTCAGTGCTCGGGGCGCTGGGTGATCAGTGCTCGGGGTGCTGGGTGCTCAGTACTCGGGGTGCTGGGTGCTCAGTGCTCAGGGTGCTCATTGCCCAGTACTCAGTGCTCAGGGTGCTCAGTGCTCAGTGCTCAGGGTGCTGGGTGTTCAGTACTCAGGGTGCTGGGTGCTCAGTACTCAGGGTGCTGGGTGCTCAGTGCTCAGGGTGCTGGGTGCTCAGTACTCTGGGTGTTGGGTGCTCAGTACTCAGGGTGCTTTGTGCTCCGTGCTCAGGGTGCTGGGTGCTCAGTGCTCAGGGTGCTGGGTGCTCAGTGCTCAGGGTGCTGGGTGCTCAGTACTCAGGGTGCTGGGTGCTTAGTGCTCGAGGTGCTCAGTGCTCAGTACTCAAGGTGCTGGGTGCTCAGTGCTCAGAGTGCTGGGTGCTCAGTCCTCGGGGTGCTCCGTGCTCAGGGTGCTGGGTGCTCAGTGCTCAGGGTGCTGGGTGCTCAGTGCTCGGGGTGCTGGGTGCTGAGTGCTCAGGGTGCTGGGTGCTCAGTGCTCGGGGTGCTCGGTGCTCAGTGCTCAGTGTCCTGGGTGCTCAGTACTCAGGGTGCTGGGTGCTCAGTACCCAGCGTGCTGCGTGCTCAGTACTCAGGGTGCTGGGTGCTCAGTGCTCAGGGTGCTGGGTGCTCAGTGCTCGGGGTGCTGGGTGCTCAGTACTCAGCGTGCTGCATGCTCAGTACTCAGGGTGCTGGGTGCTCAGTGCTCAGGGTGCTGGGTGCTCAGTGCTCGGTGTGCTGGGTCCTCAGTGCTCAGGGTGATCGGAGCTCAGTACTCAGGGTGCTGTGTGCTCAGTACTCAGGGTGCTAGGTGCTCAGTCCTCAGGGTGCTCAGTGCTCAGGGTGCTGGGTGCTCAGTGCTCGGGGTGCTCGGTGCTCAGTACTCAGGGTGCTGAGTGCTCAGTACTCAGGGTGCTGGGTGCTCAGTACTCATGGTGCTGGGTGCTCAGTGCTCGGGGTGCTGGGTGCTCAGTACTCAGCGTGCTGCGTGCTCAGTACTCAGGGTGCTGGGTGCTCAATACTCAGTGCTCGGGGTCCTGGGTGCTGAGTGCTCAGGGTGCTGGGTGCTCAGTGCTCTGTGTGCTGGGTGCTGAGTTCTCAGGGTGCTGGGTGCTCAGTACTCAGGGTGCTGGGTGCTCAGTACTCAGGGTGCTGGGTGCTCAGTGCTCAGGGTGCTGGATCCTCAGTACTCAGGGTGCTGGGTGCTCAGTGCTCAGGGTGATCGGTGCTCAGTACTCAGGGTGCTCAGTACTCAGGGTGCTGGGTGCTCAGTACTCAGGGTGCTGGGTGCTCAGTGCTCAGGGTGATCGGTGCTCAGTACTCAGGGTGCTCAGTACTCAGGGTGCTGGGTGCTCAGTGCTCCGGGTGCTGGGTGCTCAGTACTCAGGGTGCTGGGTGCTCAGTGCTCGGGGTGCTGGGTGCTCAGTGCTCAGGGTGATCGGTGCTCAGGACTCAGGGTGCTGGGTGCTCAGTGCTCAGGGTGCTGTGTGCTCAGTCCTCAGGGTGCTCAGTGCTCAGGGTGCTGGGTGCTCAGTGCTCGGGGTGCTCGGTGCTCAGTACTCAGGGTGCTGAGTGCTCAGTACTCAGGGTGCTGGGTTCTCAGTACTCATGGTGCTGGGTGCTCAGTACTCAGGGGACTGGGTGCTCAGTGCTCAGGGTGCTGGGTGCTCAGTGCTCAGGGCGCTAGGTGCTCAGTGCTCGGGGTGCTGGGTGCTCAGTGCTCGGGGTGCTGGGTGCTCAGTGCTCAGGGTGCTCAGTGCTCAGTGCTCGGGGTGCTGTGTGCTCAGTGCTCGGGGCGCTGGGTGCTCAGTGCTCAGGGTGCTGGGTGCTCAGTACTCGGGGTGCTGGGTGCTCAGTGCTCAGGGTGCTCATTGCTCAGTACTCAGTGCTCAGGGTGCTCAGTGCTCAGTACTCAGGGTGCTGGGTGCTCAGTGCTCAGGGCCCTGGGTGCTCAGTACTCTGGGTGTTGGGTGTTCAGTACTCAGGGTGCTTTGTGCTCCGTGCTCGGGGTGCTGGGTGCTCAGTGCTCAGGGTGCTGGGTGCTCAGTGCTCAGGGTGCTGGGTGCTCAGTTCTCAGGGTGCTGGGTGCTCAGTGCTCGGGGTGCTGGGTGCTCAGTACTCAGCGTGCTGCGTGCTCAGTACTCAGGGTTCTGGGTGCTCAGTGCTCAGGGTGCTGGGTGCTCAGTGCTCGGGGTGCTGGGTGCTCAGTGCTCAGGGTGATCGGTGCTCAGTACTCAGGGTGCTGGGTGCTCAGTACTCAGGGTGCTAGGTGCTCAGTCCTCAGGGTGCTCAGTGCTCAGGGTGCTGGGTGCTCAGTGCTCGGGGTGCTCGGTGCTCAGTACTCAGGGTGCTGAGTGCTCAGTACTCAGGGTGCTGTTTGCTCAGTGCTCGGGGTGCTTGGTGCTCAGTACTCAGGGTGCTGGGTGCTCAATACTCAGTGCTCGGGGTCCTGGGTGCTGAGTGCTCAGGGTGCTGGGTGCTCAGTGCTCTGGGTGCTGGGTGCTGAGTACTCAGGATGCTGGGTGCTCAGTACTCAGGGTGCTGGGTGCTCAGTACTCAGGGTGCTGGGTGCTCAGTGCTCAGGGTGCTGGATCCTCAGTACTCAGGGTGCTGGGTGCTCAGTACTCAGGGTGCTGGGTGCTCAGTGCTCAGGGTCCTGGGTGCTCAGTGCTCAGGATGCTGGGTGCTCAGTACTCAGGGTGCTGGGTGCTCAGTGCTCAGGGTGATCGGTGCTCAGTACTCAGGGTGCTGGGTGCTCAGTACTCAGGGTGATCGGTGCTCAGTACTCAGGGTGCTCAGTACTCAGGGTGCTGGGTGCTCAGTGCTCAGGGTGCTGGGTGCTCAGTACTCAGGGTTCTGGGTGCTCAGTGCTCAGGGTGCTGGGTGCTCAGTACTCAGGGTGCTCAGTGCTCAGGGTGCTGGGTGCTCAGTGCTCAGGGTGATCGGTGCTCAGTACTCAGGGTGCTCAGTACTCAGGGTGCTGGGTGCTCAGTGCTCAGGGTGCTGGGTGCTCAGTACTCAGGGTTCTGGGTGCTCAGTGCTCGGGGTGCTGGGTGCTCAGTGCTCAGGGTGATCGGTGCTCAGTACTCAGGGTGCTGGGTGCTCAGTGCTCAGGGTGCTGGGTGCTCAGTCCTCAGGGTGCTCAGTGCTCAGGGTGCTGGGTGCTCTGTGCTCGGGGTGCTCGGTGCTCAGTACACAGGGGGCTGAGTGCTCAGTACTCAGGGTGCTGGGTTCTCAGTACTCATGGTGCTGGGTGCTCAGTACTCAGGGGACTGGGTGCTCAGTGCTCAGGGTGCTGGGTGCTCAGTGCTCAGGGCGCTAGGTGCTCAGTGCTCGTGGTGCTGGGTGCTCAGTACTCAGGGTGCTCAGTGCTCAGTACTCGGGTTGCTCGGTGCTCAGTACTCAGGGTTCTCAGTGCTCAGGGTGCTGGGTGCTCAGTACTCAGGGTGCTCAGTGCTCAGTCCTCGGGGTGCTGGGTGCTCAGTACTCAGGGTGGTCAGTGCTCAGTACTCGGGGTGCTGGGTGCTCAGTGCTCAGTGTGCTCAGTGCTCAGTGCTCGGGGTGCTGGGTGCTCAGTGCTCGGGGCGCTGGGTGCTCAGTGCTCGGGGTGCTGTGTGCTCAGTACTCAGGGTGCTGTGTGCTCAGTGCTCAGTACTCTGCGTGCTGGGTGCTCAGTGCTCAGAGTGTTGGGTGCTCAGTACTCAGGGTGCTGGGTGCTCAGTGCTCAGTGCTCAAGGTGCTCAGTGCTCAGGGTGCTCAGTGCTCAGGGTGCTGGGTGCTCAGTACTCGGGTTGCTGGGTGCTCAGTGCTCAGTGCTCAGGGTGCTGGGTGCTCAGTGCTCGGGGTGCTGGGTGCTCAGTGCTCAGGGTGATCAGTGCTCAGTACTCAGGGTGCTGGGTGCTCAGAGCTCAGGGTGCTGGGTGCTCAGTCCTCAGGGTGCTCAGTACTCAGGATGCTCGGTGCTCAGTGCTCAGTACTCAGGGTGCTCAGTACTCAGGGTGCTGCGTGCTCAGTGCTCGGGATGCTGGGTGCTCAGTACTCAGGGTGCTGGGTGCTCAGTACTCGGGGTGCTGGGTGCTCAGTACTCAGGGTGCTGGGTGCTCAGTGCTCGGGGTGCTGGGTGCTTAGTGCTCAGGGTGATCGGTGCAAAGTGCTCATGGTGCTGGGTGCTCAGTCCTCCGGGTGCTCTGTGCTCAGGGTGCTGGGTGCTCAGTGCTCGGGGTGCTCGGTGCTCAGTACTCAGGGTGCCGAGTGCTCAGTACTCAGGGTGCTGGGTGCTCAGTACTCAGGGTGCTGGGTCCTCAGTGCTCAGGGTGCTGGGTGCTCAGTGCTCAGGGTGCTGGGTGCTCAGTGCTCGGGGTGCTGGGTGCTCAGGGCTGTGGTGCTGGGTGCTCAGTGCTCAGTGCTCAGGGTGCTGGGTGCTCAGTGCTCAGTGCTCAGGGTGCTGGTTGCTCAGTACTCAGGGTGCTGGGTGCTCAGTACTCAGGGTGCTGGGTGCTCAGTGCTCAGGGTGCTCTGTGCTCAGTACTCAGGATGCTGGGTGCTCAGTGCTCGGGGTGCTGCGTGCTCAGTGCTCAGGGTGCTGGGTGCTCAGTGCTCAGGGTGCAGGGTGCTCAGTACTCAGGGTGCTGGGTGCTCAGTGCTCGGGGTGCTCGGTGCTCAGTACTCAAGGTGCTGGGTGCTCAGTGCTCAGGGTGCTGGGTGCTCAGTCCTCGGGGTGCTCCGTGCTCAGTGATCAGGGTGCTGGGTGCTCAGTACTCAGGGTGCTCGGTGCTCAGTACTCAGGGTTCTCAGTGCTCAGTACTCAGGGTGCTGGGTGCTCAGTGCTCAGGGTGCTGGGTGCTCAGTACTCAGAGTGCTCAGTGCTCAGTAATCGGGTTGCTTGCTGCTCAGTACTCAGGGTGTTCCGTGCTCAGTACTCGGGGTGCTGGGTGCTCAATGCTCAGGGTGCTCAGTGCTCAGTGCTCGGGGTGCTGGGTGCTCAGTGCTCGGGGCGCTGGGTGATCAGTGCTCGGGGTGCTGGGTGCTCAGTACTCGGGGTGCTGGGTTCTCAGTGCTCAAGGTGCTCATTGCCCAGTACTCAGTGCTCAGGGTGCTCAGTGCTCAGTGCTCAGGGTGCTGGGTGTTCAGTACTCAGGGTGCTGGGTGCTCAGTACTCAGGGTGCTGGGTGCTCAGTGCTCAGGGTGCTGGGTGCTCAGTACTCTGGGTGTTGGGTGCTCAGTACTCAGGGTGCTTTGTGCTCCGTGCTCAGGGTGCTGGGTGCTCAGTGCTCAGGGTGCTGGGTGCTCAGTGCTCAGGGTGCTCTGTGCTCAGTACTCAGGGTGCTGGGTGCTTAGTGCTCGAGGTGCTCGGTGCTCAGTACTCAAGGTGCTGGGTGCTCAGTGCTCAGGGTGCTGGGTGCTCAGTCCTCGGGGTGCTCCGTGCTCAGGGTGCTGGGTGCTCAGTGCTCAGGATGCTTGGTGCTCAGTGCTCGGGGTGCTGGGTGCTGAGTGCTCAGGGTGCTGGGTGCTCAGTGCTCGGGGTGCTCGGTGCTCAGTGCTCAGGGTCCTGGGTGCTCAGTACTCAGGGTGCTGGGTGCTCAGTACTCAGCGTGCTGCGTGCTCAGTACTCAGGGTGCTGGGTGCTCAGTGCTCAGGGTGCTGGGTGCTCAGTGCTCGGGGTGCTGGGTGCTCAGTACTCAGCGTGCTGCGTGCTCAGTACTCAGGGTGCTGGGTGCTCAGTGCTCAGGGTGCTGGGTGCTCAGTGCTCGGGGTGCTGGGTGCTCAGTGCTCAGGGTGATCGGTGCTCAGTACTCAGGGTGCTGTGTGCTCAGTACTCAGGGTGCTAGGTGCTCAGTCCTCAGGGTGCTCAGTGCTCAGGGTGCTGGGTGCTCAGTGCTCGGGGTGCTCGGTGCTCAGTACTCAGGGTGCTGAGTGCTCAGTACTCAGGGTGCTGGGTGCTCAGTACTCATGGTGCTGGGTGCTCAGTGCTCGGGGTGCTGGGTGCTCAGTGCTCAGGGTGCTGGGTGCTCAGTGCTCAGGGTGCTGGGTGCTCAGTTCTCAGGGTGCTGGGTGCTCAGTGCTCGGGGTGCTGGGTGCTCAGTACTCAGCGTGCTGCGTGCTCAGTACTCAGGGTTCTGGGTGCTCAGTGCTCAGGGTGCTGGGTGCTCAGTGCTCGGGGTGCTGGGTGCTCAGTGCTCAGGGTGATCGGTGCTCAGTACTCAGGGTGCTGGGTGCTCAGTACTCAGGGTGCTAGGTGCTCAGTCCTCAGGGTGCTCAGTGCTCAGGGTGCTGGGTGCTCAGTGCTCGGGGTGCTCGGTGCTCAGTACTCAGGGTGCTGAGTGCTCAGTACTCAGGGTGCTGTTTGCTCAGTGCTCGGGGTGCTTGGTGCTCAGTACTCAGGGTGCTGGGTGCTCAATACTCAGTGCTCGGGGTCCTGGGTGCTGAGTGCTCAGGGTGCTGGGTGCTCAGTGCTCTGGGTGCTGGGTGCTGAGTACTCAGGATGCTGGGTGCTCAGTACTCAGGGTGCTGGGTGCTCAGTACTCAGGGTGCTGGGTGCTCAGTGCTCAGGGTGCTGGATCCTCAGTACTCAGGGTGCTGGGTGCTCAGTACTCAGGGTGCTGGGTGCTCAGTGCTCAGGGTCCTGGGTGCTCAGTGCTCAGGATGCTGGGTGCTCAGTACTCAGGGTGCTGGGTGCTCAGTGCTCAGGGTGATCGGTGCTCAGTACTCAGGGTGCTGGGTGCTCAGTACTCAGGGTGATCGGTGCTCAGTACTCAGGGTGCTCAGTACTCAGGGTGCTGGGTGCTCAGTGCTCAGGGTGCTGGGTGCTCAGTACTCAGGGTTCTGGGTGCTCAGTGCTCAGGGTGCTGGGTGCTCAGTACTCAGGGTGCTCAGTGCTCAGGGTGCTGGGTGCTCAGTGCTCAGGGTGATCGGTGCTCAGTACTCAGGGTGCTCAGTACTCAGGGTGCTGGGTGCTCAGTGCTCAGGGTGCTGGGTGCTCAGTACTCAGGGTTCTGGGTGCTCAGTGCTCGGGGTGCTGGGTGCTCAGTGCTCAGGGTGATCGGTGCTCAGTACTCAGGGTGCTGGGTGCTCAGTGCTCAGGGTGCTGGGTGCTCAGTCCTCAGGGTGCTCAGTGCTCAGGGTGCTGGGTGCTCTGCGCTCGGGGTGCTCGGTGCTCAGTACACAGGGGGCTGAGTGCTCAGTACTCAGGGTGCTGGGTTCTCAGTACTCATGGTGCTGGGTGCTCAGTACTCAGGGGACTGGGTGCTCAGTGCTCAGGGTGCTGGGTGCTCAGTGCTCAGGGCGCTAGGTGCTCAGTGCTCGTGGTGCTGGGTGCTCAGTACTCAGGGTGCTCAGTGCTCAGTACTCGGGTTGCTCGGTGCTCAGTACTCAGGGTTCTCAGTGCTCAGGGTGCTGGGTGCTCAGTACTCAGGGTGCTCAGTGCTCAGTCCTCGGGGTGCTGGGTGCTCAGTACTCAGGGTGGTCAGTGCTCAGTACTCGGGGTGCTGGGTGCTCAGTGCTCAGTGTGCTCAGTGCTCAGTGCTCGGGGTGCTGGGTGCTCAGTGCTCGGGGCGCTGGGTGCTCAGTGCTCGGGGTGCTGTGTGCTCAGTACTCAGGGTGCTGTGTGCTCAGTGCTCAGTACTCTGCGTGCTGGGTGCTCAGTGCTCAGAGTGTTGGGTGCTCAGTACTCAGGGTGCTGGGTGCTCAGTGCTCAGTGCTCAAGGTGCTCAGTGCTCAGGGTGCTCAGTGCTCAGGGTGCTGGGTGCTCAGTACTCGGGTTGCTGGGTGCTCAGTGCTCAGTGCTCAGGGTGCTGGGTGCTCAGTGCTCGGGGTGCTGGGTGCTCAGTGCTCAGGGTGATCAGTGCTCAGTACTCAGGGTGCTGGGTGCTCAGAGCTCAGGGTGCTGGGTGCTCAGTCCTCAGGGTGCTCAGTACTCAGGATGCTCGGTGCTCAGTGCTCAGTACTCAGGGTGCTCAGTACTCAGGGTGCTGGGTGCTCAGTGCTCGGGATGCTGGGTGCTCAGTACTCAGGGTGCTGGGTGCTCAGTACTCGGGGTGCTGGGTGCTCAGTACTCAGGGTGCTGGGTGCTCAGTGCTCGGGGTGCTGGGTGCTTAGTGCTCAGGGTGATCGGTGCAAAGTGCTCATGGTGCTGGGTGCTCAGTCCTCCGGGTGCTCTGTGCTCAGGGTGCTGGGTGCTCAGTGCTCGGGGTGCTCGGTGCTCAGTACTCAGGGTGCCGAGTGCTCAGTACTCAGGGTGCTGGGTGCTCAGTACTCAGGGTGCTGGGTCCTCAGTGCTCAGGGTGCTGGGTGCTCAGTGCTCAGGGTGCTGGGTGCTCAGTGCTCGGGGTGCTGGGTGCTCAGGGCTGTGGTGCTGGGTGCTCAGTGCTCAGTGCTCAGGGTGCTGGGTGCTCAGTGCTCAGTGCTCAGGGTGCTGGTTGCTCAGTACTCAGGGTGCTGGGTGCTCAGTACTCAGGGTGCTGGGTGCTCAGTGCTCAGGGTGCTCTGTGCTCAGTACTCAGGATGCTGGGTGCTCAGTGCTCGGGGTGCTGCGTGCTCAGTGCTCAGGGTGCTGGGTGCTCAGTGCTCAGGGTGCAGGGTGCTCAGTACTCAGGGTGCTGGGTGCTCAGTGCTCGGGGTGCTCGGTGCTCAGTACTCAAGGTGCTGGGTGCTCAGTGCTCAGGGTGCTGGGTGCTCAGTCCTCGGGGTGCTCCGTGCTCAGTGATCAGGGTGCTGGGTGCTCAGTACTCAGGGTGCTCGGTGCTCAGTACTCAGGGTTCTCAGTGCTCAGTACTCAGGGTGCTGGGTGCTCAGTGCTCAGGGTGCTGGGTGCTCAGTAATCAGAGTGCTCAGTGCTCAGTAATCGGGTTGCTTGCTGCTCAGTACTCAGGGTGTTCCGTGCTCAGTACTCGGGGTGCTGGGTGCTCAATGCTCAGGGTGCTCAGTGCTCAGTGCTCGGGGTGCTGGGTGCTCAGTGCTCGGGGCGCTGGGTGATCAGTGCTCGGGGTGCTGGGTGCTCAGTACTCGGGGTGCTGGGTTCTCAGTGCTCAAGGTGCTCATTGCCCAGTACTCAGTGCTCAGGGTGCTCAGTGCTCAGTGCTCAGGGTGCTGGGTGTTCAGTACTCAGGGTGCTGGGTGCTCAGTACTCAGGGTGCTGGGTGCTCAGTGCTCAGGGTGCTGGGTGCTCAGTACTCTGGGTGTTGGGTGCTCAGTACTCAGGGTGCTTTGTGCTCCGTGCTCAGGGTGCTGGGTGCTCAGTGCTCAGGGTGCTGGGTGCTCAGTGCTCAGGGTGCTGGGTGCTCAGTACTCAGGGTGCTGGGTGCTTAGTGCTCGAGGTGCTCGGTGCTCAGTACTCAAGGTGCTGGGTGCTCAGTGCTCAGGGTGCTGGGTGCTCAGTCCTCGGGGTGCTCCGTGCTCAGGGTGCTGGGTGCTCAGTGCTCAGGATGCTTGGTGCTCAGTGCTCGGGGTGCTGGGTGCTGAGTGCTCAGGGTGCTGGGTGCTCAGTGCTCGGGGTGCTCGGTGCTCAGTGCTCAGGGTCCTGGGTGCTCAGTACTCAGGGTGCTGGGTGCTCAGTACTCAGCGTGCTGCGTGCTCAGTACTCAGGGTGCTGGGTGCTCAGTGCTCAGGGTGCTGGGTGCTCAGTGCTCGGGGTGCTGGGTGCTCAGTACTCAGCGTGCTGCGTGCTCAGTACTCAGGGTGCTGGGTGCTCAGTGCTCAGGGTGCTGGGTGCTCAGTGCTCGGGGTGCTGGGTGCTCAGTGCTCAGGGTGATCGGTGCTCAGTACTCAGGGTGCTGTGTGCTCAGTACTCAGGGTGCTAGGTGCTCAGTCCTCAGGGTGCTCAGTGCTCAGGGTGCTGGGTGCTCAGTGCTCGGGGTGCTCGGTGCTCAGTATTCAGGGTGCTGAGTGCTCAGTACTCAGGGTGCTGGGTGCTCAGTACTCATGGTGCTGGGTGCTCAGTGCTCGGGGTGCTGGGTGCTCAGTACTCAGCGTGCTGCGTGCTCAGTACTCAGGGTGCTGGGTGCTCAATACTCAGTGCTCGGGGTCCTGAGTGCTGAGTGCTCAGGGTGCTGGGTGCTCAGTGCTCTGGGTGCTGGGTGCTGAGTACTCAGGGTGCTGGGTGCTCAGTACTCAGGGTGCTGGGTGCTCAGTACTCAGGGTGCTGGGTGCTCAGTGCTCAGGGTGCTGGATCCTCAGTACTCAGGGTGCTGGGTGCTCAGTACTCAGGGTGCTGGGTGCTCAGTACTCAGGGTGCTGGGTGCTCAGTGCTCAGGGTGATCGGTGCTCAGTACTCAGGGTGCTCAGTACTCAGGGTGCTGGGTGCTCAGTACTCAGGGTGCTGGGTGCTCAGTGCTCAGGGTGATCGGTGCTCAGTACTCAGGGTGCTCAGTACTCAGGGTGCTGGGTGCTCAGTGCTCCGGGTGCTGGGTGCTCAGTACTCAGGGTGCTGGGTGCTCAGTGCTCGGGGTGCTGGGTGCTCAGTGCTCAGGGTGATCGGTGCTCAGTACTCAGGGTGCTGGGTGCTCAGTGCTCAGGGTGCTGTGTGCTCAGTCCTCAGGGTGCTCAGTGCTCAGGGTGCTGGGTGCTCAGTGCTCAGGGCGCTAGGTGCTCAGTGCTCGGGGTGCTGGGTGCTCAGTGCTCGGGGTGCTGGGTGCTCAGTGCTCAGGGTGCTCAGTGCTCAGTGCTCGGGGTGCTGTGTGCTCAGTGCTCGGGGCGCTGGGTGCTCAGTGCTCAGGGTGCTGGGTGCTCAGTACTCGGGGTGCTGGGTGCTCAGTGCTCAGGGTGCTCATTGCTCAGTACTCAGTGCTCAGGGTGCTAAGTGCTCAGTGCTCAGGGTGCTGGGTGTTCAGTACTCAGGGTGCTGGGTGCTCAGTACTCAGGGTGCTGGGTGCTCAGTGCTCAGGGTGCTGGGTGCTCAGTACTCTGGGTGTTGGGTGTTCAGTACTCAGGGTGCTTTGTGCTCCGTGCTCGGGGTGCTGGGTGCTCAGTGCTCAGGGTGCTGGGTGCTCAGTGCTCAGGGTGCTGGGTGCTCAGTGCTCAGGGTGCTGGGTGCTCAGTGCTCGGGGTGCTGGGTGCTCAGTACTCAGCGTGCTGCGTGCTCAGTACTCAGGGTGCTGGGTGCTCAGTGCTCAGGGTGCTGGGTGCTCAGTGCTCGGGGTGCTGGGTGCTCAGTGCTCAGGGTGATCGGTGCTCAGTACTCAGGGTGCTGGGTGCTCAGTACTCAGGGTGCTAGGTGCTCAGTCCTCAGGGTGCTCAGTGCTCAGGGTGCTGGGTGCTCAGTGCTCGGGGTGCTCGGTGCTCAGTACTCAGGGTGCTGAGTGCTCAGTACTCAGGGTGCTGGGTGCTCAGTACTCATGGTGCTGGGTGCTCAGTGCTCGGGGTGCTGGGTGCTCAGTACTCAGCGTGCTGCGTGCTCAGTACTCAGGGTGCTGGGTGCTCAATACTCAGTGCTCGGGGTCCTGGGTGCTGAGTGCTCAGGGTGCTGGGTGCTCAGTGCTCTGGGTGCTGGGTGCTGAGTACTCAGGATGCTCGGTGCTCAGTACTCAGGGTGCTGGGTGCTCAGTACTCAGGGTGCTGGGTGCTCAGTGCTCAGGGTGCTGGATCCTCAGTACTCAGGGTGCTGGGTGCTCAGTACTCAGGGTGCTGGGTGCTCAGTGCTCAGGGTCCTGGGTGCTCAGTGCTCAGGATGCTGGGTGCTCAGTACTCAGGGTGCTGGGTGCTCAGTGCTCAGGGTGATCGGTGCTCAGTACTCAGGGTGCTCAGTACTCAGGGTGCTGGGTGCTCAGTGCTCAGGGTGCTGGGTGCTCAGTACTCAGGGTTCTGGGTGCTCAGTGCTCGGGGTGCTGGGTGCTCAGTGCTCAGGGTGATCGGTGCTCAGTACTCAGGGTGCTGGGTGCTCAGTGCTCAGGGTGCTGGGTGCTCAGTCCTCAGGGTGCTCAGTGCTCAGGGTGCTGGGTGCTCAGTGCTCGGGGTGCTCGGTGCTCAGTACACAGGGGGCTGAGTGCTCAGTACTCAGGGTGCTGGGTTCTCAGTACTCATGGTGCTGGGTGCTCAGTACTCAGGGGACTGGGTGCTCAGTGCTCAGGGTGCTGGGTGCTCAGTGCTCAGGGCGCTAGGTGCTCAGTGCTCGTGGTGCTTGGTGCTCAGTACTCAGGGTGCTCAGTGCTCAGTACTCGGGTTGCTTGGTGCTCAGTACTCAGGGTGCTCAGTGCTCAGTACTCGGGGTGCTGGGTGCTCAGTGCTCAGGGTGCTCAGTGCTCGGGGTGCTGTGTGCTCAGTGCTCGGGGTGCTGGGTGCTCAGTGCTCGGGGTGCTGGGTGCTCTGTACTCGGGGTGCTGGGTGCTCAGTGCTCAGGGTGCTCATTGCTCAGTACTCAGTGCTCAGGGTGCTCAGTGCTCAGTGCTCAGGGTGCTGGGTGTTCAGTACTCAGGGTGCTGGGTGCTCAGTACTCAGGGTGCTGGGTGCTCAGTGCTCAGGGTGCTGGGTGCTCAGTACTCTGGGTGTTGGGTGCTCAGTACTCAGGGTGCTTTGTGCTCCGTGCTCGGGGTGCTGGGTGCTCAGTGCTCAGGGTGCTGGGTGCTCAGTGCTCAGGGTGCTGGGTGCTTAGTACTCAGGGTGCTGGGTGCTTAGTGCTCTAGGGGCTCGGTGCTCAGTACTCAAGGTGCTGGGTGCTCAGTGCTCAGGGTGCTGGGTGCTCAGTCCTCGGGGTGCTCCGTGCTCAGGGTGCTGGGTGCTCAGTGCTCAGGGTGCTGGGTGCTCAGTGCTCGGCGTGCTGGGTGCTGAGTGCTCAGGGTGCTGGGTGCTCAGTGCTCGGGGTGCTCGGTGCTCAGTGCTCAGGGTCCTGGGTGCTCAGTACTCAGGGTGCTGGGTGCTCAGTGCTCAGGGTGCTGGGTGCTCTGTGCTCGGGGTGCTGGGTGCTCAGTGCTCAGGGTGATCGGTGCTCAGTACTCAGGGTGCTGGGTGCTCAGGGCTCAGGGTGCTGGGTGCTCAGTCCTCAGGGTGCTCAGGGCTCAGGGTGCTGGGTGCTCAGTGCTCGGGGTGCTCGGTGCTCAGTACTCAGGGTGCTGAGTGCTCAGTACTCAGGGTGCTGGGTGCTCAGTACTCATGGTGCTGGGTGCTCAGTACTCAGGGTGCTGGGTGCACAGTGCTCAGGGTGCTGGGTGCTCAGTACTCAGGGTGCTGGGTGCTCAGTGCTCGGGGTGCTGGGTGCTCAGTGCTCAGGGTGATCGGTGCTCAGTACTCAGGGTGCTGGGTGCTCAGTGCTCAGGGTGCTGGGTGCTCAGGCCTCAGGGTGCTCAGTGCTCAGGGTGCTGGGTGCTCAGTGCTCGGGGTGCTCGGTGCTCAGTACTCAGGGTGCTGAGTGCTCGGTACTCAGGGTGCTGGGTGCTCAGTACTCATGGTGCTGGGTGCTCAGTACTCAGGGGACTGGGTGCTCAGTGCTCAGGGTGCTGGGTGCTCAGTGCTCAGGGCGCTGGGTGCTCAGTGCTCGGGGTGCTGGGTGCTCAGTGCTCGGGGTGCTGGGTGGTCAGTGCTCAGTGCTCAAGGTGCTGGGTGCTCAGTCCTCAGTGCTCAGGGTGCTGGGTGCTCAGTACTCAGGGTGCTGGGTGCTCAGTACTCAGGGTGCTGGGTGCTCAGTTCTCTGGGTGCTGGGTGCTTAGTGCTCAGGGTGCTGGGTGCTCAGTGCTCAGGGTGCTGGGTGCTCAGTACTCAGGGTGCTGGGTGCTCAGTGCTCGGGGTGCTCGATGCTCAGTACTCAAGGTGCTGGGTGCTCAGTGCTCAGGGTGCTGGGTGCTCAGTCCTCGGGGTGCTCCGTGCTCAGTGATCACCGTGCTGGGTGCTCAGTACTCAGGGTGCTCGGTGTTCAGTACTCAGGGTTCTCAGTGCTCAGTACTCAGTGTGCTGGGTGCTCAGTGCTCAGGGTGCTGGGTGCTCAGTACTCAGGGTGCTCAGTGCTCAGTACTCGGGGTGCTTGTTGCTCAGCACTCAGGTTGCTCAGTGCTCAGTGCTCGGGGTGCTGGGTGCTCAGTACTCAGGGTGCTCGGTGCTCAGTACTAAGGGTGCTCAGTGCTCAGTACTCAGGTTGCTCAGTGCTCAGTGCTTGGGGTGCTGGATGCTCAGTACTCAGGGTCCTGGGTGCTCAGTACTCAGGGTGCTGGGTGCTCAGTGCTCAGTACTCAGCGTGCTGGGTGCTCAGTGCTCGGGGTGCTGGGTCCTCAGTGCTCAGGGTGCTGGGTGCTCAGTGCTCAGTGCTCAGGGTGCTGGTTGCTCAGTACTCAGGGTGCTGGGTGCTCAGTACTCAGGGTGCTGGGTGCTCAGTGCTCAGGGTGCTCTGTGCTCAGTACTCAGGATGCTGGGTGCTCAGTGCTCGGGGTGCTGCGTGCTCAGTGCTCAGGGTGCTGGGTGCTCAGTGCTCAGGGTGCAGGGTGCTCAGTACTCAGGGTGCTGGGTGCTCAGTGCTCGGGGTGCTCGGTGCTCAGTACTCAAGGTGCTGGGTGCTCAGTGCTCAGGGTGCTGGGTGCTCAGTCCTCGGGGTGCTCCGTGCTCAGTGATCAGGGTGCTGGGTGCTCAGTACTCAGGGTGCTCGGTGCTCAGTACTCAGGGTTCTCAGTGCTCAGTACTCAGGGTGCTGGGTGCTCAGTGCTGAGGGTGCTGGGTGCTCAGTATTCAGAGTGCTCAGTGCTCAGTAATCGGGTTGCTTGCTGCTCAGTACTCAGGGTGCTCAGTGCTCAGTACTCAAGGTGCTGGGTGCTCAGTGCTCAGGGTGCTGGGTGCTCAGTCCTCGGGGTGCTCCGTGCTCAGTGATCAGGGTGCTGGGTGCTCAGTACTCAGGGTGCTCGGTGCTCAGTACTCAGGGTTCTCAGTGCTCAGTACTCGGGGTGCTGGGTGATCAGTGCTCGGGGCGCTGGGTGATCAGTGCTCGGGGTGCTGGGTGCTCAGTACTCGGGGTGCTGGGTGCTCAGTGCTCAGGGTGCTCATTGCCCAGTACTCAGTGCTCAGGGTGCTCAGTGCTCAGTGCTCAGGGTGCTGGGTGTTCAGTACTCAGGGTGCTGGGTGCTCAGTACTCAGGGTGCTGGGTGCTCAGTGCTCAGGGTGCTGGGTGCTCAGTACTCTGGGTGTTGGGTGCTCAGTACTCAGGGTGCTTTGTGCTCCGTGCTCAGGGTGCTGGGTGCTCAGTGCTCAGGGTGCTGGGTGCTCAGTTCTCAGGGTGCTGGGTGCTCAGTACTCAGGGTGCTGGGTGCTTAGTGCTCGAGGTGCTCGGTGCTCAGTACTCAAGGTGCTGGGTGCTCAGTGCTCAGGGTGCTGGGTGCTCAGTCCTCGGGGTGCTCCGTGCTCAGGGTGCTGGGTGCTCAGTGCTCAGGGTGCTGGGTGCTCAGTGCTCGGGGTGCTGGGTGCTGAGTGCTCAGGGTGCTGGGTGCTCAGTGCTCGGGGTGCTCGGTGCTCAGTGCTCAGGGTCCTGGGTGCTCAGTACTCAGGGTGCTGGGTGCTCAGTACTCAGCGTGCTGCGTGCTCAGTACTCAGGGTGCTGGGTGCTCAGTGCTCAGGGTGCTGGGTGCTCAGTGCTCGGGGTGCTGGGTGCTCAGTACTCAGCGTGCTGCGTGCTCAGTACTCAGGGTGCTGGGTGCTCAGTGCTCAGGGTGCTGGGTGCTCAGTGCTCGGGGTGCTGGGTGCTCAGTGCTCAGGGTGCTGGGTGCTCAGTGCTCGGGGTGCTCGGTGCTCAGTACTCAGGGTGCTGAGTGCTCAGTACTCAGGGTGCTGGGTGCTCAGTACTCATGGTGCTGGGTGCTCAGTGCTCGGGGTGCTGGGTGCTCAGTACTCAGCGTGCTGCGTGCTCAGTACTCAGGGTGCTGGGTGCTCAATACTCAGTGCTCGGGGTCCTGGGTGCTGAGTGCTCAGGGTGCTGGGTGCTCAGTGCTCTGGGTGCTGGGTGCTGAGTACTCAGGGTGCTGGGTGCTCAGTACTCAGGGTGCTGGGTGCTCAGTACTCAGGGTGCTGGGTGCTCAGTGCTCAGGGTGCTGGATCCTCAGTACTCAGGGTGCTGGGTGCTCAGTACTCAGGGTGCTGGGTGCTCAGTACTCAGGGTGCTGGGTGCTCAGTGCTCAGGGTGATCGGTGCTCAGTACTCAGGGTGCTCAGTACTCAGGGTGCTGGGTGCTCAGTACTCAGGGTGCTGGGTGCTCAGTGCTCAGGGTGATCGGTGCTCAGTACTCAGGGTGCTCAGTACTCAGGGTGCTGGGTGCTCAGTGCTCCGGGTGCTGTGTGCTCAGTACTCAGGGTGCTGGGTGCTCAGTGCTCGGGGTGCTGGGTGCTCAGTGCTCAGGGTGATCGGTGCTCAGTACTCAGGGTGCTGGGTGCTCAGTGCTCAGGGTGCTGTGTGCTCAGTCCTCAGGGTGCTCAGTGCTCAGGGTGCTGGGTGCTCAGTGCTCGGGGTGCTCGGTGCTCAGTACTCAGGGTGCTGAGTGCTCAGTACTCAGGGTGCTGGGTTCTCAGTACTCATGGTGCTGGGTGCTCAGTACTCAGGGGACTGGGTGCTCAGTGCTCAGGGTGCTGGGTGCTCAGTGCTCAGGGCGCTAGGTGCTCAGTGCTCGGGGTGCTGGGTGCTCAGTGCTCGGGGTGCTGGGTGCTCAGTGCTCAGGGTGCTCAGTGCTCAGTGCTCGGGGTGCTGTGTGCTCAGTGCTCGGGGCGCTGGGTGCTCAGTGCTCAGGGTGCTGGGTGCTCAGTACTCGGGGTGCTGGGTGCTCAGTGCTCAGGGTGCTCATTGCTCAGTACTCAGTGCTCAGGGTGCTCAGTGCTCAGTGCTCAGGGTGCTGGGTGTTCAGTACTCAGGGTGCTGGGTGCTCAGTATTCAGGGTGCTGGGTGCTCAGTGCTCAGGGTGCTGGGTGCTCAGTACTCTGGGTGTTGGGTGTTCAGTACTCACGGTGCTTTGTGCTCCGTGCTCGGGGTGCTGGGTGCTCAGTGCTCAGGGTGCTGGGTGCTCAGTGCTCAGGGTGCTGGGTGCTCAGTGCTCAGGGTGCTGGGTGCTCAGTGCTCGGGGTGCTGGGTGCTCAGTACTCAGCGTGCTGCGTGCTCAGTACTCAGGGTGCTGGGTGCTCAGTGCTCAGGGTGCTGGGTGCTCAGTGCTCGGGGTGCTGGGTGCTCAGTGCTCAGGGTGATCGGTGCTCAGTACTCAGGGTGCTGGGTGCTCAGTACTCAGGGTGCTAGGTGCTCAGTCCTCAGGGTGCTCAGTGCTCAGGGTGCTGGGTGCTCAGTGCTCGGGGTGCTCGGTGCTCAGTACTCAGGGTGCTGAGTGCTCAGTACTCAGGGTGCTGGGTGCTCAGTACTCATGGTGCTGGGTGCTCAGTGCTCGGGGTGCTGGGTGCTCAGTACTCAGCGTGCTGCGTGCTCAGTACTCAGGGTGCTGGGTGCTCAATACTCAGTGCTCGGGGTCCTGGGTGCTGAGTGCTCAGGGTGCTGGGTGCTCAGTGCTCTGGGTGCTGGGTGCTGAGTACTCAGGATGCTGGGTGCTCAGTACTCAGGGTGCTGGGTGCTCAGTACTCAGGGTGCTGGGTGCTCAGTGCTCAGGGTGCTGGATCCTCAGTACTCAGGGTGCTGGGTGCTCAGTACTCAGGGTGCTGGGTGCTCAGTGCTCAGGGTCCTGGGTGCTCAGTGCTCAGGATGCTGGGTGCTCAGTACTCAGGGTGCTGGGTGCTCAGTGCTCAGGGTGATCGGTGCTCAGTACTCAGGGTGCTCAGTACTCAGGGTGCTGGGTGCTCAGTGCTCAGGGTGCTGGGTGCTCAGTACTCAGGGTTCTGGGTGCTCAGTGCTCGGGGTGCTGGGTGCTCAGTGCTCAGGGTGATCGGTGCTCAGTACTCAGGGTGCTGGGTGCTCAGTGCTCAGGGTGCTGGGTGCTCAGTCCTCAGGGTGCTCAGTGCTCAGGGTGCTGGGTGCTCAGTGCTCGGGGTGCTCGGTGCTCTGTACACAGGGGGCTGAGTGCTCAGTACTCAGGGTGCTGGGTTCTCAGTACTCATGGTGCTGGGTGCTCAGTACTCAGGGGACTGGGTGCTCAGTGCTCAGGGTGCTGGGTGCTCAGTGCTCAGGGCGCTAGGTGCTCAGTGCTCGTGGTGCTGGGTGCTCAGTACTCAGGGTGCTCAGTGCTCAGTACTCGGGTTGCTTGGTGCTCAGTACTCAGGGTGCTCAGTGCTCAGTACTCGGGGTGCTGGGTGCTCAGTGCTCAGGGTGCTCAGTGCTCAGTGCTCGGGGTGCTGTGTGCTCAGTGCTCGGGGCGCTGGGTGCTCAGTGCTCGGGGTGCTGGGTGCTCTGTACTCGGGGTGCTGGGTGCTCAGTGCTCAGGGTGCTCATTGCTCAGTACTCAGTGCTCAGGGTGCTCAGTGCTCAGTGCTCATTGTGCTGGGTGTTCAGTACTCAGGGTGCTGGGTGCTCAGTACTCAGGGTGCTGGGTGCTCAGTGCTCAGGGTGCTGGGTGCTCAGTACTCTGGGTGTTGGGTGCTCAGTACTCAGGGTGCTTTGTGCTCCGTGCTCGGGGTGCTGGGTGCTCAGTGCTCAGGGTGCTGGGTGCTCAGTGCTCAGGGTGCTGGGTGCTTAGTACTCAGGGTGCTGGGTGCTTAGTGCTCGAGGGGCTCGGTGCTCAGTACTCAAGGTGCTGGGTGCTCAGTGCTCAGGGTGCTGGGTGCTCAGTCCTCGGGGTGCTCCGTGCTCAGGGTGCTGGGTGCTCAGTGCTCAGGGTGCTGGGTGCTCAGTGCTCGGGGTGCTGGGTGCTGAGTGCTCATGGTGCTGGGTGCTCAGTGCTCGGGGTGCTCGGTGCTCAGTGCTCGGGGTCCTGGGTGCTCAGTACTCAGGGTGCTGGGTGCTCAGTGCTCAGGGTGCTGGGTGCTCTGTGCTCGGGGTGCTGGGTGCTCAGTGCTCAGGGTGATCGGTGCTCAGTACTCAGGGTGCTGGGTGCTCAGCCCTCAGGGTGCTGGGTGCTCAGTCCTCAGGGTGCTCAGGGCTCAGGGTGCTGGGTGCTCAGTGCTCGGGGTGCTCGGTGCTCAGTACTCAGGGTGCTGAGTGCTCAGTACTCAGGGTGCTGGGTGCTCAGTACTCATGGTGCTGGGTGCTCAGTACTCAGGGTGCTCGGTGCTCAGTACTCAGGGTGCTGGGTGCTCAGTGCTCAGGGTGCTGGGTACTCAGTACTCAGGGTGCTGGGTGCTCAGTACTCAGGGTGCTGGGTGCTCAGTGCTCAGGGTGCTGGGTGCTCAGTGCTCAGGGTGCTGGGTGCTCAGTACTCAGGGTGCTGGATGCTCAGTGCTCAGGGTGATCGGTGCTCAGTACTCAGGGTGCTCAGTACTCAGGATGCTGGGTGCTCAGTGCTCAGGGTGCTGGGTGCTCAGTACTCAGGGTGCTGGGTGCTCAGTGCTCGGGGTGCTGGGTGCTCAGTGCTCAGGGTGATCGGTGCTCAGTACTCAGGGTGCTGGGTGCTCAGTGCTCAGGGTGCTGGGTGCTCAGGCCTCAGGGTGCTCAGTGCTCAGGGTGCTGGGTGCTCAGTGCACGGGGTGCTCGGTGCTCAGTACTCAGGGTGCTGGGTGCTCAGTACTCATGGTGCTGGGTGCTCAGTACTCAGGGGACTGGGTGCTCAGTGCTCAGGGTGCTGGATGCTCAGTGCTCAGGGCGCTGGGTGCTCAGTGCTCGGGGTGCTGGGTGCTCAGTGCTCGGGGTGCTGGGTGGTCAGTGCTCAGTGCTCAAGGTGCTGGGTGCTCAGTCCTCAGTGCTCAGGGTGCTGGGTGCTCAGTACTCAGGGTGCTGGGTGTTCAGTACTCAGGGTGCTGGGTGCTCAGTTCTCGGGGTGCTCGGTGCTTAGTGCTCAGGGTGCTGGGTGCTCAGTGCTCAGGGTGCTGGGTGCTCAGTACTCAGGGTGCTGGGTGCTCAGTGCTCGGGGTGCTCGGTGCTCAGTACTCAAGGTGCTGGGTGCTCAGTGCTCAGGGTGCTGGGTGCTCAGTCCTCGGGGTGCTCCGTGCTCAGTGATCACCGTGCTGGGTGCTCAGTACTCAGGGTGCTCGGTGTTCAGTACTCAGGGTTCTCAGTGCTCAGTACTCAGTGTGCTGGTTGCTCAGTGCTCAGGGTGCTGGGTGCTCAGTACTCAGGGTGCTCAGTGCTCAGTACTCGGGGTGCTTGTTGCTCAGCACTCAGGTTGCTCAGTGCTCAGTGCTCGGGGTGCTGGGTGCTCAGTACTCAGGGTGCTCGGTGCTCAGTACTAAGTGTGCTCAGTGCTCAGTACTCAGGTTGCTCAGTGCTCAGTGCTTGGGGTGCTGGGTGCTCAGTACTCAGGGTCCTGGGTGCTCAGTACTCAGGGTGCTGGGTGCTCAGTGCTCAGTACTCAGCGTGCTGGGTGCTCAGTGCTCGGGGTGCAGGGTCCTCAGTGCTCAGGGTGCTGGGTGCTCAGTACTCAGGGTGCTGGGTGCTCAGTGCTCGGGGTGCTGGGTCCTCAGTGCTCAGGGTGCTCAGTGCTCAGTGGTCGGGGTGCTGGGTGCTCAGTGCTCGGGGTGCTGGGTGCTCAGTGCTCAGGGTGCTGGTTGCTCAGTACTCAGTGTGCTCAGTGCTCAGGGTGCTGGGTGCTCAGAACTCAGGGTGCTGGGTGCGCAGTACTCAGGGTGCTGGGTGCCCATTCTCGGGGTACTGGGTGCTCAGGACTCAGGTTGCTCAGTACTCTGGGTGCTCGGGGCTCAGTACTCATGGTGCTGGGTGCTCAGTACTCAGGGTGCTCGGTGCTCAGTTCTCAGGGTGCTCGGTGCTCAGTGTTTGGGGTGCTGGGTGCTCAGTACTCAGGGTGCTTGGTGCTCAGTGCTCAGGGTGCTGGCTGCTCAGTGCTCAGGGTGCTGGGTGCTCAGTACTCAGTGCTCAGGATGCTGGGTGCTCAGTGCTCAGGGTGCTGGGTGCTCAGTGCTCAGGGTGGTCAGTGCTCAGTGCTCAGTACTCAGGGTGCTTGGTGCTCAGTACTCAGGGTGCTGGGTGCTCAGTGCTCGGGTTACCCGGTGCTCAGTGCTCGGGTTGCTCGGTGCTCAGTACTCAGGGTGCTGAGTGCTCAGTGCTCAGGGTGCTGGGTGCTCAGTGCTCAGGGTGCTGGGTGCTCAGTGCTCAGCGTGCTTGATGCTCAGTACTCAGGGTGCTGAGTGCTCAGTGCTCAGGGTGCTTGATGCTCAGTGCTCAGGGTGCTGGGTGCTCAGTGCTCTGGGTGCTTGGTGCTCAGTGCTCAGGGTGCTGGGTGCTCAGTGCTCAGGGTGCTGGGTGCTCAGTGATCGGGGTGATGGGTGCTGAGTGCTCAGGGTGCTGGGTGCTCAGTGCTCGGGGTGCTCGGTGCTCAGTGCTCAGGGTCCTGGGTGCTCAGTACTCAGGGTGCTGGGTGCTTAGTACTCAGGGTGCTCAGTGCTCAGTACACAGGGTGCTGGGTGCTCAGTGCTCGGGGTGCTGGGTGCTCAGTGCTCAGTACTCAGGGTGCTGGGTGCTCAGTGCTCAGGGTGCTGAGTGCTCAGTACTCAGCGTGCTGGGTGCTCAGTACTCAGGGTGCTGGGTGCTCAGTGCTCAGGGTGCTGGGTGCTCCGTGCTCAGGGTGCTGGGTGCTCAGTGCTCGGGGAGCTCGGTGCTCAGTACTCAGGGTGCTGGGTGCTCAGTACTCAGTGCTCGGGGTCCTGGGTGCTCCGTGCTCGGGGTGCTGGGTGCTCAGTACTCAGGGTGCTGGGTGCTCATTCTCGGGGTGCTGGGTGCTCAGTGCTCGGGGTGCTGGGTGCTCAGTACTCAGGGTGCTGGGGGCTCAGTACTCAGGGTGCTGGGTGCTCAGTACTCAGGGTGCTCGGTTCTCAGTACTCAGGGTGCTGGGTGCTCATTCTCGGGGTGCTGGGTGCTCAGTGCTCGGGTTGCTGGGTGCTCAGTACTCAGGGTGCTGGGGGCTCAGTACTCAGGGTGATGGGTGCTCAGTACTCAGGGTGATCTGTTCTCAGTACTTAGGCTGCTGGGTGCTCAGTGCTCGGGGTGCTGGGTGCTCAGTGATCAGGGTGATCGGTGCTCAGTACTCAGGGTGCTGGGTGCTCAGTGCTCAGGGTGCTGGGTGCTCAGTCCTCAGGTTGCTCAGTGCTCAGGGTGCTGGGTGCTCAGTGCTCGGGGTGCTCGGTGCTCAGTACTCAGTGTGCTGAGTGCTCAGTACTCAGGGTGCTGGGTGCTCAGTACTCGGGGTGCTGGGTGCTCAGTGCTCAGCGTGCTGGGTGCTCAATACTCAGGGTGCTGGGTGCTCAGTGCTCAGGGTGCTGGGTGCTCAGTGCTCAGGGTGCTGGGTGCTCAGTACTCAGTGCTCAGGATGCTGGGTGCTCAGTGCTCGGGCTGCTGGGTGCTCAGTGCTCAGGGTGCTGGGTGCTCAGTGCTAGGGGTGCTGGGTCCTCAGTGCTCGGGGTCTGGGTGCTCAGTACTCAGGGTGCTGGGTGCTCAGTACTCAGGGTGCTGGGTGCTCAGTGCTCAGGGTGCTGGGTGCTCAGTGCTCTGGGTGCTGGGTGCTCAGTGCTCAGGGTGCTGGGTGCTCAGTGCTCAGGGTGCTGGGTGCTCAGTGATCGGGGTGATGGGTGCTGATTGCTCAGGGTGCTGGGTGCTCAGTGCTCGGGGTGCTCGGTGCTCAGTGCTCAGGGTCCTGGGTGCTCAGTACTCAGGGTGCTGGGTGCTTAGTACTCAGGGTGCTCAGTGCTCAGTACACAGGGTGCTGGATGCTCAGTGCTCGGGGTGCTGGGTGCTCAGTGCTCAGTACTCAGGGTGCTGGGTGCTCAGTGCTCAGGGTGCTGGGTGCTCAGTGCTCGGGGTGCTGGGTGCTCAGTGCTCAGGGTGAACGGTGCTCAGTACTCAGGGTGCTGGGTGCTCAGTGCTCAGGGTGCTGGGTGCTCAGTCCTCAGGGTGCTCAGTGCTCAGGGTGCTGGGTGCTCAGTGCTCGGGGTGCTCGGTGCTCAATACTCAGGGTGCTGTGTGCTCAGTACTCAGGGTGCTGGGTGCTCAGTACTCATGGTGCTGGGTGCTCAGTGCTCAGGGCGCTGGGTGCTCAGTGCTCGGGGTGCTGGGTGCTCAGTGTTCAGGGTGCTGGGTGCTCAGTGCTCAGGGCGCTGGGTGCTCAGTGCTCGGGGTGCTGGGTGCTCAGTGCTCGGGGTGCTGGGTGGTCAGTGCTCAGTGCTAAAGGTGCTGGGTGCTCAGTGCTCAGTGCTTAGGGTGCTGGGTGCTAAGTACTCAGGGTGCTGGGTGCTCAGTACTCAGGGTGCTGGGTGCTCAGTTCTCAGGGTGCTGGGTGCTCAGTACTCAGGGTGCTGGGTGCTCAGTACTCAGGGTGCTGGGTGCTCATTCTCGGGGTGCTGGGTGCTCAGTGCTCGGGGTGCTGGGTGCTCAGTACTCAGGGTGCTGGGGGCTCAGTACTCAGGGTGCTGGGTGCTCAGTACTCAGGGTGCTCGTTTCTCAGTACTCAGGGTGCTGTGTGCTCATTCTCGGGGTGCTGGGTGCTCAGTGCTCGGGTTGCTGGCTGCTCAGTACTCAGGGTGCTGGGGGCTCAGTACTCAGGGTGCTGGGTGCTCAGTACTCAGGGTGATCTGTTCTCAGTACTTAGGCTGCTGGGTGCTCAGTGATCGGGGTGCTGTGTGCTCAGTGCTCAGGGTGATCGGTGCTCAGTACTCAGGGTGCTGGGTGCTCAGTGCTCAGGGTCCTGGGTGCTCAGTCCTCAGGTTGCTCAGTGCTCAGGGTGCTGGGTGCTCAGTGCTCGGGGTGCTCGCTGCTCAGTACTCAGGGTGCTGAGTGCTCAGTACTCAGGGTGCTGGGTGCTCAGTACTCGGGGTGCTGGGTGCTCAGTGCTCAGCGTGCTGGGTGCTCAGTACTCAGGGTGCTCGGTGCTCAGTGCTTGGGGTGCTGGGTGCTCAGTACTCAGGGTGCTGGGTGCTCAGTGCTCAGGGTGCTGGGTGCTCAGTGCTCAGGGTGCTGGGTGCTCAGTACTCAGTGCTCAGGATGCTGGGTGCTCAGTGCTCGGGCTGCTGGGTGCTCAGTGCTCAGGGTGCTGGGTGCTCAGTGCTAGGGGTGATGGGTCCTCAGTGCTCGGGGTCTGGGTGCTCAGTACTCAGGGTGCTGGGTGCTCAGTGCTCAGGGTGCTGGGTGCTCAGTACTCAGGGTGCTGGGTGCTCAGTACTCAGGGTGCTCGGTGCTCAGTACTCAGGGTGCTGGGTGCTCAGTGCTCAGGGTGCTGGGTACTCAGGACTCAGGGTGCTGGGTGCTCAGTACTCAGGGTGCTGGGTGCTCAGTGCTCAGGGTGCTGGGTGCTCAGTGCTCAGGGTGCTGGGTTCTCAGTACTCAGGGTGCTGGGTGCTCAGTGCTCAGGGTGATCGGTGCTCAGTACTCAGGGTGCTCAGTACTCAGGATGCTGGGTGCTCAGTGCTCAGGGTGCTGGGTGCTCAGTACTCAGGGTGCTGGGTGCTCAGTGCTCGGGGTGCTGGGAGCTCAGTGCTCAGCGTGATCGGTGCTCAGTACTCAGGGTGCTGGGTGCTCAGTGCTCAGGGTGATGGGTGCTCAGGCCTCAGGGTGCTCATTGCTCAGGGTGCTGGGTGCTCAGTGCTCGGGGTGCTCGGTGCTCAGTACTCAGGGTGCTGAGTGCTCGGTACTCAGGGTGCTGGGTGCTCAGTACTCATGGTGCTGGGTGCTCAGTACTCAGGGGACTGGGTGCTCAGTGCTCAGGGTGCTGGGTGCTCAGTGCTCAGGGCGCTGGGTGCTGAGTGCTCGGGGTGCTGGGTGCTCAGTGCTCGGGGAGCTGGGTGGTCAGTGCTCAGTGCTCAAGGTGCTGGGTGCTCAGTGCTCAGTGCTCAGGGTGCTGGGTGCTCAGTACTCAGGGTGCTGGGTGCTCAGTACTCAGGGTGCTGGGTGCTCAGTTCTCGGGGTGCTGGGTGCTTAGTGCTCAGTGTGCTGGGTGCTCAGTGCTCAGGGTGCTGGGTGCTCAGTACTCAGGGTGCTGGGTGCTCAGTGCTCGGGGTGCTCGGTGCTCAGTACTCAAGGTGCTGGGTGCTCAGTGCTCAGGGTGCTGGGTGCTCAGTCCTCGGGGTGCTCCGTGCTCAGTGCTCAGGGTGCTCGGTGCTCAGTACTCAGGGTGCTGGGTGCTCAGTGCTCAGGGTGCCGGGTGCTCAGTCCTCGGGGTGCTCCGTGCTCAGTGATCACCGTGCTGGGTGCTCAGTACTCAGGGTGCTGCGTGCTCAGTGCTCAGGGTGCTGGGTGCTCAGTACTCAGGGTGCTCAGTGCTCAGTACTCGGGGTGCTTTTTGCTCAGCACTCAGGTTGCTCAGTGCTCAGTGCTCGGGGTGCTGGGTGCTCAGTACTCAGGGTGCTCGGTGCTCAGTACTAAGGGTGCTCAGTGCTCAGTACTCAGGTTGCTCAGTGCTCAGTGCTTGGGGTGCTGGGTGCTCAGTACTCAGGGTGCTGGGTGCTCAGTACTCAGGGTGCTGGGTGCTCAGTGCTCAGTACTCAGCGTGCTGGGTGCTCAGTGCTCGGGGTGCTGGGTCCTCAGTGCTCAGGGTGCTGGGTGCTCAGTACTCAGGGTGCTGGGTGCTCAGTGCTCGGGGTGCTGGGTCCTCAGTGCTCAGGGTGCTCAGTGCTCAGTGGTCGGGGTGCTGGGTGCTCAGTGCTCGGGGTGCTGGGTGCTCAGTGCTCAGGGTGCTGGTTGCTCAGTACTCAGTGTGCTCAGTGCTCAGGGTTCTGGGTGCTCAGAACTCAGGGTGCTGGGTGCGCAGTACTCAGGGTGCTGGGTGCTCAGAACTCAGGGTGCTTGATGCTCAGTACTCAGGGTGCTGGGTGCTCATTCTCGGGGTACTGGGTGCTCAGGACTCAGGTTGCTCAGTACTCTGGGTGCTCGGGGCTCAGTACTCATGGTGCTGGGTGCTCAGTACTCAGGGTGCTCGGTGCTCAGTTCTCAGGGTGCTCGGTGCTCAGTGTTTGGGGTGCTGGGTGCTCAGTACTCAGGGTGCTTGGTGCACAGTGCTCAGGGTGCTGGCTGCTCAGTGCTCAGGGTGCTGGGTGCTCAGTACTCAGTGCTCAGGATGCTGGGTGCTCAGTGCTCAGGGTGCTGGGTGCTCAGTGCTCAGGGTGGTCAGTGCTCAGTGCTCAGTACTCAGGGTGCTTGGTGCTCAGTACTAAGGGTGCTGGGTGCTCAGTGCTCGGGTTACCCGGTGCTCAGTGCTCAGGTTGCTCGGTGCTCAGTACTCAGGGTGCTGAGTGCTCAATGCTCAGGGTGCTGGGAGCTCAGTGCTCAGGGTGCTGGGTTCTCAGTGCTCAGCGTGCTTGATGCTCAGTACTCAGGGTGCTGGGTGCTCAGTGCTCAGGGTGCTTGATGCTCAGTGCTCAGGGTGCTAGGTGCTCAGTGCTCTGGGTGCTTGGTGCTCAGTGCTCAGGGTGCTGGGTGCTCAGTGCTCAGGGTGCTGGGTGCTCAGTGATCGGGGTGATGGGTGCTGAGTGCTCAGGGTGCTGGGTGCTCAGTGCTCTGGGTGCTTGGTGCTCAGTGCTCAGGGTGCTGGGTGCTCAGTACTCAGGGTGCTGGGTGCTCAGTGCTCAGGGTGCTGGGTGCTCCGTGCTCAGGGTGCTGGGTGCTCAGTGCTCGGGGAGCTCGGTGCTCAGTACTCAGGGTGCTGGGTGCTCAGTACTCAGTGCTCGGGGTCCTGGGTGCTCCGTGCTCGGGGTGCTGGGTGCTCAGTACTCAGGGTGCTGGGTGCTCATTCTCGGGGTGCTGGGTGCTCAGTACTCAGTGCTCGGGGTCCTGGGTGCTCCGTGCTCGGGGTGCTGGGTGCTCAGTACTCAGGGTGCTGGGTGCTCATTCTCGGGGTGCTGGGTGCTCAGTGCTCGGGGTGCTGGGTGCTCAGTACTCAGTGTGCTGGGGGCTCAGTACTCCGGGTGCTGGGTGCTCAGTACTCAGGGTGCTCGGTTCTCAGTACTCAGGGTGCTGGGTGCTCATTCTCGGGGTGCTGGGTGCTCAGTGCTCGGGTTGCTGGGTGCTCAGTACTCAGGGTGCTGGGGCCTCAGTACTCAGGGTGCTGGGTGCTCAGTGCTCGGGGTGCTGGGAGCTCAGTGCTCAGCGTGATCGGTGCTCAGTACTCAGGGTGCTGGGTGCTCAGTGCTCAGGGTGATGGGTGCTCAGGCCTCAGGGTGCTCATTGCTCAGGGTGCTGGGTGCTCAGTGCTCGGGGTGCTCGGTGCTCAGTACTCAGGGTGCTGAGTGCTCGGTACTCAGGGTGCTGGGTGCTCAGTACTCATGGTGCTGGGTGCTCAGTACTCAGGGGACTGGGTGCTCAGTGCTCAGGGTGCTGGGTGCTCAGTGCTCAGGGCGCTGGGTGCTGAGTGCTCGGGGTGCTGGGTGCTCAGTGCTCGGGGAGCTGGGTGGTCAGTGCTCAGTGCTCAAGGTGCTGGGTGCTCAGTGCTCAGTGCTCAGGGTGCTGGGTGCTCAGTACTCAGGGTGCTGGGTGCTCAGTACTCAGGGTGCTGGGTGCTCAGTTCTCGGGGTGCTGGGTGCTTAGTGCTCAGTGTGCTGGGTGCTCAGTGCTCAGGGTGCTGGGTGCTCAGTACTCAGGGTGCTGGGTGCTCAGTGCTCGGGGTGCTCGGTGCTCAGTACTCAAGGTGCTGGGTGCTCAGTGCTCAGGGTGCTGGGTGCTCAGTCCTCGGGGTGCTCCGTGCTCAGTGCTCAGGGTGCTCGGTGCTCAGTACTCAGGGTGCTGGGTGCTCAGTGCTCAGGGTGCCGGGTGCTCAGTCCTCGGGGTGCTCCGTGCTCAGTGATCACCGTGCTGGGTGCTCAGTACTCAGGGTGCTCGGTGTTCAGTACTCAGGGTTCTCAGTGCTCAGTACTCAGGGTGCTGCGTGCTCAGTGCTCAGGGTGCTGGGTGCTCAGTACTCAGGGTGCTCAGTGCTCAGTACTCGGGGTGCTTTTTGCTCAGCACTCAGGTTGCTCAGTGCTCAGTGCTCGGGGTGCTGGGTGCTCAGTACTCAGGGTGCTCGGTGCTCAGTACTAAGGGTGCTCAGTGCTCAGTACTCAGGTTGCTCAGTGCTCAGTGCTTGGGGTGCTGGGTGCTCAGTACTCAGGGTGCTGGGTGCTCAGTACTCAGGGTGCTGGGTGCTCAGTGCTCAGTACTCAGCGTGCTGGGTGCTCAGTGCTCGGGGTGCTGGGTCCTCAGTGCTCAGGGTGCTGGGTGCTCAGTACTCAGGGTGCTGGGTGCTCAGTGCTCGGGGTGCTGGGTCCTCAGTGCTCAGGGTGCTCAGTGCTCAGTGGTCGGGGTGCTGGGTGCTCAGTGCTCGGGGTGCTGGGTGCTCAGTGCTCAGGGTGCTGGTTGCTCAGTACTCAGTGTGCTCAGTGCTCAGGGTTCTGGGTGCTCAGAACTCAGGGTGCTGGGTGCGCAGTACTCAGGGTGCTGGGTGCTCAGAACTCAGGGTGCTTGATGCTCAGTACTCAGGGTGCTGGGTGCTCATTCTCGGGGTACTGGGTGCTCAGGACTCAGGTTGCTCAGTACTCTGGGTGCTCGGGGCTCAGTACTCATGGTGCTGGGTGCTCAGTACTCAGGGTGCTCGGTGCTCAGTTCTCAGGGTGCTCGGTGCTCAGTGTTTGGGGTGCTGGGTGCTCAGTACTCAGGGTGCTTGGTGCACAGTGCTCAGGGTGCTGGCTGCTCAGTGCTCAGGGTGCTGGGTGCTCAGTACTCAGTGCTCAGGATGCTGGGTGCTCAGTGCTCAGGGTGCTGGGTGCTCAGTGCTCAGGGTGGTCAGTGCTCAGTGCTCAGTACTCAGGGTGCTTGGTGCTCAGTACTCAGGGTGCTGGGTGCTCAGTGCTCGGGTTACCCGGTGCTCAGTGCTCAGGTTGCTCGGTGCTCAGTACTCAGGGTGCTGAGTGCTCAATGCTCAGGGTGCTGGGAGCTCAGTGCTCAGGGTGCTGGGTTCTCAGTGCTCAGCGTGCTTGATGCTCAGTACTCAGGGTGCTGGGTGCTCAGTGCTCAGGGTGCTTGATGCTCAGTGCTCAGGGTGCTAGGTGCTCAGTGCTCTGGGTGCTTGGTGCTCAGTGCTCAGGGTGCTGGGTGCTCAGTGCTCAGGGTGCTGGGTGCTCAGTGATCGGGGTGATGGGTGCTGAGTGCTCAGGGTGCTGGGTGCTCAGTGCTCTGGGTGCTTGGTGCTCAGTGCTCAGGGTGCTGGGTGCTCAGTACTCAGGGTGCTGGGTGCTCAGTGCTCAGGGTGCTGGGTGCTCCGTGCTCAGGGTGCTGGGTGCTCAGTGCTCGGGGAGCTCGGTGCTCAGTACTCAGGGTGCTGGGTGCTCAGTACTCAGTGCTCGGGGTCCTGGGTGCTCCGTGCTCGGGGTGCTGGGTGCTCAGTACTCAGGGTGCTGGGTGCTCATTCTCGGGGTGCTGGGTGCTCAGTACTCAGTGCTCGGGGTCCTGGGTGCTCCGTGCTCGGGGTGCTGGGTGCTCAGTACTCAGGGTGCTGGGTGCTCATTCTCGGGGTGCTGGGTGCTCAGTGCTCGGGGTGCTGGGTGCTCAGTACTCAGTGTGCTGGGGGCTCAGTACTCCGGGTGCTGGGTGCTCAGTACTCAGGGTGCTCGGTTCTCAGTACTCAGGGTGCTGGGTGCTCATTCTCGGGGTGCTGGGTGCTCAGTGCTCGGGTTGCTGGGTGCTCAGTACTCAGGGTGCTGGGGCCTCAGTACTCAGGGTGCTGGGTGCTCAGTACTCAGGGTGATCTGTTCTCAGTACTTAGGCTGCTGGGTGCTCAGTGCTCGGGGTGCTGGGTGCTCAGTGCTCAGGGTGATCGGTGCTCAGTACTCAGGGTGCTGGGTGCTCAGTGCTCAGGGTGCTGGGTGCTCAGTCCTCAGGTTGCTCAGTGCTCAGGGTGCTGGGTGCTCAGTGCTCGGGGTGCTCGGTGCTCAGTACTCAGGGTGCTGAGTGCTCAGTAGTCAGGGTGCTGGGTGCTCAGTACTCGGGGTGCTGGGTGCTCAGTGCTCAGCGTGCTGGGTGCTCAGTACTCAGGGTGCTCGGTGCTCAGTGCTTGGGGTGCTGGGTGCTCAGTACTCAGGGTGCTGGGTGCTCAGTGCTCAGGGTGCTGGGTGCTCAGTGCTCAGGGTGCTGGGTGCTCAGTACTCAGTGCTCAGGATGCTAGGTGCTCAGTGCTCGGGCTGCTGGGTGCTCAGTGCTCAGGGTGCTGGGTGCTCAGTGCTAGGGGTGCTGGGTCCTCAGTGCTCGGGGTCTGGGTGCTCAGTACTCAGGGTGCTGGGAGCTCAGTACTCAGGGTGCTGAGTGCTCAGTGCTCAGGGTGCTGGGTGCTCAGTGATCTGGGTGCTGGGTGCTCAGTGCTCAGGGTGCTGGGTGCTCAGTGCTCAGGGTGCTGGGTGCTCAGTGATCGGGGTGATGGGTGCTGATTGCTCAGGGTGCTGGGTGCTCAGTGCTCGGGGTGCTCGGTGCTCAGTGCTCAGGGTCCTGGGTGCTCAGTACTCAGGGTGCTGGGTGCTTAGTACTCAGGGTGCTCAGTGCTCAGTACACAGGGTGCTGGATGCTCAGTGCTCGGGGTGCTGGGTGCTCAGTGCTCAGTACTCAGGGTGCTGGGTGCTCAGTGCTCAGGGTGCTGGGTGCTCAGTGCTCGGGGTGCTGGGTGCTCAGTGCTCAGGTTGATCGGTGCTCAGTACTCAGGGTGCTGGGTGCTCAGTGCTCAGGGTGCTGGGTGCTCAGTCCTCAGGGTGCTCAGTGCTCAGGGTGCTGGGTGCTCAGTGCTCGGGGTGCTCGGTGCTCAATACTCAGGGTGCTGTGTGCTCAGTACTCAGGGTGCTGGGTGCTCAGTACTCATGGTGCTGGGTGCTCAGTGCTCAGGGCGCTGGGTGCTCAGTGCTCGGGGTGCTGGGTGCTCAGTGCTCAGGGTCCTGGGTGCTCAGTGCTCAGGGCGCTGGGTGCTCAGTGCTCGGGGTGCTGGGTGCTCAGTGCTCGGGGTGCTGGGTGGTCAGTGCTCAGTGCTCAAGGTGCTGGGTGCTCAGTGCTCAGTGCTCAGGGTGCTGGGTGCTAAGTACTCAGGGTGCTGGGTGCTCAGTACTCAGGGTGCTGGGTGCTCAGTTCTCAGGGTGCTGGGTGCTCAGTACTCAGGGTGCTGGGTGCTCAGTACTCAGGGTGCTGGGTGCTCATTCTCGGGGTGCTGGGTGCTCAGTGCTCGGGGTGCTGGGTGCTCAGTACTCAGGGTGCTGGGGGCTCAGTACTCAGGGTGCTGGGTGCTCAGTACGCAGGGTGCTCGGTTCTCAGTACTCAGGGTGCTGGGTGCTCATTCTCGGGTTGCTGGGTGCTCAGTGCTCGGGTTGCTGGGTGCTCAGTACTCAGGGTGCTGGGGGCTCAGTACTCAGGGTGCTGGGTGCTCAGTACTCAGGGTGATCTGTTCTCAGTACTTAGGCTGCTGGGTGCTCAGTGCTCGGGGTGCTGGGTGCTCAGTGGTCAGGGTGATCGGTGCTCAGTACTCAGGGTGCTGGGTGCTCAGTGCTCAGGGTGCTGGGTGCTCAGTCCTCAGGTTGCTCAGTGCTCAGGGTGCTGGGTGCTCAGTGCTCGGGGTGCTCGGTGCTCAGTACTCAGGGTGCTGAGTGCTCAGTACTCAGGGTGCTGGGTGCTCAGTACTCGGGGTGCTGGGTGCTCAGTGCTCAGCGTGCTGGGTGCTCAGTACTCAGGGTGCTCGGTGCTCAGTGCTTGGGGTGCTGGGTGCTCAGTACTCAGGGTGCTGGGTGCTCAGTGCTCAGGGTGCTGGGTGCTCAGTGCTCAGGGTGCTGGGTGCTCAGTACTCAGTGCTCAGGATGCTGGGTGCTCAGTGCTCGGGCTGCTGGGTGCTCAGTGCTCAGGGTGCTGGGTGCTCAGTGCTCGGGGTGCTCGGTGCTCAGTGCTCAGGGTCCTGGGTGCTCAGTACTCAGGGTGCTGGGTGCTTAGTACTCAGGGTGGTCAGTGCTCAGTACACAGGGTGCTGGGTGCTCAGTGCTCGGGGTGCTGGGTGCTCAGTGCTCAGTACTCAGGGTGCTGGGTGCTCAGTGCTCAGGGTGCTGAGTGCTCAGTACTCAGCGTGCTGGGTGCTCAGTACTCAGGGTGCTGGGTGCTCAGTGCTCAGGGTGCTGGGTGCTCCGTGCTCAGGGTGCTGGGTGCTCAGTGCTCGGGGAGCTCGGTGCTCAGTACTCAGGGTGCTGGGTGCTCAGTACTCAGTGCTCGGGGTCCTGGGTGCTCCGTGCTCGGGGTGCTGGGTGCTCAGTACTCAGGGTGCTGGGTGCTCATTCTCGGGGTGCTGGGTGCTCAGTGCTCGGGGTGCTGGGTGCTCAGTACTCAGGGTGCTGGGGGCTCAGTACTCAGGGTGCTGGGTGCTCAGTACTCAGGGTGCTCGGTTCTCAGTACTCAGGGTGCTGGGTGCTCATTCTCGGGGTGCTGGGTGCTCAGTGCTTGGGTTGCTGGGTGCTCAGTACTCAGGGTGCTGGGGGCTCAGTACTCAGGGTGCTGGGTGCTCAGTACTCAGGGTGATCTGTTCTCAGTACTTAGGCTGCTGGGTGCTCAGTGCTCGGGGTGCTGGGTGCTCAGTGCTCAGGGTGATCGGTGCTCAGTACTCAGGGTGCTGGGTGCTCAGTGCTCAGGGTGCTGGGTGCTCAGTCCTCAGGTTGCTCAGTGCTCAGGGTGCTGGGTGCTCAGTGCTCGGGGTGCTCGGTGCTCAGTACTCAGGGTTCTGTGTGCTCAGTACTCAGGGTGCTGGGTGCTCAGTACTCGGGGTGCTGGGTGCTCAGTGCTCAGCGTGCTGGGTGCTCAGTACTCAGGGTGCTCGGTGCTCAGTGCTTGGGGTGCTGGGTGCTCAGTACTCAGGGTGCTGGGTGCTCAGTGCTCAGGGTGCTGGGTGCTCAGTGCTCAGGGTGCTGGGTGCTCAGTACTCAGTGCTCAGGATGCTGGGTGCTCAGTGCTCGGGCTGCTGGGTGCTCAGTGCTCAGGGTGCTGGGTGCTCAGTGCTAGGGGTGCTGGGTCCTCAGTGCTCGGGGTCTGGGTGCTCAGTACTCAGGGTGCTGGGTGCTCAGTACTCAGGGTGCTGGGTGCTCAGTGTTCAGGGTGCTGGGTGCTCAGTGCTCTGGGTGCTGGGTGCTCAGTGCTCAGGGTGCTGGGTGCTCAGTGCTCAGGGTGCTGGGTGCTCATTGATCGGGGTGATAGGTGCTGATTGCTCAGGGTGCTGGGTGCTCAGTGCTCGGGGTGCTCGGTGCTCAGTGCTCAGGGTCCTGGGTGCTCAGTACTCAGGGTGCTGGGTGCTTAGTACTCAGGGTGCTCAGTGCTCAGTACACAGGGTGTTGGATGCTCAGTGCTCGGGGTGCTGGGTGCTCAGTGCTCAGTACTCAGGGTGCTGGGTGCTCAGTGCTCAGGGTGCTGGGTGCTCAGTGCTCGGGGTGCTGGGTGCTCAGTGCTCAGGGTGATCGGTGCTCAGTACTCAGGGTGCTGGGTGCTCAGTGCTCAGGGTGCTGGGTGCTCAGTCCTCAGGGTGCTCAGTGCTCAGGGTGCTGGGTGCTCAGTGCTCGGGGTGCTCGGTGCTCAATACTCAGGGTGCTGTGTGCTCAGTACTCAGGGAGCTGGGTGCTCAGTACTCATTGTGCTGGGTGCTCAGTGCTCAGGGCGCTGGGTGCTCAGTGCTCGGGGTGCTGGGTGCTCAGTGCACAGGGTGCTGGGTGCTCAGTGCTCAGGGCGCTCGGTGCTCAGTGCTCGGGGTGCTGGGTGCTCAGTGCTCGGGGTGCTGGGTGGTCAGTGCACAGTGCTCAAGGTGCTGGGTGCTCAGTGCTCAGTGCTCAGGGTGCTGGGTGCTAAGTACTCAGGGTGCTGTGTGCTCAGTACTCAGGGTGCTGGGTGCTCAGTACTCAGGGTGCTGGGTGCTCATTCTCGGGGTGCTGGGTGCTCAGTGCTCGGGGTGCTGGGTGCTCAGTACTCAGGGTGCTGGGGGCTCAGTACTCAGGGTGCTAGGTGCTTAGTAATCACGGTGCTCAGTGCTCAGTACACAGGGTGCTGGGTGCTCAGTGCTCGGGGTGCTGGGTGCTCAGTGCTCAGTACTCAGGGTGCTGGGTGCTCAGTGCTCAGGGTGCTGAGTGCTCAGTACTCAGCGTGCTGGGTGCTCAGTACTCAGGGTGCTGGGTGTTCAGTGCTCAGGGTGCTGGGTGCTCAGTGCTCAGGGTGCTGGGTGCTCAGTGCTCGGGGAGCTCGGTGCTCAGTACTCAGGGTGCTGGGTGCTCAGTACTCAGTGTTCGGGGTACTGGGTGCTCCGTGCTCGGGGTGATCTGTTCTCAGTACTCAGGGTGCTGGGTGCTCAGTGCTCGGGGTGCTCGGTGCTCAGGGTGCTGGGTGCTCAGTCCTCAGGGTGCTCAGTGCTCAGGGTGCTGGGTGCTCAGTGCTCGGGGTGCTCGGTGCTCAGGGTGCTGGGTGCTCAGTCCTCAGGGTGCTCAGTGCTCAGGGTGCTGGGTGCTCAGTGCTCGGGGTGCTCGGTGCTCAGGGTGCTGGGTGCTCAGTCCTCAGGGTGCTCAGTGCTCAGGGTGCTGGGTGCTCAGTGCTCGGGGTGCTCGGTGCTCAGTACTCAGGGTGCTGGGTACTCAGTACTCATGGTGCTGGGTTCTCAGTGCTCAGGGTGCTGGGTGCTCAGTACTCAGGGTGCGCAGTGCTCAGTACTCGGGGTGCTGGGTGCTCAGTACTCAGGGTGCTCAGTGCTCAGTACTCGGGGTGCTGGGTGCTCAGTGCTCAGTGTGCTCAGTGCTCAGTGCTCGGGGTGCTGGGTGCTCAGTGCTCGGGGCGCTGGGTGCTCAGTGCTCGGGGTGCTGGGTGCTCAGTACTCAGGGTGCTGTGTGCTCAGTGCTCAGTACTCAGCGTGCTGGGTGCTCAGTGCTCAGAGTGTTGGGTGCTCAGTACTCAGGGTGCTGGGTGCTCAGTGCTCAGTGCTCAGGGTGCTCAGTGCTCAGGGTGCTCAGTGCTCAGGGTGCTGGGTGCTCAGGGTGCTGGGTGCTCAGTGCTCGGCGTGCTGGGTGCTCAGTGCTCAGTGCTCAGGGTGCTGGGTGCTCAGTGCTGAGTGCTCAAGGTGCTGGGTGTTCAGTACTCAGGGTGCTCGGTGCTCAGTGCTCAGGGTGCTGGGTGCTCAGTACTCAGGGTGCTGGGTGCTCAGTGCTCGGGGTGCTGGGTGCTCAGTGCTCAGGGTGATCAGTGCTCAGTACTCAGGGTGCTGGGTTCTCAGTGCTCTGGGTGCTGGGTGCTCAGTCCTCAGAGTGCTCAGTACTCAGGATGCTCTGTGCTCAGTGCTCAGTACTCAGGGTGCTCAGTACTCAGGGTGCTGGGTGCTCAGTGCTCGGGGTGCTGGGTGCTCAGTACTCAGGGTGCTGGGTGCTCAGTACTCGGGGTGCTGGGTGCTCAGTACTCAGGGTGCTGGGTGCTCAGTGCTCGGGGTGCTGGGTGCTCACTGCTCAGAGTGATCTGTGCTCAGTGCTCAGAGTGCTGGGTGCTCAGTCCTCCGGGTGCTCAGTGCTCAGGGTGCTGGGTGCTCATTGCTCGGTGTGCTCGGTGCTCAGTACTCAGGCTGCTGAGTGCTCAGTACTCAGGGTGCTGGGTGCTCAGTACTCAGGTAGCTGGTTGCTCAGTACTCAGGGTGCTGGGTGCTCAGTGCTCAGGGTGCTGGGTGCTCAGTGCTCGGGGTGCTGATTGCTCAGGGCTGTGGTGCTGGGTGCTCAGTGCTCAGTGCTCAGGGTGCTGGGTGCTCAGTGCTCAGTGCTCAGGGTGCTGGTTGCTCAGTACTCAGGGTGCTGGGTGCTCAGTACTCAGGGTGCTGGGTGCTCAGTGCTCAGGGTGCTCTGTGCTCAGTACTCAGGGTGCTGGTTGCTGAGTGCTTGGGGTGCTGCGTGCTCAGTGCTCAGGGAGCTGGGTGCTCAGTGCTCAGGGTGCTGGGTGCTCAGTACTCAGGGTGCTGGGTGCTCAGTGCTCATTGTGCTCGGTGCTCAGTACTCAAGGTGCTGGGGGCTCAGTGCTCAGGGTGCTGGGTGCTCAGTCCTCGGGGTGCTCCGTGCTCAGTGATCAGGGTGCTGGGTGCTCAGTACTCAGGGTGCTCGGTGCTCAGTACTCAGGGTTTTCAGTGCTCAGTACTCAGGGTGCTGGGTGCTCAGTGCTCAGGGTGCTGGGTGCTCAGTACTCAGGGTGCTCAGTGCTCAGTACTCGGGGTGCTTGGTGCTCAGTACTCAGGGTGCTCAGTGCTCAGTACTCGGGGTGCTTGGTGCTCAGTGCTCAGGGTGCTCAGTGCTCAGTGCTCGGGGTGCTGGGTGCTCAGTGCTCGGGGCGCTGGGTGCTCAGTGCTCGGGGTGCTGGGTGCTCAGTACTCGGTGTGCTGGGTGCTCAGTGCTCAGGGTGCTCAGTGCTCAGTACTCAGTGCTCAGGGTGCTCAGTGCTCAGTGCTCAGGGTGCTGGGTGTTCAGTACTCAGGGTGCTGGGTGCTCAGTACTCAGGGTGCTGGGTGCTCAGTGCTCAGGGTGCTGGGAGCTCAGTAGTCTGGGTGTTGGGTGCTCAGTACTCAGGGTGCTGGGTGCTCCGTGCTCAGGGTGCTGGGTGCTCAGTGCTCAGGGTTCTGGGTGCTCAGTGCTCAGGGTGCTTGGTGCTCAGTACTCAGGGTGCTGGGTGCTTAGTGCTCGAGGTGCTCGGTGCTCAGTACTCAAGGTGCTGGGTGCTCAGTGCTCAGGGTGCTGGGTGCTCAGTACTCGGGGTGCTCCGTGCTCATGGTGCTGGGTGCTCAGTGCTCAGGGTGCTGGGTGCTCAGTGCTCGGGGTGCTGGGTGCTGAGTGCTCAGGGTGCTGGGTGCTCAGTGCTCGGGGTGCTCGGTGCTCAGTGCTCGGGGTGCTGGGTGCTGAGTGCTCAGGGTGCTGGGTGCTCAGTGCTCGGGGTGCTCGGTGCTCAGTGCTCAGGGTGCTCAGTGCTCAGTACACAGGGTGCTGGGTGCTCAGTGCTCGGGGTGCTGGGTGCTCAGTGCTCAGTACTCAGGGTGCTGCCTGCTCAGTGCTCAGGGTGCTGGGTGCTCAGTACTCAGCGTGCTGGGTGCTCAGTACTCAGGGTGCTGGGTGCTCAGTGCTCAGGGTGCTGGGTGCTCAGTGCACATGGTGCTGGGTGCTCAGTGATCGGGGTGCTGGGTGCTCAGTACTCAGGGTGCTCAGTGCTCGGTTAGCTCGGTGCTCAGTACTCAGGGTGCTGGGTGCTCAGTACTCAGTGCTCGGGGTCCTGGGTGCTCCGTGCTCGGGGTGCTGGGTGCTCAGTGCTCTGTGTGCTGGGTGCTCAGTACTCAGGGTGCTGGGTGCTCAGTACTCAGTGTGCTGGGTGCTCAGTGCTCAGGGTGCTGTGTGCTCAGTACTCAGGGTGCTGGGTGCTCAGTACTCAGGGTGCTCGGTGCTCAGTACTCAGGGTGCTGGGTCCTCAGTGCTCAGGGTGCTGGGTACTCAGTACTCAGGGTGCTGGGTGCTCAGTACTCAGGGTGCTGGGTGCTCAGTGCTCAGGGTGCTGGTTGCTCAGTGCTCAGGGTGCTGGGTGCTCAGTACTCAGGGTGCTGGGTGCTCAGTGCTCAGGGTGATCGGTGCTCAGTACTCAGGGTGCTCAGTACTCAGGGTGCTGGGTGCTCAGTGCTCAGGGTGCTGGGTGCTCAGTACTCAGGTTGCTGGGTGCTCAGTGCTCGGGGTGCTGGGTGCTCAGTGCTCAGGGTGATCGGTGCTCAGTACTCAGGGTGCTGGGTGCTCAGTGCTCAGGGAGCTGGGTGCTCAGTCCTCAGGGTGCTCAGTGCTCAGGGTGCTGGGTGCTCAGTACTCATGGTCCTGGGTGCTCAGTACTCAGGGGGCTGGGTGCTCAGTGCTCAGTGTGCTGGGTGCTCAGTGCTCAGGGCGCTGGGTGCTCAGTGCTTGGGGTGCTGGGTGCTCAGTCCTCGGGGTGCTGGGTGGTCAGTGCTCAGTGCTCAAGGTGCTGGGTGCTCAGTGCTCAGTGCTCAGGGTGCTGGGTGCTCAGTACTCAGGGTGCTGGGTGCTCAGTACTCAGGGTGCTGGGTGCTCAGTTCTCAGGGTGCTGGCTGATCAGTACTCTGGGTGTTTGGTGCGCAGTACTCAGGGTGCTCAGTGCTCAGTACTCGGGGTGCTGGGTGCTCAGTGCTCAGTGTGCTCAGTGCTCAGTGCTCAGGGTGCTGGGTGCTCAGTGCTTGGGGCGCTGGGTGCTCAGTGCTCGGGGTGCTGGGTGCTCAGTACTCAGGGTGCTGTGTGCTCAGTGCTCAGTACTCAGCGTGCTGGGTGCTCAGTGCTCAGAGTGTTGGGTGCTCAGTACTCAGGGTGCTGGGTGCTCAGTGCTCAGTGCTCAGGGTGCTCAGTGCTCAGGGTGCTCAGTGCTCAGGGTGCTGGGTGCTCAGGGTGCTGGGTGCTCAGTGCTCGGGGTGCTGGGTGCTCAGTTCTCAGTGCTCAGGGTGCTGGGTGCTCAGTGCTCAGTGCTCAGGGTGCTGGGTGTTCAGTACTCAGGGTGCTCGGTGCTCAGTGCTCAGGGTGCTAGGTGCTCAGTACTCAGGGTGCTGGGTGCTCAGTGCTAGGGGTGCTGGGTGCTCAGTACTCAGGGTGCTGGGTGCTCAGTACTCAGGGTGCTGGGTGCTCAGTGCTCAGGGTGCTGGGTGCTCAGTACTCAGGGTGCTCGGTGCTCAGTACTCAGGGTGCTCGGTGCTAAGTACTCAGGGTGCTGGGTGCTCAGTACTCAGGGTGCTGGGTGCTCAGTACTCAGGGTGCTGGGTGCTCAGTGCTCAGGGTGCTGGGTGCTCAGTGCTCTGGGTGCTGGGTGCTCAGTGCTCAGGGTGCTGGGTGCTCAGTGCTCAGGGTGCTGGGTGTTCAGTGATCGGGGTGATGGGTGCTGAGTGCTCAGGGTGCTGAGTGCTCAGTGCTCGGGGTGATCGGTGCTCAGTGCTCAGGGTCCTGGGTGCTCAGTACTCAGGGTGCTAGGTGCTTAGTAATCAGGGTGCTCAGTGCTCAGTACACAGGGTGCTGGGTGCTCAGTGCTCGGGGTGCTGGGTGCTCAGTGCTCAGTACTCAGGGTGCTGGGTGCTCAGTGCTCAGGGTGCTGAGTGCTCAGTACTCAGCGTGCTGGGTGCTCAGTACTCAGGGTGCTGGGTGTTCAGTGCTCAGGGTGCTGGGTGCTCAGTGCTCAGGGTGCTGGGTGCTCAGTGCTCGGGGAGCTCGGTGCTCAGTACTCAGGGTGCTGGGTTCTCAGTACTCAGTGTTCGGGGTACTGGGTGCTCCGTGCTCGGGGTGATCTGTTCTCAGTACTCAGGGTGCTGGGTGCTCAGTGCTCGGGGTGCTCGGTGCTCAGGGTGCTGGGTGCTCAGTCCTCAGGGTGCTCAGTGCTCAGGGTGCTGGGTGCTCAGTGCTCGGGGTGCTCGGTGCTCAGGGTGCTGGGTGCTCAGTCCTCAGGGTGCTCAGTGCTCAGGGTGCTGGGTGCTCAGTGCTCGGGGTGCTCGGTGCTCAGGGTGCTGGTTGCTCAGTCCTCAGGGTGCTCAGTGCTCAGGGTGCTGGGTGCTCAGTGCTCGGGGTGCTCGGTGCTCAGTACTCAGGGTGCTGGGTACTCAGTACTCATGGTGCTGGGTTCTCAGTGCTCAGGGTGCTGGGTGCTCAGTACTCAGGGTGCTCAGTGCTCAGTACTCGGGGTGCTGGGTGCTCAGTACTCAGGGCGCTCAGTGCTCAGTACTCGGGGTGCTGGGTGCTCAGTGCTCAGTGTGCTCAGTGCTCAGTGCTCGGGGTGCTGGGTGCTCAGTGCTCGGGGCGCTGGGTGCTCAGTGCTCGGGGTGCTGGGTGCTCAGTACTCAGGGTGCTGTGTGCTCAGTGCTCAGTACTCAGCGTGCTGGGTGCTCAGTGCTCAGAGTGTTGGGTGCTCAGTACTCAGGGTGCTGGGTGCTCAGTGCTCAGTGCTCAGGGTGCTCAGTGCTCAGGGTGCTCAGTGCTCAGGGTGCTGGGTGCTCAGGGTGCTGGGTGCTCAGTGCTCGGGGTGCTGGGTGCTCAGTGCTCAGTGCTCAGGGTGCTGGGTGCTCAGTGCTGAGTGCTCAAGGTGCTGGGTGTTCAGTACTCAGGGTGCTCGGTGCTCAGTGCTCAGGGTGCTGGGTGCTCAGTACTCAGGGTGCTGGGTGCTCAGTGCTCGGGGTGCTGGGTGCTCAGTGCTCAGGGTGATCAGTGCTCAGTACTCCGGGTGCTGGGTTCTCAGTGCTCTGGGTGCTGGGTGCTCAGTCCTCAGAGTGCTCAGTACTCAGGATGCTCTGTGCTCAGTGCTCAGTACTCAGGGTGCTCAGTACTCAGGGTGCTGGGTGCTCAGTGCTCGGGGTGCTGGGTGCTCAGTACTCAGGGTGCTGGGTGCTCAGTACTCGGGGTGCTGGGTGCTCACTGCTCAGAGTGATCTGTGCTCAGTGCTCAGAGTGCTGGGTGCTCAGTCCTCCGGGTGCTCAGTGCTCAGGGTGCTGGGTGCTCATTGCTCGGTGTGCTCGGTGCTCAGTACTCAGGCTGCTGAGTGCTCAGTACTCAGGGTGCTGGGTGCTCAGTACTCAGGTAGCTGGTTGCTCAGTACTCAGGGTGCTGGGTGCTCAGTGCTCAGGGTGCTGGGTGCTCAGTGCTCGGGGTGCTGATTGCTCAGGGCTGTGGTGCTGGATGCTCAGTGCTCAGTGCTCAGGGTGCTGGGTGCTCAGTGCTCAGGGTGCTGGTTGCTCAGTACTCAGGGTGCTGGGTGCTCAGTACTCAGGGTGCTGGGTGCTCAGTGCTCAGGGTGCTCTGTGCTCAGTACTCAGGGTGCTGGTTGCTGAGTGCTTGGTGTGCTGCGTGCTCAGTGCTCAGGGAGCTGGGTGCTCAGTGCTCAGGGTGCTGGGTGGTCAGTACTCAGGGTGCTGGGTGCTCAGTGCTCATTGTGCTCGGTGCTCAGTACTCAAGGTGCTGGGTGCTCAGTGCTCAGGGTGCTGGGTGCTCAGTCCTCGGGGTGCTCCATGCTCAGTGATCAGGGTGCTGGGTGCTCAGTACTCAGGGTGCTCGGTGCTCAGTACTCAGGGTTTTCAGTGCTCAGTACTCAGGGTGCTGGGTGCTCAGTGCTCAGGGTGCTGGGTGCTCAGTACTCAGGGTGCTCAGTGCTCAGTACTCGGGGTGCTTGATGCTCAGTACTCAGGGTGCTCAGTGCTCAGTACTCGGGGTGCTTGGTGCTCAGTGCTCAGGGTGCTCAGTGCTCAGTGCTCGGGGTGCTGGGTGCTCAGTGCTCGGGGCGCTGGGTGCTCAGTGCTCGGGGTGCTGGGTGCTCAGTACTCGGGGTGCTGGGTGCTCAGTGCTCAGGGTGCTCAGTGCTCAGTACTCAGTGCTCAGGGTGCTCAGTGCTCAGTGCTCAGGGTGCTGGGTGTTCAGTACTCAGGGTGCTGGGTGCTCAGTACTCAGGGTGCTGGGTGCTCAGTGCTCAGGGTGCTGGGAGCTCAGTAGTCTGGGTGTTGGGTGCTCAGTACTCAGGGTGCTGGGTGCTCAGTACTCAGTGTGCTGGGTGCTCAGTGCTCAGGGTGCTGTGTGCTCAGTACTCAGGGTGCTGGGTGCTCAGTACTCAGGGTGCTCGGTGCTCAGTACTCAGGGTGCTGGGTCCTCAGTGCTCAGGGTGCTGGGTACTCAGTACTCAGGGTGCTGGGTGCTCAGTACTCAGGGTGCTGGGTGCTCAGTGCTCAGGGTGCTGGTTGCTCAGTGCTCAGGGTGCTGGGTGCTCAGTACTCAGGGTGCTGGGTGCTCAGTGCTCAGGGTGATCGGTGCTCAGTACTCAGGGTGCTCAGTACTCAGGGTGCTGGGTGCTCAGTGCTCAGGGTGCTGGGTGCTCAGTACTCAGGGTGCTGGGTGCTCAGTGCTCGGGGTGCTGGGTGCTCAGTGCTCAGGGTGATCGGTGCTCAGTACTCAGGGTGCTGGGTGCTCAGTGCTCAGGGAGCTGGGTGCTCAGTCCTCAGGGTGCTCAGTGCTCAGGGTGCTGGGTGCTCAGTACTCATGGTGCTGGGTGCTCAGTACTCAGGGGGCTGGGTGCTCAGTGCTCAGTGTGCTGGGTGCTCAGTGCTCAGGGCGCTGGGTGCTCAGTGCTCGGGGTGCTGGGTGGTCAGTGCTCAGTGCTCAAGGTGCTGGGTGCTCAGTGCTCAGTGCTCAGGGTGCTGGGTGCTCAGTACTCAGGGTGCTGGGTGCTCAGTACTCAGGGTGCTGGGTGCTCAGTTCTCAGGGTGCTGGGTGATCAGTACTCTGGGTGTTGGGTGCGCAGTACTCAGGGTGCTCAGTGCTCAGTACTCGGGGTGCTGGGTGCTCAGTGCTCAGTGTGCTCAGTGCTCAGTGCTCAGGGTGCTGGGTGCTCAGTGCTCGGGGCGCTGGGTGCTCAGTGCTCGGGGTGCTGGGTGCTCAGTACTCAGGGTGCTGTGTGCTCAGTGCTCAGTACTCAGCGTGCTGGGTGCTCAGTGCTCAGAGTGTTGGGTGCTCAGTACTCAGGGTGCTGGGTGCTCAGTGCTCAGTGCTCAGGGTGCTCAGTGCTCAGGGTGCTCAGTGCTCAGGGTGCTGGGTGCTCAGGGTGCTGGGTGCTCAGTGCTCGGGGTGCTGGGTGCTCAGTTCTCAGTGCTCAGGGTGCTGGGTGCTCAGTGCTCAGTGCTCAGGGTGCTGGGTGTTCAGTACTCAGGGTGCTCGGTGCTCAGTGCTCAGGGTGCTAGGTGCTCAGTACTCAGGGTGCTGGGTGCTCAGTGCTAGGGGTGCTGGGTGCTCAGTACTCAGGGTGCTGGGTGCTCAGTACTCAGGGTGCTGGGTGCTCAGTGCTCGGGGTGCTGGGTGCTCAGTGCTCAGGGTGATCAGTGCTCAGTACTCCGGGTGCTGGGTTCTCAGTGCTCTGGGTGCTGGGTGCTCAGTCCTCAGAGTGCTCAGTACTCAGGATGCTCTGTGCTCAGTGCTCAGTACTCAGGGTGCTCAGTACTCAGGGTGCTGGGTGCTCAGTGCTCGGGGTGCTGGGTGCTCAGTACTCAGGGTGCTGGGTGCTCAGTACTCGGGGTGCTGGGTGCTCAGTACTCAGGGTGCTGGGTGCTCAGTGCTCGGGGTGCTGGGTGCTCACTGCTCAGAGTGATCTGTGCTCAGTGCTCAGAGTGCTGGGTGCTCAGTCCTCCGGGTGCTCAGTGCTCAGGGTGCTGGGTGCTCATTGCTCGGTGTGCTCGGTGCTCAGTACTCAGGCTGCTGAGTGCTCAGTACTCAGGGTGCTGGGTGCTCAGTACTCAGGTAGCTGGTTGCTCAGTACTCAGGGTGCTGGGTGCTCAGTGCTCAGGGTGCTGGGTGCTCAGTGCTCGGGGTGCTGATTGCTCAGGGCTGTGGTGCTGGATGCTCAGTGCTCAGTGCTCAGGGTGCTGGGTGCTCAGTGCTCAGGGTGCTGGTTGCTCAGTACTCAGGGTGCTGGGTGCTCAGTACTCAGGGTGCTGGGTGCTCAGTGCTCAGGGTGCTCTGTGCTCAGTACTCAGGGTGCTGGTTGCTGAGTGCTTGGGGTGCTGCGTGCTCAGTTCTCAGGGAGCTGGGTGCTCAGTGCTCAGGGTGCTGGGTGGTCAGTACTCAGGGTGCTGGGTGCTCAGTGCTCATTGTGCTCGGTGCTCAGTACTCAAGGTGCTGGGTGCTCAGTGCTCAGGGTGCTGGGTGCTCAGTCCTCGGGGTGCTCCATGCTCAGTGATCAGGGTGCTGGGTGCTCAGTACTCAGGGTGCTCGGTGCTCAGTACTCAGGGTTTTCAGTGCTCAGTACTCAGGGTGCTGGGTGCTCAGTGCTCAGGGTGCTGGGTGCTCAGTACTCAGGGTGCTCAGTGCTCAGTACTCGGGGTGCTTGGTGCTCAGTACTCAGGGTGCTCAGTGCTCAGTACTCGGGGTGCTTGGTGCTCAGTGCTCAGGGTGCTCAGTGCTCAGTGCTCGGGGTGCTGGGTGCTCAGTGCTCGGGGCGCTGGGTGCTCAGTGCTCGGGGTGCTGGGTGCTCAGTACTCGGGGTGCTGGGTGCTCAGTGCTCAGGGTGCTCAGTGCTCAGTACTCAGTGCTCAGGGTGCTCAGTGCTCAGTGCTCAGGGTGCTGGGTGTTCAGTACTCAGGGTGCTGGGTGCTCAGTACTCAGGGTGCTGGGTGCTCAGTGCTCAGGGTGCTGGGAGCTCAGTAGTCTGGGTGTTGGGTGCTCAGTACTCAGGGTGCTGGGTGCTCAGTACTCAGTGTGCTGGGTGCTCAGTGCTCAGGGTGCTGTGTGCTCAGTACTCAGGGTGCTGGGTGCTCAGTACTCAGGGTGCTCGGTGCTCAGTACTCAGGGTGCTGGGTCCTCAGTGCTCAGGGTGCTGGGTACTCAGTACTCAGGGTGCTGGGTGCTCAGTACTCAGGGTGCTGGGTGCTCAGTGCTCAGGGTGCTGGTTGCTCAGTGCTCAGGGTGCTGGGTGCTCAGTACTCAGGGTGCTGGGTGCTCAGTGCTCAGGGTGATCGGTGCTCAGTACTCAGGGTGCTCAGTACTCAGGGTGCTGGGTGCTCAGTGCTCAGGGTGCTGGGTGCTCAGTACTCAGGGTGCTGGGTGCTCAGTGCTCGGGGTGCTGGGTGCTCAGTGCTCAGGGTGATCGGTGCTCAGTACTCAGGGTGCTGGGTGCTCAGTGCTCAGGGAGCTGGGTGCTCAGTCCTCAGGGTGCTCAGTGCTCAGGGTGCTGGGTGCTCAGTACTCATGGTGCTGGGTGCTCAGTACTCAGGGGGCTGGGTGCTCAGTGCTCAGTGTGCTGGGTGCTCAGTGCTCAGGGCGCTGGGTGCTCAGTGCTCGGGGTGTTGGGTGGTCAGTGCTCAGTGCTCAAGGTGCTGGGTGCTCAGTGCTCAGTGCTCAGGGTGCTGGGTGCTCAGTACTCAGGGTGCTGGGTGCTCAGTACTCAGGGTGCTGGGTGCTCAGTTCTCAGGGTGCTGGGTGATCAGTACTCTGGGTGTTGGGTGCGCAGTACTCAGGGTGCTCAGTGCTCAGTACTCGGGGTGCTGGGTGCTCAGTGCTCAGTGTGCTCAGTGCTCAGTGCTCAGGGTGCTGGGTGCTCAGTGCTCGGGGCGCTGGGTGCTCAGTGCTCGGGGTGCTGGGTGCTCAGTACTCAGGGTGCTGTGTGCTCAGTGCTCAGTACTCAGCGTGCTGGGTGCTCAGTGCTCAGAGTGTTGGGTGCTCAGTACTCAGGGTGCTGGGTGCTCAGTGCTCAGTGCTCAGGGTGCTCAGTGCTCAGGGTGCTCAGTGCTCAGGGTGCTGGGTGCTCAGGGTGCTGGGTGCTCAGTGCTCGGGGTGCTGGGTGCTCAGTTCTCAGTGCTCAGGGTGCTGGGTGCTCAGTGCTCAGTGCTCAGGGTGCTGGGTGTTCAGTACTCAGGGTGCTCGGTGCTCAGTGCTCAGGGTGCTAGGTGCTCAGTACTCAGGGTGCTGGGTGCTCAGTGCTAGGGGTGCTGGGTGCTCAGTACTCAGGGTGCTGGGTGCTCAGTACTCAGGGTGCTGGGTGCTCAGTGCTCAGGGTGCTGGGTGCTCAGTATTCAGGGTGCTCGGTGCTCAGTACTCAGGGTGCTCGGTGCTAAGTACTCAGGGTGCTGGGTGCTCAGTACTCAGGGTGCTGGGTGCTCAGTACTCAGGGTGCTGGGTGCTCAGTGCTCAGGGTGCTGGGTGCTCAGTGCTCTGGGTGCTGGGTGCTCAGTGCTCAGGGTGCTGGGTGCTCAGTGCTCAGGGTGCTGGGTGTTCAGTGATCGGGGTGATGGGTGCTGAGTGCTCAGGGTGCTGAGTGCTCAGTGCTCGGGGTGCTCGGTGCTCAGTGCTCAGGGTCCTGGGTGCTCAGTACTCAGGGTGCTAGGTGCTTAGTAATCAGGGTGCTCAGTGCTCAGTACACAGGGTGCTGGGTGCTCAGTGCTCGGGGTGCTGGGTGCTCAGTGCTCAGTACTCAGGGTGCTGGGTGCTCAGTGCTCAGGGTGCTGAGTGCTCAGTACTCAGCGTGCTGGGTGCTCAGTACTCAGGGTGCTGGGTGTTCAGTGCTCAGGGTGCTGGGTGCTCAGTGCTCAGGGTGCTGGGTGCTCAGTGCTCGGGGAGCTCGGTGCTCAGTACTCAGGGTGCTGGGTGCTCAGTACTCAGTGTTCGGGGTACTGGGTGCTCCGTGCTCGGGGTGATCTGTTCTCAGTACTCAGGGTGCTGGGTGCTCAGTGCTCGGGGTGCTCGGTGCTCAGGGTGCTGGGTGCTCAGTCCTCAGGGTGCTCAGTGCTCAGGGTGCTGGGTGCTCAGTGCTCGGGGTGCTCGGTGCTCAGGGTGCTGGGTGCTCAGTCCTCAGGGTGCTCAGTGCTCAGGGTGCTGGGTGCTCAGTGCTCGGGGTGCTCGGTGCTCAGGGTGCTGGTTGCTCAGTCCTCAGGGTGCTCAGTGCTCAGGGTGCTGGGTGCTCAGTGCTCGGGGTGCTCGGTGCTCAGTACTCAGGGTGCTGGGTACTCAGTACTCATGGTGCTGGGTTCTCAGTGCTCAGGGTGCTGGGTGCTCAGTACTCAGGGTGCTCAGTGCTCAGTACTCGGGGTGCTGGGTGCTCAGTACTCAGGGCGCTCAGTGCTCAGTACTCGGGGTGCTGGGTGCTCAGTGCTCAGTGTGCTCAGTGCTCAGTGCTCGGGGTGCTGGGTGCTCAGTGCTCGGGGCGCTGGGTGCTCAGTGCTCGGGGTGCTGGGTGCTCAGTACTCAGGGTGCTGTGTGCTCAGTGCTCAGTACTCAGCGTGCTGGGTGCTCAGTGCTCAGAGTGTTGGGTGCTCAGTACTCAGGGTGCTGGGTGCTCAGTGCTCAGTGCTCAGGGTGCTCAGTGCTCAGCGTGCTCAGTGCTCAGGGTGCTGGGTGCTCAGGGTGCTGGGTGCTCAGTGCTCGGGGTGCTGGGTGCTCAGTGCTCAGTGCTCAGGGTGCTGGGTGCTCAGTGCTGAGTGCTCAAGGTGCTGGGTGTTCAGTACTCAGGGTGCTCGGTGCTCAGTGCTCAGGGTGCTGGGTGCTCAGTACTCAGGGTGCTGGGTGCTCAGTGCTCGGGGTGCTGGGTGCTCAGTGCTCAGGGTGATCAGTGCTCAGTACTCAGGGTGCTGGGTTCTCAGTGCTCTGGGTGCTGGGTGCTCAGTCCTCAGAGTGCTCAGTACTCAGGATGCTCTGTGCTCAGTGCTCAGTACTCAGGGTGCTCAGTACTCAGGGTGCTGGGTGCTCAGTGCTCGGGGTGCTGGGTGCTCAGTACTCAGGGTGCTGGGTGCTCAGTACTCGGGGTGCTGGGTGCTCAGTACTCAGGGTGCTGGGTGCTCAGTGCTCGGGGTGCTGGGTGCTCACTGCTCAGAGTGATCTGTGCTCAGTGCTCAGAGTGCTGGGTGCTCAGTCCTCCGGGTGCTCAGTGCTCAGAGTGCTGGGTGCTCATTGCTCGGTGTGCTCGGTGCTCAGTACTCAGGCTGCTGAGTGCTCAGTACTCAGGGTGCTGGGTGCTCAGTACTCAGGTAGCTGGTTGCTCAGTACTCAGGGTGCTGGGTGCTCAGTGCTCAGGGTGCTGGGTGCTCAGTGCTCGGGGTGCTGATTGCTCAGGGCTGTGGTGCTGGGTGCTCAGTGCTCAGTGCTCAGGGTGCTGGGTGCTCAGTGCTCAGGGTGCTGGTTGCTCAGTACTCAGGGTGCTGGGTGCTCAGTACTCAGGGTGCTGGGTGCTCAGTGCTCAGGGTGCTCTGTGCTCAGTACTCAGGGTGCTGGTTGCTGAGTGCTTGGGGTGCTGCGTGCTCAGTGCTCAGGGAGCTGGGTGCTCAGTGCTCAGGGTGCTGGGTGCTCAGTACTCAGGGTGCTGGGTGCTCAGTGCTCATTGTGCTCGGTGCTCAGTACTCAAGGTGCTGGGTGCTCAGTGCTCAGGGTGCTGGGTGCTCAGTCCTCGGGGTGCTCCGTGCTCAGTGATCAGGGTGCTGGGTGCTCAGTACTCAGGGTGCTCGGTGCTCAGTACTCAGGGTTTTCAGTGCTCAGTACTCAGGGTGCTGGGTGCTCAGTGCTCAGGGTGCTGGGTGCTCAGTACTCAGGGTGCTCAGTGCTCAGTACTCGGGGTGCTTGGTGCTCAGTACTCAGGGTGCTCAGTGCTCAGTACTCGGGGTGCTTGGTGCTCAGTGCTCAGGGTGCTCAGTGCTCAGTGCTCGGGGTGCTGGGTGCTCAGTGCTCGGGGCGCTGGGTGCTCAGTGCTCGGGGTGCTGGGTGCTCAGTACTCGGGGTGCTGGGTGCTCAGTGCTCAGGGTGCTCAGTGCTCAGTACTCAGTGCTCAGGGTGCTCAGTGCTCAGTGCTCAGGGTGCTGGGTGTTCAGTACTCAGGGTGCTGGGTGCTCAGTACTCAGGGTGCTGGGTGCTCAGTGCTCAGGGTGCTTGGAGCTCAGTAGTCTGGGTGTTGGGTGCTCAGTACTCAGGGTGCTGGGTGCTCAGTACTCAGTGTGCTGGGTGCTCAGTGCTCAGGGTGCTGTGTGCTCAGTACTCAGGGTGCTGGGTGCTCAGTACTCAGGGTGCTCGGTGCTCAGTACTCAGGGTGCTGGGTCCTCAGTGCTCAGGGTGCTGGGTACTCAGTACTCAGGGTGCTGGGTGCTCAGTACTCAGGGTGCTGGGTGCTCAGTGCTCAGGGTGCTGGTTGCTCAGTGCTCAGGGTGCTGGGTGCTCAGTACTCAGGGTGCTGGGTGCTCAGTGCTCAGGGTGATCGGTGCTCAGTACTCAGGGTGCTCAGTACTCAGGGTGCTGGGTGCTCAGTGCTCAGGGTGCTGGGTGCTCAGTACTCAGGGTGCTGGGTGCTCAGTGCTCGGGGTGCTGGGTGCTCAGTGCTCAGGGTGATCGGTGCTCAGTACTCAGGGTGCTGGGTGCTCAGTGCTCAGGGAGCTGGGTGCTCAGTCCTCAGGGTGCTCAGTGCTCAGGGTGCTGGGTGCTCAGTACTCATGGTGCTGGGTGCTCAGTACTCAGGGGGCTGGGTGCTCAGTGCTCAGTGTGCTGGGTGCTCAGTGCTCAGGGCGCTGGGTGCTCAGTGCTCGGGGTGCTGGGTGGTCAGTGCTCAGTGCTCAAGGTGCTGGGTGCTCAGTGCTCAGTGCTCAGGGTGCTGGGTGCTCAGTACTCAGGGTGCTGGGTGCTCAGTACTCAGGGTGCTGGGTGCTCAGTTCTCAGGGTGCTGGGTGATCAGTACTCTGGGTGTTGGGTGCGCAGTACTCAGGGTGCTCAGTGCTCAGTACTCGGGGTGCTGGGTGCTCAGTGCTCAGTGTGCTCAGTGCTCAGTGCTCAGGGTGCTGGGTGCTCAGTGCTCGGGGCGCTGGGTGCTCAGTGCTCGGGGTGCTGGGTGCTCAGTACTCAGGGTGCTGTGTGCTCAGTGCTCAGTACTCAGCGTGCTGGGTGCTCAGTGCTCAGAGTGTTGGGTGCTCAGTACTCAGGGTGCTGGGTGCTCAGTGCTCAGTGCTCAGGGTGCTCAGTGCTCAGGGTGCTCAGTGCTCAGGGTGCTGGGTGCTCAGGGTGCTGGGTGCTCAGTGCTCGGGGTGCTGGGTGCTCAGTTCTCAGTGCTCAGGGTGCTGGGTGCTCAGTGCTCAGTGCTCAGGGTGCTGGGTGTTCAGTACTCAGGGTGCTCGGTGCTCAGTGCTCAGGGTGCTAGGTGCTCAGTACTCAGGGTGCTGGGTGCTCAGTGCTAGGGGTGCTGGGTGCTCAGTACTCAGGGTGCTGGGTGCTCAGTACTCAGGGTGCTGGGTGCTCAGTGCTCAGGGTGCTGGGTGCTCAGTACTCAGGGTGCTCGGTGCTCAGTACTCAGGGTGCTCGGTGCTAAGTACTCAGGGTGCTGGGTGCTCAGTACTCAGGGTGCTGGGTGCTCAGTACTCAGGGTGCTGGGTGCTCAGTGCTCAGGGTGCTGGGTGCTCAGTGCTCTGGGTGCTGGGTGCTCAGTGCTCAGGGTGCTGGGTGCTCAGTGCTCAGGGTGCTGGGTGTTCAGTGATCGGGGTGATGGGTGCTGAGTGCTCAGGGTGCTGAGTGCTCAGTGCTCGGGGTGCTCGGTGCTCAGTGCTCAGGGTCCTGGGTGCTCAGTACTCAGGGTGCTAGGTGCTTAGTAATCAGGGTGCTCAGTGCTCAGTACACAGGGTGCTGGGTGCTCAGTGCTCGGGGTGCTGGGTGCTCAGTGCTCAGTACTCAGGGTGCTGGGTGCTCATTGCTCAGGGTGCTGAGTGCTCAGTACTCAGCGTGCTGGGTGCTCAGTACTCAGGGTGCTGGGTGTTCAGTGCTCAGGGTGCTGGGTGCTCAGTGCTCAGGGTGCTGGGTGCTCAGTGCTCGGGGAGCTCGGTGCTCAGTACTCAGGGTGCTGGGTGCTCAGTACTCAGTGTTCGGGGTACTGGGTGCTCCGTGCTCGGGGTGATCTGTTCTCAGTACTCAGGGTGCTGGGTGCTCAGTGCTCGGGGTGCTCGGTGCTCAGGGTGCTGGGTGCTCAGTCCTCAGGGTGCTCAGTGCTCAGGGTGCTGGGTGCTCAGTGCTCGGGGTGCTCGGTGCTCAGGGTGCTGGGTGCTCAGTCCTCAGGGTGCTCAGTGCTCAGGGTGCTGGGTGCTCAGTGCTCGGGGTGCTCGGTGCTCAGGGTGCTGGGTGCTCAGTCCTCAGGGTGCTCAGTGCTCAGGGTGCTGGGTGCTCAGTGCTCGGGGTGCTCGGTGCTCAGTACTCAGGGTGCTGGGTACTCAGTACTCATGGTGCTGGGTTCTCAGTGCTCAGGGTGCTGGGTGCTCAGTACTCAGGGTGCTCAGTGCTCAGTACTCGGGGTGCTGGGTGCTCAGTACTCAGGGCGCTCAGTGCTCAGTACTCGGGGTGCTGGGTGCTCAGTGCTCAGTGTGCTCAGTGCTCAGTGCTCGGGGTGCTGGGTGCTCAGTGCTCGGGGCGCTGGGTGCTCAGTGCTCGGGGTGCTGGGTGCTCAGTACTCAGGGTGCTGTGTGCTCAGTGCTCAGTACTCAGCGTGCTGGGTGCTCAGTGCTCAGAGTGTTGGGTGCTCAGTACTCAGGGTGCTGGGTGCTCAGTGCTCAGTGCTCAGGGTGCTCAGTGCTCAGGGTGCTCAGTGCTCAGGGTGCTGGGTGCTCAGGGTGCTGGGTGCTCAGTGCTCGGGGTGCTGGGTGCTCAGTGCTCAGTGCTCAGGGTGCTGGGTGCTCAGTGCTGAGTGCTCAAGGTGCTGGGTGTTCAGTACTCAGGGTGCTCGGTGCTCAGTGCTCAGGGTGCTGGGTGCTCAGTACTCAGGGTGCTGGGTGCTCAGTGCTCGGGGTGCTGGGTGCTCAGTGCTCAGGGTGATCAGTGCTCAGTACTCAGGGTGCTGGGTTCTCAGTGCTCTGGGTGCTGGGTGCTCAGTCCTCAGAGTGCTCAGTACTCAGGATGCTCTGTGCTCAGTGCTCAGTACTCAGGGTGCTCAGTACTCAGGGTGCTGGGTGCTCAGTGCTCGGGGTGCTGGGTGCTCAGTACTCAGGGTGCTGGGTGCTCAGTACTCGGGGTGCTGGGTGCTCAGTACTCAGGGTGCTGGGTGCTCAGTGCTCGGGGTGCTGGGTGCTCACTGCTCAGAGTGATCTGTGCTCAGTGCTCAGAGTGCTGGGTGCTCAGTCCTCCGGGTGCTCAGTGCTCAGGGTGCTGGGTGCTCATTGCTCGGTGTGCTCGGTGCTCAGTACTCAGGCTGCTGAGTGCTCAGTACTCAGGGTGCTGGGTGCTCAGTACTCAGGTAGCTGGTTGCTCAGTACTCAGGGTGCTGGGTGCTCAGTGCTCAGGGTGCTGGGTGCTCAGTGCTCGGGGTGCTGATTGCTCAGGGCTGTGGTGCTGGGTGCTCAGTGCTCAGTGCTCAGGGTGCTGGGTGCTCAGTGCTCAGTGCTCAGGGTGCTGGTTGCTCAGTACTCAGGGTGCTGGGTGCTCAGTACTCAGGGTGCTGGGTGCTCAGTGCTCAGGGTGCTCTGTGCTCAGTACTCAGGGTGCTGGTTGCTGAGTGCTTGGGGTGCTGCGTGCTCAGTGCTCAGGGAGCTGGGTGCTCAGTGCTCAGGGTGCTGGGTGCTCAGTACTCAGGGTGCTGGGTGCGCAGTGCTCATTGTGCTCGGTGCTCAGTACTCAAGGTGCTGGGTGCTCAGTGCTCAGGGTGCTGGGTGCTCAGTCCTCGGGGTGCTCCGTGCTCAGTGATCAGGGTGCTGGGTGCTCAGTACTCAGGGTGCTCGGTGCTCAGTACTCAGGGTTTTCAGTGCTCAGTACTCAGGGTGCTGGGTGCTCAGTGCTCAGGGTGCTGGGTGCTCAGTACTCAGGGTGCTCAGTGCTCAGTACTCGGGGTGCTTGGTGCTCAGTACTCAGGGTGCTCAGTGCTCAGTACTCAGGGTGCTTGGTGCTCAGTGCTCAGGGTGCTCAGTGCTCAGTGCTCGGGGTGCTGGGTGCTCAGTGCTCGGGGCGCTGGGTGCTCAGTGCTCGGGGTGCTGGGTGCTCAGTACTCGGGGTGCTGGGTGCTCAGTGCTCAGGGTGCTCAGTGCTCAGTACTCAGTGCTCAGGGTGCTCAGTGCTCAGTGCTCAGGGTGCTGGGTGTTCAGTACTCAGGGTGCTGGGTGCTCAGTACTCAGGGTGCTGGGTGCTCAGTGCTCAGGGTGCTGGGAGCTCAGTAGTCTGGGTGTTGGGTGCTCAGTACTCAGGGTGCTGGGTGCTCCGTGCTCAGGGTGCTGGGTGCTCAGTGCTCAGGGTTCTGGGTGCTCAGTGCTCAGGGTGCTGGGTGCTCAGTACTCAGGGTGCTGGGTGCTTAGTGCTCGAGGTGCTCGGTGCTCAGTACTCAAGGTGCTGGGTGCTCAGTGCTCAGGGTGCTGGGTGCTCAGTACTCGGGGTGCTCCGTGCTCATGGTGCTGGGTGCTCAGTGCTCAGGGTGCTGGGTGCTCAGTGCTCGGGGTGCTGGGTGCTGAGTGCTCAGGGTGCTGGGTGCTCAGTGCTCGGGGTGCTCGGTGCTCAGTGCTCGGGGTGCTGGGTGCTGAGTGCTCAGGGTGCTGGGTGCTCAGTGCTCGGGGTGCTCGGTGCTCAGTGCTCAGGGTGCTCAGTGCTCAGTACACAGGGTGCTGGGTGCTCAGTGCTCGGGGTGCTGGGTGCTCAGTGCTCAGTACTCAGGGTGCTGCCTGCTCAGTGCTCAGGGTGCTGGGTGCTCAGTACTCAGCGTGCTGGGTGCTCAGTACTCAGGGTGCTGGGTGCTCAGTGCTCAGGGTGCTGGGTGCTCAGTGCACATGGTGCTGGGTACTCAGTGATCGGGGTGCTGGGTGCTCAGTACTCAGGGTGCTCAGTGCTCGGTTTGCTCGGTGCTCAGTACTCAGGGTGCTGGGTGCTCAGTACTCAGTGCTCGGGGTCCTGGGTGCTCCGTGCTCGGGGTGCTGGGTGCTCAGTGCTCTGGGTGCTGGGTGCTCAGTACTCAGGGTGCTGGGTGCTCAGTACTCAGGGTGCTGGGTGCTCAGTGCTCAGGGTGCTGTGTGCTCAGTACTCAGGGTGCTGGGTGCTCAGTACTCAGGATGCTCGGTGCTCAGTACTCAGGGTGCTGGGTCCTCAGTGCTCAGGGTGCTGGGTACTCAGTACTCAGGGTGCTGGGTGCTCAGTACTCAGGGTGCTGGGTGCTCAGTGCTCAGGGTGCTGGTTGCTCAGTGCTCAGGGTGCTGGGTGCTCAGTACTCAGGGTGCTGGGTGCTCAGTGCTCAGGGTGATCGGTGCTCAGTACTCAGGGTGCTCAGTACTCAGGGTGCTGGGTGCTCAGTGCTCAGGGTGCTGGGTGCTCAGTACTCAGGGTGCTGGGTGCTCAGTGCTCGGGGTGCTGGGTGCTCAGTGCTCAGGGTGATCGGTGCTCAGTACTCAGGGTGCTGGGTGCTCAGTGCTCAGGGAGCTGGGTGCTCAGTCCTCAGGGTGCTCAGTGCTCAGGGTGCTGGGTGCTCAGTACTCATGGTGCTGGGTGCTCAGTACTCAGGGGGCTGGGTGCTCAGTGCTCAGTGTGCTGGGTGCTCAGTGCTCAGGGCGCTGGGTGCTCAGTGCTTGGGGTGCTGGGTGCTCAGTGCTCGGGGTGCTGGGTGGTCAGTGCTCAGTGCTCAAGGTGCTGGGTGCTCAGTGCTCAGTGCTCAGGGTGCTGGGTGCTCAGTACTCAGGGTGCTGGGTGCTCAGTACTCAGGGTGCTGGGTGCTCAGTTCTCAGGGTGCTGGGTGATCAGTACTCTGGGTGTTGGGTGCGCAGTACTCAGGGTGCTCAGTGCTCAGTACTCGGGGTGCTGGGTGCTCAGTGCTCAGTGTGCTCAGTGCTCAGTGCTCAGGGTGCTGGGTGCTCAGTGCTCGGGGCGCTGGGTGCTCAGTGCTCGGGGTGCTGGGTGCTCAGTACTCAGGGTGCTGTGTGCTCAGTGCTCAGTACTCAGCGTTCTGGGTGCTCAGTGCTCAGAGTGTTGGGTGCTCAGTACTCAGGGTGCTGGGTGCTCAGTGCTCAGTGCTCAGGGTGCTCAGTGCTCAGGGTGCTCAGTGCTCAGGGTGCTGGGTGCTCAGGGTGCTGGGTGCTCAGTGCTCGGGGTGCTGGGTGCTCAGTTCTCAGTGCTCAGGGTGCTGGGTGCTCAGTGCTCAGTGCTCAGGGTGCTGGGTGTTCAGTACTCAGGGTGCTCGGTGCTCAGTGCTCAGGGTGCTAGGTGCTCAGTACTCAGGGTGCTGGGTGCTCAGTGCTAGGGGTGCTGGGTGCTCAGTACTCAGGGTGCTGGGTGCTCAGTACTCAGGGTGCTGGGTGCTCAGTGCTCAGGGTGCTGGGTGCTCAGTACTCAGGGTGCTCGGTGCTCAGTACTCAGGGTGCTCGGTGCTCAGTACTCAGGGTGCTGGGTGCTCAGTACTCAGGGTGCTGGGTGCTCAGTACTCAGGGTGCTGGGTGCTCAGTGCTCAGGGTGCTGGGTGCTCAGTGCTCTGGGTGCTGGGTGCTCAGTGCTCAGGGTGCTGGGTGCTCAGTGCTCAGGGTGCTGGGTGCTCAGTGATCGGGGTGATGGGTGCTGAGTGCTCAGGGTGCTGAGTGCTCAGTGCTCGGGGTGCTCGGTGCTCAGTGCTCAGGGTCCTGGGTGCTCAGTACTCAGGGTGCTAGGTGCTTAGTAATCAGGGTGCTCAGTGCTCAGTACACAGGGTGCTGGGTGCTCAGTGCTCGGGGTGCTGGGTGCTCAGTGCTCAGTACTCAGGGTGCTGGGTGCTCAGTGCTCAGGGTGCTGAGTGCTCAGTACTCAGCGTGCTGGGTGCTCAGTACTCAGGGTGCTGGGTGTTCAGTGCTCAGGGTGCTGGGTGCTCAGTGCTCAGGGTGCTGGGTGTTCAGTACTCAGGGTGCTCGGTGCTCAGTGCTCAGGGTGCTAGGTGCTCAGTACTCAGGGTGCTGGGTGCTCAGTGCTAGGGGTGCTGGGTGCTCAGTACTCAGGGTGCTGGGTGCTCAGTACTCAGGGTGCTGGGTGCTCAGTGCTCAGGGTGCTGGGTGCTCAGTACTCAGGGTGCTCGGTGCTCAGTACTCATGGTGCTCGGTGCTCAGTACTCAGGGTGCTGGGTGCTCAGTACTCAGGGTGCTGGGTGCTCAGTACTCAGGGTGCTGGGTGCTCAGTGCTCATTGTGCTGGGTGCTCAGTGCTCTGGGTGCTGGGTGCTCAGTGCTCAGGGTGCTGGGTGCTCAGTGCTCAGGGTGCTGGGTGCTCAGTGATCGGGGTGATGGGTGCTGAGTGCTCAGGGTGCTGAGTGCTCAGTGCTCGGGGTGCTCGGTGCTCAGTGCTCAGGGTCCTGGGTGCTCAGTACTCAGGGTGCTAGGTGCTTAGTAATCAGGGTGCTCAGTGCTCAGTACACAGGGTGCTGGGTGCTCAGTGCTCGGGGTGCTGGGTGCTCAGTGCTCAGTACTCAGGGTGCTGGGTGCTCAGTGCTCAGGGTGCTGAGTGCTCAGTACTCAGCGTGCTGGGTGCTCAGTACTCAGGGTGCTGGGTGTTCAGTGCTCAGGGTGCTGGGTGCTCAGTGCTCAGGGTGCTGGGTGCTCAGTGCTCGGGGAGCTCGGTGCTCAGTACTCAGGGTGCTGGGTGCTCAGTACTCAGTGCTCGGGGTACTGGGTGCTCCGTGCTCGGGGTGATCTGTTCTCAGTACTCAGGGTGCTGGGTGCTCAGTGCTCGGGGTGCTGGGTGCTCAGTACTCGGGGTGCTCAGTACTCAGGGTACTGGGTGCTCAGTACTCAGGGTGCTGGGTGCTCAGAGCTCGGGGTGCTCGGTGCTCAGTACTCGGGGTGCTGGGTGCTCAGTGCTCAGGGTGCTGGGTGCTCAGTGCTCGGGGTGCTGGGTGCTCAGTGCTGAGGGTGCTGGCTGCTCAGTGCTCAGGGTGCTGGGTGCTCAGTACTCAGGGTGCTAGGTGCTCAGTACTCAGGGTGCTCAGTGCTTAGTACTCAGCGTGCTGGGTGCTGAGTGCTCAGGGTCCTCGGTGCTAAGTACTCAGGGTGTTCAGAGCTCAGTACTCAGCGTGCTTTGTGCTCAGTGCTCAGGGTGCTGGGTGCTCAGTACTCAGGGTGCTGGGTGCTCAGTGCTCGGGGTGCTCGGTGATCAGTACTCAGGGTGCTGGGTGCTCAGTGCTCAGGGTGCTGAGTACTCATTACTCAGGGTGCTGGGTGCTCAGTGTTCAGGGTGCTGGGTGCTCAGTGCTCAGGGTGCTGGGTGCTCAGTGCTCGGGGTGCTGGGTGCTCAGTGCTCGGGGTGCTGGGTGCTCAGTGCTCAGGGTGCTGGGTGCTCAGTACTCAGGGTGCTGGGTGCTCATTACTCAGGGTGCTGGGTGCTCAGTGCTCAGGGTGCTGGGTGCTCAGTCCTCCGGGTGCTGGGTGCTCACTACTCAGGGTGTTCGGTGCTTAGTACTCAGGGTGCTCAGTGCTCAGTACTCAGGGTGCTGGTTGCTCAGTGCTCGGGTGCTCGGTGCTCAGTACTCAGGGTGCTGGGTGCTCAGTACTCAGGGTGCTGGGTGCTCCGTACTCAGGGTGCTGGGTGCTCAGTACTCAGGGTGCTGGGTGCTCAGTACTCAGGGTGCTGGGTGCTCAGTGCTCAGGGTGCTGGGTGCTCAGTACTCAGGGTGCTGGGTGCTCAGTACTCAGGGTGCTCGGTGCTCAGTACTCAGGGTGCTGGGTGCTCAGTGCTCATGGTGCTTTGTACTCAGTACTCAGGGTTCTGGGTGCTCAGTACTCAGGGTGCTGGGTGCTCAGTGCTCAGGGTGCTGGGTGCTCAGTGCTCAGGGTGCTGTGTGCTCAGTACTTAGGGTGCTGGGTGCTCAGTGCTCAGGGTGATCAGTGCTCACTACTCAGGGTGCTCAGTACTCAGGGTGCTGTGTGCTCAGTGCTCAGGGTGCTGGGTGCTCAGTACTCAGGGTGCTCAGTGCTCAGGGTGCTGGGTGCTCAGGGTGCTGGGTGCTCAGTGCTCGGGGTGCTGGGTGCTCAGTGCTCAGTGCTCAGGGTGCTGGGTGCTCAGTCCTCAGGGTGCTGTGTGCTCAGTGCTCAGTACTCAGCGTGCTGGGTGCTCATTGCTCAGAGTGTTGGGTGCTCAGTACTCATGGTGCTGGGTGCTCAGTGCTCAGTGCTCAGGGTGCTCAGTGCTCAGGGTGCTCAGTGCTCAGGGTGCTGGGTGCTCAGGGTGCTGGGTGCTCAGTGCTCGGGGTGCTGGGTGCTCAGTGCTCAGTGCTCAGGGTGCTGGGTGCTCAGTGCTCAGTGCTCAGGGTGCTGGGTGTTCAGTACTCAGGGTGCTCGGTGCTCAGTGCTCAGGGTGCTAGGTGCTCAGTACTCAGGGTGCTGGGTGCTCAGTGCTCGGGGTGCTGGGTGCTCAGTGCTCAGGGTGATCAGTGCTCAGTACTCAGGGTGCTGGGTGCTCAGTACTCAGGGTGCTGGGTGCTCAGTGCTCAGGGTGCTGGGTGCTCAGTACTCAGGGTGCTGGGTGCTCAGTACTCAGGGTGCTCCGTGCTCAGTACTCAGGGTGCTGGGTGCTCAGTGCTCAGGGTGCTTTGTACTCAGTACTCACGGTGCTGGGTGCTCAGTACTCAGGGTGCTGGGTGCTCAGTGCTCCGGGTGCTCAGTGATCAGTACTCAGGGTGCTGGGTGCTCAGTGCTCAGGGTGCTGAGTACTCAGTACTCAGGGTGCTGGGTGCTCAGTGCTCAGGGTGCTGGGTGCTCAGTGCTCAGGGTGCTGGGTGTTCAGTGCTCAGGGTGCTGGGTGCTCAGTGCTCAGGGTGCTGGGTGCTCAGTGCTCGGGGAGCTCGGTGCTCAGTACTCAGGGTGCTGGGTGCTCAGTACTCAGTGTTCGGGGTACTGGGTGCTCCGTGCTCGGGGTGATCTGTTCTCAGTACTCAGGGTGCTGGGTGCTCAGTGCTCGGGGTGCTGGGTGCTCAGTACTCGGGGTGCTCAGTACTCAGGGTACTGGGTGCTCAGTACTCAGGGTGCTGGGTGCTCAGAGCTCGGGGTGCTGGGTGCTCAGTGCTCGGGGTGCTGGGTGCTCAGTGCTGAGGGTGCTGGCTGCTCAGTGCTCAGGGTGCTGGGTGCTCAGTACTCAGGGTGCTAGGTGCTCAGTACTCAGGGTGCTCAGTGCTTAGTACTCAGCGTGCTGGGTGCTGAGTGCTCAGGGTCCTCGGTGCTCAGTACTCAGGGTGTTCAGTGCTCAGTACTCAGCGTGCTTTGTGCTCAGTGCTCAGGGTGCTGGGTGCTCAGTACTCAGGGTGCTGGGTGCTCAGTGCTCGGGGTGCTCGGTGATCAGTACTCAGGGTGCTGGGTGCTCAGTGCTCAGGGTGCTGAGTACTCAGTACTCAGGGTGCTGGGTGCTCAGTGCTCAGGGTGCTGGGTGCTCAGTGCTCAGGGTGCTGGGTGCTCAGTGCTCGGGGTGCTGGGTGCTCAGTGCTCGGGGTGCTGGGTGCTCAGTGCTCAGGGTGCTGGGTGCTCAGTACTCAGGGTGCTGGGTGCTCAGTGCTCAGTGCTCAGGGTGCTCAGTGCTCAGGGTGCTCAGTGCTCAGGGTGCTGGGTGCTCAGGGTGCTGGGTGCTCAGTGCTCGGGGTGCTGGGTGCTCAGTTCTCAGTGCTCAGGGTGCTGGGTGCTCAGTGCTCAGTGCTCAGGTGCTGGGTGTTCAGTACTCAGGGTGCTCGGTGCTCAGTGCTCAGGGTGCTAGGTGCTCAGTACTCAGGGTGCTGGGTGCTCAGTGCTAGGGGTGCTGGGTGCTCAGTACTCAGGGTGCTGGGTGCTCAGTACTCAGGGTGCTGGGTGCTCAGTGCTCAGGGTGCTGGGTGCTCAGTACTCAGGGTGCTCGGTGCTCAGTACTCATGGTGCTCGGTGCTCAGTACTCAGGGTGCTGGGTGCTCAGTACTCAGGGTGCTGGGTGCTCAGTACTCAGTGTGCTGGGTGCTCAGTGCTCAGTGTGCTGGGTGCTCAGTGCTCTGGGTGCTGGGTGCTCAGTGCTCAGGGTGCTGGGTGCTCAGTGCTCAGGGTGCTGGGTGCTCAGTGATCGGGGTGATGGGTGCTGAGTGCTCAGGGTGCTGAGTGCTCAGTGCTCGGGGTGCTCGGTGCTCAGTGCTCAGGGTCCTGGGTGCTCAGTACTCAGGGTGCTAGGTGCTTAGTAATCAGGGTGCTCAGTGCTCAGTACACAGGGTGCTGGGTGCTCAGTGCTCGGGGTGCTGGGTGCTCAGTGCTCAGTACTCAGGGTGCTGGGTGCTCAGTGCTCAGGGTGCTGAGTGCTCAGTACTCAGCGTGCTGGGTGCTCAGTACTCAGGGTGCTGGGTGTTCAGTGCTCAGGGTGCTGGGTGCTCAGTGCTCAGGGTGCTGGGTGCTCAGTGCTCGGGGAGCTCGGTGCTCAGTACTCAGGGTGCTGGGTGCTCAGTACTCAGTGCTCGGGGTACTGGGTGCTCCGTGCTCGGGGTGATCTGTTCTCAGTACTCAGGGTGCTGGGTGCTCAGTGCTCGGGGTGCTGGGTGCTCAGTACTCGGGGTGCTCAGTACTCAGGGTACTGGGTGCTCAGTACTCAGGGTGCTGGGTGCTCAGAGCTCGGGGTGCTCGGTGCTCAGTACTCGGGGTGCTGGGTGCTCAGTGCTCAGGGTGCTGGGTGCTCAGTGCTCGGGGTGCTGGGTGCTCAGTGCTGAGGGTGCTGGCTGCTCAGTGCTCAGGGTGCTGGGTGCTCAGTACTCAGGGTGCTAGGTGCTCAGTACTCAGGGTGCTCAGTGCTTAGTACTCAGCGTGCTGGGTGCTGAGTGCTCAGGGTCCTCGGTGCTAAGTACTCAGGGTGTTCAGAGCTCAGTACTCAGCGTGCTTTGTGCTCAGTGCTCAGGGTGCTGGGTGCTCAGTACTCAGGGTGCTGGGTGCTCAGTGCTCGGGGTGCTCGGTGATCAGTACTCAGGGTGCTGGGTGCTCAGTGCTCAGGGTGCTGAGTACTCAGTACTCAGGGTGCTGGGTGCTCAGTGCTCAGGGTGCTGGGTGCTCAGTGCTCAGGGTGCTGGGTGCTCAGTGCTCGGGGTGCTGGGTGCTCAGTGCTCGGGGTGCTGGGTGCTCAGTGCTCAGGGTGCTGGGTGCTCAGTACTCAGGGTGCTGGGTGCTCATTACTCAGGGTGCTGGGTGCTCAGTGCTCAGGGTGCTGGGTGCTCAGTCCTCCGGGTGCTGGGTGCTCACTACTCAGGGTGTTCGGTGCTTAGTACTCAGGGTGCTCAGTGCTCAGTACTCAGGGTGCTGGTTGCTCAGTGCTCGGGTGCTCGGTGCTCCGTACTCAGGGTGCTGGGTGCTCAGTACTCAGGGTGCTGGGTGCTCCGTACTCAGGGTGCTGGGTGCTCAGTACTCAGGGTGCTGGGTGCTCAGTACTCAGGGTGCTGGGTGCTCAGTGCTCAGGGTGCTGGGTGCTCAGTACTCAGGGTGCTGGGTGCTCAGTACTCAGGGTGCTCGGTGCTCAGTACTCAGGGTGCTGGGTGCTCAGTGCTCATGGTGCTTTGTACTCAGTACTCAGGGTTCTGGGTGCTCAGTACTCAGGGTGCTGGGTGCTCAGTGCTCAGGGTGCTGGGTGCTCAGTGCTCAGGGTGCTGTGTGCTCAGTACTCAGGGTGCTGGGTGCTCAGTGCTCAGGGTGATCAGTGCTCACTACTCAGGGTGCTCAGTACTCAGGGTGCTGTGTGCTCAGTGCTCAGGGTGCTGGGTGCTCAGTACTCAGGGTGCTCAGTGCTCAGGGTGCTGGGTGCTCAGGGTGCTGGGTGCTCAGTGCTCGGGGTGCTGGGTGCTCAGTGCTCAGTGCTCAGGGTGCTGGGTGCTCAGTCCTCAGGGTGCTGTGTGCTCAGTGCTCAGTACTCAGCGTGCTGGGTGCTCATTGCTCAGAGTGTTGGGTGCTCAGTACTCATGGTGCTGGGTGCTCAGTGCTCAGTGCTCAGGGTGCTCAGTGCTCAGGGTGCTCAGTGCTCAGGGTGCTGGGTGCTCAGGGTGCTGGGTGCTCAGTGCTCGGGGTGCTGGGTGCTCAGTGCTCAGTGCTCAGGGTGCTGGGTGCTCAGTGCTCAGTGCTCAGGGTGCTGAGTACTCAGTACTCAGGGTGCTGGGTGCTCAGTGCTCAGGGTGCTGGGTGCTCAGTGCTCAGGGTGCTGGGTGGTCAGTGCTCAGTGCTCAAGGTGCTGGGTGCTCAGTGCTCAGTGCTCAGGGTGCTGGGTGCTCAGTACTCAGGGTGCTGGGTGCTCAGTACTCAGGGTGCTGGGTGCTCAGTTCTCAGGGTGCTGGGTGATCAGTACTCTGGGTGTTGGGTGCGCAGTACTCAGGGTGCTCAGTGCTCAGTACTCGGGGTGCTGGGTGCTCAGTGCTCAGTGTGCTCAGTGCTCAGTGCTCAGGGTGCTGGGTGCTCAGTGCTCGGGGCGCTGGGTGCTCAGTGCTCGGGGTGCTGGGTGCTCAGTACTCAGGGTGCTGTGTGCTCAGTGCTCAGTACTCAGCGTGCTGGGTGCTCAGTGCTCAGAGTGTTGGGTGCTCAGTACTCAGGGTGCTGGGTGCTCAGTGCTCAGGGTGCTCAGTGCTCAGGGTGCTCAGTACTCAGGGTGCTGGGTGCTCAGGGTGCTGGGTGCTCAGTGCTCGGGGTGCTGGGTGCTCAGTTCTCAGTGCTCAGGGTGCTGGGTGCTCAGTGCTCAGTGCTCAGGGTGCTGGGTGTTCAGTACTCAGGGTGCTCGGTGCTCAGTGCTCAGGGTGCTAGGTGCTCAGTACTCAGGGTGCTGGGTGCTCAGTGCTCGGGGTGCTGGGTGCTCAGTACTCAGGGTGCTGGGTGCTCAGTACTCAGGGTGCTGGGTGCTCAGTGCTCAGGGTGCTGGGTGCTCAGTACTCAGGGTGCTCGTTGCTCAGTACTCAGGGTGCTCGGTGCTCAGTACTCAGGGTGCTGGGTGCTCAGTACTCAGGGTGCTGGGTGCTCAGTACTCAGGGTGCTGGGTGCTCAGTGCTCAGGGTGCTGGGTGCTCAGTGCTCTGGTTGCTGGGTGCTCAGTGCTCAGGGTGCTGGGTGCTCAGTGCTCAGGGTGCTGGGTGCTCAGTGCTCGGGGAGCTCGGTGCTCAGTACTCAGGGTGCTGGGTGCTCAGTACTCAGTGCTCGGGGTACTGGGTGCTCCGTGCTCGGGGTGATCTGTTCTCAGTACTCAGGGTGCTGGGTGCTCAGAGCTCGGGGTGCTCGGTGCTCAGTACTCGGGGTGCTGGGTGCTCAGTGCTCAGGGTGCTGGGTGCTCAGTGCTCGGGGTGCTGGGTGCTCAGTGCTGAGGGTGCTGGCTGCTCAGTGCTCAGGGTGCTGGGTGCTCAGTACTCAGGGTGCTAGGTGCTCAGTACTCAGGGTGCTCAGTGCTTAGTACTCAGCGTGCTGGGTGCTGAGTGCTCAGGGTCCTCGGTGCTCAGTACTCAGGGTGTTCAGTGCTCAGTACTCAGCGTGCTTTGTGCTCAGTGCTCAGGGTGCTGGGTGCTCAGTACTCAGGGTGCTGTGTGCTCAGTGCTCGGGGTGCTCGGTGATCAGTACTCAGGGTGCTGGGTGCTCAGTGCTCAGGGTGCTGAGTACTCAGTACTCAGGGTGCTGGGTGCTCAGTGCTCAGGGTGCTGGGTGCTCAGTGCTCAGGGTGCTGGGTGCTCAGTGCTCGGGGTGCTGGGTGCTCAGTGCTCGGGGTGCTGGGTGCTCAGTGCTCACGGTGCTGGGTGCTCAGTACTCAGGGTGCTGGGTGCTCATTACTCAGGGTGCTGGGTGCTCAGTGCTCAGGGTGCTGGGTGCTCAGTCCTCAGGGTGCTGGGTGCTCAGTACTCAGGGTGTTCGGTGCTTAGTACTCAGGGTGCTCAGTGCTCAGTACTCAGGGTGCTGGTTGCTCAGTGCTCGGGGTGCTAGGTGCTCAGTACTCAGGGTGCTGGGTGCTCAGTACTCAGGGTGCTGGGTGCTCTGTACTCAGGGTGCTGGGTGCTCAGTACTCAGGGTGCTCGGTGCTCAGTACTCTGGGTGCTGGGTGCTCAGTGCTCAGGGTGCTTTGTACTCAGTACTCAGGGTTCTGGGTGCTCAGTACTCAGGGTGCTGGGTGCTCAGTGCTCAGGGTGATCTGTTCTCAGTACTCAGGGTGCTGGATGCTCAGTGCTCGGGGTGCTGGGTGCTCAGTACTCGGGGTGCTCAGTACTCAGGGTACTGGGTGCTCAGTACTCAGGGTGCTGGGTGCTCAGTGCTCGGGGTGCTCGGTGCTCAGTACTCGGGGTGCTGGGTGCTCAGTACTCGGGGTGCTGGTTGCTCAGTGCTCAGGGTGCTGGGTGCTCAGTGCTCGGGGTGCTGGGTGCTCAGTGCTGAGGGTGCTGGCTGCTCAGTGCTCAGGGTGCTGGGTGCTCAGTACTCAGGGTGCTAGGTGCTCAGAACTCAGGGTGCTCAGTGCTCAGTACTCAGCGTGCTGGGTGCTCAGTGCTCAGGGTCCTCGGTGCTCAGTACTCAGGGTGCTCAGTGCTCAGTACTCAGCGTGCTTTGTGCTCAGTGCTCAGGGTGCTGGGTGCTCAGTACTCAGGGTGCTGGATGCTCAGTACTCAGGGTGCTGGGTGCTCAGTACTCAGGGTGCTGGGTGCTCAGTGCTCGGGGTGCTCGGTGATCAGTACTCAGGGTGCTGGGTGCTCAGTGCTCAGGGTGCTGAGTACTCAGTACTCAGGGTGCAGGGTGCTCAGTGCTCAGGGTGTTGGGTGCTCAGTGCTCAGGGTGCTGGGTGGTCAGTGCTCAGTGCTCAAGGTGCTGGGTGCTCAGTGCTCAGTGCTCAGGGTGCTGGGTGCTCAGTACTCAGGGTGCTGGGTGCTCAGTACTCAGGGTGCTGGGTGCTCAGTTCTCAGGGTGCTGGGTGATCAGTACTCTGGGTGTTGGGTGCGCAGTACTCAGGGTGATCAGTGCTCAGTACTCGGGGTGCTGGGTGCTCAGTGCTCAGTGTGCTCAGTGCTCAGTGCTCAGGGTGCTGGGTGCTCAGTGCTCGGGGCGCTGGGTGCTCAGTGCTCGGGGTGCTGGGTGCTCAGTACTCAGGGTGCTGTGTGCTCAGTGCTCAGTACTCAGCGTGCTGGGTGCTCAGTGCTCAGAGTGTTGGGTGCTCAGTACTCAGGGTGCTTGGTGCTCAGTGCTCAGTGATCAGGGTGCTCAGTGCTCAGGGTGCTCAGTGCTCAGGGTGCTGGGTGCTCAGGGTGCTGGGTGCTCAGTGCTCGGGGTGCTGGGTGCTCAGTTCTCAGTGCTCAGGGTGCTGGGTGCTCAGTGCTCAGTGCTCAGGGTGCTGGGTGTTCAGTACTCAGGGTGCTCGGTGCTTAGTGCTCAGGGTGCTAGGTGCTCAGTACTCAGGGTGCTGGGTGCTCAGTACTCAGGGTGCTGGGTGCTCAGTGCTCAGGGTGCTGAGTGCTCAGTACTCAGCGTGCTGGGTGCTCAGTACTCAGGGTGCTGGGTGTTCAGTGCTCAGGGTGCTGGGTGCTCAGTGCTCAGGGTCCTGGGTGCTCAGTGCTCGGGGAGCTCGGTGCTCAGTACTCAGCGTGCTGGGTGCTGAGTGCTCAGGGTCCTCGGTGCTCAGTACTCAGGGTTTTCAGTGCTCAGTACTCAGCGTGCTTTGTGCTCAGTGCTCAGGGTGCTGGGTGCTCAGTACTCAGGGTGCTGTGTGCTCAGTGCTCGGGGTGCTCGGTGATCAGTACTCAGGGTGCTGGGTGCTCAGTGCTCAGGGTGCTGAGTACTCAGTACTCAGGGTGCTGGGTGCTCAGTGCTCAGGGTGCTGGGTGCTCAGTGCTCAGGGTGCTGGGTGCTCAGTGCTCGGGGTGCTGGGTGCTCAGTGCTCGGGGTGCTGGGTGCTCAGTGCTCACGGTGCTGGGTGCTCAGTACTCAGGGTGCTGGGTGCTCATTACTCAGGGTGCTGGGTGCTCAGTGCTCAGGGTGCTGGGTGCTCAGTCCTCAGGGTGCTGGGTGCTCAGTACTCAGGGTGTTCGGTGCTTAGTACTCAGGGTGCTCAGTGCTCAGTACTCAGGGTGCTGGTTGCTCAGTGCTCGGGGTGCTCGGTGCTCAGTACTCAGGGTGCTGGGTGCTCAGTACTCAGGGTGCTGGGTGCTCCGTACTCAGGGTGCTGGGTGCTCAGTACTCAGGGTGCTCGGTGCTCAGTACTCAGGGTGCTGGGTGCTCAGTGCTCAGGGTGCTTTGTACTCAGTACTCAGGGTTCTGGGTGCTCAGTACTCAGGGTGCTGGGTGCTCAGTGCTCAGGGTGATCTGTTCTCAGTACTCAGGGTGCTGGATGCTCAGTGCTCGGGGTGCTGGGTGCTCAGTACTCGGGGTGCTCAGTACTCAGGGTACTGGGTGCTCAGTACTCAGGGTGCTGGGTGCTCAGTGCTCGGGGTGCTCGGTGCTCAGTACTCGGGGTGCTGGGTGCTCAGTACTCGGGGTGCTGGTTGCTCAGTGCTCGGGGTGCTGGGTGCTCAGTGCTGAGGGTGCTGGCTGCTCAGTGCTCAGGGTGCTGGGTGCTCAGTACTCAGGGTGCTAGGTGCTCAGAACTCAGGGTGCTCAGTGCTCAGTACTCAGCGTGCTGGGTGCTCAGTGCTCAGGGTCCTCGGTGCTCAGTACTCAGGGTGCTCAGTGCTCAGTACTCAGCGTGCTTTGTGCTCAGTGCTCAGGGTGCTGGGTGCTCAGTACTCAGGGTGCTGGATGCTCAGTACTCAGGGTGCTGGGTGCTCAGTACTCAGGGTGCTGGGTGCTCAGTGCTCGGGGTGCTCGGTGATCAGTACTCAGGGTGCTGGGTGCTCAGTGCTCAGGGTGCTGAGTACTCAGTACTCAGGGTGCAGGGTGCTCTGTGCTCAGGGTGCTGGGTGCTCAGTGCTCAGGGTGCTGGGTGGTCAGTGCTCAGTGCTCAAGGTGCTGGGTGCTCAGTGCTCAGTGCTCAGGGTGCTGGGTGCTCAGTACTCAGGGTGCTGGGTGCTCAGTACTCAGGGTGCTGGGTGCTCAGTTCTCAGGGTGCTGGGTGATCAGTACTCTGGGTGTTGGGTGCGCAGTACTCAGGGTGCTCAGTGCTCAGTACTCGGGGTGCTGGGTGCTCAGTGCTCAGTGTGCTCAGTGCTCAGTGCTCAGGGTGCTGGGTGCTCAGTGCTCGGGGCGCTGGGTGCTCAGTGCTCGGGGTGCTGGGTGCTCAGTACTCAGGGTGCTGTGTGCTCAGTGCTCAGTACTCAGCGTGCTGGGTGCTCAGTGCTCAGAGTGTTGGGTGCTCAGTACTCAGGGTGCTTGGTGCTCAGTGCTCAGTGATCAGGGTGCTCAGTGCTCAGGGTGCTCAGTGCTCAGGGTGCTGGGTGCTCAGGGTGCTGGGTGCTCAGTGCTCTGGGTGCTGGGTGCTCAGTTCTCAGTGCTCAGGGTGCTGGGTGCTCAGTGCTCAGTGCTCAGGGTGCTGGGTGTTCAGTACTCAGGGTGCTCGGTGCTTAGTGCTCAGGGTGCTAGGTGCTCAGTACTCAGGGTGCTGGGTGCTCAGTACTCAGGGTGCTGGGTGCTCAGTGCTCAGGGTGCTGAGTGCTCAGTACTCAGCGTGCTGGGTGCTCAGTACTCAGGGTGCTGGGTGTTCAGTGCTCAGGGTGCTGGGTGCTCAGTGCTCAGGGTCCTGGGTGCTCAGTGCTCGGGGAGCTCGGTGCTCAGTACTCAGGGTGCTATGTGCTCAGTACTCAGTGCTCGGGGTACTGGGTGCTCCGTGCTCGGGGTGATCTGTTCTCAGTACTCAGGGTGCTGGGTGCTCAGTGCTCGGGGTGCTGGGTGCTCAGTACTCGGGGTGCTCAGTACTCAGGGTACTGGGTGCTCAGTACTCAGGGTGCTGGGTGCTCAGAGCTCGGGGTGCTCGGTGCTCAGTACTCGGGGTGCTGGGTGCTCAGTGCTCAGGGTGCTGGGTGCTCAGTGCTCGGGGTGCTGGGTGCTCAGTGCTGAGGGTGCTGGCTGCTCAGTGCTCAGGGTGCTGGGTGCTCAGTACTCAGGGTGCTAGGTGCTCAGTACTTAGGGTGCTCAGTGCTTAGTACTCAGCGTGCTGGGTGCTGAGTGCTCAGGGTCCTCGGTGCTAAGTACTCAGGGTGTTCAGTGCTCAGTACTCAGCGTGCTTTGTGCTCAGTGGTCAGGGTGCTGTGTGCTCAGTACTCAGGGTGCTGGGTGCTCAGTGCTCGGGGTGCTCGGTGATCAGTACTCAGGGTGCTGGGTGCTCAGTGCTCAGGGTGCTGAGTACTCAGTACTCAGGGTGCTGGGTGCTCAGTGCTCAGGGTGCTGGGTGCTCAGTGCTCAGGGTGCTGGGTGCTCAGTGCTCGGGGTGCTGGGTGCTCAGTGCTCGGGGTGCTGGGTGCTAAGTGCTCAGGGTGCTGGGTGCTCAGTACTCAGGGTGCTGGGTGCTCATTACTCAGGGTGCTGGGTGCTCAGTGCTCAGGGTGCTGGGTGCTCAGTCCTCAGGGTGCTGGGTGCTCACTACTCAGGGTGTTCGGTGCTTAGTACTCAGGGTGCTCAGTGCTCAGTACTCAGGGTGCTGGTTGCTCAGTGCTCGGGTGCTCGGTGCTCAGTACTCAGGGTGCTGGGTGCTCAGTACTCAGGGTGCTGGGTGCTCCGTACTCAGGGTGCTGGGTGCTCAGTACTCAGGGTGCTGGGGGCTCAGTACTCAGGGTGCTGGGTGCTCAGTGCTCAGAGTGCTGGGTGCTCAGTGCTCAGGGTGCTGGGTGCTCAGTACTCAGGGTGCTGGGTGCTCAGTGCTCAGGGTGATCAGTGCTCAGTACTCAGGGTGCTCAGTACTCAGGGTGCTGTGTGCTCAGTGCTCAGGGTGCTGGGTGCTCAGTGCTCAGTACTCAGGGTGCTGGGTGCTCAGTGCTCAGGGTGCTGGGTGCTCAGTGCTCAGGGTGCTGTGTGCTCAGTACTCAGGGTGCTGGGTCCTCAGTGCTCAGGGTGATCAGTGCTCAGTACTCAGGGTGCTCAGAACTCAGGGTGCTGTGTGCTCAGTGCTCAGGGTGCTGGGTGCTCAGTACTCAGGGTGCTCAGTGCTCAGGGTGCTGGGTGCTCAGGGTGCTGGGTGCTCAGTGCTCGGGTTGCTGGGTGCTCAGTGCTCAGTGCTCAGGGTGCTCAGTGCTCAGGGTGCTGTGTGCTCAGTGCTCAGTACTCAGCGTGCTGGGTGCTCATTGCTCAGAGTGTTGGGTGCTCAGTACTCAGGGTGCTGGGTGCTCAGTGCTCAGTGCTCAGGGTGCTCAGTGCTCAGGGTGCTCAGTGCTCAGGGTGCTGGGTGCTCAGGGTGCTGGGTGCTCAGTGCTCGGGGTGCTGGGTGCTCAGTGCTCAGTGCTCAGGGTGCTGGGTGCTCAGTGCTCAGTGCTCAGGGTGCTGGGTGTTCAGTACTCAGGGTGCTCGGTGCTCAGTGCTCAGGGTGCTAGGTGCTCAGTACTCAGGGTGCTGGGTGCTCAGTGCTCGGGGTGCTGGGTGCTCAGTGCTCAGGGTGATCAGTGCTCAGTACTCAGGGTGCTGGGTGCTCAGTACTCAGGGTGCTGGGTGCTCAGTGCTCAGGGTGCTGGGTGCTCAGTACTCAGGGTGCTGGGTGCTCAGTACTCAGGGTGCTCCGTGCTCAGTACTCAGGGTGCTGGGTGCTCAGTGCTCAGGGTGCTTTGTACTCAGTACTCTGGGTTCTGGGTGCTCAGTACTCAGGGTGCTGGGTGCTCAATGCTCAGGGTGCTGGGTGCTCAGTGCTCAGGGTGCTGGGTGCTCAGTACTCAGGGTGCTGGGTGCTCAGTGCTCAGGGTGATCGGTGCTCAGTACTCAGGGTGCTCAGTACTCAGGGTGATGGGTGCTCAGTACTCAGGGTGCTGGGTGCTCAGTGCTCAGGGTGCTGGGTGCTCAGTGCTCTGGGTGCTGGGTGCTCAGTGCTCAGGGTGCTGGGTGCTCAGTGCTCAGGGTGCTGGGTGCTCAGTGCTCAGGGTGCTGGGTGCTCAGTGCTCAGGGTGCTGGGTGCTCAGTGCTCGGGGAGCTCGGTGCTCAGTACTCAGGGTGCTGGGTGCTCAGTACTCAGTGCTCGGGGTCCTGGGTGCTCCGTGCTCGGGGTGCTGGGTGCTCAGTACTCAGGGTGCTGGGTGCTCATTCTCGGGGTGCTGGGTGCTCAGTGCTCGGTGTGCTGGGTGCTCAGTGCTCAGGGTGCTGGGGGCTCAGTACTCAGGGTGCTGGGTGCTCAGTACTCAGGGTGCTCGGTTCTCAGTACTCAGGGTGCTGGGTGCTCATTCTCGGGGTGCTGGGTGCTCAGTGCTCGGGTTGCTGGGTGCTCAGTACTCAGGGTGCTGGGGGCTAAGTACTCAGGGTGCTGGGTGCTCAGTACTCAGGGTGATCTGTTCTCAGTACTCAGGGTGCTGGGTGCTCAGTGCTCGGGGTGCTGGGTGCTCAGTACTCGGGGTGCTCAGTACTCAGGCTACGGGGTGCTCAGTACTCAGGGTGCTGGGTGCTCAGTGCTCGGGGTGCTCGGTGCTCAGTACTCGGGGTCCTGGGTGCTCAGTACTCGGGGTGCTGGGTGCTCAGTGCTCAGGGTGCTGGGTGCTCAGTGCTCAGGGTGCTGGGTGCTCAGTGCTGAGGGTGCTGGCTGCTCAGTGCTCAGGGTGCTGGGTGCTCAGTACTCAGGGTGCTAGGTGCTCAGTACTCAGGGTGCTCAGTGCTCAGTACTCAGCGTGCTGGGTGCTCAGTGCTCAGGGTCCTCGGTGCTCAGTACTCAGGGTGCTCAGTGCTCAGTACTCAGCGTGCTTTGTGCTCAGTGCTCAGGGTGCTGGGTGCTCAGTACTCAGGGTGCTGGGTGCTCAGTACTGAGGGTGCTGGGTGCTCAGTACTCAGGGTGCTGGGTGCTCAGTGCTCGGGGTGCTCGGTGATCAGTACTCAGGGTGCTGGGTGCTCAGTGCTCAGGGTGCTGAGTACTCAGTACTCAGGGTGCTGGGTGCTCAGTGCTCAGGGTGCTGGGTGCTCAGTGCTCAGGGTGCTGGGTGGTCAGTGCTCAGTGCTCAGGGTGCTGGGTGCTCAGTACTCAGGGTGCTGGGTGCTCAGTACTCAGGGTGCTGGGTGCTCAGTTCTCAGGGTGCTGGGTGATCAGTACTCTGGGTGTTGGGTGCGCAGTACTCAGGGTGCTCAGTGCTCAGTACTCGGGGTGCTGGGTGCTCAGTGCTCAGTGTGCTCAGTGCTCAGTGCTCAGGGTGCTGGGTGCTCAGTGCTCGGGGCGCTGGGTGCTCAGTGCTCAGTACTCAGCGTGCTGGGTGCTCAGTGCTCAGAGTGTTGGGTGCTCAGTACTCAGGGTGCTGGGTGCTCAGTGCTCAGTGCTCAGGGTGCTCAGTGCTCAGGGTGCTCAGTGCTCAGGGTGCTGGGTGCTCAGTGCTCAGTACTCAGCGTGCTGGGTGCTCAGTGCTCAGAGTGTTGGGTGCTCAGTACTCAGGGTGCTGGGTGCTCAGTGCTCAGTGCTCAGGGTGCTCAGTGCTCAGGGTGCTCAGTGCTCAGGGTGCTGGGTGCTCAGGGTGCTGGGTGCTCAGTGCTCGGGGTGCTGGGTGCTCAGTTCTCAGTGCTCAGGGTGCTGGGTGATCAGTGCTCAGTGCTCAGGGTGCTGGGTGTTCAGTACTCAGGGTGCTCGGTGCTCAGTGCTCAGGGTGCTAGGTGCTCAGTACTCAGGGTGCTGGGTGTTCAGTGCTCGGGGTGCTGGGTGCTCAGTACTCAGGGTGCTGGGTGCTCAGTACTCAGGGTGCTGGGTGCTCAGTGCTCAGGGTGCTGGGTGCTCAGTACTCAGGGTGCTCGGTGCTCAGTACTCAGGGTGCTCGGTGCTCAGTACTCAGGGTGCTGGGTGCTCAGTACTCAGGGTGCTGGGTGCTCAGTACTCAGGGTGCTGGGTGCTCAGTGCTCAGGGTGCTGGGTGCTCAGTGCTCTGGTTGCTGGGTGCTCAGTGCTCAGGGTGCTGGGTGCTCAGTGCTCAGGGTGCTGGGTGCTCAGTGATCGGGGTGATGGGTGCTGAGTGCTCAGGGTGCTGAGTGCTCAGTGCTCGGGGTGCTCGGTGCTCAGTGCTCAGGGTCCTGGGTGCTCAGTACTCAGGGTGCTAGGTGCTTAGTAATCAGGGTGCTCAGTGCACAGTACACAGGGTGCTGGGTGCTCAGTGCTCGGGGTGCTGGGTGCTCAGTGCTCAGTACTCAGGGTGCTGGGTGCTCAGTGCTCAGGGTGCTGAGTGCTCAGTACTCAGCGTGCTGGGTGCTCAGTACTCAGGGTGCTGGGTGTTCAGTGCTCAGGGTGCTGGGTGCTCAGTGCTCAGGGTGCTGGGTGCTCAGTGCTCGGGGAGCTCGGTGCTCAGTACTCAGGGTGCTGGGTGCTCAGTACTCAGTGCTCGGGGTACTGGGTGCTCCGTGCTCGGGGTGATCTGTTCTCAGTACTCAGGGTGCTGGGTGCTCAGAGCTCGGGGTGCTCGGTGCTCAGTACTCGGGGTGCTGGGTGCTCAGTGCTCAGGGTGCTGGGTGCTCAGTGCTCGGGGTGCTGGGTGCTGAGTGCTGAGGGTGCTGGCTGCTCAGTGCTCAGGGTGCTGGGTGCTCAGTACTCAGGGTGCTAGGTGCTCAGTACTCAGGGTGCTCAGTGCTTAGTACTCAGCGTGCTGGGTGCTGAGTGCTCAGGGTCCTCGGTGCTCAGTACTCAGGGTGTTCAGTGCTCAGTACTCAGCGTGCTTTGTGCTGAGTGCTCAGGGTGCTGGGTGCTCAGTACTCTGGGTGCTGGGTGCTCAGTGCTCGGGGTGCTCGGTGATCAGTACTCAGGGTGCTGGGTGCTCAGTGCTCAGGGTGCTGAGTACTCAGTACTCAGGGTGCTGGGTGCTCAGTGCTCAGGGTGCTGGGTGCTCAGTGCTCAGGGTGCTGGGTGCTCAGTGCTCGGGGTGCTGGGTGCTCAGTGCTCGGGGTGCTGGGTGCTCAGTGCTCAGGGTGCTGGGTGCTCAGTACTCAGGGTGCTGGGTGCTCATTACTCAGGGTGCTGGGTGCTCAGTGCTCAGGGTGCTGGGTGCTCAGTCCTCAGGGTGCTGGGTGCTCAGTACTCAGGGTGTTCGGTGCTTAGTACTCAGGGTGCTCAGTGCTCAGTACTCAGGGTGCTGGTTGCTCAGTGCTCGGGGTGCTCGGTGCTCAGTACTCAGGGTGCTGGGTGCTCAGTACTCAGGGTGCTGGGTGCTCCGTACTCAGGGTGCTGGGTGCTCAGTACTCAGGGTGCTGGGTGCTCAGTACTCAGGGTGCTGGGTGCTCAGTGCTCAGGGTGCTGGGTGCTCAGAACTCAGGGTGCTGGGTGCTCAGTACTCAGGGTGCTCGGTGCTCAGTACTCAGGGTGCTGGGTGCTCAGTGCTCAGGGTGCTTTGTACTCAGTACTCAGGGTTCTGGGTGCTCAGTACTCAGGGTGCTGGGTGCTCAGTGCTCAGGGTGATCTGTTCTCAGTACTCAGGGTGCTGGGTGCTCAGTGCTCGGGGTGCTGGGTGCTCAGTACTCGGGGTGCTCAGTACTCAGGGTACTGGGTGCTCAGTACTCAGGGTGCTGGGTGCTCAGTGCTCGGGGTGCTCGGTGCTCAGTACTCGGGGTGCTGGGTGCTCAGTACTCGGGGTGCTGGTTGCTCAGTGCTCAGGGTGCTGCGTGCTCAGTGCTCGGGGTGCTGGGTGCTCAGTGCTGAGGGTGCTGGCTGCTCAGTGCTCAGGGTGCTGGGTGCTCAGTACTCAGGGTGCTAGGTGCTCAGAACTCAGTGTGCTCAGTGCTCAGTACTCAGCGTGCTGGGTGCTCAGTGCTCAGGGTCCTCGGTGCTCAGTACTCAGGGTGCTCAGTGCTCAGTACTCAGCGTGCTTTGTGCTCAGTGCTCAGGGTGCTGGGTGCTCAGTACTCAGGGTGCTGGGTGCTCAGTACTCAGGGTGCTGGGTGCTCAGTACTCAGGGTGCTGGGTGCTCAGTGCTCGGGGTGCTCGGTGATCAGTACTCAGGGTGCTGGGTGCTCAGTGCTCAGGGTGCTGAGTACTCAGTACTCAGGGTGCTGGGTGCTCAGTGCTCAGGGTGCTGGGTGCTCAGTGCTCAGGGTGCTGGGTGGTCAGTGCTCAGTGCTCAAGGTGCTGGGTGCTCAGTGCTCAGTGCTCAGGGTGCTGGGTGCTCAGTACTCAGGGTGCTGGGTGCTCAGTACTCAGGGTGCTGGGTGCTCAGTTCTCAGGGTGCTGGGTGATCAGTACTCTGGGTGTTGGGTGCGCAGTACTCAGGGTGCTCAGTGCTCAGTACTCGGGGTGCTGGGTGCTCAGTGCTCAGTGTGCTCAGTGCTCAGTGCTCAGGGTGCTGGGTGCTCAGTGCTCGGGGCGCTGGGTGCTCAGTGCTCGGGTTGCTGGGTGCTCAGTACTCAGGGTGCTGTGTGCTCAGTGCTCAGTACTCAGGGTGCTGGGTGCTCAGTGCTCAGAGTGTTGGGTGCTCAGTACTCAGGGTGCTTGCTGCTCAGTGCTCAGTGCTCAGGGTGCTCAGTGCTCAGGGTGCTCAGTGCTCAGGGTGCTGGGTGCTCAGGGTGCTGGGTGCTCAGTGCTCGGGGTGCTGGGTGCTCAGTTCTCAGTGCTCAGGGTGCTGGGTGCTCAGTGCTCAGTGCTCAGGGTGCTGGGTGTTCAGTACTCAGGGTGCTCGGTGCTCAGTGCTCAGGGTGCTAGGTGCTCAGTACTCAGGGTGCTGGGTGCTCAGTGCTCGGGGTGCTGGGTGCTCAGTACTCAGGGTGCTGGGTGCTCAGTACTCAGGGTGCTGGGTGCTCAGTGCTCAGGGTGCTGGGTGCTCAGTACTCAGGGTGCTCGGTGCTCAGTACTCAGGGTGCTCGGTGCTCAGTACTCAGGGTGCTGGGTGCTCAGTACTCAGGGTGCTGGGTGCTCAGTACTCAGGGTGCTGGGTGCTCAGTGCTCAGGGTGCTGGGTGCTCAGTGCTCTGGTTGCTGGGTGCTCAGTGCTCAGGGTGCTGGGTGCTCAGTGCTCAGGGTGCTGGGTGCTCAGTGATCGGGGTGATGGGTGCTGAGTGCTCAGGGTGCTGAGTGCTCAGTGCTCGGGGTGCTTGGTGCTCAGTGCTCAGGGTCCTGGGTGCTCAGTACTCAGGGTGCTAGGTGCTTAGTAATCAGGGTGCTCAGTGCTCAGTACACAGGGTGCTGGGTGCTCAGTGCTCGGGGTGCTGGGTGCTCAGTGCTCAGTACTCAGGGTGCTGGGTGCTCAGTGCTCAGGGTGCTGAGTGCTCAGTACTCAGCGTGCTGGGTGCTCAGTACTCAGGGTGCTGGGTGTTCAGTGCTCAGGGTGCTGGGTGCTCAGTGCTCAGGGTGCTGGGTGCTCAGTGCTTGGGGAGCTCGGTGCTCAGTACTCGGGGTGCTCAGTACTCAGGGTACTGGGTGCTCAGTGCTCGGGGTGCTGGGTGCTCAGTGCTCAGTACTCAGGGTGCTGGGTGCTCAGTGCTCAGGGTGCTGAGTGCTCAGTACTCAGCGTGCTGGGTGCTCAGTACTCAGGGTGCTGGGTGCTCAGTGCTCGGCGTGCTGGGTGCTCAGTGCTCAGTACTCAGGGTGCTGGGTGCTCAGTGCTCGGGGTGCTGGGTGTTCAGTGCTCAGGGTGCTGGGTGCTCAGTGCTCAGGGTGCTGGGTGCTCAGTGCTCGGGGTGCTGGGTGCTCAGTACTCGGGGTGCTCAGTACTCAGGGTACTGGGTGCTCAGTACTCAGGGTGCTGGGTGCTCAGTGCTCGGGGTGCTCGGTGCTCAGTACTCGGGGTCCTGGGTGCTCAGTACTCGGGGTGCTGGGTGCTCAGTGCTCAGGGTGCTGGGTGCTCAGTGCTCGGGGTGCTGGGTGCTCAGTGCTGAGGGTGCTGGCTGCTCAGTGCTCAGGGTGCTGGGTGCTCAGTACTCAGGGTGCTAGGTGCTCAGTACTCAGGGTGCTCAGTGCTCAGTACTCAGCGTGCTGGGTGCTCAGTGCTCAGGGTCCTCGGTGCTCAGTACTCAGGGTGCTCAGTGCTCAGTACTCAGCGTGCTTTGTGCTCAGTGCTCAGGGTGCTGGGTGCTCAGTACTCAGGGTGCTGGGTGCTCAGTACTCAGGGTGCTGGGTGCTCAGTACTCAGGGTGCTGGGTGCTCAGTGCTCGGGGTGCTCGGTGATCAGTACTCGGGGTGCTGGGTGCTCAGTGCTCAGGGTGCTGAGTACTCAGTACTCAGGGTGCTGGGTGCTCAGTGCTCAGGGTGCTGGGTGCTCAGTGCTCAGGGTGCTGGGTGGTCAGTGCTCAGTGCTCAAGGTGCTGGGTGCTCAGTGCTCAGTGCTCAGGGTGCTGGGTGCTCAGTACTCAGGGTGCTGGGTGCTCAGTACTCAGGGTGCTGGGTGCTCAGTGCTCAGGGTGCTGGGTGCTCAGTACTCAGGGTGCTGGGTGCTCAGTACTCAGGGTGCTGGGTGCTCAGTTCTCAGGGTGCTGGGTGATCAGTACTCTGGGTGTTGGGTGCGCAGTACTCAGGGTGCTCAGTGCTCAGTACTCGGGGTGCTGGGTGCTCAGTGCTCAGTGTGCTCAGTGCTCAGTGCTCAGGGTGCTGGGTGCTCAGTGCTCGGGGCGCTGGGTGCTCAGTGCTCGGGGTGCTGGGTGCTCAGTACTCAGGGTGCTGTGTGCTCAGTGCTCAGTACTCAGCGTGCTGGGTGCTCAGTGCTCAGAGTGTTGGGTGCTCAGTACTCAGGGTGCTGGGTGCTCAGTGCTCAGTGCTCAGGGTGCTCAGTGCTCAGGGTGCTCAGTGCTCAGGGTGCTGGGTGCTCAGGGTGCTGGGTGCTCAGTGCTCGGGGTGCTGGGTGCTCAGTTCTCAGTGCTCAGGGTGCTGGGTGATCAGTGCTCAGTGCTCAGGGTGCTGGGTGTTCAGTACTCAGGGTGCTCGGTGCTCAGTGCTCAGGGTGCTAGGTGCTCAGTACTCAGGGTGCTGGGTGTTCAGTGCTCGGGGTGCTGGGTGCTCAGTACTCAGGGTGCTGGGTGCTCAGTACTCAGGGTGCTGGGTGCTCAGTGCTCAGGGTGCTGGGTGCTCAGTACTCAGGGTGCTCGGTGCTCAGTACTCAGGGTGCTCGGTGCTCAGTACTCAGGGTGCTGGGTGCTCAGTACTCAGGGTGCTGGGTGCTCAGTACTCAGGGTGCTGGGTGCTCAGTGCTCAGGGTGCTGGGTGCTCAGTGCTCTGGTTGCTGGGTGCTCAGTGCTCAGGGTGCTGGGTGCTCAGTGCTCAGGGTGCTGGGTGCTCAGTGATCGGGGTGATGGGTGCTGAGTGCTCAGGGTGCTGAGTGCTCAGTGCTCGGGGTGCTCGGTGCTCAGTGCTCAGGGTCCTGGGTGCTCAGTACTCAGGGTGCTAGGTGCTTAGTAATCAGGGTGCTCAGTGCACAGTACACAGGGTGCTGGGTGCTCAGTGCTCGGGGTGCTGGGTGCTCAGTGCTCAGTACTCAGGGTGCTGGGTGCTCAGTGCTCAGGGTGCTGAGTGCTCAGTACTCAGCGTGCTGGGTGCTCAGTACTCAGGGTGCTGGGTGTTCAGTGCTCAGGGTGCTGGGTGCTCAGTGCTCAGGGTGCTGGGTGCTCAGTGCTCGGGGAGCTCGGTGCTCAGTACTCAGGGTGCTGGGTGCTCAGTACTCAGTGCTCGGGGTACTGGGTGCTCCGTGCTCGGGGTGATCTGTTCTCAGTACTCAGGGTGCTGGGTGCTCAGAGCTCGGGGTGCTCGGTGCTCAGTACTCGGGGTGCTGGGTGCTCAGTGCTCAGGGTGCTGGGTGCTCAGTGCTCGGGGTGCTGGGTGCTGAGTGCTGAGGGTGCTGGCTGCTCAGTGCTCAGGGTGCTGGGTGCTCAGTACTCAGGGTGCTAGGTGCTCAGTACTCAGGGTGCTCAGTGCTTAGTACTCAGCGTGCTGGGTGCTGAGTGCTCAGGGTCCTCGGTGCTCAGTACTCAGGGTGTTCAGTGCTCAGTACTCAGCGTGCTTTGTGCTCAGTGCTCAGGGTGCTGGGTGCTCAGTACTCTGGGTACTGGGTGCTCAGTGCTCGGGGTGCTCGGTGATCAGTACTCAGGGTGCTGGGTGCTCAGTGCTCAGGGTGCTGAGTACTCAGTACTCAGGGTGCTGGGTGCTCAGTGCTCAGGGTGCTGGGTGCTCAGTGCTCAGGGTGCTGGGTGCTCAGTGCTCGGGGTGCTGGGTGCTCAGTGCTCGGGGTGCTGGGTGCTCAGTGCTCAGGGTGCTGGGTGCTCAGTACTCAGGGTGCTGGGTGCTCATTACTCAGGGTGCTGGGTGCTCAGTGCTCAGGGTGCTGGGTGCTCAGTCCTCAGGGTGCTGGGTGCTCAGTACTCAGGGTGTTCGGTGCTTAGTACTCAGGGTGCTCAGTGCTCAGTACTCAGGGTGCTGGTTGCTCAGTGCTCGGGGTGCTCGGTGCTCAGTACTCAGGGTGCTGGGTGCTCAGTACTCAGGGTGCTGGGTGCTCCGTACTCAGGGTGCTGGGTGCTCAGTACTCAGGGTGCTGGGTGCTCAGTACTCAGGGTGCTGGGTGCTCAGTGCTCAGGGTGCTGGGTGCTCAGAACTCAGGGTGCTGGGTGCTCAGTACTCAGGGTGCTCGGTGCTCAGTACTCAGGGTGCTGGGTGCTCAGTGCTCAGGGTGCTTTGTACTCAGTACTCAGGGTTCTGGGTGCTCAGTACTCAGGGTGCTGGGTGCTCAGTGCTCAGGGTGATCTGTTCTCAGTACTCAGGGTGCTGGGTGCTCAGTGCTCGGGGTGCTGGGTGCTCAGTACTCGGGGTGCTCAGTACTCAGGGTACTGGGTGCTCAGTACTCAGGGTGCTGGGTGCTCAGTGCTCGGGGTGCTCGGTGCTCAGTACTCGGGGTGCTGGGTGCTCAGTACTCGGGGTGCTGGTTGCTCAGTGCTCAGGGTGCTGCGTGCTCAGTGCTCGGGGTGCTGGGTGCTCAGTGCTGAGGGTGCTGGCTGCTCAGTGCTCAGGGTGCTGGGTGCTCAGTACTCAGGGTGCTAGGTGCTCAGAACTCAGTGTGCTCAGTGCTCAGTACTCAGCGTGCTGGGTGCTCAGTGCTCAGGGTCCTCGGTGCTCAGTACTCAGGGTGCTCAGTGCTCAGTACTCAGCGTGCTTTGTGCTCAGTGCTCAGGGTGCTGGGTGCTCAGTACTCAGGGTGCTGGGTGCTCAGTACTCAGGGTGCTGGGTGCTCAGTACTCAGGGTGCTGGGTGCTCAGTGCTCGGGGTGCTCGGTGATCAGTACTCAGGGTGCTGGGTGCTCAGTGCTCAGGGTGCTGAGTACTCAGTACTCAGGGTGCTGGGTGCTCAGTGCTCAGGGTGCTGGGTGCTCAGTGCTCAGGGTGCTGGGTGGTCAGTGCTCAGTGCTCAAGGTGCTGGGTGCTCAGTGCTCAGTGCTCAGGGTGCTGGGTGCTCAGTACTCAGGGTGCTGGGTGCTCAGTACTCAGGGTGCTGGGTGCTCAGTTCTCAGGGTGCTGGGTGATCAGTACTCTGGGTGTTGGGTGTGCAGTACTCAGGGTGCTCAGTGCTCAGTACTCGGGGTGCTGGGTGCTCAGTGCTCAGTGTGCTCAGTGCTCAGTGCTCAGGGTGCTGGGTGCTCAGTGCTCGGGGCGCTGGGTGCTCAGTGCTCGGGTTGCTGGGTGCTCAGTACTCAGGGTGCTGTGTGCTCAGTGCTCAGTACTCAGCGTGCTGGGTGCTCAGTGCTCAGAGTGTTGGGTGCTCAGTACTCAGGGTGCTTGCTGCTCAGTGCTCAGTGCTCAGGGTGCTCAGTGCTCAGGGTGCTCAGTGCTCAGGGTGCTGGGTGCTCAGGGTGCTGGGTGCTCAGTGCTCGGGGTGCTGGGTGCTCAGTTCTCAGTGCTCAGGGTGCTGGGTGCTCAGTGCTCAGTGCTCAGGGTGCTGGGTGTTCAGTACTCAGGGTGCTCGGTGCTCAGTGCTCAGGGTGCTAGGTGCTCAGTACTCAGGGTGCTGGGTGCTCAGTGCTCGGGGTGCTGGGTGCTCAGTACTCAGGGTGCTGGGTGCTCAGTACTCAGGGTGCTGGGTGCTCAGTGCTCAGGGTGCTGGGTGCTCAGTACTCAGGGTGCTCGGTGCTCAGTACTCAGGGTGCTCGGTGCTCAGTACTCAGGGTGCTGGGTGCTCAGTACTCAGGGTGCTGGGTGCTCAGTACTCAGGGTGCTGGGTGCTCAGTGCTCAGGGTGCTGGGTGCTCAGTGCTCTGGTTGCTGGGTGCTCAGTGCTCAGGGTGCTGGGTGCTCAGTGCTCAGGGTGCTGGGTGCTCAGTGATCGGGGTGATGGGTGCTGAGTGCTCAGGGTGCTGAGTGCTCAGTGCTCGGGGTGCTTGGTGCTCAGTGCTCAGGGTCCTGGGTGCTCAGTACTCAGGGTGCTAGGTGCTTAGTAATCAGGGTGCTCAGTGCTCAGTACACAGGGTGCTGGGTGCTCAGTGCTCGGGGTGCTGGGTGCTCAGTGCTCAGTACTCAGGGTGCTTTGTGCTCAGTGCTCAGGGTGCTGAGTGCTCAGTACTCAGCGTGCTGGGTGCTCAGTACTCAGGGTGCTGGGTGTTCAGTGCTCAGGGTGCTGGGTGCTCAGTGCTCAGGGTCCTGGGTGCTCAGTGCTCGGGGAGCTCGGTGCTCAGTACTCAGGGTGCTATGTGCTCAGTACTCAGTGCTCGGGGTACTGGGTGCTCCGTGCTCGGGGTGATCTGTTCTCAGTACTCAGGGTGCTGGGTGCTCAGTGCTCGGGGTGCTGGGTGCTCAGTACTCGGGGTGCTCAGTACTCAGGGTACTGGGTGCTCAGTACTCAGGGTGCTGGGTGCTCAGAGCTCGGGGTGCTCGGTGCTCAGTACTCGGGGTGCTGGGTGCTCAGTGCTCAGGGTGCTGGGTGCTCAGTGCTCGGGGTGCTGGGTGCTCAGTGCTGAGGGTGCTGGCTGCTCAGTGCTCAGGGTGCTGGGTGCTCAGTACTCAGGGTGCTAGGTGCTCAGTACTCAGGGTGCTCAGTGCTTAGTACTCAGCGTGCTGGGTGCTGAGTGCTCAGGGTCCTCGGTGCTCAGTACTCAGGGTGTTCAGTGCTCAGTACTCAGCGTGCTTTGTGCTCAGTGCTCAGGGTGCTGGGTGCTCAGTACTCAGGGTGCTGGGTGCTCAGTGCTCGGGGTGCTCGGTGATCAGTACTCAGGGTGCTGGGTGCTCAGTGCTCAGGGTGCTGAGTACTCAGTACTCAGGGTGCTGGGTGCTCAGAGCTCAGGGTGCTGGGTGCTCAGTGCTCAGGGTACTGGGTGCTCAGTGCTCGGGGTGCTGGGTGCTCAGAGCTCGGGGTGCTGGGTGCTCAGTGCTCAGGGTGCTGGGTGCTCAGTACTCAGGGTGCTGGGTGCTCATTACTCAGGGTGCTGGGTGCTCAGTGCTCAGGGTGCTGGGTGCTCAGTCCTCAGGGTGGTGGGTGCTCAGTACTCAGGGTGTTCGGTGCTTAGTACTCAGGGTGCTCAGTGCTCAGTACTCAGGGTGCTGGTTGCTCAGTGCTCAGGGTGCTCGGTGCTCAGTACTCAGGGTGCTGGGTGCTCAGTACTCAGGGTGCTGGGTGCTCCGTACTCAGGGTGCTGGGTGCTCAGTACTCAGGGTGCTGGGTGCTCAGTACTCAGGGTGCTGGGTGCTCAGTGCTCAGGGTGCTGGGTGCTCAGTACTCAGGGTGCTGGGTGCTCAGTACTCAGGGTGCTCGGTGCTCAGTACTCAGGGTGCTGGGTGCTCAGTGCTCAGGGTGCTTTGTACTCAGTACTCAGGGTTCTGGGTGCTCAGTACTCAGGGTGCTGGGTGCTCAGTGCTCAGGGTGCTGGGTGCTCAGTGCTCAGGGTGCTGTGTGCTCAGTACTCAGGGTGCTGGGTGCTCAGTGCTCAGGGTGATCAGTGCTCAGTACTCAGGATGCTCAGTACTCAGGGTGCTGTGTGCTCAGTGCTCAGGGTGCTGGGTGCTCAGTACTCAGGGTGCTCATTGCTCAGGGTGCTGGGTGCTCAGGGTGCTGGGTGCTCAGTGCTCGGGGTGCTGGGTGCTCAGTGCTCAGTGCTCAGGGTGCTGGGTGCTCAGTGCTCAGGGTGCTGTTTGCTCAGTGCTCAGTACTCAGCGTGCTGGGTGCTCATTGCTCAGAGTGTTGGGTGCTCAGTACTCAGGGTGCTGGGTGCTCAGTGCTCAGTGCTCAGGGTGCTCAGTGCTCAGGGTGCTCAGTGCTCAGGGTGCTGGGTGCTCAGGGTGCTGGGTGCTCAGTGCTCGGGGTGCTGGGTGCTCAGTGCTCAGTGCTCAATGTGCTGGGTGCTCAGTGCTCAGTGCTCAGGGTGCTGGGTGTTCAGTACTCAGGGTGCTCGGTGCTCAGTGCTCAGGGTGCTAGGTGCTCAGTACTCAGGGTGCTGGGTGCTCAGTGCTCGGGGTGCTGGGTGCTCAGTGCTCAGGGTGATCAGTGCTCAGTACTCAGGGTGCTGGGTGCTCAGTACTCAGGGTGCTGGGTGCTCAGTGCTCAGGGTGCTGGGTGCTCAGTACTCAGGGTGCTGGGTGCTCAGTACTCAGGGTGCTCCGTGCTCAGTACTCAGGGTGCTGGGTGCTCAGTGCTCAGGGTGCTTTGTACTCAGTACTCAGGGTTCTGGGTGCTCAGTACTCAGGGTGCTGTGTGCTCAATGCTCAGGGTGCTGGGTGCTCAGTGCTCAGGGTGCTGGGTGCTCAGTACTCAGGGTGCTGGGTGCTCAGTGCTCAGGGTGCTGGGTGCTCAGTGCTCAGGGTGCTGGGTGCTCAGTGCTCAGGGTGCTGGGTGCTCAGTGCTCGGGGAGCTCGGTGCTCAGTACTCAGGGTGCTGGGTGCTCAGTACTCAGTGCTCGGGGTCCTGGGTGCTCCGTGCTCGGGGTGCTGGGTGCTCAGTACTCAGTGTGCTGGGTGCTCATTCTCGGGGTGCTGGGTGCTCAGTGCTCGGTGTGCTGGGTGCTCAGTGCTCAGGGTGCTGGGGGCTCAGTACTCAGGGTGCTGGGTGCTCAGTACTCAGGGTGCTCGGTTCTCAGTACTCAGGGTGCTGGGTGCTCATTCTCGGGGTGCTGGGTGCTCAGTGCTCGGGTTGCTGGGTGCTCAGTACTCAGGGTGCTGGGGGCTCAGTACTCAGGGTGCTGGGTGCTCAGTACTCAGGGTGATCTGTTCTCAGTACTCAGGGTGCCGGGTGCTCCGTGCTCGGGGTGCTGGGTGCTCATTACTCGGGGTGCTCAGTACTCAGGGTACTTGGTGCTCAGTACTCAGGGTGCTGGGTGCTCAGTACTCGGGGTGCTGGGTGCTCAGTGCTCAGGGTGCTGGGTGCTCAGTGCTCGGGGTGCTGGGTGCTCAGTGCTGAGGGTGCTGGCTGCTCAGTGCTCAGGGTGCTGTGTGCTCAGTATTCAGGGTGCTAGGTGCTCAGTACTCAGGGTGCTCAGTGCTCAGTACTCAGCGTGCTGGGTGCTCAGTGCTCAGGGTCCTCGGTGCTCAGTACTCAGGGTGCTCAGTGCTCAGTACTCAGCGTGCTTTGTGCTCAGTGCTCAGGGTGCTGGGTGCTCAGTACTCAGGGTGCTGGGTGCTCAGTACTCAGGGTGCTGGGTGCTCAGTACTCAGGGTGCTGGGTGCTCAGTGCTCGGGGTGCTCGGTGATCAGTACTCAGGGTGCTGGGTGCTCAGTGCTGAGGGTGCTGAGTACTCAGTACTCAGGGTGCTGGGTGCTCAGTGCTCAGGGTGCTGGGTGCTCAGTGCTAAGGGTGCTGGGTGCTCAGTGCTCGGGGTGCTGGGTGCTCAGTGCTCGGGGTGCTGGGTGCTCAGTGCTCGGGGTGCTGGGTGCTCAGTGCTCAGGGTGCTGGGTGCTCAGTACTCAGGGTGCTGGGGGCTCAGTACTCAGGGTGCTGGGTGCTCAGTGTTCAGGGTGCTGGGTGCTCAGTCCTCAGGGTGCTGGGTGCTCAGTACTCAGGGTGTTCGGTGCTCAGTACTCAGGGTGCTCAGTGCTCAGTACTCAGGGTGCTGGTTGCTCAGTGCTCAGTGTGCTCAGTGCTCAGTGCTCGGGGTGCTGGGTGCTCAGTGCTCGGGGCGCTGGGTGCTCAGTGCTCGGGGTACTGGGTGCTCAGTACTCAGGGTGCTGTGTGCTCAGTGCTCAGTACTCAGCGTGCTGGGTGCTCAGTGCTCAGAGTGTTGGGTGCTCAGTACTCAGGGTGCTGGGTGCTCAGTGCTCAGTGCTCAGGGTGCTCAGTGCTCAGGGTGCTGGGTGCTCAGGGTGCTGGGTGCTCAGTGCTCGGGGTGCTGGGTGCTCAGTGCTCAGTGCACAGGGTGCTGGGTGCTCAGTGCTGAGTGCTCAGGGTGCTGTGTGTTCAGTACTCAGGGTGCTCGGTGCTCAGTGCTCAGGGTGCTGGGTGATCAGTACTCAGGGTGCTGGGTGCTCAGTGCTCGGGGTGCTGGGTGCTCAGTGCTCAGGGTGATCAGTGCTCAGTACTCAGGGTGCTGGGTTCTCAGTTCTCTGGGTGCTGGGTGCTCAGTCCTCAGGGTGCTCAGTACTCAGGATGCTCTGTGCTCAGTGCTCAGTACTCAGGGTGCTCAGTACTCAGGGTGCTGGGTGCTCAGTGCTCGGGGTGCTGGGTGCTCAGTACTCAGGGTGCTGGGTGCTCAGTACTCGGGGTGCTGGGTGCTCAGTACTCAGGGTGCTGGGTGCTCAGTGCTCGGGGTGCTGGGTGCTCACTGCTAAGAGTGATCGGTGCTCAGTGCTCAGGGTGCTGGCTGCTCAGTCCGCCGGGTGCTCAGTGCTCAGGGTGCTGGGTGCTCATTGCTCGGTGTGCTCGGTGCTCAGTACTCAGGGTGCTGAGTGCTCAGTACTCAGGGTGCTGGGTGCTCAGTACTCAGGTTGCTGGTTGCTCAGTACTCAGGGTGCTGGGTGCTCAGTGCTCAGGGTGCTGGGTGCTCAGTGCTCGGAGTGCTATGTGCTCAGGGCTGTGGTGCTGGGTGCTCAGTGCTCAGTGCTCAGGGTGCTGGGTGCTCAGTGCTCAGTGCTCAGGGTGCTGGTTGCTCAGTACTCAGGGTGCTGGGTGCTCAGTACTCAGGGTGCTGGGTGCTCAGTGCTCAGGGTGCTCTGTGCTCAGTACTCAGGGTGCTAGGTGCTCAGTGCTCCTGGTGCTGGGTGCTCAGTGCTCGGGGTGCTGGGTGCTCAGTGCTCGGGGTGCTGGGTGCTCAGTGCTCAGGGTGCTGGGTGCTCAGTACTCAGGGTGCTGGGGGCTCAGTACTCAGGGTGCTGGGTGCTCAGTGTTCAGGGTGCTGGGTGCTCAGTCCTCAGGGTGCTGGGTGCTCAGTACTCAGGGTGTTCGGTGCTCAGTACTCAGGGTGCTCAGTGCTCAGTACTCAGGGTGCTGGTTGCTCAGTGCTCGGGGTGCTCGGTGCTCAGTACTCAGGGTGCTGGGTGCTCAGTACTCAGGGTGCTGGGTGCTCAGTACTCAGGGTGCTGTGTGCTCAGTACTCAGGGTGCTGGGTGCTCAGTACTCAGGGTGCTGTGTGCTCTGTGCTCAGGGTGCTGTGTGCTCAGTACTCAGGGTGCTTGGTGCTCAGTACTTAGTGTGCTCGGTGCTCAGTACTCAGGGTGCTGGGTGCTCAGTGCTCAGGGTGCTTTGTACTCAGTACTCAGGGTTCTGGGTGCTCAGTACTCAGGGTGCTGGGTGCTCAGTGCTCAGGGTGCTGGGTGCTCAGTACTCAGGGTGCTGGGTGCTCAGTGCTCAGGGTGATCGGTGCTCAGTACTCAGGGTGCTCAGTACTCAGGGTGCTGGGTGCTCAGTGCTCAGGGTGCTGGGTGCTCAGTACTCAGGGTGCTGGGTGCTCAGTGCTCGGTGTGCTGGGTGCTCAGTGCTCAGGGTGCTCAGTGCTCAGGGTGCTGGGTGCTCAGTGCTCGGTATGCTCGGTGCTCAGGGTGCTGGGTGCTCAGTCCTCAGGGTGCTCAGTGCTCAGGGTGCTGGGTGCTCAGTGCTCGGGGTGCTCGGTGCTCAGTAATCAGGGTGCTGGGTGCTCAGTACTCATGGTGCTGGGTGCTCAGTACTCAGGGGGCTGGGTGCTCAGTGCTCAGGGTGCTGGGTGCTCAGTGCTCAGGGCGCTTTGTGCTCAGTGCTCGGGGTGCTGGGTGCTCAGTGCTCGGGGTGCTGGGTGGTCAGTGCTCAGTGCTCAGGGTGCTGGGTGCTCAGTGCTCAGTGCTCAGGGTGCTGGGTGCTCAGTACTCAGGGTGCTGGGTGCTCAGTACTCAGGGTGCTGGGTGCTCAGTGATCAGGGTGCTGGGTGCTCAGTACTCTGGGTGTTGGGTGCTCAGTACTCAGGGTGCTGGGTGCTCAGTGCTCGGGGTGCTCGGTGCTCAGTACTCAAGGTGCTGGGTGCTCAGTGCTCAGGGTGCGGGGTGCTCAGTCCTCGGGGTGCTCCATGCTCAGTGCTCAGGGGGCTGGGTACTCAGTACTCAGGGTGCTCGGTGCTCAGTATTCAGGGTTCTCAGTGCTCAGGGTGCTGGGTGCTCAGTACTCAGTGTTCTCAGTGCTCAGTGTGCTCAGTGCTCAGTGCTCGGGGTGCTGGGTGCTCAGTGCTCGGGGCGCTGGGTGCTCAGTGCTCGGGGTGCTGGGTGCTCAGTACTCAGGGTGCTGTGTGCTCAGTGCTCAGTACTCAGCGTGCTGGGTGCTCAGTGCTCAGAGTGTTGGGTGCTCAGTACTCAGGGTCCTGGGTGCTCAGTGCTCAGTGCTCAGGGTGCTCAGTGCTCAGGGTGCTCAGTGCTCAGGGTGCTGGGTGCTCAGGGTGCTGGGTGCTCAGTGCTCGGGGTGCTGGGTGCTCAGTGCTCAGTGCTCAGGGTGCTGGGTGCTCAGTGCTGAGTGCTCAGGGTGCTGGGTGTTCAGTACTCAGGGTGCTCGGTGCTCAGTGCTCAGGGTGCTGGGTGCTCAGTACTCAGGGTGCTGGGTGCTCAGTGCTCGGGGTGCTGGGTGCTCAGTGCTCAGGGTGATCAGTGCTCAGTACTCAGGGTGCTGGGTTCTCAGTGCTCTGGGTGCTGGGTGCTCAGTCCTCAGGGTGCTCAGTACTCAGGATGCTCTGTGCTCAGTGCTCAGTACTCAGGGTGCTCAGTACTCAGGGTGCTGGGTGCTCAGTGCTCGGGGTGCTGGGTGCTCAGTACTCAGGGTGCTGGGTGCTCAGTACTCGGGGTGCTGGGTGCTCAGTACTCAGGGTGCTGGGTGCTCAGTGCTCGGGGTGCTGGGTGCTCACTGCTCAGAGTGATCGGTGCTCAGTGCTCAGGGTGCTGGGTGCTCAGTCCTCCGGGTGCTCAGTGCTCAGGGTGCTGGGTGCTCATTGCTCGGTGTGCTCGGTGCTCAGTACTCAGGGTGCTGACTGCTCAGTACTCAGGGTGCTGGGTGCTCAGTACTCAGGTTGCTGGTTGCTCAGTACTCAGGGTGCTGGGTGCTCAGTGCTCAGGGTGCTGGGTGCTCAGTGCTCGGGGTGCTGGGTGCTCAGGGCTGTGGTGCTGGGTGCTCAGTGCTCAGGGTGCTGGGTGCTCAGTGCTCAGTGCTCAGGGAGCTGGGTGCTCAGTGCTCAGGGTGCTGGGTGCTCAGTGCTCAGGGTGCTCTGTGCTCAGTACTCAGGGTGCTGGGTGCTCAGTGCTTGGGGTGCTGAGTGCTCAGTGCTCAGGGAGCTGGGTGCTCAGTGCTCAGGGTGCTGGGTGCTCAGTACTCAGGGTGCTGGGTGCTCAGTGCTCGTTGTGCTCGGTGCTCAGTACTCAAGGTGCTGGGTGCTCAGTGCTCAGGGTGCTGGGTGCTCAGTCCTCGGGGTGCTCCGTGCTCAGTGATCAGGGTGCTGGGTGCTCAGTACTCAGGGTGCTCGGTGCTCAGTACTCAGGGTTTTCAGTGCTCAGTACTCAGGGTGCTGGGTGCTCAGTGCTCAGGGTGCTGGGTGCTCAGTACTCAGGGTGCTCAGTGCTCAGTACTCGGGGTGCTTGGTGCTCAGTACTCAGGGTGCTCAGTGCTCAGTACTCCGGGTGCTGGGTGCTCAGTGCTCAGGTTGCTCAGGGCTCAGTGCTCGGGGTGCTGGGTGCTCAGTACTCAGGATGCTCGGTGCTCAGTGCTCAGTAATCAGGGTGCTCTGTACTCAGGGTGCTGGGTGCTCAGTGCTCGGGGTGCTGGGTGCTCAGTACTCGGGGTGCTGGGTGCTCAGTGCTCATGGTGCTCAGTGCTCAGTACTCAGTGCTCAGGGTGCTCAGTGCTCAGTGCTCAGGGTGCTGGGTGTTCAGTACTCAGGGTGCTGGGTGCTCAGTACTCAGGGTGCTGGCTGCTCAGTGCTCAGTGTGCTGGGAGCTCAGTAGTCTGGGTGTTGGGTGCTCAGTACTCAGGGTGCTGGGTGCTCCGTGCTCAGGGTGTTCTGTGCTCAGTGCTCAGGGTTCTGGGTGCTCAGTGCTCAGGGTGCTGGGTGCTCAGTACTCAGGGTGCTGGGTGCTTAGTGCTCGAGGTGCTCGGTGCTCAGTACTCAAGGTGCTGGGTGCTCAGTGCTCAGGGTGCTGGGTGCTCAGTACTCGGGGTTCTCCGTGCTCATGGTGCTGGGTGCTCAGTGCTCAGGGTGCTTGGTGCTCAGTGCTCGGGGTGCTGGGTGCTGAGTGCTCAGGGTGCTGGGTGCTCAGTGCTCGGGGTGCTCGGTGCTCAGTGCTCAGGGTGCTGGGTGCTCAGTACTCAGGGTGCTGAGTGCTTAGTACTCAGGGTGCTCAGTGCTCAGTACACAGGGTGCTGGGTGCTCAGTGCTCGGGGTGCTGGGTGCTCAGTGCTCAGTACTCAGGGTGCTGGGTGCTCAGTGCTCAGGGTGCTGGGTGCTCAGTACTCAGCGTGCTGGGTGCTCAGTACTAAGGGTGCTGGGTGCTCAGTGCTCAGGGTGCTGGGTGCTCAGTGCTCAGGGTGCTGGGTGCTCAGTGATCGGGGTGCTGGGTGCTCAGTACTCAGGGTGCTCAGTGCTCGGTTAGCTCGGTGCTCAGTACTCAGGGTGCTGGGTGCTCAGTACTCAGTGCTCGGGGTCCTGGGTGCTCCATGCTCGGGGTGCTGGGTGCTCAGTGCTCTGGGTGCTGGGTGCTCAGTACTCAGGGTGCTGGGTGCTCAGTGCTCAGGGTGCTGTGTGCTCAGTACTCAGGGTGCTGGGTGCTCAGTACTCAGGGTGCTGGGTGCTCAGTACTCAGGGTGCTGGGTCCTCAGTGCTCAGGGTGCTGGGTGCTCAGTACTCAGGGTGCTGGGTGCTCAGTGCTCAGGGTGATCGGTGCTCAGTACTCAGGGTGCTCAGTACTCAGGGTGCTGGGTGCTCAGTGCTCAGGGTGCTGGGTGCTCAGTACTCAGGGTGCTGGGTGCTCAGTGCTCGGGGTGCTGGGTGCTCAGTGCTCAGGGTGATCGGTGCTCAGTACTCAGGGTGCTGGTTGCTCAGTGCCCGGGTGCTGGGTGCTCAGTCCTCAGGGTGCTCAGTGCTCAGGGTGCTGGGTGCTCAGTACTCATGGTGCTGGGTGCTCAGTACTCAGGGGGCTGGGTGCTCAGTGCTCAGTGTGCTGGGTGCTCAGTGCTCAGGGCGCTGGGTGCTCAGTGCTCGGGGTGCTGGGTGCTCAGTGCTCGGGGTGCTGGGTGGTCAGTGCTCAGTGCTCAAGGTGCTGGGTGCTCAGTGCTCAGTGCTCAGGGTGCTGGGTGCTCAGTACTCAGGGTGCTGGGTGCTCAGTACTCAGGGTGCTGGGTGCACAGTTCTCAGGGTGCTGGGTGATCAGTACTCGGGGTGTTGGGTGCTCAGTACTCAGGGTGCTCAGTGCTCAGTACTCGGGGTGCTGGGTGCTCAGTGCTCAGTGTGCTCAGTGCTCAGTGCTCAGGGTGCTGGGTTCTCAACGCTCGGGGCGCTGGGTGCTCAGTGCTCGGGGTGCTGGGTGCTCTGTACTCAGGGTGCTGTGTGCTCAGTGCTCAGTACTCAGCGTGCTGGGTGCTCAGTGCTCAGAGTGTTAGGTGCTCAGTACTCAGGGTGCTGGGTGCTCAGTGCTCAGTGCTGAGGGTGCTCAGTGCTCAGGGTGCTCAGTGCTCAGGGTGCTGGGTGCTCAGGGTGCTGGGTGCTCAGTGCTCGGGGTGCTGGGTGCTCAGTTCTCAGTGCTCAGGGTGCTGTGTGCTCAGTGCTCAGTGCTCAGGGTGCTGGGTGTTCAGTACTCAGGGTGCTCAGTGCTCAGTGCTCAGGGTGCTAGGTGCTCAGTACTCAGGGTTCTGGGTGCTCAGTGCTCGGGGTGCTGGGTGCTCAGTACTCAGGGTGCTGGGTGCTCAGTACTCAGGGTGCTGGGTGCTCAGTGCTCAGGGTGCTGGGTGCTCAGTACTCAGGGTGCTCGGTGCTCAGTACTCAGGGTGCTCGGTGCTCAGTACTCAGGGTGCTGGGTGCTCAGTACTCAGGGTGCTGGGTGCTCAGTACTCAGGGTGCTGGGTGCTCAGTGCTCAGGGTGCTGGGTGCTCAGTGCTCTGGGTGCTGGGTGCTCAGTGCTCAGAGTGCTGGGTGCTCAGTGCTCAGGGTGCTGGGTGCTCAGTGATCGGGGTGATGGGTGCTGAGTGCTCAGGGTGCTGAGTGCTCAGTGCTCGGGGTGCTCGGTGCTCAGTGCTTAGGGTCCTGGGTGCTCAGTACTCAGGGTGCTGGGTGCTTAGTAATCAGGGTGCTCAGTGCTCAGTACACAGGGTGCTGGGTGCTCAGTGCTCGGGGTGCTGGGTGCTCAGTGCTCAGTACTCAGGGTGCTGGGTGCTCAGTGCTCAGGGTGCTGAGTGCTCAGTACTCAGGGTGCTGGGTGCTCAGTATTCAGGGTGCTTGGTGCTCAGTACTCAGGGTGCTGGGTGCTCAGTGCTCGGGGTGCTCGGTGATCAGTACTCAGGATGCTGGGTGCTCAGTACTCAGGGTGCTGGGTGTTCAGTGCTCAGGGTGCTGGGTGCTCAGTGCTCAGGGTGCTGGCTGCTCAGTACTCATTGCTCGGGGTCCTGGGTGCTCCGAGCTCGGAGTGATCTGTTCTCAGTACTCAGGGTGCTGGGTGCTCAGTGCTCGGGGTGCTGGGTGCTCAGTACTCGGGGTGCTCAGTACTCAGGGTACTGGGTGCTCAGTACTCAGTGTGCTGGGTGCTCAGAGCTCGGGGTGCTCGGGGCTCAGTACTCGGGGTGCTGGGTGCTCAGTGCTCAGGGTGCTGGGTGCTCAGTGCTCGGAGTGCTGGGTGCTCAGTGCTGAGGGTGCTGGCTGCTCAGTGCTCAGGGTGCTGGGTGCTCAGTACTCAGGGTGCTAGGTGCTCAGTACTCAGGGTGCTCAGTGCTCAGTACTCAGCGTGCTGGGTGCTCAGTGCTCAGGGTCCTCGGTGCTCAGTACTCACGGTGTTCAGTGCTCAGTACTCAGCGTGCTTTGTGCTCAGTGCTCAGGGTGCTGGGTGCTCAGTACTCAGGGTGCTGGGTGCTCAGTATTCAGGGTGCTGGGTGCTCAGTACTCAGGGTGCTGGGTGCTCAGTGCTCGGGGTGCTCGGTGATCAGTACTCAGGGTGCTGGGTGCTCATTACTCAGGGTGCTGGGTGCTCTGTGCTCAGGGTGCTGGGTGCTCAGTGCTCGGGGTGCTCGGTGATCAGTACTCAGGGTGCTGGGTGCTCTGTGCTCAGGGTGCTGAGTACTCAGTACTCAGGGTGCTGGGTGCTCAGTGCTCGGGGTGCTGGGTGCTCAGTGCTCAGGGTGCTGGGTGCTCAGTACTCAGGGTGCTGGGTGCTCATTACTCAGGGTGCTGGGTGCTCAGTGCTCAGGGTGCTGGGTGCTCAGTCCTCAGGGTGCTGGGTGCTCAGTACTCAGGGTGTTCGGTGCTTAGTACTCAGGGTGCTCCGTGCTCAGTACTCAGGGTGCTGGTTGCTCAGTGCTCGGGGTGCTCGGTGCTCAGTACTCACGGTGCTGGGTGCTCAGTACTCAGGGTGCTGGGTGCTCCTTACTCAGGGTGCTGGGTGCTCAGTACTCAGGGTGCTGGGTGCTCAGTACTCAGGGTGCTGGGTGCTCAGTGCTCAGGGTGCTGGGTGCTCAGTACTCAGGGTGCTGGGTGCTCAGTACACAGGGTGCTCGGTGCTCAGTACTCAGGGTGCTGGGTGCTCAGTGCTCAGGGTGCTTTGTACTCAGTACTCAGGGTTCTGGGTGCTCAGTACTCAGGGTGCTGGGTGCTCAGTGCTCAGGGTGCTGGGTGCTCAGTGCTCAGGGTGCTGTGTGCTCAGTACTCAGGGTGCTGGGTGCTCAGTGCTCAGGGTGATCGGTGCTCAGTACTCAGGGTGCTCAGTACTCAGGGTGCTGTGTGCTCAGTGCTCAGGGTGCTGGGTGCTCAGTACTCAGGGTGCTCAGTGCTCAGGGTGCTGGGTGCTCAGGGTGCGTGGTGCTCAGTGCTCGGGATGCTGGGTGCTCAGTGCTCAGTGCTCAGGGTGCTGGGTGCTCAGTGCTCAGGGTGCTGTGTGCTCAGTGCTCAGTACTCAGCGTGCTGGGTGCTCAGTGCTCAGAGTGTTGGGTGCTCAGTACTCAGGGTGCTGGGTGCTCAGTGCTCAGTGCTCAGGGTGCTCAGTGCTCAGGGTGCTCAGTGCTCTGGGTGCTGGGTGCTCAGGGTGCTGGGTGCTCAGTGCTCGGGGTGCTGGGTGCTCAGTGCTCAGTGCTCAGGGTGCTGGGTGCTCAGTGCTCAGTGCTCAGGTTGCTGGGTGTTCAGTACTCAGGGTGCTGGGTGCTTAGTGCTCGAGGTGCTCGGTGCTCAGTACTCAAGGTGCTGGGTGCTCAGTGCTCAGGGTGCTGGGTGCTCAGTACTAGGGGTTCTCCGTGCTCATGGTGCTGGGTGCTCAGTGCTCAGGGTGATCGGTGCTCAGTACTCAGGGTGCTCAGTACTCAGGGTGCTGTGTGCTCAGTGCTCAGGGTGCTGGGTGCTCAGTACTCAGGGTGCTCAGTGCTCAGGGTGCTGGGTGCTCAGGGTGCCTGGTGCTCAGTGCTCGGGATGCTGGGTGCTCAGTGCTCAGTGCTCAGGGTGCTGGGTGCTCAGTGCTCTGGGTGCTGTGTGCTCAGTGCTCAGTACTCAGCGTGCTGGGTGCTCAGTGCTCAGAGTGTTGGGTGCTCAGTACTCAGGGTGCTGGGTGCTCAGTGCTCAGTGCTCAGGGTGCTCAGTGCTCAGGGTGCTCAGTGCTCTGGGTGCTGGGTGCTCAGGGTGCTGGGTGCTCAGTGCTCGGGGTGCTGGGTGCTCAGTGCTCAGTGCTCAGGGTGCTGGGTGCTCAGTGCTCAGTGCTCAGGTTGCTGGGTGTTCAGTACTCAGGGTGCTGGGTGCTTAGTGCTCGAGGTGCTCGGTGCTCACTACTCAAGGTGCTGGGTGCTCAGTGCTCAGGGTGCTGGGTGCTCAGTACTAGGGGTTCTCCGTGCTCATGGTGCTTGGTGCTCAGTGCTCGGGGTGCTGGGTGCTGAGTGCTCAGGGTGCTGGGTGCTCAGTACTCAGGGTGCTGGGTGCTCAGTGCTCAGGGTGCTGGGTGCTCAGTACTCAGCGTGCTGGGTGCTCAGTACTCAGGGTGTTGGGTGCTCAGTGCTCAGGCTGCTGGGTGCTCAGTGCTCAGGGTGCTGGGTGCTCAGTGATCGGGGTGCTGGGTGCTCAGTACTCAGGGTGCTCAGTGCTCGGTTAGCTCGGTGCTCAGTACTCAGGGTGCTGGGTGCTCAGTACTCAGTGCTCGGGGTCCTGGGTGCTCCATGCTCGGGGTGCTGGGTGCTCAGTGCTCTGGGTGCTGGGTGCTCAGTACTCAGGGTGCTGGGTGCTCAGTACTCAGGGTGCTGGGTGCTCAGTGCTCAGGGTGCTGTGTGCTCAGTACTCAGGGTGCTGGGTGCTCAGTACTCAGGGTGCTCGGTGCTCAGTACTCAGGGTGCTGGGTCCTCAGTGCTCAGGGTGCTGGGTACTCAGTACTCAGGGTGCTGGGTGCTCAGTACTCAGGGAGCTGGGTGCTCAGTGCTCAGGGTGCTGGGTGCTCAGTGCTCAGGGTGCTGGGTGCTCAGTACTCAGGGTGCTGGGTGCTCAGGGTGCTGGGTGCTCAGTGCTCAGGGTGCTGGGTGCTCAGTACTCAGGGTGCTGGGTGCTCAGTGCTCGGGGTGCTGGGTGCTCAGTGCTCAGGGTGATCGGTGCTCAGTACTCAGGGTGCTGGGTGCTCAGTGCTCAGGGTGCTGGGTGCTCAGTCCTCAGGGTGCTCAGTGCTCAGGGTGCTGGGTGCTCAGTACTCATGGTGCTGGGTGCTCAGTACTCAGGGGGCTGGGTGCTCAGTGCTCAGTGTGCTGGGTGCTCAGTGCTCAGGGCGCTGGGTGCTCAGTGCTCGGGGTGCTGGGTGCTCAGTGCTCGGGGTGCTGGGTGGTCAGTGCTCAGTGCTCAAGGTGCTGGGTCCTCAGTGCTCAGTGCTCAGGGTGCTGGGTGCTCAGTACTCAGGGTGCTGGGTGCTCAGTACTCAGGGTGCTGGGTGCTCAGTTCTCAGGGTGCTGGGTGATCAGTACTCGGGGTGTTGGGTGCTCAGTACTCAGGGTGCTCAGTGCTCAGTACTCGGGGTGCTGGGTGCTCAGTGCTCAGTGTGCTCAGTGCTCAGTGCTCAGGGTGCTGGGTTCTCAACGCTCGGGGCGCTGGGTGCTCAGTGCTCGGGGTGCTGGGTGCTCTGTACTCAGGGTGCTGTGTGCTCAGTGCTCAGTACTCAGCGTGCTGGGTGCTCAGTGCTCAGAGTGTTGGGTGCTCAGTACTCAGGGTGCTGGGTGCTCAGTGCTCAGTGCTGAGGGTGCTCAGTGCTCAGGGTGCTCAGTGCTCAGGGTCCTGGGTGCTCAGGGTGCTGGGTGCTCAGTGCTCGGGGTGCTGGGTGCTCAGTTCTCAGTGCTCAGGGTGCTGTGTGCTCAGTGCTCAGTGCTCAGGGTGCTGGGTGTTCAGTACTCAGGGTGCTCGGTGCTCAGTGCTCCGGGTGCTAGGTGCTCAGTACTCAGGGTTCTGGGTGCTCAGTGCTCGGGGTGCTGGGTGCTCAGTACTCAGGGTGCTGGGTGCTCAGTACTCAGGGTGCTGGGTGCTCAGTGCTCAGGGTGCTGGGTGCTCAGTACTCAGGGTGCTCGGTGCTCAGTACTCAGGGTGCTCGGTGCTCAGTACTCAGGGTGCTGGGTGCTCAGTACTCAGGTTGCTGGGTGCTCAGTACTCAGGGTGCTGGGTGCTCAGTGCTCAGGGTGCTGGGTGCTCAGTGCTCTGGGTGCTGGGTGCTCAGTGCTCAGAGTGCTGGGTGCTCAGTGCTCAGGGTGCTGGGTGCTCAGTGATCGGGGTGATGGGTGCTGAGCGCTCAGGGTGCTGAGTGCTCAGTGCTCGGGGTGCTCGGTGCTCAGTGCTTAGGGTCCTGGGTGCTCAGTACTCAGGGTGCGGGGTGCTTAGTAATCAGGGTGCTCAGTGCTCAGTACACAGGGTGCTGGGTGCTCAGTGCTCGGGGTGCTGGGTGCTCAGTGCTCAGTACTCAGGGTGCTGGGTGCTCAGTGCTCAGGGTGCTGAGTGCTCAGTACTCAGGGTGCTGGGTGCTCAGTATTCAGGGTGCTGGGTGCTCAGTACTCAGGGTGCTGGGTGCTCAGTGCTCGGGGTGCTCGGTGATCAGTACTCAGGGTGCTGGGTGCTCAGTACTCAGGGTGCTGGGTGTTCAGTGCTCAGGGTGCTGGGTGCTCAGTGCTCAGGGTGCTGGGTGCTCAGTGCTCGGGGAACTCGGTGATCAGTACTCAGGGTGCTGGGTGCTCAGTACTCAGGGTGCTGGGTGTTCAGTGCTCAGGGTGCTGGGTGCTCAGTGCTCAGGGTGCTGTGAGCTCAGTACTCAGGGTGCTGGGTGCTCAGTGCTCAGGGTGATCGGTGCTCAGTACTCAGGGTGCTCAGTACTCAGGGTGCTGTGTGCTCAGTGCTCAGGGTGCTGGGTGCTCAGTACTCAGGGTGCTCAGTGCTCAGGGTGCTGGGTGCTCAGGGTGCCTGGTGCTCAGTGCTCGGGATGCTGGGTGCTCAGTGCTCAGTGCTCAGGGTGCTGGGTGCTCAGTGCTCAGGGTGCTGTGTGCTCAGTGCTCAGTACTCAGCGTGCTGGGTGCTCAGTGCTCAGAGTGTTGGGTGCTCAGTACTCAGGGTGCTGGGTGCTCAGTGCTCAGTGCTCAGGGTGCTCAGTGCTCAGGGTGCTCAGTGCTCTGGGTGCTGGGTGCTCAGGGTGCTGGGTGCTCAGTGCTCGGGGTGCTGGGTGCTCAGTGATCAGTGCTCAGGGTGCTCGGTGCTCAGTGCTCAGTGCTCAGGTTGCTGGGTGTTCAGTACTCAGGGTGCTCGGTGCTCAGTGCTCAGGGTGCTAGGTGCTCAGTACTCAGGGTGCTGGGTGCTCAGTGCTCGGGGTGCTGGGTGCTCAGAGCTCAGGGTGATCAGTGCTCAGTACTCAGTGTGCTGGGTGCTCAGTACTCAGGGTGCTGGGTGCTCAGTGCTCAGGGTGCTGGGTGCTCAGTACTCAGGGTGCTGGGTGCTCAGTACTCAGGGTGCTCCGTGCTCAGTACTCAGGGTGCTGGGTGCTCAGTGCTCAGGGTGCTTTGTACTCAGTACTCAGGGTTCTGGGTGCTCAGTACTCAGGGTGCTGGGTGCTCAATGCTCAGGGTGCTGGGTGCTCAGTGCTCAGGGTGCTGGGTGCTCAGTACTCAGTGTGCTGGGTGCTCAGTGCTCAGGGTGATCGGTGCTCAGTACTCAGGGTGCTCAGTACTCAGGGTGCTGGGTGCTCAGTACTCAGGGTGCTGGGTGCTCAGCGCTCAGGGTGCTGGGTGCTCAGTGCTCTGGGTGCTGGGTGCTCAGTGCTCAGGGTGCTGGGTGCTCAGTGCTCAGGGTGCTGGGTGCTCAGTGATCGGGGTGATGGGTGCTGAGTGCTCAGGGTGCTGGGTGCTCAGTGCTCGGGGTGCTCGGTGCTCAGTGCTCAGGGTCCTGGGTGCTCAGTACTCAGGGTGCTAGGTGCTTAGTAATCAGGGTTCTCAGTGCTCAGTACACAGGGTGCTGGGTGCTCAGTGCTCGGGGTGCTGGGTGCTCAGTGCTCAGTACTCAGGGTGCTGGGTGCTCAGTTCTCAGGGTGCTGAGTGCTCAGTACTCAGCGTGCTGGGTGCTCAGTACTCAGGGTGCTGGGTGCTCAGTGCTCAGGGTGCTGGGTGCTCAGTGCTCAGGGTGCTGGGTGCTCAGTGCTCGGGGAGCTCGGTGCTCAGTACACCGGGTGCTGGGTGTTCAGTACTCAGTGCTCGGGGTCCTGGGTGCTCCGTGCTCGGGGTGCTGGGTGCTCAGTACTCAGGGTGCTGGGTGCTCATTCTCGGGGTGCTGGGTGCTCAGTGCTCGGGGTGCTGGGTGCTCAGTACTCAGGGTGCTGGGGGCTCAGTACTCAGGGTGCTGGGTGCTCAGTACTCAGGGTGCTCGGTTCTCAGTTCTCAGGGTGCTGGGTGCTCAGTGCTCGGGGTGCTGGGTGCTCAGTACTCGGGGTGCTCAGTACTCAGGGTACTGGGTGCTCAGTACTCAGGGTGCTGGGTGCTCAGTGCTCGGGGTGCTCGGTGCTCAGTACTCGGGGTGCTGGGTGCTCAGTACTCGGGGTGCTGGGTGCTCAGTGCTCAGTGTGCTGGGTGCTCAGTGCTCGGGGTGCTGGGTGCTCAGTGCTGAGGGTGCTGGCTGCTCAGTGCTCAGTGTGCTGGGTGCTCAGTACTCAGGGTGCTAGGTGCTGAGTACTCATTGTGCTCAGTGCTCAGTACTCAGCGTGCTGGGTGCTCAGTGCTCAGGGTCCTCGGTGCTCAGTACTAAGGGTGCTCAGTGCTCAGTACTCAGCGTGCTTTGTGCTCAGTGCTCAGGGTGCTGGGTGCTCAGTACTCAGGGTGCTGGGTGCTCAGTACTCAGGGTGCTGGGTGCTCAGTACTCAGGGTGCTGGGTGCTCAGTGCTCGGGGTGCTCGGTGATCAGTACTCAGGGTGCTGGGTGCTCAGTGCTCAGGGTGCTGAGTACTCAGTACTCAGGGTGCTGGGTGCTCAGTGCTCAGGGTGCTGGGTGCTCAGTGCTCAGGGTGCTGGGTGCTCAGTGCTCGGGGTGCTGGGTGCTCAGTGCTCAGGGTGCTGGGTGCTCAGTGCTCGGGGTGCTGGGTGCTCAGTGCTCAGGGTGCTGGGTGCTCAGTACTCAGGGTGCTGGGGGCACAGTACTCAGGGTGCTGGGTGCTCATTGTTCAGGGTGCTGGGTGCTCAGTCCTCAGGGTGCTGTGTGCTCAGTACTCAGGGTGTTCGGTGCTCAGTACTCAGGGTGATCAGTGCTCAGTACTCAGGGTGCTGGTTGCTCAGTGCTTGGGGTGCTCGGTGCTCAGTCCTCAGGGTGCTGGGTGCTCAGTACTCAGGGTGCTGGGTGCTCAGTACTCTGGGTGCTGGGTGCTCAGTACTCAGGGTGCTGGGTGCTCAGTACTCAGGGTGCTGGGTGCTCAGTGCTCAGGGTGCTGGGTGCTCAGTACTCAGGATGCTTGGTGCTCAGTACTTAGTGTGCTCGGTGCTCAGTACTCAGGGTGCTGGGTGCTCAGTGCTCAGGGTGCTTTGTACTCAGTACTCAGGGTTCTGGGTGCTCAGTACTCAGGGTGCTGGGTGCTCAGTGCTCAGGGTGCTGGGTGCTCAGTACTCAGGGTGCTGGGTGCTCAGTGCTCAGGGTGATCGGTGCTCAGTACTCAGGGTGCTCAGTACTCAGGGTGCTGGGTGCTCAGTGCTCAGGGTGCTGGGTGCTGAGTACTCAGGGTGCTGGGTGCTCAGTGCTCGGGGTGCTGGGTGCTCAGTACTCAGGGTGCTGGGTGCTCAGTACTCAGGGTGCTGGGTGCTCAGTACTCAGGGTGCTGGGTGCTCAGTACTCAGGGTGCTGGGTGCTCAGTGCTCAGGGTGCTGGGTGCTCAGTACTCAGGATGCTTGGTGCTCAGTACTTAGTGTGCTCGGTGCTCAGTACTCAGGGTGCTGGGTGCTCAGTGCTCAGGGTGCTTTGTACTCAGTACTCAGGGTTCTGGGTGCTCAGTACTCAGGGTGCTGGGTGCTCAGTGCTCAGGGTGCTGGGTGCTCAGTACTCAGGGTGCTGGGTGCTCAGTGCTCAGGGTGATCGGTGCTCAGTACTCAGGGTGCTCAGTACTCAGGGTGCTGGGTGCTCAGTGCTCGGGGTGCTGGGTGCTCAGTGCTCAGGGTGCTCAGTGCTCAGGGTGCTGGGTGCTCAGTGCTCGGGGTGCTCGGTGCTCAGGGTGCTGGGTGCTCAGTCCTCAGGGTGCTCAGTGCTCAGGGTGCTGGGTGCTCAGTGCTCGGGGTGCTCGGTGCTCAGTACTCAGGGTGCTGGGTGCTCAGTACTCATGGTGCTGGGTGCTCAGTACTCAGGGGGCTGGGTGCTCAGTGCTCAGGGTGCCGGGTGCTCAGTGCTCAGGGCGCTAGGTGCTCAGTGCTCGGGGTGCTGGGTGCTCAGTGCTCGGGGTGCTGGGTGGTCAGTGCTCAGTGCTCAGGGTGCTGGGTGCTCAGTACTCAGGGTGCTGGGTGCTCAGTACTCAGGGTGCTGGGTGCTCAGTACTCAGGGTGCTGGGTGCTCAGTGATCAGGGTGCTGGGTGCTCAGTACTCTGGGTGTTGGGTGCTCAGTACTCAGGGTGCTGGGTGCTCAGTGCTCGGGGTGCTCGGTGCTCAGTACTCAAGGTGCTGGGTGCTCAGTGCTCAGGGTGCGGGGTGCTCAGTCCTCGGGGTGCTCCGTGCTCAGTGCTCAGGGGGCTGGGTGCTCAGTACTCAGGGTGCTCGGTGCTCAGTACTCAGGGTTCTCAGTGCTCAGGGTGCTGGGTGCTCAGTACTCAGGGTGCTCAGTGCTCAGTACTCGGGGTGCTGGGTGCTCAGTACTCAGGGTGCTCAGTGCTCAGTACTCGGTGTGCTGGGTGCTCAGTGCTCAGTGTGCTCAGTGCTCAGTGCTCGGGGTGCTGGGTGCTCAGTGCTCGGGGCGCTGGGTGCTCAGTGCTCGGGGTGCTGGGTGCTCAGTACTCAGGGTGCTGTGTGCTCAGTGCTCAGTACTCAGCGTGCTGGGTGCTCAGTGCTCAGAGTGTTGGGTGCTCAGTACTCAGGGTGCTGGGTGCTCAGTGCTCAGTGCTCAGGGTGCTCAGTGCTCAGGGTGCTCAGTGCTCAGGGTGCTGGGTGCTCAGGGTGCTGGGTGCTCAGTGCTCGGTGTGCTGGGTGCTCAGTGCTCAGTGCTCAGGGTGCTGGGTGCTCAGTGCTGAGTGCTCAGGGTGCTGGGTGTTCAGTACTCAGGGTGCTCGGTGCTCAGTGCTCAGGGTGCTGGGTGCTCAGTGCTCGGGGTGCTGGGTGCTCAGTGCTCGGGGTGCTGGGTGCTCAGTGCTCAGGGTGATCAGTGCTCAGTACTCAGGGTGCTGGGTTCTCATTGCTCTGGGTGCTTGGTGCTCAGTCCTCAGGGTGCTCAGTACTCAGGATGATCTGTGCTCAGTTCTCAGTACTCAGGGTGCTCAGTACTCAGGGTGCTGTGTGCTCAGTGCTCGGGGTGCTGGGTGCTCGGTACTCAGGGTGCTGGGTGCTCAGTACTCGGGGTGCTGGGTGCTCAGTACTCAGGGTGCTGGGTGCTCAGTGCTCGGGGTGCTGGGTGCTCAGTACTCAGGGTGCTGGGTGCTCAGTGCTCAGGGTGCTGGGTGCTCAGTCCTCCGGGTGCTCAGTGCTCAGGGTGCTGGGTGCTCATTGCTCATTGTGCTCGGTGCTCAGTACTCAGGGTGCTGAGTGCTCAGTACTCAGGGTGCTGGGTGCTCAGTACTCAGGTTGCTGGTTGCTCTGTACTCAGTGTGCTGGGTGCTCAGTGCTCAGGGTGCAGGGTGCTCAGTGCTCGGGGTGCTGGGTGCTCAGGGCTGTGGTGCTGGGTGCTCAGTGCTCAGTGGTCAGGGTGCTGGGTGCTCAGTGCTCAGTGCTCAGGGTGCTGGTTGCTCAGTACTCAGGGTGCTGGGTGCTCAGTACTCAGGGTGCTGGGTGCTCAGTGCTCAGGGTGCTCTGTGCTCAGTACTCAGGGTGCTGGGTGCTCCGTGCTTGGGGTGCTGCGTGCTCAATGCTCAGGGAGCTGGGTGCTCAGTGCTCAGGGTGCTGGGTGCTCAGTACTCAGGGTGCTGGGTGCTCAGTGCTCGTTGTGCTCGGTGCTCAGTACTCAAGGTGCTGGGTGCTCAGTGCTCAGGGTGCTTGGTGCTCAGTCCTCGGGGTGCTCCGTGCTCAGTGATCCGGGTGCTGGGTGCTCAGTACTCAGGGTGCTCGGTGCTCAGTACTCAGGGTTTTCAGTGCTCAGTACTCAGGGTGCTGGGTGCTCAGTGCTCAGGGTGCTGGGTGCTCAGTACTCAGGGTGCTCAGTGCTCAGTACTCGGGGTGCTTGGTGCTCAGTACTCAGGGTGCTCAGTGCTCAGTACTCGGGGTGCTGGGTGCTCAGTGCTCAGGGTGCTGAGTGCTCAGTGCTCGGGGCGCTGGGTGCTCAGTGCTCGGGGTGCTGGGTGCTCAGTACTCGGGGTGCTGGGTGCTCAGTGCTCAGGGTGCTCAGTGCTCAGTACTCAGTGCTCAGGGTGCTCAGTGCTCAGTGCTCAGGGTGCTGGGTGTTCAGTACTCAGGGTGCTGGGTGCTCAGTACTCAGGGTGCTGGGTGCTCAGTGCTCAGGGTGCTGGGAGCTCAGTAGTCTGGGTGTTGGGTGCTCAGTACTCAGGGTGCTGGGTGCTCCGTGCTCAGGGTGCTGGGTGCTCAGTGCTCAGGGTTCTGGGTGCTCAGTGCTCAGGGTGCTGGGTGCTCAGTACTCAGGGTGCTGGGTGCTTAGTGCTCGAGGTGCTCGGTGCTCAGTACTCAAGGTGCTGGGTGCTCAGTGCTCAGGGTGCTGGGTGCTCAGTACTCGGGGATCTCCGTGCTCATGGTGCTGGGTGCTCAGTGCTCAGGGTGCTGGGTGCTCAGTGCTCGGGGTGCTGGGTGCTGAGTGCTCAGGGTGCTAGGTGCTCAGTGCTCGGGGTGCTCGGTGCTCAGTGCTCAGGGTGCTGGGTGCTCAGTACTCAGGGTGCTGGGTGCTTACTACTCAGGGTGCTCAGTGCTCAGTACACAGGGTGCTGGGTGCTCAGTGCTCGGGGTGCTGGGTGCTCAGTGCTCAGTACTCAGGGTGCTGGGTGCTCAGTGCTCAGGGTGCTGGGTGCTCAGTACTCAGCGTGCTGGGTGCTCAGTACTCAGGGTGCTGGCAGCTCAGTGCTCAGGGTGCTGGGTGCTCAGTGCTCAGGGTGCTGGGTGCTCAGTGATCGGGGTGCTGGGTGCTCAGTACTCAGGGTGCTCAGTGCTCGGTTAGCTCGGTGCTCAGTACTCAGGGTGCTGGGTGCTCAGTACTCAGTGCTCGGGGTCCTGGGTGCTCCGTGCTCGGGGTGCTGGGTGCTCAGTGCTCTGGGTGCTGGGTGCTCAGTACTCAGGGTGCTGGGTGCTCAGTACTCAGGGTGCTGGGTGCTCAGTGCTCAGGGTGCTGTGTGCTCAGTACTCAGGGTGCTGGGTGCTCAGTACTCAGGGTGCTCGGTGCTCAGTACTCAGGGTGCTGGGTCCTCAGTGCTCAGGGTGCTGGGTACTCAGTACTCAGGGTGCTGGGTGCTCAGTACTCAGGGTGCTGGGTGCTCAGTGCTCAGGGTGCTGGGTGCTCAGTGCTCAGGGTGCTGGGTGCTCAGTACTCAGGGTGCTGGGTGCTCAGTGCTCAGGGTGATCGGTGCTCAGTACTCAGGGAGCTCAGTACTCAGGGTGCTGGGTGCTCAGTGCTCAGGGTGCTTGGTGCTCATTACTCAGGGTGCTGGGTGCTCAGTGCTCAGGGTGCTGAGTACTCAGTACTCAGGGTGCTGGGTGCTCAGTGCTCAGGGTGCTGGGTTTTCAGTGCTCAGGGTGCTGGGTGCTCAGTGCTCGGGGTGCTGGGTGCTCAGTGCTCGGGGTGCTGGGTGCTCAGTGCTCGGGGTGCTGGGTGCTCAGTGCTCGGGGTGCTGGGTGCTCAGTGCTCAGGGTGATCGGTGCTCAGTACTCAGTGTGCTGGGTGCTCAGTGCTCAGGGTGCTGGGTGCTCAGTCCTCAGGGTGCTCAGTGCTCAGGGTGCTGGGTGCTCAGTACTCATGGTGCTGGGTGCTCAGTACTCAGGGGGCTGGTTGCTCAGTGCTCAGTGCTCAGTGTGCTGGGTGCTCAGTGCTCAGGGCGCTGGGTGCTCAGTGCTCGGGGTGCTGGGTGCTCAGTGCTCGGGGTGCTGGGTGGTCAGTGCTCAGTGCTCAAGGTGCTGGGTGCTCAGTGCTCAGTGCTCAGGGTGCTGGGTGCTCAGTACTCAGGGTGCTGGGTGCTCAGTACTCAGGGTGCTGGGTGCTCAGTTCTCAGGGTGCTGGGTGATCAGTACTCTGGGTGTTGGGTGCTCAGTACTCAGGGTTCTCAGTGCTCAGTACTCGGGGTGCTGGGTGCTCAGTGCTCAGTGTGCTCAGTGCTCAGTGCTCAGGGTGCTGGGTGCTCAGTGCTCGGGGCGCTGGGTGCTCAGTGCTCGGGGTGCTGGGTGCTCAGTACTCAGGGTGCTGTGTGCTCAGTGCTCAGTACTCAGCGTGCTGGGTGCTCAGTGCTCAGAGTGTTGGGTGCTCAGTACTCAGGGTGCTGGGTGCTCAGTGCTCAGTGCTGAGGGTGCACAGTGCTCAGGGTGCTCAGTGCTCAGGGTGCTGGGTGCTCAGTGTGCTGGGTGCTCAGTGCTCGGGGTGCTGGGTGCTCAGTTCTCAGTGCTCAGGGTGCTGGGTGCTCAGTGCTCGGGGTGCTGGGTGCTCAGTACTCAGGGTGCTGGGTGCTCAGTACTCAGGGTGCTGGGTGCTCAGTCCTCAGGGTGCTAAGTGCTCAGGGTGCTGGGTGCTCAGTGCTCAGGGTGCTGGGTGCTCTGTGCTCAGGGTGCTCGGTGCTCAGTGCTCAGGTTGCTGGGTGCTCAATACTCAGGGTGCTGGGTGCTCAGTACTCAGGTTGCTCAGTGCTCAGTAATCAGGGAGCTCAGTGTTCAGGGTGCTGGGTGCTCAGTGCTCGGGGTGCTGGGTACTCAGTCCTCAGGGTGCTGGGTGCTCAGTGCTCAGGGTGCTCGGTGCTCAGTGCTCAGGGTGCTGGGTGCTCAGTACTCACGGTGCTGGGTGCTCAGTGCTCGGGGTGCTGGGGGCTCAGTACTCAGGGTGCTGGGTGCTCAGTGCTCAGGGTGCTGGGTGCTCAGTGCTCAGGGTGCTCGGTGCTTAGTACTCATGGTGCTCGGTGCTCGGGGTGCTGGGTGCTCAGTGCTCGGTGTGCTGGGTGCTCAGTGCTCGGGGTGCTGGGTGCTGAGTGCTCGGTGTGCTGGGTGCTCAGTGCTCGGGGTGCTGGGTGCTCAGTGCTCGGGGTGCTGGGTGCTCAGTACTCAGGGTGCTCGGTGCTCAGTACTCAGGGTGCTGGGTGCTCAGTGCTCAGGGTGCTGGGTGCTCAGTACTCAGGAAGCTGGGTGCTCGGTGCTCAGTACACTGGGTGCTCAGTACTCAGGGTGCTGGGTGCTCAGTACTCAGGGTGCTCGGTGCTCAATACTCAGGGTGCTGGGTGCTCAGTTCTCGGGGTGCCGGGTGCTCATTAATCAGGGTGCTCAGTGCTCAGTACTCAGCGTGCTGGGTGCTTAGTGCTCAGGGTGCTCGGTGCTCAGTACTCAGGGTGCTCAGTGCTCAGTACTCAGTGTGCTGGGTGCTCAGTGCTCAGGGTGCTGGGTGCTCAGTACTCAGGGTGCTTTGTGCTTAGTACTCAGGGTGCTCGGTCCTCAGTGCTCAGGGTGCTGGGTGCTCAGTACTCAGGGTGCTGGGTGCTCAGTGGTCAGGGTGCTCAGTGCTCAGCACTCAGGGTGCTCGGTGCTCAGTGATCAGGGTGCTCAGTGCTCAGTACTCAGGGTGCTCAGTGCTCTGGGTGCTGGGTGCTCAGTGCTCAGGGTGCTGGGTGCTCAGTGCTCAGGGTGCTGGGTGCTCAGTACTCAGGGTGCTCAGTGCTCAGGGTGCTGGGTGCTCAGTGCTCGGGGTGCTGGGTACTCAGTGCTCAGTACACAGGGTGCTGAGTGCTCAGTGCTCGGGGTGCTGGGTGCTCAGTGCTCATTACTCAGAGTGCTCAGTGCTCAGGGTGCTGGGTGCTCAGTACTCAGGGTGCTGGGTGCTCAGTGCTCAGGGTGCTGGGTGCTCAGTACTCAGGGTGCTGGGTCCTCAGTGCTCAGGGTGCTGGGTGCTCAATGCTCAGGGTGCTCAGTACTCAGGGTGCTGTGTGTTCAGTGCTCAGGGTACTGGGTGCTCAGTACTCAGGGTGCTCGGTGCTTAGTACTCAGGGTGCTGGGTGCTCAGTACTCCGGGTGCTCATTGCTCAGGGTGCTGGGTGCTCAGTACTCAGGGTGCTGGGTGCTCAGTACTCAGGGTGTTCAGTGCTCAGTACTCAGGGTGCTCAGTGCTCAGGGTGCTGGGTGCTCAGTGCTCGGGGTGCTGGGTGCTCAGTGCTCACGGTGCTGTGTGCTCAGTACTCAGGGTGCTCAGTACTCAGGGTGCTTGGTGCTCAGTGCTCAGGGTGCTTGGTGCTCAGTGCTCAGGTTGCTGGGTGCTCAATACTCAGGGTGCTGGGTGCTCAGTACTCAGGGTGCTCTGTGCTCAGTACTCAGGGTGCTCAGTGCTCAGGGTGCTGGGTGCTCAGTGCTCGGGGTGCTGGGTGCTCAGTGCTCGGGGTGCTGGTTGCTCAGTACTCAGGGTGCTCGGTGCTCAGTACTCAGGGTGCTTGGTGCTCAGTGCTCAGGGTGCTGGGTGCTCAGTACTCAGGGTGCTGGGTGCTCTGTGCTCAGTACACTGGGTGCTCAGTACTCAGGGTGCTGGGTGCTCAGTACTCAGGGTGCTCGGTGCTCAATACTCAGGGTGCTGGGTGCTCAGTTCTCGGGGTGCTGGGTGCTCATTAATCAGGGTGCTGGGTGCTCAGTACTCAGGGTTCTCAGTGCTTGGGGTGCTGGTTGCTCAGTGCTCAGGGTGCTGGGTGCTGAGTACTCAGGGTGCTGGGTGATCAGTACTCAGGGTGCTGTGTGCTCAGTGCTCGGGGTGCTGGGTGCTCAGTGCTCGGGTTGCTGGGTGCTTAGTGCTCGGGGTGCTGGGTGCTCAGTGCTCAGGGTGCTGGGTGCTCAGTGCTCAGGGTGCTGGGTGCTCAGTGCTCGGGGTGCTGGGTGCTCAGTGCTCGGTGTCCTCGGTGCTCAGTGCTCGGGGTGGTGGTTGCTCAGTACTCGGGGAGCTCAGTGCTCAGTACTCAGAGTGCTGGGTGCTCAGTGCTCAGGGTGCTGGGTGCTCAGTGCTCGGGGTGCTGGGTGCTCGGTGCTCAGGTTGCTGGGTGCTCAGTACTCGGGGTGCTGGGTGCTCAGTACTCAGGGTGCTGGGTGCTCATTGCTCGGGGTGCTGGGTCCTCAGTGCTACGGGTGCTGGGTGCTCAGTGCTCGGGGTGCTGGGTGCTCAGTGCTCGGGGCGCTGGGTGCTCAGTGCTCGGGGTGCTCGGTGCTCAGTACTCAGGGTGCTGGGTGCTCAGTGCTCAGGGTGCTCGGTGCTCAGTACTCAGGGTGCTGGGTGCTCAGTGCTCAGGGTGATCGGTGCACAGTACTCAGGGTGCTCAGTACTCAGGGTGCTGGGTGCTCAGTACTCAGGGTTCTGGCTGCTCATTCTCGTGGTGCTGGGTGCTCAGTGCTCGGGGTGCTGGGTGCTCAGTACTCGGGGTGCTGGGTGCTCAGTGCTCAGCGTGCTGCGTGCTCAGTACTCAGGGTGCTCGGTTCTCAGTACTCAGAGTGATGGGTGCTCATTCTCGGTGTGCTGGGTGCTCAGTGCTCAGGGTGCTGGGTGCTCAGTGCTCAGGGTCCTCTATGATCAGTACTCAGGGTGCTCAGTACTCAGTGTGCTTTGTGCTCAGTGCTCAGGGTGCTGGGTGCTCAGTACTCAGGGTGCTGGGTGCTCAGTGCTCGGGGTGCTGGGTGCTCAGTACTCGGGGTGCTGGGTGCTCATTACTCAGGGTGCTGGGTGCTCAGTGCTCAGGGTGCTCGCTGCTCAGTACACTTTTTGCTGGGTGCTCAGTACTCAGGGTGCTGGGTGCTCAGTGCTCGGGGTGCTCGGTGCTCAGTGCTCAGGGTGCTCAGTGCTCAGTAATCAGGGAGCTCAGTGTTCAGGGTGCTGGGTGCTCAGTGCTCGGGGTGCTGGGTACTCAGTCCTCAGGGTGCTGGGTGCTCAGTGCTCAGGGTGCTCGGTGCTCAGTGCTCAGGGTGCTGGGTGCTCAGTACTCACGGTGCTGGGTGCTCAGTGCTCGGGGTGCTGGGGGCTCAGTACTCAGGGTGCTGGGTGCTCAGTGCTCAGGGTGCTGGGTGCTCAGTGCTCAGGGTGCTCGGTGCTTAGTACTCATGGTGCTCGGTGCTCGGGGTGCTGGGTGCTCAGTGCTCGGTGTGCTGGGTGCTCAGTGCTCGGGGTGCTGGGTGCTGAGTGCTCGGTGTGCTGGGTGCTCAGTGCTCAGGGTGCTGGGTGCTCAGTGCTCGGGGTGCTGGGTGCTCAGTACTCAGGGTGCTGGGTCCTCAGTGCTCAGGGTGCTGGGTGCTCAATGCTCAGGGTGCTCAGTACTCAGGGTGCTGTGTGTTCAGTGCTCAGGGTACTGGGTGCTCAGTACTCAGGGTGCTCGGTGCTTAGTACTCAGGGTGCTGGGTGCTCAGTACTCCGGGTGCTCATTGCTCAGGTTGCTGGGTGCTCAGTACTCAGGGTGCTGGGTGCTCAGTACTCAGGGTGTTCAGTGCTCAGTACTCAGGGTGCTCAGTGCTCAGGGTGCTGGGTGCTCAGTGCTCGGGGTGCTGGGTGCTCAGTGCTCACGGTGCTGTGTGCTCAGTACTCAGGGTGCTCAGTACTCAGGGTGCTTGGTGCTCAGTGCTCAGGGTGCTTGGTGCTCAGTGCTCAGGTTGCTGGGTGCTCAATACTCAGGGTGCTGGGTGCTCAGTACTCAGGGTGCTCTGTGCTCAGTACTCAGGGTGCTCAGTGCTCAGGGTGCTGGGTGCTCAGTGCTCAGGGTGCTGGGTGCTCTGTGCTCAGGGTGCTCGGTGCTCAGTGCTCAGGTTGCTGGGTGCTCAATACTCAGGGTGCTGGGTGCTCAGTACTCAGGGTGCTCAGTGCTCAGTAATCAGGGAGCTCAGTGTTCAGGGTGCTGGGTGCTCAGTGCTCGGGGTGCTGGGTACTCAGTCCTCAGGGTGCTGGGTGCTCAGTGCTCAGGGTGCTCGGTGCTCAGTGCTCAGTGTGCTGGGTGCTCAGTACTCACGGTGCTGGGTGCTCAGTGCTCGGGGTGCTGGGGGCTCAGTACTCAGGGTGCTGGGTGCTCAGTGCTCAGGGTGCTGGGTGCTCAGTGCTCAGGGTGCTCGGTGCTTAGTACTCATGGTGCTCGGTGCTCGGGGTGCTGGGTGCTCAGTGATCGGTGTGCTGGGTGCTCAGTGCTCGGGGTGTTGGGTGCTGAGTGCTCGGTGTGCTGGGTGCTCAGTGCTCGGGGTGCTGGGTGCTCAGTGCTCGGGGTGCTGGGTGCTCAGTACTCAGGGTGCTGGGTCCTCAGTGCTCAGGGTGCTGGGTGCTCAATGCTCAGGCTGCTCAGTACTCAGGGTGCTGTGTGTTCAGTGCTCAGGGTACTGGGTGCTCAGTACTCAGGGTGCTCGGTGCTTAGTACTCAGGGTGCTGGGTGCTCAGTACTCCGGGTGCTCATTGCTCAGGGTGCTGGGTGCTCAGTACTCAGGGTGCTGGGTGCTCAGTACTCAGGGTGTTCAGTGCTCAGTACTCAGGGTGCTCAGTGCTCAGGGTGCTGGGTGCTCAGTGCTCGGGGTGCTGGGTGCTCAGTGCTCACGGTGCTGTGTGCTCAGTACTCAGGGTGCTCAGTACTCAGGGTGCTTGGTGCTCAGTGCTCAGGGTGCTTGGTGCTCAGTGCTCAGGTTGCTGGGTGCTCAATACTCAGGGTGCTGGGTGCTCAGTACTCAGGGTGCTCTGTGCTCAGTACTCAGGGTGCTCAGTGCTCAGGGTGCTGGGTGCTCAGTGCTCAGGGTGCTGGGTGCTCTGTGCTCAGGGTGCTCGGTGCTCAGTGCTCAGGTTGCTGGGTGCTCAATACTCAGGGTGCTGGGTGCTCAGTACTCAGGGTGCTCAGTGCTCAGTAATCAGGGAGCTCAGTGTTCAGGGTGCTGGGTGCTCAGTGCTCGGGGTGCTGGGGGCTCAGTACTCAGGGTGCTGGGTGCTCAGTGCTCAGGGTGCTGGGTGCTCAGTGCTCAGGGTGCTCGGTGCTTAGTACTCATGGTGCTCGGTGCTCGGGGTGCTGGGTGCTCAGTGCTCGGTGTGCTGGGTGCTCAGTGCTCGGGGTGCTGGGTGCTGAGTGCTCGGTGTGCTGGGTGCTCAGTGCTCGGGGTGCTGGGTGCTCAGTGCTCGGGGTGCTGGGTGCTCAGTACTCAGGGTGCTCGGTGCTCAGTACTCAGGGTGCTGGGTGCTCAGTGCTCAGGGTGCTGGGTGCTCAGTACTCAGGAAGCTGGGTGCTCGGTGCTCAGTACACTGGGTGCTCAGTACTCAGGGTGCTGGGTGCTCAGTACTCAGGGTGCTCGGTGCTCAATACTCAGGGTGCTGGGTGCTCAGTTCTCGGGGTGCCGGGTGCTCATTAATCAGGGTGCTCAGTGCTCAGTACTCAGCGTGCTGGGTGCTCAGTGCTCAGGGTGCTCGGTGCTCAGTACTCAGGGTGCTCAGTGCTCAGTACTCAGTGTGCTGGGTGCTCAGTGCTCAGGGTGCTGGGTGCTCAGTACTCAGGGTGCTGGGTGCTCAGTGGTCAGGGTGCTCAGTGCTCAGCACTCAGGGTGCTCGGTGCTCAGTGATCAGGGTGCTCAGTGCTCAGTACTCAGGGTGCTCAGTGCTCTGGGTGCTGGGTGCTCAGTGCTCAGGGTGCTGGGTGCTCAGTGCTCAGGGTGCTGGGTGCTCAGTACTCAGGGTGCTCAGTGCTCAGGGTGCTGGGTGCTCAGTGCTCGGGGTGCTGGGTACTCAGTGCTCAGTACACAGGGTGCTGAGTGCTCAGTGCTCGGGGTGCTGGGTGCTCAGTGCTCATTACTCAGAGTGCTCAGTGCTCAGGGTGCTGGGTGCTCAGTACTCAGGGTGCTGGGTGCTCAGTGCTCAGGGTGCTGGGTGCTCAGTACTCAGGGTGCTGGGTCCTCAGTGCTCAGGGTGCTGGGTGCTCAATGCTCAGGGTGCTCAGTACTCAGGGTGCTGTGTGTTCAGTGCTCAGGGTACTGGGTGCTCAGTACTCAGGGTGCTCGGTGCTTAGTACTCAGGGTGCTGGGTGCTCAGTACTCCGGGTGCTCATTGCTCAGGGTGCTGGGTGCTCAGTACTCAGGGTGCTGGGTGCTCAGTACTCAGGGTGTTCAGTGCTCAGTACTCAGGGTGCTCAGTGCTCAGGGTGCTGGGTGCTCAGTGCTCGGGGTGCTGGGTGCTCAGTGCTCACGGTGCTGTGTGCTCAGTACTCAGGGTGCTCAGTACTCAGGGTGCTTGGTGCTCAGTGCTCAGGGTGCTTGGTGCTCAGTGCTCAGGTTGCTGGGTGCTCAATACTCAGGGTGCTGGGTGCTCAGTACTCAGGGTGCTCTGTGCTCAGTACTCAGGGTGCTCAGTGCTCAGGGTGCTGGGTGCTCAGTGCTCGGGGTGCTGGGTGCTCAGTGCTCGGGGTGCTGGTTGCTCAGTACTCAGGGTGCTCGGTGCTCAGTACTCAGGGTGCTGGGTGCTCAGTGCTCAGGGTGCTGGGTGCTCAGTACTCAGGGTGCTGGGTGCTCTGTGCTCAGTACACTGGGTGCTCAGTACTCAGGGTGCTGGGTGCTCAGTACTCAGGGTGCTCGGTGCTCAATACTCAGGGTGCTGGGTGCTCAGTTCTCGGGGTGCTGGGTGCTCATTAATCAGGGTGCTGGGTGCTCAGTACTCAGGGTTCTCAGTGCTTGGGGTGCTGGGTGCTCAGTTCTCAGGGTGCTCAGTGCTTGGGGTGAAGGGTGCTCAGTACTCAGGGTGCTGGTTGCTCAGTGCTCAGGGTGCTGGGTACTGAGTACTCAGGGTGCTGGGTGATCAGTACTCAGGGTGCTGTGTGCTCAGTGCTCGGGGTGCTGGGTGCTCAGTGCTCGGGTTGCTGGGTGCTTAGTGCTCGGGGTGCTGGGTGCTCAGTGCTCAGGGTGCTGGGTGCTCAGTGCTCAGGGTGCTGGGTGCTCAGTGCTCGGGGTGCTGGGTGCTCAGTGCTCGGTGTCCTCGGTGCTCAGTGCTCGGGGTGGTGGGTGCTCAGTACTCGGGGAGCTCAGTGCTCAGTACTCAGAGTGCTGGGTGCTCAGTGCTCAGGGTGCTGGGTGCTCAGTGCTCGGGGTGCTGGGTGCTCGGTGCTCAGGTTGCTGGGTGCTCAGTACTCGGGGTGCTGGGTGCTCAGTACTCAGGGTGCTGGGTGCTCATTGCTCGGGGTGCTGGGTCCTCAGTGCTACGGGTGCTGGGTGCTCAGTGCTCGGGGTGCTGGGTGCTCAGTGCTCGGGGCGCTGGGTGCTCAGTGCTCGGGGTGCTCGGTGCTCAGTACTCAGGGTGCTGGGTGCTCAGTGCTCAGGGTGCTCGGTGCTCAGTACTCAGGGTGCTGGGTGCTCAGTGCTCAGGGTGATCGGTGCACAGTACTCAGGGTGCTCAGTACTCAGGGTGCTGGGTGCTCAGTACTCAGGGTGCTGGCTGCTCATTCTCGTGGTGCTGGGTGCTCAGTGCTCGGGGTGCTGGGTGCTCAGTACTCGGGGTGCTGGGTGCTCAGTGCTCAGCGTGCTGCGTGCTCAGTACTCAGGGTGCTCGGTTCTCAGTACTCAGAGTGATGGGTGCTCATTCTCGGTGTGCTGGGTGCTCAGTGCTCAGGGTGCTGGGTGCTCAGTGCTCAGGGTCCTCTATGCTCAGTACTCAGGGTGCTCAGTACTCAGTGTGCTTTGTGCTCAGTGCTCAGGGTGCTGGGTGCTCAGTACTCAGGGTGCTGGGTGCTCAGTGCTCGGGGTGCTGGGTGCTCAGTACTCGGGGTGCTGGGTGCTCATTACTCAGGGTGCTGGGTGCTCAGTGCTCAGGGTGCTCGCTGCTCAGTACACTTTTTGCTGGGTGCTCAGTACTCAGGGTGCTGGGTGCTCAGTGCTCGGGGTGCTCGGTGCTCAGTGCTCAGGGTGCTCAGTGCTCAGTAATCAGGGAGCTCAGTGTTCAGGGTGCTGGGTGCTCAGTGCTCGTGGTGCTGGGTACTCAGTCCTCAGGGTGCTGGGTGCTCAGTGCTCAGGGTGCTCGGTGCTCAGTGCTCAGGGTGCTGGGTGCTCAGTACTCACGGTGCTGGGTGCTCAGTGCTCGGGGTGCTGGGGGCTCAGTACTCAGGGTGCTGGGTGCTCAGTGCTCAGGGTGCTGGGTGCTCAGTGCTCAGGGTGCTCGGTGCTTAGTACTCATGGTGCTCGGTGCTCGGGGTGCTGGGTGCTCAGTGCTCGGTGTGCTGGGTGCTCAGTGCTCGGGGTGCTGGGTGCTGAGTGCTCGGTGTGCTGGGTGCTCAGTGCTCAGGGTGCTGGGTGCTCAGTGCTCGGGGTGCTGGGTGCTCAGTACTCAGGGTGCTGGGTCCTCAGTGCTCAGGGTGCTGGGTGCTCAATGCTCAGGGTGCTCAGTACTCAGGGTGCTGTGTGTTCAGTGCTCAGGGTACTGGGTGCTCAGTACTCAGGGTGCTCGGTGCTTAGTACTCAGGGTGCTGGGTGCTCAGTACTCCGGGTGCTCATTGCTCAGGGTGCTGGGTGCTCAGTACTCAGGGTGCTGGGTGCTCAGTACTCAGGGTGTTCAGTGCTCAGTACTCAGGGTGCTCAGTGCTCAGGGTGCTGGGTGCTCAGTGCTCGGGGTGCTGGGTGCTCAGTGCTCACGGTGCTGTGTGCTCAGTACTCAGGGTGCTCAGTACTCAGGGTGCTTGGTGCTCAGTGCTCAGGGTGCTTGGTGCTCAGTGCTCAGGTTGCTGGGTGCTCAATACTCAGGGTGCTGGGTGCTCAGTACTCAGGGTGCTCTGTGCTCAGTACTCAGGGTGCTCAGTGCTCAGGGTGCTGGGTGCTCAGTGCTCAGGGTGCTGGGTGCTCTGTGCTCAGGGTGCTCGGTGCTCAGTGCTCAGGTTGCTGGGTGCTCAATACTCAGGGTGCTGGGTGCTCAGTACTCAGGGTGCTCAGTGCTCAGTAATCAGGGAGCTCAGTGTTCAGGGTGCTGGGTGCTCAGTGCTCGGGGTGCTGGGTACTCAGTCCTCAGGGTGCTGGGTGCTCAGTGCTCAGGGTGCTCGGTGCTCAGTGCTCAGGGTGCTGGGTGCTCAGTACTCACGGTGCTGGGTGCTCAGTGCTCGGGGTGCTGGGGGCTCAGTACTCAGGGTGCTGGGTGCTCAGTGCTCAGGGTGCTGGGTGCTCAGTGCTCAGGGTGCTCGGTGCTTAGTACTCATGGTGCTCGGTGCTCGGGGTGCTGGGTGCTCAGTGATCGGTGTGCTGGGTGCTCAGTGCTCGGGGTGCTGGGTGCTGAGTGCTCGGTGTGCTGGGTGCTCAGTGCTCGGGGTGCTGGGTGCTCAGTGCTCGGGGTGCTGGGTGCTCAGTACTCAGGGTGCTGGGTCCTCAGTGCTCAGGGTGCTGGGTGCTCAATGCTCAGGGTGCTCAGTACTCAGGGTGCTGTGTGTTCAGTGCTCAGGGTACTGGGTGCTCAGTACTCAGGGTGCTCGGTGCTTAGTACTCAGGGTGCTGGGTGCTCAGTACTCCGGGTGCTCATTGCTCAGGGTGCTGGGTGCTCAGTACTCAGGGTGCTGGGTGCTCAGTACTCAGGGTGTTCAGTGCTCAGTACTCAGGGTGCTCAGTGCTCAGGGTGCTGGGTGCTCAGTGCTCGGGGTGCTGGGTGCTCAGTGCTCACGGTGCTGTGTGCTCAGTACTCAGGGTGCTCAGTACTCAGGGTGCTTGGTGCTCAGTGCTCAGGGTGCTTGGTGCTCAGTGCTCAGGTTGCTGGGTGCTCAATACTCAGGGTGCTGGGTGCTCAGTACTCAGGGTGCTCTGTGCTCAGTACTCAGGGTGCTCAGTGCTCAGGGTGCTGGGTGCTCAGTGCTCAGGGTGCTGGGTGCTCTGTGCTCAGGGTGCTCGGTGCTCAGTGCTCAGGTTGCTGGGTGCTCAATACTCAGGGTGCTGGGTGCTCAGTACTCAGGGTGCTCAGTGCTCAGTAATCAGGGAGCTCAGTGTTCAGGGTGCTGGGTGCTCAGTGCTCGGGGTGCTGGGTACTCAGTCCTCAGGGTGCTGGGTGCTCAGTGCTCAGGGTGCTCGGTGCTCAGTGCTCAGGGTGCTGGGTGCTCAGTACTCACGGTGCTGGGTGCTCAGTGCTCGGGGTGCTGGGGGCTCAGTACTCAGGGTGCTGGGTGCTCAGTGCTCAGGGTGCTGGGTGCTCAGTGCTCAGGGTGCTCGGTGCTTAGTACTCATGGTGCTCGGTGCTCGGGGTGCTGGGTGCTCAGTGCTCGGTGTGCTGGGTGCTCAGTGCTCGGGGTGCTGGGTGCTGAGTGCTCGGTGTGCTGGGTGCTCAGTGCTCGGGGTGCTGGGTGCTCAGTGCTCGGGGTGCTGGGTGCTCAGTACTCAGGGTGCTCGGTGCTCAGTACTCAGGGTGCTGGGTGCTCAGTGCTCAGGGTGCTGGGTGCTCAGTACTCAGGAAGCTGGGTGCTCGGTGCTCAGTACACTGGGTGCTCAGTACTCAGGGTGCTGGGTGCTCAGTACTCAGGGTGCTCGGTGCTCAATACTCAGGGTGCTGGGTGCTCAGTTCTCGGGGTGCCGGGTGCTCATTAATCAGGGTGCTCAGTGCTCAGTACTCAGCGTGCTGGGTGCTCAGTGCTCAGGGTGCTCGGTGCTCAGTACTCAGGGTGCTCAGTGCTCAGTACTCAGTGTGCTGGGTGCTCAGTGCTCAGGGTGCTGGGTGCTCAGTACTCAGGGTGCTTTGTGCTTAGTACTCAGGGTGCTCGGTCCTCAGTGCTCAGGGTGCTGGGTGCTCAGTACTCAGGGTGCTGGGTGCTCAGTGGTCAGGGTGCTCAGTGCTCAGCACTCAGGGTGCTCGGTGCTCAGTGATCAGGGTGCTCAGTGCTCAGTACTCAGGGTGCTCAGTGCTCTGGGTGCTGGGTGCTCAGTGCTCAGGGTGCTGGGTGCTCAGTGCTCAGGGTGCTGGGTGCTCAGTACTCAGGGTGCTCAGTGCTCAGGGTGCTGGGTGCTCAGTGCTCGGGGTGCTGGGTACTCAGTGCTCAGTACACAGGGTGCTGAGTGCTCAGTGCTCGGGGTGCTGGGTGCTCAGTGCTCATTACTCAGAGTGCTCAGTGCTCAGGCTGCTGGGTGCTCAGTACTCAGGGTGCTGGGTGCTCAGTGCTCAGGGTGCTGGGTGCTCAGTACTCAGGGTGCTGGGTCCTCAGTGCTCAGGGTGCTGGGTGCTCAATGCTCAGGGTGCTCAGTACTCAGGGTGCTGTGTGTTCAGTGCTCAGGGTACTGGGTGCTCAGTACTCAGGGTGCTCGGTGCTTAGTACTCAGGGTGCTGGGTGCTCAGTACTCCGGGTGCTCATTGCTCAGGGTGCTGGGTGCTCAGTACTCAGGGTGCTGGGTGCTCAGTACTCAGGGTGTTCAGTGCTCAGTACTCAGGGTGCTCAGTGCTCAGGGTGCTGGGTGCTCAGTGCTCGGGGTGCTGGGTGCTCAGTGCTCACGGTGCTGTGTGCTCAGTACTCAGGGTGCTCAGTACTCAGGGTGCTTGGTGCTCAGTGCTCAGGGTGCTTGGTGCTCAGTGCTCAGGTTGCTGGGTGCTCAATACTCAGGGTGCTGGGTGCTCAGTACTCAGGGTGCTCTGTGCTCAGTACTCAGGGTGCTCAGTGCTCAGGGTGCTGGGTGCTCAGTGCTCGGGGTGCTGGGTGCTCAGTGCTCGGGGTGCTGGTTGCTCAGTACTCAGGGTGCTCGGTGCTCAGTACTCAGGGTGCTGGGTGCTCAGTGCTCAGGGTGCTGGGTGCTCAGTACTCAGGGTGCTGGGTGCTCTGTGCTCAGTACACTGGGTGCTCAGTACTCAGGGTGCTGGGTGCTCAGTACTCAGGGTGCTCGGTGCTCAATACTCAGGGTGCTGGGTGCTCAGTTCTCGGGGTGCTGGGTGCTCATTAATCAGGGTGCTGGGTGCTCAGTACTCAGGGTTCTCAGTGCTTGGGGTGCTGGGTGCTCAGTTCTCAGGGTGCTCAGTGCTTGGGGTGAAGGGTGCTCAGTACTCAGGGTGCTGGTTGCTCAGTGCTCAGGGTGCTGGGTGCTGAGTACTCAGGGTGCTGGGTGATCAGTACTCAGGGTGCTGTGTGCTCAGTGCTCGGGGTGCTGGGTGCTCAGTGCTCGGGTTGCTGGGTGCTTAGTGCTCGGGGTGCTGGGTGCTCAGTGCTCAGGGTGCTGGGTGCTCAGTGCTCAGGGTGCTGGGTGCTCAGTGCTCGGGGTGCTGGGTGCTCAGTGCTCGGTGTCCTCGGTGCTCAGTGCTCGGGGTGGTGGGTGCTCAGTACTCGGGGAGCTCAGTGCTCAGTACTCAGAGTGCTGGGTGCTCAGTGCTCAGGGTGCTGGGTGCTCAGTGCTCGGGGTGCTGGGTGCTCGGTGCTCAGGTTGCTGGGTGCTCAGTACTCGGGGTGCTGGGTGCTCAGTACTCAGGGTGCTGGGTGCTCATTGCTCGGGGTGCTGGGTCCTCAGTGCTACGGGTGCTGGGTGCTCAGTGCTCGGGGTGCTGGGTGCTCAGTGCTCGGGGCGCTGGGTGCTCAGTGCTCGGGGTGCTCGGTGCTCAGTACTCAGGGTGCTGGGTGCTCAGTGCTCAGGGTGCTCGGTGCTCAGTACTCAGGGTGCTGGGTGCTCAGTGCTCAGGGTGATCGGTGCACAGTACTCAGGGTGCTCAGTACTCAGGGTGCTGGGTGCTCAGTACTCAGGGTGCTGGCTGCTCATTCTCGTGGTGCTGGGTGCTCAGTGCTCGGGGTGCTGGGTGCTCAGTACTCGGGGTGCTGGGTGCTCAGTGCTCAGCGTGCTGCGTGCTCAGTACTCAGGGTGCTCGGTTCTCAGTACTCAGAGTGATGGGTGCTCATTCTCGGTGTGCTGGGTGCTCAGTGCTCAGGGTGCTGGGTGCTCAGTGCTCAGGGTCCTCTATGCTCAGTACTCAGGGTGCTCAGTACTCAGTGTGCTTTGTGCTCAGTGCTCAGGGTGCTGGGTGCTCAGTACTCAGGGTGCTGGGTGCTCAGTGCTCGGGGTGCTGGGTGCTCAGTACTCGGGGTGCTGGGTGCTCATTACTCAGGGTGCTGGGTGCTCAGTGCTCAGGGTGCTCGCTGCTCAGTACACTTTTTGCTGGGTGCTCAGTACTCAGGGTGCTGGGTGCTCAGTGCTCGGGGTGCTCGGTGCTCAGTGCTCAGGGTGCTCAGTGCTCAGTAATCAGGGAGCTCAGTGTTCAGGGTGCTGGGTGCTCAGTGCTCGGGGTGCTGGGTACTCAGTCCTCAGGGTGCTGGGTGCTCAGTGCTCAGGGTGCTCGGTGCTCAGTGCTCAGGGTGCTGGGTGCTCAGTACTCACGGTGCTGGGTGCTCAGTGCTCGGGGTGCTGGGGGCTCAGTACTCAGGGTGCTGGGTGCTCAGTGCTCAGGGTGCTGGGTGCTCAGTGCTCAGGGTGCTCGGTGCTTAGTACTCATGGTGCTCGGTGCTCGGGGTGCTGGGTGCTCAGTGCTCGGTGTGCTGGGTGCTCAGTGCTCGGGGTGCTGGGTGCTGAGTGCTCGGTGTGCTGGGTGCTCAGTGCTCAGGGTGCTGGGTGCTCAGTGCTCGGGGTGCTGGGTGCTCAGTACTCAGGGTGCTGGGTCCTCAGTGCTCAGGGTGCTGGGTGCTCAATGCTCAGGGTGCTCAGTACTCAGGGTGCTGTGTGTTCAGTGCTCAGGGTACTGGGTGCTCAGTACTCAGGGTGCTCGGTGCTTAGTACTCAGGGTGCTGGGTGCTCAGTACTCCGGGTGCTCATTGCTCAGGGTGCTGGGTGCTCAGTACTCAGGGTGCTGGGTGCTCAGTACTCAGGGTGTTCAGTGCTCAGTACTCAGGGTGCTCAGTGCTCAGAGTGCTGGGTGCTCAGTGCTCGGGGTGCTGGGTGCTCAGTGCTCACGGTGCTGTGTGCTCAGTACTCAGGGTGCTCAGTACTCAGGGTGCTTGGTGCTCAGTGCTCAGGGTGCTTGGTGCTCAGTGCTCAGGTTGCTGGGTGCTCAATACTCAGGGTGCTGGGTGCTCAGTACTCAGGGTGCTCTGTGCTCAGTACTCAGGGTGCTCAGTGCTCAGGGTGCTGGGTGCTCAGTGCTCAGGGTGCTGGGTGCTCTGTGCTCAGGGTGCTCGGTGCTCAGTGCTCAGGTTGCTGGGTGCTCAATACTCAGGGTGCTGGGTGCTCAGTACTCAGGGTGCTCAGTGCTCAGTAATCAGGGAGCTCAGTGTTCAGGGTGCTGGGTGCTCAGTGCTCGGGGTGCTGGGTACTCAGTCCTCAGGGTGCTGGGTGCTCAGTGCTCAGGGTGCTCGGTGCTCAGTGCTCAGGGTGCTGGGTGCTCAGTACTCACGGTGCTGGGTGCTCAGTGCTCGGGGTGCTGGGGGCTCAGTACTCAGGGTGCTGGGTGCTCAGTGCTCAGGGTGCTGGGTGCTCAGTGCTCAGGGTGCTCGGTGCTTAGTACTCATGGTGCTCGGTGCTCGGGGTGCTGGGTGCTCAGTGATCGGTGTGCTGGGTGCTCAGTGCTCGGGGTGCTGGGTGCTGAGTGCTCGGTGTGCTGGGTGCTCAGTGCTCGGGGTGCTGGGTGCTCAGTGCTCGGGGTGCTGGGTGCTCAGTACTCAGGGTGCTGGGTCCTCAGTGCTCAGGGTGCTGGGTGCTCAATGCTCAGGGTGCTCAGTACTCAGGGTGCTGTGTGTTCAGTGCTCAGGGTACTGGGTGCTCAGTACTCAGGGTGCTCGGTGCTTAGTACTCAGGGTGCTGGGTGCTCAGTACTCCGGGTGCTCATTGCTCAGGGTGCTGGGTGCTCAGTACTCAGGGTGCTGGGTGCTCAGTACTCAGGGTGTTCAGTGCTCAGTACTCAGGGTGCTCAGTGCTCAGGGTGCTGGGTGCTCAGTGCTCGGGGTGCTGGGTGCTCAGTGCTCACGGTGCTGTGTGCTCAGTACTCAGGGTGCTCAGTACTCAGGGTGCTTGGTGCTCAGTGCTCAGGGTGCTTGGTGCTCAGTGCTCAGGTTGCTGGGTGCTCAATACTCAGGGTGCTGGGTGCTCAGTACTCAGGGTGCTCTGTGCTCAGTACTCAGGGTGCTCAGTGCTCAGGGTGCTGGGTGCTCAGTGCTCAGGGTGCTGGGTGCTCTGTGCTCAGGGTGCTCGGTGCTCAGTGCTCAGGTTGCTGGGTGCTCAATACTCAGGGTGCTGGGTGCTCAGTACTCAGGGTGCTCAGTGCTCAGTAATCAGGGAGCTCAGTGTTCAGGGTGCTGGGTGCTCAGTGCTCGGGGTGCTGGGTACTCAGTCCTCAGGGTGCTGGGTGCTCAGTGCTCAGGGTGCTCGGTGCTCAGTGCTCAGGGTGCTGGGTGCTCAGTACTCACGGTGCTGGGTGCTCAGTGCTCGGGGTGCTGGGGGCTCAGTACTCAGGGTGCTGGGTGCTCAGTGCTCAGGGTGCTGGGTGCTCAGTGCTCAGGGTGCTCGGTGCTTAGTACTCATGGTGCTCGGTGCTCGGGGTGCTGGGTGCTCAGTGCTCGGTGTGCTGGGTGCTCAGTGCTCGGGGTGCTGGGTGCTGAGTGCTCGGTGTGCTGGGTGCTCAGTGCTCGGGGTGCTGGGTGCTCAGTGCTCGGGGTGCTGGGTGCTCAGTACTCAGGGTGCTCGGTGCTCAGTACTCAGGGTGCTGGGTGCTCAGTGCTCAGGGTGCTGGGTGCTCAGTACTCAGGAAGCTGGGTGCTCGGTGCTCAGTACACTGGGTGCTCAGTACTCAGGGTGCTGGGTGCTCAGTACTCAGGGTGCTCGGTGCTCAATACTCAGGGTGCTGGGTGCTCAGTTCTCGGGGTGCCGGGTGCTCATTAATCAGGGTGCTCAGTGCTCAGTACTCAGCGTGCTGGGTGCTCAGTGCTCAGGGTGCTCGGTGCTCAGTACTCAGGGTGCTCAGTGCTCAGTACTCAGTGTGCTGGGTGCTCAGTGCTCAGGGTGCTGGGTGCTCAGTACTCAGGGTGCTTTGTGCTTAGTACTCAGGGTGCTCGGTCCTCAGTGCTCAGGGTGCTGGGTGCTCAGTACTCAGGGTGCTGGGTGCTCAGTGGTCAGGGTGCTCAGTGCTCAGCACTCAGGGTGCTCGGTGCTCAGTGATCAGGGTGCTCAGTGCTCAGTACTCAGGGTGCTCAGTGCTCTGGGTGCTGGGTGCTCAGTGCTCAGGGTGCTGGGTGCTCAGTGCTCAGGGTGCTGGGTGCTCAGTACTCAGGGTGCTCAGTGCTCAGGGTGCTGGGTGCTCAGTGCTCGGGGTGCTGGGTACTCAGTGCTCAGTACACAGGGTGCTGAGTGCTCAGTGCTCGGGGTGCTGGGTGCTCAGTGCTCATTACTCAGAGTGCTCAGTGCTCAGGGTGCTGGGTGCTCAGTACTCAGGGTGCTGGGTGCTCAGTGCTCAGGGTGCTGGGTGCTCAGTACTCAGGGTGCTGGGTCCTCAGTGCTCAGGGTGCTGGGTGCTCAATGCTCAGGGTGCTCAGTACTCAGGGTGCTGTGTGTTCAGTGCTCAGGGTACTGGGTGCTCAGTACTCAGGGTGCTCGGTGCTTAGTACTCAGGGTGCTGGGTGCTCAGTACTCCGGGTGCTCATTGCTCAGGGTGCTGGGTGCTCAGTACTCAGGGTGCTGGGTGCTCAGTACTCAGGGTGTTCAGTGCTCAGTACTCAGGGTGCTCAGTGCTCAGGGTGCTGGGTGCTCAGTGCTCGGGGTGCTGGGTGCTCAGTGCTCACGGTGCTGTGTGCTCAGTACTCAGGGTGCTCAGTACTCAGGGTGCTTGGTGCTCAGTGCTCAGGGTGCTTGGTGCTCAGTGCTCAGGTTGCTGGGTGCTCAATACTCAGGGTGCTGGGTGCTCAGTACTCAGGGTGCTCTGTGCTCAGTACTCAGGGTGCTCAGTGCTCAGGGTGCTGGGTGCTCAGTGCTCGGGGTGCTGGGTGCTCAGTGCTCGGGGTGCTGGTTGCTCAGTACTCAGGGTGCTCGGTGCTCAGTACTCAGGGTGCTGGGTGCTCAGTGCTCAGGGTGCTGGGTGCTCAGTACTCAGGGTGCTGGGTGCTCTGTGCTCAGTACACTGGGTGCTCAGTACTCAGGGTGCTGGGTGCTCAGTACTCAGGGTGCTCGGTGCTCAATACTCAGGGTGCTGGGTGCTCAGTTCTCGGGGTGCTGGGTGCTCATTAATCAGGGTGCTGGGTGCTCAGTACTCAGGGTTCTCAGTGCTTGGGGTGCTGGGTGCTCAGTTCTCAGGGTGCTCAGTGCTTGGGGTGAAGGGTGCTCAGTACTCAGGGTGCTGGTTGCTCAGTGCTCAGGGTGCTGGGTGCTGAGTACTCAGGGTGCTGGGTGATCAGTACTCAGGGTGCTGGGTGCTCAGTGCTCGGGTTGCTGGGTGCTTAGTGCTCGGGGTGCTGGGTGCTCAGTGCTCAGGGTGCTGGGTGCTCAGTGCTCAGGGTGCTGGGTGCTCAGTGCTCGGGGTGCTGGGTGCTCAGTGCTCGGTGTCCTCGGTGCTCAGTGCTCGGGGTGGTGGGTGCTCAGTACTCGGGGAGCTCAGTGCTCAGTACTCAGAGTGCTGGGTGCTCAGTGCTCAGGGTGCTGGGTGCTCAGTGCTCGGGGTGCTGGGTGCTCGGTGCTCAGGTTGCTGGGTGCTCAGTACTCGGGGTGCTGGGTGCTCAGTACTCAGGGTGCTGGGTGCTCATTGCTCGGGGTGCTGGGTCCTCAGTGCTACGGGTGCTGGGTGCTCAGTGCTCGGGGTGCTGGGTGCTCAGTGCTCGGGGCGCTGGGTGCTCAGTGCTAGGGGTGCTCGGTGCTCAGTACTCAGGGTGCTGGGTGCTCAGTGCTCAGGGTGCTCGGTGCTCAGTACTCAGGGTGCTGGGTGCTCAGTGCTCAGGGTGATCGGTGCACAGTACTCAGGGTGCTCAGTACTCAGGGTGCTGGGTGCTCAGTACTCAGGGTGCTGGCTGCTCATTCTCGTGGTGCTGGGTGCTCAGTGCTCGGGGTGCTGGGTGCTCAGTACTCGGGGTGCTGGGTGCTCAGTGCTCAGCGTGCTGCGTGCTCAGTACTCAGGGTGCTCGGTTCTCAGTACTCAGAGTGATGGGTGCTCATTCTCGGTGTGCTGGGTGCTCAGTGCTCAGGGTGCTGGGTGCTCAGTGCTCAGGGTCCTCTATGCTCAGTACTCAGGGTGCTCAGTACTCAGTGTGCTTTGTGTTCAGTGCTCAGGGTGCTGGGTGCTCAGTACTCAGGGTGCTGGGTGCTCAGTGCTCGGGGTGCTGGGTGCTCAGTACTCGGGGTGCTGGGTGCTCATTACTCAGGGTGCTGGGTGCTCAGTGCTCAGGGTGCTCGCTGCTCAGTACACTTTTTGCTGGGTGCTCAGTACTCAGGGTGCTGGGTGCTCAGTGCTCGGGGTGCTCGGTGCTCAGTGCTCAGGATGCTCGGTGCTCAGTACTTTTAGTGCTGGGTGCTCAGTACTCAGGGTGCTGCGTGCTCAGTGCTCGGGGTGGTCGGTGCTCAGTACTCAGGGTGCCGGGTGCTCAGTGCTCAGGATGCTGGGTGCTCAGTACTCAGGGTGCTCAGTACTCAGTACTCAGGGTGCTGGGTGCTCAGTGCTTGGGGTGCTGGGTGCTCAGTGCTCAGGGTGCTGGGTGCTCAGTGCTCGGGGTGCTGGGTGCTCAGTACTCGGAGTGCTCGGTGCTCAGTACTCAGGGTGCTGGGTGCTAAGTGCTCAGTTGCTGGGTGCTAAGTACTCAGGTTTCTGGGTGCTCAGTACTCAGGTTGCACAGTACTCAGGATGTTGGGTGCTCAGTACTCAGGGTGCTCAGTACTCAGGATGCTGGGTGCTCAGTACTCAGGGTGCTGGGTGCTCAGTACTCAGGGTGCTGGGTGCTCAGTCCTCAGGGTGCTAAGTGCTCAGGGTGCTGGGTGCTCAGTGCTCAGGGTGCTGGGTGCTCAGTGCTCAGGGTGATTGGTGCTCAGTGCTCAGGTTGCTGGGTGCTCAATACTCAGGGTTCTGGGTGCTCAGTACTCAGGGTGCTCAGTGCTCAGTAATCAGGGTGCTCAGTGCTCAGGGTGCTGGGTGCTCAGTGCTCGGGGTGCTGGGTACTCAGTCCTCAGGGTGCTGGGTGCTCAGTGCTCAGGGTGCTCGGTGCTCAGTGCTCAGGGTGCTGGGTGCTCAGTACTCACGGTGCTGGGTGCTCAGTGCTCGGGGTGCTGGGGGCTCAGTACTCAGGGTGCTGGGTGCTCAGTGCTCAGGGTGCTGGGTGCTCAGTGCTCAGGGTGCTCGGTGCTTAGTACTCATGGTGCTCGGTGCTCGGGGTGCTGGGTGCTCAGTGCTCGGTGTGCTGGGTGCTCAGTGCTCGCGGTGCTGGGTGCTGAGTGCTCGGTGTGCTGGGTGCTCAGTGCTCGGGGTGCTGGGTGCTCAGTGCTCGGGGTGCTGGGTGCTCAGTACTCAGGGTGCTCGGTGCTCAGTACTCAGGGTGCTGGGTGCTCGGTGCTCAGGGTGCTGGGTGCTCAGTACTCAGGGTGCTGGGTGCTCGGTGCTCAGTACACTGGGTGCTCAGTACTCAGGGTGCTGGGTGCTCAGTACTCAGGGTGCTCGGTGCTCAATACTCAGGGTGCTGGGTGCTCAGTTCTCGGGGTGCTGGGTGCTCATTAATCAGGGTGCTCAGTGCTCAGTACTCAGCGTGCTGGGTGCTCAGTGCTCAGGGTGCTCGGTGCTCAGTACTCAGGGTGCTCAGTGCTCAGTACTCAGTGTGCTGGGTGCTCAGTGCTCAGGGTGCTGGGTGCTCAGTACTCAGGGTGCTTTGTGCTTAGTACTCAGGGTGCTCCGTCCTCAGTGCTCAGGGTGCTGGGTGCTCAGTACTCAGGGTGCTGGGTGCTCAGTGGTCAGGGTGCTCAGTGCTCAGCACTCAGGGTGCTCGGTGCTCAGTGCTCAGGGTGCTCAGTGCTCAGTACTCAGGGTGCTCAGTGCTCTGGGTGCTGGGTGCTCAGTGCTCAGGGTGCTGGGTGCTCAGTGCTCAGGGTGCTGGGTGCTCAGTACTCAGGGTGCTCAGTGCTCAGGGTGCTGGGTGCTCAGTGCTCGGGGTGCTGGGTACTCAGTGCTCAGTACACAGGGTGCTTAGTGCTCAGTGCTCGGGGTGCTGGGTGCTCAGTGCTCATTACTCAGGGTGCTGGGTGCTCAGTGCTCAGGGTGCTGGGTGCTCAGTACTCAGGGTGCTGGGTGCTCAGTGCTCAGGGTGCTGGGTGCTCAGTACTCAGGGTGCTGGGTCCTCAGTGCTCAGGGTGCTGGGTGCTCAATGCTCGGGGTGCTCAGTACTCAGGGTGCTGTGTGTTCAGTGCTCAGGGTACTGGGTGCTCAGTACTCAGGGTGCTCGGTGCTAAGTACTCAGGGTGCTGGGTGCTCAGTACTCCGGGTGCTCATTGCTCAGGGTGCTGGGTGCTCAGTACTCAGGGTGCTGGGTGCTCAGTACTCAGGGTGCTCAGTGCTCAGTAGTCAGGGTGCTCAGTGCTCAGTACTCAGGGTGCTCAGTGCTCAGGGTGCTGGGTGCTCAGTGCTCGGGGTGCTGGGTGCTCAGTGCTCACGGTGCTGTGTGCTCAGTACTCAGGGTGCTCAGTACTCAGGGTGCTTGGTGCTCAGTGCTCAGGGTGCTCGGTGCTCAGTGCTCAGGTTGCTGGGTGCTCAATACTCAGGGTGCTGGGTGCTCAGTACTCAGGGTGCTCAGTGCTCAGTACTCAGGGTGCTCAGTGCTCAGGGTGCTGGGTGCTCAGTGCTCGGGGTGCTGGGTGCTCAGTGCTCGGGGTGCTGGGTGCTCAGTACTCAGGGTGCTCGGTGCTCAGTACTCAGGGTGCTGGGTGCTCAGTGCTCAGGGGGCTGGGTGCTCAGTACTCAGGGTGCTGGGTGCTCGGTGCTCAGTACACTGGGTGCTCAGTACTCAGGGTGCTGGGTGCTCAGTACTCAGGGTGCTCGGTGCTCAATACTCAGGGTGCTGGGTGCTCAGTTCTCGGGGTGCTGGGTGCTCATTAATCAGGGTGCTGGGTGCTCAGTACTCAGGGTGCTCAGTGCTTGCGGTGCTGGGTGCTCAGTTCTCAGGGTGCTTAGTGCTTGGGGTGCAGGGTGCTCAGTACTCAGGGTGCTGGTTGCTCAGTGCTCAGGGTGCTGGGTGCTGAGTACTCAGGGTGCTGGGTGCTCAGTACTCAGGGTGCTGGGTGCTCAGTGCTCGGGGTGCTGGGTGCTCAGTGCTCGGGTTGCTGGATGCTTAGTGCTCAGGGTGCTGGGTGCTCAGTGCTCAGGGTGCTGGGTGCTCAGTGCTCAGGGTGCTGGGTGCTCAGTGCTCGGGGTGCTGGGTGCTCAGTGCTCGGTGTCCTCGGTGCTCAGTGCACGGGGTGGTGGGTGCTCAGTACTCGGGGAGCTCAGTGCTCAGTACTCAGGGTGCTGGGTGCTCAGTGCTCAGGGTGCTGGGTGCTCAGTGCTCGGGGTGCTGGGTGCTCGGTGCTCAGGTTGCTGGGTGCTCAGTACTCGGGGTGCTCAGTGCTCAGTGCTCGGGGCGCTGGGTGCTCAGTGCTCGGGGTGCTCGGTGCTCAGTACTCAGGGTGCTGGGTGCTCAGTGCTCAGGGTGCTCGGTGCTCAGTACTCAGGGTGCTGGGTGCTCAGTGCTCAGTGTGCTCAGTGCTCAGTACGGTGGGTGCTCAGTACTCAGGGTGTTGGGTGCTCAGTGCTCAGGGTGATCGGTGCTCAGTACTCAGGGTGCTCAGTACTCAGGGTGCTGGGTGCTCAGGGCTCGGGGTGCTGGGAGCTCAGTACTCAGGGTGCTGGGTGCTCAGTGCTCGGTGTGCTGGGTGCTGAGTGCTCAGGGTGCTGGGTGCTCAGTACTCGGGGTGCTCGGTGCTCAGTACTCAGGGTGCTGCGTGCTCAGTACTCAGGGTGCTGGGTGCTCAGTGATCAGGGTGCTCTCTGCTCAGTACTCAGGGTGCTGGGTGCTCAGTGCTCAGGGTGCTGGGTGCTCAGTACTCAGGGTGCTGGGTTCTCAGTGCTCATGGTGATCGGTGCTCAGTCCTCAGGGTGCTCAGTACTCAGGGTGCTGTGTGCTCAGTGCTCGTGGTGCTGGGTGCTCAGTACTCAGGGTGCTGTGTGCTCAGTGCTCAGGGTGCTGGGTGCTCAGTACTCAGGGTGCTGGGTGCTCAGTACTCAGGGTGCTCAGTGCTCGGGGAGCTCGGTGCTCAGTACTCAGGGTGCTGGGTGCTCAGTACTCAGGGTGCTGGGTGCTCATTCTCGTGGTGCTGGGTGCTCAGTGCTCGGGGTGCTGGGTGCTCAGTGCTCGCGGTGCTGGGTGCTGAGTGCTCGGTGTGCTGGGTGCTCAGTGCTCGGGGTGCTGGGTGCTCAGTGCTCGTGGTGCTGGGTGCTCAGTACTCAGGGTGCTCGGTGCTCAGTACTCAGGGTGCTGGGTGCTCGGTGCTCAGGGTGCTGGGTGCTCAGTACTCAGGGTGCTGGGTGCTCGGTGCTCAGTACACTGGGTGCTCAGTACTCAGGGTGCTGGGTGCTCAGTACTCAGGGTGCTCGGTGCTCAATACTCAGGGTGCTGGGTGCTCAGTTCTCGGGGTGCTGGGTGCTCATTAATCAGGGTGCTCAGTGCTCAGTACTCAGCGTGCTGGGTGCTCAGTGCTCAGGGTGCTCGGTGCTCAGTACTCAGGGTGCTCAGTGCTCAGTACTCAGTGTGCTGGGTGCTCAGTGCTCAGGGTGCTGGGTGCTCAGTACTCAGGGTGCTTTGTGCTTAGTACTCAGGGTGCTCCGTCCTCAGTGCTCAGGGTGCTGGGTGCTCAGTACTCAGGGTGCTGGGTGCTCAGTGGTCAGGGTGCTCAGTGCTCAGCACTCAGGGTGCTCGGTGCTCAGTGCTCAGGGTGCTCAGTGCTCAGTACTCAGGGTGCTCAGTGCTCTGGGTGCTGGGTGCTCAGTGCTCAGGGTGCTGGGTGCTCAGTGCTCAGGGTGCTGGGTGCTCAGTACTCAGGGTGCTCAGTGCTCAGGGTGCTGGGTGCTCAGTGCTCGGGGTGCTGGGTACTCAGTGCTCAGTACACAGGGTGCTTAGTGCTCAGTGCTCGGGGTGCTGGGTGCTCAGTGCTCATTACTCAGGGTGCTGGGTGCTCAGTGCTCAGGGTGCTGGGTGCTCAGTACTCAGGGTGCTGGGTGCTCAGTGCTCAGGGTGCTGGGTGCTCAGTACTCAGGGTGCTGGGTCCTCAGTGCTCAGGGTGCTGGGTGCTCAATGCTCGGGGTGCTCAGTACTCAGGGTGCTGTGTGTTCAGTGCTCAGGGTACTGGGTGCTCAGTACTCAGGGTGCTCGGTGCTAAGTACTCAGGGTGCTGGGTGCTCAGTACTCCGGGTGCTCATTGCTCAGGGTGCTGGGTGCTCAGTACTCAGGGTGCTGGGTGCTCAGTACTCAGGGTGCTCAGTGCTCAGTAGTCAGGGTGCTCAGTGCTCAGTACTCAGGGTGCTCAGTGCTCAGGGTGCTGGGTGCTCAGTGCTCGGGGTGCTGGGTGCTCAGTGCTCACGGTGCTGTGTGCTCAGTACTCAGGGTGCTCAGTACTCAGGGTGCTTGGTGCTCAGTGCTCAGGGTGCTCGGTGCTCAGTGCTCAGGTTGCTGGGTGCTCAATACTCAGGGTGCTGGGTGCTCAGTACTCAGGGTGCTCAGTGCTCAGTACTCAGGGTGCTCAGTGCTCAGGGTGCTGGGTGCTCAGTGCTCGGGGTGCTGGGTGCTCAGTGCTCGGGGTGCTGGGTGCTCAGTACTCAGGGTGCTCGGTGCTCAGTACTCAGGGTGCTGGGTGCTCAGTGCTCAGGGGGCTGGGTGCTCAGTACTCAGGGTGCTGGGTGCTCGGTGCTCAGTACACTGGGTGCTCAGTACTCAGGGTGCTGGGTGCTCAGTACTCAGGGTGCTCGGTGCTCAATACTCAGGGTGCTTGGTGCTCAGTTCTCGGGGTGCTGGGTGCTCATTAATCAGGGTGCTGGGTGCTCAGTACTCAGGGTGCTCAGTGCTTGCGGTGCTGGGTGCTCAGTTCTCAGGGTGCTTAGTGCTTGGGGTGCAGGGTGCTCAGTACTCAGGGTGCTGGTTGCTCAGTGCTCAGGGTGCTGGGTGCTGAGTACTCAGGGTGCTGGGTGCTCAGTACTCAGGGTGCTGGGTGCTCAGTGCTCGGGGTGCTGGGTGCTCAGTGCTCGGGTTGCTGGATGCTTAGTGCTCAGGGTGCTGGGTGCTCAGTGCTCAGGGTGCTGGGTGCTCAGTGCTCAGGGTGCTGGGTGCTCAGTGCTCGGGGTGCTGGGTGCTCAGTGCTCGGTGTCCTCGGTGCTCAGTGCACGGGGTGGTGGGTGCTCAGTACTCGGGGAGCTCAGTGCTCAGTACTCAGGGTGCTGGGTGCTCAGTGCTCAGGGTGCTGGGTGCTCAGTGCTCGGGGTGCTGGGTGCTCGGTGCTCAGGTTGCTGGGTGCTCAGTACTCGGGGTGCTCAGTGCTCAGTGCTCGGGGCGCTGGGTGCTCAGTGCTCGGGGTGCTCGGTGCTCAGTACTCAGGGTGCTGGGTGCTCAGTGCTCAGGGTGCTCGGTGCTCAGTACTCAGGGTGCTGGGTGCTCAGTGCTCAGTGTGCTCAGTGCTCAGTACGGTGGGTGCTCAGTACTCAGGGTGTTGGGTGCTCAGTGCTCAGGGTGATCGGTGCTCAGTACTCAGGGTGCTCAGTACTCAGGGTGCTGGGTGCTCAGGGCTCGGGGTGCTGGGAGCTCAGTACTCAGGGTGCTGGGTGCTCAGTGCTCGGTGTGCTGGGTGCTGAGTGCTCAGGGTGCTGGGTGCTCAGTACTCGGGGTGCTCGGTGCTCAGTACTCAGGGTGCTGCGTGCTCAGTACTCAGGGTGCTGGGTGCTCAGTGATCAGGGTGCTCTCTGCTCAGTACTCAGGGTGCTGGGTGCTCAGTGCTCAGGGTGCTGGGTGCTCAGTACTCAGGGTGCTGGGTTCTCAGTGCTCATGGTGATCGGTGCTCAGTCCTCAGGGTGCTCAGTACTCAGGGTGCTGTGTGCTCAGTGCTCGTGGTGCTGGGTGCTCAGTACTCAGGGTGCTGTGTGCTCAGTGCTCAGGGTGCTGGGTGCTCAGTACTCAGGGTGCTGGGTGCTCAGTACTCAGGGTGCTCAGTGCTCGGGGAGCTCGGTGCTCAGTACTCAGGGTGCTGGGTGCTCAGTACTCAGGGTGCTGGGTGCTCATTCTCGTGGTGCTGGGTGCTCAGTGCTCGGGGTGCTGGGTGCTCAGTGCTCGGGGTGCTGGTTGCTCAGTACTCAGGGTGCTCGGTGCTCAGTACTCAGGGTGCTGGGTGCTCAGTGCTCAGGGTGCTGGGTGCTCAGTACTCAGGGTGCTGGGTGCTCTGTGCTCAGTACACTGGGTGCTCAGTACTCAGGGTGCTGGGTGCTCAGTACTCAGGGTGCTCGGTGCTCAATACTCAGGGTGCTGGGTGCTCAGTTCTCGGGGTGCTGGGTGCTCATTAATCAGGGTGCTGGGTGCTCAGTACTCAGGGTTCTCAGTGCTTGGGGTGCTGGGTGCTCAGTTCTCAGGGTGCTCAGTGCTTGGGGTGAAGGGTGCTCAGTACTCAGGGTGCTGGTTGCTCAGTGCTCAGGGTGCTGGGTGCTGAGTACTCAGGGTGCTGGGTGATCAGTACTCAGGGTGCTGTGTGCTCAGTGCTCGGGGTGCTGGGTGCTCAGTGCTCGGGTTGCTGGGTGCTTAGTGCTCGGGGTGCTGGGTGCTCAGTGCTCAGGGTGCTGGGTGCTCAGTGCTCAGGGTGCTGGGTGCTCAGTGCTCGGGGTGCTGGGTGCTCAGTGCTCGGTGTCCTCGGTGCTCAGTGCTCGGGGTGGTGGGTGCTCAGTACTCGGGGAGCTCAGTGCTCAGTACTCAGAGTGCTGGGTGCTCAGTGCTCAGGGTGCTGGGTGCTCAGTGCTCGGGGTGCTGGGTGCTCGGTGCTCAGGTTGCTGGGTGCTCAGTACTCGGGGTGCTGGGTGCTCAGTACTCAGGTTGCTGGGTGCTCATTGCTCGGGGTGCTGGGTCCTCAGTGCTACGGGTGCTGGGTGCTCAGTGCTCGGGGCGCTGGGTGCTCAGTGCTCGGGGTGCTCGGTGCTCAGTACTCAGGGTGCTGGGTGCTCAGTGCTCAGGGTGCTCGGTGCTCAGTACTCAGGGTGCTGGGTGCTCAGTGCTCAGGGTGATCGGTGCACAGTACTCAGGGTGCTCAGTACTCAGGGTGCTGGGTGCTCAGTACTCAGGGTGCTGGCTGCTCATTCTCGTGGTGCTGGGTGCTCAGTGCTCGGGGTGCTGGGTGCTCAGTACTCGGGGTGCTGGGTGCTCAGTGCTCAGCGTGCTGCGTGCTCAGTACTCAGGGTGCTCGGTTCTCAGTACTCAGAGTGATGGGTGCTCATTCTCGGTGTGCTGGGTGCTCAGTGTTCAGGGTGCTGGGTGCTCAGTGCTCAGGGTCCTCTATGCTCAGTACTCAGGGTGCTCAGTACTCAGTGTGCTTTGTGCTCAGTGCTCAGGGTGCTGGGTGCTCAGTACTCAGGGTGCTGGGTGCTCAGTGCTCGGGGTGCTGGGTGCTCAGTACTCGGGGTGCTGGGTGCTCATTACTCAGGGTGCTGGGTGCTCAGTGCTCAGGGTGCTCGCTACTCAGTACACTTTTTGCTGGGTGCTCAGTACTCAGGGTGCTGGGTGCTCAGTGCTCGTGGTGCTCGGTGCTCAGTGCTCAGGATGCTCGGTGCTCAGTACTTTTAGTGCTGGGTGCTCAGTACTCAGGGTGCTGCGTGCTCAGTGCTCGGGGTGGTCGGTGCTCAGTACTCAGGGTGCCGGGTGCTCAGTGCTCAGGATGCTGGGTGCTCAGTACTCAGGGTGCTCAGTACTCAGTACTCAGGGTGCTGGGTGCTCAGTGCTTGGGGTGCTGGGTGCTCAGTGCTCAGGGTGCTGGGTGCTCAGTGCTCTGGGTGCTGGGTGCTCAGTACTCGGAGTGCTCGGTGCTCAGTACTCAGGGTGCTGGGTGCTAAGTGCTCAGTTGCTGGGTGCTAAGTACTCAGGTTGCTGGGTGCTCAGTACTCAGGTTGCACAGTACTCAGGATGCTGGGTGCTCAGTACTCAGGGTGCTCAGTACTCAGGATGCTGGGTGCTCAGTACTCAGGGTGCTGGGTGCTCAGTACTCAGGGTGCTGGGTGCTCAGTCCTCAGGGTGCTAAGTGCTCAGGGTGCTGGGTGCTCAGTGCTCAGGGTGCTGGGTGCTCAGTGCTCAGGGTGATTGGTGCTCAGTGCTCAGGTTGCTGGGTGCTCAATACTCAGGGTTCTGGGTGCTCAGTACTCAGGGTGCTCAGTGCTCAGTAATCAGGGTGCTCAGTGCTCAGGGTGCTGGGTGCTCAGTGCTCGGGGTGCTGGGTACTCAGTCCTCAGGGTGCTGGGTGCTCAGTGCTCAGGGTGCTCGGTGCTCAGTGCTCAGGGTGCTGGGTGCTCAGTACTCACGGTGCTGGGTGCTCAGTGCTCGGGGTGCTGGGGGCTCAGTACTCAGGGTGCTGGGTGCTCAGTGCTCAGGGTGCTGGGTGCTCAGTGCTCAGGGTGCTCGGTGCTTAGTACTCATGGTGCTCGGTGCTCGGGGTGCTGGGTGCTCAGTGCTCGGTGTGCTGGGTGCTCAGTGCTCGCGGTGCTGGGTGCTGAGTGCTCGGTGTGCTGGGTGCTCAGTGCTCGGGGTGCTGGGTGCTCAGTGCTCGGGGTGCTGGGTGCTCAGTACTCAGGGTGCTCGGTGCTCAGTACTCAGGGTGCTGGGTGCTCGGTGCTCAGGGTGCTGGGTGCTCAGTACTCAGGGTGCTGGGTGCTCGGTGCTCAGTACACTGGGTGCTCAGTACTCAGGGTGCTGGGTGCTCAGTACTCAGGGTGCTCGGTGCTCAATACTCAGGGTGCTGGGTGCTCAGTTCTCGGGGTGCTGGGTGCTCATTAATCAGGGTGCTCAGTGCTCAGTACTCAGCGTGCTGGGTGCTCAGTGCTCAGGGTGCTCGGTGCTCAGTACTCAGGGTGCTCAGTGCTCAGTACTCAGTGTGCTGGGTGCTCAGTGCTCAGGGTGCTGGGTGCTCAGTACTCAGGGTGCTTTGTGCTTAGTACTCAGGGTGCTCCGTCCTCAGTGCTCAGGGTGCTGGGTGCTCAGTACTCAGGGTGCTGGGTGCTCAGTGGTCAGGGTGCTCAGTGCTCAGCACTCAGGGTGCTCGGTGCTCAGTGCTCAGGGTGCTCAGTGCTCAGTACTCAGGGTGCTCAGTGCTCTGGGTGCTGGGTGCTCAGTGCTCAGGGTGCTGGGTGCTCAGTGCTCAGGGTGCTGGGTGCTCAGTACTCAGGGTGCTCAGTGCTCAGGGTGCTGGGTGCTCAGTGCTCGGGGTGCTGGGTACTCAGTGCTCAGTACACAGGGTGCTTAGTGCTCAGTGCTCGGGGTGCTGGGTGCTCAGTGCTCATTACTCAGGGTGCTGGGTGCTCAGTGCTCAGGGTGCTGGGTGCTCAGTACTCAGGGTGCTGGGTGCTCAGTGCTCAGGGTGCTGGGTGCTCAGTACTCAGGGTGCTGGGTCCTCAGTGCTCAGGGTGCTGGGTGCTCAATGCTCGGGGTGCTCAGTACTCAGGGTGCTGTGTGTTCAGTGCTCAGGGTACTGGGTGCTCAGTACTCAGGGTGCTCGGTGCTAAGTACTCAGGGTGCTGGGTGCTCAGTACTCCGGGTGCTCATTGCTCAGGGTGCTGGGTGCTCAGTACTCAGGGTGCTGGGTGCTCAGTACTCAGGGTGCTCAGTGCTCAGTAGTCAGGGTGCTCAGTGCTCAGTACTCAGGGTGCTCAGTGCTCAGGGTGCTGGGTGCTCAGTGCTCGGGGTGCTGGGTGCTCAGTGCTCACGGTGCTGTGTGCTCAGTACTCAGGGTGCTCAGTACTCAGGGTGCTTGGTGCTCAGTGCTCAGGGTGCTCGGTGCTCAGTGCTCAGGTTGCTGGGTGCTCAATACTCAGGGTGCTGGGTGCTCAGTACTCAGGGTGCTCAGTGCTCAGTACTCAGGGTGCTCAGTGCTCAGGGTGCTGGGTGCTCAGTGCTCGGGGTGCTGGGTGCTCAGTGCTCGGGGTGCAGGGTGCTCAGTACTCAGGGTGCTCGGTGCTCAGTACTCAGGGTGCTGGGTGCTCAGTGCTCAGGGGGCTGGGTGCTCAGTACTCAGGGTGCTGGGTGCTCGGTGCTCAGTACACTGGGTGCTCAGTACTCAGGGTGCTGGGTGCTCAGTACTCAGGGTGCTCGGTGCTCAATACTCAGGGTGCTGGGTGCTCAGTTCTCGGGGTGCTGGGTGCTCATTAATCAGGGTGCTGGGTGCTCAGTACTCAGGGTGCTCAGTGCTTGCGGTGCTGGGTGCTCAGTTCTCAGGGTGCTTAGTGCTTGGGGTGCAGGGTGCTCAGTACTCAGGGTGCTGGTTGCTCAGTGCTCAGGGTGCTGGGTGCTGAGTACTCAGGGTGCTGGGTGCTCAGTACTCAGGGTGCTGGGTGCTCAGTGCTCGGGGTGCTGGGTGCTCAGTGCTCGGGTTGCTGGATGCTTAGTGCTCAGGGTGCTGGGTGCTCAGTGCTCAGGGTGCTGGGTGCTCAGTGCTCAGGGTGCTGGGTGCTCAGTGCTCGGGGTGCTGGGTGCTCAGTGCTCGGTGTCCTCGGTGCTCAGTGCACGGGGTGGTGGGTGCTCAGTACTCGGGGAGCTCAGTGCTCAGTACTCAGGGTGCTGGGTGCTCAGTGCTCAGGGTGCTGGGTGCTCAGTGCTCGGGGTGCTGGGTGCTCGGTGCTCAGGTTGCTGGGTGCTCAGTACTCGGGGTGCTCAGTGCTCAGTGCTCGGGGCGCTGGGTGCTCACTGCTCGGGGTGCTCGGTGCTCAGTACTCAGGGTGCTGGTTGCTCAGTGCTCAGGGTGCTCGGTGCTCAGTACTCAGGGTGCTGGGTGCTCAGTGCTCAGTGTGCTCAGTGCTCAGTACGGTGGGTGCTCAGTACTCAGGGTGTTGTGTGCTCAGTGCTCAGGGTGATCGGTGCTCAGTACTCAGGGTGCTCAGTACTCAGGGTGCTGGGTGCTCAGGGCTCGGGGTGCTGGGAGCTCAGTACTCAGGGTGCTGGGTGCTTAGTGCTCGGTGTGCTGGGTGCTGAGTGCTCAGGGTGCTGGGTGCTCAGTACTCGGGGTGCTCGGTGCTCAGTACTCAGGGTGCTGCGTGCTCAGTACTCAGGGTGCTGGGTGCTCAGTGATCAGGGTGCTCTCTGCTCAGTACTCAGGGTGCTGGGTGCTCAGTGCTCAGGGTGCTGGGTGCTCAGTACTCAGGGTGCTGGGTTCTCAGTGCTCATGGTGATCGGTGCTCAGTCCTCAGGGTGCTCAGTACTCAGGGTGCTGTGTGCTCAGTGCTCGTGGTGCTGGGTGCTCAGTACTCAGGGTGCTGTGTGCTCAGTGCTCAGGGTGCTGGGTGCTCAGTACTCAGGGTGCTGGGTGCTCAGTACTCAGGGTGCTCAGTGCTCGGGGAGCTCGGTGCTCAGTACTCAGGGTGCTGGGTGCTCAGTACTCAGGGTGCTGGGTGCTCATTCTCGTGGTGCTGGGTGCTCAGTGCTCGGGGTGCTGGGTGCTCAGTACTCGGGGTGCTGGGTGCTCAGTGCTCAGCGTGCTGGGTGCTCAGTACTCAGGGTGCTCGGTTCTCAGTACTCAGGGTGCTGGGTGCTCATTCTCGGGGTGCTGGGTGCTCAGTGCTCAGGGTGCTGGGTGCTCAGTGCTCAGGGTCCTCTATGCTCAGTACTCAGGGTGCTCAGTACTCAGCGTACTTTGTGCTCAGTGCTCAGGGTGCTGGGTGCTCAGTGCTCGGGGTGCTAGGTGCTCAGTACTCAGGGTGCTGGGTGCTCAGTGCTCGGGGTGCTGGGTGCTCAGTACTCAGGGTGCTGGGTGCTCAGTACTCAGGGTGCTTGGTGCTCAGTGCTCAGGGTGCTGGGTGCTCAGTACTCAGGGTGCTCGGTGCTCAGTACTCAGGGTGCTCGGTGCTCAGTACTCAGGGTGCTGGGTGATCAGTACTCAGGGTGCTGGGTGCTCAGTACTCAGGGTGCTGGGTGCTCAGTGCTCAGGGTGCTGGGTGCTCAGTGCTCAGTACTCAGGGTGCTGGGTGCTCAGTGCTCAGGGTGCTGAGTGCTCAGTACTCAGCGTGCTGGGTGCTCAGTACTCAGGGTGCTGGGATTTCAGTGCTCAGGGTGCTGGGTGCTCAGTGCTCAGGGTGCTGGGTGCTCAGTGCTCGGGGAGCTCGGTGCTCAGTACTCAGGGTGCTGGGTGCTCAGTACTCAGTGCTCGGGGTCCTGGGTGCTCCGTGCTCGGGGTGATCTGTTCTCAGTACTCAGGGTGCTGGGTGCTCAGTGCTCGGGGTGCTGGGTGATCAGTACTCGGGGTGCTCAGTACTCAGGGTACTGGGTGCTCAGTACTCAGGCTGCTGGGTGCTCAGAGCTCGGGGTGCTCGGTGCTCAGTACTCGGGGTGCTGGGTGCTCAGTGCTCAGGGTGCTTGGTGCTCAGTGCTCGGTGTGCTGGGTGCTCAGTGCTGAGGGTGCTGGCTGCTCAGTGCTCAGGGTGCTGGGTGCTCAGTACTCAGGGTGCTAGGTGCTCAGTACCCAGGGTGCTCAGTGCTCAGTACTCAGCGTGCTGGGTGCTCAGTGCTCAGGGTCCTCGGTGCTCAGTACTCAGGGTGTTCAGTGCTCAGTACTCAGCGTGCTTTGTGCTCATTGCGCATGGTGCTGGGTGCTCAGTACTCAGGGTGCTGGGTGCTCAGTATTCAGGGTGCTGGGTGCTCAGTACTCAGGGTGCTGGGTGCTCAGTGCTCGGGGTGCTCGGTTATCAGTACTCAGGGTGCTGGGTGCTCATTATTCAGGGTGCTGGGTGCTCAGTGCTCAGGGTGCTGGGTGCTCAGTGCTCGGGGTGCTCGGTGATCAGTACTCAGGGTGCTGGGTGCTCAGTGCTCAGGGTGCTTAGTACTCAGTACTCAGGGTGCTGGGTGCTCAGTGCTCGGGGTGCTGGGTGCTCAGTGCTCAGGGTGCTGGGTGCTCAGTACTCAGGGTGCTGGGTGCTCATTACTCAGGGAGCTGGGTGCTCAGTGCTCAGGGTGCTGGGTGCTCAGTCCTCAGGGTGCTGGGTGCTCAGTACTCAGGGTGTTCGGTGCTTAGTACTCAGGGTGCTCAGTGCTCAGTACTCAGGGTGCTGGTTGCTCAGTGCTCGGGGTGCTCGGTGCTCAATACTCAGGGTGCTGGGTGCTCAGTACTCAGGGTGCTGGGTGCTCCGTACTCAGGGTGCTGGGTGCTCAGTACTCAGGGGGCTGGGGGCTCAGTACTCAGGGTGCTGGGTGCTCAGTGCTAAGGGTGCTGGGTGCTCAGTACTCAGGGTGCTGGGTGCTCAGTACTCAGGGTGCTCGGTGCTCAGTACTCATGTTGCTGTGTGCTCAGTGCTCAGGGTGCTTTGTACTCAGTACTCAGGGTTCTGGGTGCTCAGTACTCAGGGTGCTGGGTGCTCAGTGCTCAGGGTGCTGGGTGCTCAGTGCTCAGGGTGCTGTGTGCTCAGTACTCAGGGTGCTGGGTGCTCAGTGCTCAGGGTGATCGGTGCTCAGTACTCAGGGTGCTCAGTACTCAGGGTGCTGTGTGCTCAGTGCTCAGGGTGCTGGGTGCTCAGTACTCAGGGTGCTCAGTGCTCAGGGTGCTGGGTGCTCAGGGTGCTGGGTGCTCAGTGCTCGGGGTGCTGGGTGCTCAGTGCTCAGTGCTCAGGGTGCTGGGTGCTCAGTGCTCAGGGTGCTGTGTGCTCAGTGCTCAGTACTCAGCGTGCTGGGTGCTCAGTGCTCAGAGTGTTGGGTGCTCAGTACTCAGTGTGCTGGGTGCTCAGTGCTCAGTGCTCAGGGTGCTCAGTGCTCAGGGTGCTCAGTGCTCAGGGTGCTGGGTGCTCAGGGTGCTGGGTGCTCAGTGCTCGGGGTGCTGGGTGCTCAGTGCTCAGTGCTCAGGGTGCTGGGTGCTCAGTGCTCAGTGCTCAGGGTGCTGGGTGTTCAGTACTCAGGGTGCTCGGTGCTCAGTGCTCAGGGTGCTAGGTGCTCAGTACTCAGGGTGCTGGGTGCTCAGTGCTCGGGGTGCTGGGTGCTCAGTGCTCAGGGTGATCAGTGCTCAGTACTCAGGGTGCTGGGTGCTCAGTACTCAGGGTGCTGTGTGCTCAGTGCTCAGGGTGCTGGGTGCTCAGTACTCAGGGTGCTGGGTGCTCAGTACTCAGGGTGCTCCGTGCTCAGTACTCAGGGTGCTGGGTGCTCAGTGCTCAGGGTGCTTTGTACTCAGTACTCAGGGTTCTGGGTGCTCAGTACTCAGGGTGCTGGGTGCTCAATGCTCAGGGTGCTGGGTGCTCAGTGCTCAGGGTGCTGGGTGCTCAGTACTCAGGGTGCTGGGTGCTCAGTGCTCAGGGTGATCGGTGCTCAGTACTCAGGGTGCTCAGTACTCAGGGTGCTGGGTGCTCAGTACTCAGGGTGCTGGGTGCTCAGTGCTCAGGGTGCTGGGTGCTCAGTGCTCTGGGTGCTGGGTGCTCAGTGCTCAGGGTGCTGGGTGCTCAGTGCTCAGGGTGCTGGGTGCTCAGTGATCGGGGTGATGGGTGCTGAGTGCTCAGGGTGCTGGGTGCTCAGTGCTCGGGGTGCTCGGTGCTCAGTGCTCAGGGTCCTGGGTGCTCAGTACTCAGGGTGCTGGGTGCTTAGTAATCAGGGTGCTCAGTGCTCAGTACACAGGGTGCTGGGTGCTCAGTGCTCGGGGTGCTGGGTGCTCAGTGCTCAGTACTCAGGGTGCTGGGTGCTCAGTGCTCAGGGTGCTGATTGCTCAGTACTCAGCGTGCTGGGTGCTCAGTACTGAGGGTGCTGGGTGCTCAGTGCTCAGGGTGCTGGGTGCTCAGTGCTCAGGGTGCTGGGTGCTCAGTGCTCGGGCAGCTCGGTGCTCAGTATTCAGGGTGCTGGGTGCTCAGTACTCAGTGCTCGGGGTCCTGGGTGCTCCGTGCTCGGGGTGCTGGGTGCTCAGTACTCAGGGTGCTGGGTGCTCATTCTCAGGGTGCTGGGTGCTCAGTGCTCGGGGTGCTGGGTGCTCAGTACTCAGGGTGCTGGGGGCTCAGTACTCAGGGTGCTGGGTGCTCAGTACTCAGGGTGCTCGGTTCTCAGTACTCAGGGTGCTGGGTGCTCATTCTCGGGGTGCTGGGTGCTCAGTGCTCGGGGTGCTGGGTGCTCAGTACTCAGGGTGCTGGGGGCTCAGTACTCAGGGTGCTGGGTGCTCAGTACTCAGGGTGATCTGTTCTCAGTACTCAGGGTGCTGGGTGCTCAGTGCTCGGGGTGCTGGGTGCTCAGTACTCGGGGAGCTCAGTACTCAGGGTACTGGGTGCTCAGTACTCAGGGTGCTGGGTGCTCAGTGCTCGGGGTGCTCGGTGCTAAGTACTCGGGGTGCTGTGTGCTCAGTACTCGGGGTGCTGGGTGCTCAGTGCTCAGGGTGCTGGGTTCTCAGTGCTCGGGGTGGTGGGTGCTCAGTGCTGAGGGTGCTGGCTGCTCAGTGCTCAGGGTGCTGGGTGCTCAGTACTCAGGGTGCTAGGTGCTCAGTACTCAGGGTGCTCAGTGCTCAGTACTCAGCGTGCATTGTGCTCAGTGCTCAGGGTGCTGGGTGCTCAGTACTCAGGGTGCTGGGTGCTCAGTACTCAGGGTGCTGGGTGCTCAGTACTCAGGATGCTGGGTGCTCAGTGCTCGGGGTGCTCGGTGATCAGTACTCAGGGTGCTGGGTGCTCAGTGCTCAGGGTGCTTGGTGATCAGTTCTCAGGGTGCTGGGTGCTCAGTGCTCAGGGTGCTGAGTACTCAGTACTCAGGGTGCTGGGTGCTCAGTGCTCAGGGTGCTGGGTTTTCAGTGCTCAGGGTGCTGGGTGCTCAGTGCTCGGGGTGCTGAGTGCTCAGTGCTCGGGGTGCTGGGTGCTCAGTGCTCGGGGTGCTGGGTGCTCAGTGCTCGGGGTGCTGGGTGCTCAGTGCTCAGGGTGCTGGGTGCTCAGTACTCAGGGTGCTGGGTGCTCAGTGCTCGGGGTGCTCGGTGATCAGTACTCAGGGTGCTGGGTGCTCAGTGCTCGGGGTGCTCGGTGATCAGTACTCAGGGTGCTGGGTGCTCAGTGCTCAGGGTGCTGAGTACTCAGTACTCAGGATGCTGGGTGCTCAGTGCTCAGGGTGCTGGGTGCTCAGTGCTCAGGGTGCTGGGTGCTCAGTGCTCGGGGTGCTGGGTGCTCAGTGCTCGGGGTGCTGGGTGCTCAGTGCTCGGGGTGCTGTGTGCTCAGTACTCAGGGTGCTGGGTGCTCATTACTCAGGGTGCTGGGTGCTCAGTGCTCAGGGTGCTGGGTGCTCAGTCCTCAGGGTGCTGGGTGCTCAGTACTCAGGGTGTTCGGTGCTTAGTACTCAGGGTGCTCAGTGCTCAGTACTCAGGGTGCTGGTTGCTCAGTGCTCGGGGTGCTCGGTGCTCAGTACTCAGGGTGCTGGGTGCACAGTGCTCAGGGTGCTGGGTGCTCAGTACTCAGGGTGCTGGGTGCTCAGTACTCAGGGTGCTGGGTGCTCAGTACTCAGGGTGCTGGGTGCTCAGTGCTCAGGGTGCTGCGTGCTCAGTACTCAGGGTGCTGGGTGCTCAGTACTCAGGGTGCTCGGTGCTCAGTACTCAGGGTGCTGGGTGCTCAGTGCTCAGGGTGCTTTGTACTCAGTACTCAGGGTTCTGGGTGCTCATAACTCAGGGTGCTGGGTGCTCAGTGCTCAGGGTGCTGGGTGCTCAGTGCTCAGGGTGCTGGGTGCTCAGTACTCAGGGTGCTGGGTGCTCAGTGCTCAGGGTGATCGTTGCTCAGTACTCAGGGTGCTCAGTACTCCGGGTGCTGGGTGCTCAGTGCTCAGGGTGCTGGGTGCTCAGTACTCAGGGTGCTGGGTGCTCAGTGCTCGGGGTGCTGGGTGCTCAGTGCTCAGGGTGATCGGTGCTCAGTACTCAGGGTGCTGGGTGCTCAGTGCTCAGGTTGCTGGGTGCTCAGTCCTCAGGGTGCTCAGTGCTCAGGGTGCAGGGAGCTCAGTGCTCGGGGTGCTCGGTGCTCAGTACTCAGGGTGCTGAGTGCTCAGTACTCAGGGTGCTGGGTGCTCAGTACTCATGGTGCTGGGTGCTCAGTACTCAGGGGGCTGGGTGCTCAGTGCTCAGGGTGCTGGGTGCTCAGTGCTCAGGGTGCTGGGTGCTCAGTGCTCGGGGTGCTGGGTGCTCAGTTCTCGGGGTGCTGGGTGGTCAGTGCTCAGTGCTCAGGGTGCTGCGTGCTCAGTGCTCAGTGCTCAGGGTGCTGGGTGCTCAGTACTCAGGGTGCTGGGTGCTCAGTACTCAGGGTGCTGGGTGCTCAGTTCTCAGGCTGCTGGGTGCTCAGTACTCTGGGTGTTGGGTGCTCAGTACTCAGGATGCTGGGTGCTCAGTGCTCGGGGTGCTGGGTGCTCAGTGCTCAGGGTGCTGGGTGCTCAGTGCTCAGGGTGCGGGGTGCTCAGTACTCAGGGTGCTGGGAGCTCAGTGCTCGGGGTGCTCGGTGCTCAGTACTCAAGGTGCTGGGTGTTCAGTGCTCAGGGTGCGGGGTGCTCAGTCCTCGGGGTGCTCCATGCTCAGTGCTCAGGGTGCGGGGTGCTCAGTCCTCGGGGTGCTCCATGCTCAGTGCTCGGGGTGCTGGGTGCTCAGTGCTCAGTACTCAGGGTGCTGGGTGCTCAGTGCTCAGGGTGCTGAGTGCTCAGTACTCAGCGTGCTGGGTGCTCAGTACTCAGGGTGCTGGGTGCTCAGTGCTCAGGGTGATCGGTGCTCAGTCCTCAGGGTGCTCAGTACTCAGGTTGCAGTGTGCTCAGTGCTCAGGGTGCTGGGTGCTCAGTACTCAGGGTGCTGGGTGCTCAGTGCTCGGGGTGCTGGGTGCTCAGTGCTCAGGGTGATCGGTGCTCAGTCCTCAGGGTGCTCAGTACTCAGGTTGCAGTGTGCTCAGTGCTCAGGGTGCTGGGTGCTCAGTACTCAGGGTGCTGGGTGCTCAGTACTCAGTGTGCTGGGTGCTCAGTGCTCAGGGTGCTGGGTGCTCAGTACTCAGGGTGCTTTGTGCTTAGTACTCAGGGTGCTCCGTCCTCATTGCTCAGGGTGCTGGGTGCTCAGTACTCAGGGTGCTGGGTGCTCAGTGGTCAGGGTGCTCAGTGCTCAGCACTCAGGGTGCTCGGTGCTCAGTGCTCAGGGTGCTCAGTGCTCAGTACTCAGGGTGCTCAGTGCTCTGGGTGCTGGGTGCTCAGTGCTCAGGGTGCTGGGTGCTCAGTGCTCAGGGTGCTGGGTGCTCAGTACTCAGGGTGCTCAGTGCTCAGGGTGCTGGGTGCTCAGTGCTCGGGGTGCTGGGTACTCAGTGCTCAGTACACAGGGTGCTTAGTGCTCAGTGCTCGGGGTGCTGGGTGCTCAGTGCTCATTACTCAGGGTGCTGGGTGCTCAGTGCTCAGGGTGCTAGGTGCTCAGTACTCAGGGTGCTGGGTGCTCAGTGCTCAGGGTGCTGGGTGCTCAGTACTCAGGGTGCTGGGTCCTCAGTGCTCAGGGTCCTGGGTGCTCAATGCTCGGGGTGCTCAGTACTCAGGGTGCTGTGTGTTCAGTGCTCAGGGTACTGGGTGCTCAGTACTCAGGGTGCTCGGTGCTAAGTACTCAGGGTGCTGGGTGCTCAGTACTCCGGGTGCTCATTGCTCAGGGTGCTGGGTGCTCAGTACTCGGGGTGCTGGGTGCTCAGTACTCAGGGTGCTCAGTGCTCAGTAGTCAGGGTGCTCAGTGCTCAGTACTCAGGGTGCTCAGTGCTCAGGGTGCTGGGTGCTCAGTGCTCGGGGTGCTGGGTGCTCAGTGCTCACGGTGCTGTGTGCTCAGTACTCAGGGTGCTCAGTACTCAGGGTGCTTGGTGCTCAGTGCTCAGGGTGCTCGGTGCTCAGTGCTCAGGTTGCTGGGTGCTCAATACTCAGGGTGCTGGGTGCTCAGTACTCAGGGTGCTCAGTGCTCAGTACTCAGGGTGCTCAGTGCTCAGGGTGCTGGGTGCTCAGTGCTCGGGGTGCTGGGTGCTCAGTGCTCGGGGTGCTGGGTGCTCAGTACTCAGGGTGCTCGGTGCTCAGTACTCAGGGTGCTGGGTGCTCAGTGCTCAGGGGGCTGGGTGCTCAGTACTCAGGGTGCTGGGTGCTCGGTGCTCAGTACACTGGGTGCTCAGTACTCAGGGTGCTGGGTGCTCAGTACTCAGGGTGCTCGGTGCTCAATACTCAGGGTGCTGGGTGCTCAGTTCTCGGGGTGCTGGGTGCTCATTAATCAGGGTGCTGGGTGCTCAGTACTCAGGGTGCTCAGTGCTTGCGGTGCTGGGTGCTCAGTTCTCAGGGTGCTTAGTGCTTGGGGTGCAGGGTGCTCAGTACTCAGGGTGCTGGTTGCTCAGTGCTCAGGGTGCTGGGTGCTGAGTACTCAGGGTGCTGGGTGCTCAGTACTCAGGGTGCTGGGTGCTCAGTGCTCGGGGTGCTGGGTGCTCAGTGCTCGGGTTGCTGGATGCTTAGTGCTCAGGGTGCTGGGTGCTCAGTGCTCAGGGTGCTGGGTGCTCAGTGCTCAGGGTGCTGGGTGCTCAGTGCTCGGGGTGCTGGGTGCTCAGTGCTCGGTGTCCTCGGTGCTCAGTGCACGGGGTGGTGGGTGCTCAGTACTCGGGGAGCTCAGTGCTCAGTACTCAGGGTGCTGGGTGCTCAGTGCTCAGGGTGCTGGGTGCTCAGTGCTCGGGGTGCTGGGTGCTCGGTGCTCAGGTTGCTGGGTGCTCAGTACTCGGGGTGCTCAGTGCTCAGTGCTCGGGGCGCTGGGTGCTCAGTGCTCGGGGTGCTCGGTGCTCAGTACTCAGGGTGCTGGGTGCTCAGTGCTCAGGGTGCTCGGTGCTCAGTACTCAGGGTGCTGGGTGCTCAGTGATCAGGGTGCTCTCTGCTCAGTACTCAGGGTGCTGGGTGCTCAGTGCTCAGGGTGCTGGGTGCTCAGTACTCAGGGTGCTGGGTTCTCAGTGCTCATGGTGATCGGTGCTCAGTCCTCAGGGTGCTCAGTACTCAGGGTGCTGTGTGCTCAGTGCTCGTGGTGCTGGGTGCTCAGTACTCAGGGTGCTGTGTGCTCAGTGCTCAGGGTGCTGGGTGCTCAGTACTCAGGGTGCTGGGTGCTCAGTACTCAGGGTGCTCAGTGCTCGGGGAGCTCGGTGCTCAGTACTCAGGGTGCTGGGTGCTCAGTACTCAGGGTGCTGGGTGCTCATTCTCGTGGTGCTGGGTGCTCAGTGCTCGGGGTGCTGGGTGCTCAGTACTCGGGGTGCTGGGTGCTCAGTGCTCAGCGTGCTGGGTGCTCAGTACTCAGGGTGCTCGGTTCTCAGTACTCAGGGTGCTGGGTGCTCATTCTCGGGGTGCTGGGTGCTCAGTGCTCAGGGTGCTGGGTGCTCAGTGCTCAGGGTCCTCTATGCTCAGTACTCAGGGTGCTCAGTACTCAGCGTACTTTGTGCTCAGTGCTCAGGGTGCTGGGTGCTCAGTGCTCGGGGTGCTAGGTGCTCAGTACGCAGGGTGCTGGGTGCTCAGTGCTCGGGGTGCTGGGTGCTCAGTACTCAGGGTGCTGGGTGCTCAGTACTCAGGGTGCTGGGTGCTCAGTGCTCAGGGTGCTGGGTGCTCAGTACTCAGGGTGCTCGGTGCTCAGTACTCAGGGTGCTCGGTGCTCAGTACTCAGGGTGCTGGGTGCTCAGTACTCAGGGTGCTGGGTGCTCAGTACTCAGGGTGCTGGGTGCTCAGTGCTCAGGGTGCTGGGTGCTCAGTGCTCAGTACTCAGGGTGCTGGGTGCTCAGTGCTCAGGGTGCTGAGTGCTCAGTACTCAGCGTGCTGGGTGCTCAGTACTCAGGGTGCTGGGATTTCAGTGCTCAGGGTGCTGGGTGCTCAGTGCTCAGGGTGCTGGGTGCTCAGTGCTCGGGGAGCTCGGTGCTCAGTACTCAGGGTGCTGGGTGCTCAGTACTCAGTGCTCGGGGTCCTGGGTGCTCCGTGCTCGGGGTGATCTGTTCTCAGTACTCAGGGTGCTGGGTGCTCAGTGCTCGGGGTGCTGGGTGATCAGTACTCGGGGTGCTCAGTACTCAGGGTACTGGGTGCTCAGTACTCAGGCTGCTGGGTGCTCAGAGCTCGGGGTGCTCGGTGCTCAGTACTCGGGGTGCTGGGTGCTCAGTGCTCAGGGTGCTTGGTGCTCAGTGCTCGGTGTGCTGGGTGCTCAGTGCTGAGGGTGCTGGCTGCTCAGTGCTCAGGGTGCTGGGTGCTCAGTACTCAGGGTGCTGGGTGCTCAGTGCTCAGGTTGCTGGGTGCTCAGTCCTCAGGGTGCTCAGTGCTCAGGGTGGAGGGAGCTCAGTGCTCGGGGTGCTCGGTGCTCAGTACTCAGGGTGCTGAGTGCTCAGTACTCAGGGTGCTGGGTGCTCAGTACTCAGGGTGCTGGGTGCTCAGTGCTCAGGGTGATCGTTGCTCAGTACTCAGGGTGCTCAGTACTCAGGGTGCTGGGTGCTCAGTGCTCAGGGTGCTGGGTGCTCAGTACTCAGGGTGCTGGGTGCTCAGTGCTCGGGGTGCTGGGTGCTCAGTGCTCAGGGTGATCGGTGCTCAGTACTCAGGGTGCTGGGTGCTCAGTGCTCAGGTTGCTGGGTGCTCAGTCCTCAGGGTGCTCAGTGCTCAGGGTGCAGGGAGCTCAGTGCTCGGGGTGCTCGGTGCTCAGTACTCAGGGTGCTGAGTGCTCAGTACTCAGGGTGCTGGGTGCTCAGTACTCATGGTGCTGGGTGCTCAGTACTCAGGGGGCTGGGTGCTCAGTGCTCAGGGTGCTGGGTGCTCAGTGCTCAGGGTGCTGGGTGCTCAGTGCTCGGGGTGCTGGGTGCTCAGTTCTCGGGGTGCTGGGTGGTCAGTGCTCAGTGCTCAGGGTGCTGCGTGCTCAGTGCTCAGTGCTCAGGGTGCTGGGTGCTCAGTACTCAGGGTGCTGGGTGCTCAGTACTCAGGGTGCTGGGTGCTCAGTTCTCAGGCTGCTGGGTGCTCAGTACTCTGGGTGTTGGGTGCTCAGTACTCAGGATGCTGGGTGCTCAGTGCTCGGGGTGCTGGGTGCTCAGTGCTCAGGGTGCTGGGTGCTCAGTGCTCAGGGTGCGGGGTGCTCAGTACTCAGGGTGCTGGGAGCTCAGTGCTCGGGGTGCTCGGTGCTCAGTACTCAAGGTGCTGGGTGTTCAGTGCTCAGGGTGCGGGGTGCTCAGTCCTCGGGGTGCTCCATGCTCAGTGCTCAGGGTGCGGGGTGCTCAGTCCTCGGGGTGCTCCATGCTCAGTGCTCGGGGTGCTGGGTGCTCAGTGCGCAGTACTCAGGGTGCTGGGTGCTCAGTGCTCAGGGTGCTGAGTGCTCAGTACTCAGCGTGCTGGGTGCTCAGTACTCAGGGTGCTGGGTGCTCAGTGCTCAGGGTGATCGGTGCTCAGTCCTCAGGGTGCTCAGTACTCAGGTTGCAGTGTGCTCAGTGCTCAGGGTGCTGGGTGCTCAGTACTCAGGGTGCTGGGTGCTCAGTGCTCGGGGTGCTGGGTGCTCAGTGCTCAGGGTGATCGGTGCTCAGTCCTCAGGGTGCTCAGTACTCAGGTTGCAGTGTGCTCAGTGCTCAGGGTGCTGGGTGCTCAGTACTCAGGGTGCTGGGTGCTCAGTACTCAGTGTGCTGGGTGCTCAGTGCTCAGGGTGCTGGGTGCTCAGTACTCAGGGTGCTTTGTGCTTAGTACTCAGGGTGCTCCGTCCTCAGTGCTCAGGGTGCTGGGTGCTCAGTACTCAGGGTGCTGGGTGCTCAGTGGTCAGGGTGCTCAGTGCTCAGCACTCAGGGTGCTCGGTGCTCAGTGCTCAGGGTGCTCAGTGCTCAGTACTCAGGGTGCTCAGTGCTCTGGGTGCTGGGTGCTCAGTGCTCAGGGTGCTGGGTGCTCAGTGCTCAGGGTGCTGGGTGCTCAGTACTCAGGGTGCTCAGTGCTCAGGGTGCTGGGTGCTCAGTGCTCGGGGTGCTGGGTACTCAGTGCTCAGTACACAGGGTGCTTAGTGCTCAGTGCTCGGGGTGCTGGGTGCTCAGTGCTCATTACTCAGGGTGCTGGGTGCTCAGTGCTCAGGGTGCTGGGTGCTCAGTACTCAGGGTGCTGGGTGCTCAGTGCTCAGGGTGCTGGGTGTTCAGTACTCAGGGTGCTGGGTCCTCAGTGCTCAGGGTGCTGGGTGCTCAATGCTCGGGGTGCTCAGTACTCAGGGTGCTGTGTGTTCAGTGCTCAGGGTACTGGGTGCTCAGTACTCAGGGTGCTCGGTGCTAAGTACTCAGGGTGCTGGGTGCTCAGTACTCCGGGTGCTCATTGCTCAGGGTGCTGGGTGCTCAGTACTCAGGGTGCTGGGTGCTCAGTACTCAGGGTGCTCAGTGCTCAGTAGTCAGGGTGCTCAGTGCTCAGTACTCAGGGTGCTCAGTGCTCAGGGTGCTGGGTGCTCAGTGCTCGGGGTGCTGGGTGCTCAGTGCTCACGGTGCTGTGTGCTCAGTACTCAGGGTGCTCAGTACTCAGGGTGCTTGGTGCTCAGTGCTCAGGGTGCTCGGTGCTCAGTGCTCAGGTTGCTGGGTGCTCAATACTCAGGGTGCTGGGTGCTCAGTACTCAGGGTGCTCAGTGCTCAGTACTCAGGGTGCTCAGTGCTCAGGGTGCTGGGTGCTCAGTGCTCGGGGTGCTGGGTGCTCAGTGCTCGGGGTGCTGGGTGCTCAGTACTCAGGGTGCTCGGTGCTCAGTACTCAGGGTGCTGGGTGCTCAGTGCTCAGGGGGCTGGGTGCTCAGTACTCAGGGTGCTGGGTGCTCGGTGCTCAGTACACTGGGTGCTCAGTACTCAGGGTGCTGGGTGCTCAGTACTCAGGGTGCTCGGTGCTCAATACTCAGGGTGCTGGGTGCTCAGTTCTCGGGGTGCTGGGTGCTCATTAATCAGGGTGCTGGGTGCTCAGTACTCAGGGTGCTCAGTGCTTGCGGTGCTGGGTGCTCAGTTCTCAGGGTGCTTAGTGCTTGGGGTGCAGGGTGCTCAGTACTCAGGGTGCTGGTTGCTCAGTGCTCAGGGTGCTGGGTGCTGAGTACTCAGGGTGCTGGGTGCTCAGTACTCAGGGTGCTGGGTGCTCAGTGCTCGGGGTGCTGGGTGCTCAGTGCTCGGGTTGCTGGATGCTTAGTGCTCAGGGTGCTGGGTGCTCAGTGCTCAGGGTGCTGGGTGCTCAGTGCTCAGGGTGCTGGGTGCTCAGTGCTCGGGGTGCTGGGTGCTCAGTGCTCGGTGTCCTCGGTGCTCAGTGCACGGGGTGGTGGGTGCTCAGTACTCGGGGAGCTCAGTGCTCAGTACTCAGGGTGCTGGGTGCTCAGTGCTCAGGGTGCTGGGTGCTCAGTGCTCGGGGTGCTGGGTGCTCGGTGCTCAGGTTGCTGGGTGCTCAGTACTCGGGGTGCTCAGTGCTCAGTGCTCGGGGCGCTGGGTGCTCAGTGCTCGGGGTGCTCGGTGCTCAGTACTCAGGGTGCTGGGTGCTCAGTGCTCAGGGTGCTCGGTGCTCAGTACTCAGGGTGCTGGGTGCTCAGTGATCAGGGTGCTCTCTGCTCAGTACTCAGGGTGCTGGGTGCTCAGTGCTCAGGGTGCTGGGTGCTCAGTACTCAGGGTGCTGGGTTCTCAGTGCTCATGGTGATCGGTGCTCAGTCCTCAGGGTGCTCAGTACTCAGGGTGCTGTGTGCTCAGTGCTCGTGGTGCTGGGTGCTCAGTACTCAGGGTGCTGTGTGCTCAGTGCTCAGGGTGCTGGGTGCTCAGTACTCAGGGTGCTGGGTGCTCAGTACTCAGGGTGCTCAGTGCTCGGGGAGCTCGGTGCTCAGTACTCAGGGTGCTGGGTGCTCAGTACTCAGGGTGCTGGGTGCTCATTCTCGTGGTGCTGGGTGCTCAGTGCTCGGGGTGCTGGGTGCTCAGTACTCGGGGTGCTGGGTGCTCAGTGCTCAGCGTGCTGGGTGCTCAGTACTCAGGGTGCTCGGTTCTCAGTACTCAGGGTGCTGGGTGCTCATTCTCGGGGTGCTGGGTGCTCAGTGCTCAGGGTGCTGGGTGCTCAGTGCTCAGGGTCCTCTATGCTCAGTACTCAGGGTGCTCAGTACTCAGCGTACTTTGTGCTCAGTGCTCAGGGTGCTGGGTGCTCAGTGCTCGGGGTGCTAGGTGCTCAGTACTCAGGGTGCTGGGTGCTCAGTGCTCGGGGTGCTGGGTGCTCAGTACTCAGGGTGCTGGGTGCTCAGTACTCAGGGTGCTGGGTGCTCAGTGCTCAGGGTGCTGGGTGCTCAGTACTCAGGGTGCTCGGTGCTCAGTACTCAGGGTGCTCGGTGCTCAGTACTCAGGGTGCTGGGTGCTCAGTACTCAGTGCTCGGGGTCCTGGGTGCTCCGTGCTCGGGGTGATCTGTTCTCAGTACTCAGGGTGCTGGGTGCTCAGTGCTCGGGGTGCTGGGTGATCAGTACTCGGGGTGCTCAGTACTCAGGGTACTGGGTGCTCAGTACTCAGGCTGCTGGGTGCTCAGAGCTCGGGGTGCTCGGTGCTCAGTACTCGGGGTGCTGGGTGCTCAGTGCTCAGGGTGCTTGGTGCTCAGTGCTCGGTGTGCTGGGTGCTCAGTGCTGAGGGTGCTGGCTGCTCAGTGCTCAGGGTGCTGGGTGCTCAGTACTCAGGGTGCTAGGTGCTCAGTACCCAGGGTGCTCAGTGCTCAGTACTCAGCGTGCTGGGTGCTCAGTGCTCAGGGTCCTCGGTGCTCAGTACTCAGGGTGTTCAGTGCTCAGTACTCAGCGTGCTTTGTGCTCAGTGCGCAGGGTGCTGGGTGCTCAGTACTCAGGGTGCTGGGTGCTCAGTATTCAGGGTGCTGGGTGCTCAGTACTCAGGGTGCTGGGTGCTCAGTGCTCGGGGTGCTCGGTTATCAGTACTCAGGGTGCTGGGTGCTCATTATTCAGGGTGCTGGGTGCTCAGTGCTCAGGGTGCTGGGTGCTCAGTGCTCGGGGTGCTCGGTGATCAGTACTCAGGGTGCTGGGTGCTCAGTGCTCAGGGTGCTGAGTACTCAGTACTCAGGGTGCTGGGTGCTCAGTGCTCGGGGTGCTGGGTGCTCAGTGCTCAGGGTGCTGGGTGCTCAGTACTCAGGGTGCTGGGTGCTCATTACTCAGGGTGCTGGGTGCTCAGTGCTCAGGGTGCTGGGTGCTCAGTCCTCAGGGTGCTGGGTGCTCAGTACTCAGGGTGTTCGGTGCTTAGTACTCAGGGTGCTCAGTGCTCAGTACTCAGGGTGCTGGTTGCTCAGTGCTCGGGGTGCTCGGTGCTCAATACTCAGGGTGCTGGGTGCTCAGTACTCAGGGTGCTGGGTGCTCCGTACTCAGGGTGCTGGGTGCTCAGTACTCAGGGGGCTGGGGGCTCAGTACTCAGGGTGCTGGGTGCTCAGTGCTAAGGGTGCTGGGTGCTCAGTACTCAGGGTGCTGGGTGCTCAGTACTCAGGGTGCTCGGTGCTCAGTACTCATGTTGCTGTGTGCTCAGTGCTCAGGGTGCTTTGTACTCAGTACTCAGGGTTCTGGGTGCTCAGTACTCAGGGTGCTGGGTGCTCAGTGCTCAGGGTGCTGGGTGCTCAGTGCTCAGGGTGCTGTGTGCTCAGTACTCAGGGTGCTGGGTGCTCAGTGCTCAGGGTGATCGGTGCTCAGTACTCAGGGTGCTCAGTACTCAGGGTGCTGTGTGCTCAGTGCTCAGGGTGCTGGGTGCTCAGTACTCAGGGTGCTCAGTGCTCAGGGTGCTGGGTGCTCAGGGTGCTGGGTGCTCAGTGCTCGGGGTGCTGGGTGCTCAGTGCTCAGTGCTCAGGGTGCTGGGTGCTCAGTGCTCAGGGTGCTGTGTGCTCAGTGCTCAGTACTCAGCGTGCTGGGTGCTCAGTGCTCAGAGTGTTGGGTGCTCAGTACTCAGTGTGCTGGGTGCTCAGTGCTCAGTGCTCAGGGTGCTCAGTGCTCAGGGTGCTCAGTGCTCAGGGTGCTGGGTGCTCAGGGTGCTGGGTGCTCAGTGCTCGGGGTGCTGGGTGCTCAGTGCTCAGTGCTCAGGGTGCTGGGTGCTCAGTGCTCAGTGCTCAGGGTGCTGGGTGTTCAGTACTCAGGGTGCTCGGTGCTCAGTGCTCAGGGTGCTAGGTGCTCAGTACTCAGGGTGCTGGGTGCTCAGTGCTCGGGGTGATGGGTGCTCAGTGCTCAGGGTGATCAGTGCTCAGTACTCAGGGTGCTGGGTGCTCAGTACTCAGGGTGCTGTGTGCTCAGTGCTCAGGGTGCTGGGTGCTCAGTACTCAGGGTGCTCCGTGCTCAGTACTCAGGGTGCTGGGTGCTCAGTGCTCAGGGTGCTTTGTACTCAGTACTCAGGGTTCTGGGTGCTCAGTACTCAGGGTGCTGGGTGCTCAATGCTCAGGGTGCTGGGTGCTCAGTGCTCAGGGTGCTGGGTGCTCAGTACTCAGGGTGCTGGGTGCTCAGTGCTCAGGGTGATCGGTGCTCAGTACTCAGGGTGCTCAGTACTCAGGGTGCTGGGTGCTCAGTACTCAGGGTGCTGGGTGCTCAGTGCTCAGGGTGCTGGGTGCTCAGTGCTCTGGGTGCTGGGTGCTCAGTGCTCAGGGTGCTGGGTGCTCAGTGCTCAGGGTGCTGGGTGCTCAGTGATCGGGGTGATGGGTGCTGAGTGCTCAGGGTGCTGGGTGCTCAGTGCTCGGGGTGCTCGGTGCTCAGTGCTCAGGGTCCTGGGTGCTCAGTACTCAGGGTGCTGGGTGCTTAGTAATCAGGGTGCTCAGTGCTCAGTACACAGGGTGCTGGGTGCTCAGTGCTCGGGGTGCTGGGTGCTCAGTGCTCAGTACTCAGGGTGCTGGGTGCTCAGTGCTCAGGGTGCTGATTGCTCAGTACTCAGCGTGCTGGGTGCTCAGTACTGAGGGTGCTGGGTGCTCAGTGCTCAGGGTGCTGGGTGCTCAGTGCTCAGGGTGCTGGGTGCTCAGTGCTCGGGGAGCTCGGTGCTCAGTATTCAGGGTGCTGGGTGCTCAGTACTCAGTGCTCGGGGTCCTGGGTGCTCCGTGCTCGGGGTGCTGGGTGCTCAGTACTCAGGGTGCTGGGTGCTCATTCTCAGGGTGCTGGGTGCTCAGTGCTCGGGGTGCTGGGTGCTCAGTACTCAGGGTGCTGGGGGCTCAGTACTCAGGGTGCTGGGTGCTCAGTACTCAGGGTGCTCGGTTCTCAGTACTCAGGGTGCTGGGTGCTCATTCTCGGGGTGCTGGGTGCTCAGTGCTCGGGGTGCTGGGTGCTCAGTACTCAGGGTGCTGGGGGCTCAGTACTCAGGGTGCTGGGTGCTCAGTACTCAGGGTGATCTGTTCTCAGTACTCAGGGTGCTGGGTGCTCAGTGCTCGGGGTGCTGGGTGCTCAGTACTCGGGGAGCTCAGTACTCAGGGTACTGGGTGCTCAGTACTCAGGGTGCTGGGTGCTCAGTGCTCGGGGTGCTCGGTGCTAAGTACTCGGGGTGCTGTGTGCTCAGTACTCGGGGTGCTGGGTGCTCAGTGCTCAGGGTGCTGGGTTTTCAGTGCTCGGGGTGGTGGGTGCTCAGTGCTGAGGGTGCTGGCTGCTCAGTGCTCAGGGTGCTGGGTGCTCAGTACTCAGGGTGCTAGGTGCTCAGTACTCAGGGTGCTCAGTGCTCAGTACTCAGCGTGCATTGTGCTCAGTGCTCAGGGTGCTGGGTGCTCAGTACTCAGGGTGCTGGGTGCTCAGTACTCAGGGTGCTGGGTGCTCAGTACTCAGGATGCTGGGTGCTCAGTGCTCGGGGTGCTCGGTGATCAGTACTCAGGGTGCTGGGTGCTCAGTGCTCAGGGTGCTTGGTGATCAGTTCTCAGGGTGCTGGGTGCTCAGTGCTCAGGGTGCTGAGTACTCAGTACTCAGGGTGCTGGGTGCTCAGTGCTCAGGGTGCTGGGTTTTCAGTGCTCAGGGTGCTGGGTGCTCAGTGCTCGGGGTGCTGAGTGCTCAGTGCTCGGGGTGCTGGGTGCTTAGTGCTCGGGGTGCTGGGTGCTCAGTGCTCGGGGTGCTGGGTGCTCAGTGCTCAGGGTGCTGGGTGCTCAGTACTCAGGGTGCTGGGTGCTCAGTGCTCGGGGTGCTCGGTGATCAGTACTCAGGGTGCTGGGTGCTCAGTGCTCGGGGTGCTCGGTGATCATTACTCAGGGTGCTGGGTGCTCAGTGCTCAGGGTGCTGAGTACTCAGTACTCAGGATGCTGGGTGCTCAGTGCTCAGGGTGCTGGGTGCTCAGTGCTCAGGGTGCTGGGTGCTCAGTGCTCGGGGTGCTGGGTGCTCAGTGCTCGGGGTGCTGGGTGCTCAGTGCTCGGGGTGCTGTGTGCTCAGTACTCAGGGTACTGGGTGCTCATTACTCAGGGTGCTGGGTGCTCAGTGCTCAGGGTGCTGGGTGCTCAGTCCTCAGGGTGCTGGGTGCTCAGTACTCAGGGTGTTCGGTGCTTAGTACTCAGGGTGCTCAGTGCTCAGTACTCAGGGTGCTGGTTGCTCAGTGCTCGGGGTGCTCGGTGCTCAGTACTCAGGGTGCTGGGTGCACAGTGCTCAGGGTGCTGGGTGCTCAGTACTCAGGGTGCTGGGTGCTCAGTACTCAGGGTGCTGGGTGCTCAGTACTCAGGGTGCTGGGTGCTCAGTGCTCAGGGTGCTGCGTGCTCAGTACTCAGGGTGCTGGGTGCTCAGTACTCAGGGTGCTCGGTGCTCAGTACTCAGGGTGCTGGGTGCTCAGTGCTCAGGGTGCTTTGTACTCAGTACTCAGGGTTCTGGGTGCTCATAACTCAGGGTGCTGGGTGCTCAGTGCTCAGGGTGCTGGGTGCTCAGTGCTCAGGGTGCTGGGTGCTCAGTACTCAGGGTGCTGGGTGCTCAGTGCTCAGGGTGATCGTTGCTCAGTACTCAGGGTGCTCAGTACTCAGGGTGCTGGGTGCTCAGTGCTCAGGGTGCTGGGTGCTCAGTACTCAGGGTGCTGGGTGCTCAGTGCTCGGGGTGCTGGGTGCTCAGTGCTCAGGGTGATCGGTGCTCAGTACTCAGGGTGCTGGGTGCTCAGTGCTCAGGTTGCTGGGTGCTCAGTCCTCAGGGTGCTCAGTGCTCAGGGTGCAGGGAGCTCAGTGCTCGGGGTGCTCGGTGCTCAGTACTCAGGGTGCTGAGTGCTCAGTACTCAGGGTGCTGGGTGCTCAGTACTCATGGTGCTGGGTGCTCAGTACTCAGGGGGCTGGGTGCTCAGTGCTCAGGGTGCTGGGTGCTCAGTGCTCAGGGTGCTGGGTGCTCAGTGCTCGGGGTGCTGGGTGCTCAGTTCTCGGGGTGCTGGGTGGTCAGTGCTCAGTGCTCAGGGTGCTGCGTGCTCAGTGCTCAGTGCTCAGGGTGCTGGGTGCTCAGTACTCAGGGTGCTGGGTGCTCAGTACTCAGGGTGCTGGGTGCTCAGTTCTCAGGCTGCTGGGTGCTCAGTACTCTGGGTGTTGGGTGCTCAGTACTCAGGATGCTGGGTGCTCAGTGCTCGGGGTGCTGGGTGCTCAGTGCTCAGGGTGCTGGGTGCTCAGTGCTCAGGGTGCTGGGTGCTCAGTACTCAGGGTGCTGGGAGCACAGTGCTCGGGGTGCTCGGTGCTCAGTACTCAAGGTGCTGGGTGTTCAGTGCTCAGGGTGCGGGGTGCTCAGTCCTCGGGGTGCTCCATGCTCAGTGCTCAGGGTGCGGGGTGCTCAGTCCTCGGGGTGCTCCATGCTCAGTGCTCGGGGTGCTGGGTGCTCAGTGCTCAGTACTCAGGGTGCTGGGTGCTCAGTGCTCAGGGTGCTGAGTGCTCAGTACTCAGCGTGCTGGGTGCTCAGTACTCAGGGTGCTGGGTGCTCAGTGCTCAGGGTGATCGGTGCTCAGTCCTCAGGGTGCTCAGTACTCAGGTTGCAGTGTGCTCAGTGCTCAGGGTGCTGGGTGCTCAGTACTCAGGGTGCTGGGTGCTCAGTGCTCGGGGTGCTGGGTGCTCAGTGCTCAGGGTGATCGTTGCTCAGTACTCAGGGTGCTGGGTGCTCAGTGCTCAGGGTGCTGGGTGCTCAGTCCTCAGGGTGCTCAGTGCTCAGGGTGCTTGGTGCTCAGTGCTCGGGGTGCTCGGTGCTCAGTACTCAGGGTGCTGAGTGCTCAGTACTCAGGGTACTGGGTGCTCAGTACTCATGGTGCTGGGTGCTCAGTACTCAGGGGGCTGGGTGCTCAGTGCTCAGTGTGCTGGGTGCTCAGTGCTCAGGGCGCTGGGTGCTCAGTGCTCGGGTTGCTGGGTGCTCAGTGCTCGGGGTGCTGGGTGGTCAGTGCTCAGTGCTCAAGGTGCTGGGTGCTCAGTGCTCAGTGCTCAGGCAGCTGGGTGCTCAGTACTCAGGGTGCTGGGTGCTCAGTACTCAGGGTGCTTGGTGCTCAGTTCTCAGGGTGCTGGGTGATCAGTACTCTGGGTGTTGGGTGCTCAGTACTCAGGGTGCTCAGTGCTCAGTACTCGGGGTGCTGGGTGCTCAGTGCTCAGTGTGCTCAGTGCTCAGTGCTCAGGGTGCTGGGTGCTCAGTGCTCGGGGCGCTGGGAGCTCAGTGCTCGGGGTGCTGGGTGCTCAGTACTCAGGGTGCTGTGTGCTCAGTGCTCAGTACTCAGCGTGCTGGGTGCTCAGTGCTCAGAGTTTTGGGTGCTCAGTACTCAGGGTGCTGGGTGCTCAGTGCTCAGTGCTCAGGGTGCTCAGTGCTCAGAGTGCTCAGTGCTTAGGGTACTGGGTGCTCAGTACTCAGGGTGCTCGGTGCTCCGTACTCAGGGTGCTGGGTGCTCAGTGCTCAGGGTGCTTTGTACTCAGTACTCAGGGTTCTGGGTGCTCATAACTCAGGGTGCTGGGTGCTCAGTGCTCAGGGTGCTGGGTGCTCAGGGCTCAGGGTGCTGGGTGCTCAGTACTCAGGGTGCTGGTTGCTTAGTACTCAGTGTGCTCAGTGCTCAGGGTGCTGGGTGCTCAGTGCTCGGGGTGCTGGGTGCTCAGTGCTCGGGGTGCTGGGTGCTCAGTACTCAGGGTGCTCGGTGCTCAGTACTCAGGGTGCTGGGTGCTCAGTGCTCAGGGGGCTGGGTGCTCAGTACTCAGGGTGCTGGGTGCTCGGTGCTCAGTACACTGGGTGCTCAGTACTCAGGGTGCTGGGTGCTCAGTACTCAGGGTGCTCGGTGCTCAATACTCAGGGTGCTGGGTGCTCAGTTCTCGGGGTGCTGGGTGCTCATTAATCAGGGTGCTGGGTGCTCAGTACTCAGGGTGCTCAGTGCTTGGGGTGCTGGGTGCTCAGTTCTCAGGGTGCTTAGTGCTTGGGGTGCAGGGTGCTCAGTACTCAGGGTGCTGGTTGCTCAGTGCTCAGGGTGCTGGGTGCTGAGTACTCAGGGTGCTGGGTGCTCAGTACTCAGGGTGCTGGGTGCTCAGTGCTCGGGGTGCTGGGTGCTCAGTGCTCGGGTTGCTGGGTGCTTAGTGCTCAGGGTGCTGGGTGCTCAGTGCTCAGGGTGCTGGGTGCTCAGTGCTCAGGGTGCTGGGTGCTCAGTGCTCGGGGTGCTGGGTGCTCAGTGCTCGGTGTCCTCGGTGCTCAGTGCACGGGGTGGTGGGTGCTCAGTACTCGGGGAGCTCAGTGCTCAGTACTCAGGGTGCTGGGTGCTCAGTGCTCAGGGTGCTGGGTGCTCAGTGCTCGGGGTGCTGGGTGCTCGGTGCTCAGGTTGCTGGGTGCTCAGTACTCGGGGTGCTGGGTGCTCAGTACTCAGGGTGCTGGGTGCTCATTGCTCGGGGTGCTGGGTCCTCAGTGCTACGGGTGCTGGGTGCTCAGTGCTCGGGGTGCTGGGTGCTCAGTGCTCGGGGTTCTGGGTGCTCAGTGCTCGGGGTGCTCGGTGCTCAGTACTCAGGGTGCTGGGTGCTCAGTGCTCAGGGTGCTCGGTGCTCAGTACTCAGGGTGCTGGGTGCTCAGTGCTCAGTGTGCTCAGTGCTCAGTACGGTGGGTGCTCAGTACTCAGGGTGTTGGGTGCTCAGTGCTCAGGGTGATCGGTGCTCAGTACTCAGGGTGCTCAGTACTCAGGGTGCTGGGTGCTCAGGGCTCGGGGTGCTGGGAGCTCAGTACTCAGGTTGCTGGGTGCTCAGTGCTCGGTGTGCTGGGTGCTGAGTGCTCAGGGTGCTGGGTGCTCAGTACTCGGGGTGCTCGGTGCTCAGTACTCAGGGTGCTGCGTGCTCAGTACTCAGGGTGCTGGGTGCTCAGTGATCAGGGTGCTCTCTGCTCAGTACTCAGGGTGCTGGGTGCTCAGTGCTCAGGGTGCTGGGTGCTCAGTACTCAGGGTGCTGGGTTCTCAGTGCTCATGGTGATCGGTGCTCAGTCCTCAGGGTGCTCAGTACTCAGGGTGCTGTGTGCTCAGTGCTCAGGGTGCTGGGTGCTCAGTACTCAGGGTGCTGGGTGCTCAGTACTCAGGGTGCTCAGTGCTCGGGGAGCTCGGTGCTCAGTACTCAGGGTGCTGGGTGCTCAGTACTCAGTGCTCGGGGTCCTGGGTGCTCAGCGCTCTGGGTGCTTAGTGCACAGTACTCAGGGTGCTGGGTGCTCAGTATTCAGGGTGCTCAGTGCTCGGGGTGCTGGGTGCTCATTACTCAGGGTGCTGGGTGCTCAGTTCTCAGGGTGCTGGGTGCTCATTCTCGTGGTGCTGGGTGCTCAGTGCTCGGGGTGCTGGGTGCTCAGTACTCGGGGTGCTGGGTGCTCAGTGCTCAGCGTGCTGGGTGCTCAGTACTCAGGGTGCTCGGTTCTCAGTACTCAGGGTGCTGGGTGCTCATTCTCGGGGTGCTGGGTGCTCAGTGCTCAGGGTGCTGGGTGCTCTGTGCTCAGGGTCCTCTATGCTCAGTACTCAGGGTGCTCAGTACTCAGCGTGCTTTGTGCTCAGTGCTCAGGGTGCTGGGTGCTCAGTGCACGGGGTGCTAGGTGCTCAGTACTCAGGGTGCTGGGTGCTCAGTGCTCGGGGTGCTGGGTGCTCAGTACTCAGGGTGCTGGGTGCTCAGTACTCAGGGTGCTGGGTGCTCAGTGCTCAGGGTGCTGGGTGCTCAGTACTCAGGGTGCTCGGTGCTCAGTACTCAGGGTGCTGGGTGCTCAGTACTCAGGGTGCTGGGTGCTCAGTACTCAGGGTGCTGGGTGCTCAGTGCTCAGGGTGCTGGGTGCTCAGTGCTCAGTACTCAGGGTGCTGGGTGCTCAGTGCTCAGGGTGCTGAGTGCTCAGTACTCAGCGTGCTGGGTGCTCAGTACTCAGGGTGCTGAGTGCTCAGTACTCAGGGTACTGGGTGCTCAGTACTCATGGTGCTGGGTGCTCAGTACTCAGGGGGCTGGGTGCTCAGTGCTCAGTGTGCTGGGTGCTCAGTGCTCAGGGCGCTGGGTGCTCAGTGCTCGGGTTGCTGGGTGCTCAGTGCTCGGGGTGCTGGGTGGTCAGTGCTCAGTGCTCAAGGTGCTGGGTGCTCAGTGCTCAGTGCTCAGGCAGCTGGGTGCTCAGTACTCAGGGTGCTGGGTGCTCAGTACTCAGGGTGCTTGGTGCTCAGTTCTCAGGGTGCTGGGTGATCAGTACTCTGGGTGTTGGGTGCTCAGTACTCAGGGTGCTCAGTGCTCAGTACTCGGGGTGCTGGGTGCTCAGTGCTCAGTGTGCTCAGTGCTCAGTGCTCAGGGTGCTGGGTGCTCAGTGCTCGGGGCGCTGGGAGCTCAGTGCTCGGGGTGCTGGGTGCTCAGTACTCAGGGTGCTGTGTGCTCAGTGCTCAGTACTCAGCGTGCTGGGTGCTCAGTGCTCAGAGTTTTGGGTGCTCAGTACTCAGGGTGCTGGGTGCTCAGTGCTCAGTGCTCAGGGTGCTCAGTGCTCAGAGTGCTCAGTGCTTAGGGTACTGGGTGCTCAGTACTCAGGGTGCTCGGTGCTCCGTACTCAGGGTGCTGGGTGCTCAGTGCTCAGGGTGCTTTGTACTCAGTACTCAGGGTTCTGGGTGCTCATAACTCAGGGTGCTGGGTGCTCAGTGCTCAGGGTGCTGGGTGCTCAGGGCTCAGGGTGCTGGGTGCTCAGTACTCAGGGTGCTGGTTGCTCAGTACTCAGTGTGCTCAGTGCTCAGGGTGCTGGGTGCTCAGTGCTCGGGGTGCTGGGTGCTCAGTGCTCGGGGTGCTGGGTGCTCAGTACTCAGGGTGCTCGGTGCTCAGTACTCAGGGTGCTGGGTGCTCAGTGCTCAGGGGGCTGGGTGCTCAGTACTCAGGGTGCTGGGTGCTCGGTGCTCAGTACACTGGGTGCTCAGTACTCAGGGTGCTGGGTGCTCAGTACTCAGGGTGCTCGGTGCTCAATACTCAGGGTGCTGGGTGCTCAGTTCTCGGGGTGCTGGGTGCTCATTAATCAGGGTGCTGGGTGCTCAGTACTCAGGGTGCTCAGTGCTTGGGGTGCTGGGTGCTCAGTTCTCAGGGTGCTTAGTGCTTGGGGTGCAGGGTGCTCAGTACTCAGGGTGCTGGTTGCTCAGTGCTCAGGGTGCTGGGTGCTGAGTACTCAGGGTGCTGGGTGCTCAGTACTCAGGGTGCTGGGTGCTCAGTGCTCGGGGTGCTGGGTGCTCAGTGCTCGGGTTGCTGGGTGCTTAGTGCTCAGGGTGCTGGGTGCTCAGTGCTCAGGGTGCTGGGTGCTCAGTGCTCAGGGTGCTGGGTGCTCAGTGCTCGGGGTGCTGGGTGCTCAGTGCTCGGTGTCCTCGGTGCTCAGTGCACGGGGTGGTGGGTGCTCAGTACTCGGGGAGCTCAGTGTTCAGTACTCAGGGTGCTGGGTGCTCAGTGCTCAGGGTGCTGGGTGCTCAGTGCTCGGGGTGCTGGGTGCTCGGTGCTCAGGTTGCTGGGTGCTCAGTACTCGGGGTGCTGGGTGCTCAGTACTCAGGGTGCTGGGTGCTCATTGCTCGGGGTGCTGGGTCCTCAGTGCTACGGGTGCTGGGTGCTCAGTGCTCGGGGTGCTGGGTGCTCAGTGCTCGGGGTTCTGGGTGCTCAGTGCTCGGGGTGCTCGGTGCTCAGTACTCAGGGTGCTGGGTGCTCAGTGCTCAGGGTGCTCGGTGCTCAGTACTCAGGGTGCTGGGTGCTCAGTGCTCAGTGTGCTCAGTGCTCAGTACGGTGGGTGCTCAGTACTCAGGGTGTTGGGTGCTCAGTGCTCAGGGTGATCGGTGCTCAGTACTCAGGGTGCTCAGTACTCAGGGTGCTGGGTGCTCAGGGCTCGGGGTGCTGGGAGCTCAGTACTCAGGGTGCTGGGTGCTCAGTGCTCGGTGTGCTGGGTGCTGAGTGCTCAGGGTGCTGGGTGCTCAGTACTCGGGGTGCTCGGTGCTCAGTACTCAGGGTGCTGCGTGCTCAGTACTCAGGGTGCTGGGTGCTCAGTGATCAGGGTGCTCTCTGCTCAGTACTCAGGGTGCTGGGTGCTCAGTGCTCAGGGTGCTGGGTGCTCAGTACTCAGGGTGCTGGGTTCTCAGTGCTCATGGTGATCGGTGCTCAGTCCTCAGGGTGCTCAGTACTCAGGGTGCTGTGTGCTCAGTGCTCAGGGTGCTGGGTGCTCAGTACTCAGGGTGCTGGGTGCTCAGTACTCAGGGTGCTCAGTGCTCGGGGAGCTCGGTGCTCAGTACTCAGGGTGCTGGGTGCTCAGTACTCAGTGCTCGGGGTCCTGGGTGCTCAGCGCTCTGGGTGCTTAGTGCACAGTACTCAGGGTGCTGGGTGCTCAGTATTCAGGGTGCTCAGTGCTCGGGGTGCTGGGTGCTCATTACTCAGGGTGCTGGGTGCTCAGTTCTCAGGGTGCTGGGTGCTCATTCTCGTGGTGCTGGGTGCTCAGTGCTCGGGGTGCTGGGTGCTCAGTACTCGGGGTGCTGGGTGCTCAGTGCTCAGCGTGCTGGGTGCTCAGTACTCAGGGTGCTCGGTTCTCAGTACTCAGGGTGCTGGGTGCTCATTCTCGGGGTGCTGGGTGCTCAGTGCTCAGGGTGCTGGGTGCTCAGTGCTCAGGGTCCTCTATGCTCAGTACTCAGGGTGCTCAGTACTCAGCGTGCTTTGTGCTCAGTGCTCAGGGTGCTGGGTGCTCAGTGCACGGGGTGCTAGGTGCTCAGTACTCAGGGTGCTGGGTGCTCAGTGCTCGGGGTGCTGGGTGCTCAGTACTCAGGGTGCTGGGTGCTCAGTACTCAGGGTGCTGGGTGCTCAGTGCTCAGGGTGCTGGGTGCTCAGTACTCAGGGTGCTCGGTGCTCAGTACTCAGGGTGCTGGGTGCTCAGTACTCAGGGTGCTGGGTGCTCAGTACTCAGGGTGCTGGGTGCTCAGTGCTCAGGGTGCTGGGTGCTCAGTGCTCAGTACTCAGGGTGCTGGGTGCTCAGTGCTCAGGGTGCTGAGTGCTCAGTACTCAGCGTGCTGGGTGCTCAGTACTCAGGGTGCTGGGTGTTCAGTGCTCAGGGTGCTGGGTGCTCAGTGCTCAGTGTGCTGGGTGCTCAGTGCTCGGGGAGCTCGGTGCTCAGTACTCAGGGTGCTGGGTGCTCAGTACTCAGTGCTCGGTGTCCTGGGTGCTCCGTGCTCGGGGTGATCTGTTCTCAGTACTCAGGGTGCTGGGTGCTCAGTGCTCGGGGTGCTGGGTGATCAGTACTCGGGGTGCTCAGTACTCAGGGTACTGGGTGCTCAGTACTCAGGCTGCTGGGTGCTCAGAGCTCGGGGTGCTTGGTGCTCAGTACTCGGGGTGCTGGGTGCTCAGTGCTCAGGGTGCTTGGTGCTCAGTGCTCGGGGTGCTGGGTGCTCAGTGCTGAGGGTGCTGGCTGCTCAGTGCTCAGGGTGCTGGGTGCTCAGTACTCAGGGTGCTAGGTGCTCAGTACTCAGGGTGCTCAGTGCTCAGTACTCAGCGTGCTGGGTGCTCAGTGCTCAGGGTCCTCGGTGCTCAGTACTCAGGGTGTTCAGTGCTCAGTACTCAGCGTGCTTTGTGCTCAGTGCACAGGGTGCTGGGTGCTCAGTACTCAGGGTGCTGGGTGCTCAGTATTCAGGGTGCTGGGTACTCAGTACTCAGGGTGCTGGGTGCTCAGTGCTCGGGGTGCTCGGTGATCAGTACTCAGGGTGCTGGGTGCTCATTATTCAGGGTGCTGGGTGCTCAGTGCTCAGGGTGCTGGGTGCTCAGTGCTCGGGGTGCTCGGTGATCAGTACTCAGGGTGCTGGGTGCTCAGTGCTCAGGGTGCTGAGTACTCAGTACTCACGGTGCTGGGTGCTCAGTGCTCGGGGTGCTGGGTGCTCAGTGCTCAGGGTGCTGGGTGCTCAGTACTCAGGGTGCTGGGTGCTCATTACTCAGGGTGCTGGGTGCTCAGTGCTCAGGGTGCTGGGTGCTCAGTCCTCAGGGTGCTGGGTGCTCAGTACTCAGGGTGTTCGGTGCTTAGTACTCAGGGTGCTCAGTGCTCAGTACTCAGGGTGCTGGTTGCTCAGTGCTCGGGGTGCTCAGTGCTCAATACTCAGGGTGCTGGGTGCTCAGTACTCAGGGTGCTGGGTGCTCCGTACTCAGGGTGCTGGGTGCTCAGTACTCAGGGGGCTGGGGGCTCAGTACTCAGGGTGCTGGGTGCTCAGTGCTCAGGGTGCTGGGTGCTCAGTACTCAGGGTGCTGGGTGCTCAGTACTCAGGGTGCTCGGTGCTCAGTACTCAGGGTGCTGGGTGCTCAGTGCTCAGGGTGCTTTGTACTCAGTACTCAGGGTTCTGGGTGCTCAGTACTCAGGGTGCTGGGTGCTCAGTGCTCAGGGTGCTGGGTGCTCAGTGCTCAGGGTGCTGTGTGCTCAGTACTCAGGGTGCTGGGTGCTCAGTGCTCAGGGTGATCGGTGCTCAGTACTCAGGGTGCTCAGTACTCAGGGTGCTGTGTGCTCAGTGCTCAGGGTGCTGGGTGCTCAGTACTCAGGGTGCTCAGTGCTCAGGGTGCTGGGTGCTCAGGGTGCTGGGTGCTCAGTGCTCGGGGTGCTGGGTGCTCAGTGCTCAGTGCTCAGTGTGCTGGGTGCTCAGTGCTCAGGGTGCTGTGTGCTCAGTGCTCAGTACTCAGCGTGCTGGGTGCTCAGTGCTCAGAGTGTTGGGTGCTCAGTACTCAGGGTGCTGGGTGCTCAGTGCTCAGTGCTCAGGGTGCTCAGTGCTCAGGGTGCTCAGTGCTCAGGGTGCTGGGTGCTCAGGGTGCTGGGTGCTCAGTGCTCGGGGTGCTGGGTGCTCAGTGCTCAGTGCTCAGGGTGCTGGGTGCTCAGTGCTCAGTGCTCAGGTTGCTGGGTGTTCAGTACTCAGGGTGCTCGGTGCTCAGTACTCAGGGTGCTGGGTGCTCAGTGCTCAGGGTGCTTTGTACTCAGTACTCAGGGTTCTGGGTGCTCAGTACTCAGAATGCTGCGTGCTCAATGCTCAGGGTGCTGGGTGCTCAGTGCTCAGGGTGCTGGGTGCTCAGTACTCAGGGTGCTCAGTACTCAGGGTGCTGGGTGCTCAGTACTCAGGGTGCTGGGTGCTCAGTGCTCAGGGTGCTGGGTGCTCAGTGCTCTGGGTGCTGGGTGCTCAGTGCTCAGGGTGCTGGGTGCTCAGTGCTCAGGGTGCTGGGTGCTCAGTGATCGGGGTGATGGGTGCTGAGTGCTCAGGGTGCTGGGTGCTCAGTGCTCGGGGTGCTCGGTGCTCAGTGCTCAGGGTCCTGGGTGCTCAGTACTCAGGGTGCTGGGTGCTTAGTAATCAGGGTGCTCAGTGCTCAGTACACAGGGTGCTGGGTGCTCAGTGCTCGGGGTGCTGGGTGCTCAGTGCTCAGTACTCAGGGTGCTGGGTGCTCAGTGCTCAGGGTGCTGAGTGCTCAGTACTCAGCGTGCTGGGTGCTCAGTACTGAGGGTGCTGGGTGCTCAGTGCTCAGGGTGCTGGGTGCTCAGTGCTCAGGGTGCTGGGTGCTCAGTGCTCGGGGAGCTCGGTGCTCAGTACTCAGGGTGCTGGGTGCTCAGTACTCAGTGCTCGGGGTCCTGGGTGCTCCGTGCTCGGGGTGCTGGGTGCTCAGTACTCAGGGTGCTGGGTGCTCATTCTCGGGGTGCTGGGTGCTCAGTGCTCGGGGTGCTGGGTGCTCAGTACTCAGGGTGCTGGGGGCTCAGTACTCAGGGTGCTGGGTGCTCAGTACTCAGGGTGCTCGGTTCTCAGTACTCAGGGTGCTGGGTGCTCATTCTCGGGGTGCTGGGTGCTCAGTGCTCGGGGTGCTGGGTGCTCAGTACTCAGGGTGCTGGGTGCTCAGTACTCAGGGTGCTGGGTGCTCAGTACTCAGGGTGATCTGTTCTCAGTACTCAGGGTGCTGGGTGCTCAGTGCTCGGGGTGCTGGGTGCTCAGTACTCGGGGAGCTCAGTACTCAGGGTACTGGGTGCTCAGTACTCAGGGTGCTGGGTGCTCAGTGCTCGGGGTGCTCGGTGCTAAGTACTCGGGGTGCTGGGTGCTCAGTACTCGGGGTGCTGGGTGCTCAGTGCTCAGGGTGCTGGGTGCTCAGTGCTCGGGGTGGTGGGTGCTCAGTGCTGAGGGTGCTGGCTGCTCAGTGCTCAGGGTGCTGGGTGCTCAGTACTCAGGGTGCTAGGTGCTCAGTACTCAGGGTGCTCAGTGCTCAGTACTCAGCGTGCATTGTGCTCAGTGCTCAGGGTGCTGGGTGCTCAGTACTCAGGGTGCTGGGTGCTCAGTACTCAGGGTGCTGGGTGCTCAGTACTCAGGATGCTGGGTGCTCAGTGCTCGGGGTGCTCGGTGATCAGGACTCAGGGTGCTGGGTGCTCAGTGCTCAGGGTGCTCGGTGATCAGTTCTCAGGGTGCTGGGTGCTCAGTGCTCAGGGTGCTGAGTACTCAGTACTCAGGGTGCTGGGTGCTCAGTGCTCAGGGTGCTGGGTTTTCAGTGCTCAGGGTGCTGGGTGCTCAGTGCTCGGGGTGCTGGGTGCTCAGTGCTCGGGGTGCTGGGTGCTCAGTGCTCGGGGTGCTGGGTGCTCAGTGCTCGGGGTGCTGGGTGCTCAGTGCTCAGGGTGCTGGGTGCTCAGTACTCAGGGTGCTGGGTGCTCAGTGCTCGGGGTGCTCGGTGATCAGTACTCAGGGTGCTGGGTGCTCAGTGCTCGGGGTGCTCGGTGATCAGTACTCAGGGTGCTGGGTGCTCAGTGCTCAGGGTGCTGAGTACTCAGTACTCAGGGTGCTGGGTGCTCAGTGCTCAGGGTGCTGGGTGCTCAGTGCTCAGGGTGCTGGGTGCTCAGTGCTCGGGGTGCTGTGTGCTCAGTGCTCGGGGTGCTGGGTGCTCAGTGCTCGGGGTGCTGGGTGCTCAGTGCTCGGGGTGCTGGGTGTTCAGTGCTCAGGGTGCTGGGTGCTCAGTACTCAGGGTGCTGGGTGCTCATTACTCAGGGTGCTGGGTGCTCAGTGCTCAGGGTGCTGGGTGCTAAGTCCTCAGTGTGCTGCCTGCTCAGTACTCAGGGTGTTCGGTGCTTAGTACTCAGGGTGCTCAGTGCTCAGTACTCAGGGTGCTGGTTGCTCAGTGCTCGGGGTGCTCGGTGCTCAGTACTCAGGGTGCTGGGTGCACAGTGCTCAGGGTGCTGGGTGCTCAGTACTCAGGGTGCTGGGTGCTCAGTACTCAGGGTGCTGGGTGCTCAGTGCTCAGGGTGCTGCGTGCTCAGTACTCAGGGTGCTGGGTGCTCAGTACTCAGGGTGCTCGTTGCTCAGTACTCAGGGTGCTGGGTGCTCAGTGCTCAGGGTGCTTTGTACTCAGTACTCAGGGTTCTGGGTGCTCATAACTCAGGGTGCTGGGTGCTCAGTGTTCAGGGTGCTGGGTGCTCAGTGCTCAGGGTGCTGGGTGCTCAGTACTCAGGGTGCTGGGTGCTCAGTGCTCAGGGTGATCGTTGCTCAGTACTCAGGGTGCTCAGTACTCAGGGTGCTGGGTGCTCAGTGCTCAGGGTGCTGGGTGCTCAGTACTCAGGGTGCTGGGTGCTCAGTGCTCGGGGTGCTGGGTGCTCAGTGCTCAGGGTGATCGGTGCTCAGTACTCAGGGTGCTGGGTGCTCAGTGCTCAGGTTGCTGGGTGCTCAGTCCTCAGGGTGCTCAGTGCTCAGGGTGCAGGGAGCTCAGTGCTCGGGGTGCTCGGTGCTCAGTACTCAGGGTGCTGAGTGCTCAGTACTCAGGGTGCTGGGTGCTCAGTACTCATGGTGCTGGGTGCTCAGTACTCAGGGGGCTGGGTGCTCAGTGCTCAGGGTGCTGGGTGCTCAGTGCTCAGGGTGCTGGGTGCTCAGTGCTCGGGGTGCTGGGTGCTCAGTTCTCGGGGTGCTGGGTGGTCAGTGCTCAGTGCTCAGGGTGCTGCGTGCTCAGTGCTCAGTGATCAGGGTGCTGGGTGCTCAGTACTCAGGGTGCTGGGTGCTCAGTACTCAGGGTGCTGGGTGCTCAGTTCTCAGGCTGCTGGGTGCTCAGTGCTCAGGGTGCTGGGTGCTCAGTGCTCAGGGTGCTGGGTGCTCAGTGCTCAGGGTGCTGGGTGCTCAGTACTCAGGGTGCTGGGAGCTCAGTGCTCGGGGTGCTCGGTGCTCAGTACTCAAGGTGCTGGGTGTTCAGTGCTCAGGCTGCGGGGTGCTCAGTCCTCGGGGTGCCCCATGCTCAGTGCTCAGGGTGCGGGGTGCTCAGTCCTCGGGGTGCTCCATGCTCAGTGCTCGGGGTGCTGGGTGCTCAGTGCTCGGGGTGCTGGGTGCTCAGTGCTCAGTACTCAGGGTGCTGGGTGCTCAGTTCTCAGGGTGCTGAGTGCTCAGTACTCAGCGTGCTGGGTGCTCAGTACTCAGGGTGCTGGGTGCTCAGTGCTCAGGGTGCTGGGTGCTCAGTGCTCAGGGTGCTGGGTGCTCAGTGCTCGGGGAGCTCGGTGCTCAGTACTCAGGGTGCTGGGTGCTCAGTACTCAGTGCTCGGGGTCCTGGGTGCTCCGTGCTCAGGGTGCTGGGTGCTCAGTACTCAGGGTGCTGGGTGCTCAGTGCTCAGGGTGCTGGGTGCTCAGTGCTCAGGGTGCTGGGTGCTCAGTACTCAGGGTGCTGGGTGCTCAGTGCTCAGGGTGATCGGTGCTCAGTACTCAGGGTGCTCAGTACTCAGGTTGCTGGGTGCTCAGTGCTCAGGGTGCTGGGTGCTCAGTACTCAGGGTGCTGGGTGCTCAGTGCTCGGTGTGCTGGGTGCTCAGTGCTCAGGGTGATTGGTGCTCAGTACTCAGGGTGCTGGGTGCTCAGTGCTCAGGGTGCTGGGTGCTCAGTCCTCAGGGTGCTCAGTGCTCAGGGTGCTTGGTGCTCAGTGCTCGGGGTGTTCGGTGCTCAGTACTCAGGGTGCTGAGTGCTCAGTACTCAGGGTACTGGGTGCTCAGTACTCATGGTGCTGGGTGCTCAGTACTCAGGGGGCTGGGTGCTCAGTGCTCAGTGTGCTGGGTGCTCAGTGCTCAGGGCGCTGGGTGCTCAGTGCTCGGGGTGCTGGGTGCTCAGTGCTCGGGGTGCTGGGTGGTCAGTGCTCAGTGCTCAAGGTGCTGGGTGCTCAGTGCTCAGTGCTCAGGCAGCTGGGTGCTCAGTACTCAGGGTGCTGGGTGCTCAGTACTCAGGGTGCTTGGTGCTCAGTTCTCAGGGTGCTGGGTGATCAGTACTCTGGGTGTTGGGTGCTCAGTACTCAGGGTGCTCAGTGCTCAGTACTCGGGGTGCTGGGTGCTCAGTGCTCAGTGTGCTCAGTGCTCAGTGCTCAGGGTGCTGGGTGCTCAGTGCTCGGGGCGCTGGGAGCTCAGTGCTCGGGGTGCTGGGTGCTCAGTACTCAGGGTGCTGTGTGCTCAGTGCTCAGTACTCAGCGTGCTGGGTGCTCAGTGCTCAGAGTTTTGGGTGCTCAGTACTCAGGGTGCTGGGTGCTCAGTGCTCAGTGCTCAGGGTGCTCAGTGCTCAGGGTGCTCAGTGCTCAGGGTACTGGGTGCTCAGTACTCAGGGTGCTCGGTGCTCCGTACTCAGGGTGCTGGGTGGTCAGTGCTCAGGGTGCTTTGTACTCAGTACTCAGGGTTCTGGGTGCTCATAACTCAGGGTGCTGGGTGCTCAGTGCTCAGGGTGCTGGGTGCTCAGTGCTCAGGGTGCTGGGTGCTCAGTACTCAGGGTGCTGGGTGCTCAGTGCTCAGGGTGATCATTGCTCAGTACTCAGGGTGCTCAGTACTCAGGGTGCTGGGTGCTCAGTGCTCAGGGTGCTGGGTGCTCAGTACTCAGGGTGCTGGGTGCTCAGTGCTCGGGGTGCTGGGTGCTCAGTGCTCAGGGTGATCGGTGCTCAGTACTCAGGGTGCTGGGTGCTCAGTGCTCAAGTTGCTGGGTGCTCAGTCCTCAGGGTGCTCAGTGCTCAGGGTGCAGGGAGCTCAGTGCTCGGGGTGCTCGGTGCTCAGTACTCAGGGTGCTGAGTGCTCAGTACTCAGGGTGCTGGGTGCTCAGTACTCATGGTGCTGGGTGCTCAGTACTCAGGGGGCTGGGTGCTCAGTGCTCAGGGTGCTGGGTGCTCAGTGCTCAGGGTGCTGGGTGCTCAGTGCTCGGGGTGCTGGGTGCTCAGTTCTCGGGGTGCTGGGTGGTCAGTGCTCAGTGCTCAGGGTGCTGGGTGCTCAGTGCTCAGTGCTCAGGGTGCTGGGTGCTCAGTACTCAGGGTGCTGGGTGCTCAGTACTCAGGGTGCTGGGTGCTCAGTTCTCAGGCTGCTGGGTGCTCAGTACTCTGGGTGTTGGGTGCTCAGTACTCAGGATGCTGGGTGCTCAGTGCTCGGGGTGCTGGGTGCTCAGTGCTCAGGGTGCTGGGTGCTCAGTGCTCAGGGTGCTGGGTGCTCAGTACTCAGGGTGCTGGGAGCTCAGTGCTCGGGGTGCTCGGTGCTCAGTACTCAAGGTGCTGGGTGCTCAGTGCTCAGGTTGCGGGGTGCTCAGTCCTCGGGGTGCTCCATGCTCAGTGCTCAGGGTGCGGGGTGCTCAGTCCTCGGGGTGCTCCATGCTCAGTGCTCGGGGTGCTGGGTGCTCAGTGCTCGGGGTGCTGGGTGCTCAGTGCTCAGTACTCAGGGTGCTGGGTGCTCAGTGCTCAGGGTGCTGAGTGCTCAGTACTCAGCGTGCTGTGTGCTCAGTACTCAGGGTGCTGGGTGCTCAGTGCTCAGGGTGCTGGGTGCTCAGTGCTCAGGGTGCTGGGTGCTCAGTGCTCGGGGAGCTCGGTGCTCAGTACTCAGGGTGCTGGGTGCTCAGTACTCAGTGCTCGGGGTCCTGGGTGCTCCGTGCTCAGGGTGCTGGGTGCTCAGTACTCAGGGTGCTGGGTGCTCAGTGCTCAGGGTGATCGGTGCTCAGTACTCAGGGTGCTGGGTGCTCAGTGCTCAGGGTGCTGGGTGCTCAGTCCTCAGGGTGCTCTGTGCTCAGGGTGCTTGGTGCTCAGTGCTCGGGTTGCTCGGTGCTCAGTACTCAGGGTGCTGAGTGCTCAGTACTCAGGGTACTGGGTGCTCAGTACTCATGGTGCTGGGTGCTCAGTACTCAGGGGGCTGGGTGCTCAGTGTGCTGGGTGCTCAGTGCTCAGGGCGCTGGGTGCTCAGTGCTCGGGGTGCTGGGTGCTCAGTGCTCGGGGTGCTGGGTGGTCAGTGCTCAGTGCTCAAGGTGCTGGGTGCTCAGTGCTCAGTGCTCAGGCAGCTGGGTGCTCAGTACTCAGGGTGCTGGGTGCTCAGTACTCAGGGTGCTGGGTGCTCAGTTCTCAGGGTGCTGGGTGATCAGTACTCTGGGTGTTGGGTGCTCAGTACTCAGGGTGCTCAGTGCTCAGTACTCGGGGTGCTGGGTGCTCAGTGCTCAGTGTGCTCAGTGCTCAGTGCTCAGGGTGCTGGGTGCTCAGTGCTCGGGGCGCTGGGAGCTCAGTGCTCGGGGTGCTGGGTGCTCAGTACTCAGGGTGCTGTGTGCTCAGTGCTCAGTACTCAGCGTGCTGGGTGCTCAGTGCTCAGAGTGTTGGGTGCTCAGTACTCAGGGTGCTGGGTGCTCAGTGCTCAGTGCTCAGGGTGCTCAGTGCTCAGGGTGCTCAGTGCTCAGGGTGCTGGGTGCTCAGGGTGCTGGGTGCTCAGTGCTCAGGGTGCTGGGTGCTCAGTGCTCAGTGCTCAGGGTCCTGGGTGCTCAGTGCTCAGTGCTCAGGGTGCTGGGTGTTCAGTACTCAGGGTGCTCGGTGCTCAGTGCTCAGGGTGCTAGGTGCTCAGTACTCAGGGTGCTGGGTGCTCAGTGCTCGGGGTGCTGGGTGATCAGTGCTCAGGGTGATCAGTGCTCAGTACTCAGGGTGCTGGGTGCTCAGTGCTCAGGGTGCTGGGTGCTCAGTCCTCAGGGTGCTCAGTACTCAGGGTGCTGGTTGCTCAGTGCTCGGGGTGCTGGGTGCTCAGTACTCAGGGTGCTGGGTGCTCAGTACTCGGGGTGCTGGGTGCTCAGTACTCAGGGTGCTGGGTGCTCAGTGCTCGGGGTGCTGGGTGCTCAGTGCTCAGGGTGATCGGTGCTCAGTGCTCAGGGTGCTGCGTGCTCAGTCCTCCGGGTGCTCAGTGCTCAGGGTGCTGGGTGCTCAGTACTCAGGGTGCTCAGTGCTCAGTACTCGGGGTGCTTGTTGCTCAGTACTCGGGGTGCTCAGGGCTGTGGTGCTGGGTGCTCAGTTCTCAGGGTGCTCATTGCTCAGTACTCAGTGCTCAGGGTGCTCAGTGCTCAGTGCTCAGGGTGCTGGGTGTTCAGTACTCAGGGTGCTGGGTGCTCAGTACTCAGGGTGTTGGGTGCTCAGTGCTCAGGGTGCTGGGTGCTCAGTACTCTGGGTGTTGGTTGCTCAGTACTCAGGGTGCTGGGTGCTCCGTGCTCGGGGTGCTGGGTGCTCAGTGCTCAGGGTGCTGGGTGCTCTGTGCTCAGGGTGCTGGGTGCTCAGTGCTCAGGGTGCTGGGTGCTCAGTACTCGGGGTGCTCCGTGCTCAGGGTGCTGGGTGCTCAGTGCTCAGGGTGCTGGGTGCTCAGTGCTCGGGGTGCTGGGTGCTGAGTGCTCAGGGTGCTGGGTGCTCAGTGCTCGGGCTGCTCGGTGCTCAGTGCTCAGGGTCCTGGGTGCTCAGTACTCAGGGTGCTGGGTGCTTAGTACTCAGGGTGCTCAGTGCTCAGTACACAGGGTGCTGGGTGCTCAGTGCTCGGGGTGCTGGGTGCTCAGTGCTCAGTACTCAGGGTGCTGGGTGCTCAGTGCTCGGGGTGCTGGGTGCTCAGTACTCAGCGTGCTGGGTGCTCAGTACTCAGGGTGCTGGGTGCTCAGTTCTCAGGGTGCTGGGTGCTCAGTGCTCAGGGTGCTGGGTGCTCAGTGATCGGGGTGCTGGGCGCTCAGTACTCAGTGTGCTCAGTGCTCGGGGAGCTCGGTGCTCAGTACTCAGGGTGCTGGGTGCTCATTTCTCAGTGCTCGGGGTCCTGGGTGCTCCGTGCTCGGGGTGCTGGGTGCTCAGTGCTCTGGGTGCTTAGTGCTCAGTACTCAGGGTGCTGGGTGCTCAGTACTCATGGTGCTGGGTGCTCATTCTCAGGGTGCTGGGTGCTCAGTGCTCGGGTTGCTGGGTGCTCAGTACTCAGGGTGCTGGGGGCTCAGTACTCAGGGTGCTGGGTGCTCAGTACTCAGGGTGCTCGGTTCTCAGTACTCAGGGTGCTGGGTGCTCATTCTCGGGGTGCTGGGTGCTCAGTGCTCGGGGTGCTGGGTGCTCAGTACTCAGGGTGCTGGGTGCTCAGTCCACAGGGTGCTCAGTACTCAGGGTGCTCGGTGCTCAGTGCTCAGTACTCAGGGTGCTCAGTACTCAGGGTGCGGGTTGCTCAGTGCTCGGGGTGCTGGGTGCTCAGTTCTCAGGGTGCTGGGTGCTCAGTACTCGGGGTGCTGGGTGCTCAGTACTCAGGGTGCTGGGTGCTCAGTGCTAGGGGTGCTGGGTGCTCAGTGCTCAGGGTGATCGGTGCTCAGTGCTCAGGGTGCTGGGTGCTCAGTCCTCCGGGTGCACAGTGCTCAGGGTGCTGGGTGCTCAGTGCTCGGGGTGCTCGGTGCTCAGTACTCAGGGTGCTGAGTGCTCAGTACTCAGGGTGCTGGGTGCTCAGTACTCAGGGTGGTGGGTGCTCAGTACTCAGGGTGCTGGGTGCTCAGGGTGCTGGGTGCTCAGTACTCAGGGTGCTGGGTGCTCAGTGCTCGGGGTGCTGGGTGCTCAGGGCTGTGGTGCTGGGTGCTCAGTGGTCAGTGCTCAGGGTGCTGGGTGCTCAGTGCTCAGTGCTCAGGGTGCGGGTTGCTCAGTACTCAGGGTGCTGGGTGCTCAGTACTCAGGGTGCTGGGTGCTCATGGCTCAGGGTGCTCTGTGCTCAGTACTCAGGGTGCTGGGTGCTCAGTGCTCGGGGTGCTGCGTGCTCAGTGCTCAGTGTGCTGGGTGCTCAGTGCTCAGGGTGCTGGGTGCTCAGTGCTCAGGGTGCTGGGTGCTCAGTACTCGGGGTGCTCCGTGCTCAGGGTGCTGGGTGCTCAGTGCTCAGGGTGCTGGGTGCTCAGTGCTCGGGGTGCTGGGTGCTGAGTGCTCAGGGTGCTGGGTGCTCAGTGCTCGGGCTGCTCGGTGCTCAGTGCTCAGGGTCCTGGGTGCTCAGTACTCAGGGTGCTGGGTGCTTAGTACTCAGGGTGCTCAGTGCTCAGTACACAGGGTGCTGGGTGCTCAGTGCTCGGGGTGCTGGGTGCTCAGTGCTCAGTACTCAGGGTGCTGGGTGCTCAGTGCTCGGGGTGCTGGGTGCTCAGTACTCAGCGTACTGGGTGCTCAGTACTCAGGGTGCTGGGTGCTCAGTTCTTAGGGTGCTGGGTGCTAAGTGCTCAGGGTGCTGGGTGCTCAGTGATCGGGGTGCTGGGTGCTCAGTACTCAGTGTGCTCAGTGCTCGGGGAGCTCGGTGCTCAGTACTCAGGGTGCTGGGTGCTCAGTTCTCAGTGCTCGGGGTCCTGGGTGCTCCGTGCTCGGGGTGCTGGGTGCTCAGTGCTCTGGGTGCTTAGTGCTCAGTACTCAGGGTGCTGGGTGCTCAGTACTCATGGTGCTGGGTGCTCATTCTCAGGGTGCTGGGTGCTCAGTGCTCGGGTTGCTGGGTGCTCAGTACTCAGGGTGCTGGGGGCTCAGTACTCAGGGTGCTGGGTGCTCAGTACTCAGGGTGCTCGGTTCTCAGTACTCAGGGTGCTGGGTGCTCATTCTCGGGGTGCTGGGTGCTCAGTGCTCGGGGTGCTGGGTGCTCAGTACTCAGGGTGCTGGGTGCTCAGTCCACAGGGTGCTCAGTACTCAGGGTGCTCGGTGCTCAGTGCTCAGTACTCAGGGTGCTCAGTACTCAGGGTGCGGGTTGCTCAGTGCTCGGGGTGCTGGGTGCTCAGTTCTTAGGGTGCTGGGTGCTCAGTACTCGGGGTGCTGGGTGCTCAGTACTCAGGGTGCTGGGTGCTCAGTGCTAGGGGTGCTGGGTGCTCAGTGCTCAGGGTGATCGGTGCTCAGTGCTCAGGGTGCTGGGTGCTCAGTCCTCCGGGTGCACAGTGCTCAGGGTGCTGGGTGCTCAGTGCTCGGGGTGCTCGGTGCTCAGTACTCAGGGTGCTGAGTGCTCAGTATTCAGGGTGCTGGGTGCTCAGTACTCAGGGTGCTGGGTGCTCAGTACTCAGGGTGCTGGGTGCTCAGGGTGCTGGGTGCTCAGTACTCAGGGTGCTGGGTGCTCAGTGCTCGGGGTGCTGGGTGCTCAGGGCTGTGGTGCTGGTTGCTCAGTGGTCAGTGCTCAGGGTGCTGGGTGCTCAGTGCTCAGTGCTCAGGGTGCTGGTTGCTCAGTTCTCAGGGTGCTGGGTGCTCAGTACTCAGGGTGCTGGGTGCTCATGGCTCAGGGTGCTCTGTGCTCAGTACTCAGGGTGCTGGGTGCTCAGTGCTCGGGGTGCTGCGTGCTCAGTGCTCAGTGTGCTGGGTGCTCAGTGCTCAGGGTGCTGGGTGCTCAGTACTCAGGGTGCTCAGTGCTCAGTACTCGGGGTGCTTGTTGCTCAGTACTCGGGGTGCTCAGGGCTGTGGTGCTGGTTGCTCAGTGGTCAGTGCTCAGGGTGCTGGGTGCTCAGTGCTCAGTACTCAGGGTGCTCGGTGCTCAGTACTCAGGGTTCTCAGTGCTCAGTACTCAGGGTGCTGGGTGCTCATTTCTCAGGGTGCTGGGTGCTCAGTACTCAGGGTGCTCAGTGCTCAGTACTCGGGGTGCTGGGTGCTCAGTGCTCAGGGTGCTCAGTTCTCAGTGCTCGGGGTGCTGGGTGCTCAGTGCTCGGGGCGCTGGGTGCTCAGTGCTCGGGGTGCTGGGTGCTCAGTACTCGGGGTGCTGGGTGCTCAGTGCTCAGGGTGCTCAGTGCTCAGTACTCAGTGCTCAGGGTGCTCAGTGCTCAGTGCTCAGGGTGCTGGGTGTTCAGTACTCAGGGTGCTGGGTGCTCAGTACTCAGGGTGCTGGGTGCTCAGTGCTCAGGGTGCTGGGTGCTCAGTACTCTGGGTGTTGGGTGTTCAGTACTCAGGGTGCTGGGTGCTCCGTGCTCGGGGTGCTGGGTGCTCAGTGCTCAGGGTGCTGGGTGCTCTGTGCTCAGGGTGCTGGGTGCTCAGTGCTCAGGGTGCTGGGTGCTCAGTACTCGGGGTGCTCCGTGCTCAGGGTGCTGGGTGCTCAGTGCTCAGGGTGCTGGGTGCTCAGTGCTCGGGGTGCTGGGTGCTGAGTGCTCAGGGTGCTGGGAGCTCAGTGCTCGGGCTGCTCGGTGCTCAGTGCTCAGAGTCCTGGGTGCTCAGTACTCAGGTTGCTGGGTGCTTAGTACTCAGGGTGCTCAGTGCTCAGTACACAGGGTGCTGGGTGCTCAGTGCTCGGGGTGCTGGGTGCTCAGTACTCAGCGTGCTGGGTGCTCAGTACTCAGGGTGCTGGGTGCTCAGTACTCAGGGTGCTGGGTGCTCAGTGCTCAGGGTGCTGGGTGCTCAGTGATCGGGGTGCTGGGTGCTCAGTACTCAGCGTGCTGGGTGCTCAGTACTCAGGGTGCTGGGTGCTCATTGCTCAGGGTGCTGGGTGCTCAGTGCTCAGGGTGCTGGGTGCTCAGTGATCGGGGTGCTGGGTGCTCAGTACTCAGTGTGCTCAGTGCTTGGGGAGCTCGGTGCTCAGTACTCAGGGTGCTGGGTGCTCAGTTCTCAGTGCTCGGGGTCCTGGGTGCTCCGTGCTCGGGGTGCTGGGTGCTCAGTGCTCTGGGTGCTTAGTGCTCAGTACTCAGGGTGCTGGGTGCTCAGTACTCATGGTGCTGGGTGCTCATTCTCAGGGTGCTGGGTGCTCAGTGCTCGGGTTGCTGGGTGCTCAGTACTCAGGGTGCTGGGGGCTCAGTACTCAGGGTGCTCTGTGCTCAGTACTCAGGGTGCTCGGTTCTCAGTACTCAGGGTGCTGGGTGCTCATTCTCGGGGTGCTGGTTGCTCAGTGCTCGGGGTGCTGGGTGCTCAGTACTCAGGGTGCTGGGGGCTCAGTTCTCAGGGTGCTGGGTGCTCAGTACTCAGGGTGATCTGTTCTCAGTACTCAGGTTGCTGGGTGCTCAGTGCTCGGGGTGCTGGGTGCTCAGTACTCGGGGTGCTCAGTGTTCAGTACTCAGGGTGTTGGGTGCTCAGTGCTCAGTGGTCAGGGTGCTGGTTGCCCAGTACTCAGGGTGCTGGGTGCTCAGTGCTCGGGGTGCTCGGTGCTCAGTACTCGGTGTGCAGGGTGCTCAGTACTCAGGGTGCTGAGTGCTGAGTGCTCAGGGTGCTCTGTGCTCAGTACTCAGGGTGCTGGGTGCTCAGTGCTCAGTGGTCAGGGTGCTGGTTGCCCAGTACTCAGGGTGCTGGGTGCTCAGTACTCAGGGTGCTGGGTGCTCAGTGCTCAGGGTGCTCTGTGCTCAGTACTCAGGGTGCTGGGTGCTCAGTGCTCGGGGTGCTGCGTGCTCAGTGCTCAGGGAGCTGGGTGCTCAGTGCTTAGGGTGCTGGGTGCTCAGTACTCAGGGTGCTGGGTGCTCAGTGCTCGTTGTGCTCGGTGCTCAGTCCTCGGGGTGCACCGTGCTCAGTGATCAGGGTGCTGGGTGCTCAGTACTCAGGGTGCTCGGTGCTCAGTACTCAGGGTTCTCAGTGCTCAGTACTCAGGGTGCTGGGTGCTCAGTGCTCAGGGTGCTGGGTGCTCAGTACTCAGGGTGCTCAGTGCTCAGTTCTCGGGGTGCTTGGTGCTCAGTACTCAGGGTGCTCAGTGCTCAGTACTCGGGGTCCTGGGTGCTCAGTGCTCAGGGTGCTCAGTGCTCAGTGCTCGGGGTGCTGGGTGCTCAGTGCTCGGGGCGCTGGGTGCTCAGTGCTCGGGGTGCTCGGTGCTCAGTACTCGGGGTGCTGGGTGTTCAGTACTCAGGGTGCTGGGTGCTCAGTACTCAGGGTGCTGGGTGCTCAGTGCTCAGGGTGCTGGGTGCTCAGTGCTCGGGGTGCTGGGTGCTCAGTACTCAGTGTGTTCAGTGCTCGGGGAGCTCGGTGCTCAGTACTCAGGGTGCTGGGTGCTCAGTTCTCAGTGCTCGGGGTCCTGGGTGCTCCGTGCTCGGGGTGCTGGGTGCTCAGTGCTCTGGGTGCTTAGTGCTCAGTACTCAGGGTGCTGGGTGCTCAGTACTCATGGTGCTGGGTGCTCATTCTCAGGGTGCTGGGTGCTCAGTGCTCGGGTTGCTGGGTGCTTAGTACTCAGGGTGCTGGGGGCTCAGTACTCAGGGTGCTGGGTGCTCAGTACTCAGGGTGCTCGGTTCTCAGTACTCAGGGTGCTGGGTGCTCATTGTCGGGGTGCGGGGAGCTCAGTGCTCGGGGTGCTGGGTGCTCAGTGCTCGGGGTGCTCGGTGCTCAGTACTCAGGGTGCTGGGTGCTCAGAGCTCAGGGTGCTGGGTACTCAGTTCTCAGGGTGCTGGGTGCTCAGTACTCTGGGTGTTGCGTGCTCAGTACTCAGGGTGCTGGGTGCTCAGAGCTCAGGGTGCTGGGTACTCAGTACTCAGGGTGCTGAGTGCTCAGTACTCAGGGTGCTGGGTGCTCAGTGCTCAGGGTGCTGGGTGCTCAGTGCTCGGGGTGCTGGGTGCTCAGTACTCAGGATACTCGGTGCTCAGTGCTCAGTAATCAGGGTGCTCAGTACTCAGGGTGCTGGGTGCTCAGTGCTCAGAGTGCTGGGTGCTCAGTACTCAGGGTGCTGAGTGCTCAGTACTCAGGGTGCTTTGTGCTCAGTACTCAGGGTGCTGAGTGCTCAGTGCTCGGGGTGCTGGGTGCTCACTGCTCACGGTGATCGGTGCTCAGTGCTCAGGGTGCTAGGTGCTCAGTCCTCCGGGTGCTCAGTGCTCAGGGTGCTGGGTGCTCATTGCTCGGTGTGCTCGGTGCTCAGTACTCAGGGTGCTGAGTGCTCAGTACTCAGGGTGCAGGTTGCTCAGTACTCAGGTTGCTGGTTGCTCAGTACTCAGGGTGCTGGGTGCTCAGTGCTCAGGGTGCTGGGTGCTCAGTGCTCGGGGTGCTGGGTGCTCAGTGCTCAGTGCTCAGGGTGCTGGTTGCTCAGTACTCAGGGTGCTGGGTGCTCAGTACTCAGGGTGCTGGGTGCTCAGTGCTCAGAGTGCTCTGTGCTCAGTACTCAGGGTGGTGGGTGCTCAGTGCTCGGGGTGCTGGGTGCTCAGTGCTCAGGGTGCTGGGTGCTCAGTACTCAGGGTGCTGGGTGCTCAGTACTCAGGGTGCTTGGTGCTCAGTACTCAGGGTGCTCAGTGCTCAGTACTCTGGGTGCTGGGTGCTCAGTGCTCAGGGTGCTCAGTGCTCAGTGCTCGGGGTGCTGGGTGCTCAGTGCTCGGGGTGCTGGGTGCTCAGTACTCGGGGTGCTGGGTGCTCAGTGCTCAGGGTGCTCAGTGCTCAGTACTCAGTGCTCAGGGTGCTCAGTGCTCAGTGCTCAAGGTGCTGGGTGTTCAGTACTCAGGGTGCTGGGTGCTCAGTACTCAGGGTGCTGGGTGCTCAGTACTCAGCGTGCTGGGTGCTCAGTACTCAGGGTGCTGGGTGCTCAGTACTCAGCGTGCTGGGTGCTCAGTACTCAGGGTGCTGGGTGCTCAGTACTCAGGGTGCTGGGTGCTCAGTGCTCAGGGTGCTGGGTGCTCAGTGATCGGGGTGCTGGGTGCTCAGTACTCAGCGTGCTGGGTGCTCAGTACTCAGGGTGCTGGGTGCTCAGTGCTCAGGGTGCTGGGTGCTCAGTGCTCAGGGTGCTGGGTGCTCAGTGATCGGGGTGCTGGGTGCTCAGTACTCAGTGTGCTCAGTGCTCGGGGAGCTCGGTGCTCAGTACTCAGGGTGCTGGGTGCTCAGTTCTCAGTGCTCGGGGTCCTGGGTGCTCCGTGCTCGGGGTGCTGGGTGCTCAGTGCTCTGGGTGCTTAGTGCTCAGTACTCAGGGTGCTGGGTGCTCAGTACTCATGGTGCTGGGTGCTCATTCTCAGGGTGCTGGGTGCTCAGTGCTCGGGTTGCTGGGTGCTCAGTACTCAGGGTGCTGGGGGCTCAGTACTCAGGGTGCTGGGTGCTCAGTACTCAGGGTGCTCGGTTCTCAGTACTCAGGGTGCTGGGTGCTCATTCTCGGGGTGCTGGGTGCTCAGTGCTCGGGGTGCTGGGTGCTCAGTACTCAGGGTGCTGGGGGCTCAGTTCTCAGGGTGCTGGGTGCTCAGTACTCAGGGTGATCTGTTCTCAGTACTCAGGTTGCTGGGTGCTCAGTGCTCGGGGTGCTGGGTGCTCAGTACTCGGGGTGCTCAGTGTTCAGTACTCAGGGTGTTGGGTGCTCAGTACTCAGGGTGCTGGGTGCTCAGTGCTCGGGGTGCTCGGTGCTCAGTACTCGGTGTGCAGGGTGCTCAGTACTCGGGGTGCTGGGTGCTCAGTGCTCAGGGTGCTGGGTGCTCAGTACTCAGGGTGCTGAGTGCTGAGTGCTCAGGGTGCTCTGTGCTCAGTACTCAGGGTGCTGGGTGCTCAGTGCTCAGTGCTCAGGGTGCTGGTTGCCCAGTACTCAGGGTGCTGGGTGCTCAGTACTCAGGGTGCTGGGTGCTCAGTGCTCAGGGTGCTCTGTGCTCAGTACTCAGGGTGCTGGGTGCTCAGTGCTCGGGGTGCTGCGTGCTCAGTGCTCAGGGAGCTGGGTGCTCAGTGCTCAGGGTGCTGGGTGCTCAGTACTCAGGGTGCTGGGTGCTCAGTGCTCGTTGTGCTCGGTGCTCAGTCCTCGGGGTGCACCGTGCTCAGTGATCAGGGTGATGGGTGCTCAGTACTCAGGGTGCTCGGTGCTCAGTACTCAGGGTTCTCAGTGCTCAGTACTCAGGGTGCTGGGTGCTCAGTGCTCAGGGTGCTGGGTGCTCAGTACTCAGGGTGCTCAGTGCTCAGTTCTCGGGGTGCTTGGTGCTCAGTACTCAGGGTGCTCAGTGCTCAGTACTCGGGGTCCTGGGTGCTCAGTGCTCAGGGTGCTCAGTGCTCAGTGCTCGGGGTGCTGGGTGCTCAGTGCTCGGGGCGCTGGGTGCTCAGTGCTCGGGGTGCTCGGTGCTCAGTACTCGGGGTGCTGGGTGTTCAGTACTCAGGGTGCTGGGTGCTCAGTACTCAGGGTGCTGGGTGCTCAGTGCTCAGGGTGCTGGGTGCTCAGTGCTCGGGGTGCTGGGTGCTCAGTACTCAGTGTGTTCAGTGCTCGGGGAGCTCGGTGCTCAGTACTCAGGGTGCTGGGTGCTCAGTTCTCAGTGCTCGGGGTCCTGGGTGCTCCGTGCTCGGGGTGCTGGGTGCTCAGTGCTCTGGGTGCTTAGTGCTCAGTACTCAGGGTGCTGGGTGCTCAGTACTCATGGTGCTGGGTGCTCATTCTCAGGGTGCTGGGTGCTCAGTGCTCGGGTTGCTGGGTGCTTAGTACTCAGGGTGCTGGGGGCTCAGTACTCAGGGTGCTGGGTGCTCAGTACTCAGGGTGCTCGGTTCTCAGTACTCAGGGTGCTGGGTGCTCATTGTCGGGGTGCGGGGAGCTCAGTGCTCGGGGTGCTGGGTGCTCAGTGCTCGGGGTGCTCGGTGCTCAGTACTCAGGGTGCTGGGTGCTCAGAGCTCAGGGTGCTGGGTACTCAGTTCTCAGGGTGCTGGGTGCTCAGTACTCTGGGTGTTGCATGCTCAGTACTCAGGGTGCTGGGTGCTCAGAGCTCAGGGTGCTGGGTACTCAGTACTCAGGGTGCTGAGTGCTCAGTACTCAGGGTGCTGGGTGCTCAGTGCTCAGGGTGCTGGGTGCTCAGTGCTCGGGGTGCTGGGTGCTCAGTACTCAGGATACTTGGTGCTCAGTGCTCAGTAATCAGGGTGCTCAGTACTCAGGGTGCTGGGTGCTCAGTGCTCAGAGTGCTGGGTGCTCAGTACTCAGGGTGCTGAGTGCTCAGTACTCAGGGTGCTTGGTGCTCAGTACTCAGGGTGCTGAGTGCTCAGTGCTCGGGGTGCTGGGTGCTCAGTGCTCAGGGTGCTTGGTGCTCAGTGCTCAGGGTGCTGGGTGCTCAGTACTCAGGGTGCTGGGTGCTCAGTACTCGGGTGCTGGGTGCTCAGTGCTCAGGGTGCTGGGTGCTCAGTGCTCAGGGTGCTGGGTGCTCAGTGCTCGGGGTGCTTGGTGCTCAGTGCTCAGTACTCAGGGTGCTGGGTGCTCAGTGCTCAGTACTCAGGGTGCTGGGTGCTCAGTGCTTAGGGTGCTGGGTGCTCAGTGCTCAGGGTGCTGGGTGCTCAGTGCTCGGGGTGCTGGGTGCTCAGTGCTCAGTACTCAGGGTGCTGGGTGCTCAGTGCTCGGGGTGCTGGGTGCCCAGTGCTCAGTACTCAGGGTGCTCGGTGCTCAGTGCTCGGGGTGCTGGGTGCTCAGTGCTCGGGGTGCTGGGTGCTCAGTACTCGGGGTGCTGGGTGCTCAGTCCTCAGGGTGTTGGGTGCTCAGTACTCCGGGTGCTGGGTGCTCAGTTCTCGGGGTGCTCGGTGCTCAGTACTCAGTGATCAGGGTGCTGAGTGCTCAGTGCTCAGGGTGCTGGGTGTTCAGTACTCAGGGAGCTGGGTGCTCAGTACTCAGGGTGCTGGGTGCTCAGTGCTCAGGCTGCTGGGTGCTCAGTACTTGGGGTGCTCGGTGCCCAGTGCTCAGGGTGCTGGGTGCTCAGTGCTCAGGTTGCTGGGTGCTCACGGCTCGGGGTGCTGGGTGCTCAGTACTCAGTGTGCTGGGTGCTCAGTACTCAGGGTGCTGGGTGCTCAGTACTCGGGGTGCTGGGTGCTCAGTACTCAGGGTGCTGGGTGCTCAGTACTCAGGGAGCTCAGTGCTTGGGGTGCTGGGTGCTCAGTACTCAGGGTGCTCCGTGCTTGGGGTGTTGGGTGCTCAGTACTCAGGTTGCTGGGTGCTCAGTGATCAGGGTGTTGGGTGCTCAGTACTCAGGGTGCTGGGTGCTCAGTACTCAGGGTGCTGGGTGCTCAGTGCTCGGGGTGCTGGGTGCTCAGTGCTCGGGGTGCTGGGTGCTCAGTGCTCGGGGTGCTGGGTGCTCAGTGCTCGGGGTGCTGGGTGCTCTGTGCTCAGGGTGCTGGGTGCTCAGTGCTCGGGGTGTTGGGTGCTCAGTGCTCGGGGTGCTGGGTTCTCAGTGCTCGGGGTGCTCGGTGCTCAGTGCTCGGGGTGCTGGGTGCTCAGTACTCGTGGTGCTCAGTGCTCAGTACTCAGGGTGCTGGGTGCTCAGTGCTCAGGGCGCTGGGTGCTCAGTGCTAGGGGTGCTGGCTGCTCGGTGCTCAGGTTGCTGGGTGGTCAGTACTCGGGGCGCTGAGTGCTCAGTACTCAGGGTGCGGGGTGCTCATTGCTTGGGGTGCTGGTTGCTCAGTGCTCGGGGTGCTGGGTGCTCAGTGCTCAGGGTGCTTGGTGCTCAGTGCTCAGGGTGCTGGGTGCTCAGTACTCAGGGTGCTGGGTGCTCAGTACTCGGGTGCTGGGTGCTCAGTGCTCAGGGTGCTGGGTGCTCAGTGCTCAGGGTGCTGGGTGCTCAGTGCTCGGGGTGCTGGGTGCTCAGTGCTCAGTACTCAGGGTGCTGGGTGCTCAGTGCTCAGTACTCAGGGTGCTGGGTGCTCAGTGCTTAGGGTGCTGGGTGCTCAGTGCTCAGGGTGCTGGGTGCTCAGTGCTCGGGGTGCTGGGTGCTCAGTGCTCAGTACTCAGGGTGCTGGGTGCTCAGTGCTCGGGGTGCTGGGTTCCCAGTGCTCAGTACTCAGGGTGCTCGGTGCTCAGTGCTCGGGGTGCTGGGTGCTCAGTGCTCGGGGTGCTGGGTGCTCAGTACTCGGGGTGCTGGGTGCTCAGTCCTCAGGGTGTTGGGTGCTCAGTACTCCGGGTGCTGGGTGCTCAGTTCTCGGGGTGCTCGGTGCTCAGTACTCAGTGATCAGGGTGCTGAGTGCTCAGTGCTCAGGGTGCTGGGTGTTCAGTACTCAGGGAGCTGGGTGCTCAGTACTCAGGGTGCTGGGTGCTCAGTGCTCAGGCTGCTGGGTGCTCAGTACTCGGGGTGCTCGGTGCCCAGTGCTCAGGGTGCTGGGTGCTCAGTACTCAGGGTGCCGGGTACTCAGTGCTCAGGGTGCTCGGTGCTCAGTACTCGGGGTGCTGGGTGCTCATTCTCGGGGTGCTGGGTGCTCAGTGCTCGGGGTGCTGGGTACTCAGTACTCAGGGTGCTGGGTGCTCAGTGCTCAGGGTGCTGGGTGCTCAGTACTCAGGGTGCTGGGTGCTCAGTGCTCAGGGTGCTGGGTGCTCAGTACTCAGGGTGCTGGGTGCTCAGTGCTCAGGGTGCTGGGTGCTCAGTACTCAGGGTGCTGGGAGCTCAGTGCTCAGGGTGATCGGTGCTCAGTACTCAGGGTGCTCAGTGCTCAGGGTGCTTGGTGCTCAGTGCTCAGGGTGCTGGGTGCTCAGTACTCAGGGTTCTCATTGCTCAGGGTGCTGGGTGCTCAGTACTCAGGGTGCTGGGTGCTCAGTACTCAGGGTGCTCAGTGCTCAGTACTCAGGGTGCTCAGTGCTCAGTACTCAGGGTGCTCGGTGCTCAGGGTGCTGGGTGCTCATTGCTCCGGGTGCTGGGTGCTCATTGCTCGCGGTGCTACATGCTCAGTGCTCGGGGTGCTCGGTGCTCAGTACTCAGGGTGCTGGGTACTCAGTGCTCAGGGTGCTCGGTGCTCAGTACTCGGGGTGCTGGGTGCTCATTCTCGGGGTGCTTGGTGCTCAGTGCTCGGGGTGCTGGGTGCTCAGTACTCAGGGTGCTGGGTGCTCAGTGCTCAGGGTGCTGGGTGCTCAGTACTCAGGGTGCTGGGTGCTCAGTGCTCAGGGTGCTGGGTGCTCAGTACTCAGGGTGCTGGGTGCTCAGTGCTCGGGGTGCTGGGTGCTCAGTGCTCAGGGTGCTGGGTGCTCTGTGCTCGGGGTGATGGGTGCTCAGTACTCAGGGTGCTGGGTGCTCAGTACTCGGGTGCTGGGTGCTCAGTGCTCAGGGTGCTGGGTGCTCAGTGCTCGGGGTGCTGGGTGCTCAGTGCTCAGTACTCAGGGTGCTGGGTGCTCAGTGCTCGGGGTGCTGGGTGCTCAGTGCTCAGGGTGCTGGGTGCTCAGTGCTCAGGGCGCTGGGTGCTCAGTGCTCAGTCCTCAGGGTGATGGGTGCACAGTGCTCAGGGTGCTGCGTGCTCAGTGCTCAGGGTGCTGGGTACTCAGTGCTCGGGGTGCTGGGTGCTCAGTACTCAGGGTGCTGGGTGCTCAGTACACATGGTGCTGGGTTCTCAGTGCTCGGGTTGCTGGGTGCTCATTGCTCGGGGTGCTGGGTGCTCAGTGCTCGGGGTGCTGTGTGTTCAGTGCTCACGGTGCTGGGTGTTCAGTACTCAGGGTGCTGGGTGCTCAGTACTCAGGGTTCTCATTGCTCAGGGTGCTGGGTGCTCAGTACTCAGGGTGCTGGGTGCTCAGTACTCAGGGTGCTCAGTGCTCAGTACTCAGGGTGCTCAGTGCTCAGTACTCAGGGTGCTCGGTGCTCAGGGTGCTGGGTGCTCATTGCTCCGGTTGCTGGGTGCTCATTGCTCGCGGTGCTGCAAGCTCAGTGCTCGGGGTGCTCGGTGCTCAGTACTCAGGGTGCTGGGTACTCAGTGCTCAGGGTGCTCGGTGCTCAGTACTCGGGGTGCTGGGTGCTCATTCTCGGGGTGCTTGGTGCTCAGTGCTCGGGGTGCTGGGTGCTCAGTACTCAGGGTGCTGGGTGCTCAGTGCTCAGGGTGCTGGGTGCTCAGTACTCAGGGTGCTGGGTGCTCAGTGCTCAGGGTGCTGGGTGCTCAGTACTCAGGGTGCTGGGTGCTCAGTGCTCAGGGTGCTGAGTGCTCAGTACTCAGGGTGCTGGGAGCTCAGTGCTCAGGGTGATCGGTGCTCAGTACTCAGGGTGCTCAGTACTCAGGGTGCTGGGTGCTCAGTGCTCGGGGTGCTGGGTGCTCAGTGTTCAGGGTGCTGGGTGCTCAGTGCTTTGGGTTCTGGGTGCTCAGTGCTCAGGGTGATCGGTGCTCAGTACTCAGGGTGCTGGGTGCTCAGTGCTCAGGGTGCTGGGTGCTCAGTCCTCAGGGTGCTTAGTGCTCAGTACTCAGGGTGCTGAGTGCTCAGTACTCAGGGTGCTGGGTGCTCAGTACTCAGGGTGCTGGGTGCTCAGTGCTCAGGTTGCTGGGTGATCAGTGCTCAGGGTGCTGGGTGCTCAGTGCTCAGCGTGCTGGGTGCTCAGTGCGCGGGGTGCTGGGTGCTCAGTACTCAGGTTGCTGGGTGCTCAGTGCTTGGTGTGCTCGGTGCTCAGTACGTTGGGTGCTCACTACTCAGGGTGCTGGGTGCTCAGTGCTCGGGGTGATCCGTGCTCAGTACTCAGGTTGCTGGGTGCTCAGTTCTCGGGGTGCTCAGTGCTCACTACGTTGGGTGCTCACTACTCAGGGTGCTGGGTGCTCAGTGCTCAGGGTGCTGGGTGCTCAGTGCTCAGGGTGCTGGGTGCTCAGTGCTCAGGGTGCTGGGTGCTCAGTACTCAGGGTGCTGGTTGCTCAGTACTCAGGGTGCTCAGTGCTCAGTACTCAGGGTGCTCAGTGCTCAGTACTCAGGGTGCTCAGTTCTCAGGGTGCTGGGTGCTCAGTCCTCAGGGTGCTGGGTGCTCAGTGCTCAGGGTGCTCAGTGCTCAGTACTCAGGGTGCTGGGTGCTCAATGCTAGGGGTGCTGGCTGCTCGGTGCTCAGGTTGCTGGGTGGTCAGTACTCGGGGCGCTGGGTGCTCAGTACTCAGGGTGCGGGGTGCTCATTGCTTGGGGTGCTGGTTGCTCAGTGCTCGGGGTGCTGGGTGCTCAGTGCTCAGGGTGCTTGGTGCTCAGTGCTCAGGGTGCTGGGTGCTCAGTACTCAGGGTGCTGGGTGCTCAGTACTCAGGGTGCTGGGTGCTCAGTACTCGGGGTGCTGGGTGCTCAGTACTCAGGGTGCTGGGTGCTCAGTACTCAGGGAGCTCAGTGCTTGGGGTGCTGGGTGCTCAGTACTCAGGGTGCTCCGTGCTTGGGGTGTTGGGTGCTCAGTACTCAGGTTGCTGGGTGCTCAGTGATCAGGGTGTTGGGTGCTCAGTACTCAGGGTGCTGGGTGCTCAGTACTCAGGGTGCTGGGTGCTCAGTGCTCGGGGTGCTGGGTGCTCAATGCTAGGGGTGCTGGCTGCTCGGTGCTCAGGTTGCTGGGTGGTCAGTACTCGGGGCGCTGGGTGCTCAGTACTCAGGGTGCGGGGTGCTCATTGCTTGGGGTGCTGGTTGCTCAGTGCTCGGGGTGCTGGGTGCTCAGTGCTCAGGGTGCTTGGTGCTCAGTGCTCAGGGTGCTGGGTGCTCAGTACTCAGGGTGCTGGGTGCTCAGTACTCGGGTGCTGGGTGCTCAGTGCTCAGGGTGCTGGGTGCTCAGTGCTCAGGGTGCTGGGTGCTCAGTGCTCGGGGTGCTTGGTGCTCAGTGCTCAGTACTCAGGGTGCTGGGTGCTCAGTGCTCAGTACTCAGGGTGCTGGGTGCTCAGTGCTTAGGGTGCTGGGTGCTCAGTGCTCAGGGTGCTGGGTGCTCAGTGCTCGGGGTGCTGGGTGCTCAGTGCTCAGTACTCAGGGTGCTGGGTGCTCAGTGCTCGGGGTGCTGGGTGCCCAGTGCTCAGTACTCAGGGTGCTCGGTGCTCAGTGCTCGGGGTGCTGGGTGCTCAGTGCTCGGGGTGCTGGGTGCTCAGTACTCGGGGTGCTGGGTGCTCAGTCCTCAGGGTGTTGGGTGCTCAGTACTCCGGGTGCTGGGTGCTCAGTTCTCGGGGTGCTCGGTGCTCAGTACTCAGTGATCAGGGTGCTGAGTGCTCAGTGCTCAGGGTGCTGGGTGTTCAGTACTCAGGGAGCTGGGTGCTCAGTACTCAGGGTGCTGGGTGCTCAGTGCTCAGGCTGCTGGGTGCTCAGTACTTGGGGTGCTCGGTGCCCAGTGCTCAGGGTGCTGGGTGCTCAGTGCTCAGGTTGCTGGGTGCTCACGGCTCGGGGTGCTGGGTGCTCAGTACTCAGTGTGCTGGGTGCTCAGTACTCAGGGTGCTGGGTGCTCAGTACTCGGGGTGCTGGGTGCTCAGTACTCAGGGTGCTGGGTGCTCAGTACTCAGGGAGCTCAGTGCTTGGGGTGCTGGGTGCTCAGTACTCAGGGTGCTCCGTGCTTGGGGTGTTGGGTGCTCAGTACTCAGGTTGCTGGGTGCTCAGTGATCAGGGTGTTGGGTGCTCAGTACTCAGGGTGCTGGGTGCTCAGTACTCAGGGTGCTGGGTGCTCAGTGCTCGGGGTGCTGGGTGCTCAGTGCTCGGGGTGCTGGGTGCTCAGTGCTCGGGGTGCTGGGTGCTCAGTGCTCGGGGTGCTGGGTGCTCTGTGCTCAGGGTGCTGGGTGCTCAGTGCTCGGGGTGTTGGGTGCTCAGTGCTCGGGGTGCTGGGTTCTCAGTGCTCGGGGTGCTCGGTGCTCAGTGCTCGGGGTGCTGGGTGCTCAGTACTCGTGGTGCTCAGTGCTCAGTACTCAGGGTGCTGGGTGCTCAGTGCTCAGGGCGCTGGGTGCTCAGTGCTAGGGGTGCTGGCTGCTCGGTGCTCAGGTTGCTGGGTGGTCAGTACTCGGGGCGCTGAGTGCTCAGTACTCAGGGTGCGGGGTGCTCATTGCTTGGGGTGCTGGTTGCTCAGTGCTCGGGGTGCTGGGTGCTCAGTGCTCAGGGTGCTTGGTGCTCAGTGCTCAGGGTGCTGGGTGCTCAGTACTCAGGGTGCTGGGTGCTCAGTACTCGGGTGCTGGGTGCTCAGTGCTCAGGGTGCTGGGTGCTCAGTGCTCAGGGTGCTGGGTGCTCAGTGCTCGGGGTGCTGGGTGCTCAGTGCTCAGTACTCAGGGTGCTGGGTGCTCAGTGCTCAGTACTCAGGGTGCTGGGTGCTCAGTGCTTAGGGTGCTGGGTGCTCAGTGCTCAGGGTGCTGGGTGCTCAGTGCTCGGGGTGCTGGGTGCTCAGTGCTCAGTACTCAGGGTGCTGGGTGCTCAGTGCTCGGGGTGCTGGGTTCCCAGTGCTCAGTACTCAGGGTGCTCGGTGCTCAGTGCTCGGGGTGCTGGGTGCTCAGTGCTCGGGGTGCTGGGTGCTCAGTACTCGGGGTGCTGGGTGCTCAGTCCTCAGGGTGTTGGGTGCTCAGTACTCCGGGTGCTGGGTGCTCAGTTCTCGGGGTGCTCGGTGCTCAGTACTCAGTGATCAGGGTGCTGAGTGCTCAGTGCTCAGGGTGCTGGGTGTTCAGTACTCAGGGAGCTGGGTGCTCAGTACTCAGGGTGCTGGGTGCTCAGTGCTCAGGCTGCTGGGTGCTCAGTACTCGGGGTGCTCGGTGCCCAGTGCTCAGGGTGCTGGGTGCTCAGTACTCAGGGTGCCGGGTACTCAGTGCTCAGGGTGCTCGGTGCTCAGTACTCGGGGTGCTGGGTGCTCATTCTCGGGGTGCTGGGTGCTCAGTGCTCGGGGTGCTGGGTACTCAGTACTCAGGGTGCTGGGTGCTCAGTGCTCAGGGTGCTGGGTGCTCAGTACTCAGGGTGCTGGGTGCTCAGTGCTCAGGGTGCTGGGTGCTCAGTACTCAGGGTGCTGGGTGCTCAGTGCTCAGGGTGCTGGGTGCTCAGTACTCAGGGTGCTGGGAGCTCAGTGCTCAGGGTGATCGGTGCTCAGTACTCAGGGTGCTCAGTGCTCAGGGTGCTTGGTGCTCAGTGCTCAGGGTGCTGGGTGCTCAGTACTCAGGGTTCTCATTGCTCAGGGTGCTGGGTGCTCAGTACTCAGGGTGCTGGGTGCTCAGTACTCAGGGTGCTCAGTGCTCAGTACTCAGGGTGCTCAGTGCTCAGTACTCAGGGTGCTCGGTGCTCAGGGTGCTGGGTGCTCATTGCTCCGGGTGCTGGGTGCTCATTGCTCGCGGTGCTACATGCTCAGTGCTCGGGGTGCTCGGTGCTCAGTACTCAGGGTGCTGGGTACTCAGTGCTCAGGGTGCTCGGTGCTCAGTACTCGGGGTGCTGGGTGCTCATTCTCGGGGTGCTTGGTGCTCAGTGCTCGGGGTGCTGGGTGCTCAGTACTCAGGGTGCTGGGTGCTCAGTGCTCAGGGTGCTGGGTGCTCAGTACTCAGGGTGCTGGGTGCTCAGTGCTCAGGGTGCTGGGTGCTCAGTACTCAGGGTGCTGGGTGCTCAGTGCTCAGGGTGCTGGGTGCTCAGTACTCAGGGTGCTGGGAGCTCAGTGCTCAGGGTGATCGGTGCTCAGTACTCAGGGTGCTCAGTACTCAGGGTGCTGGGTGCTCAGTCCTCGGGGTGCTGGGTGCTCAGTATTCAGGGTGCTGGGTGCTCAGTGCTTTGGGTGCTGGGTGCTCAGTACTCAGGGTGCTGGGAGCTCAGTGCTCAGGGTGATCGGTGCTCAGTACTCAGGGTGCTCAGTACTCAGGGTGCTGGGTGCTCAGTGCTCGGGGTGCTTGGTGCTCAGTGCTCAGGGTGCTGGGTGCTCAGTACTCAGGGTGCTCAGTGCTCAGTGCTCAGTACTCAGGGTGCTGGGTGCTCAGTACTCAGGGTGCTGGGTGCTCAGTGCTCGGGGTGCCCGGTGCTCAGTGCTCGGGGTGCTCGGTGCTCAGTACTCATGGTGCTGGGTGCTCAGTACTCAGGGTGCTGGGTGCTCAGTGCTGGGTGCTCAGTGCTCGGGGTGCTCCGTGCAAAGTACGTTAGGAGCTCAGTGCTCAGGGTGCTGGGTGCTCAGTGCTCAGGGTGCTGGGTGCTCAGTGCTCAGGGTGCTTGGTGCTCAGTACTCAGGGTGCTGGGTGCTCAGTGCTTGGGGTGCTGGGTGCTCAATACTCAGGGTGCTGGGTGCTCAGTGCTCGAGGTGCTGGGTGCTCAGTGCTCGGGGTGCTGGGTGCTCAGTACTCGGGCTGCTGGGTGCTCAGTGCTCAGGGTGCTGGGTCTCAGTGCTCGGGGGTACTGGGTACTCATTGCTCAGTACACAGGGTGCTGAGTGCTCAGTGCTCGGGGTGCTGGGTGCTCAGTGCTCGGGGTGCTGGGTGCTCATTCTCGGGGTGCTGGGTGCTCAGTACTCAGGGAGCTGGGTGCAAAATGCTCGGGGTGCTCGGTGCTCAGTACACACTGTGCTGGGTGCTCAGTGCTCGGGGTGCTGGGTGCTCAGCACTCAGGTTGCTGGGTGCTCACTACTCAGGGTGCTGGGTGCTCAGTGCTCGGGGTGCTGGGTGCTCAGTGCTCAGGGTGCTGGGTGCTCAGTACTTAGGGTGCTGGGTGCTCAGTGCTCGGGGTGCTCGGTGCTCAGTACTCAAGGTGCTGGGTGCTCAGTGCTCACGGTGCTGGTTGCTCAGTCCTCGGGGTGCTCCGTACTCAGTGCTCAGGGTGCTGGGTGCTCAGTACTCAGGGTGCTCAGTGCTCAGTACTAAGGGTGCTCAGTGCTCAGTACTCAGGGTGCTCAGTGCTCAGGGCTCGGGGTGCTGGGTGCTCAGTGCTCGGGGTGATGGGTGCTCAGTACTCAGGGTGCATGGTGCTCAGTGCACAGTACTCAGCGTGCTGGGTGCTCAGTGCTCGGGGTGCTGGGTCCTCAGTGCTCAGGGTGCTGGGTGCTCAGTTCTCAGGGTGCTGGGTGCTCAGTGCTCCCGGTGCTGGGTCCTCAGTGCTCAGGGTGCTGGGTGCTCAGTACTCAGTGTGCTCAGTGCTCAGGGTGCTGGGTGCTCAGAACTCATGGTGCTGGGTGCTCAGTACTCAGGGTGCTGGGTGCTCAGTACTCAGGGTGCTTGGTGCTCAGTACTCAGGGTGCTTGGTGCTCAGTACTCAGGGTGCTGGGTGCTCAGTGCTCAGGGTGCTCGGTGCTCAGTACTCATGGTGCTGGGTGCTCATTCTCGGGGTGCTGGGTGCTCAGTACTCAGGTTGTTCAGTACTCTGGGTGCTCCGTGTTCAGTACTCATGTTGCTGGGTGCTCAGTACTCAGGGTGCTCGGTGCTCAGTTCTCAGGGTGCTCGGTGCTCAGTGTTTGGGGTGCTGGGTGCTCAGTACTCAGGGTGCTGGGTGCTCAGTGCTCAGGGTGCTTGGTGCTCAGTGCTCAGGGTGCTGGGTGCTCAGTACTCAGTGTGCTCAGTGCTCAGTGCTCAGTACTCAGGGTGCTGTGTGCTCAGTACTCAGGGAGCTGGGTGCTCAGTGCTCGGGGTGATCGGTGCTCAGTGCTCGGGGTGCTCGGTGCTCAGTACTCATGGTGCTGGGTGCTCAGTACTCAGGGTGCTGGGTGCTCAGTGCTGGGTGCTCAGTGCTCGGGGTGCTCGGTGCTCAGTACGTTGGGTGCTCAGTGCTCAGGGTGCTGGGTGCTCAGTGCTCAGGGTGCTGGGTGCTCAGTGCTCAGGGTGCTTGATACTCAGTACTCAGGGTGCTGGGTGCTCAGTGCTCAGGTTGCTGGGTGCTCACGGCTCGGGGTGCTGGGTGCTCAGTACTCAGTGTGCTGGGTGCTCAGTACTCAGGGTGCTGGGTGCTCAGTGCTCGGGGTGCTGGGTGCTCAGTGCTCAGTACTCAGGGTGCTGGGTGCTCAGTGCTCGGGGTGCTGGGTGCCCAGTGCTCAGTACTCAGGGTGCTCGGTGCTCAGTGCTCGGGGTGCTGGGTGCTCAGTGCTCGGGGTGCTGGGTGCTCAGTACTCGGGGTGCTGGGTGCTCAGTCCTCAGGGTGTTGGGTGCTCAGTACTCCGGGTGCTGGGTGCTCAGTTCTCGGGGTGCTCGGTGCTCAGTACTCAGTGATCAGGGTGCTGAGTGCTCAGTGCTCAGGGTGCTGGGTGTTCAGTACTCAGGGAGCTGGGTGCTCAGTACTCAGGGTGCTGGGTGCTCAGTGCTCAGGCTGCTGGGTGCTCAGTACTTGGGGTGCTCGGTGCCCAGTGCTCAGGGTGCTGGGTGCTCAGTGCTCAGGTTGCTGGGTGCTCACGGCTCGGGGTGCTGGGTGCTCAGTACTCAGTGTGCTGGGTGCTCAGTACTCAGGGTGCTGGGTGCTCAGTACTCGGGGTGCTGGGTGCTCAGTACTCAGGGTGCTGGGTGCTCAGTACTCAGGGAGCTCAGTGCTTGGGGTGCTGGGTGCTCAGTACTCAGGGTGCTCCGTGCTTGGGGTGTTGGGTGCTCAGTACTCAGGTTGCTGGGTGCTCAGTGATCAGGGTGTTGGGTGCTCAGTACTCAGGGTGCTGGGTGCTCAGTACTCAGGGTGCTGGGTGCTCAGTGCTCGGGGTGCTGGGTGCTCAGTGCTCGGGGTGCTGGGTGCTCAGTGCTCGGGGTGCTGGGTGCTCAGTGCTCGGGGTGCTGGGTGCTCTGTGCTCAGGGTGCTGGGTGCTCAGTGCTCGGGGTGTTGGGTGCTCAGTGCTCGGGGTGCTGGGTTCTCAGTGCTCGGGGTGCTCGGTGCTCAGTGCTCGGGGTGCTGGGTGCTCAGTACTCGTGGTGCTCAGTGCTCAGTACTCAGGGTGCTGGGTGCTCAGTGCTCAGGGCGCTGGGTGCTCAGTGCTAGGGGTGCTGGCTGCTCGGTGCTCAGGTTGCTGGGTGGTCAGTACTCGGGGCGCTGAGTGCTCAGTACTCAGGGTGCGGGGTGCTCATTGCTTGGGGTGCTGGTTGCTCAGTGCTCGGGGTGCTGGGTGCTCAGTGCTCAGGGTGCTTGGTGCTCAGTGCTCAGGGTGCTGGGTGCTCAGTACTCAGGGTGCTGGGTGCTCAGTACTCGGGTGCTGGGTGCTCAGTGCTCAGGGTGCTGGGTGCTCAGTGCTCAGGGTGCTGGGTGCTCAGTGCTCGGGGTGCTGGGTGCTCAGTGCTCAGTACTCAGGGTGCTGGGTGCTCAGTGCTCAGTACTCAGGGTGCTGGGTGCTCAGTGCTTAGGGTGCTGGGTGCTCAGTGCTCAGGGTGCTGGGTGCTCAGTGCTCGGGGTGCTGGGTGCTCAGTGCTCAGTACTCAGGGTGCTGGGTGCTCAGTGCTCGGGGTGCTGGGTTCCCAGTGCTCAGTACTCAGGGTGCTCGGTGCTCAGTGCTCGGGGTGCTGGGTGCTCAGTGCTCGGGGTGCTGGGTGCTCAGTACTCGGGGTGCTGGGTGCTCAGTCCTCAGGGTGTTGGGTGCTCAGTACTCCGGGTGCTGGGTGCTCAGTTCTCGGGGTGCTCGGTGCTCAGTACTCAGTGATCAGGGTGCTGAGTGCTCAGTGCTCAGGGTGCTGGGTGTTCAGTACTCAGGGAGCTGGGTGCTCAGTACTCAGGGTGCTGGGTGCTCAGTGCTCAGGCTGCTGGGTGCTCAGTACTCGGGGTGCTCGGTGCCCAGTGCTCAGGGTGCTGGGTGCTCAGTACTCAGGGTGCCGGGTACTCAGTGCTCAGGGTGCTCGGTGCTCAGTACTCGGGGTGCTGGGTGCTCATTCTCGGGGTGCTGGGTGCTCAGTGCTCGGGGTGCTGGGTACTCAGTACTCAGGGTGCTGGGTGCTCAGTGCTCAGGGTGCTGGGTGCTCAGTACTCAGGGTGCTGGGTGCTCAGTGCTCAGGGTGCTGGGTGCTCAGTACTCAGGGTGCTGGGTGCTCAGTGCTCAGGGTGCTGGGTGCTCAGTACTCAGGGTGCTGGGAGCTCAGTGCTCAGGGTGATCGGTGCTCAGTACTCAGGGTGCTCAGTGCTCAGGGTGCTTGGTGCTCAGTGCTCAGGGTGCTGGGTGCTCAGTACTCAGGGTTCTCATTGCTCAGGGTGCTGGGTGCTCAGTACTCAGGGTGCTGGGTGCTCAGTACTCAGGGTGCTCAGTGCTCAGTACTCAGGGTGCTCAGTGCTCAGTACTCAGGGTGCTCGGTGCTCAGGGTGCTGGGTGCTCATTGCTCCGGGTGCTGGGTGCTCATTGCTCGCGGTGCTACATGCTCAGTGCTCGGGGTGCTCGGTGCTCAGTACTCAGGGTGCTGGGTACTCAGTGCTCAGGGTGCTCGGTGCTCAGTACTCGGGGTGCTGGGTGCTCATTCTCGGGGTGCTTGGTGCTCAGTGCTCGGGGTGCTGGGTGCTCAGTACTCAGGGTGCTGGGTGCTCAGTGCTCAGGGTGCTGGGTGCTCAGTACTCAGGGTGCTGGGTGCTCAGTGCTCAGGGTGCTGGGTGCTCAGTACTCAGGGTGCTGGGTGCTCAGTGCTCAGGGTGCTGGGTGCTCAGTACTCAGGGTGCTGGGAGCTCAGTGCTCAGGGTGATCGGTGCTCAGTACTCAGGGTGCTCAGTACTCAGGGTGCTGGGTGCTCAGTCCTCGGGGTGCTGGGTGCTCAGTATTCAGGGTGCTGGGTGCTCAGTGCTTTGGGTGCTGGGTGCTCAGTACTCAGGGTGCTGGGAGCTCAGTGCTCAGGGTGATCGGTGCTCAGTACTCAGGGTGCTCAGTACTCAGGGTGCTGGGTGCTCAGTGCTCGGGGTGCTTGGTGCTCAGTGCTCAGGGTGCTGGGTGCTCAGTACTCAGGGTGCTCAGTGCTCAGTGCTCAGTACTCAGGGTGCTGGGTGCTCAGTACTCAGGGTGCTGGGTGCTCAGTGCTCGGGGTGCCCGGTGCTCAGTGCTCGGGGTGCTCGGTGCTCAGTACTCATGGTGCTGGGTGCTCAGTACTCAGGGTGCTGGGTGCTCAGTGCTGGGTGCTCAGTGCTCGGGGTGCTCCGTGCAAAGTACGTTAGGAGCTCAGTGCTCAGGGTGCTGGGTGCTCAGTGCTCAGGGTGCTGGGTGCTCAGTGCTCAGGGTGCTTGGTGCTCAGTACTCAGGGTGCTGGGTGCTCAGTGCTTGGGGTGCTGGGTGCTCAATACTCAGGGTGCTGGGTGCTCAGTGCTCGAGGTGCTGGGTGCTCAGTGCTCGGGGTGCTGGGTGCTCAGTACTCGGGCTGCTGGGTGCTCAGTGCTCAGGGTGCTGGGTCTCAGTGCTCGGGGGTACTGGGTACTCATTGCTCAGTACACAGGGTGCTGAGTGCTCAGTGCTCGGGGTGCTGGGTGCTCAGTGCTCGGGGTGCTGGGTGCTCATTCTCGGGGTGCTGGGTGCTCAGTACTCAGGGAGCTGGGTGCAAAATGCTCGGGGTGCTCGGTGCTCAGTACACACTGTGCTGGGTGCTCAGTGCTCGGGGTGCTGGGTGCTCAGCACTCAGGTTGCTGGGTGCTCACTACTCAGGGTGCTGGGTGCTCAGTGCTCGGGGTGCTGGGTGCTCAGTGCTCAGGGTGCTGGGTGCTCAGTACTTAGGGTGCTGGGTGCTCAGTGCTCGGGGTGCTCGGTGCTCAGTACTCAAGGTGCTGGGTGCTCAGTGCTCACGGTGCTGGTTGCTCAGTCCTCGGGGTGCTCCGTACTCAGTGCTCAGGGTGCTGGGTGCTCAGTACTCAGGGTGCTCAGTGCTCAGTACTAAGGGTGCTCAGTGCTCAGTACTCAGGGTGCTCAGTGCTCAGGGCTCGGGGTGCTGGGTGCTCAGTGCTCGGGGTGATGGGTGCTCAGTACTCAGGGTGCATGGTGCTCAGTGCACAGTACTCAGCGTGCTGGGTGCTCAGTGCTCGGGGTGCTGGGTCCTCAGTGCTCAGGGTGCTGGGTGCTCAGTTCTCAGGGTGCTGGGTGCTCAGTGCTCCCGGTGCTGGGTCCTCAGTGCTCAGGGTGCTGGGTGCTCAGTACTCAGTGTGCTCAGTGCTCAGGGTGCTGGGTGCTCAGAACTCATGGTGCTGGGTGCTCAGTACTCAGGGTGCTGGGTGCTCAGTACTCAGGGTGCTTGGTGCTCAGTACTCAGGGTGCTTGGTGCTCAGTACTCAGGGTGCTGGGTGCTCAGTGCTCAGGGTGCTCGGTGCTCAGTACTCATGGTGCTGGGTGCTCATTCTCGGGGTGCTGGGTGCTCAGTACTCAGGTTGTTCAGTACTCTGGGTGCTCCGTGTTCAGTACTCATGTTGCTGGGTGCTCAGTACTCAGGGTGCTCGGTGCTCAGTTCTCAGGGTGCTCGGTGCTCAGTGTTTGGGGTGCTGGGTGCTCAGTACTCAGGGTGCTGGGTGCTCAGTGCTCAGGGTGCTTGGTGCTCAGTGCTCAGGGTGCTGGGTGCTCAGTACTCAGTGTGCTCAGTGCTCAGTGCTCAGTACTCAGGGTGCTGTGTGCTCAGTACTCAGGGAGCTGGGTGCTCAGTGCTCGGGGTGATCGGTGCTCAGTGCTCGGGGTGCTCGGTGCTCAGTACTCATGGTGCTGGGTGCTCAGTACTCAGGGTGCTGGGTGCTCAGTGCTGGGTGCTCAGTGCTCGGGGTGCTCGGTGCTCAGTACGTTGGGTGCTCAGTGCTCAGGGTGCTGGGTGCTCAGTGCTCAGGGTGCTGGGTGCTCAGTGCTCAGGGTGCTTGATACTCAGTACTCAGGGTGCTGGGTGCTCAGTGCTCAGGTTGCTGGGTGCTCACGGCTCGGGGTGCTGGGTGCTCAGTACTCAGTGTGCTGGGTGCTCAGTACTCAGGGTGCTGGGTGCTCAGTACTCGGGGTGCTGGGTGCTCAGTGCTCAGGGTGCTGGGTGCTCAGTGCTCGCGGTGCTGGGTGCTCAGTACTCATGGTGCTGGGTGCGCAGTACTCAGGGTGCTGGGTGCTCAGTACTCAGGGTGCTGGGTGCTCAGTACTCAGGGTGCTGGGTGCTCAGTACTCGGGGTGCTGGGTGCTCAGTGCTCAGCGTGCTGGGTGCTCAGTACAAAGGGTGCTCGGTGCTCAGTGCTTGGGGTGCTGGGTGCTCAGTACTCAGGGTGCTGGGTACTCAGTGCTCAGGGTGCTGGGTGCTCAGTGCTCAGGGTGCTGGGTGCTCACGGCTCGGGGTGCTGGGTGCTCAGTACTCAGTGTGCTGGGTGCTCAGTCCTCGGGGTGCTGGGTGCTCAGTTCTCTGGGTGCTCAGTGTTCAGTACTCAGGGTGCTGGGTGCTCAGTACTCAGGGTGCTGGGTGCTCAGTACTCAGGGAGCTCAGTACTCAGGGTGCTGGGTGCTCAGTACTCAGGGTGCTGGGTGCTCATTGCTCGCGGTGCTACATGCTCAGTGCTCGGGGTGCTCAGTGCTCAGTACTCAGGGTGCTGGGTACTCAGTGCTCAGGGTGCTCGGTGCTCAGTACTCGGGGTGCTGGGTGCTCATTCTCGGGGTGCTTGGTGCTCAGTGCTCGGGGTGCTGGGTGCTCAGTACTCAGGGTGCTGGGTGCTCAGTGCTCAGGGTGCTGGGTGCTCAGTACTCAGGGTGCTGGGTGCTCAGTGCTCAGGGTGCTGGGTGCTCAGTACTCAGGGTGCTGGGTGCTCAGTGCTCAGGGTGCTGGGTGCTCAGTACTCAGGGTGCTGGGAGCTCAGTGCTCAGGGTGATCGGTGCTCAGTACTCAGGGTGCTCAGTACTCAGGGTGCTGGGTGCTCAGTGCTCGGGGTGCTGGGTGCTCAGTATTCAGGGTGCTGGGTGCTCAGTGCTTTGGGTGCTGGGTGCTCAGTACTCAGGGTGCTGGGAGCTCAGTGCTCAGGGTGATGGGTGCTCAGTACTCAGGGTGCTCAGTACTCAGGGTGCTGGGTGCTCAGTGCTCGGGGTGCTTGGTGCTCAGTGCTCAGGGTGCTGGGTGCTCAGTACTCAGGGTGCTCAGTGCTCAGTGCTCAGTACTCAGGGTGCTGGGTGCTCAGTACTCAGGGTGCTGGGTGCTCAGTGCTCGGGGTGCCCGGTGCTCAGTGCTCGGGGTGCTCGGTGCTCAGTACTCATGGTGCTGGGTGCTCAGTACTCAGGGTGCTGGGTGCTCAGTGCTGGGTGCTCAGTGCTCTGGGTGCTCCGTGCAAAGTACGTTAGGTGCTCAGTGCTCAGGGTGCTGGGTGCTCAGTGCTCAGGGTGCTGGGTGCTCAGTGCTCACGGTGCTTGATGCTCAGTACTCAGGGTGCTGGGTGCTCAGTGCTTGGGGTGCTGGGTGCTCAGTACTCAGGGTGCTGGGTGCTCAGTGCTCGAGGTGCTGGGTGCTCAGTGCTCGTTGTGCTGGGTGCTCAGTACTCGGGCTGCTGGGTGCTCAGTGCTCAGGGTGCTGGGTCTCAGTGCTCGGGGGTACTGGGTACTCATTGCTCAGTACACAGGGTGCTGAGTGCTCAGTGCTCGGGGTGCTGGGTGCTCAGTGCTCGGGGTGCTGGGTGCTCATTCTCGGGGTGCTGGGTGCTCAGTACTCAGGGAGCTGGGTGCAAAATGCTCGGGGTGCTCGGTGCTCAGTACACACTGTGCTGGGTGCTCAGTGCTCGGGGTGCTGGGTGCTCAGCACTCAGGTTGCTGGGTGCTCAGTACTCAGGGTGCTGGGTGCTCAGTGCTCGGGGTGCTGGGTGCTCAGTGCTCAGGGTGCTGGGTGCTCAGTACTTAGGGTGCTGGGTGCTCAGTGCTCGGGGTGCTCGGTGCTCAGTACTCAAGGTGCTGGGTGCTCAGTGCTCACGGTGCTGGTTGCTCAGTCCTCGGGGTGCTCCGTACTCAGTGCTCAGGGTGCTGGGTGCTCAGTACTCAGGGTGCTCAGTGCTCAGTACTAAGGGTGCTCAGTGCTCAGTACTCAGGGTGCTCAGTGCTCAGGGCTCGGGGTGCTGGGTGCTCAGTGCTCGGGGTGATGGGTGCTCAGTACTCAGGGTGCATGGTGCTCAGTGCACAGTACTCAGCGTGCTGGGTGCTCAGTGCTCGGGGTGCTGGGTCCTCAGTGCTCAGGGTGCTGGGTGCTCAGTTCTCAGGGTGCTGGGTGCTCAGTGCTCCCGGTGCTGGGTCCTCAGTGCTCAGGGTGCTGGGTGCTCAGTACTCAGGGTGCTGGGTCCTCAGTGCTCAGGGTGCTGGGTGCTTAGTACTCAGTGTGCTCAGTGCTCAGGGTGCTGGGTGCTCAGAACTCATGGTGCTGGGTGCTCAGTACTCAGGGTGCTGGGTGCTCAGTACTCAGGGTGCTTGGTGCTCAGTACTCAGAGTGCTGGGTGCTCAGTGCTCAGGATGCTCAGTACTCATGGTGTTGGGTGCTCATTCTCGGGGTGCTGGGTGCTCAGTACTCAGGTTGCTCAGTACTCTGGGTGCTCGGTGCTCAGTACTGATGGTGCTGGGTGCTCAGTAATCAGGGTGCTCGGTGCTCAGTTCTCAGGGTGCTCGGTGCTCAGTGTTTGGGGTGCTGGGTGCTCAGTACTCAGGGTGCTGGGTGCTCAGTGCTCAGGGTGCTGGGTGCTCAGTGCTCAGCGTGCTGGGTGCTCAGTACTCAGTGCTCATGATGCTGGGTGCTCAGTGCTCAGGGTGCTGGGTGCTCAGTGCTCAGGGTGCTCAGTGCTCAGTGCTCAGTACTCAGGGTGCTGGGTCCTCAGTACTCAGGGTGCTGGGTGCTCAGTGCTCGGGGTTCCCGGTGCTCAGTGCTTGGGGTGCTGGGTGCTCAGTACTCAGGGTGCTGGGTGCTCAGTGCTCGCGGTGCTGGGTCCTCAGTGCTCAGGGTGCTGGGTGCTCAGTACTCAGGGTGCTGGGTCCTCAGTGCTCAGGGTAATGGGTGCTCAGTACTCAGTGTGCTCAGTGCTCAGGGTGCGGGGTGCTCAGAACTCAGGGTGCTGGGTGCTCAGTACTCAGGGTGCTGGGTGCTCAGTACTCAGGGTGCTTGGTGCTCAGTACTCAGGGTGCTGGGTGCTCAGTGCTCAGGGTGCTCGGTGCTCAGTACTCATGGTGCTGGGTGCTCATTCTCGGGGTGCTGGGTGCTCAGTACTCAGGTTGTTCAGTACTCTGGGTGCTCCGTGTTCAGTACTCATGTTGCTGGGTGCTCAGTACTCAGGGTGCTCGGTGCTCAGTTCTCAGGGTGCTCGGTGCTCAGTGTTTGGGGTGCTGGGTGCTCAGTACTCAGGGTGCTGGGTGCTCAGTGCTCAGGGTGCTTGGTGCTCAGTGCTCAGGGTGCTGGGTGCTCAGTACTCAGTGTGCTCAGTGCTCAGTGCTCAGTACTCAGGGTGCTGGGTGCTCAGTACTCAGGGAGCTGGGTGCTCAGTGCTCGGGGTGATCGGTGCTCAGTGCTCGGGGTGCTCGGTGCTCAGTACTCATGGTGCTGGGTGCTCAGTACTCAGGGTGCTGGGTGCTCAGTGCTGGGTGCTCAGTGCTCGGGGTGCTCGGTGCTCAGTACGTTGGGTGCTCAGTGCTCAGGGTGCTGGGTGCTCAGTGCTCAGGGTGCTGGGTGCTCAGTGCTCAGGGTGCTTGATACTCAGTACTCAGGGTGCTGGGTGCTCAGTGCTCAGGTTGCTGGGTGCTCACGGCTCGGGGTGCTGGGTGCTCAGTACTCAGTGTGCTGGGTGCTCAGTACTCAGGGTGCTGGGTGCTCAGTACTCGGGGTGCTGGGTGCTCAGTGCTCAGGGTGCTGGGTGCTCAGTGCTCGCGGTGCTGGGTGCTCAGTACTCATGGTGCTGGGTGCGCAGTACTCAGGGTGCTGGGTGCTCAGTACTCAGGGTGCTGGGTGCTCAGTACTCAGGGTGCTGGGTGCTCAGTACTCGGGGTGCTGGGTGCTCAGTGCTCAGCGTGCTGGGTGCTCAGTACAAAGGGTGCTCGGTGCTCAGTGCTTGGGGTGCTGGGTGCTCAGTACTCAGGGTGCTGGGTACTCAGTGCTCAGGGTGCTGGGTGCTCAGTGCTCAGGGTGCTGGGTGCTCACGGCTCGGGGTGCTGGGTGCTCAGTACTCAGTGTGCTGGGTGCTCAGTCCTCGGGGTGCTGGGTGCTCAGTTCTCTGGGTGCTCAGTGTTCAGTACTCAGGGTGCTGGGTGCTCAGTACTCAGGGTGCTGGGTGCTCAGTACTCAGGGAGCTCAGTGCTTGGGGGCAGGGTGCACAGTACTCAGGGTGCTGGGTGCTCAGTACTCAGGGTGCTGTGTGTTCAGTGCTCAGGGTGCTGGGTGCTCATTGCTCGGGGTGCTGGGTGCTCATTCTCGGGGTGCTCGGTGCTCAGTACACAGGGTGCTGGGTGCTCAGTGCTCGGGGTGCTGGGTGCTCAGCACTCAGGTTGCTGGGTGCTCAGTACTCAGGGTGCTGGGCGCTCAGTGCTCGGGGTGCTGGGTGCTCAGTGCTCAGGGTGCTGGGTGCTCAGTACTTAGGGTGCTGGGTGCTCAGTGCTCGGGGTGCTCGGTGCTCAGTACTCAAGGTGCTGGGTGCTCAGTGCTCACGGTGCTGGGTGCTCAGTCCTCGGGGTGCTCCGTGCTCAGTGCTCAGGGTGCTGGGTGCTCAGTACTCTGGGTGCTCAGTGTTCAGTACTAAGGGTGCTCAGTGCTCAGTACTCAGGGTGCTCAGTGCTCAGGGCTCGGGGTGCTGGGTGCTCAGTGTTCGGGTGATGGGTGCTCAGTACTCAGGGTGCTGGGTGCTCAGTGCTCAGTACTCAGCGTGCTGGGTGCTCAGTGCTCGGGGTGCTGGGTCCTCAGTGCTCAGGGTGCTGGGTGCTCAGTACTCAGGGTGCTGGGTGATCAGTGCTCGGGGTGCTGGGTCCTCAGTGCTCAGGGTGCTGGGTGCTCAGTACTCAGGGTGCTGGGTCCTCAGTGCTCAGGGTGCTGGGTGCTCAGTACTCAGTGTGCTCAGTGCTCAGGGTGCTGGGTGCTCAGAACTCATGGTGCTGGGTGCTCAGTACTCAGGGTGCTGGGTGCTCAGTACTCAGGTTGCTTGGTGCTCAGTACTCAGAGTGCTGGGTGCTCAGTGCTCAGGGTGCTCGGTGCTCAGTACTCATGGTGCTGGGTGCTCATTCTCGGGGTGGTGGGTGCTCAGTACTCAGGTTGCTCAGTACTCTGGGTGCTCGGTGTTCAGTACTGATGGTGCTTGGTGCTCATTACTCAGGGTGCTCGGTGCTCAGTTCTCAGGGTGCTCGGTGCTCAGTGTTTGGGGTGCTGGGTGCTCAGTACTCAGGGTGCTGGGTGCTCAGTGCTCAGGGTGCTGGGTGCTCAGTGCTCAGCGTGCTGGGTGCTCAGTACTCAGTGCTCAGGATGCTGGGTGCTCAGTGCTCAGGGTGCTGGGTGCTCAGTGCTCAGGGTGCTGGGTGCTCAGTGCTCGGGGTGCCCGGTGCTCAGTGCTTGGGGTGCTGGGTCCTCAGTGCTCAGGGTGCTGGGTGCTCAGTGCTCAGGGTGCTGGGTGCTCAGTGCTCAGGGTGCTGGGTGCTCAGTACTCAGTGTGCTCAGTGCTCAGGGTGCGGGGTGCTCAGAACTCAGGGTGCTGGGTGCTCAGTACTCAGGGTGCTGGGTGCTCAGTACTCAGGGTGCTTGGTGCTCAGTACTCAGGGTGCTGGGAGCTCAGTGCTCAGGGTGCTCGGTGCTCAGTACTCATGGTGCTGGGTGATCATTCTCGGGGTGCTGGGTGCTCAGTACTCAGGTTGTTCAGTACTCTGGGTGCTCCGTGTTCAGTACTCATGGTGCTGGGTGCTCAGTACTCAGGGTGCTCGGTGCTCAGATCTCAGGGTGCTCGGTGCTCAGTGTTTGGGGTGCTGGGTGCTCAGTACTCAGGGTGCTGGGTGCTCAGTGCTCAGGGTGCTTGGTGCTCAGTGCTCAGGGTGCTGGGTGCTCAGTACTCAGGGTGCTCAGTGCTCAGTGCTCAGTACTCAGGGTGCTGGGTGCTCAGTACTCAGGGTGCTGGGTGCTCAGTGCTCGGGGTGCCCGGTGCTCGGTGCTCAGTACTCATGGTGCTGGGTGCTCAGTACTCAGGGTGCTGGGTGCTCAGTGCTGGGTGCTCAGTGCTCGGGGTGCTCGGTGCTCAGTACGTTAGGTGCTCAGTGCTCAGGGTGCTGGGTGCTCAGTGCTCAGGGTGCTGGGTGCTCAGTGCTCAGGGTGCTTGATGCTCAGTACTCAGGGTGCTGGGTGCTCAGTGCTTGGGGTGCTGGGTGCTCAGTACTCAGGGTGCTGGGTGCTCAGTGCTCGAGGTGCTGGGTGCTCAGTGCTCGGGGTGCTGGGTGCTCAGTACTCGGGCTGCTGGGTGCTCAGTGCTCAGGGTGCTGGGTCTCAGTGCTCGGGGGTACTGGGTACTCATTGCTCAGTACACAGGGTGCTGAGTGCTCAGTGCTCGGGGTGCTGGGTGCTCAGTGCTCGGGGTGCTGGGTGCTCAGTACTCAGGGTGCTGGGTGCTCAGTACTCAGGGTGCTGTGTGTTCAGTGCTCAGGGTGCTGGGTGCTCAGTGCTCGGGGTGCTGGGTGCTCATTCTCGGGGTGCTGGGTGCTCAGTACTCAGGGAGCTGGGTGCAAAATGCTCGGGGTGCTCGGTGCTCAGTACACAGGGTGCTGGGTGCTCAGTGCTCGGGGTGCTGGGTGCTCAGCACTCAGGTTGCTGGGTGCTCAGTACTCAGGGTGCTGTGTGCTCAGTGCTCGGGGTGCTGGGTGCTCAGTGCTCAGGGTGCTGGGTGCTCAGTACTTAGGGTGCTGGGTGCTCAGTGCTCGGGGTGCTCGGTGCTCAGTACTCAAGGTGCTGGGTGCTCAGTGCTCACGGTGCTGGTTGCTCAGTCCTCGGGGTGCTCCGTACTCAGTGCTCAGGGTGCTGGGTGCTCAGTACTCAGGGTGCTCAGTGCTGAGTACTAAGGGTGCTCAGTGCTCAGTACTCAGGGTGCTCAGTGCTCAGGGCTCGGGGTGCTGGGTGCTCAGTGCTCGGGGTGATGGGTGCTCAGTACTCAGGGTGCTTGGTGCTCAGTGCACAGTACTCAGCGTGCTGCATGCTCAGTGCTCGGGGTGCTGGGTCCTCAGTGCTCAGGGTGTTGGGTGCTCAGTACTCAGGGTGCTGGGTGCTCAGTGCTCCCGGTGCTGGGTCCTCAGTGCTCAGGGTGCTGGGTGCTCAGTACTCAGGGTGCTGGGTCCTCAGTGCTCAGGGTGCTGGGTGCTTAGTACTCAGTGTGCTCAGTGCTCAGGGTGCTGGGTGCTCAGAACTCATGGTGCTGGGTGCTCAGTACTCAGGGTGCTGGGTGCTCAGTTCTCAGGGTGCTTGGTGCTCAGTATTCAGAGTGCTGGGTGCTCAGTGCTCAGGGTGCTCGGTGCTCAGTACTCATGGTGCTGGGTGCTCATTCTCGGGGTGCTGGGTGCTCAGTACTCAGGTTGCTCAGTACTCTGGGTGCTCGGTGCTCAGTAATGATGGTGCTGGTTGCTCAGTACTCAGGGTGCTTGGTGCTCAGTTCTCAGGGTGCTCGGTGCTCAGTGTTTGGGGTGCTGGGTGCTCAGTACTCAGGGTGCTGGGTGCTCAGTGCTCAGGGTGCTGGGTGCTCAGTGCTCAGCGTGCTGGGTGCTCAGTACTCAGTGCTCAGGATGCTGGGTGCTCAGTGCTCAGTGTGCTGGGTGCTCAGTGCTCAGGGTGCTCAGTGCTCAGTGCTCAGTACTCAGGGTGCTGGGTCCTCAGTACTCAGGGTGCTGGGTGCTCAGTGCTCGGGGTGCCCGGTGCTCAGTGCTTGGGGTGCTGGGTGCTCAGTACTCAGGGTGCTGGGTGCTCAGCGCTCGCGGTGCTGGGTCCTCAGTGCTCAGGGTGCTAGGTGCTCAGTACTCAGGGTGCTGGGTCCTCAGTGCTCAGGGTGCTGGGTGCTCAGTACTCAGTGTGCTCAGTGCTCAGGGTGCGGGGTGCTCAGAACTCAGGGTGCTGGGTGCTCAGTACTCAGGGTGCTGGGTGCTCAGTACTCAGGGTGCTTGGTGCTCAGTACTCAGGGTGCTGGGTGCTCAGTGCTCAGGGTGCTCGGTGCTCAGTACTCATGGTGCTGGGTGCTCATTCTCGGGGTGCTGGGTGCTCAGTACTCAGGTTGTTCAGTACTCTGGGTGCTCCGTGTTCAGTACTCATGTTGCTGGGTGCTCAGTACTCAGGGTGCTCGGTGCTCAGTTCTCACGGTGCTCGGTGCTCAGTGTTTGGGGTGCTGGGTGCTCAGTACTCAGGGTGCTGGGTGCTCAGTGCTCAGGGTGCTTGGTGCTCAGTGCTCAGGGTGCTGGGTGCTCAGTACTCAGTGTGCTCAGTGCTCAGTGCTCAGTACTCAGGGTGCTGGGTGCTCAGTACTCAGGGTGCTGGGTGCTCAGTGCTCGGGGTGCCCGGTGCTCAGTGCTCGGGGTGCTCGGTGCTCAGTACTCATGGTGCTGGGTGCTCAGTACTCAGGGTGCTGGGTGCTCAGTGCTGGGTGCTCAGTGCTCGGGGTGCTCGGTGCTCAGTACGTTGGGTGCTCAGTGCTCAGGGTGCTGGGTGCTCAGTGCTCAGGGTGCTGGGTGCTCAGTGCTCAGGGTGCTTGATGCTCAGTACTCAGGGTGCTGGGTGCTCAGTGCTCAGGGTGCTGGGTGCTCACGGCTCGGGGTGCTGGGTGCTCAGTACTCAGTGTGCTGGGTGCTCAGTACTCAGGGTGCTGGGTGCTCAGTACTCGGGGTGCTGGGTGCTCAGTGCTCAGGGTGCTGGGTGCTCAGTGCTCGCGGTGCTGGGTGCTCAGTACTCATGGTGCTGGGTGCGCAGTACTCAGGGTGCTGGGTGCTCAGTACTCAGGGTGCTGGGTGCTCAGTACTCAGGGTGCTGGGTGCTCAGTACTCGGGGTGCTGGGTGCTCAGTGCTCAGCGTGCTGGGTGCTCAGTACAAAGGGTGCTCGGTGCTCAGTGCTTGGGGTGCTGGGTGCTCAGTACTCAGGGTGCTGGGTGCTCAGTGCTCAGGGTGCTGGGTGCTCAGTGCTCAGGGTGCTGGGTGCCCAGTACTCAGTGCTCAGGATGCTCGGTGCTCAGTGCTCGGGCTACTGGGTGCTCAGTGCTCTGGGTGCTGGGTGCTCAGTACTCAGGGTGCTGGGTTCTCAGTACTCAGGGTGCTGGGTGCACAGTGCTAGGGGTGCTGGGTGCTCAGTGCTCGGGGTCTGGGTGCTCAGTACTCAGGGCGCTGGGTGCTCAGTACTCAGGGTGCTGGGTGCTCAGTGCTCAGGGTGCTGGGTGCTCAGTGCTCTGGGTGCTGAGTGCTCAGTGCTCAGGGTGCTGGGGGCTCAGTGCTCAGGGTGCTGTGTGCTCAGTACTCAGGGTGCTGGGTGCTCAGTGCTCAGGGTGCTGGGTGCTCAGCGCTCAGGGTGCTGGGTGCTCAGTACTCAGGGTGCTCACTGCTCAGTGCTCAGTACTCAGGGTGCTGGGTGCTCAGTACTCAGGGTGCTGGGTGCTCAGTGCTCGGGGTGCCCGGTGCTCAGTGCTCGGGGAGCTCGGTGCTCAGTACTCAGGGTGCTGGGTGCTCAGTACTCAGGGTGCTGGGTGCTCAGTGCTGGGTGCTCAGTGCTAGGGGTGCTCGGTGCTCAGTACGTTGGGTGCTCAGTGCTCAGGGTGCTGGGTGCTCAGTGCTCAGGGTGCTGGGTGCTCAGTGCTCAGGGTGCTTGATGCTCAGTACTCAGGGTGCTGGGTGCTCAGTGCTCAGGGTGCTGGGTGCTCAGTGCTCGGGGTGCTGGGTGCTCAGTACTCAGTGTGCTTTGTGCTCAGTACGCAGGGTGCTGGGTGCTCAGTACTCGGGGTGCTGGGTGCTCAGTGCTCAGCGTGCTGGGTGCTCAGTGCTCACGGTGCTGGGTGCTCAGTCCTCGGGGTGCTCCGTGCTCAGTGCTCAGGGTGCTGGGTGCTCAGTACTCTGGGTGCTCAGTGTTCAGTACTAAGGGTGCTCAGTGCTCAGTACTCAGGGTGCTCAGTGCTCAGGGCTCGGGGTGCTGGGTGCTCAGTGCTCGGGTGATGGGTGCTCAGTACTCAGGGTGCTGGGTGCTCAGTGCTCAGTACTCAGCGTGCTGGGTGCTCAGTGCTCGGGGTGCTGGGTCCTCAGTGCTCAGGGTGCTGGGTGCTCAGTACTCAGGGTGCTGGGTGATCAGTGCTCGGGGTGCTGGGTCCTCAGTGCTCAGGGTGCTGGGTGCTCAGTACTCAGGGTGCTGGGTCCTCAGTGCTCAGGGTGCTGGGTGCTCAGTACTCAGTGTGCTCAGTGCTCAGGGTGCTGGGTGCTCAGAACTCATGGTGCTGGGTGCTCAGTACTCAGGGTGCTGGGTGCTCAGTACTCAGGTTGCTTGGTGCTCAGTACTCAGAGTGCTGGGTGCTCAGTGCTCAGGGTGCTCGGTGCTCAGTACTCATGGTGCTGGGTGCTCATTCTCGGGGTGGTGGGTGCTCAGTACTCAGGTTGCTCAGTACTCTGGGTGCTCGGTGCTCAGTACTGATGGTGCTTGGTGCTCATTACTCAGGGTGCTCGGTGCTCAGTTCTCAGGGTGCTCGGTGCTCAGTGTTTGGGGTGCTGGGTGCTCAGTACTCAGGGTGCTGGGTGCTCAGTGCTCAGGGTGCTGGGTGCTCAGTGCTCAGCGTGCTGGGTGCTCAGTACTCAGTGCTCAGGATGCTGGGTGCTCAGTGCTCAGGGTGCTGGGTGCTCAGTGCTCAGGGTGCTCAGTGCTCAGTGCTCAGTACTCAGGGTGCTGGGTCCCCAGTACTCAGGGTGCTGGGTGCTCAGTGCTCGGTGTGCCCGGTGCTCAGTGCTTGGGGTGCTGGGTCCTCAGTGCTCAGGGTGCTCGGTGCTCAGTACTCATGGTGCTGGGTGATCATTCTCGGGGTGCTGGGTGCTCAGTACTCAGGTTGTTCAGTACTCTGGGTGCTCCGTGTTCAGTACTCATGGTGCTGGGTGCTCAGTACTCAGGGTGCTCGGTGCTCAGATCTCAGGGTGCTCGGTGCTCAGTGTTTGGGGTGCTGGGTGCTCAGTACTCAGGGTGCTGGGTGCTCAGTGCTCAGGGTGCTTGGTGCTCAGTGCTCAGGGTGCTGGGTGCTCAGTACTCAGGGTGCTCAGTGCTCAGTGCTCAGTACTCAGGGTGCTGGGTGCTCAGTACTCAGGGTGCTGGGTGCTCAGTGCTCGGGGTGCCCGGTGCTCAGTGCTCGGGGTGCTCGGTGCTCAGTACTCATGGTGCTGGTGATCATTCTCGGGGTGCTGGGTGCTCAGTACTCAGGTTGTTCAGTACTCTGGGTGCTCCGTGTTCAGTACTCATGGTGCTGGGTGCTCAGTACTCAGGGTGCTCGGTGCTCAGATCTCAGGGTGCTCGGTGCTCAGTGTTTGGGGTGCTGGGTGCTCAGTACTCAGGGTGCTGGGTGCTCAGTGCTCAGGGTGCTTGGTGCTCAGTGCTCAGGGTGCTGGGTGCTCAGTACTCAGGGTGCTCAGTGCTCAGTGCTCAGTACCCAGGGTGCTGGGTGCTCAGTACTCAGGGTGCTGGGTGCTCAGTGCTCGGGGTGCCCGGTGCTCAGTGCTCGGGGTGCTCGGTGCTCAGTACTCATGGTGCTGGGTGCTCAGTACTCAGGGTGCTCAGTGCTCAGTGCTCAGTACTCAGGGTGCTGGGTGCTCAGTACTCAGGGTGCTGGGTGCTCAGTGCTCGGGGTGCCCGGTGCTCAGTGCTCGGGGTGCTCGGTGCTCAGTACTCATGGTGCTGGGTGATCATTCTCGGGGTGCTGGGTGCTCAGTACTCAGGTTGTTCAGTACTCTGGGTGCTCCGTGTTCAGTACTCATGGTGCTGGGTGCTCAGTACTCAGGGTGCTCGGTGCTCAGATCTCAGGGTGCTCGGTGCTCAGTGTTTGGGGTGCTGGGTGCTCAGTACTCAGGGTGCTGGGTGCTCAGTGCTCAGGGTGCTTGGTGCTCAGTGCTCAGGGTGCTGGGTGCTCAGTACTCAGGGTGCTCAGTGCTCAGTGCTCAGTACTCAGGGTGCTGGGTGCTCAGTGCTCGGGGTGCCCGGTGCTCAGTGCTCGGGGTGCTTGGTGCTCAGTACTCATGGTGCTGGGTGCTCAGTACTCAGGGTGCTGGGTGCTCAGTGCTGGGTGCTCAGTGCTCGGGGTGCTCGGTGCTCAGTACGTTAGGTGCTCAGTGCTCAGGGTGCTGGGTGCTCAGTGCTCAAGGTGCTGGGTGCTCAGTGCTCAGGGTGCTTGATGCTCAGTACTCAGGGTGCTGGGTGCTCAATGCTTGGGGTGCTGGGTGCTCAGTACTCAGGGTGCTGGGTGCTCAGTGCTCGAGGTGCTGGGTGCTCAGTGCTCGGGGTGCTGGGTGCTCAGTACTCGGGCTGCTGGGTGCTCAGTGCTCAGGGTGCTGGGTCTCAGTGCTCGGGGGTACTGGGTACTCATTGTTCAGTACACAGGGTGCTGAGTGCTCAGTGCTCGGGGTGCTGGGTGCTCAGTGCTCGGGGTGCTGGGTGCTCAGTACTCAGGGTGCTGGGTGCTCAGTACTCAGGGTGCTGTGTGTTCAGTGCTCAGGGTGCTGGGTGCTCAGTGCTCGGGGTGCTGGGTGCTCATTCTCGGGGTGCTGGGTGCTCAGTACTCAGGGAGCTGGGTGCAAAATGCTCGGGGTGCTCGGTGCTCAGTACACAGGGTGCTGGGTGCTCAGTGCTCGGGGTGCTGGGTGCTCAGCACTCAGGTTGCTGGGTGCTCAGTACTCAGGGTGCTGGGTGCTCAGTGCTCGGGGTGCTGGGTGCTCAGTGCTCAGGGTGCTGGGTGCTCAGTACTTAGGGTGCTATGTGCTCAGTGCTCGGGGTGCTCGGTGCTCAGTACTCAAGGTGCTGGGTGCTCAGTGCTCACGGTGCTGGTTGCTCAGTCCTCGGGGTGCTCCGTACTCAGTGCTCAGGGTGCTGGGTGCTCAGTACTCAGGGTGCTCAGTGCTCAGTACTAAGGGTGCTCAGTGCTCAGTACTCAGGGTGCTCAGTGCTCAGGGCTCGGGGTGCTGGGTGCTCAGTGCTCGGGGTGATGGGTGCTCAGTACTCAGGGTGCTTGGTGCTCAGTGCACAGTACTCAGCGTGCTGGGTGCTCAGTGCTCGGGGTGCTGGGTCCTCAGTGCTCAGGGTGCTGGGTGCTCAGTACTCAGGGTGCTGGGTGCTCAGTGCTCCCGGTGCTGGGTCTTCAGTGCTCAGGGTGCTGGGTGCTCAGTACTCAGGGTGCTGGGTCCTCAGTGCTCAGGGTGCTGGGTGCTTAGTACTCAGTGTGCTCAGTGCTCAGGGTGCTGGGTGCTCAGAACTCATGGTGCTGGGTGCTCAGTACTCAGGGTGCTGGGTGCTCAGTACTCAGGGTGCTTGGTGCTCAGTACTCAGAGTGCTGGGTGCTCAGTGCTCAGGGTGCTCGGTGCTCAGTACTCATGGTGCTGGGTGCTCATTCTCGGGGTGCTGGGTGCTCAGTACTCAGGTTGCTCAGTACTCTGGGTGCTCGGTGCTCAGTACTGATGGTGCTGGGTGCTCAGTACTCAGGGTGCTCGGTGCTCAGTTCTCAGGGTGCTCGGTGCTCAGTGTTTGGGGTGCTGGGTGCTCAGTACTCAGGGTGCTGGGTGCTCAGTGCTCAGGGTGCTGGGTGCTCAGTGCTCAGCGTGCTGGGTGCTCAGTACTCAGTGCTCAGGATGCTGGGTGCTCAGTGCTCAGTGTGCTGGGTGCTCAGTGCTCAGGGTGCTCAGTGCTCAGTGCTCAGTACTCAGGGTGCTGGGTCCTCAGTACTCAGGGTGCTGGGTGCTCAGTGCTCGGGGTGCCCGGTGCTCAGTGCTTGGGGTGCTGGGTGCTCAGTACTCAGGGTGCTGGGTGCTCAGCGCTCGCGGTGCTGGGTCCTCAGTGCTCAGGGTGCTGGGTGCTCAGTACTCAGGGTGCTGGGTCCTCAGTGCTCAGGGTGCTGGGTGCTCAGTACTCAGTGTGCTCAGTGCTCAGGGTGCGGGGTGCTCAGAACTCAGGGTGCTGGGTGCTCAGTACTCAGGGTGCTGGGTGCTCAGTACTCAGGGTGCTTGGTGCTCAGTACTCAGGGTGCTGGTTGCTCAGTACTCAGGGTGCTGGGTGCTCAGTGCTCGGGTGATGGGTGCTCAGTACTCAGGGTGCTGGGTGCTCAGTGCTCAGTACTCAGCGTGCTGGGTGCTCAGTGCTCGGGGTGCTGGGTCCTCAGTGCTCAGGGTGCTGGGTGCTCAGTACTCAGGGTGCTGGGTGATCAGTGCTCGGGGTGCTGGGTCCTCAGTGCTCAGGGTGCTGGGTGCTCAGTACTCAGGGTGCTGGGTCCTCAGTGCTCAGGGTGCTGGGTGCTCAGTACTCAGTGTGCTCAGTGCTCAGGGTGCTGGGTGCTCAGAACTCATGGTGCTGGGTGCTCAGTACTCAGGGTGCTGGGTGCTCAGTACTCAGGTTGCTTGGTGCTCAGTACTCAGAGTGCTGGGTGCTCAGTGCTCAGGGTGCTCGGTGCTCAGTACTCATGGTGCTGGGTGCTCATTCTCGGGGTGGTGGGTGCTCAGTACTCAGGTTGCTCAGTACTCTGGGTGCTCGGTGCTCAGTACTGATGGTGCTTGGTGCTCATTACTCAGGGTGCTCGGTGCTCAGTTCTCAGGGTGCTCGGTGCTCAGTGTTTGGGGTGCTGGGTGCTCAGTACTCAGGGTTCTGGGTGCTCAGTGCTCAGGGTGCTGGGTGCTCAGTGCTCAGCGTGCTGGGTGCTCAGTACTCAGTGCTCAGGATGCTGGGTGCTCAGTGCTCAGGGTGCTGGGTGCTCAGTGCTCAGGGTGCTCAGTGCTCAGTGCTCAGTACTCAGGGTCCTGGGTCCCCAGTACTAAGGGTGCTGGGTGCTCAGTGCTCGGTGTGCCCGGTGCTCAGTGCTTGGGGTGCTGGGTCCTCAGTGCTCAGGGTGCTCGGTGCTCAGTACTCATGGTGCTGGGTGATCATTCTCGGGGTGCTGGGTGCTCAGTACTCAGGTTGTTCAGTACTCTGGGTGCTCCGTGTTCAGTACTCATGGTGCTGGGTGCTCAGTACTCAGGGTGCTCGGTGCTCAGATCTCAGGGTGCTCGGTGCTCAGTGTTTGGGGTGCTGGGTGCTCAGTACTCAGGGTGCTGGGTGCTCAGTGCTCAGGGTGCTTGGTGCTCAGTGCTCAGGGTGCTGGGTGCTCAGTACTCAGGGTGCTCAGTGCTCAGTGCTCAGTACTCAGGGTGCTGGGTGCTCAGTACTCAGGGTGCTGGGTGCTCAGTGCTCGGGGTGCCCGGTGCTCAGTGCTCGGGGTGCTCGGTGCTCAGTACTCATGGTGCTGGTGATCATTCTCGGGGTGCTGGGTGCTCAGTACTCAGGTTGTTCAGTACTCTGGGTGCTCCGTGTTCAGTACTCATGGTGCTGGGTGCTCAGTACTCAGGGTGCTCGGTGCTCAGATCTCAGGGTGCTCGGTGCTCAGTGTTTGGGGTGCTGGGTGCTCAGTACTCAGGGTGCTGGGTGCTCAGTGCTCAGGGTGCTTGGTGCTCAGTGCTCAGGGTGCTGGGTGCTCAGTACTCAGGGTGCTCAGTGCTCAGTGCTCAGTACTCAGGGTGCTGGGTGCTCAGTACTCAGGGTGCTGGGTGCTCAGTGCTCGGGGTGCCCGGTGCTCAGTGCTCGGGGTGCTCGGTGCTCAGTACTCATGGTGCTGGGTGCTCAGTACTCAGGGTGCTCAGTGCTCAGTGCTCAGTACTCAGGGTGCTGGGTGCTCAGTACTCAGGGTGCTGGGTGCTCAGTGCTCGGGGTGCCCGGTGCTCAGTGCTCGGGGTGCTCGGTGCTCAGTACTCATGGTGCTGGGTGATCATTCTCGGGGTGCTGGGTGCTCAGTACTCAGGTTGTTCAGTACTCTGGGTGCTCCGTGTTCAGTACTCATGGTGCTGGGTGCTCAGTACTCAGGGTGCTCGGTGCTCAGATCTCAGGGTGCTCGGTGCTCAGTGTTTGGGGTGCTGGGTGCTCAGTACTCAGGGTGCTGGGTGCTCAGTGCTCAGGGTGCTTGGTGCTCAGTGCTCAGGGTGCTGGGTGCTCAGTACTCAGGGTGCTCAGTGCTCAGTGCTCAGTACTCAGGGTGCTGGGTGCTCAGTACTCAGGGTGCTGGGTGCTCAGTGCTCGGGGTGCCCGGTGCTCAGTGCTCGGGGTGCTCGGTGCTCAGTACTCATGGTGCTGGGTGCTCAGTACTCAGGGTGCTGGGTGCTCAGTGCTGGGTGCTCAGTGCTCGGGGTGCTCGGTGCTCAGTACGTTAGGTGCTCAGTGCTCAGGGTGCTGGGTGCTCAGTGCTCAAGGTGCTGGGTGCTCAGTGCTCAGGGTGCTTGATGCTCAGTACTCAGGGTGCTGGGTGCTCAATGCTTGGGGTGCTGGGTGCTCAGTACTCAGGGTGCTGGGTGCTCAGTGCTCGAGGTGCTGGGTGCTCAGTGCTCGGGGTGCTGGGTGCTCAGTACTCGGGCTGCTGGGTGCTCAGTGCTCAGGGTGCTGGGTCTCAGTGCTCGGGGGTACTGGGTACTCATTGTTCAGTACACAGGGTGCTGAGTGCTCAGTGCTCGGGGTGCTGGGTGCTCAGTGCTCGGGGTGCTGGGTGCTCAGTACTCAGGGTGCTGGGTGCTCAGTACTCAGGGTGCTGTGTGTTCAGTGCTCAGGGTGCTGGGTGCTCAGTGCTCGGGGTGCTGGGTGCTCATTCTCGGGGTGCTGGGTGCTCAGTACTCAGGGAGCTGGGTGCAAAATGCTCGGGGTGCTCGGTGCTCAGTACACAGGGTGCTGGGTGCTCAGTGCTCGGGGTGCTGGGTGCTCAGCACTCAGGTTGCTGGGTGCTCAGTACTCAGGGTGCTGGGTGCTCAGTGCTCGGGGTGCTGGGTGCTCAGTGCTCAGGGTGCTGGGTGCTCAGTACTTAGGGTGCTATGTGCTCAGTGCTCGGGGTGCTCGGTGCTCAGTACTCAAGGTGCTGGGTGCTCAGTGCTCACGGTGCTGGTTGCTCAGTCCTCGGGGTGCTCCGTACTCAGTGCTCAGGGTGCTGGGTGCTCAGTACTCAGGGTGCTCAGTGCTCAGTACTAAGGGTGCTCAGTGCTCAGTACTCAGGGTGCTCAGTGCTCAGGGCTCGGGGTGCTGGGTGCTCAGTGCTCGGGGTGATGGGTGCTCAGTACTCAGGGTGCTTGGTGCTCAGTGCACAGTACTCAGCGTGCTGGGTGCTCAGTGCTCGGGGTGCTGGGTCCTCAGTGCTCAGGGTGCTGGGTGCTCAGTACTCAGGGTGCTGGGTGCTCAGTGCTCCCGGTGCTGGGTCTTCAGTGCTCAGGCTGCTGGGTGCTCAGTACTCAGGGTGCTGGGTCCTCAGTGCTCAGGGTGCTGGGTGCTTAGTACTCAGTGTGCTCAGTGCTCAGGGTGCTGGGTGCTCAGAACTCATGGTGCTGGGTGCTCAGTACTCAGGGTGCTGGGTGCTCAGTACTCAGGGTGCTTGGTGCTCAGTACTCAGAGTGCTGGGTGCTCAGTGCTCAGGGTGCTCGGTGCTCAGTACTCATGGTGCTGGGTGCTCATTCTCGGGGTGCTGGGTGCTCAGTACTCAGGTTGCTCAGTACTCTGGGTGCTCGGTGCTCAGTACTGATGGTGCTGGGTGCTCAGTACTCAGGGTGCTCGGTGCTCAGTTCTCAGGGTGCTCGGTGCTCAGTGTTTGGGGTGCTGGGTGCTCAGTACTCAGGGTGCTGGGTGCTCAGTGCTCAGGGTGCTGGGTGCTCAGTGCTCAGCGTGCTGGGTGCTCAGTACTCAGTGCTCAGGATGCTGGGTGCTCAGTGCTCAGTGTGCTGGGTGCTCAGTGCTCAGGGTGCTCAGTGCTCAGTGCTCAGTACTCAGGGTGCTGGGTCCTCAGTACTCAGGGTGCTGGGTGCTCAGTGCTCGGGGTGCCCGGTGCTCAGTGCTTGGGGTGCTGGGTGCTCAGTACTCAGGGTGCTGGGTGCTCAGCGCTCGCGGTGCTGGGTCCTCAGTGCTCAGGGTGCTGGGTGCTCAGTACTCAGGGTGCTGGGTCCTCAGTGCTCAGGGTGCTGGGTGCTCAGTACTCAGTGTGCTCAGTGCTCAGGGTGCGGGGTGCTCAGAACTCAGGGTGCTGGGTGCTCAGTACTCAGGGTGCTGGGTGCTCAGTACTCAGGGTGCTTGGTGCTCAGTACTCAGGGTGCTGGGTGCTCAGTGCTCAGGGTGCTGGGTGCTCAGTACTCATGGTGCTGGGTGCTCATTCTCGGGGTGCTGAGTGCTCAGTACTCAGGTTGTTCTGTACTCTGGGTGCTCCGTGTTCAGTACTCATGTTGCTGGGTGCTCAGTACTCAGGGTGCTCGGTGCTCAGTTCTCAGGGTGCTCGGTGCTCAGTGTTTGGGGTGCTGGGTGCTCAGTTCTCAGGGTGCTGGGTGCTCAGTGCTCAGGGTACTTGGTGCTCAGTGCTCAGGGTGCTGGGTGCTCAGTACTCAGTGTGCTCAGTGCTCAGTGCTCAGTACTCAGGGTGCTGGGTGCTCAGTACTCAGGGTGCTGGGTGCTCAGTGCTCGGGGTGCCCGGTGCTCAGTGCTCGGGGTGCTCGGTGCTCAGTACTCATGGTGCTGGGTGCTCAGTACTCAGGGTGCTGGGTGCTCAGTGCTGGGTGCTCAGTGCTCAGGGTGCTCGGTGCTCAGTACGTTGGGTGCTCAGTGCTCAGGGTGCTGGGTGCTCAGTGCTCGAGGTGCTGGGTGCTCAGTGCTCGGGGTGCTGGGTGCTCAGTACTCGGGCTGCTGGGTGCTCAGTGCTCAGGGTGCTGGGTCTCAGTGCTCGGGGATACTGGGTACTCATTGTTCAGTACACAGGGTGCTGAGTGCTCAGTGCTCGGGGTGCTGGGTGCTCAGTGCTCGGGGTGCTGGGTGCTCAGTACTCAGGGTGCTGGGTGCTCAGTACTCAGGGTGCTGTGTGTTCAGTGCTCAGGGTGCTGGGTGCTCAGTGCTCGGGGTGCTGGGTGCTCATTCTCGGGGTGCTGGGTGCTCAGTACTCAGGGAGCTGGGTGCAAAATGCTCGGGGTGCTCGGTGCTCAGTACACAGGGTGCTGGGTGCTCAGTGCTCGGGGTGCTGGGTGCTCAGCACTCAGGTTGCTGGGTGCTCAGTACTCAGGGTGCTGGGTGCTCAGTGCTCGGGGTGCTGGGTGCTCAGTGCTCAGGGTGCTGGGTGCTCAGTACTTAGGGTGCTATGTGCTCAGTGCTCGGGGTGCTCGGTGCTCAGTACTCAAGGTGCTGGGTGCTCAGTGCTCACGGTGCTGGTTGCTCAGTCCTCGGGGTGCTCCGTACTCAGTGCTCAGGGTGCTGGGTGCTCAGTACTCAGGGTGCTCAGTGCTCAGTACTAAGGGTGCTCAGTGCTCAGTACTCAGGGTGCTCAGTGCTCAGGGCTCGGGGTGCTGGGTGCTCAGTGCTCGGGGTGATGGGTGCTCAGTACTCAGGGTGCTTGGTGCTCAGTGCACAGTACTCAGCGTGCTGGGTGCTCAGTGCTCGGGGTGCTGGGTCCTCAGTGCTCAGGGTGCTGGGTGCTCAGTACTCAGGGTGCTGGGTGCTCAGTGCTCCCGGTGCTGGGTCTTCAGTGCTCAGGCTGCTGGGTGCTCAGTACTCAGGGTGCTGGGTCCTCAGTGCTCAGGGTGCTGGGTGCTTAGTACTCAGTGTGCTCAGTGCTCAGGGTGCTGGGTGCTCAGAACTCATGGTGCTGGGTGCTCAGTACTCAGGGTGCTGGGTGCTCAGTACTCAGGGTGCTTGGTGCTCAGTACTCAGAGTGCTGGGTGCTCAGTGCTCAGGGTGCTCGGTGCTCAGTACTCATGGTGCTGGGTGCTCATTCTCGGGGTGCTGGGTGCTCAGTACTCAGGTTGCTCAGTACTCTGGGTGCTCGGTGCTCAGTACTGATGGTGCTGGGTGCTCAGTACTCAGGGTGCTCGGTGCTCAGTTCTCAGGGTGCTCGGTGCTCAGTGTTTGGGGTGCTGGGTGCTCAGTACTCAGGGTGCTGGGTGCTCAGTGCTCAGGGTGCTGGGTGCTCAGTGCTCAGCGTGCTGGGTGCTCAGTACTCAGTTCTCAGGATGCTGGGTGCTCAGTGCTCAGTGTGCTGGGTGCTCAGTGCTCAGGGTGCTCAGTGCTCAGTGCTCAGTACTCAGGGTGCTGGGTCCTCAGTACTCAGGGTGCTGGGTGCTCAGTGCTCGGGGTGCCCGGTGCTCAGTGCTTGGGGTGCTGGGTGCTCAGTACTCAGGGTGCTGGGTGCTCAGCGCTCGCGGTGCTGGGTCCTCAGTGCTCAGGGTGCTGGGTGCTCAGTACTCAGGGTGCTGGGTCCTCAGTGCTCAGGGTGCTGGGTGCTCAGTACTCAGTGTGCTCAGTGCTCAGGGTGCGGGGTGCTCAGAACTCAGGGTGCTGGGTGCTCAGTACTCAGGGTGCTGGGTGCTCAGTACTCAGGGTGCTTGGTGCTCAGTACTCAGGGTGCTGGGTGCTCAGTGCTCAGGGTGCTGGGTGCTCAGTACTCATGGTGCTGGGTGCTCATTCTCGGGGTGCTGGGTGCTCAGTACTCAGGTTGTTCTGTACTCTGGGTGCTCCGTGTTCAGTACTCATGTTGCTGGGTGCTCAGTACTCAGGGTGCTCGGTGCTCAGTTCTCAGGGTGCTCGGTGCTCAGTGTTTGGGGTGCTGGGTGCTCAGTTCTCAGGGTGCTGGGTGCTCAGTGCTCAGGGTACTTGGTGCTCAGTGCTCAGGGTGCTGGGTGCTCAGTACTCAGTGTGCTCAGTGCTCAGTGCTCAGTACTCAGGGTGCTGGGTGCTCAGTACTCAGGGTGCTGGGTGCTCAGTGCTCGGGGTGCCCGGTGCTCAGTGCTCGGGGTGCTCGGTGCTCAGTACTCATGGTGCTGGGTGCTCAGTACTCAGGGTGCTGGGTGCTCAGTGCTGGGTGCTCAGTGCTCAGGGTGCTCGGTGCTCAGTACGTTGGGTGCTCAGTGCTCAGGGTGCTGGGTGCTCAGTGCTCGAGGTGCTGGGTGCTCAGTGCTCGGGGTGCTGGGTGGTCAGTACTCGGGCTGCTGGGTGCTCAGTGCTCAGGGTGCTGGGTCTCAGTGCTCGGGGATACTGGGTACTCATTGTTCAGTACACAGGGTGCTGAGTGCTCAGTGCTCGGGGTGCTGGGTGCTCAGTGCTCGGGGTGCTGGGTGCTCAGTACTCAGGGTGCTGGGTGCTCAGTACTCAGGGTGCTGTGTGTTCAGTGCTCAGGGTGCTGGGTGCTCAGTGCTCGGGGTGCTGGGTGCTCATTCTCGGGGTGCTCGGTGCTCAGTACTCAGGGAGCTGGGTGCAAAATGCTCGGGGTGCTCGGTGCTCAGTACACAGGGTGCTGGGTGCTCAGTGCTCGGGGTGCTGGGTGCTCAGCACTCAGGTTGCTGGGTGCTCAGTACTCAGGGTGCTGGGTGCTCAGTGCTCGGGGTGCTGGGTGCTCAGTGCTCAGGGTGCTGGGTGCTCAGTACTTAGGGTGCTATGTGCTCAGTGCTCGGGGTGCTCGGTGCTCAGTACTCAAGGTGCTGGGTGCTCAGTGCTCACGGTGCTGGTTGCTCAGTCCTCGGGGTGCTCCGTACTCAGTGCTCAGGGTGCTGGGTGCTCAGTACTCAGGGTGCTCAGTGCTCAGTACTAAGGGTGCTCAGTGCTCAGTACTCAGGGTGCTCAGTGCTCAGGGCTCGGGGTGCTGGGTGCTCAGTGCTCGGGGTGATGGGTGCTCAGTACTCAGGGTGCTTGGTGCTCAGTGCACAGTACTCAGCGTGCTGGGTGCTCAGTGCTCGGGGTGCTGGGTCCTCAGTGCTCAGGGTGCTGGGTGCTCAGTACTCAGGGTGCTGGGTGCTCAGTGCTCCCGGTGCTGGGTCTTCAGTGCTCAGGGTGCTGGGTGCTCAGTACTCAGGGTGCTGGGTCCTCAGTGCTCAGGGTGCTGGGTGCTTAGTACTCAGTGTGCTCAGTGCTCAGGGTGCTGGGTGCTCAGAACTCATGGTGCTGGGTGCTCAGTACTCAGGGTGCTGGGTGCTCAGTACTCAGGGTGCTTGGTGCTCAGTACTCAGAGTGCTGGGTGCTCAGTGCTCAGGGTGCTCGGTGCTCAGTACTCATGGTGCTGGGTGCTCATTCTCGGGGTGCTGGGTGCTCAGTACTCAGGTTGCTCAGTACTCTGGGTGCTCGGTGCTCAGTACTGATGGTGCTGGGTGCTCAGTACTCAGGGTGCTCGGTGCTCAGTTCTCAGGGTGCTCGGTGCTCAGTGTTTGGGGTGCTGGGTGCTCAGTACTCAGGGTGCTGGGTGCTCAGTGCTCAGGGTGCTGGGTGCTCAGTGCTCAGCGTGCTGGGTGCTCAGTACTCAGTGCTCAGGATGCTGGGTGCTCAGTGCTCAGTGTGCTGGGTGCTCAGTGCTCAGGGTGCTCAGTGCTCAGTGCTCAGTACTCAGGGTGCTGGGTCCTCAGTACTCAGGGTGCTGGGTGCTCAGTGCTCGGGGTGCCCGGTGCTCAGTGCTTGGGGTGCTGGGTGCTCAGTACTCAGGGTGCTGGGTGCTCAGCGCTCGCGGTGCTGGGTCCTCAGTGCTCAGGGTGCTGGGTGCTCAGTACTCAGGGTGCTGGGTCCTCAGTGCTCAGGGTGCTGGGTGCTCAGTACTCAGTGTGCTCAGTGCTCAGGGTGCGGGGTGCTCAGAACTCAGGGTGCTGGGTGCTCAGTACTCAGGGTGCTGGGTGCTCAGTACTCAGGGTGCTTGGTGCTCAGTACTCAGGGTGCTGGGTGCTCAGTGCTCAGGGTGCTGGGTGCTCAGTACTCATGGTGCTGGGTGCTCATTCTCGGGGTGCTGGGTGCTCAGTACTCAGGTTGTTCTGTACTCTGGGTGCTCCGTGTTCAGTACTCATGTTGCTGGGTGCTCAGTACTCAGGGTGCTCGGTGCTCAGTTCTCAGGGTGCTCGGTGCTCAGTGTTTGGGGTGCTGGGTGCTCAGTTCTCAGGGTGCTGGGTGCTCAGTGCTCAGGGTACTTGGTGCTCAGTGCTCAGGGTGCTGGGTGCTCAGTACTCAGTGTGCTCAGTGCTCAGTGCTCAGTACTCAGGGTGCTGGGTGCTCAGTACTCAGGGTGCTGGGTGCTCAGTGCTCGGGGTGCCCGGTGCTCAGTGCTCGGGGTGCTCGGTGCTCAGTACTCATGGTGCTGGGTGCTCAGTACTCAGGGTGCTGGGTGCTCAGTGCTGGGTGCTCAGTGCTCAGGGTGCTCGGTGCTCAGTACGTTGGGTGCTCAGTGCTCAGGGTGCTGGGTGCTCAGTGCTCAGGGTGCTGGGTGCTCAGTGCTCAGGGTGCTTGATGCTCAGTACTCAGGGTGCTGGGTGCTCAGTGCTCAGGGTGCCGGGTGCTCACGGCTCGGGGTGCTGGGTGCTCAGTACTCAGTGTTCTGGGTGCTCAGTACTCAGGGTGCTGGGTGCTCAGTACTCGGGGTGCTGGGTGCTCAGTGCTCAGGGTGCTGGGTGCTCAGTGCTCGCGGTGCTGGGTGCTCAGTACTCATGGTGCTGGGTGCGCAGTACTCAGGGTGCTGGGTGCTCAGTACTCAGGGTGCTGGGTGCTCAGTACTCAGGGTGCTGGGTGCTCAGTACTCGGGGTGCTGGGTGCTCAGCGTGCTGGGTGCTCAGTACAAAGGGTGCTCGGTGCTCAGTGCTTGGGGTGCTGGGTGCTCAGTACTCAGGGTGCTGGGTGCTCAGTGCTCAAGGTGCTGGGTGCTCAGTGCTCAGGGTGCTTGATGCTCAGTACTCAGGGTGCTGGGTGCTCAATGCTTGGGGTGCTGGGTGCTCAGTACTCAGTGTGCTGGGTGCTCAGTGCTCGAGGTGCTGGGTGCTCAGTGCTCGGGGTGCTGGGTGCTCAGTACTCGGGCTGCTGGGTGCTCAGTGCTCAGGGTGCTGGGTCTCAGTGCTCGGGGGTACTGGGTACTCATTGTTCAGTACACAGGGTGCTGAGTGCTCAGTGCTCGGGGTGCTGGGTGCTCAGTGCTCGGGGTGCTGGGTGCTCAGTACTCAGGGTGCTGGGTGCTCAGTACTCAGGGTGCTGTGTGTTCAGTGCTCAGGGTGCTGGGTGCTCAGTGCTCGGGGTGCTGGGTGCTCATTCTCGGGGTGCTGGGTGCCCAGTACTCAGGGAGCTGGGTGCAAAATGCTCAGGGTGCTCGGTGCTCAGTACACAGGGTGCTGGGTGCTCAGTGCTCGGGGTGCTGGGTGCTCAGCACTCAGGTTGCTGGGTGCTCAGTACTCTGGGTGCTGGGTGCTCAGTGCTCGGGGTGCTGGGTGCTCAGTGCTCAGGGTGCTGGGTGCTCAGTACTTAGGGTGCTATGTGCTCAGTGCTCGGGGTGCTCGGTGCTCAGTACTCAAGGTGCTGGGTGCTCAGTGCTCACGGTGCTGGTTGCTCAGTCCTCGGGGTGCTCCGTACTCAGTGCTCAGGGTGCTGGGTGCTCAGTACTCAGGGTGCTCAGTGCTCAGTACTAAGGGTGCTCAGTGCTCAGTACTCAGGGTGCTCAGTGCTCAGGGCTCGGGGTGCTGGGTGCTCAGTGCTCGGGGTGATGGGTGCTCAGTACTCAGGGTGCTTGGTGCTCAGTGCACAGTACTCAGCGTGCTGGGTGCTCAGTGCTCGGGGTGCTGGGTCCTCAGTGCTCAGGGTGCTGGGTGCTCAGTACTCAGGGTGCTGGGTGCTCAGTGCTCCCGGTGCTGGGTCTTCAGTGCTCAGGGTGCTGGGTGCTCAGTACTCAGGGTGCTGGGTCCTCAGTGCTCAGGGTGCTGGGTGCTTAGTACTCAGTGTGCTCAGTGCTCAGGGTGCTGGGTGCTCAGAACTCATGGTGCTGGGTGCTCAGTATTCAGGGTGCTGGGTGCTCAGTACTCAGGGTGCTTGGTGCTCAGTACTCAGAGTGCTGGGTGCTCAGTGCTCAGGGTGCTCGGTGCTCAGTACTCATGGTGCTGGGTGCTCATTCTCGGGGTGCTGGGTGCTCAGTACTCAGGTTGCTCAGTACTCTGGGTGCTCGGTGCTCAGTACTGATGGTGCTGGGTGCTCAGTACTCAGGGTGCTCGGTGCTCAGTTCTCAGGGTGCTCGGTGCTCAGTGTTTGGGGTGCTGGGTGCTCAGTACTCAGGGTGCTGGGTGCTCAGTGCTCAGGGTGCTGGGTGCTCAGTGCTCAGCGTGCTGGGTGCTCAGTACTCAGTGCTCAGGATGCTGGGTGCTCAGTGCTCAGTGTGCTGGGTGCTCAGTGCTCAGGGTGCTCAGTGCTCAGTGCTCAGTACTCAGGGTGCTGGGTCCTCAGTACTCAGGGTGCTGGGTGCTCAGTGCTCGGGGTGCCCGGTGCTCAGTGCTTGGGGTGCTGGGTGCTCAGTACTCAGGGTGCTGGGTGCTCAGCGCTCGCGGTGCTGGGTCCTCAGTGCTCAGGGTGCTGGGTGCTCAGTACTCAGGGTGCTGGGTCCTCAGTGCTCAGGGTGCTGGGTGCTCAGTACTCAGTGTGCTCAGTGCTCAGGGTGCGGGGTGCTCAGAACTCAGGGTGCTGGGTGCTCAGTACTCAGGGTGCTGGGTGCTCAGTACTCAGGGTGCTGGGTGCTCAGTACTCAGGGTGCTTGGTGCTCAGAACTCAGGGTGCTGGTTGCTCAGTACTCAGGGTGCTGGGTGCTCAGTGCTCGGGTGATGGGTGCTCAGTACTCAGGGTGCTGGGTGCTCAGTGCTCAGTACTCAGCGTGCTGGGTGCTCAGTGCTCGGGGTGCTGGGTCCTCAGTGCTCAGGGTGCTGGGTGCTCAGTACTCAGGGTGCTGGGTGATCAGTGCTCGGGGTGCTGGGTCCTCAGTGCTCAGGGTGCTGGGTGCTCAGTACTCAGGGTGCTGGGTCCTCAGTGCTCAGGGTGCTGGGTGCTCAGTACTCAGTGTGCTCAGTGCTCAGGGTGCTGGGTGCTCAGAACTCATGGTGCTGGGTGCTCAGTACTCAGGGTGCTGGGTGCTCAGTACTCAGGTTGCTTGGTGCTCAGTACTCAGAGTGCTGGGTGCTCAGTGCTCAGGGTGCTCGGTGCTCAGTACTCATGGTGCTGGGTGCTCATTCTCGGGGTGGTGGGTGCTCAGTACTCAGGTTGCTCAGTACTCTGGGTGCTCGGTGCTCAGTACTGATGGTGCTTGGTGCTCATTACTCAGGGTGCTCGGTGCTCAGTTCTCAGGGTGCTCGGTGCTCAGTGTTTGGGGTGCTGGGTGCTCAGTACTCAGGGTTCTGGGTGCTCAGTGCTCAGGGTTCTGGGTGCTCAGTGCTCAGCGTGCTGGGTGCTCAGTACTCAGTGCTCAGGATGCTGGGTGCTCAGTGCTCAGGGTGCTGGGTGCTCAGTGCTCAGGGTGCTCAGTGCTCAGTGCTCAGTACGCAGGGTCCTGGGTCCCCAGTACTCAGGGTGCTGGGTGCTCAGTGCTCGGTGTGCCCGGTGCTCAGTGCTTGGGGTGCTGGGTCCTCAGTGCTCAGGGTGCTCGGTGCTCAGTACTCATGGTGCTGGGTGATCATTCTCGGGGTGCTGGGTGCTCAGTACTCAGGTTGTTCAGTACTCTGGGTGCTCCGTGTTCAGTACTCATGGTGCTGGGTGCTCAGTACTCAGGGTGCTCGGTGCTCAGATCTCAGGGTGCTCGGTGCTCAGTGTTTGGGGTGCTGGGTGCTCAGTGCTCAGGGTGCTTGGTGCTCAGTGCTCAGGGTGCTGGGTGCTCAGTACTCAGGGTGCTCAGTGCTCAGTGCTCAGTACTCAGGGTGCTGGGTGCTCAGTACTCAGGGTGCTGGGTGCTCAGTGCTCGGGGTGCCCGGTGCTCAGTGCTCGGGGTGCTCGGTGCTCAGTACTCATGGTGCTGGTGATCATTCTCGGGGTGCTGGGTGCTCAGTACTCAGGTTGTTCAGTACTCTGGGTGCTCCGTGTTCAGTACTCATGGTGCTGGGTGCTCAGTACTCAGGGTGCTCGGTGCTCAGTACTCAGGGTGCTCGGTGCTCAGTGTTTGGGGTGCTGGGTGCTCAGTACTCAGGGTGCTGGGTGCTCAGTGCTCAGGGTGCTTGGTGCTCAGTGCTCAGTGTGCTGGGTGCTCAGTACTCAGGGTGCTCAGTGCTCAGTGCTCAGTACTCAGGGTGCTGGGTGCTCAGTACTCAGGGTGCTGGGTGCTCAGTGCTCGGGGTGCCCGGTGCTCAGTGCTCGGGGTGCTCGGTGCTCAGTACTCATGGTGCTGGGTGCTCAGTACTCAGGGTGCTCAGTGCTCAGTGCTCAGTACTCAGGGTGCTGGGTGCTCAGTACTCAGGGTGCTGGGTGCTCAGTGCTCGGGGTGCCCGGTGCTCAGTGCTCGGGGTGCTCGGTGCTCAGTACTCATGGTGCTGGGTGATCATTCTCGGGGTGCTGGGTGCTCAGTACTCAGGTTGTTCAGTACTCTGGGTGCTCCGTGTTCAGTACTCATGGTGCTGGGTGCTCAGTACTCAGGGTGCTCGGTGCTCAGATCTCAGGGTGCTCGGTGCTCAGTGTTTGGGGTGCTGGGTGATCAGTACTCAGGGTGCTGGGTGCTCAGTGCTCAGGGTGCTTGGTGCTCAGTGCTCAGGGTGCTGGGTGCTCAGTGCTCAGGGTGCTGGGTGCTCAGTACTCAGGGTGCTGGGTGCTCAGTGCTCGGGGTGCTCGGTGATCAGTACTCAGGGTGCTGGGTGCTCAGTGCTCAGGGTGCTGAGTACTCAGTACTCAGGGTGCTGGGTGCTCAGTGCTCAGGGTGCTGGGTGCTCAGTGCTCAGGGTGCTGGGTGCTCAGTGCTCGGGGTGCTGGGTGCTCAGTGCTCGGGGTGCTGGGTGCTCAGTGCTCAGGGTGCTGGGTGCTCAGTGCTCAGGGTGCTGGGTGCTCATTACTCAGGGTTCTGGGGGCTCAGTACTCAGGGTGCTGGGTGCTCAGTGTTCAGGGTGCTGGGTGCTCAGTCCTCAGGGTGCTGGGTGCTCAGTACTCAGGGTGTTCGGTGCTCAGTACTCAGGGTGCTCAGTGCTCAGTACTCAGGGTGCTGGTTGCTCAGTGCTCGGGGTGCTCGGTGCTCAGTACTCAGGGTGCTGGGTGCTCAGTACTCAGGGTGCTGGGTGCTCAGTACTCAGGGTGCTGGGTGCTCAGTACTCAGGGTGCTGGGTGCTCAGTACTCAGGGTGCTGGGTGCTCAGTGCTCAGGGTGCTGGGTGCTCAGTACTCAGGGTGCTTGGTGCTCAGTACTTAGTGTGCTCGGTGCTCAGTACTCAGGGTGCTGGGTGCTCAGTGCTCAGGGTGCTTTGTACTCAGTACTCAGGGTTCTGGGTGCTCAGTACTCAGGGTGCTCAGTGCTCAGGGCTCGGGGTGCTGGGTGCTCAGTGCTCGGGGTGATGGGTGCTCAGTACTCAGGGTGCTTGGTGCTCAGTGCACAGTACTCAGCGTGCTGGGTGCTCAGTGCTCGGGGTGCTGGGTCCTCAGTGCTCAGGGTGCTGGGTGCTCAGTACTCAGGGTGCTGGGTGCTCAGTGCTCCCGGTGCTGGGTCTTCAGTGCTCAGGGTGCTGGGTGCTCAGTACTCAGGGTGCTGGGTCCTCAGTGCTCAGGGTGCTGGGTGCTTAGTACTCAGTGTGCTCAGTGCTCAGGGTGCTGGGTGCTCAGAACTCATGGTGCTGGGTGCTCAGTACTCAGGGTGCTGGGTGCTCAGTACTCAGGGTGCTTGGTGCTCAGTACTCAGAGTGCTGGGTGCTCAGTGCTCAGGGTGCTCGGTGCTCAGTACTCATGGTGCTGGGTGCTCATTCTCGGGGTGCTGGGTGCTCAGTACTCAGGTTGCTCAGTACTCTGGGTGCTCGGTGCTCAGTACTGATGGTGCTGGGTGCTCAGTACTCAGGGTGCTCGGTGCTCAGTTCTCAGGGTGCTCGGTGCTCAGTGTTTGGGGTGCTGGGTGCTCAGTACTCAGGGTGCTGGGTGCTCAGTGCTCAGGGTGCTGGGTGCTCAGTGCTCAGCGTGCTGGGTGCTCAGTACTCAGTGCTCAGGATGCTGGGTGCTCAGTGCTCAGTGTGCTGGGTGCTCAGTGCTCAGGGTGCTCAGTGCTCAGTGCTCAGTACTCAGGGTGCTGGGTCCTCAGTACTCAGGGTGCTGGGTGCTCAGTGCTCGGGGTGCCCGGTGCTCAGTGCTTGGGGTGCTGGGTGCTCAGTACTCAGGGTGCTGGGTGCTCAGCGCTCGCGGTGCTGGGTCCTCAGTGCTCAGGGTGCTGGGTGCTCAGTACTCAGGGTGCTGGGTCCTCAGTGCTCAGGGTGCTGGGTGCTCAGTACTCAGTGTGCTCAGTGCTCAGGGTGCGGGGTGCTCAGAACTCAGGGTGCTGGGTGCTCAGTACTCAGGGTGCTGGGTGCTCAGTACTCAGGGTGCTTGGTGCTCAGTACTCAGGGTGCTGGGTGCTCAGTGCTCAGGGTGCTGGGTGCTCAGTACTCATGGTGCTGGGTGCTCATTCTCGGGGTGCTGGGTGCTCAGTACTCAGGTTGTTCTGTACTCTGGGTGCTCCGTGTTCAGTACTCATGTTGCTGGGTGCTCAGTACTCAGGGTGCTCGGTGCTCAGTTCTCAGGGTGCTCGGTGCTCAGTGTTTGGGGTGCTGGGTGCTCAGTTCTCAGGGTGCTGGGTGCTCAGTGCTCAGGGTACTTGGTGCTCAGTGCTCAGGGTGCTGGGTGCTCAGTACTCAGTGTGCTCAGTGCTCAGTGCTCAGTACTCAGGGTGCTGGGTGCTCAGTACTCAGGGTGCTGGGTGCTCAGTGCTCGGGGTGCCCGGTGCTCAGTGCTCGGGGTGCTCGGTGCTCAGTACTCATGGTGCTGGGTGCTCAGTACTCAGGGTGCTGGGTGCTCAGTGCTGGGTGCTCAGTGCTCAGGGTGCTCGGTGCTCAGTACGTTGGGTGCTCAGTGCTCAGGGTGCTGGGTGCTCAGTGCTCAGGGTGCTGGGTGCTCAGTGCTCAGGGTGCTTGATGCTCAGTACTCAGGGTGCTGGGTGCTCAGTGCTCAGGGTGCCGGGTGCTCACGGCTCGGGGTGCTGGGTGCTCAGTACTCAGTGTTCTGGGTGCTCAGTACTCAGGGTGCTGGGTGCTCAGTACTCGGGGTGCTGGGTGCTCAGTGCTCAGGGTGCTGGGTGCTCAGTGCTCGCGGTGCTGGGTGCTCATTACTCATGGTGCTGGGTGCGCAGTACTCAGGGTGCTGGGTGCTCAGTACTCAGGGTGCTGGGTGCTCAGTACTCAGGGTGCTGGGTGCTCAGTACTCGGGGTGCTGGGTGCTCAGCGTGCTGGGTGCTCAGTACAAAGGGTGCTCGGTGCTCAGTGCTTGGGGTGCTGGGTGCTCAGTACTCAGGGTGCTGGGTGCTCAGTGCTCAAGGTGCTGGGTGCTCAGTGCTCAGGGTGCTTGATGCTCAGTACTCAGGGTGCTGGGTGCTCAATGCTTGGGGTGCTGGGTGCTCAGTACTCAGTGTGCTGGGTGCTCAGTGCTCGAGGTGCTGGGTGCTCAGTGCTCGGGGTGCTGGGTGCTCAGTACTCGGGCTGCTGGGTTCTCAGTGCTCAGGGTGCTGGGTCTCAGTGCTCGGGGGTACTGGGTACTCATTGTTCAGTACACAGGGTGCTGAGTGCTCAGTGCTCGGGGTGCTGGGTGCTCAGTGCTCGGGGTGCTGGGTGCTCAGTACTCAGGGTGCTGGGTGCTCAGTACTCAGGGTGCTGTGTGTTCAGTGCTCAGGGTGCTGGGTGCTCAGTGCTCGGGGTGCTGGGTGCTCATTCTCGGGGTGCTGGGTGCTCAGTACTCAGGGAGCTGGGTGCAAAATGCTCAGGGTGCTCGGTGCTCAGTACACAGGGTGCTGGGTGCTCAGTGCTCGGGGTGCTGGGTGCTCAGCACTCAGGTTGCTGGGTGCTCAGTACTCTGGGTGCTGGGTGCTCAGTGCTCGGGGTGCTGGGTGCTCAGTGCTCAGGGTGCTGGGTGCTCAGTACTTAGGGTGCTATGTGCTCAGTGCTCGGGGTGCTCGGTGCTCAGTACTCAAGGTGCTGGGTGCTCAGTGCTCACGGTGCTGGTTGCTCAGTCCTCGGGGTGCTCCGTACTCAGTGCTCAGGGTGCTGGGTGCTCAGTACTCAGGGTGCTCAGTGCTCAGTACTAAGGGTGCTCAGTGCTCAGTACTCAGGGTGCTCAGTGCTCAGGGCTCGGGGTGCTGGGTGCTCAGTGCTCGGGGTGATGGGTGCTCAGTACTCAGGGTGCTTGGTGCTCAGTGCACAGTACTCAGCGTGCTGGGTGCTCAGTGCTCGGGGTGCTGGGTCCTCAGTGCTCAGGGTGCTGGGTGCTCAGTACTCAGGGTGCTGGGTGCTCAGTGCTCCCGGTGCTGGGTCTTCAGTGCTCAGGGTGCTGGGTGCTCAGTACTCAGGGTGCTGGGTCCTCAGTGCTCAGGGTGCTGGGTGCTTAGTACTCAGTGTGCTCAGTGCTCAGGGTGCTGGGTGCTCAGAACTCATGGTGCTGGGTGCTCAGTACTCAGGGTGCTGGGTGCTCAGTACTCAGGGTGCTTGGTGCTCAGTACTCAGAGTGCTGGGTGCTCAGTGCTCAGGGTGCTCGGTGCTCAGTACTCATGGTGCTGGGTGCTCATTCTCGGGGTGCTGGGTGCTCAGTACTCAGGTTGCTCAGTACTCTGGGTGCTCGGTGCTCAGTACTGATGGTGCTGGGTGCTCAGTACTCAGGGTGCTCGGTGCTCAGTTCTCAGGGTGCTCGGTGCTCAGTGTTTGGGGTGCTGGGTGCTCAGTACTCAGGGTGCTGGGTGCTCAGTGCTCAGGGTGCTCAGTGCTCAGTGCTCAGTACTCAGGGTGCTGGGTCCTCAGTACTCAGGGTGCTGGGTGCTCAGTGCTCGGGGTGCCCGGTGCTCAGTGCTTGGGGTGCTGGGTGCTCAGTACTCAGGGTGCTGGGTGCTCAGCGCTCGCGTTGCTGGGTCCTCAGTGCTCAGGGTGCTGGGTGCTCAGTACTCAGGGTGCTGGGTCCTCAGTGCTCAGGGTGCTGGGTGCTCAGTACTCAGTGTGCTCAGTGCTCAGGGTGCGGGGTGCTCAGAACTCAGGGTGCTGGGTGCTCAGTACTCAGGGTGCTGGGTGCTCAGTACTCAGGGTGCTTGGTGCTCAGAACTCAGGGTGCTGGTTGCTCAGTACTCAGGGTGCTGGGTGCTCAGTGCTCGGGTGATGGGTGCTCAGTACTCAGGGTGCTGGGTGCTCAGTGCTCAGTACTCAGCGTGCTGGGTGCTCAGTGCTCGGGGTGCTGGGTCCTCAGTGCTCAGGGTGCTGGGTGCTCAGTACTCAGGGTGCTGGGTGATCAGTGCTCGGGGTGCTGGGTCCTCAGTGCTCAGGGTGCTGGGTGCTCAGTACTCAGGGTGCTGGGTCCTCAGTGCTCAGGGTGCTGGGTGCTCAGTACTCAGTGTGCTCAGTGCTCAGGGTGCTGGGTGCTCAGAACTCATGGTGCTGGGTGCTCAGTACTCAGGGTGCTGGGTGCTCAGTACTCAGGTTGCTTGGTGCTCAGTACTCAGAGTGCTGGGTGCTCAGTGCTCAGGGTGCTCGGTGCTCAGTACTCATGGTGCTGGGTGCTCATTCTCGGGGTGGTGGGTGCTCAGTACTCAGGTTGCTCAGTACTCTGGGTGCTCGGTGCTCAGTACTGATGGTGCTTGGTGCTCATTACTCAGGGTGCTCGGTGCTCAGTTCTCAGGGTGCTCGGTGCTCAGTGTTTGGGGTGCTGGGTGCTCAGTACTCAGGGTTCTGGGTGCTCAGTGCTCAGGGTTCTGGGTGCTCAGTGCTCAGCGTGCTGGGTGCTCAGTACTCAGTGCTCAGGATGCTGGGTGCTCAGTGCTCAGGGTGCTGGGTGCTCAGTGCTCAGGGTGCTCAGTGCTCAGTGCTCAGTACTCAGGGTCCTGGGTCCCCAGTACTCAGGGTGCTGGGTGCTCAGTGCTCGGTGTGCCCGGTGCTCAGTGCTTGGGGTGCTGGGTCCTCAGTGCTCAGGGTGCTCGGTGCTCAGTACTCATGGTGCTGGGTGATCATTCTCGGGGTGCTGGGTGCTCAGTACTCAGGTTGTTCAGTACTCTGGGTGCTCCGTGTTCAGTACTCATGGTGCTGGGTGCTCAGTACTCAGGGTGCTCGGTGCTCAGATCTCAGGGTGCTCGGTGCTCAGTGTTTGGGGTGCTGGGTGCTCAGTACTCAGGGTGCTGGGTGCTCAGTGCTCAGGGTGCTTGGTGCTCAGTGCTCAGGGTGCTGGGTGCTCAGTACTCAGGGTGCTCAGTGCTCAGTGCTCAGTACTCAGGGTGCTGGGTGCTCAGTACTCAGGGTGCTGGGTGCTCAGTGCTCGGGGTGCCCGGTGCTCAGTGCTCGGGGTGCTCGGTGCTCAGTACTCATGGTGCTGGTGATCATTCTCGGGGTGCTGGGTGCTCAGTACTCAGGTTGTTCAGTACTCTGGGTGCTCCGTGTTCAGTACTCATGGTGCTGGGTGCTCAGTACTCAGGGTGCTCGGTGCTCAGTTCTCAGGGTGCTCGGTGCTCAGTGTTTGGGGTGCTGGGTGCTCAGTACTCAGGGTGCTGGGTGCTCAGTGCTCAGGGTGCTTGGTGCTCAGTGCTCAGTGTGCTGGGTGCTCAGTACTCAGGGTGCTCAGTGCTCAGTGCTCAGTACTCAGGGTGCTGGGTGCTCAGTACTCAGGGTGCTGGGTGCTCAGTGCTCGGGGTGCCCGGTGCTCAGTGCTCGGGGTGCTCGGTGCTCAGTACTCATGGTGCTGGGTGCTCAGTACTCAGGGTGCTCAGTGCTCAGTGCTCAGTACTCAGGGTGCTGGGTGCTCAGTACTCAGGGTGCTGGGTGCTCAGTGCTCGGGGTGCCCGGTGCTCAGTGCTCGGGGTGCTCGGTGCTCAGTACTCATGGTGCTGGGTGATCATTCTCGGGGTGCTGGGTGCTCAGTACTCAGGTTGTTCAGTACTCTGGGTGCTCCGTGTTCAGTACTCATGGTGCTGGGTGCTCAGTACTCAGGGTGCTCGGTGCTCAGATCTCAGGGTGCTCGGTGCTCAGTGTTTGGGGTGCTGGGTGATCAGTACTCAGGGTGCTGGGTGCTCAGTGCTCAGGGTGCTTGGTGCTCAGTGCTCAGGGTGCTGGGTGCTCAGTGCTCAGGGTGCTGGGTGCTCAGTACTCAGGGTGCTGGGTGCTCAGTGCTCGGGGTGCTCGGTGATCAGTACTCAGGGTGCTGGGTGCTCAGTGCTCAGGGTGCTGAGTACTCAGTACTCAGGGTGCTGGGTGCTCAGTGCTCAGGGTGCTGGGTGCTCAGTGCTCAGGGTGCTGGGTGCTCAGTGCTCGGGGTGCTGGGTGCTCAGTGCTCGGGGTGCTGGGTGCTCAGTGCTCAGGGTGCTGGGTGCTCAGTGCTCAGGGTGCTGGGTGCTCATTACTCAGGGTTCTGGGGGCTCAGTACTCAGGGTGCTGGGTGCTCAGTGTTCAGGGTGCTGGGTGCTCAGTCCTCAGGGTGCTGGGTGCTCAGTACTCAGGGTGTTCGGTGCTCAGTACTCAGGGTGCTCAGTGCTCAGTACTCAGGGTGCTGGTTGCTCAGTGCTCGGGGTGCTCGGTGCTCAGTACTCAGGGTGCTGGGTGCTCAGTACTCAGGGTGCTGGGTGCTCAGTACTCAGGGTGCTGGGTGCTCAGTACTCAGGGTGCTGGGTGCTCAGTACTCAGGGTGCTGGGTGCTCAGTGCTCAGGGTGCTGGGTGCTCAGTACTCAGGGTGCTTGGTGCTCAGTACTTAGTGTGCTCGGTGCTCAGTACTCAGGGTGCTGGGTGCTCAGTGCTCAGGGTGCTTTGTACTCAGTACTCAGGGTTCTGGGTGCTCAGTACTCAGGGTGCTGGGTGCTCAGTGCTCAGGGTTCTGGGTGCTCAGTGCTCAGGGTGCTGGGTGCTCAGTACTCAGGGTGCTGGGTGCTCAGTGCTCAGGGTGATCGGTGCTCAGTACTCAGGGTGCTCAGTACTCAGGGTGCTGGGTGCTCAGTGCTCAGGGTGCTGGGTGCTCAGTACTCAGGGTGCTGGGTGCTCAGTGCTCGGTGTGCTGGGTGCTCAGTGCTCAGGGTGCTCAGTGCTCAGGGTGCTGGGTGCTCAGTGCTCGGGGTGCTCGGTGCTCAGGGTGCTGGGTGCTCAGTCCTCAGGGTGCTCAGTGCTCAGGGTGCTGGGTGCTCAGTGCTCGGGGTGCTCGGTGCTCAGTACTCAGGGTGCTGGGTGCTCAGTGCTCAGGGCGCTGGGTGCTCAGTGCTCGGGGTGCTGGGTGCTCAGTGCTCGGGGTGCTGGGTGGTCAGTGCTCAGTGCTCAGGGTGCTGGGTGCTCAGTGCTCAGTGCTCAGGGTGCTGGGTGCTCAGTTCTCAGGGTGCTGGGTGCTCAGTACTCAGGGTGCTGGGTGCTCAGTGATCAGGGTGCTGGGTGCTCAGTAATCTGGGTGTTGGGTGCTCAGTACTCAGGGTGCTGGGTGCTCAGTGCTCGGGGTGCTCGGTGCTCAGTACTCAAGGTGCTGGGTGCTCAGTGCTCAGGGTGCGGGGTGCTCAGTCCTCGGGGTGCTCCGTGCTCAGTGCTCAGGGGGCTGGGTGCTCAGTACTCAGGGTGCTCGGTGCTCAGTACTCAGGGTTTTCAGTGCTCAGGGTGCTGGGTGCTCAGTACTAAGGGTGCTCAGTGCTCAGTACTCGGGGTGCTGGGTGCTCAGTACTCAGGGCGCTCAGTGCTCAGTACTCGGGGTGCTGGGTGCTCAGTGCTCAGTGTGCTCAGTGCTCAGTGCTCGGGGTGCTGGGTGCTCAGTGCTCGGGGCGCTGGGTGCTCAGTGCTCAGGGTGCTGGGTGCTCAGTGCTCAGGGTGCTGGGTGCTCATTGCTCAGGGCGCTGGGTGCTCAGTGCTCGGGGCGCTGGGTGCTCAGTGCTCGGGGTGCTGGGTGCTCAGTGCTCGGGGTGCTGGGTGGTCAGTGCTCAGTACTCAGGGTGCTGTGTGCTCAGTGCTCAGTACTCAGCGTGCTGGGTGCTCAGTGCTCAGAGTGTTGTGTGCTCAGTACTCAGGGTGCTGGGTGCTCAGTGCTCAGTGCTCAGGGTGCTCAGTGCTCAGGGTGCTCAGTGCTCAGGGTGCTGGGTGCTCAGGGTGCTGGGTGCTCAGTGCTCGGGGTGCTGGGTGCTCAGTGCTCAGTGCTCAGGGTGCTGGGTGCTCAGTGCTGAGTGCTCAGGGTGCTGGGTGTTCAGTACTCAGGGTGCTCGGTGCTCAGTGCTCAGGGTGCTGGGTGCTCAGTACTCAGGGTGCTGGGTGCTCAGTGCTCGGGGTGCTGGGTGCTCAGTGCTCAGGGTGATCAGTGCTCAGTACTCAGGGTGCTCAGTACTCAGGATGCTCTGTGCTCAGTGCTCAGTACTCAGGGTGCTCAGTACTCAGGGTGCTGGGTGCTCAGTGCTCGGGGTGCTGGGTGCTCAGTACTCAGGGTGCTGGGTGCTCAGTACTCGGGGTGCTGGGTGCTCAGTACTCAGGGTGCTGGGTGCTCAGTGCTCGGGGTGCTGGGTGCTCACTGCTCAGAGTGATTGGTGCTCAGAGCTCAGGGTGCTGGGTGCTCAGTCCTCCGGGTGCTCAGTGCTCAGGGTGCTGGGTGCTCATTGCTCGGTGTGCTCGGTGCTCAGTACTCAGGGTGCTGAGTGCTCAGTACTCAGGGTGCTGGGTGCTCAGTACTCAGGTTGCTGGTTGCTCAGTACTCAGGGTGCTGGGTGCTCAGTGCTCAGGGTGCTGGGTGCTCAGTGCTCGGGGTGCTGGGTGCTCAGGGCTGTGGTGCTGGGTGCTCAGTGCTCAGTGCTCAGGGTGCTGGGTGCTCAGTGCTCAGTGCTCAGGGTGCTGGTTGCTCAGTACTCAGGGTGCTGGGTGCTCAGTACTCAGGGTGCTGGGTGCTCAGTGCTCAGGGTGCTCTGTGCTCAGTACTCAGGGTGCTGGGTGCTCAGTGCTCGGGGTGCTGGGTGCTTAGTGCTCGGGGTGCTGGGTGCTCAGTGCTCGGGGTGCTGGGTGCTCAGTGCTCAGGGTGCTGGGTGCTCAGTACTCAGGGTGCTGGGGGCTCAGTACTCAGGGTGCTGGGTGCTCAGTGTTCAGGGTGCTGGGTGCTCAGTCCTCAGGGTGCTGGGTGCTCAGTACTCAGGGTGTTCGGTGCTCAGTACTCAGGGTCCTCAGTGCTCAGTACTCAGGGTGCTGGTTGCTCAGTGCTCGGGGTGCTCGGTGCTCAGTACTCAGGGTGCTGGGTGCTCAGTACTCAGGGTGCTGGGTGCTCAGTACTCAGGGTGCTGTGTGCTCAGTACTCAGGGTGCTGGGTGCTCAGTACTCAGGGTGCTGGGTGCTCAGTGCTCAGGGTGCTGTGTGCTCAGTACTCAGGGTGCTTGGTGCTCAGTACTTAGTGTGCTCGGTGCTCAGTACTCAGGGTGCTGGGTGCTCAGTGCTCAGGGTGCTTTGTACTCAGTACTCAGGGTTCTGGGTGCTCAGTACTCAGGGTGCTGGGTGCTCAGTGCTCAGGGTGCTGGGTGCTCAGTGCTCAGGGTGCTGGGTGCTCAGTACTCAGGGTGCTGGGTGCTCAGTGCTCAGGGTGATCGGTGCTCAGTACTCAGGGTGCTCAGTACTCAGGGTGCTGGGTGCTCAGTGCTCAGGGTGCTGGGTGCTCAGTACTCAGGGTGCTGGGTGCTCAGTGCTCGGTGTGCTGGGTGCTCAGTGCTCAGGGTGCTCAGTGCTCAGGGTGCTGGGTGCTCAGTGCTCGGTGTGCTCGGTGCTCAGGGTGCTGGGTGCTCAGTCCTCAGGGTGCTCAGTGCTCAGGGTGCTGGGTGCTCAGTGCTCGGGGTGCTCGGTGCTCAGTACTCAGGGTGCTGGGTGCTCAGTACTCATGGTGCTGGGTGCTCAGTACTCAGGGCGCTGGGTGCTCAGTGCTCAGGGTGCTGGGTGCTCAGTGCTCAGGGCGCTGGGTGCTCAGTGCTCGGGGTGCTGGGTGCTCAGTGCTCGGGGTGCTGGGTGGTCAGTGCTCAGTGCTCAGGGTGCTGGGTGCTCAGTGCTCAGTGCTCAGGGTGCTGGGTGCTCAGTACTCAGGGTGCTGGGTGCTCAGTACTCAGGGTGCTGGGTGCTCAGTGATCAGGGTGCTGGGTGCTCAGTACTCTGGGTGTTGGGTGCTCAGTACTCAGGGTGCTGGGTGCTCAGTGCTCGGGGTGCTCGGTGCTCAGTACTCAAGGTGCTGGGTGCTCAGTGCTCAGGGTGCGGGGTGCTCAGTCCTCGGGCTGCTCCGTGCTCAGTGCTCAGGGGGCTGGGTACTCAGTACTCAGGGTGCTCGGTGCTCAGTACTCAGGGTTCTCAGTGAGCAGGGTGCTGGGTGCTCAGTACTCAGGGTTCTCAGTGCTCAGTGTGCTCAGTGCTCAGTGCTCGGGGTGCTGGGTGCTCAGTGCTCGGGGCGCTGGGTGCTCAGTGCTCGGGGTGCTGGGTGCTCAGTACTCAGGGTGCTGTGTGCTCAGTGCTCAGTACTCAGCGTGCTGGGTGCTCAGTGCTCAGAGTGTTGGGTGCTCAGTACTCAGGGTGCTGGGTGCTCAGTGCTCAGTGCTCAGGGTGCTCAGTGCTCAGGGTGCTCAGTGCTCAGGGTGCTGGGTGCTCAGGGTGCTGGGTGCTCAGTGCTCGGGGTGCTGGGTGCTCAGTGCTCAGTGCTCAGGGTGCTGGGTGCTCAGTGCTGAGTGCTCAGGGTGCTGGGTGTTCAGTACTCAAGGTGCTCGCTGCTCAGTGCTCAGGGTGCTGGGTGCTCAGTACTCAGGGTGCTGGGTGCTCAGTGCTCGGGGTGGTGGGTGCTCAGTGCTCAGGGTGATCAGTGCTCAGTACTCAGGGTGCTGGGTTCTCAGTGCTCTGGGTGCTGGGTGCTCAGTCCTCAGGGTGCTCAGTACTCAGGAGGCTCTGTGCTCAGTGCTCAGTACTCAGGGTGCTCAGTACTCAGGGTGCTGGGTGCTCAGTGCTCGGGGTGCTGGGTGCTCAGTACTCAGGGTGCTGGGTGCTCAGTACTCGGGGTGCTGGGTGCTCAGTACTCAGGGTGCTGGGTGCTCAGTGCTCGGGGTGCTGGGTGCTCACTGCTCAGAGTGATCGGTGCTCAGTGCTCAGGGTGCTGGGTGCTCAGTCCTCCGGGTGCTCAGTGCTCAGGGTGCTGGGTGCTCATTGCTCGGTGTGCTCGGTGCTCAGTACTCAGGGTGCTGACTGCTCAGTACTCAGGGTGCTGGGTGCTCAGTACTCAGGTTGCTGGTTGCTCAGTACTCAGGGTGCTGGGTGCTCAGTGCTCAGGGGGCTGGGTGCTCAGTGCTCGGGGTGCTGGGTGCTCAGGGCTGTGGTGCTGGGTGCTCAGTGCTCAGGGTGCTGGGTGCTCAGTGCTCAGTGCTCAGGGTGCTGGTTGCTCAGTACTCAGGGTGCTGTGTGCTCAGTACTCAGGGTGCTGGGTGCTCAGTACTCAGGTTGCTGGTTGCTCAGTACTCAGGGTGCTGGGTGCTCAGTGCTCAGGGTGCTGGGTGCTCAGTGCTCGGGGTGCTGCGTGCTCAGGGCTGTGGTGCTGGGTGCTCAGTGCTCAGTGCTCAGGGTGCTGGGTGCTCAGTGCTCAGTGCTCAGGGTGCTGGTTGCTCAGTACTCAGGGTGCTGGGTGCTCAGTACTCAGGGTGCTGGGTGCTCAGTGCTCAGGGTGCTCTGTGCTCAGTACTCAGGGTGCAGGGTGCTCAGTGCTCGGGGTGCTGGGTGCTTAGTGCTCGGGGTGCTGGGTGCTCAGTGCTCGGGGTGCTGGGTGCTCAGTGCTCAGGGTGCTGGGTGCTCAGTACTCAGGGTGCTGGGGGCTCAGTACTCAGGGTGCTGGGTGCTCAGTGTTCAGGGTGCTGGGTGCTCAGTCCTCAGGGTGCTGGGTGCTCAGTACTCAGGGTGTTCGGTGCTCAGTACTCAGGGTGCTCAGTGCTCAGTACTCAGGGTGCTGGTTGCTCAGTGCTCGGGGTGCTCGGTGCTCAGTACTCAGGGTGCTGGGTGCTCAGTACTCAGGGTGCTGGGTGCTCAGTACTCAGGGTGCTGTGTGCTCAGTACTCAGGGTGCTGGGTGCTCAGTACTCAGGGTGCTGGGTGCTCAGTGCTCAGGGTGCTGTGTGCTCAGTACTCAGGGTGCTTGGTGCTCAGTACTTAGTGTGCTCGGTGCTCAGTACTCAGGGTGCTGGGTGCTCAGTGCTCAGGGTGCTTTGTACTCAGTACTCAGGGTTCTGGGTGCTCAGTACTCAGGGTGCTGGGTGCTCAGTGCTCAGGGTGCTGGGTGCTCAGTGCTCAGGTTGCTGGGTGCTCAGTACTCAGGGTGCTGGGTGCTCAGTGCTCAGGGTGATCGGTGCTCAGTACTCAGGGTGCTCAGTACTCAGGGTGCTGGGTGCTCAGTGCTCAGGGTGCTGGGTGCTCAGTACTCAGGGTGCTGGGTGCTCAGTGCTCGGTGTGCTGGGTGCTCAGTGCTCAGGGTGCTCAGTGCTCAGGGTGCTGGGTGCTCAGTGCTCGGTGTGCTCGGTGCTCAGGGTGCTGGGTGCTCAGTCCTCAGGGTGCTCAGTGCTCAGGGTGCTGGGTGCTCAGTGCTCGGGGTGCTCGGTGCTCAGTACTCAGGGTGCTGGGTGCTCAGTACTCATGGTGCTGGGTGCTCAGTACTCAGGGGGCTGGGTGCTCAGTGCTCAGGGTGCTGGGTGCTCAGTGCTCAGGGCGCTGGGTGCTCAGTGCTCGGGGTGCTGGGTGCTCAGTGCTCGGGGTGCTGGGTGGTCAGTGCTCAGTGCTCAGGGTGCTGGGTGCTCAGTGCTCAGTGCTCAGGGTGCTGGGTGCTCAGTACTCACGGTGCTGGGTGCTCAGTACTCAGGGTGCTGGGTGCTCAGTGATCAGGGTGCTGGGTGCTCAGTACTCTGGGTGTTGGGTGCTCAGTACTCAGGGTGCTGGGTGCTCAGTGCTCGGGGTGCTCGGTGCTCAGTACTCAAGGTGCTGGGTGCTCAGTGCTCAGGGTGCGGGGTGCACAGTCCTCGGGCTGCTCCGTGCTCAGTGCTCAGGGGGCTGGGTACTCAGTACTCAGGGTGCTCGGTGCTCAGTACTCAGGGTTCTCAGTGCTCAGGGTGCTGGGTGCTCAGTACTCAGGGTTCTCAGTGCTCAGTGTTCTCAGTGCTCAGTGCTCAGGGTGCTGGGTGCTCAGTGCTCGGGGCGCTGGGTGCTCAGTGCTCGGGGTGCTGGGTGCTCAGTACTCAGGGTGCTGTGTGCTCAGTGCTCAGTACTCAGCGTGCTGGGTGCTCAGTGCTCAGAGTGTTGGGTGCTCAGTACTCAGGGTGCTGGGTGCTCAGTGCTCAGTGCTCAGGGTGCTCAGTGCTCAGGGTGCTCAGTGCTCAGGGTGCTGGGTGCTCAGGGTGCTGGGTGCTCAGTGCTCGGGGTGCTGGGTGCTCAGTGCTCAGTGCTCAGGGTGCTGGGTGCTCAGTGCTGAGTGCTCAGGGTGCTGGGTGTTCAGTACTCAGGGTGCTCGCTGCTCAGTGCTCAGGGTGCTGGGTGCTCAGTACTCAGGGTGCTGGGTGCTCAGTGCTCGGGGTGCTGGGTGCTCAGTGCTCAGGGTGATCAGTGCTCAGTACTCAGGGTGCTGGGTTCTCAGTGCTCTGGGTGCTGGGTGCTCAGTCCTCAGGGTGCTCAGTACTCAGGATGCTCTGTGCTCAGTGCTCAGTACTCAGGGTGCTCAGTACTCAGGGTGCTGTGTGCTCAGTGCTCGGGGTGCTCGCTGCTCAGTACTCAGGATGCTCTGTGCTCAGTGCTCAGTACTCAGGGTGCTCAGTGCTCAGGGTGCTGTGTGCTCATTGCTCGGTGTGCTCGGTGCTCAGTACTCAGGGTGCTGACTGCTCAGTACTCAGGGTGCTGGGTGCTCAGTACTCAGGTTGCTGGTTGCTCAGTACTCAGGGTGCTGGGTGCTCAGTGCTCAGGGTGCTGGGTGCTCAGTGCTCGGGGTGCTGGGTGCTCAGGGCTGTGGTGCTGGGTGCTCAGTGCTCAGGGTGCTGGGTGCTCAGTGCTCAGTGCTCAGGGTGCTGGTTGCTCAGTACTCAGGGTGCTGGGTGCTCTGTACTCAGGGTGCTGGGTGCTCAGTGCTCAGGGTGCTCTGTGCTCAGTACTCAGGGTGCTGGGTGCTCAGTGCTTGGGGTGCTGCGTGCTCAGTGCTCAGGGAGCTGGGTGCTCAGTGCTCAGGGTGCTGGGTGCTCAGTACTCAGGGTGCTGGGTGCTCAGTGCTCGTTGTGCTCGGTGCTCAGTACTCAAGGTGCTGGGTGCTCAGTGCTCAGGGTGCTGGGTGCTCAGTCCTCGGGGTGCTCCGTGCTCAGTGATCAGGGTGCTGGGTGCTCAGTACTCAGGGTGCTCGGTGCTCAGTACTCAGGGTTTTCAGTGCTCAGTACTCAGGGTGCTGGGTGCTCAGTGCTCAGGGTGCTGGGTGCTCAGTACTCAGGGTGCTCAGTGCTCAGTACTCGGGGTGCTTGGTGCTCAGTACTCAGGGTGCTCAGTGCTCAGTACTCCGGGTGCTGGGTGCTCAGTGCTCAGGGTGCTCAGTGCTCAGTGCTCGGGGTGCTGGGTGCTCAGTGCTCGGGGCGCTGGGTGTTCAGTGCTCGGGGTGCTGGGTGCTCAGTACTCGGGGTGCTGGGTGCTCAGTGCTCAGGGTGCTCAGTGCTCAGTACTCAGTGCTCAGGGTGCTCAGTGCGCAGTGCTCAGGGTGCTGGGTGTTCAGTACTCAGGGTGCTGGGTGCTCAGTACTCAGGGTGCTGGCTGCTCAGTGCTCAGTGTGCTGGGAGCTCAGTAGTCTGGGTGTTGGGTGCTCAGTACTCAGGGTGCTGGGTGCTCCGTGCTCAGGGTGCTCTGTGCTCAGTGCTCAGGGTTCTGGGTGCTCAGTGCTCAGGTTGCTGGGTGCTCAGTACTCAGGGTGCTGGGTGCTTAGTGCTCGAGGTGCTCGGTGCTCAGTACTCAAGGTGCTGGGTGCTCAGTGCTCAGGGTGCTGGGTGCTCAGTACTCGGGGTTCTCCGTGCTCATGGTGCTGGGTGCTCAGTGCTCAGGGTGCTTGGTGCTCAGTGCTCGGGGTGCTGGGTGCTGAGTGCTCAGGGTGCTGGGTGCTCAGTGCTCGGGGTGCTCGGTGCTCAGTGCTCAGGGTGCTGGGTGCTCAGTACTCAGGGTGCTGGGTGCTTAGTACTCAGGGTGCTCAGTGCTCAGTACACAGGGTGCTGGGTGCTCAGTGCTCGGGGTGCTGGGTGCTCAGTGCTCAGTACTCAGGGTGCTGGGTGCTCAGTGCTCAGGGTGCTGGGTGCTCAGTACTCAGCGTGCTGGGTGCTCAGTACTCAGGGTGCTGGGTGCTCAGTGCTCAGGGTGCTGGGTGCTCAGTGCTCAGGGTGCTGGGTGCTCAGTGATCGGGGTGCTGGGTGCTCAGTACTCAGGGTGCTCAGTGCTCGGTTAGCTCGGTGCTCAGTACTCAGGGTGCTGGGTGCTCAGTACTCAGTGCTCGGGGTCCTGGGTGCTCCATGCTCGGGGTGCTGGGTGCTCAGTGCTCTGGGTGCTGGGTGCTCAGTACTCAGGGTGCTGGGTGCTCAGTACTCAGGGTGCTGGGTGCTCAGTGCTCAGGGTGCTGTGTGCTCAGTACTCAGGGTGCTGGGTGCTCAGTACTCAGGGTGCTCGGTGCTCAGTACTCAGGGTGCTGGGTCCTCAGTGCTCAGGGTGCTGGGTACTCAGTACTCAGGGTGCTGGGTGCTCAGTACTCAGGGTGCTGGGTGCTCAGTGCTCAGGGTGCTGGGTGCTCAGTGCTCAGGGTGCTGGGTGCTCAGTACTCAGGGTGCTGGGTTCTCAGTGCTCAGGGTGATCGGTGCTCAGTACTCAGGGTGCTCAGTACTCAGGGTGCTGGGTGCTCAGTGCTCAGGGTGCTGGGTGCTCAGTACTCAGGGTGCTGGGTGCTCAGTGCTCGGGGTGCTGGGTGCTCAGTGCTCAGGGTGATCGGTGCTCAGTACTCAGGGTGCTGGGTGCTCAGTGCTCAGGGTGCTGGGTGCTCAGTCCTCAGGGTGCTCAGTGCTCAGGGTGCTGGGTGCTCAGTACTCATGGTGCTGGGTGCTCAGTACTCAGGGGGCTGGGTGCTCAGTGCTCAGTGTGCTGGGTGCTCAGTGCTCAGGGCGCTGGGTGCTCAGTGCCCGGGGTGCTGGGTGCTCAGTGCTCGGGGTGCTGGGTGGTCAGTGCTCAGTGCTCAAGGTGCTGGGTGCTCAGTGCTCAGTGCTCTGGGTGCTGGGTGCTCAGTACTCAGGGTGCTGGGTGCTCAGTACTCAGGGTGCTGGGTGCTCAGTGCTCAGGGTGCTCAGTGCTCAGTACTCGGGGTGCTGGGTGCTCAGTGCTCAGTGTGCTCAGTGCTCAGTGCTCAGGCTGCTGGGTTCTCAACGCTCGGGGCGCTGGGTGCTCAGTGCTCGGTGTGCTGGGTGCTCTGTACTCAGGGTGCTGTGTGCTCAGTGCTCAGTACTCAGCGTGCTGGGTGCTCAGTGCTCAGAGTGTTGGGTGCTCAGTACTCAGGGTGCTGGGTGCTCAGTGCTCAGTGCTGAGGGTGCTCAGTGCTCAGGGTGCTCAGTGCTCAGGGTGCTGGGTGCTCAGGGTGCTGGGTGCTCAGTGCTCGGGGTGCTGGGTGCTCAGTTCTCAGTGCTCAGGGTGCTGTGTGCTCAGTGCTCAGTGCTCAGGGTGCTGGGTGTTCAGTACTCAGGGTGCTCGGTGCTCAGTGCTCAGGGTGCTAGGTGCTCAGTACTCAGGGTTCTGGGTGCTCAGTGCTCGGGGTGCTGGGTGCTCAGTACTCAGGGTGCTGGGTGCTCAGTACTCAGGGTGCTGGGTGCTCAGTGCTCAGGGTGCTGGGTGCTCAGTACTCAGGGTGCTCGGTGCTCCGTACTCAGGGTGCTCGGTGCTCAGTACTCAGGGTGCTGGGTGCTCAGTACTCAGGGTGCTGGGTGCTCAGTACTCAGGGTGCTGGGTGCTCTGTGCTCAGGGTGCTGGGTGCTCAGTGCTCTGGGTGCTGGGTGCTCAGTGCTCAGTGTGCTGGGTGCTCAGTGCTCAGGGTGCTGGGTGCTCAGTGATCGGGGTGATGGGTGCTGAGTGCTCAGGGTGCTGAGTGCTCAGTGCTCGGGGTGCTCGGTGCTCAGTGCTTAGGGTCCTGGGTGCTCAGTACTCAGGGTGCTGGGTGCTTAGTAATCAGGGTGCTCAGTGCTCAGTACACAGGGTGCTGGGTGCTCAGTGCTCGGGGTGCTGGGTGCTCAGTGCTCAGTACTCAGGGTGCTGGGTGCTCATTGCTCAGGGTGCTGAGTGCTCAGTACTCAGGGTGCTGGGTGCTCAGTATTCAGGGTGCTGGGTGCTCAGTACTCAGGGTGCTGGGTGCTCAGTGCTCGGGGTGCTCGGTGATCAGTACTCAGGGTGCTGGGTGCTCAGTACTCAGGGTGCTGGGTGTTCAGTGCTCAGGGTGCTGGGTGCTCAGTGCTCAGGGTGCTGGGTGCTCAGTGCTCGGGGAGCTCGGTGCTCAGTACTCAGGGTGCTGGCTGCTCAGTACTCAGTGCTCGGGGTCCTGGGTGCTCCGAGCTCGGGGTGATCTGTTCTCAGTACTCAGGGTGCTGGGTGCTCAGTGCTCGGGGTGCTGGGTGCTCAGTACTCGGGGTGCTCAGTACTCAGGGTACTGGGTGCTCAGTACTCAGTGTGCTGGGTGCTCAGAGCTCGGGGTGCTCGGTGCTCAGTACTCGGGGTGCTGGGTGCTCAGTGCTCAGGGTGCTGGGTGCTCAGTGCTCGGAGTGCTGGGTGCTCAGTGCTGAGGGTTCTGGCTGCTCAGTGCTCAGGGTGCTGGGTGCTCAGTACTCAGGGTGCTAGGTGCTCAGTACTCAGGGTGCTCAGTGCTCAGTACTCAGCGTGCTGGGTGCTCAGTGCTCAGGGTCCTCGGTGCTCAGTACTCACGGTGTTCAGTGCTCAGTACTCAGCGTGCTTTGTGCTCAGTGCTCAGGGTACTGGGTGCTCAGTACTCAGGGTGCTGGGTGCTCAGTATTCAGGGTGCTGGGTGCTCAGTACTCAGGGTGCTGGGTGCTCAGTGCTCGGGGTGCTCGGTGTTCAGTACTCAGGGTGCTGGGTGCTCATTACTCAGGGTGCTGGGTGCTCAGTGCTCAGGGTGCTGGGTGCTCAGTGCTCGGGGTGCTCGGTGATCAGTACTCAGGGTCCTGGGTGCTCAGTGCTCAGGGTGCTGAGTACTCAGTACTCAGGGTGCTGGGTGCTCAGTGCTCGGGGTGCTGGGTGCTCAGTGCTCAGGGTGCTGGGTGCTCAGTACTCAGGGTGCTGGGTGCTCATTACTCAGGGTGCTGGGTGCTCAGTGATCAGGGTGCTGGGTGCTCAGTCCTCAGGGTGCTGGGTGCTCAGTACTCAGGGTGTTCGGTGCTTAGTACTCAGGGTGCTCAGTGCTCAGTACTCAGGGTGCTGGTTGCTCAGTGCTCGGGGTGCTCGGTGCTCAGTACTCACGGTGCTGGGTGCTCAGTACTCAGGGTGCTGGGTGCTCCGTACTCAGGGTGCTGGGTGCTCAGTACTCAGGGTGCTGGGTGCTCAGTACTCAGGGTGCTGGGTGCTCAGTGCTCAGGGTGCTGGGTGCTCAGTACTCAGGGTGCTGGGTGCTCAGTACACAGGGTGCTCGGTGCTCAGTACTCAGGGTGCTGGGTGCTCAGTGCTCAGGGCGCTTTGTACTCAGTACTCAGGGTTCTGGGTTCTCAGTACTCAGGGTGCTGGGTGCTCAGTGCTCAGGGTGCTGGGTGCTCAGTGCTCAGGGTGCTGTGTGCTCAGTACTCAGGGTCCTGGGTGCTCAGTGCTCAGGGTGATCGGTGCTCAGTACTCAGGGTGCTCAGTACTCAGGGTGCTGTGTGCTCAGTGCTCAGGGTGCTGGGTGCTCAGTACTCAGGGTGCTCAGTGCTCAGGGTGCTGGGTGCTCAGGGTGCCTGGTGCTCAGTGCTCGGGATGCTGGGTGCTCAGTGCTCAGTACTCAGCGTGCTGGGTGCTCAGTGCTCAGGGTGCTGGGTGCTCAGTACTCAGGGTGCTCGGTGCTCAGTACTCAGGGTGCTCGGTGCTCAGTACTCAGGGTGCTGGGTGCTCAGTACTCAGGGTGCTGGGTGCTCAGTACTCAGGGTGCTGGGTGCTCTGTGCTCAGGGTGCTGGGTGCTCAGTGCTCTGGGTGCTGGGTGCTCAGTGCTCAGTGTGCTGGGTGCTCAGTGCTCAGGGTGCTGGGTGCTCAGTGATCGGGGTGATGGGTGCTGAGTGCTCAGGGTGCTGAGTGCTCAGTGCTCGGGGTGCTCGGTGCTCAGTGCTTAGGGTCCTGGGTGCTCAGTACTCAGGGTGCTGGGTGCTTAGTAATCAGGGTGTTCAGTGCTCAGTACACAGGGTGCTGGGTGCTCAGTGCTCGGGGTGCTGGGTGCTCAGTGCTCAGTACTCAGGGTGCTGGGTGCTCATTGCTCAGGGTGCTGAGTGCTCAGTACTCAGGGTGCTGGGTGCTCAGTATTCAGGGTGCTGGGTGCTCAGTACTCAGGGTGCTGGGTGCTTAGTGCTCGGGGTGCTCGGTGATCAGTACTCAGGGTGCTGGGTGCTCAGTACTCAGGGTGCTGGGTGTTCAGTGCTCAGGGTGCTGGGTGCTCAGTGCTCAGGGTGCTGGGTGCTCAGTGCTCGGGGAGCTCGGTGCTCAGTACTCAGGGTGCTGGCTGCTCAGTACTCAGTGCTCGGGGTCCTGGGTGCTCCGAGCTCGGGGTGATCTGTTCTCAGTACTCAGGGTGCTGGGTGCTCAGTGCTCGGGGTGCTGGGTGCTCAGTACTCGGGGTGCTCAGTACTCAGGGTACTGGGTGCTCAGTACTCAGTGTGCTGGGTGCTCAGAGCTCGGGGTGCTCGGTGCTCAGTACTCGGGGTGCTGGGTGCTCAGTGCTCAGGGTGCTGGGTGCTCAGTGCTCGGAGTGCTGGGTGCTCAGTGCTGAGGGTTCTGGCTGCTCAGTGCTCAGGGTGCTGGGTGCTCAGTACTCAGGGTGCTAGGTGCTCAGTACTCAGGGTGCTCAGTGCTCAGTACTCAGCGTGCTGGGTGCTCAGTGCTCAGGGTCCTCGGTGCTCAGTACTCACGGTGTTCAGTGCTCAGTACTCAGCGTGCTTTGTGCTCAGTGCTCAGGGTGCTGGGTGCTCAGTACTCAGGGTGCTGGGTGCTCAGTATTCAGGGTGCTGGGTGCTCAGTACTCAGGGTGCTGGGTGCTCAGTGCTCGGGGTGCTCGGTGATCAGTACTCAGGGTGCTGGGTGCTCATTACTCAGGGTGCTGGGTGCTCAGTGCTCAGGGTGCTGGGTGCTCAGTGCTCGGGGTGCTCGGTGATCAGTACTCAGGGTGCTGGGTGCTCAGTGCTCAGGGTGCTGAGTACTCAGTACTCAGGGTGCTGGGTGCTCAGTGCTCGGGGTGCTGGGTGCTCAGTGCTCAGGGTGCTGGGTGCTCAGTACTCAGGGTGCTGGGTGCTCATTACTCAGGGTGCTGGGTGCTCAGTGCTCAGGGTGCTGGGTGCTCAGTCCTCAGGGTGCTGGGTGCTCAGTACTCAGGGTGTTCGGTGCTTAGTACTCAGGGTGCTCAGTGCTCAGTACTCAGGGTGCTGGTTGCTCAGTGCTCGGGGTGCTCGGTGCTCAGTACTCACGGTGCTGTGTGCTCAGTACTCAGGGTGCTGGGTGCTCCGTACTCAGGGTGCTGGGTGCTCAGTACTCAGGGTGCTGGGTGCTCAGTACTCAGGGTGCTGGGTGCTCAGTGCTCAGGGTGCTGGGTGCTCAGTACTCAGGGTGCTGGGTGCTCAGTACACAGGGTGCTCGGTGCTCAGTACTCAGGGTGCTGGGTGCTCAGTGCTCAGGGCGCATTGTACTCAGTACTCAGGGTTCTGGGTGCTCAGTACTCAGGGTGCTGGGTGCTCAGTGCTCAGGGTGCTGGGTGCTCAGTGCTCAGGGTGCTGTGTGCTCAGTACTCAGGGTGCTGGGTGCTCAGTGCTCAGGGTGATCGGTGCTCAGTACTCAGGGTGCTCAGTACTCAGGGTGCTGTGTGCTCAGTGCTCAGGGTGCTGGGTGCTCAGTACTCAGGGTGCTCAGTGCTCAGGGTGCTGGGTGCTCAGGGTGCCTGGTGCTCAGTGCTCGGGATGCTGGGTGCTCAGTGCTCAGTGCTCAGGGTGCTGGGTGCTCAGTGCTCAGGGTGCTGTGTGCTCAGTGCTCAGTACTCAGCGTGCTGGGTGCTCAGTGCTCAGAGTGTTGGGTGCTCAGTACTCAGGGTGCTGGGTGCTCAGTGCTCAGTGCTCAGGGTGATCAGTGCTCAGGGTGCTCAGTGCTCTGGGTGCTGGGTGCTCAGGGTGCTGGGTGCTCAGTGCTCGGGGTGCTGGGTGCTCAGTGCTCAGTGCTCAGGGTGCTGAGTGCTCAGTGCTCAGTGCTCAGGTTGCTGGGTGTTCAGTACTCAGGGTGCTCGGTGCTCAGTGCTCAGGGTGCTAGGTGCTCAGTACTCAGGGTGCTGGGTGCTCAGTTCTCGGGGTGCTGGGTGCTCAGTGCTCAGGGTGATCAGTGCTCAGTACTCAGGGTGCTGGGTGCTCAGTGCTCGGGGTGCTGGGTGCTCAGTGCTCACGGTGCTGTGTGCTCAGTACTCAGGGTGCTCAGTACTCAGGGTGCTTGGTGCTCAGTGCTCAGGGTGCTCGGTGCTCAGTGCTCAGGTTGCTGGGTGCTCAATACTCAGGGTGCTGGGTGCTCAGTACTCAGGGTGCTCAGTGCTCAGTACTCAGGGTGCTCAGTGCTCAGGGTGCTGGGTGCTCAGTGCTCGGGGTGCTGGGTGCTCAGTGCTCGGGGTGCTGGGTGCTCAGTACTCAGGGTGCTCGGTGCTCAGTACTCAGGGTGCTGGGTGCTCAGTGCTCAGGGGGCTGGGTGCTCAGTACTCAGGGTGCTGGGTGCTCGGTGCTCAGTACACTGGGTGCTCAGTACTCAGGGTGCTGGGTGCTCACTACTCAGGGTGCTCGGTGCTCAATACTCAGGGTGCTGGGTGCTCAGTTCTCGGGGTGCTGGGTGCTCATTAATCAGGGTGCTGGGTGCTCAGTACTCAGGGTGCTCAGTGCTTGGGGTGCTGGGTGCTCAGTTCTCAGGGTGCTTAGTGCTTGGGGTGCAGGGTGCTCAGTACTCAGGGTGCTGGTTGCTCAGTGCTCAGGGTGCTGGGTGCTGAGTACTCAGGGTGCTGGGTGCTCAGTACTCAGGGTGCTGGGTGCTCAGTGCTCGGGGTGCTGGGTGCTCAGTGCTCGGGTTGCTGGGTGCTTAGTGCTCGGGGTGCTGGGTGCTCAGTGCTCAGGGTGCTGGGTGCTCAGTGCTCAGGGTGCTGGGTGCTCAGTGCTCGGGGAGCTGGGTGCTCAGTGCTCGGTGTCCTCGGTGCTCAGTGCACGGGGTGGTGGGTGCTCAGTACTCGGGGAGCTCAGTGCTCAGTACTCAGGGTGCTGGGTGCTCAGTGCTCAGGGTGGTGGGTGCTCAGTGCTCGGGGTGCTGGGTGCTCGGTGCTCAGTTTGCTGGGTCCTCAGTACTCGGGGTGCTGGGTGCTCAGTACTCAGGGTGCTGGGTGCTCATTGCTCGGGGTGCTGGGTCCTCAGTGCTACGGGTGCTGGGTGCTCAGTGCTCGGGGTGCTGGGTGCTCAGTGCTCGGGGTGCTGGGTGCTCAGTGCTCGGGGTGCTCGGTGCTCAGTACTCAGGGTGCTGGGTGCTCAGTGCTCAGGGTGCTCGGTGCTCAGTACTCAGGGTGCTGGGTGCTCAGTGCTCAGTGTGCTCAGTGCTCAGTACGGTGGGTGCTCAGTACTCAGGGTGTTGGGTGCTCAGTGCTCAGGGTGATCGGTGCTCAGTACTCAGGGTGCTCAGTACTCAGGGTGCTGGGTGCTCAGGGCTCGGGGTGCTGGGAGCTCAGTACTCAGGGTGCTGGGTGCTCAGTGCTCGGTGTGCTGGGTGCTGAGTGCTCAGGGTGCTGGGTGCTCAGTACTCGGGGTGCTCGGTGCTCAGTACTCAGGGTGCTGTGTGCTCAGAACTCAGGGTGCTGGGTGCTCAGTGATCAGGGTGCTCTCTGCTCAGTACTCAGGGTGCTGGGTGCTCAGTGCTCAGGGTGCTGGGTGCTCAGTACTCAGGGTGCTGGGTGCTCAGTGCTCATGGTGATCGGTGCTCAGTCCTCAGGGTGCTCAGTACTCAGGGTGCTGTGTGCTCAGTGCTCATGGTGCTGGGTGCTCAGTACTCAGGGTGCTGTGTGCTCAGTGCTCAGGGTGCTGGGTGCTCAGTACTCAGGGTGCTGGGTGCTCAGTACTCAGGGTGCTCAGTGCTCGGGGAGCTCGGTGCTCAGTACTCAGGGTGCTGGGTGCTCAGTACTCAGTGCTCGGGGTCCTGGGTGCTCAGCGCTCTGGGTGCTTAGTGCACAGTACTCAGGGTGCTGGGTGCTCAGTATTCAGGGTGCTCAGTGCTCGGGGTGCTGGGTGCTCATTACTCAGGGTGCTGGGTGCTCAGTACTCAGGGTGCTGGGTGCTCATTCTCGTGGTGCTGGGTGCTCAGTGCTCGGGGTGCTGGGTGCTCAGTACTCGGGGTGCTTGGTGCTCAGTGCTCAGCGTGCTGGGTGCTCAGTACTCAGGGTGCTCGGTTCTCAGTACTCAGGGCGTTGGGTGCTCATTCTCGGGGTGCTGGGTGCTCAGTGCTCTGGGTGCTGGGTGCTCAGTGCTCAGGGTCCTCTATGCTCAGTACTCAGGGTGCTCAGTACTCAGCGTGCTTTGTGCTCAGTGCTCAGGGTGCTGGGTGCTCAGTGCTCGGGGTGCTAGGTGCTCAGTACTCAGGGTGCTGGGTGCTCAGTGCTCGGGGTGCTGGGTGCTCAGTACTCAGGGTGCTGGGTGCTCAGTACTCAGGGTGCTGGGTGCTCAGTGCTCAGGGTGCTGGGTGCTCAGTACTCAGGGTGCTCGGTGCTCAGTACTCAGGGTGCTCGGTGCTCAGTACTCAGGGTGCTGGGTGCTCAGTACTCAGGGTGCTGGGTGCTCAGTACTCAGGGTGCTGGGTGCTCAGTGCTCAGGGTGCTGGGTGCTCAGTGCTCAGTACTCAGGGTGCTGGGTGCTCAGTGCTCAGGGTGCTGAGTGCTCAGTACTCAGCGTGCTGGGTGCTCAGTACTCAGGGTGCTGGGTGTTCAGTGCTCAGGGTGCTGGGTGCTCAGTGCTCAGGGTGCTGGGTGCTCAGTGCTCGGGGAGCTCGGTGCTCAGTACTCAGGGTGCTGGGTGCTCAGTACTCAGTGCTCGGGGTCCTGGGTGCTCCGTGCTCGGGGTGATCTGTTCTCAGTACTCAGGGTGCTGGGTGCTCAGTGCTCGGGGTGCTGAATGATCAGTACTCGGGGTGCTCAGTACTCAGGGTACTGGGTGCTCAGTACTCAGGCTGCTGGGTGCTCAGAGCTCGGGGTGCTCGGTGCTCAGTACTCGGGGTGCTGGGTGCTCAGTGCTCATGGTGATTGGTGCTCAGTGCTCGGGGTGCTGGGTGCTCAGTGCTGAGGGTGCTGGCTGCTCAGTGCTCAGGGTGCTGGGTGCTCAGTACTCAGGGTGCTAGGTGCTCAGTACTCAGGGTGCTCAGTGCTCAGTACTCAGCGTGCTGGGTGCTCAGTGCTCAGGGTCCTCGGTGCTCAGTACTCAGGGTGTTCAGTGCTCAGTACTCAGCGTGCTTTGTGCTCAGTGCGCAGGGTGCTGGGTGCTCAGTACTCAGGGTGCTCGGTGCTCAGTATTCAGGGTGCTGGGTGCTCAGTACTCAGGGTGCTGGGTGCTCAGTGCTCGGGGTGCTCGGTGATCAGTACTCAGGGTGCTGGGTGCTCATTATTCAGGGTGCTGGGTGCTCAGTGCTCAGGGTGCTGGGTGCTCAGTGCTCGGGGTGCTCGGTGATCAGTACTCAGGGTGCTGGGTGCTCAGTGCTCAGGGTGCTGAGTACTCAGTACTCAGGGTGCTGGGTGCTCAGTGTTCAGGGTTCTGGGTGCTCAGTACTCAGGGTGCTGGGTGCTCATTACTCAGGGTGCTGGGTGCTCAGTGCTCAGGGTGCTGGGTGCTCAGTCCTCAGGGTGCTGGGTGCTCAGTACTCAGGGTGTTCGGTGCTTAGTACTCAGGGTGCTCAGTGCTCAGTACTCAGGGTGCTGGTTGCTCAGTGCTCGGGGTGCTCGGTGCTCAATACTCAGGGTGCTGGGTGCTCAGTACTCAGGGTGCTGGGTGCTCCGTACTCAGGGTGCTGGGTGCTCAGTACTCAGGGTGCTGGGGGCTCAGTACTCAGGGTGCTGGGTGCTCAGTGCTCAGGGTGCTGGGTGCTCAGTACTCAGGGTGCTGGGTGCTCAGTACTCAGGGTGCTCGCTGCTCAGTACTCAGGGTGCTGGGTGCTCAGTGCTCAGGGTGCTTTGTACTCAGTACTCAGGGTTCTGGGTGCTCAGTACTCAGGGTGCTGGGTGCTCAGTGCTCAGGGTGCTGGGTGCTCAGTGCTCAGGGTGCTGTGTGCTCAGTACTCAGGGTGCTGGGTGCTCAGTGCTCAGGGTGATCGGTGCTCAGTACTCAGGGTGATCAGTACTCAGGGTGCTGGGTGCTCAGTGCTCAGGGTGCTGAGTACTCAGTACTCAGGGTGCTGGGTGCTCAGTGCTCAGGTTGCTGGGTGCTCAGTACTCAGGGTGCTGGGTCCTCAGTGCTCAGGGTGCTCGGTGCTCAATGCTCGGGGTGCTCAGTACTCAGGGTGCTGTGTGTTCAGTGCTCAGGGTACTGGGTGCTCAGTACTCAGGGTGCTCGGTGCTTAGTACTCAGGGTGCTGGGTGCTCAGTACTCCGGGTGCTCATTGCTCAGGGTGCTGGGTGCTCAGTACTCAGGGTGCTGGGAGCTCAGTACTCAGGGTGCTCAGTGCTCAGTACTCAGGGTGCTCAGTGCTCAGTACTCAGGGTGCTCAGTGCTCAGGGTGCTGGGTGCTCAGTGCTCGGGGTGCTGGGTGCTCAGTGCTCACGGTGCTGTGTGCTCAGTACTCAGGGTGCTCAGTACTCAGGGTGCTTGGTGCTCAGTGCTCAGGGTGCTCGGTGCTCAGTGCTCAGGTTGCTGGGTGCTCAATACTCAGGGTGCTGGGTGCTCAGTACTCAGGGTGCTCAGTGCTCAGTACTCAGGGTGCTCAGTGCTCAGGGTGCTGGGTGCTCAGTGCTCGGGGTGCTGGGTGCTCAGTGCTCGGGGTGCTGGGTGCTCAGTACTCAGGGTGCTCGGTGCTCAGTACTCAGGGTGATGGGTGCTCAGTGCTCAGGGGGCTGGGTGCTCAGTACTCAGGGTGCTGGGTGCTCGGTGCTCAGTACACTGGGTGCTCAGTACTCAGGGTGCTGGGTGCTCAGTACTCAGGGTGCTCGGTGCTCAATACTCAGGGTGCTGGGTGCTCAGTTCTCGGGGTGCTGTGTGCTCATTAATCAGGGTGCTGGGTGCTCAGTACTCAGGGTGCTCAGTGCTTGGGGTGCTGGGTGCTCAGTTCTCAGGGTGCTTAGTGCTTGGGGTGCAGGTTGCTCAGTACTCAGGGTGCTGGTTGCTCAGTGCTCAGGGTGCTGGGTGCTGAGTACTCAGGGTGCTGGGTGCTCAGTACTCAGGGTGCTGGGTGCTCAGTGCTCGGGGTGCTGGGTGCTCAGTGCTCGGGTTGCTGGGTGCTCAGTGCTCGGGGTGCTGGGTGCTCAGTGCTCAGGGTGCTGGGTGCTCAGTGCTCAGGGTGCTGGGTGCTCAGTGCTCGGGGAGCTGGGTGCTCAGTGCTCGGTGTCGTCGGTGCTCAGTGCACAGGGTGGTGGGTGCTCAGTACTCGGGGAGCTCAGTGCTCAGTACTCAGGGTGCTGGGTGCTCAGTGCTCAGGGTGGTGGGTGCTCAGTGCTCGGGGTGCTGGGTGCTCGGTGCTCAGTTTGCTGGGTGCTCCGTACTCGGGGTGCTGGGTGCTCAGTACTCAGGGTGCTGGGTGCTCATTGCTCGGGGTGCTGGGTCCTCAGTGCTACGGGTGCTGGGTGCTCAGTGCTCGGGGTGCTGGGTGCTCAGTGCTCGGGGTGCTGGGTGCTCAGTGCTCGGGGTGCTCGGTGCTCAGTACTCAGGGTGCTGGGTGCTCAGTGCTCAGGGTGCTCGGTGCTCAGTACTCAGGGTGCTGGGTGCTCAGTGCTCAGTGTGCTCAGTGCTCAGTACGGTGGGTGCTCAGTACTCAGGGTGTTGGGTGCTCAGTGCTCAGGGTGATCGGTGCTCAGTACTCAGGGTGCTCAGTACTCAGGGTGCTGGGTGCTCAGGGCTCGGGGTGCTGGGAGCTCAGTACTCAGGGTGCTGGGTGCTCAGTGCTCGGTGTGCTGGGTGCTGAGTGCTCAGGGTGCTGGGTGCTCAGTACTCGGGGTGCTCGGTGCTCAGTACTCAGGGTGCTGGGTGCTCAGTACTCAGGGTGCTGGGTGCTCAGTGATCAGTGTGCTCTCTGCTCAGTACTCAGGGTGCTGGGTGCTCAGTGCTCAGGGTGCTGGGTGCTCAGTACTCAGGGTGCTGGGTGCTCAGTGCTCATGGTGATCGGTGCTCAGTCCTCAGGGTGCTCAGTACTCAGGGTGCTGTGTGCTCAGTGCTCATGGTGCTGGGTGCTCAGTACTCAGGGTGCTGTGTGCTCAGTGCTCAGGGTGCTGGGTGCTCAGTACTCAGGGTGCTGGGTGCTCAGTACTCAGGGTGCTCAGTGCTCGGGGAGCTCGGTGCTCAGTACTCAGGGTGCTGGGTGCTCAGTACTCAGTGCTCGGGGTCCTGGGTGCTCAGCACTCTGGGTGCTTAGTGCACAGTACTCAGGGTGCTGGGTGCTCAGTATTCAGGGTGCTCAGTGCTCGGGGTGCTGGGTGCTCAGTGCTCGGGGTGCTGGGTGCTCAGTACTCGGGGTGCTGGGTGCTCAGTGCTCAGCGTGCTGGGTGCTCAGTACTCAGGGTGCTCGGTTCTCAGTACTCAGGGCGCTGGGTGCTCATTCTCGGGGTGCTGGGTGCTCAGTGCTCAGGGTGCTGGGTGCTCAGTGCTCAGGGTCCTCTATGCTCAGTACTCAGGGTGCTCAGTACTCAGCGTGCTTTGTGCTCAGTGCTCAGGGTGCTGGGTGCTCAGTGCTCGGGGTGCTAGGTGCTCAGTACTCAGGGTGCTGGGTGCTCAGTGCTCGGGGTGCTGGGTGCTCAGTACTCAGGGTGCTGGGTGCTCAGTACTCAGGGTGCTGGGTGCTCAGTGCTCAGGGTGCTGGGTGCTCAGTACTCAGGGTGCTCGGTGCTCAGTACTCAGGGTGCTCGGTGCTCAGTACTCAGGGTGCTGGGTGCTCAGTACTCAGGGTGCTGGGTGCTCATTACTCAGGGTGCTGGGTGCTCAGTGCTCAGGGTGCTGGGTGCTCAGTGCTCAGTACTCAGGGTGCTGGGTGCTCAGTGCTCAGGGTGCTGAGTGCTCAGTACTCAGCGTGCTGGGTGCTCAGTACTCAGGGTGCTGGGTGTTCAGTGCTCAGGGTGCTGGGTGCTCAGTGCTCAGGGTGCTGGGTGCTCAGTGCTCGGGGAGCTCGGTGCTCAGTACTCAGGGTGCTGGGTGCTCAGTACTCAGTGCTCGGGGTCCTGGGTGCTCCGTGCTCGGGGTGATCTGTTCTCAGTACTCAGGGTGCTGGGTGCTCAGTGCTCGGGGTGCTGGTTGATCAGTACTCGGGGTGCTCAGTACTCAGGGTACTGGGTGCTCAGTACTCAGGCTGCTGAGTGCTCAGAGCTCGGGGTGCTCGGTGCTCAGTACTCGGGGTGCTGGGTGCTCAGTGCTCAGGGTGCTTGGTGCTCAGTGCTCGGGGTGCTGGGTGCTCAGTGCTGAGGGTGCTGGCTGCTCAGTGCTCAGGGTGCTGGGTGCTCAGTACTCAGGGTGCTAGGTGCTCAGTACTCAGGGTGCTCAGTGCTCAGTACTCAGCGTGCTGGGTGCTCAGTGCTCAGGGTCCTCGGTGCTCAGTACTCAGGGTGTTCAGTGCTCAGTACTCAGCGTGCTTTGTGCTCAGTGCGCAGGGTGCTGGGTGCTCAGTACTCAGGGTGCTGGGTGCTAAGTATTCAGGGTGCTGGGTGCTCAGTACTCAGGGTGCTGGGTGCTCAGTGCTCGGGGTGCTCGGTGATCAGTACTCAGGGTGCTGGGTGCTCATTATTCAGGGTGCTGGGTGCTCAGTGCTCGGGGTGCTAGGTGCTCAGTACTCAGGGTGCTCAGTGCTCAGTACTCAGCGTGCTGGGTGCTCAGTGCTCAGGGTCCTCGGTGCTCAGTACTCAGGGTGTTCAGTGCTCAGTACTCAGCGTGCTTTGTGCTCAGTGCGCAGGGTGCTGGGTGCTCAGTACTCAGGGTGCTGGGTGCTAAGTATTCAGGGTGCTGGGTGCTCAGTACTCAGGGTGCTGGGTGCTCAGTACTCAGGGTGCTGGGTGCTCAGTACTCAGGGTGCTGGGTGCTCATTCTCGAGGTGCTGGGTGCTCAGTGCTCGGGGTGCTGGGTGCTCAGTACTCAGGGTGCTGGGGGCTCAGTACTCAGGGTGCTGGGTGCTCAGTATTCAGGGTGCTCGGTTCTCAGTACTCAGGGTGCTGGGTGCTCATTCTCGTGGTGCTGGGTGCTCAGTGCTCGGGGTGCTGGGTGCTCAGTACTCAGGGTGCTGGGGGCTCAGTGCTCAGGGTGCTGGGTGCTCAGTGCTCAGGGTGCTGGGTGCTCAGTGCTCGGGGAGCTCGGTGCTCAGTACTCAGGGTGCTGGGTGCTCAGTACTCAGTGCTCAGGGTCCTGGGTGCTCCGTGCTCGGGGTGCTGGGTGCTCAGTACTCAGGGTGCTGGGTGCTCATTCTCGAGGTGCTGGGTGCTCAGTGCTCGGGGTGCTGGGTGCTCAGTACTCAGGGTGCTGGGGGCTCAGTACTCAGGGTGCTGGGTGCTCAGTACTCAGGGTGCTCGGTTCTCAGTACTCAGGGTGCTGGGTGCTCATTCTCGTGGTGCTGGGTGCTCAGTGCTCGGGGTGCTGGGTGCTCAGTACTCAGGGTGCTGGGGGCTCAGTACTCAGGGTGCTGGGTGCTCAGTACTCAGGGTGATCTGTTCTCAGTACTCAGGGTGCTGGGTGCTCAGTGCTCGGGGTGCTGGGTGCTCAGTACTCGGGGAGCTCAGTACTCAGGGTACTGGGTGCTCAGTACTCAGGGTGCTGGGTGCTCAGTGCTCGGGGTGCTCGGTGCTAAGTACTCGGGGTGCTGGGTGCTCAGTACTCGGGGTGCTGGGTGCTCAGTGCTCAGGGTGCTGGGTGCTCAGTGCTCGGGGTGGTGGGTGCTTAGTGCTGAGGGTGCTGGCTGCTCAGTGCTCAGGGTGCTGGGTGCTCAGTGCTCGGGGTGGTGGGTGCTCAGTACTCAGGGTGCTGGGTGCTCAGTACTCAGGGTGCTGGGTGCTCAGTGCTCAGGGTGCTGGGTGCTCAGTGCTCTGGGTGCTGGGTGCTCAGTGCTCAGGGTGCTGGGTGCTCAGTGCTCAGGGTGCTGGGTGCTCAGTGATCGGGGTGATGGGTGCTGAGTGCTCAGGGTGCTGGGTGCTCAGTGCTCGGGGTGCTCGGTGCTCAGTGCTCAGGGTCCTGGGTTCTCAGTACTCAGGGTGCTGGGTGCTTAGTAATCAGGGTGCTCAGTGCTCAGTACACAGGGTGCTGGTGCTCAGTGCTCGGGGTGCTGGGTTCTCAGTGCTCAGTACTCAGGGTGCTGGGTGCTCAGTGCTCAGGGTGCTGAGTGCTCAGTACTCAGGGTGCTGGGTGCTCAGTGCTCGGGGAGCTCGGTGCTCAGTACTCAGGGTGCTGGGTGCTCAGTACTCAGTGCTCAGGGTCCTGGGTGCTCCGTGCTCGGGGTGCTGGGTGCTCAGTACTCAGGGTGCTGGGTGCTCATTCTCGAGGTGCTGGGTGCTCAGTGCTCGGGGTGCTGGGTGCTCAGTACTCAGGGTGCTGGGGGCTCAGTACTCAGGGTGCTGGGTGCTCAGTACTCAGGGTGCTCGGTTCTCAGTACTCAGGGTGCTGGGTGCTCATTCTCGTGGTGCTGGGTGCTCAGTGCTCGGGGTGCTGGGTGCTCAGTACTGAGGGTGCTGGGTGCTCAGTGCTCAGGGTGCTGGGTGCTCAGTGCTCAGGGTGCTGGGTGCTCAGTGCTCGGGGAGCTCGGTGCTCAGTACTCAGGGTGCTGGGTGCTCAGTACTCAGTGCTCAGGGTCCTGGGTGCTCCGTGCTCGGGGTGCTGGGTGCTCAGTACTCAGGGTGCTGGGTGCTCATTCTCGAGGTGCTGGGTGCTCAGTGCTCGGGGTGCTGGGTGCTCAGTACTCAGGGTGCTGGGGGCTCAGTACTCAGGGTGCTGGGTGCTCAGTACTCAGGGTGCTCGGTTCTCAGTACTCAGGGTGCTGGGTGCTCATTCTCGTGGTGCTGGGTGCTCAGTGCTCGGGGTGCTGGGTGCTCAGTACTCAGGGTGCTGGGGGCTCAGTACTCAGGGTGCTGGGTGCTCAGTACTCAGGGTGATCTGTTCTCAGTACTCAGGGTGCTGGGTGCTCAGTGCTCGGGGTGCTGGGTGCTCAGTACTCGGGGAGCTCAGTACTCAGGGTACTGGGTGCTCAGTACTCAGGGTGCTGGGTGCTCAGTGCTCGGGGTGCTCGGTGCTAAGTACTCGGGGTGCTGGGTGCTCAGTACTCGGGGTGCTGGGTGCTCAGTGCTCAGGGTGCTGGGTGCTCAGTGCTCGGGGTGGTGGGTGCTTAGTGCTGAGGGTGCTGGCTGCTCAGTGCTCAGGGTGCTGGGTGCTCAGTGCTCGGGGTGGTGGGTGCTCAGTACTCAGGGTGCTGGGTGCTCAGTACTCAGGGTGCTGGGTGCTCAGTACTCAGGATGCTGGGTGCTCAGTGCTCGGGGTGCTCGGTGATCAGTACTCAGGGTGCTGGGTGCTCAGTGCTCAGGGTGCTCGGTGATCAGTTCTCAGGGTGCTGGGTGCTCAGTGCTCAGGGTGCTGAGTACTCAGTACTCAGGGTGCTGGGTGCTCAGTGCTCAGGGTGCTGGGTTTTCAGTGCTCAGGGTGCTGGTTGCTCAGTGCTCGGGGTGCTGGGTGCTCAGTGCTCGGGGTGCTGGGTGCTCAGTGCTCGGGGTGCTGGGTGCTCAGTGCTCGGGGTGCTGGGTGCTCAGTGCTCAGGGTGCTGGGTGCTCAGTACTCAGGGTGCTGGGTGCTCAGTGCTCGGGGTGCTCGGTGATCAGTACTCAGGGTGCTGGGTGCTCAGTGCTCGGGGTGCTCGGTGATCAGTACTCAGGGTGCTGGGTGCTCAGTGCTCAGGGTGCTGAGTACTCAGTACTCAGGGTGCTGGGTGCTCAGTGCTCAGGGTGCTGGGTGCTCAGTGCTCAGGGTGCTGGGTGCTCAGTGCTCGGGGTGCTGGGTGCTCAGTGCTCGGGGTGCTGGGTGCTCAGTACTCAGGGTGCTGGGTGCACAGTGCTCAGGGTGCTGGGTGCTCAGTACTCAGGGTGCTGGGTGCTCAGTACTCAGGGTGCTGGGTGCTCAGTACTCAGGGTGCTGGGTGCTCAGTACTCAGGGTGCTCGGTGCTCAGTTCTCAGGGTGCTGGGTGCTCAGTGCTCAGGGTGCTTTGTACTCAGTACTCAGGGTTCTGGGTGCTCATAACTCAGGGTGCTGTGTGCTCAGTGCTCAGGGTGCTGGGTGCTCAGTGCTCAGGGTGCTGGGTGCTCAGTACTCAGGGTGCTGGGTGCTCAGTGCTCAGGGTGATCGTTGCTCAGTACTCAGGGTGCTCAGTACTCAGGGTGCTGGGTGCTCAGTGCTCAGGGTGCTGGGTGCTCAGTACTCAGGGTGCTGGGTGCTTAGTGCTCGGGGTGCTGGGTGCTCAGTGCTCAGGGTGATCGGTGCTCAGTACTCAGGGTGCTGGGTGCTCAGTGCTCAGGTTGCTGGGTGCTCAGTCCTCAGGGTGCTCAGTGCTCAGGGTGCAGGGAGCTCAGTGCTCAGGGTGCTTTGTACTCAGTACTCAGGGTTCTGGGTGCTCATAACTCAGGGTGCTGGGTGCTCAGTGCTCAGGGTGCTGGGTGCTCAGTGCTCAGGGTGCTGGGTGCTCAGTACTCAGGGTGCTGGGGGCTCAGTACTCAGGGTGCTGGGTGCTCAGTACTCAGGGTGATCTGTTCTCAGTACTCAGGGTGCTGGGTGCTCAGTGCTCGGGGTGCTGGGTGCTCAGTACTCGGGGAGCTCAGTACTCAGGGTACTGGGTGCTCAGTACTCAGGGTGCTGGGTGCTCAGTGCTCGGGGTGCTCGGTGCTAAGTACTCGGGGTGCTGGGTGCTCAGTACTCGGGGTGCTGGGTGCTCAGTGCTCAGGGTGCTGGGTGCTCAGTGCTCGGGGTGGTGGGTGCTCAGTGCTGAGGGTGCTGGCTGCTCAGTGCTCAGGGTGCTGGGTGCTCAGTGCTCGGGGTGGTGGGTGCTCAGTACTCAGGGTGCTGGGTGCTCAGTACTCAGGGTGCTGGGTGCTCAGTACTCAGGATGCTGGGTGCTCAGTGCTCGGGGTGCTCGGTGATCAGTACTCAGGGTGCTGGGTGCTCAGTGCTCAGGGTGCTCGGTGATCAGTTCTCAGGGTGCTGGGTGCTCAGTGCTCAGGGTGCTGAGTACACAGTACTCAGGGTGCTGGGTGCTCAGTGCTCAGGGTGCTGGGTTTTCAGTGCTCAGGGTGCTGGGTGCTCAGTGCTCGGGGTGCTGGGTGCTCAGTGCTCGGGGTGCTGGGTGCTCAGTGCTCGGGGTGCTGGGTGCTCAGTGCTCGGGGTGCTGGGTGCTCAGTGCTCGGGGTGCTGCGTGCTCAGTACTCAGGGTGCTGGGTGCTCAGTGCTCGGGGTGCTCGGTGATCAGTACTCAGGGTGCTGGGTGCTCAGTGCTCGGGGTGCTCGTTGATCAGTACTCAGGGTGCTGGGTGCTCAGTGCTCAGGGTGCTGAGTACTCAGTACTCAGGGTGCTGGGTTCTCAGTGCTCAGGGTGCTGGGTGCTCAGTGCTCAGGGTGCTGGGTCTCAGTGCTCGGGGTGCTGGGTGCTCAGTGCTCGGGGTGCTGGGTGCTCAGTGCTCGGGGTGCTGGGTGCTCAGTGCTCGGGGTGCTGGGTGCTCAGTGCTCGGGGTGCTGGGTGCTCAGTACTCAGGGTGCTGGGTGCTCATTACTCAGGGTGCTGGGTGCTCAGTGCTCAGGGTGCTGGGTGCTCAGTCCTCAGGGTGCTGGGTGCTCAGTACTCAGGGTGTTCGGTGCTTAGTACTCAGGGGGTTCAGTGCTCAGTACTCAGGGTGCTGGTTGCTCAGTGCTCGGGGTGCTCGGTGCTCAGTACTCAGGGTGCTGGGTGCACAGTGCTCAGGGTGCTGGGTACTCAGTACTCAGGGTGCTGGGTGCTCAGTACTCAGGGTGCTGGGTGCTCAGTACTCAGGGTGCTGGGTGCTCAGTACTCAGGGTGCTCGGTGCTCAGTACTCAGGGTGCTGTGTGCTCAGTGCTCAGGGTGCTTTGTACTCAGTACTCAGGGTTCTGGGTGCTCATAACTCAGGGTGCTGGGTGCTCAGTGCTCAGGGTGCTGGGTGCTCAGTGCTCAGGGTGCTGGGTGCTCAGTACTCAGGGTGCTGGGTGCTCAGTGCTCAGGGTGATCGTTGCTCAGTACTCAGGGTGCTCAGTACTCAGGGTGCTGGGTGCTCAGTGCTCAGGGTGCTGGGTGCTCAGTACTCAGGGTGCTGGGTGCTCAGTGCTCGGGGTGCTGGGTGCTCAGTGCTCAGAGTGATCGGTGCTCAGTACTCAGGGTGCTGGGTGCTCAGTGCTCAGGTTGCTGGGTGCTCAGTCCTCAGGGTGCTCAGTGCTCAGGGTGCAGGGAGCTCAGTGCTCGGGGTGCTCGGTGCTCAGTACTCAGGGTGCTGAGTGCTCAGTACTCAGGGTGCTGGGTGCTCAGTACTCATGGTGCTGGGTGCTCAGTACTCAGGGGGCTGGGTGCTCAGTGCTCAGGGTGATGGGTGCTCAGTGCTCAGGTTGTTGGGTGCTCAGTGCTCGGGGTGCTGGGTGCTCAGTTCTCGGGGTGCTGGGTGGTCAGTGCTCAGTGCTCAGGGTGCTGCGTGCTCAGTGCTCAGTGCTCAGGGTGCTGGGTGCTCAGTACTCAGGGTGCTGGGTGCTCAGTACTCAGGGTGCTGGGTGCTCAGTTCTCACCCTGCTGGGTGCTCAGTACTCTGGGTGTTGGGTGCTCAGTACTCAGGATGCTGGGTGGTCAGTGCTCGGGGTGCTGGGTGCTCAGTGCTCAGGGTGCTGGGTGCTCAGTGCTCAGGGTGCTAGGTGCTCAGTACTCAGGGTGCTGGGAGCTCAGTGCTCGGGGTGCTCGGTGCTCAGTACTCAAGGTGCTGGGTGTTCAGTGCTCAGGGTGCGGGGTGCTCAGTCCTCGGGGTGCTCCATGCTCAGTGCTCAGGGTGCGGGGTGCTCAGTCCTCGGGGTGCTCCATGCTCAGTGCTCGGGGTGCTGGGTGCTCAGTGCTCGGGGTGCTGGGTGCTCAGTGCTCAGTACTCAGGGTGCTGGGTGCTCAGTGCTCTGGGTGCTGAGTGCTCAGTACTCAGCGTGCTGGGTGCTCAGTACTCAGGGTGCTGGGTGCTCAGTGCTCAGGGTGCTGGGTGCTCAGTGCTCAGGGTGCTGGGTGCTCAGTGCTCGGGGAGCTCGGTGCTCAGTACTCAGGGTGCTGGGTGCTCAGTACTCAGTGCTCGGGGTCCTGGGTGCTCCGTGCTCAGGGTGCTGGGTGCTCAGTACTCAGGGTGCTGGGTGCTCAGTGCTCAGGGTGCTGGGTGCTCAGTGCTCAGGGTGCTGGGTGCTCAGTACTCCGGGTGCTGGGTGCTCAGTGCTCAGGGTGATCGGTGCTCAGTACTCAGGGTGCTCAGTACTCAGGTTGCTGGTTGCTCAGTGCTCAGGGTCCTGGGTGCTCAGTACTCAGGGTGCTGGGTGCTCAGTGCTCAGGGTGCTGAGTGCTCAGTACTCAGCATGCTGGGTGCTCAGTACTGAGGGTGCTGGGTGCTCAGTGCTCAGGGTGCTGGGTGCTCAGTGCTCAGGGTGCTGGGTGCTCAGTGCTCGGGGAGCTCGGTGCTCAGTACTCAGGGTGCTGGGTGCTCAGTACTCAGTGCTCGGGGTCCTGGGTGCTCCGTGCTCGGGGTGCTGGGTGCTCAGTACTCAGGGTGCTGGGTGCTCATTCTCGGGGTGCTGGGTGCTCAGTGCTCGGGGTGCTGTTTGCTCAGTACTCAGGGTGCTGGGGGCTCAGTACTCAGGGTGCTGGGTGCTCAGTACTCAGGGTGCTCGGTTCTCAGTACTCAGGGTGCTGGGTGCTCATTCTCGTGGTGCTGGGTGCTCAGTGCTCGGGGTGCTGGGTGCTCATTACTCAGGGTGCTGGGGGCTCAGTACTCAGGGTGCTGGGTGCTCAGTACTCAGGGTGATCTGTTCTCAGTACTCAGGGTGCTGGGTGCTCAGTGCTCGGGGTCCTGGGTGCTCAGTACTCGGGGAGCTCAGTACTCAGGGTACTGGGTGCTCAGTACTCAGGGTGCTGGGTGCTCAGTGCTCAGGGTGCTGGGTGCTCAGTGCTCAGGGTGCTCGGTGATCAGTTCTCAGGGTGCTGGGTGCTCAGTGCTCAGGGTGCTGAGTACTCAGTACTCAGGGTGCTGGGTGCTCAGTGCTCAGGGTGCTGGGTTTTCAGTGCTCAGGGTGCTGGGTGCTCAGTGCTCGGGGTGCTGGGTGCTCAGTGCTCGGGGTGCTGGGTGCTCAGTGCTCGGGGTGCTGGGTGCTCAGTGCTCGGGGTGCTGGGTGCTCAGTGCTCAGGGTGCTGGGTGCTCAGTACTCAGGGTGCTGGGTGCTCAGTACTCGGGTGCTGGGTGCTCAGTGCTCAGGGTGCTGGGTGCTCAGTGCTCAGGGTGCTGGGTGCTCAGTGCTCGGGGTGCTGGGTGCTCAGTGCTCAGGGTGCTTTGTACTCAGTACTCAGGGTTCTGGGTGCTCATAACTCAGGGTGCTGGGTGCTCAGTGCTCAGGGTGCTGGGTGCTCAGTGCTCAGGGTGCTGGGTGCTCAGTACTCAGGGTGCTGGGTGCTCAGTGCTCAGGGTGATCGTTGCTCAGTACTCAGGGTGCTCAGTACTCAGGGTGCTGGGTGCTCAGTGCTCAGGGTGCTGGGTGCTCAGTACTCAGGGTGCTGGGTGCTCAGTGCTCGGGGTGCTGGGTGCTCAGTGCTCAGGGTGATCGGTGCTCAGTACTCAGGGTGCTGGGTGCTCAGTGCTCAGGTTGCTGGGTGCTCAGTCCTCAGGGTGCTCAGTGCTCAGGGTGCAGGGAGCTCAGTGCTCGGGGTGCTCGGTGCTCAGTACTCAGGGTGCTGAGTGCTCAGTACTCAGGGTGCTGGGTGCTCAGTACTCATGGTGCTGGGTGCTCAGTACTCAGGGGGCTGGGTGCTCAGTGCTCAGGGTGATGGGTGCTCAGTGCTCAGGTTGTTGGGTGCTCAGTGCTCGGGGTGCTGGGTGCTCAGTTCTCGGGGTGCTGGGTGGTCAGTGCTCAGTGCTCAGGGTGCTGCGTGCTCAGTGCTCAGTGCTCAGGGTGCTGGGTGCTCAGTACTCAGGGTGCTGGGTGCTCAGTACTCAGGGTGCTGGGTGCTCAGTTCTCACCCTGCTGGGTGCTCAGTACTCTGGGTGTTGGGTGCTCAGTACTCAGGATGCTGGGTGGTCAGTGCTCGGGGTGCTGGGTGCTCAGTGCTCAGGGTGCTGGGTGCTCAGTGCTCAGGGTGCTAGGTGCTCAGTACTCAGGGTGCTGGGAGCTCAGTGCTCGGGGTGCTCGGTGCTCAGTACTCAAGGTGCTGGGTGTTCAGTGCTCAGGGTGCGGGGTGCTCAGTCCTCGGGGTGCTCCATGCTCAGTGCTCAGGGTTCGGGGTGCTCAGTCCTCGGGGTGCTCCATGCTCAGTGCTCGGGGTGCTGGGTGCTCAGTGCTCGGGGTGCTGGGTGGTCAGTGCTCAGTACTCAGGGTGCTGGGTGCTCAGTGCTCTGGGTGCTGAGTGCTCAGTACTCAGCGTGCTGGGTGCTCAGTACTCAGGGTGCTGGGTGCTCAGTGCTCAGGGTGCTGGGTGGTCAGTGCTCAGGGTGCTGGGTGCTCAGTGCTCGGGGAGCTCGGTGCTCAGTACTCAGGGTGCTGGGTGCTCAGTACTCAGTGCTCGGGGTCCTGGGTGCTCCGTGCTCAGGGTGCTGGGTGCTCAGTACTCAGGGTGCTGGGTGCTCAGTGCTCAGGGTGCTGGGTGCTCAGTGCTCAGGGTGCTGGGTGCTCAGTACTCCGGGTGCTGGGTGCTCAGTGCTCAGGGTGATCGGTGCTCAGTACTCAGGGTGCTCAGTACTCAGGTTGCTGGTTGCTCAGTGCTCAGGGTCCTGGGTGCTCAGTACTCAGGGTGCTGGGTGCTCAGTGCTCAGGGTGCTGAGTGCTCAGTACTCAGCATGCTGGGTGCTCAGTACTGAGGGTGCTGGGTGCTCAGTGCTCAGGGTGCTGGGTGCTCAGTGCTCAGGGTGCTGGGTGCTCAGTGCTCGGGGAGCTCGGTGCTCAGTACTCAGGGTGCTGGGTGCTCAGTACTCAGTGCTCGGGGTCCTGGGTGCTCCGTGCTCGGGGTGCTGGGTGCTCAGTACTCAGGGTGCTGGGTGCTCATTCTCGGGGTGCTGGGTGCTCAGTGCTCGGGGTGCTGTTTGCTCAGTACTCAGGGTGCTGGGGGCTCAGTACTCAGGGTGCTGGGTGCTCAGTACTCAGGGTGCTCGGTTCTCAGTACTCAGGGTGCTGGGTGCTCATTCTCGTGGTGCTGGGTGCTCAGTGCTCGGGGTGCTGGGTGCTCATTACTCAGGGTGCTGGGGGCTCAGTACTCAGGGTGCTGGGTGCTCAGTACTCAGGGTGATCTGTTCTCAGTACTCAGGGTGCTGGGTGCTCAGTGCTCGGGGTCCTGGGTGCTCAGTACTCGGGGAGCTCAGTACTCAGGGTACTGGGTGCTCAGTACTCAGGGTGCTGGGTGCTCAGTGCTCAGGGTGCTGGGTGCTCAGTGCTCAGGGTGCTCGGTGATCAGTTCTCAGGGTGCTGGGTGCTCAGTGCTCAGGGTGCTGAGTACTCAGTACTCAGGGTGCTGGGTGCTCAGTGCTCAGGGTGCTGGGTTTTCAGTGCTCAGGGTGCTGGGTGCTCAGTGCTCGGGGTGCTCGGTGCTCAGTGCTCGGGGTGCTGGGTGCTCAGTGCTCGGGGTGCTGGGTGATCAGTGCTCGGGGTGCTGGGTGCTCAGTGCTCAGGGTGCTGGGTGCTCAGTACTCAGGGTGCTGGGTGCTCAGTGCTCGGGGTGCTCGGTGATCAGTACTCAGGGTGCTGGGTGCTCAGTGCTCGGGGTGCTCGGTGATCAGTACTCAGGGTGCTGGGTGCTCAGTGCTCAGGGTGTTGAGTACTCAGTACTCAGGGTGCTGGGTGCTCAGTGCTCAGGGTGCTGGGTGCTCAGTGCTCAGGGTGCTGGGTGCTCAGTGCTCGGGGTGCTGGGTGCTCAGTGCTCGGGGTGCTCTGTGCTCAGTGCTCGGGGTGCTGGGTGCTCAGTGCTCGGGGTGCTGGGTGCTCAGTGCTCAGGGTGCTGGGTGCTCAGTACTCAGGGTGCTGGGTGCTCATTACTCAGGGTGCTGGGTGCTCAGTGCTCAGGGTGCTGGGTGCTCAGTCCTCAGGGTGCTGGGTGCTCAGTACTCAGGGTGTTCAGTGCTTAGTACCCAGGGGGCTCAGTGCTCAGTACTCAGGGTGCTGGTTGCTCAGTGCTCGGGGTGCTCGGTGCTCAGTACTCAGGGTGCTGGGTGCACAGTGCTCAGGGTGCTGGGTGCTCAGTACTCAGGGTGCTGGGTGCTCAGTACTCAGGGTGCTGGGTGCTCAGTACTCAGGGTGCTGGGTGCTCAGTGCTCAGGGTGCTGGGTGCTCAGTACTCAGGGTGCTGGGTGCTCAGTACTCAGGGTGCTCGGTGCTCAGTACTCAGGGTGCTGGGTGCTCAGTGCTCAGGGTGCTTTGTACTCAGTACTCAGGGTTCTGGGTGCTCATAACTCAGGGTGCTGGGTGCTCAGTGCTCAGGGTGCTGGGTGCTCAGTGCTCAGGGTGCTGGGTGCTCAGTACTCAGGGTGCTGGGTGCTCAGTGCTCAGGGTGATCGTTGCTCAGTACTCAGGGTGCTCAGTACTCAGGGTGCTGGGTGCTCAGTGCTCAGGGTGCTGGGTGCTCAGTACTCAGGGTGCTGGGTGCTCAGTGCTCGGGGTGCTGGGTGCTCAGGGTGATCGGTGCTCAGTACTCAGGGTGCTGGGTGCTCAGTGCTCAGGTTGCTGGGTGCTCAGTGCTCAGGGTGCTGGGTGCTCAGTGCTCAGGGTGCTGGGTGCTCAGTACTCAGGGTGCTGGGTGCTCAGTGCTCAGGGTGATCGTTGCTCAGTACTCAGGGTGCTCAGTACTCAGGGTGCTGGGTGCTCAGTGCTCAGGGTGCTGGGTGCTCAGTACTCAGGGTGCTGGGTGCTCAGTGCTCGGGGTGCTGGGTGCTCAGTGCTCAGTGTGATCGGTGCTCAGTACTCAGGGTGCTGGGTGCTCAGTGCTCAGGTTGCTGGGTGCTCAGTCCTCAGGGTGCTCAGTGCTCAGGGTGCAGGGAGCTCAGTGCTCGGGGTGCTCGGTGCTCAGTACTCAGGGTGCTGAGTGCTCAGTACTCAGGGTGCTGGGTGCTCAGTACTCATGGTGCTGGGTGCTCAGTACTCAGGGGGCTGGGTGCTCAGTGCTCAGGGTGCTGGGTGCTCAGTGCTCAGGGTGCTGGGTGCTCAGTGCTCGGGGTGCTGGGTGCTCAGTTCTCGGGGTGCTGGGTGGTCAGTGCTCAGTGCTCAGGGTGCTGCGTGCTCAGTGCTCAGTGCTCAGGGTGCTGGGTGCTCAGTACTCAGGGTGCTGGGTGCTCAGTACTCTGGGTGCTGGGTGCTCAGTTCTCACCCTGCTGGGTGCTCAGTACTCTGGATGTTGGGTGCTCAGTACTCAGGATGCTGGGTGGTCAGTGCTCGGGGTGCTGGGTGCTCAGTGCTCAGGGTGCTGGGTGCTCAGTGCTCAGGGTGCTGGGTGCTCAGTACTCAGGGTGCTGGGAGCTCAGTGCTCGGGGTGCTCGGTGCTCAGTACTCAAGGTGCTGGGTGTTCAGTGCTCAGGGTGCGGGGTGCTCAGTCCTCGGGGTGCTCCATGCTCAGTGCTCAGGGTGCGGGGTGCTCAGTCCTCGGGGTGCTCCATGCTCAGTGCTCGGGGTGCTGGGTGCTCAGTGCTCGGGGTGCTGGGTGCTCAGTGCTCAGTACTCAGGGTGCTGGGTGCTCAGTGCTCAGGGTGCTGAGTGCTCAGTACTCAGCGTGCTGGGTGCTCAGTACTCAGGGTGCTGGGTGCTCAGTGCTCAGGGTGCTGGGTGCTCAGTGCTCAGGGTGCTGGGTGCTCAGTGCTCGGGGAGCTCGGTGCTCAGTACTCAGGGTGCTGGGTGCTCAGTACTCAGTGCTCGGGGTCCTGGGTGCTCCGTGCTCAGGGTGCTGGGTGCTCAGTACTCAGGGTGCTGGGTGCTCAGTGCTCAGGGTGCTGGGTGCTCAGTGCTCAGGGTGCTGGGTGCTCAGTACTCCGGGTGCTGGGTGCTCAGTGCTCAGGGTGATCGGTGCTCAGTACTCAGGGTGCTCAGTACTCAGGTTGCTGGGTGCTCAGTGCTCAGGGTGCTGGGTGCTCAGTACTCAGGTTGCTGGGTGCTCAGTGCACGGGGTGCTGGGTGCTCAGTGCTCAGGGTGATCGGTGCTCAGTACTCAGGGTGCTGGGTGCTCAGTGCTCAGGGTGCTGGGTGCTCAGTCCTCAGGGTGCTCAGTGCTCAGGGTGCTTGGTGCTCAGTGCTCGGGGTGCTCGGTGCTCAGTACTCAGGGTGCTGAGTGCTCAGTACTCAGGGTACTGGGTGCTCAGTACTCATGGTGCTGGGTGCTCAGTACTCAGGGGGCTGGGTGCTCAGTGCTCAGTGCTCAAGGTGCTGGGTGCTCAGTGCTCAGTGCTCAGGCAGCTGGGTGCTCAGTACTCAGGGTGCTGGGTGCTCAGTACTCAGGGGGCTGGGTGCTCAGTGCTCAGTGCTCAAGGTGCTGGGTGCTCAGTGCTCAGTGCTCAGGCAGCTGGGTGCTCAGTACTCTGGGTGTTGGGTGCTCAGTACTCAGGGTGCTCAGTGCTCAGTACTCGGGGTGCTGGGTGCTCAGTGCTCAGTGTGCTCAGTGCTCAGTGCTCAGGGTGCTGGGTGCTCAGTGCTCGGGGTGCTGGGTGCTCAGTACTCAGGGTGCTGTGTGCTCAGTGCTCAGTACTCAGCGTGCTGGGTGCTCAGTGCTCAGAGTTTTGGGTGCTCAGTACTCAGGGTGCTGGGTGCTCAGTGCTCAGTGCTCAGGGTGCTCAGTGCTCAGGGTGCTCAGTGCTCAGGGTACTGGGTGCTCAGTACTCAGTGTGCTCGGTGCTCCGTACTCAGGGTGCTGGGTGCTCAGTGCTCAGGGTGCTTTGTACTCAGTACTCAGGGTTCTGGGTGCTCATAACTCAGGGTGCTGGGTGCTCAGTGCTCAGGGTGCTGGGTGCTCAGTGCTCAGGGTGCTGGGTGCTCAGTACTCAGGGTGCTGGGTGCTCAGTGCTCAGGGTGATCGTTGCTCAGTACTCAGGGTGCTCAGTACTCAGCGTGCTGGGTGCTCAGTGCTCAGGGTGCTGATTGCTCAGTACTCAGGGTGCTGGGTGCTCAGTGCTCGGGGTGCTGGGTGCTCAGTGCTCAGGGTGATCGGTGCTCAGTACTCAGGGTGCTGGGTGCTCAGTGCTCAGGTTGCTGGGTGCTCAGTCCTCAGGGTGCTCAGTGCTCAGGGTGCAGGGAGCTCAGTGCTCGGGGTGCTCGGTGCTCAGTACTCAGGGTGCTGAGTGCTCAGTACTCAGGGTGCTGGGTGCTCAGTACTCATGGTGCTGGGTGCTCAGTACTCAGGGGGCTGGGTGCTCAGTGCTCAGTGTGCTGGGTGCTCAGTGCTCAGGGTGCTGGGTGCTCAGTGCTCGGGGTGCTGGGTGCTCAGTTCTCGGGGTGCTGGGTGGTCAGTGCTCAGTGCTCAGGGTGCTGGGTGCTCAGTGCTCAGTGCTCAGGGTGCTGGGTGCTCAGTACTCAGGGTGCTGGGTGCTCAGTACTCAGGGTGCTGGGTGCTCAGTTCTCAGGCTGCTGGGTGCTCAGTACTCTGGGTGTTGGGTGCTCAGTACTCAGGATGCTGGGTGCTCAGTGCTCGGGGTGCTGGGTGCTCAGTGCTCAGGGTGCTGGGTGCTCAGTGCTCAGGGTGCTGGGTGCTCAGTACTCAGGGTGCTGGGAGCTCAGTGCTCGGGGTGCTCGGTGCTCAGTACTCAAGGTGCTGGGTGCTCAGTGCTCAGGGTGCGGGGTGCTCAGTCCTCGGGGTGCTCCATGCTCAGTGCTCAGGGTGCGGGGTGCTCAGTCCTCGGGGTGCTCCATGCTCAGTGCTCGGGGTGCTGGGTGCTCAGTGCTCGGGGTGCTGGGTGCTCAGTGCTCAGTACTCAGGGTGCTGGGTGCTCAGTGCTCAGGGTGCTGAGTGCTCAGTACTCAGCGTGCTGTGTGCTCAGTACTCAGGGTGCTGGGTGCTCAGTGCTCAGGGTGCTGGGTGCTCAGTGCTCAGGGTGCTGGGTGCTCAGTGCTCGGGGAGCTCGGTGCTCAGTACTCAGGGTGCTGGGTGCTCAGTACTCAGTGCTCGGGGTCCTGGGTGCTCCGTGCTCAGGGTGCTGGGTGCTCAGTACTCAGGCTGCTGGGTGCTCAGTGCTCAGGGTGCTGGGTGCTCAGTGCTCAGGGTGCTGGGTGCTCAGTACTCAGGGTGCTGGGTGCTCAGTGCTCAGGGTGATCGGTGCTCAGTACTCAGGGTGCTCAGTACTCAGGGTGCTGGGTGCTCAGTGCTCAGGGTGCTGGGTGCTCAGTACTCAGGGTGCTGGGTGCTCAGTGCTCAGGGTGCTGGGTGCTCAGTCCTCAGGGTGCTCTGTGCTCAGGGTGCTTGGTGCTCAGTGCTCGGGTTGCTCGGTGCTCAGTACTCAGGGTTCTGAGTGCTCAGTACTCAGGGTACTGGGTGCTCAGTACTCATGGTGCTGGGTGCTCAGTACTCAGGGGGCTGGGTGCTCAGTGCTCAGTGTGCTGGGTGCTCAGTGCTCAGGGCGCTGGGTGCTCAGTGCTCGGGGTGCTGGGTGCTCAGTGCTCGGGGTGCTGGGTGGTCAGTGCTCAGTGCTCAAGGTGCTGGGTGCTCAGTGCTCAGTGCTCAGGCAGCTGGGTGCTCAGTACTCAGGGTGCTGGGTGCTCAGTGCTCAGGGTGATCGGTGCTCAGTACTCAGGGTGCTGGGTGCTCAGTGCTCAGGGTGCTGGGTGCTCAGTCCTCAGGGTGCTCTGTGCTCAGGGTGCTTGGTGCTCAGTGCTCGGGGTGCTCGGTGCTCAGTACTCAGGGTGCTGAGTGCTCAGTACTCAGGGTACTGGGTGCTCAGTACTCATGGTGCTGGGTGCTCAGTACTCAGGGGGCTGGGTGCTCAGTGCTCAGTGTGCTGGGTGCTCAGTGCTCAGGGCGCTGGGTGCTCAGTGCTCGGGGTGCTGGGTGCTCAGTGCTCGGGGTGCTGGGTGGTCAGTGCTCAGTGCTCAAGGTGCTGGGTGCTCAGTGCTCAGGGTGCTGGGTGCTCAGTGCTCAGGGTGCTGGGTGCTCAGTGCTCAGGGTGCTGGGTGCTCAGTGCTCAGGGTGCTCGGTGATCAGTTCTCAGGGTGCTGGGTGCTCAGTGCTCAGGGTGCTGGGTGCTCAGTGCTCGGGGTGCTGGGTGCTCAGTGCTCAGGGTGCTGGGTGCTCAGTGCTCAGGGTGCTCGGTGATCAGTTCTCAGGGTGCTGGGTGCTCAGTGCTCAGGGTGCTGAGTACTCAGTACTCAGGGTGCTGGGTGCTCAGTGCTCAGGGTGCTGGGTTTTCAGTGCTCAGGGTGCTGGGTGCTCAGTGCTCGGGGTGCTGGGTGCTCAGTGCTCGGGGTGCTGGGTGCTCAGTGCTCGGGGTGCTGGGTGCTCAGTGCTCGGGGTGCTGGGTGCTCAGTGCTCAGGGTGCTGGGTGCTCAGTACTCAGGGTGCTGGGTGCTCAGTGCTCGGGGTGCTCGGTGATCAGTACTCAGGGTACTGGGTGCTCAGTGCTCGGGGTGCTCGGTGATCAGTACTCAGGGTGCTGGGTGCTCAGTGCTCAGGGTGTTGAGTACTCAGTACTCAGGGTGCTGGGTGCTCAGTGCTCAGGGTGCTGGGTGCTCAGTGCTCAGGGTGCTGGGTGCTCAGTGCTCGGGGTGCTGGGTGCTCAGTGCTCGGGGTGCTTGGTGCTCAGTGCTCGGGGTGCTGGGTGCTCAGTGCTCGGGGTGCTGGGTGCTCAGTGCTCAGGGTGCTGGGTGCTCAGTACTCAGGGTGCTGGGTGCTCATTACTCAGGGTGCTGGGTGCTCAGTGCTCACGGTGCTGGGTGCTCAGTCCTCAGTGTGCTGGGTGCTCAGTACTCAGGGTGTTCAGTGCTTAGTACCCAGGGGGCTCAGTGCTCAGTACTCAGGGTGCTGGTTGCTCAGTGCTCAGGGTGCTCGGTGCTCAGTACTCAGGGTGCTGGGTGCACAGTGCTCAGGGTGCTGGGTGCTCAGTACTCAGGGTGCTGGGTGCTCAGTACTCAGGGTGCTGGGTGCTCAGTACTCAGGGTGCTGGGTGCTCAGTGCTCAGGGTGCTGGGTGCTCAGTACTCAGGGTGCTGGGTGCTCAGTACTCAGGGTGCTCGGTGCTCAGTACTCAGGGTGCTGGGTGCTCAGTGCTCAGGGTGCTTTGTACTCAGTACTCAGGGTTCTGGGTGCTCATAACTCAGGGTGCTGGGTGCTCAGTGCTCAGGGTGCTGGGTGCTCAGTGCTCAGGGTGCTGGGTGCTCAGTACTCAGGGTGCTGGGTGCTCAGTGCTCAGGGTGATCGTTGCTCAGTACTCAGGGTGCTCAGTACTCAGGGTGCTGGGTGCTCAGTGCTCAGGGTGCTGCGTGCTCAGTACTCAGGGTGCTGGGTGCTCAGTGCTCGGGGTGCTGGGTGCTCAGTGCTCAGGGTGATCGGTGCTCAGTACTCAGGGTGCTGGGTGCTCAGTGCTCAGGTTGCTGGGTGCTCAGTCCTCAGGGTGCTCAGTGCTCAGGGTGCAGGGAGCTCAGTGCTCGGGGTGCTCGGTGCTCAGTACTCAGGGTGCTGAGTGCTCAGTACTCAGGGTGCTGGGTGCTCAGTACTCATGGTGCTGGGTGCTCAGTACTCAGGGGGCTGGGTGCTCAGTGCTCAGGGTGCTGGGTGCTCAGTGCTCAGGGTGCTGGGTGCTCAGTGCTCGGGGTGCTGGGTGCTCAGTTCTCGGGGTGCTGGGTGGTCAGTGCTCAGTGCTCAGGGTGCTGCGTGCTCAGTGCTCAGTGCTCAGGGTGCTGGGTGCTCAGTACTCAGGGTGCTGGGTGCTCAGTACTCAGGGTGCTGGGTGCTCAGTTCTCACCCTGCTGGGTGCTCAGTACTCTGGATGTTGGGTGCTCAGTACTCAGGATGCTGGGTGGTCAGTGCTCGGGGTGCTGGGTGCTCAGTGCTCAGGGTGCTGGGTGCTCAGTGCTCAGGGTGCTGGGTGCTCAGTACTCAGGGTGCTGGGAGCTCAGTGCTCGGGGTGCTCGGTGCTCAGTACTCAAGGTGCTGGGTGCTCAGTGCTCAGGGTGCTGGGTGCTCAGTGCTCAGGGTGCTCGGTGATCAGTTCTCAGGGTGCTGGGTGCTCAGTGCTCAGGGTGCTGGGTGCTCAGTGCTCGGGGTGCTGGGTGCTCAGTGCTCAGGGTGCTGGGTGCTCAGTGCTCAGGGTGCTCGGTGATCAGTTCTCAGGGTGCTGGGTGCTCAGTGCTCAGGGTGCTGAGTACTCAGTACTCAGGGTGCTGGGTGCTCAGTGCTCAGGGTGCTGGGTTTTCAGTGCTCAGGGTGCTGGGTGCTCAGTGCTCGGGGTGCTGGGTGCTCAGTGCTCGGGGTGCTGGGTGTTCAGTGCTCGGGGTGCTGGGTGCTCAGTGCTCGGGGTGCTGGGTGCTCAGTGCTCAGGGTGCTGGGTGCTCAGTACTCAGGGTGCTGGGTGCTCAGTGCTCGGGGTGCTCGGTGATCAGTACTCAGGGTGCTGGGTGCTCAGTGCTCGGGGTGCTCGGTGATCAGTACTCAGGGTGCTGGGTGCTCAGTGCTCAGGGTGTTGAGTACTCAGTACTCAGGGTGCTGGGTGCTCAGTGCTCAGGGTGCTGGGTGCTCAGTGCTCAGGGTGCTGGGTGCTCAGTGCTCGGGGTGCTGGGTGCTCAGTGCTCGGGGTGCTGGGTGCTCAGTGCTCGGGGTGCTGGGTGCTCAGTGCTCGGGGTGCTGGGTGCTCAGTGCTCAGGGTGCTGGGTGCTCAGTACTCAGGGTGCTGTGTGCTCATTACTCAGGGTGCTGGGTGCTCAGTGCTCACGGTGCTGGGTGCTCAGTCCTCAGTGTGCTGGGTGCTCAGTACTCAGGGTGTTCAGTGCTTAGTACCCAGGGGGCTCAGTGCTCAGTACTCAGGGTGCTGGTTGCTCAGTGCTCGGGGTGCTCGGTGCTCAGTACTCAGGGTGCTGGGTGCACAGTGCTCAGGGTGCTGGGTGCTCAGTACTCAGGGTGCTGGGTGCTCAGTACTCAGGGTGCTGGGTGCTCAGTACTCAGGGTGCTGGGTGCTCAGTGCTCAGGGTGCTGGGTGCTCAGTACTCAGGGTGCTGGGTGCTCAGTACTCAGGGTGCTCGGTGCTCAGTACTCAGGGTGCTGGGTGCTCAGTGCTCAGGGTGCTTTGTACTCAGTACTCAGGGTTCTGGGTGCTCATAACTCAGGGTGCTGGGTGCTCAGTGCTCAGGGTGCTGGGTGCTCAGTGCTCAGGGTGCTGGGTGCTCAGTACTCAGGGTGCTGGGTGCTCAGTGCTCAGGGTGATCGTTGCTCAGTACTCAGGGTGCTCAGTACTCAGGGTGCTGGGTGCTCAGTGCTCAGGGTGCTGCGTGCTCAGTACTCAGGGTGCTGGGTGCTCAGTGCTCGGGGTGCTGGGTGCTCAGTGCTCAGGGTGATCGGTGCTCAGTACTCAGGGTGCTGGGTGCTCAGTGCTCAGGTTGCTGGGTGCTCAGTCCTCAGGGTGCTCAGTGCTCAGGGTGCAGGGAGCTCAGTGCTCGGGGTGCTCGGTGCTCAGTACTCAGGGTGCTGAGTGCTCAGTACTCAGGGTGCTGGGTGCTCAGTACTCATGGTGCTGGGTGCTCAGTACTCAGGGGGCTGGGTGCTCAGTGCTCATGGTGCTGGGTGCTCAGTGCTCAGGGTGCTGGGTGCTCAGTGCTCGGGGTGCTGGGTGCTCAGTTCTCGGGGTGCTGGGTGGTCAGTGCTCAGTGCTCAGGGTGCTGCGTGCTCAGTGCTCAGTGCTCAGGGTGCTGGGTGCTCAGTACTCAGGGTGCTGGGTGCTCAGTACTCAGGGTGCTGGGTGCTCAGTTCTCACCCTGCTGGGTGCTCAGTACTCTGGATGTTGGGTGCTCAGTACTCAGGATGCTGGGTGGTCAGTGCTCGGGGTGCTGGGTGCTCAGTGCTCAGGGTGCTGGGTGCTCAGTGCTCAGGGTGCTGGGTGCTCAGTACTCAGGGTGCTGGGAGCTCAGTGCTCGGGGTGCTCGGTGCTCAGTACTCAAGGTGCTGGGTGTTCAGTGCTCAGGGTGCGGGGTGCTCAGTCCTCGGGGTGCTCCATGCTCAGTGCTCAGGGTGCGGGGTGCTCAGTCCTCGGGGTGCTCCATGCTCAGTGCTCGGGGTGCTGGGTGCTCAGTGCTCGGGGTGCTGGGTGCTCAGTGCTCAGTACTCAGGGTGCTGGGTGCTCAGTGCTCAGGGTGCTGAGTGCTCAGTACTCAGCGTGCTGGGTGCTCAGTACTCAGGGTGCTGGGTGCTCAGTGCTCAGGGTGCTGGGTGCTCAGTGCTCAGGGTGCTGGGTGCTCAGTGCTCGGGGAGCTCGGTGCTCAGTACTCAGGGTGCTGGGTGCTCAGTACTCAGTGCTCGGGGTCCTGGGTGCTCCGTGCTCAGGGTGCTGGGTGCTCAGTACTCAGGGTGCTGGGTGCTCAGTGCTCAGGGTGCTGGGTGCTCAGTGCTCAGGGTGCTGGGTGCTCAGTACTCCGGGTGCTGGGTGCTCAGTGCTCAGGGTGATCGGTGCTCAGTACTCAGGGTGCTCAGTACTCAGGTTGCTGGGTGCTCAGTGCTCAGGGTGCTGGGTGCTCAGTACTCAGGTTGCTGGGTGCTCAGTGCACGGGGTGCTGGGTGCTCAGTGCTCAGGGTGATCGGTGCTCAGTACTCAGGGTGCTGGGTGCTCAGTGCTCAGGGTGCTGGGTGCTCAGTCCTCAGGGTGCTCAGTGCTCAGGGTGCTTGGTGCTCAGTGCTCGGGGTGCTCGGTGCTCAGTACTCAGGGTGCTGAGTGCTCAGTACTCAGGGTACTGGGTGCTCAGTACTCATGGTGCTGGGTGCTCAGTACTCAGGGGGCTGGGTGCTCAGTGCTCAGTGCTCAAGGTGCTGGGTGCTCAGTGCTCAGTGCTCAGGCAGCTGGGTGCTCAGTACTCAGGGTGCTGGGTGCTCAGTACTCAGGGTGCTTGGTGCTCAGTTCTCAGGGTGCTGGGTGATCAGTACTCTGGGTGTTGGGTGCTCAGTACTCAGGGTGCTCAGTGCTCAGTACTCGGGGTGCTGGGTGCTCAGTGCTCAGTGTGCTCAGTGCTCAGTGCTCAGGGTGCTGGTTGCTCAGTGCTCGGGGCGCTGGGAGCTCAGTGCTCGGGGTGCTGGGTGCTCAGTACTCAGGGTGCTGTGTGCTCAGTGCTCAGTACTCAGCGTGCTGGGTGCTCAGTGCTCAGAGTTTTGGGTGCTCAGTACTCAGGGTGCTGGGTGCTCAGTGCTCAGTGCTCAGGGTGCTCAGTGCTCAGGGTGCTCAGTGCTCAGGGTACTGGGTGCTCAGTACTCAGGGTGCTCGGTGCTCCGTACTCAGGGTGCTGGGTGCTCAGTGCTCAGGGTGCTTTGTACTCAGTACTCAGGGTTCTGGGTGCTCATAACTCAGGGTGCTGGGTGCTCAGTGCTCAGGGTGCTGGGTGCTCAGTGCTCAGGGTGCTGGGTGCTCAGTACTCAGGGTGCTGGGTGCTCAGTGCTCAGGGTGATCGTTGCTCAGTACTCAGGGTGCTCAGTACTCAGGGTGCTGGGTGCTCAGTGCTCAGGGTGCTGGGTGCTCAGTACTCAGGGTGCTGGGTGCTCAGTGCTCGGGGTGCTGGGTGCTCAGTGCTCAGGGTGATCGGTGCTCAGTACTCAGGGTGCTGGGTGCTCAGTGCTCAGGTTGCTGGGTGCTCAGTCCTCAGGGTGCTCAGTGCTCAGGGTGCAGGGAGCTCAGTGCTCGGGGTGCTCGGTGCTCAGTACTCAGGGTGCTGAGTGCTCAGTACTCAGGGTGCTGGGTGCTCAGTACTCATGGTGCTGGGTGCTCAGTACTCAGGGGGCTGGGTGCTCAGTGCTCAGGGTGCTGTGTGCTCAGTGCTCAGGGTGCTGGGTGCTCAGTGCTCGGGGTGCTGGGTGCTCAGTTCTCGGGGTGCTGGGTGGTCAGTGCTCAGTGCTCAGGGTGCTGGGTGCTCAGTGCTCAGTGCTCAGGGTGCTGGGTGCTCAGTACTCAGGGTGCTGGGTGCTCAGTACTCAGGGTGCTGGGTGCTCAGTTCTCAGGCTGCTGGGTGCTCAGTACTCTGGGTGTTGGGTGCTCAGTACTCAGGATGCTGGGTGCTCAGTGCTCGGGGTGCTGGGTGCTCAGTGCTCAGGGTGCTGGGTGCTCAGTGCTCAGGGTGCTGGGTGCTCAGTACTCAGGGTGCTGGGAGCTCAGTGCTCGGGGTGCTCGGTGCTCAGTACTCAAGGTGCTGGGTGCTCAGTGCTCAGGGTGCGGGGTGCTCAGTCCTCGGGGTGCTCCATGCTCAGTGCTCAGGGTGCGGGGTGCTCAGTCCTCGGGGTGCTCCATGCTCAGTGCTCGGGGTGCTGGGTGCTCAGTGCTCGGGGTGCTGGGTGCTCAGTGCTCAGTACTCAGGGTGCTGGGTGCTCAGTGCTCAGGGTGCTGAGTGCTCAGTACTCAGCGTGCTGTGTGCTCAGTACTCAGGGTGCTGGGTGCTCAGTGCTCAGGGTGCTGGGTGCTCAGTGCTCAGGGTGCTGGGTGCTCAGTGCTCGGGGAGCTCGGTGCTCAGTACTCAGGGTGCTGGGTGCTCAGTACTCAGTGCTCGGGGTCCTGGGTGCTCCGTGCTCAGGGTGCTGGGTGCTCAGTACTCAGGGTGCTGGGTGCTCAGTGCTCAGGGTGCTGGGTGCTCAGTGCTCAGGGTGCTGGGTGCTCAGTACTCAGGGTGCTGGGTGCTCAGTGCTCAGGGTGATCGGTGCTCAGTACTCAGGGTGCTCAGTACTCAGGGTGCTGGGTGCTCAGTGCTCAGGGTGCTGGGTGCTCAGTACTCAGGGTGCTGGGTGCTCAGTGCTCAGGGTGCTGGGTGCTCAGTCCTCAGGGTGCTCTGTGCTCAGGGTGCTTGGTGCTCAGTGCTCGGGTTGCTCGGTGCTCAGTACTCAGGGTTCTGAGTGCTCAGTACTCAGGGTACTGGGTGCTCAGTACTCATGGTGCTGGGTGCTCAGTACTCAGGGGGCTGGGTGCTCAGTGCTCAGTGTGCTGGGTGCTCAGTGCTCAGGGCGCTGGGTGCTCAGTGCTCGGGGTGCTGGGTGCTCAGTGCTCGGGGTGCTGGGTGGTCAGTGCTCAGTGCTCAAGGTGCTGGGTGCTCAGTGCTCAGTGCTCAGGCAGCTGGGTGCTCAGTACTCAGGGTGCTGGGTGCTCAGTGCTCAGGGTGATCGGTGCTCAGTACTCAGGGTGCTGGGTGCTCAGTGCTCAGGGTGCTGGGTGCTCAGTCCTCAGGGTGCTCTGTGCTCAGGGTGCTTGGTGCTCAGTGCTCGGGGTGCTCGGTGCTCAGTACTCAGGGTGCTGAGTGCTCAGTACTCAGGGTACTGGGTGCTCAGTACTCATGGTGCTGGGTGCTCAGTACTCAGGGGGCTGGGTGCTCAGTGCTCAGTGTGATGGGTGCTCAGTGCTCAGGGCGCTGGGTGCTCAGTGCTCGGGGTGCTGGGTGCTCAGTGCTCGGGGTGCTGGGTGGTCAGTGCTCAGTGCTCAAGGTGCTGGGTGCTCAGTGCTCAGTGCTCAGGCAGCTGGGTGCTCAGTACTCAGGGTGCTGGGTGCTCAGTACTCAGGGTGCTGGGTGCTCAGTTCTCAGGGTGCTGGGTGATCAGTACTCTGGGTGTTGGGTGCTCAGTACTCAGGGTGCTCAGTGCTCAGTACTCGGGGTGCTGGGTGCTCAGTGCTCAGTGTGCTCAGTGCTCAGTGCTCAGGGTGCTGGGTGCTCAGTGCTCGGGGCGCTGGGAGCTCAGTGCTCGGGGTGCTGGGTGCTCAGTACTCAGGGTGCTGTGTGCTCAGTGCTCAGTACTCAGCGTGCTGGGTGCTCAGTGCTCAGAGTGTTGGGTGCTCAGTACTCAGGGTGCTGGGTGCTCAGTGCTCAGTGCTCAGGGTGCTCAGTGCTCAGGGTGCTCAGTGCTCAGGGTGCTGGGTGCTCAGGGTGCTGGGTGCTCAGTGCTCAGGGTGCTGGGTGCTCAGTGCTCAGTGCTCAGGGTCCTGGGTGCTCAGTGCTCAGTGCTCAGGGTGCTGGGTGTTCAGTACTCAGGGTGCTCGGTGCTCAGTGCTCAGGGTGCTAGGTGCTCAGTACTCAGGGTGCTGGGTGCTCAGTGCTCGGGGTGCTGGGTGATCAGTGCTCAGGGTGATCAGTGCTCAGTACTCAGGGTGCTGGGTGCTCAGTGCTCAGGGTGCTGGGTGCTCAGTCCTCAGGGTGCTCAGTACTCAGGGTGCTCGGTGCTCAGTGCTCAGTACTCAGGGTGCTCAGTACTCAGGGTGCTGGTTGCTCAGTGCTCGGGGTGCTGGGTGCTCAGTACTCAGGGTGCTGGGTGCTCAGTACTCGGGGTGCTGGGTGCTCAGTACTCAGGGTGCTGGGTGCTCAGTGCTCGGGGTGCTGGGTGCTCAGTGCTCAGGGTGATCGGTGCTCAGTGCTCAGGGTGCTGGGTGCTCAGTCCTCCGGGTGCTCAGTGCTCAGGGTGCTGGGTGCTCAGTGCTCGGGGTGTTTGGTGCTCAGTACTCAGGGTGTTGGGTGCTCAGTGCTCAGGGTGCTGGGTGCTCAGTGCTCAGGGTGCTCAGTGCTCAGTACTCAGTGCTCAGGGTGCTCAGTGCTCAGTGCTCAGGGTGCTGGGTGTTCAGTACTCAGGGTGCTGGGTGCTCAGTACTCAGGGTGTTGGGTGCTCAGTGCTCAGGGTGCTGGGTGCTCAGTACTCTGGGTGTTGGGTGCTCAGTACTCAGGGTGCTGGGTGCTCAGTACTCGGGGTGCTCCGTGCTCAGGGTGCTGGGTGCTCAGTGCTCAGGGTGCTGGGTGCTCAGTGCTCGGGGTGCTGGGTGCTGAGTGCTCAGGGTGCTGGGTGCTCAGTGCTCGGGGTGCTGGGTGCTGAGTGCTCAGGGTGCTGGGTGCTCAGTGCTCGGGCTGCTCGGTGCTCAGTGCTCAGGGTCCTGGGTGCTCAGTACTCAGGGTGCTGGGTGCTTAGTACTCAGGGTGCTCAGTGCTCAGTACACAGGGTGCTGGGTGCTCAGTGCTCGGGGTGCTGGGTGCTCAGTGCTCAGTACTCAGGGTGCTGGGTGCTCAGTGCTCGGGGTGCTTGGTGCTCAGTACTCAGCGTGCTGGGTGCTCAGTACTCAGGGTGCTGGGTGCTCAGTTCTCAGGGTGCTGGGTGCTCAGTGCTCAGGGTGCTGGGTGCTCAGTGATCGGGGTGCTGGGTGCTCAGTACTCAGTGTGCTCAGTGCTCGGGGAGCTCGGTGCTCAGTACTCAGGGTGCTGGGTGCTCAGTTCTCAGTGCTCGGGGTCCTGGGTGCTCCGTGCTCGGGGTGCTGTGTGCTCAGTGCTCTGGGTGCTTAGTGCTCAGTACTCATGGTGCTGGGTGCTCATTCTCAGGGTGCTGGGTGCTCAGTGCTCGGGTTGCTGGGTGCTCAGTACTCAGGGTGCTGGGGGCTCAGTACTCAGGGTGCTGGGTGCTCAGTACTCAGGGTGCTCGGTTCTCAGTACTCAGGGTGCTGGGTGCTCATTCTCGGGGTGCTGGGTGCTCAGTGCTCGGGGTGCTGGGTGCTCAGTACTCAGGGTGCTGGGTGCTCAGTCCACAGGGTGCTCAGTACTCAGGGTGCTCGGTGCTCAGTGCTCAGTACTCAGGGTGCTCAGTACTCAGGGTGCGGGTTGCTCAGTGCTCGGGGTGCTGGGTGCTCAGTTCTCAGGGTGCTGGGTGCTCAGTACTCGGGGTGCTGGGTGCTCAGTACTCAGGGTGCTGGGTGCTCAGTGCTAGGGGTGCTGGGTGCTCAGTGCTCAGGGTGATCGGTGCTCAGTGCTCAGGGTGCTGGGTGCTCAGTCCTCCGGGTGCACAGTGCTCAGGGTGCTGGGTGCTCAGTGCTCGGGGTGCTCGGTGCTCAGTACTCAGGGTGCTGAGTGCTCAGTACTCAGGGTGCTGGGTGCTCAGTACTCAGGGTGGTGGGTGCTCAGTACTCAGGGTGCTGGGTGCTCAGGGTGCTGGGTGCTCAGTACTCAGGGTGCTGGGTGCTCAGTGCTCGGGGTGCTGGGTGCTCAGGGCTGTGGTGCTGGGTGCTCAGTGGTCAGTGCTCAGGGTGCTGGGTGCTCAGTGCTCAGTGCTCAGGGTGCTGGTTGCTCAGTACTCAGGGTGCTGGGTGCTCAGTACTCAGGGTGCTGGGTGCTCATGGCTCAGGGTGCTCTGTGCTCAGTACTCAGGGTGCTGGGTGCTCAGTGCTCGGGGTGCTGCGTGCTCAGTGCTCAGTGTGCTGGGTGCTCAGTGCTCAGGGTGCTGGGTGCTCAGTGCTCAGGGTGCTGGGTGCTCAGTACTCGGGGTGCTCCGTGCTCAGGGTGCTGGGTGCTCAGTGCTCAGGGTGCTGGGTGCTCAGTGCTCGGGGTGCTGGGTGCTGAGTGCTCAGGGTGCTGGGTGCTCAGTGCTCGGGCTGCTCGGTGCTCAGTGCTCAGGGTCCTGGGTGCTCAGTACTCAGGGTGCTGGGTGCTCAGTGCTCAGGGTGCTGGGTGCTCAGTGATCGGGGTGCTGGGTGCTCAGTACTCAGTGTGCTCAGTGCTCGGGGAGCTCGGTGCTCAGTACTCAGGGTGCTGGGTGCTCAGTTCTCAGTGCTCGGGGTCCTGGGTGCTCCGTGCTCGGGGTGCTGGGTGCTCAGTGCTCTGGGTGCTTAGTGCTCAGTACTCAGGGAGCTGGGTGCTCAGTACTCATGGTGCTGGGTGCTCATTCTCAGGGTGCTGGGTGCTCAGTGCTCGGGTTGCTGGGTGCTCAGTACTCAGGGTGCTGGGGGCTCAGTACTCAGGGTGCTGGGTGCTCAGTACTCAGGGTGCTCGGTTCTCAGTACTCAGGGTGCTGGGTGCTCATTCTCGGGGTGCTGGGTGCTCAGTGCTCGGGGTGCTGGGTGCTCAGTACTCAGGGTGCTGGGTGCTCAGTACTCAGTGTGCTCAGTGCTCGGGGAGCTCGGTGCTCAGTACTCAGGGTGCTGGGTGCTCAGTTCTCAGTGCTCGGGGTCCTGGGTGCTCCGTGCTCGGGGTGCTGGGTGCTCAGTGCTCTGGGTGCTTAGTGCTCAGTACTCAGGGAGCTGGGTGCTCAGTACTCATGGTGCTGGGTGCTCATTCTCAGGGTGCTGGGTGCTCAGTGCTCGGGTTGCTGGGTGCTCAGTGCTCAGTACTCAGGGTGCTCAGTACTCAGGGTGCGGGTTGCTCAGTGCTCGGGGTGCTGGGTGCTCAGTTCTCAGGGTGCTGGGTGCTCAGTACTCGGGGTGCTGGGTGCTCAGTACTCAGGGTGCTGGGTGCTCAGTGCTAGGGGTGCTGGGTGCTCAGTGCTCAGGGTGATCGGTGCTCAGTGCTCAGGGTGCTGGGTGCTCAGTCCTCCGGGTGCACAGTGCTCAGGGTGCTGGGTGCTCAGTGCTCGGGGTGCTCGGTGCTCAGTACTCAGGGTGCTGAGTGCTCAGTACTCAGGATGCTGGGTGCTCAGTACTCAGGGTGGTGGGTGCTCAGTACTCAGGGTGCTGGGTGCTCAGGGTGCTGGGTGCTCAGTACTCAGGGTGCTGGGTGCTCAGTGCTCGGGGTGCTGGGTGCTCAGGGCTGTGGTGCTGGGTGCTCAGTGGTCAGTGCTCAGGGTGCTGGGTGCTCAGTGCTCAGTGCTCAGGGTGCTGGTTGCTCAGTACTCAGGGTGCTGGGTGCTCAGTACTCAGGTTGCTGGGTGCTCATGGCTCAGGGTGCTCTGTGCTCAGTACTCAGGGTGCTGGGTGCTCAGTGCTCGGGGTGCTGCGTGCTCAGTGCTCAGTGTGCTGGGTGCTCAGTGCTCAGGGTGCTGGGTGCTCAGTACTCAGGGTGCTCAGTGCTCAGTACTCGGGGTGCTTGTTGCTCAGTACTCGGGGTGCTCAGGGCTGTGGTGCTGGTTGCTCAGTGGTCAGTGCTCAGGGTGCTGGGTGCTCAGTGCTCAGTACTCAGGGTGCTCGGTGCTCAGTACTCAGGGTTCTCAGTGCTCAGTACTCAGGGTGCTGGGTGCTCATTTCTCAGGGTGCTGGGTGCTCAGTACTCAGGGTGCTCAGTGCTCAGTACTCGGGGTGCTTGTTGCTCAGTACTCAGGGTACTCAGTGCTCAGTACTCGGGGTGCTGGGTGCTCAGTGCTCAGGGTGCTCAGTTCTCAGTGCTCGGGGTGCTGGGTGCTCAGTGCTCGGGGCGCTGGGTGCTCAGTGCTCGGGGTGCTGGGTGCTCAGTACTCGGGGTGCTGGGTGCTCAGTGCTCAGGGTGCTCAGTGCTCAGTACTCAGTGCTCAGGGTGCTCAGTGCTCAGTGCTCAGGGTGCTGGGTGTTCAGTACTCAGGGTGCTGGGTGCTCAGTACTCAGGGTGCTGGGTGCTCAGTGCTCAGGGTGCTGGGTGCTCAGTACTCTGGGTGTTGGGTGCTCAGTACTCAGGGTGCTGGGTGCTCCGTGCTCGGGGTGCTGGGTGCTCAGTGCTCAGGGTGCTGGGTGCTCTGTGCTCAGGGTGCTGGGTGCTCAGTGCTCAGGGTGCTGGGTGCTCAGTACTCGGGGTGCTCCGTGCTCAGGGTGCTGGGTGCTCAGTGCTCAGGGTCCTGGGTGCTCAGTGCTCGGGGTGCTGGGTGCTGAGTGCTCAGGGTGCTGGGAGCTCAGTGCTCGGGCTGCTCGGTGCTCAGTGCTCAGGGTCCTGGGTGCTCAGTACTCAGGGTGCTGGGTGCTTAGTACTCAGGGTGCTCAGTGCTCAGTACACAGGGTGCTGGGTGCTCAGTGCTCGGGGTGCTGGGTGCTCAGTGCTCAGTACTCAGGGTGCTGGGTGCTCAGTGCTCGGTGTGCTGGGTGCTCAGTACTCAGCGTGCTGGGTGCTCAGTACTCAGGGTGCTTGGTGCTCAGTGCTCAGGGTGCTGGGTGCTCAGTGCTCAGGGTGCTGGGTGCTCAGTGATCGGGGTGCTGGGTGCTCAGTACTCAGTGTGCTCAGTGCTCGGGGAGCTCGGTGCTCAGTACTCAGGGTGCTGGGTGCTCAGTTCTCAGTGCTCGGGGTCCTGGGTGCTCCGTGCTCGGGGTGCTGGGTGCTCAGTGCTCAGCGTGCTGGGTGCTCAGTACTCAGGGTGCTGGGTGCTCAGTGCTCAGGGTGCTGGGTGCTCAGTGCTCAGGGTGCTGGGTGCTCAGTGATCGGGGTGCTGGGTGCTCAGTACTCAGTGTGCTCAGTGCTCGGGGAGCTCGGTGCTCAGTACTCAGGGTGCTGGGTGCTCAGTTCTCAGTGCTCGGGGTCCTGGGTGCTCCGTGCTCGGGGTGCTGGGTGCTCAGTGCTCTGGGTGCTTAGTGCTCAGTACTCAGGGTGCTGGGTGCTCAGTACTCATGGTGCTGGGTGCTCATTCTCAGGGTGCTGGGTGCTCAGTGCTCGGGTTGCTGGGTGCTCAGTACTCAGGGTGCTGGGGGCTCAGTACTCAGGGTGCTGGGTGCTCAGTACTCAGGGTGCTCGGTTCTCAGTACTCAGATTGCTGGGTGCTCATTCTCGGGGTGCTGGGTGCTCAGTGCTCGGGGTGCTGGGTGCTCAGTACTCAGGGTGCTGGGGCCTCAGTTCTCAGGGTGCTGGGTGCTCAGTACTCAGGGTGATCTGTTCTCAGTACTCAGGTTGCTGGGTGCTCAGTGCTCGGGGTGCTGGGTGCTCAGTACTCGGGGTGCTCAGTGTTCAGTACTCAGGGTGTTGGGTGCTCAGTACTCAGGGTGCTGGGTGCTCAGTGCTCGGGGTGCTCGGTGCTCAGTACTCGGTGTGCAGGGTGCTCAGTACTCGGGGTGCTGGGTGCTCAGTGCTCAGGGTGCTGGGTGCTCAGTACTCAGGGTGCTGAGTGCTCAGTACTCAGGGTGCTGGGTGCTCAGTACTCAGGTTGCTGGTTGCTCAGTACTCAGGGTGCTGGGTGCTCAGTGCTCAGGGTGCTGGGTGCTCAGTGCTCGGGGTGCTGGGTGCTCAGGGCTGTGGTGCTGGGTGCTCAGTTCTCAGTGCTCAGGGTGCTGGGTGCTCAGTGCTCAGTGCTCAGGGTGCTGGTTGCCCAGTACTCAGGGTGCTGGGTGCTCAGTACTCAGGGTGCTGGGTGCTCAGTGCTCAGGGTGCTCTGTGCTCAGTACTCAGGGTGCTGGGTGCTCAGTGCTCGGGGTGCTGCGTGCTCAGTGCTCAGGGAGCTGGGTGCTCAGTGCTCAGGGTGCTGGGTGCTCAGTACTCAGGGTGCTGGGTGCTCAGTGCTCGTTGTGCTCGGTGCTCAGTCCTCGGGGTGCTCCGTGCTCAGTGATCAGGGTGCTGGGTGCTCAGTACTCAGGGTGCTCGGTGCTCAGTACTCAGGGGTCTCAGTGCTCAGTACTCAGGGTGCTGGGTGCTCAGTGCTCAGGGTGCTGGGTGCTCAGTACTCAGGGTGCTCAGTGCTCAGTTCTCGGGGTGCTTGGTGCTCAGTACTCAGGGTGCTCAGTGCTCAGTACTCGGGGTCCTGGGTGCTCAGTGCTCAGGGTGCTCAGTGCTCAGTGCTCGGGGTGCTGTGTGCTCAGTACTCAGGGTGCTGGGTGCTCAGTGCTCAGGGTGCTGGGTGCTCAGTGCTTAGGGTGCTGGGTGCTCAGTGATCGGGGTGCTGGGTGCTCAGTACTCAGTGTGCTCAGTGCTCGGGGAGCTCGGTGCTCAGTACTCAGGGTGCTGGGTGCTCAGTTCTCAGTGCTCGGGGTCCTGGGTGCTCCGTGCTCGGGGTGCTGGGTGCTCAGTGCTCTGGGTGCTTAGTGCTCAGTACTCAGGGTGCTGGGTGCTCAGTACTCATGGTGCTGGGTGCTCATTCTCAGGGTGCTGGGTGCTCAGTGCTCGGGTTGCTGGGTGCTCAGTACTCAGGGTGCTGGGGGCTCAGTACTCAGGGTGCTGGGTGCTCAGTACTCAGGGTGCTCGGTTCTCTGTACTCAGATTGCTGGGTGCTCATTCTCGGGGTGCTGGGTGCTCAGTGCTCGGGGTGCTGGGTGCTCAGTACTCGGGGTGCTGGGTGCTCAGTACTCAGGGTGCTGGGTGCTCAGTGCTCGGGGTGCTGGGTGCTCAGTGCTCAGGGTGATCGGTGCTCAGTGCTCAGGGTGCTGGGTGCTCAGTCCTCCGGGTGCTCAGTGCTCAGGGTGCTGGGTGCTCAGTGCTCGGGGTGTTTGGTGCTCAGTACTCAGGGTGTTGGGTGCTCAGTGCTCAGGGTGCTGGGTGCTCAGTGCTCAGGGTGCTCAGTGCTCAGTACTCAGTGCTCAGGGTGCTCAGTGCTCAGTGCTCAGGGTGCTGGGTGTTCAGTACTCAGGGTGCTGGGTGCTCAGTACTCAGGGTGTTGGGTGCTCAGTGCTCAGGGTGCTGGGTGCTCAGTACTCTGGGTGTTGGGTGCTCAGTACTCAGGGTGCTGGGTGCTCAGTACTCGGGGTGCTCCGTGCTCAGGGTGCTGGGTGCTCAGTGCTCAGGGTGCTGGGTGCTCAGTGCTCGGGGTGCTGGGTGCTGAGTGCTCAGGGTGCTGGGTGCTCAGTGCTCGGGGTGCTGGGTGCTGAGTGCTCAGGGTGCTGGGTGCTCAGTGCTCGGGCTGCTCGGTGCTCAGTGCTCAGGGTCCTGGGTGCTCAGTACTCAGGGTGCTGGGTGCTTAGTACTCAGGGTGCTCAGTGCTCAGTACACAGGGTGCTGGGTGCTCAGTGCTCGGGGTGCTGGGTGCTCAGTGCTCAGTACTCAGGGTGCTGGGTGCTCAGTGCTCGGGGTGCTTGGTGCTCAGTACTCAGCGTGCTGGGTGCTCAGTACTCAGGGTGCTGGGTGCTCAGTTCTCAGGGTGCTGGGTGCTCAGTGCTCAGGGTGCTGGGTGCTCAGTGATCGGGGTGCTGGGTGCTCAGTACTCAGTGTGCTCAGTGCTCGGGGAGCTCGGTGCTCAGTACTCAGGGTGCTGGGTGCTCAGTTCTCAGTGCTCGGGGTCCTGGGTGCTCCGTGCTCGGGGTGCTGTGTGCTCAGTGCTCTGGGTGCTTAGTGCTCAGTACTCATGGTGCTGGGTGCTCATTCTCAGGGTGCTGGGTGCTCAGTGCTCGGGTTGCTGGGTGCTCAGTACTCAGGGTGCTGGGGGCTCAGTACTCAGGGTGCTGGGTGCTCAGTACTCAGGGTGCTCGGTTCTCAGTACTCAGGGTGCTGGGTGCTCATTCTCGGGGTGCTGGGTGCTCAGTGCTCGGGGTGCTGGGTGCTCAGTACTCAGGGTGCTGGGTGCTCAGTCCACAGGGTGCTCAGTACTCAGGGTGCTCGGTGCTCAGTGCTCAGTACTCAGGGTGCTCAGTACTCAGGGTGCGGGTTGCTCAGTGCTCGGGGTGCTGGGTGCTCAGTTCTCAGGGTGCTGGGTGCTCAGTACTCGGGGTGCTGGGTGCTCAGTACTCAGGGTGCTGGGTGCTCAGTGCTAGGGGTGCTGGGTGCTCAGTGCTCAGGGTGATCGGTGCTCAGTGCTCAGGGTGCTGGGTGCTCAGTCCTCCGGGTGCACAGTGCTCAGGGTGCTGGGTGCTCAGTGCTCGGGGTGCTCGGTGCTCAGTACTCAGGGTGCTGAGTGCTCAGTACTCAGGGTGCTGGGTGCTCAGTACTCAGGGTGGTGGGTGCTCAGTACTCAGGGTGCTGGGTGCTCAGGGTGCTGGGTGCTCAGTACTCAGGGTGCTGGGTGCTCAGTGCTCGGGGTGCTGGGTGCTCAGGGCTGTGGTGCTGGGTGCTCAGTGGTCAGTGCTCAGGGTGCTGGGTGCTCAGTGCTCAGTGCTCAGGGTGCTGGTTGCTCAGTACTCAGGGTGCTGGGTGCTCAGTACTCAGGGTGCTGGGTGCTCATGGCTCAGGGTGCTCTGTGCTCAGTACTCAGGGTGCTGGGTGCTCAGTGCTCGGGGTGCTGCGTGCTCAGTGCTCAGTGTGCTGGGTGCTCAGTGCTCAGGGTGCTGGGTGCTCAGTGCTCAGGGTGCTGGGTGCTCAGTACTCGGGGTGCTCCGTGCTCAGGGTGCTGGGTGCTCAGTGCTCAGGGTGCTGGGTGCTCAGTGCTCGGGGTGCTGGGTGCTGAGTGCTCAGGGTGCTGGGTGCTCAGTGCTCGGGCTGCTCGGTGCTCAGTGCTCAGGGTCCTGGGTGCTCAGTACTCAGGGTGCTGGGTGCTCAGTGCTCAGGGTGCTGGGTGCTCAGTGATCGGGGTGCTGGGTGCTCAGTACTCAGTGTGCTCAGTGCTCGGGGAGCTCGGTGCTCAGTACTCAGGGTGCTGGGTGCTCAGTTCTCAGTGCTCGGGGTCCTGGGTGCTCCGTGCTCGGGGTGCTGGGTGCTCAGTGCTCTGGGTGCTTAGTGCTCAGTACTCAGGGAGCTGGGTGCTCAGTACTCATGGTGCTGGGTGCTCATTCTCAGGGTGCTGGGTGCTCAGTGCTCGGGTTGCTGGGTGCTCAGTACTCAGGGTGCTGGGGGCTCAGTACTCAGGGTGCTGGGTGCTCAGTACTCAGGGTGCTCGGTTCTCAGTACTCAGGGTGCTGGGTGCTCATTCTCGGGGTGCTGGGTGCTCAGTGCTCGGGGTGCTGGGTGCTCAGTACTCAGGGTGCTGGGTGCTCAGTACTCAGTGTGCTCAGTGCTCGGGGAGCTCGGTGCTCAGTACTCAGGGTGCTGGGTGCTCAGTTCTCAGTGCTCGGGGTCCTGGGTGCTCCGTGCTCGGGGTGCTGGGTGCTCAGTGCTCTGGGTGCTTAGTGCTCAGTACTCAGGGAGCTGGGTGCTCAGTACTCATGGTGCTGGGTGCTCATTCTCAGGGTGCTGGGTGCTCAGTGCTCGGGTTGCTGGGTGCTCAGTGCTCAGTACTCAGGGTGCTCAGTACTCAGGGTGCGGGTTGCTCAGTGCTCGGGGTGCTGGGTGCTCAGTTCTCAGGGTGCTGGGTGCTCAGTACTCGGGGTGCTGGGTGCTCAGTACTCAGGGTGCTGGGTGCTCAGTGCTAGGGGTGCTGGGTGCTCAGTGCTCAGGGTGATCGGTGCTCAGTGCTCAGGGTGCTGGGTGCTCAGTCCTCCGGGTGCACAGTGCTCAGGGTGCTGGGTGCTCAGTGCTCGGGGTGCTCGGTGCTCAGTACTCAGGGTGCTGAGTGCTCAGTACTCAGGATGCTGGGTGCTCAGTACTCAGGGTGGTGGGTGCTCAGTACTCAGGGTGCTGGGTGCTCAGGGTGCTGGGTGCTCAGTACTCAGGGTGCTGGGTGCTCAGTGCTCGGGGTGCTGGGTGCTCAGGGCTGTGGTGCTGGGTGCTCAGTGGTCAGTGCTCAGGGTGCTGGGTGCTCAGTGCTCAGTGCTCAGGGTGCTGGTTGCTCAGTACTCAGGGTGCTGGGTGCTCAGTACTCAGGTTGCTGGGTGCTCATGGCTCAGGGTGCTCTGTGCTCAGTACTCAGGGTGCTGGGTGCTCAGTGCTCGGGGTGCTGCGTGCTCAGTGCTCAGTGTGCTGGGTGCTCAGTGCTCAGGGTGCTGGGTGCTCAGTACTCAGGGTGCTCAGTGCTCAGTACTCGGGGTGCTTGTTGCTCAGTACTCGGGGTGCTCAGGGCTGTGGTGCTGGTTGCTCAGTGGTCAGTGCTCAGGGTGCTGGGTGCTCAGTGCTCAGTACTCAGGGTGCTCGGTGCTCAGTACTCAGGGTTCTCAGTGCTCAGTACTCAGGGTGCTGGGTGCTCATTTCTCAGGGTGCTGGGTGCTCAGTACTCAGGGTGCTCAGTGCTCAGTACTCGGGGTGCTTGTTGCTCAGTACTCAGGGTACTCAGTGCTCAGTACTCGGGGTGCTGGGTGCTCAGTGCTCAGGGTGCTCAGTTCTCAGTGCTCGGGGTGCTGGGTGCTCAGTGCTCGGGGCGCTGGGTGCTCAGTGCTCGGGGTGCTGGGTGCTCAGTACTCGGGGTGCTGGGTGCTCAGTGCTCAGGGTGCTCAGTGCTCAGTACTCAGTGCTCAGGGTGCTCAGTGCTCAGTGCTCAGGGTGCTGGGTGTTCAGTACTCAGGGTGCTGGGTGCTCAGTACTCAGGGTGCTGGGTGCTCAGTGCTCAGGGTGCTGGGTGCTCAGTACTCTGGGTGTTGGGTGCTCAGTACTCAGGGTGCTGGGTGCTCCGTGCTCGGGGTGCTGGGTGCTCAGTGCTCAGGGTGCTGGGTGCTCTGTGCTCAGGGTGCTGGGTGCTCAGTGCTCAGGGTGCTGGGTGCTCAGTACTCGGGGTGCTCCGTGCTCAGGGTGCTGGGTGCTCAGTGCTCAGGGTCCTGGGTGCTCAGTGCTCGGGGTGCTGGGTGCTGAGTGCTCAGGGTGCTGGGAGCTCAGTGCTCGGGCTGCTCGGTGCTCAGTGCTCAGGGTCCTGGGTGCTCAGTACTCAGGGTGCTGGGTGCTTAGTACTCAGGGTGCTCAGTGCTCAGTACACAGGGTGCTGGGTGCTCAGTGCTCGGGGTGCTGGGTGCTCAGTGCTCAGTACTCAGGGTGCTGGGTGCTCAGTGCTCGGTGTGCTGGGTGCTCAGTACTCAGCGTGCTGGGTGCTCAGTACTCAGGGTGCTTGGTGCTCAGTGCTCAGGGTGCTGGGTGCTCAGTGCTCAGGGTGCTGGGTGCTCAGTGATCGGGGTGCTGGGTGCTCAGTACTCAGTGTGCTCAGTGCTCGGGGAGCTCGGTGCTCAGTACTCAGGGTGCTGGGTGCTCAGTTCTCAGTGCTCGGGGTCCTGGGTGCTCCGTGCTCGGGGTGCTGGGTGCTCAGTGCTCAGCGTGCTGGGTGCTCAGTACTCAGGGTGCTGGGTGCTCAGTGCTCAGGGTGCTGGGTGCTCAGTGCTCAGGGTGCTGGGTGCTCAGTGATCGGGGTGCTGGGTGCTCAGTACTCAGTGTGCTCAGTGCTCGGGGAGCTCGGTGCTCAGTACTCAGGGTGCTGGGTGCTCAGTTCTCAGTGCTCGGGGTCCTGGGTGCTCCGTGCTCGGGGTGCTGGGTGCTCAGTGCTCTGGGTGCTTAGTGCTCAGTACTCAGGGTGCTGGGTGCTCAGTACTCATGGTGCTGGGTGCTCATTCTCAGGGTGCTGGGTGCTCAGTGCTCGGGTTGCTGGGTGCTCAGTACTCAGGGTGCTGGGGGCTCAGTACTCAGGGTGCTGGGTGCTCAGTACTCAGGGTGCTCGGTTCTCAGTACTCAGATTGCTGGGTGCTCATTCTCGGGGTGCTGGGTGCTCAGTGCTCGGGGTGCTGGGTGCTCAGTACTCAGGGTGCTGGGGCCTCAGTTCTCAGGGTGCTGGGTGCTCAGTACTCAGGGTGATCTGTTCTCAGTACTCAGGTTGCTGGGTGCTCAGTGCTCGGGGTGCTGGGTGCTCAGTACTCGGGGTGCTCAGTGTTCAGTACTCAGGGTGTTGGGTGCTCAGTACTCAGGGTGCTGGGTGCTCAGTGCTCGGGGTGCTCGGTGCTCAGTACTCGGTGTGCAGGGTGCTCAGTACTCGGGGTGCTGGGTGCTCAGTGCTCAGGGTGCTGGGTGCTCAGTACTCAGGGTGCTGAGTGCTCAGTACTCAGGGTGCTGGGTGCTCAGTACTCAGGTTGCTGGTTGCTCAGTACTCAGGGTGCTGGGTGCTCAGTGCTCAGGGTGCTGGGTGCTCAGTGCTCGGGGTGCTGGGTGCTCAGGGCTGTGGTGCTGGGTGCTCAGTTCTCAGTGCTCAGGGTGCTGGGTGCTCAGTGCTCAGTGCTCAGGGTGCTGGTTGCCCAGTACTCAGGGTGCTGGGTGCTCAGTACTCAGGGTGCTGGGTGCTCAGTGCTCAGGGTGCTCTGTGCTCAGTACTCAGGGTGCTGGGTGCTCAGTGCTCGGGGTGCTGCGTGCTCAGTGCTCAGGGAGCTGGGTGCTCAGTGCTCAGGGTGCTGGGTGCTCAGTACTCAGGGTGCTGGGTGCTCAGTGCTCGTTGTGCTCGGTGCTCAGTCCTCGGGGTGCTCCGTGCTCAGTGATCAGGGTGCTGGGTGCTCAGTACTCAGGGTGCTCGGTGCTCAGTACTCAGGGGTCTCAGTGCTCAGTACTCAGGGTGCTGGGTGCTCAGTGCTCAGGGTGCTGGGTGCTCAGTACTCAGGGTGCTCAGTGCTCAGTTCTCGGGGTGCTTGGTGCTCAGTACTCAGGGTGCTCAGTGCTCAGTACTCGGGGTCCTGGGTGCTCAGTGCTCAGGGTGCTCAGTGCTCAGTGCTCGGGGTGCTGTGTGCTCAGTACTCAGGGTGCTGGGTGCTCAGTGCTCAGGGTGCTGGGTGCTCAGTGCTTAGGGTGCTGGGTGCTCAGTGATCGGGGTGCTGGGTGCTCAGTACTCAGTGTGCTCAGTGCTCGGGGAGCTCGGTGCTCAGTACTCAGGGTGCTGGGTGCTCAGTTCTCAGTGCTCGGGGTCCTGGGTGCTCCGTGCTCGGGGTGCTGGGTGCTCAGTGCTCTGGGTGCTTAGTGCTCAGTACTCAGGGTGCTGGGTGCTCAGTACTCATGGTGCTGGGTGCTCATTCTCAGGGTGCTGGGTGCTCAGTGCTCGGGTTGCTGGGTGCTCAGTACTCAGGGTGCTGGGGGCTCAGTACTCAGGGTGCTGGGTGCTCAGTACTCAGGGTGCTCGGTTCTCTGTACTCAGATTGCTGGGTGCTCATTCTCGGGGTGCTGGGTGCTCAGTGCTCGGGGTGCTGGGTGCTCAGTACTCAGGGTGCTGAGGGCTCAGTTCTCAGGGTGCTGGGTGCTCAGTACTCAGGGTGATCTGTTCTCAGTACTCACGTTGCTGGGTGCTCAGTGCTCGGGGTGCTGGGTGCTCAGTACTCGGGGTGCTCAGTGTTCAGTACTCAGGGTGTTGGGTGCTCAGTACTCAGGGTGCTGGGTGCTCAGTGCTCGGGGTGCTCGGTGCTCAGTACTCGGTGTGCAGGGTGCTCAGTACTCGGGGTGCTGGGTGCTCAGTGCTCAGGGTGCTGGGTGCTCAGTACTCAGGGTGCTGAGTGCTCAGTACTCAGGGTGCTGGGTGCTCAGTACTCAGGTTGCTGGTTGCTCAGTACTCAGGGTGCTGGGTGCTCAGTGCTCAGGATGCTGGGTGCTCAGTGCTCGGGGTGCTGGGTGCTCAGGGCTGTGGTGCTGGGTGCTCAGTTCTCAGTGCTCAGGGTGCTGGGTGCTCAGTGCTCAGTGCTCAGGGTGCTGGTTGCCCAGTACTCAGGGTGCTGGGTGCTCAGTACTCAGGGTGCTGGGTGCTCAGTGCTCAGGGTGCTCTGTGCTCAGTACTCAGGGTGCTGGGTGCTCAGTGCTCGGGGTGCTGCGTGCTCAGTGCTCAGGGAGCTGGGTGCTCAGTGCTCAGGGTGCTGGGTGCTCAGTACTCAGGGTGCTGGGTGCTCAGTGCTCGTTGTGCTCGTTGCTCAGCCCTCGGGGTGCTCCGTGCTCAGTGATGAGGGTGCTGGGTGCTCAGTACTCAGGGTGCTCGGTGCTCAGTACTCAGGGATCTCAGTGCTCAGTACTCAGGGTGCTGGGTGCTCAGGGCTCAGGGTGCTGGGTGCTCAGTACTCAGGGTGCTCAGTGCTCAGTTCTCGGGGTGCTTGGTGCTCAGTACTCAGGGTGCTCAGTGCTCAGTACTCGGGGTCCTGGGTGCTCAGTGCTCAGGGTGCTCAGTGCTCGGGGTGCTGTGTGCTCAGTGCTCGGGGCGCTGGGTGCTCAGTGCTCGGGGTGCTCGGTGCTCAGTACTCGGGGTGCTGGGTGCTCAGTGCTCAGGGTGCTCAGTGCTCAGTGCTCAGGGTGCTGGGTGTTCAGTACTCAGGGTGCTGGGTGCTCAGTACTCAGGGTGCTGGGTGCTCAGTGCTCAGGGTGCTGGGTGCTCAGTGCTCGGGGTGCTGGGTGCTCAGTACTCAGTGTGTTCAGTGCTCGGGGAGCTCGGTGCTCAGTACTCAGGGTGCTGGGTGCTCAGTTCTCAGTGCTCGGGGTCCTGGGTGCTCCGTGCTCGGTGTGCTGGGTGCTCAGTGCTCTGGGTGCTTAGTGCTCAGTACTCAGGGTGCTGGGTGCTAAGTACTCATGGTGCTGGGTGCTCATTCTCAGGGTGCTGGGTGCTCAGTGCTCGGGTTGCTGGGTGCTTAGTACTCAGGGTGCTGGGGGCTCAGTACTCAGGGTGCTGGGTGCTCAGTACTCAGGGTGCTCGGTTCTCAGTACTCAGGGTGCTGGGTGCTCATTGTCGGGGTGCGGGGAGCTCAGAGCTCGGGGTGCTGGGTGCTCAGTACTCAGGGTGCTGGGGGCTCAGTACTCAGGGTGCTGGGTGCTCAGTACTCAGGGTGATCTGTTCTCAGTACTCAGGTTGCTGGGTGCTCAGTGCTGGGGGTGCTGGGTGCTCAGTACTCGGGGTGCTCAGTGCTCAGTACTCAGGGTGCTGGGTGCTCAGTACTCAGGGTGCTGGGTGCTCAGTGCTCGGGGTGCTCGGTGCTCAGTACTCGGGGTGCAGGGTGCTCAGTACTCGGGGTTCTGGGTGCTCAGTGCTCCGGGAGCTGGGTGCTCAGTGCTCGGGGTGCTGGGTGCTCAGTGCTGAGGGTGGTGCTGTGTGCTCAGTACTCAGGGTGCTGGGTGCTCAGTGCTCAGGTTGCTGGGTGCTCAGTACTAAGGGTGCTGGGTGCTCAGTACTCAGGGTGCTCGTTGCTCAGTACTCAGGGTGCTGGGTGCTCAGAGCTCAGGGTTCTGGGTACTCAGCACTCAGGGTGCTGGGTGCTCAGTACTCTGGGTGTTGGGTGCTCAGTACTCAGGGTGCTGGTTGCTCCGTGCTCAGGGTGCTGGGTGCTCAGTGCTCAGGGTTCTGGGTGCTCAGTGCTCAGGGTGCTGGGTGCTCAGTACTCAGGGTGCTGGGTGCTTAGTGCTCGAGGTGCTCGGTGCTCAGTACTCAAGGTGCTGGGTGCTCAGTGCTCAGGGTGCTGGGTGCTCAGTCCTCGGGGTGCTCCGTGCTCATGGTGCTGGGTGCTCAGTGCTCAGGGTGCTGGGTGCTCAGTGCTCGGGGTGCTGGCTGCTCAGTACTCAGTGTGCTCAGTGCTCGGGGTCCTGGTTGCTCCGTGCTCGGGGTGCTGGGTGCTCAGTGCTCTGGGTGCTTAGTGCTCAGTACTCAGGGTGCTGGGTGCTCAGTACTCATGGTGCTGGGTGCTCATTCTCAGGGTGCTGGGTGCTCAGTGCTCGGGTTGCTGGGTGCTCAGTACTCAGGGTGCTGGGGGCTCAGTACTCAGGGTGCTGGGTGCTCAGTACTCATGGTGCTCGGTTCTCAGTACTCAGGGTGCTGGGTGCTCATTCTCGGGGTGCTGGGTGCTCAGTGCTCGGGGTGCTGGGTGCTCAGTACTCAGGGTGCTGGGGGCTCAGTACTCAGGGTGCTGGGTGCTCAGTACACAGGGTGATCTGTTCTCAGTACTCAGGTTGCTGGGTGCTCAGTGCTCGGGGTGCTGGGTGCTCAGTATTCGGGGTGCTCAGTGCTCAGTACTCAGGGTGCTGGGTGCTCAGTACTCCGGGTGCTGGGTGCTCAGTGCTCGGGGTGCTCGGTGCTCAGTACTCGGGGTGCAGGGTGCTCAGTACTCGGGGTGCTGGGTGCTCAGTGTTCAGGGAGCTGGGTGCTCAGTGCTCAGGGTGCTGGGAGCTCAGTACTAAGGGTGCTGGGTGCTCAGTACTCAGGGTGCTCGGTGCTCAGTACTCAGGGTGCTCGGTGCTCAGTACTCAGGGTGCTGGGTGCTCAGAGCTCAGAGTGCTGGGTACTCAGTACTCAGGGTGCTGAGTGCTCAGTACTCAGCGTGCTGGGTGGTCAGTGCTCAGGGTGCTGGGTGCTCAGTGCTCAGGGTGCTGGGTGCTCAGTGCTCGGGGTGTTGGGTGCTCAGTACTCAGGATGCTCGGTGCTCAGTGCTCAGTAATCAGGGTGCTCAGTACTCAGGGTGCTGGGTGCTCAGTGCTCGGGGTGCTGGGTGCTCAGTACTCAGGGTGATCTGTTCTCAGTACTCAGGTTGCTGGGTGCTCAGTGCTCGGGGTGCTGGGTGCTCAGTACTCGGGGTGCTCAGTGTTCAGTACTCAGGGTGTTGGGTGCTCAGTACTCAGGGTGCTGGGTGCTCAGTGCTCGGGGTGCTCGGTGCTCAGTACTCGGTGTGCAGGGTGCTCAGTACTCGGGGTGCTGGGTGCTCAGTGCTCAGGGTGCTGGGTGCTCAGTACTCAGGGTGCTGAGTGCTCAGTACTCAGGGTGCTGGGTGCTCAGTACTCAGGTTGCTGGTTGCTCAGTACTCAGGGTGCTGGGTGCTCAGTGCTCAGGGTGCTGGGTGCTCAGTGCTCGGGGTGCTGGGTGCTCACGGCTGTGGTGCTGGGTGCTCAGTTCTCAGTGCTCAGGGTGCTGGGTGCTCAGTGCTCAGTGCTCAGGGTGCTGGTTGCCCAGTACTCAGGGTGCTGGGTGCTCAGTACTCAGGGTGCTGGGTGCTCAGTGCTCAGGGTGCTCTGTGCTCAGTACTCAGGGTGCTGGGTGCTCAGTGCTCGGGGTGCTGCGTGCTCAGTGCTCAGGGAGCTGGGTGCTCAGTGCTCAGGGTGCTGGGTGCTCAGTACTCAGGGTGCTGGGTGCTCAGTGCTCGTTGTGCTCGTTGCTCAGCCCTCGGGGTGCTCCGTGCTCAGTGATGAGGGTGCTGGGTGCTCAGTACTCAGGGTGCTCGGTGCTCAGTACTCAGGGATCTCAGTGCTCAGTACTCAGGGTGCTGGGTGCTCAGTGCCCAGGGTGCTGGGTGCTCAGTACTCAGGGTGCTCAGTGCTCAGTTCTCGGGGTGCTTGGTGCTCAGTACTCAGGGTGCTCAGTGCTCAGTACTCGGGGTCCTGGGTGCTCAGTGCTCAGGGTGCTCACTGCTCAGTGCTCGGGGTGCTGTGTGCTCAGTGCTCGGGGCGCTGGGTGCTCAGTGCTCGGGGTGCTCGGTGCTCAGTACTCGGGGTGCTGGGTGCTCAGTGCTCAGGGTGCTCAGTGCTCAGTGCTCAGGGTGCTGGGTGTTCAGTACTCAGGGTGCTGGGTGCTCAGTACTCAGGGTGCTGGGTGCTCAGTGCTCAGGGTGCTGGGTGCTCAGTGCTCGGGGTGCTGGGTGCTCAGTACTCAGTGTGTTCAGTGCTCGGGGAGCTCGGTGCTCAGTACTCAGGGTGCTGGGTGCTCAGTTCTCAGTGCTCGGGGTCCTGGGTGCTCCGTGCTCAGGGTGCTGGGTGCTCAGTGCTCTGGGTGCTTAGTGCTCAGTACTCAGGGTGCTGGGTGCTCAGTACTCATGGTGCTGGGTGCTCATTCTCAGGGTGCTGGGTGCTCAGTGCTCGGGTTGCTGGGTGCTTAGTACTCAGGGTGCTGGGGGCTCAGTACTCAGGGTGCTGGGTGCTCAGTACTCAGGGTGCTCGGTTCTCAGTACTCAGGGTGCTGGGTGCTCATTGTCGGGGTGCGGGGAGCTCAGTGCTCGGGGTGCTGGGTGCTCAGTACTCAGGGTGCTGGGGGCTCAGTACTCAGGGTGCTGGGTGCTCAGTACTCAGGGTGATCTGTTCTCAGTACTCAGGTTGCTGGGTGCTCAGTGCTGGGGGTGCTGGGTGCTCAGTACTCGGGGTGCTCAGTGCTCAGTACTCAGGGTGCTGGGTGCTCAGTACTCAGGGTGCTGGGTGCTCAGTGCTCGGGGTGCTCGGTGCTCAGTACTCGGGGTGCAGGGTGCTCAGTACTCGGGGTTCTGGGTGCTCAGTGCTCCGGGAGCTGGGTGCTCAGTGCTCGGGGTGCTGGGTGCTCAGTGCTGAGGGTGGTGCTGGGTGCTCAGTACTCAGGGTGCTGGGTGCTCAGTGCTCAGGGTGCTGGGTGCTCAGTACTAAGGGTGCTGGGTACTCAGTACTCAGGGTGCTCGTTGCTCAGTACTCAGGGTGCTGGGTGCTCAGAGCTCAGGGTTCTGGGTACTCAGCACTCAGGGTGCTGGGTGCTCAGTACTCTGGGTGTTGGGTGCTCAGTACTCAGGGTGCTGGTTGCTCCGTGCTCAGGGTGCTGGGTGCTCAGTGCTCAGGGTTCTGGGTGCTCAGTGCTCAGGGTGCTGGGTGCTCAGTACTCAGGGTGCTGGGTGCTTAGTGCTCGAGATGCTCGGTGCTCAGTACTCAAGGTGCTGGGTGCTCAGTGCTCAGGGTGCTGGGTGCTCAGTCCTCGGGGTGCTCCGTGCTCATGGTGCTGGGTGCTCAGTGCTCAGGGTGCTGGGTGCTCAGTGCTCGGGGTGCTGGCTGCTCAGTACTCAGTGTGCTCAGTGCTCGGGGTCCTGGTTGCTCCGTGCTCGGGGTGCTGGGTGCTCAGTGCTCTGGGTGCTTAGTGCTCAGTACTCAGGGTGCTGGGTGCTCAGTACTCATGGTGCTGGGTGCTCATTCTCAGGGTGCTGGGTGCTCAGTGCTCGGGTTGCTGGGTGCTCAGTACTCAGGTTGCTGGGGGCTCAGTACTCAGGGTGCTGGGTGCTCAGTACTCATGGTGCTCGGTTCTCAGTACTCAGGGTGCTGGGTGCTCATTCTCGGGGTGCTGGGTGCTCAGTGCTCGGGGTGCTGGGTGCTCAGTACTCAGGGTGCTGGGGGCTCAGTACTCAGGGTGCTGGGTGCTCAGTACACAGGGTGATCTGTTCTCAGTACTCAGGTTGCTGGGTGCTCAGTGCTCGGGGTGCTGGGTGCTCAGTATTCGGGGTGCTCAGTGCTCAGTACTCAGGGTGCTGGGTGCTCAGTACTCCGGGTGCTGGGTGCTCAGTGCTCGGGGTGCTCGGTGCTCAGTACTCGGGGTGCAGGGTGCTCAGTACTCGGGGTGCTGGGTGCTCAGTGTTCAGGGAGCTGGGTGCTCAGTGCTCAGGGTGCTGGGAGCTCAGTACTAAGGGTGCTGGGTGCTCAGTACTCAGGGTGCTCGGTGCTCAGTACTCAGGGTGCTCGGTGCTCAGTACTCAGGGTGCTGGGTGCTCAGAGCTCAGAGTGCTGGGTACTCAGTACTCAGGGTGCTGAGTGCTCAGTACTCAGCGTGCTGGGTGGTCAGTGCTCAGGGTGCTGGGTGCTCAGTGCTCAGGGTGCTGGGTGCTCAGTGCTCGGGGTGTTGGGTGCTCAGTACTCAGGATGCTCGGTGCTCAGTGCTCAGTAATCAGGGTGCTCAGTACTCAGGGTGCTGGGTGCTCAGTGCTCGGGGTGCTGGGTGCTCAGTACTCAGGGTGATCTGTTCTCAGTACTCAGGTTGCTGGGTGCTCAGTGCTCGGGGTGCTGGGTGCTCAGTACTCGGGGTGCTCAGTGTTCAGTACTCAGGGTGTTGGGTGCTCAGTACTCAGGGTGCTGGGTGCTCAGTGCTCGGGGTGCTCGGTGCTCAGTACTCGGTGTGCAGGGTGCTCAGTACTCGGGGTGCTGGGTGCTCAGTGCTCAGGGTGCTGGGTGCTCAGTACTCAGGGTGCTGAGTGCTCAGTACTCAGGGTGCTGGGTGCTCAGTACTCAGGTTGCTGGTTGCTCAGTACTCAGGGTGCTGGGTGCTCAGTGCTCAGGGTGCTGGGTGCTCAGTGCTCGGGGTGCTGGGTGCTCACGGCTGTGGTGCTGGGTGCTCAGTTCTCAGTGCTCAGGGTGCTGGGTGCTCAGTGCTCAGTGCTCAGGGTGCTGGTTGCCCAGTACTCAGGGTGCTGGGTGCTCAGTACTCAGGGTGCTGGGTGCTCAGTGCTCAGGGTGCTCTGTGCTCAGTACTCAGGGTGCTGGGTGCTCAGTGCTCGGGGTGCTGCGTGCTCAGTGCTCAGGGAGCTGGGTGCTCAGTGCTCAGGGTGCTGGGTGCTCAGTACTCAGGGTGCTGGGTGCTCAGTGCTCGTTGTGCTCGTTGCTCAGCCCTCGGGGTGCTCCGTGCTCAGTGATGAGGGTGCTGGGTGCTCAGTACTCAGGGTGCTCGGTGCTCAGTACTCAGGGATCTCAGTGCTCAGTACTCAGGGTGCTGGGTGCTCAGTGCTCAGGGTGCTGGGTGCTCAGTACTCAGGGTGCTCAGTGCTCAGTTCTCGGGGTGCTTGGTGCTCAGTACTCAGGGTGCTCAGTGCTCAGTACTCGGGGTCCTGGGTGCTCAGTGCTCAGGGTGCTCAGTGCTCAGTGCTCGGGGTGCTGTGTGCTCAGTGCTCGGGGCGCTGGGTGCTCAGTGCTCGGGGTGCTCGGTGCTCAGTACTCGGGGTGCTGGGTGCTCAGTGCTCAGGGTGCTCAGTGCTCAGTGCTCAGGGTGCTGGGTGTTCAGTACTCAGGGTGCTGGGTGCTCAGTACTCAGGGTGCTGGGTGCTCAGTGCTCAGGGTGCTGGGTGCTCAGTGCTCGGGGTGCTGGGTGCTCAGTACTCAGTGTGTTCAGTGCTCGGGGAGCTCGGTGCTCAGTACTCAGGGTGCTGGGTGCTCAGTTCTCAGTGCTCGGGGTCCTGGGTGCTCCGTGCTCAGGGTGCTGGGTGCTCAGTGCTCTGGGTGCTTAGTGCTCAGTACTCAGGGTGCTGGGTGCTCAGTACTCATGGTGCTGGGTGCTCATTCTCAGGGTGCTGGGTGCTCAGTGCTCGGGATGCTGGGTGCTTAGTACTCAGGGTGCTGGGGGCTCAGTACTCAGGGTGCTGGGTGCTCAGTACTCAGGGTGCTCGGTTCTCAGTACTCAGGGTGCTGGGTGCTCATTGTCGGGGTGCGGGGAGCTCAGTGCTCGGGGTGCTGGGTGCTCAGTACTCAGGGTGCTGGGGGCTCAGTACTCAGGGTGCTGGGTGCTCAGTACTCAGGGTGATCTGTTCTCAGTACTCAGGTTGCTGGGTGCTCAGTGCTGGGGGTGCTGGGTGCTCAGTACTCGGGGTGCTCAGTGCTCAGTACTCAGGGTGCTGGGTGCTCAGTACTCAGGGTGCTGGGTGCTCAGTGCTCGGGGTGCTCGGTGCTCAGTACTCGGGGTGCAGGGTGCTCAGTACTCGGGGTTCTGGGTGCTCAGTGCTCCGGGAGCTGGGTGCTCAGTGCTCGGGGTGCTGGGTGCTCAGTGCTGAGGGTGGTGCTGGGTGCTCAGTACTCAGGGTGCTGGGTGCTCAGTGCTCAGGGTGCTGGGTGCTCAGTACTAAGGGTGCTGGGTGCTCAGTACTCAGGGTGCTCGTTGCTCAGTACTCAGGGTGCTGGGTGCTCAGAGCTCAGGGTTCTGGGTACTCAGCACTCAGGGTGCTGGGTGCTCAGTACTCTGGGTGTTGGGTGCTCAGTACTCAGGGTGCTGGTTGCTCCGTGCTCAGGGTGCTGGGTGCTCAGTGCTCAGGGTTCTGGGTGCTCAGTGCTCAGGGTGCTGGGTGCTCAGTACTCAGGGTGCTGGGTGCTTAGTGCTCGAGATGCTCGGTGCTCAGTACTCAAGGTGCTGGGTGCTCAGTGCTCAGGGTGCTGGGTGCTCAGTCCTCGGGGTGCTCCGTGCTCATGGTGCTGGGTGCTCAGTGCTCAGGGTGCTGGGTGCTCAGTGCTCGGGGTGCTGGCTGCTCAGTACTCAGTGTGCTCAGTGCTCGGGGTCCTGGTTGCTCCGTGCTCGGGGTGCTGGGTGCTCAGTGCTCTGGGTGCTTAGTGCTCAGTACTCAGGGTGCTGGGTGCTTAGTACTCATGGTGCTGGGTGCTCATTCTCAGGGTGCTGGGTGCTCAGTGCTCGGGTTGCTGGGTGCTCAGTACTCAGGGTGCTGGGGGCTCAGTACTCAGGGTGCTGGGTGCTCAGTACTCATGGTGCTCGGTTCTCAGTACTCAGGGTGCTGGGTGCTCATTCTCGGGGTGCTGGGTGCTCAGTGCTCGGGGTGCTGGGTGCTCAGTACTCAGGGTGCTGGGGGCTCAGTACTCAGGGTGCTGGGTGCTCAGTACACAGGGTGATCTGTTCTCAGTACTCAGGTTGCTGGGTGCTCAGTGCTCGGGGTGCTGGGTGCTCAGTATTCGGGGTGCTCAGTGCTCAGTACTCAGGGTGCTGGGTGCTCAGTACTCCGGGTGCTGGGTGCTCAGTGCTCGGGGTGCTCGGTGCTCAGTACTCGGGGTGCAGGGTGCTCAGTACTCGGGGTGCTGGGTGCTCAGTGTTCAGGGAGCTGGGTGCTCAGTGCTCAGGGTGCTGGGAGCTCAGTACTAAGGGTGCTGGGTGCTCAGTACTCAGGGTGCTCGGTGCTCAGTACTCAGGGTGCTGGGTGCTCAGAGCTCAGAGTGCTGGGTACTCAGTACTCAGGGTGCTGAGTGCTCAGTACTCAGCGTGCTGGGTGGTCAGTGCTCAGGGTGCTGGGTGCTCAGTGCTCAGGGTGCTGGGTGCTCAGTGCTCGGGGTGTTGGGTGCTCAATACTCAGGATGCTCGGGGCTCAGTGCTCAGTAATCAGGGTGCTCAGTACTCAGGGTGCTGGGTGCTCAGTGCTCGGGGTGCTGGGTGCTCAGTACTCAGGGTGCTGGGTGCTCAGTACTCGGGGTGCTGGGTGCTCAGTACTCAGGGTGCTGAGTGCTCAGTGCTCGGGGTGCTGGGTGCTCACTGCTCAGGGTGATCGGTGCTCAGTGCTCAGGGTGCTGGGTTCTCAGTCCTCCGGGTGCTCAGTGCTCAGGGTGCTGGGTGCTCATTGCTCGGTGTGCTCGGTGCTCAGTACTCAGGGTGCTGAGTGCTCAGTACTCAGGGTGCTGGGTGCTCAGTACTCAGGTTGCTGGTTGCTCAGTACTCAGGGTGCTGGGTGCTCAGTGCTCAGGGTGTTGGGTGCTCAGTGCTCGGGGAGCTGGGTGCTCAGGGCTGTGGTGCTGGGTGCTCAGTGCTCAGTGCTCAGGGTGCTGGGTGCTCAGTGCTCAGTGCTCAGGGTGCTGGTTGCTCAGTACTCAGGGTGCTGGGTGCTCAGTACTCAGGGTGCTGGGTGCTCAGTGCTCAGAGTGCTCTGTGCTCAGTACTCAGGGTGCTGGGTGCTCAGTGCTCGGGGTGCTGGGTGCTCAGTGCTCAGGGTGCTGGGTGCGCAGTACTCAGGGTGCTGGGTGCTCAGTACTCAGGGTGCTTGGTGCTCAGTACTCAGGGTGCTCAGTGCTCAGTACTCGGGGTGCTGGGTGCTCAGTGCTCAGGGTGCTCAGTGCTCGGGGTGCTGGGTGCTCAGTGCTCGGGGTGCTGGGTGCTCAGTACTCGGGGTGCTTTGTGCTCAGTGCTCAGGGTGCTCAGTGCTCAGTACTCAGTGCTCAGGGTGCTCAGTGCTCAGTGCTCAGGGTGCTGGGTGTTCAGTACTCAGGGTGCTGGGTGCTCAGTACTCAGGGTGCTGGGTGCTCAGTACTCAGGGTGCTGGGTGCTCAGTGCTCGGGGTGCTCGGTGCTCAGTACTCGTGGTGCAGGCTGCTCAGTACTCGGGGTGCTGGGTGCTCAGTGCTCAGGGAGCTGGGTGCTCAGTGCTCGGGGTGCTGTGTGCTCAGTGCTGAGGGTGGTGCTGGGTGCTCAGTACTCAGGGTGCTGGGTGCTCAGTGCTCAGGGTGCTGGGTGCTCAGTACTAAGGGTGCTGGGTGCTCAGTACTGAGGGTGCTCGGTGCTCAGTACTCAGGTTGCTGGGTGCTCAGAGCTCAGGGTGCTGGGTACTCAGTTCTCAGGGTGCTGGGTGCTCAGTACTCTGGGTGTTGGGTGCTCAGTACTCAGGGTGCTGGGTGCTCAGAGCTCAGGGTGCTGGGTACTCAGTACTCAGGGTGCTGAGTGCTCAGTACTCAGGGTGCTGGGTGCTCAGTGCTCAGGGTGCTGGGTGCTCAGTGCTCGGGGTGCTGGGTGCTCAGTACTCAGGATACTCGGTGCTCAGTGCTCAGTAATCAGGGTGCTCAGTACTCAGGGTGCTGGGTGCTCAGTGCTCAGGGTGCTGGGTGCTCAGTACTCAGGGTGCTGAGTGCTCAGTACTCAGGGTGCTTGGTGCTCAGTACTCAGGGTGCTGAGTGCTCAGTGCTCGGGGTGCTGGGTGCTCACTGCTCAGGGTGATCGGTGCTCAGTGCTCAGGGTGCTAGGTGCTCAGTCCTTCGGGTGCTCAGTGCTCAGGGTGCTGGGTGCTCATTGCTCGGTGTGCTCGGTGCTCAGTACTCAGGGTGCTGAGTGCTCAGTACTCAGGGTGCAGGTTGCTCAGTACTCAGGTTGCTGGTTGCTCAGTACTCAGGGTGCTGGGTGCTCAGTGCTCAGGGTGCTGGGTGCTCAGTGCTCGGGGTGCTGGGTGCTCAGTGCTCAGAGTGCTCTGTGCTCAGTACTCAGGGTTGTGGGTGCTCAGTGCTCGGGGTGCTGGGTGCTCAGTGCTCAGGGTGCTGGGTGCTCAGTACTCAGGGTGCTGGGTGCTCAGTACTCAGGCTGCTTGGTGCTCAGTACTCAGGGTGCTCAGTGCTCAGTACTCAGGGTGCTGGGTGCTCAGTGCTCAGGGTGCTCAGTGCTCAGTGCTCGGGGTGCTGGGTGCTCAGTGCTCGGGGTGCTGGGTGCTCAGTACTCGGGGTGCTGGGTGCTCAGTGCTCAGGGTGCTCAGTGCTCAGTACTCAGTGCTCAGGGTGCTCAGTGCTCAGTGCTCAGGGTGCTGGGTGTTCAGTACTCAGGGTGCTGGGTGCTCAGTACTCAGGGTGCTGGGTGCTCAGTGCTCAGGGTGCTGGGTGCTCAGTACTCTGGGTGTTGGGTGCTCAGTACTCAGGGTGCTGGGTGCTCCGTGCTCAGGGTGCTGGGTGCTCAGTGCTCAGGGTTCTGGGTGCTCAGTGCTCAGGGTGCTGGGTGCTCAGTACTCAGGGTGCTCGGTGCTTAGTGCTCGAGGTGCTCGGTGCTCAGTACTCAAGGTGCTGGGTGCTCAGTGCTCAGGGTGCTGGGTGCTCAGTGCTCGGGGTGCTCCGTGCTCATGGTGCTGGGTGCTCAGTGCTCAGGGTGCTGGGTGCTCAGTGCTCGGGGTGCTGGGTGCTCAGTACTCAGTGTGCTCAGTGCTCGGGGATCTCGGTGCTCAGTACTCAGGGTGCTGGGTGCTCAGTTCTCAGTGCTCGGGGTCCTGGGTGCTCCGTGCTCGGGGTGCTGGGTGCTCAGTGCTCTGGGTGCTTAGTGCTCAGTACTCAGTGTGCTGGGTGCTCAGTACTCATGGTGCTGGGTGCTCATTCTCAGGGTGCTGGGTGCTCAGTGCTCGGGTTGCTGGGTGCTCAGTACTCAGGGTGCTGGGGGCTCAGTACTCAGGGTGCTGGGTGCTCAGTATCAGGGTGCTCGGTTCTCAGTACTCAGGGTGCTGGGTGCTCATTCTCGGGGTGCTGGGTGCTCAGTGCTCGGGGTGCTGGGTGCTCAGTACTCGGGGTGCTCAGTGCTCAGTACTCAGGGTGCTGGGTGCTCAGTACTCAGGGTGCTGGGTGCTCAGTGCTCGGGGTGCTCGGTGCTCAGTACTCGGGGTGCAGGGTGCTCAGTACTCGGGGTGCTGGGTGCTCAGTGCTCGGGGTGCTGGGTGCTCAGTGCTCGGGGTGCTGGGTGCTCAGTGCTGAGGGTGGTGCTGGGTGCTCAGTACTCAGGGTGCTGGGTGCTCAGTGCTCGGGGTGCTGGGTGCTCAGTACTAAGGGTGCTGGGTGCTCAGTACTCAGGGTGCTCGGTGCTCAGTACTCAGGGCGCTGGGTGCTCAGAGCTCAGGGTGCTGGGTACTCAGTACTCAGGGTGCTTGGTGCTCAGTACTCAGGGTGCTGGGTGCTCAGTGCTCAGGGTCCTGGGTGCTCAGTGCTCAGGGTGCTGGGTGCTCAGTGCTCGGCGTGCTGGGTGCTCAGTACTCAGGATGCTCGGTGCTCAGTGCTCAGTAATCAGGGTGCTCAGTACTCAGGGTGCTGGGTGCTCAGTGCTCGGGGTGCTGGGTGCTCAGTACTCAGGGTGCTGGGTGCTCAGTACTCAGGGTGCTGTGTGCTCAGTACTCAGGGTGCTGGGTGCTCAGTGCACGGGGTGCTGGGTGCTCACTGCTCAGGGTGATCGGTGCTCAGTGCTCAGGGTGCTGGGTGCTCAGTCCTCCGGGTGCTCAGTGCTCAGGGTGCTGGGTGCTCATCGCTCGGTGTGCTCGGTGCTCAGTACTCAGGGTGCTGAGTGCTCAGTACTCAGGGTGCTGGGTGCTCAGTACTCAGGTTGCTGGTTTCTCAGTACTCAGGGTGATGGGTGCTCAGTGCTCAGGGTGCTGGGTGCTCAGTGTTCGGGGTGCTGGGTGCTCAGGGCTTTGGTGCTGGGTGCTCAGTGCTCAGTGCTCAGGGTGCTGGGTGCTCAGTGCTCAGTGCTCAGGTTGCTCTGTGCTCAGTACTCAGGGTGCTGGGTGCTCAGTGCTCGGGGTGCTGCGTGCTCAGTGCTCAGGGAGCTGGGTGCTCAGTGCTCAGGGTGCTGGGTGCTCAGTACTCAGGGTGCTGGGTGCTCAGTGCTTGTTGTGCTCGGTGCTCAGTACTCAAGGTGCTGGGTGCTCAGTGCTCAGGGTTCTGGGTGCTCAGTCCTCGGGGTGCTCCGTGCTCAGTGATCAGGGTGCTGGGTGCTCAGTACTCAGGGTGCTCGGTGCTCAGTACTCAGGGGTCTCAGTGCTCAGTACTCAGGGTGCTGGGTGCTCAGTGCTCAGGGTGCTGGGTGCTCAGTACTCAGGGTGCTCAGTGCTCAGTACTCGGGGTGCTTGGTGCTCAGTACTCAGGGTGCTCGGTGCTCAGTACTCGTGGTGCTGGGTGCTCAGTGCTCAGGGTGCTCAGTGCTCCGTGCTCGGGGTGCTGGGTGCTCAGTGCTCTGGGTGCTTAGTGCTCAGTACTCAGGGTGCTGGGTGCTCAGTACTCATGGTGCTGGGTTCTCATTCTCAGGGTGCTGGGTGCTCAGTGCTCGGGTTGCTGGGTGCTCAGTACTCAGGGTGCTGGGGGCTCAGTACTCAGGGTGCTGGGTGCTCAGTACTCAGGGTGCTCGGTTCTTAGTACTCAGGGTGCTGGGTGCTCATTCTCAGGGTGCTGGGTGCTCAGTGCTCGGGGTGCTGGGTGCTCAGTACTCAGGGTGCTGGGGGCTCAGTACTCAGGGTGCTGGGTGCTCAGTACTCAGGGTGATCTGTTCTCAGTACTCAGGTTGCTGGGTGCTCAGTGCTCGGGGTGCTGGGTGCTCAGTACTCAGGGTGCTGGGTGCTCAGTGCTCGGGGTGCTGGGTGCTCACTGCTCAGGGTGATCGGTGCTCTGTGCTCAGGTTGCTGGTTGCTCAGTACTCAGGGTGCTGGGTGCTCAGTGCTCAGGGTGCTGGGTGCTCAGTGTTCGGGGTGCTGGGTGCTCAGGGCTGTGGTGCTGGGTGCTCAGTGCTCAGGGTGCTGGGTGCTCAGTACTCAGGGTGCTGGGTGCTCAGTGCTCGGGGTGCTCGGTGCTCAGTACTCGGGGTGCAGTGTGCTCAGTACTCGGGGTGCTGGGTGCTCAGTGTTCAGGGAGCTGGGTGCTCAGTGCTCGGGGTGCTGGGTGCTCAGTGCTGAGGGTGGTGCTGGGTGCTCAGTACTCAGGGTGCTGGGTGCTCAGTGCTCAGGGTGCTGGGTGCTCAGTACTAAGGGTGCTGGGTGCTCAGTACTCAGGGTGCTCGGTGCTCAGTACTCAGGGTGCTGGGTGCTCAGAGCTCAGGGTGCTGGGTACTCAGTACTCAGGGTGCTGAGTGCTCAGTACTCAGGGTGCTGGGTGCTCAGTGCTCAGGGTGCTGGGTGCTCAGTGCTCAGGGTGCTGGGTGCTCAGTGCTCGGGGTGCTGGGTGCTCAGTACTCAGGATGCTCGGTGCTCAGTGCTCAGTAATCAGGGTGCTCAGTGCTCAGGGTGCTGGGTGCTCAGTGCTCGGGGTGCTGGGTGCTCAGTGCTGAGGGTGGTGCTGGGTGCTCAGTACTCAGGGTGCTGGGTGCTCAGTGCTCAGGGTGCTGGGTGCTCAGTACTAAGGGTGCTGGGTGCTCAGTACTCAGGGTGCTCGGTGCTCAGTACTCAGGGTGCTGGGTGCTCAGAGCTCAGGGTGCTGGGTAATCAGTAATCAGGGTACTGGGTGCTCAGTACTCAGGGTGCTGGGTGCTCAGTGCTCAGGGTGCTCCGTGCTCAGTGCTCAGGGTGCTGGGTGCTCAGTGCTCGGCGTGCTGGGTGCTCAGTACTCAGGATGCTCGGTGCTCAGTGCTCAGTAATCAGGGTGCTCAGTACTCAGGGTGCTGGGTGCTCAGTGCTCGGGGTGCTGGGTGCTCAGTACTCAGGGTGCTGGGTGCTCAGTACTCGGGGTGCTGGGTGCTCAGTACTCAGGGTGCTGGGTGCTCAGTGCTCGGGGTGCTGGGTGCTCACTGCTCAGGGTGATCGGTGCTCTGTGCTCAGGTTGCTGGTTGCTCAGTACTCAGGGTGCTGGGTGCTCAGTGCTCAGGGTGCTGGGTGCTCAGTGTTCGGGGTGCTGGGTGCTCAGGGCTGTGGTGCTGGGTGCTCAGTGCTCAGGGTGCTGGGTGCTCAGTGCTCAGTGCTCAGGGTGCTCTGTGCTCAGTACTCAGGGTGCTGGGTGCTCAGTGCTCGGGGTGCTGCGTGCTCAGTGCTCAGGGAGCTGGGTGCTCAGTGCTCAGGGTGCTGGGTGCTCAGTACTCAGTGTGCTGGGTGCTCAGTGCTCGTTGTGCTCGGTGCTCAGTACTCAAGGTGCTGGGTGCTCAGTGCTCAGGGTGCTGGGTGCTCAGTCCTCGGGGTGCTCCGTGCTCAGTGATCAGGGTGCTGGGTGCTCAGTACTCAGGGTGCTCGGTGCTCAGTACTCAGGGGTCTCAGTGCTCAGTACTCAGGGTGCTGGGTGCTCAGTGCTCAGGGTGCTGGGTGCTCAGTACTCAGGGTGCTCAGTGCTCAGTACTCGGGGTGCTTGGTGCTCAGTACTCAGGGTGCTCGGTGCTCAGTACTCGTAGTGCTGGGTGCTCAGTGCTCAGGGTGCTCAGTGCTCCGTGCTCGGGGTGCTGGGTGCTCAGTGCTCTGGGTGCTTAGTGCTCAGAACTCAGGGTGCTGGGTGCTCAGTACTCATGGTGCTGGGTGCTCATTCTCATGGTGCTGGGTGCTCAGTGCTCGGGTTGCTGGGTGCTCAGTACTCAGGGTGCTGGGGGCTCAGTACTCAGGGTGCTGGGTGCTCAGTACTCAGGGTGCTCGGTTCTCAGTACTCAGGGTGCTGGGTGCTCATTCTCGGTGTGCTGGGTGCTCAGTGCTCGGGGTGCTGGGTGCTCAGTACTCAGGGTGCTGGGGGCTCAGTACTCAGGGTGCTGGGTGCTCAGTACTCAGGGTGATCTGTTCTCAGTACTCAGGTTGCTGGGTGCTCAGTGCTCAGGGTGCTGGGTGCTCAGTACTCGGGGTGCTCAGTGCTCAGTACTCAGGGTGCTGGGTGCTCAGTACTCAGGGTGCTGGGTGCTAAGTGCTCGGGGTGCTGGGTGCTCAGTGTTCAGGGAGCTGGGTGCTCAGTGCTCGGGGTGCTGGGTGCTCAGTGCTGAGGGTGGTGCTGGGTGCTCAGTACTCAGGGTGCTGGGTGCTCAGTACTCAGGGTGCTGGGTGCTCAGTACTAAGGGTGCTGGGTGCTCAGTACTCAGGGTGCTCGGTGCTCAGTACTCAGGGTGCTGGGTGCTCAGAGCTCAGGGTGCTGGGTACTCAGTACTCAGGGTGCTGGGTGCTCAGTGCTCAGGGTGCTGGGTGCTCAGTGCTCAGGGTGCTGGGTGCTCAGTGCTCGGGGTGCTGGGTGCTCAGTACTCAGGATGCTCGGTGCTCAGTGCTCAGTAATCAGGGTGCTCTGTACTCAGGGTGCTGGGTGCTCAGTGCTCGGGGTGCTGGGTGCTCAGTACTCAGGGTGCTGGGTGCTCAGTACTCGGGGTGCTGGGTGCTCAGTACTCAGGGTGCTGAGTGCTCAGTGCTCGGGGTGCTGGGTGCTCACTGCTCAGGGTGATCGGTGCTCAGTGCTCAGGGTGCTGGGTGCTCAGTCCTCCGGGTGCTCAGTGCTCAGGGTGCTGGGTGCTCATTGCTCGGTGTGCTCGATGCTCAGTACTCAGGGTGCTGAGTGCTCAGTACTCAGGTTGCTGGGTGCTCAGTACTCAGGTTGCTGGTTGCTCAGTACTCAGGTTGCTGGTTGCTCAGTGCTCGGGGTGCTGGGTGCTCAGGGCTGTGGTGCTGGGTGCTCAGTGCTCAGTGCTCAGGGTGCTGGGTTCTCAGTGCTCAGGCTGCTGGTTGCTCAGGACTCAGGGTGCTGGGTGCTCAGTACTCAGGGTGCTGGGTGCTCAGTGCTCAGAGTGCTCTGTGCTCAGTACTCAGGGTGCTGGGTGCTCAGTGCTCGGGGTGCTGGGTGCTCAGTGCTCAGGGTGCTGGGTGCTCAGTACTCAGGGTGCTGGGTGCTCAGTACTCAGGGTGCTTGGTGCTCAGTACTCAGGGTGCTCAGTGCTCAGTACTCGGGGTGCTGGGTGCTCAGTGCTCAGGGTGCTCAGTGCTCAGTGCTCGGGGTGCTGGGTGCTCAGTGCTCGGGGTGCTGGGTGCTCAGTACTCGGGGTGCTGTGTGCTCAGTGCTCAGGGTGCTCAGTGCTCAGTACTCAGTGCTCAGGGTGCTCAGTGCTCAGTGCTCAGGGTGCTGGGTGTTCAGTACTCAGGGTGCTGGGTGCTCAGTACTCAGGGTGCTGGGTGCTCAGTGCTCAGGGTGCTGGGTGCTCAGTACTCTGGGTGTTGGGTGCTCAGTACTCAGCGTGCTGGGTGCTCCGTGCTCAGGGTGCTGGGTGCTCAGTGCTCAGGGTTCTGGGTGCTCAGTGCTCAGGGTGCTGGGTGCTCAGTACTCAGGGTGCTGGTTGCTTAGTGCTCGAGGTGCTCGGTGCTCAGTACTCAAGGTGCTGGGTGCTCAGTGCTCAGGGTGCTGGGTGCTCAGTCCTCGGGGTGCTCCGTGCTCATGGTGCTGGGTGCTCAGTGCTCAGGGTGCTGGGTGCTCAGTGCTCGGGGTGCTGGGTGCTCAGTACTCAGTGTGCTCAGTGCTCGGGGATCTCGGTGCTCAGTACTCAGGGTGCTGGGTGCTCAGTTCTCAGTGCTCGGGGTCCTGGGTGCTCCGTGCTCGGGATGCTGGGTGCTCAGTGCTCTGGGTGCTTAGTGCTCAGTACTCAGGGTGCTGGGTGCTCAGTACTCATGGTGCTGGGTGCTCATTCTCAGGGTGCTGGGTGCTCAGTGCTCGGGTTGCTGGGTGCTCAGTACTCAGGGTGCTGGGGGCTCAGTACTCAGGGTGCTGGGTGCTCATTCTCGGGGTGCTGGGTGCTCAGTGCTCGGGGTGCTGGGTGCTCAGTACTCAGGGTGCTGGGGGCTCAGTACTCGGGGTGCAGGGTGCTCAGTACTCAGGGTGATCTGTTCTCAGTACTCAGGTTGCTGGCTGCTCAGTGCTCGGTGTGCTGGGTGCTCAGTACTCAGGGTGCTGGGTGCTCAGTACTCGGGGTGCTCGGTGCTCAGTACTCAGGGTGCTGGGTGCTCAGTACTCGGGGTGCTGGGTGCTCAGTGCTCGGGGTGCTCGTTGCTCAGTACTCGGGGTGCAGGGTGCTCAGTACTCGGGGTGCTGGGTGCTCAGTGCTCGGGGTGCTGGGTGCTCAGTGCTCAGGGTGCTGGGTGCTCAGTGCTGAGGGTGGTGCTGGGTGCTCAGTACTCGGGGTGCTGGGTGCTCAGTGCTCAGGGTGCTGGGTGCTCAGTACTAAGGGTGCTGGGTGCTCAGTACTCAGGGTGCTCGGTGCTCAGTACTCAGGGTGCTGGGTGCTCAGAGCTCAGGGTGCTGGGTACTCAGTACTCAGGGTGCTGGGTGCTCAGTACTCAGGGTGCTGGGTGCTCAATCCTCAGGGTGCTGGGTGCTCAGTGCTCAGGGTGCTGGGTGCTCAGTGCTCGGCGTGCTGGGTGCTCAGTACTCAGGATGCTCGGTGCTCAGTGCTCAGTAATCAGGGTGCTCAGTACTCAGGGTGCTGGGTGCTCAGTGCTCGGGGTGCTGGGTGCTCAGTACTCTGGGTGCTGGGTGCTCAGTACTCGGGGTGCTGGGTGCTCAGTACTCAGGGTGCTGGGTGCTCAGTGCTCGGGGTGCTGGGTGCTCACTGCTCAGGGTGATCGGTGCTCAGTGCTCAGGGTGCTGGGTGCACAGTCCTCCGGGTGCTCAGTGCTCAGGGTGCTGGGTGCTCATTGCTGGGTGTGCTCGGTGCTCAGTACTCAGGGTGCTGAGTGCTCAGTACTCAGGGTGCTGGGTGCTCAGTACTCAGGTTGCTGGTTGCTCAGTTCTCAGGGTGCTGGGTGCTCAGTGCTCAGGGTGCTGGGTGCTCAGTGCTCGGGGTGCTGGGTGCTCAGGGCTGTGGTGCTGGGTGCTCAGTGCTCAGTGCTCAGGGTGCTGGGTGCTCAGTGCTCAGTGCTCAGGGTGCTCTGTGCTCAGTGCTCAGGGAGCTGGGTGCTCAGTGCTCAGGGTGCTGGGTGCTCAGTACTCAGGGTGCTGGGTGCTCAGTGCTCGTTGTGCTCGGTGCTCAGTACTCAAGGTGCTGGGTGCTCAGTGCTCGGGGTGCTGGGTGCTCAGTCCTCGGGGTGCTCCGTGCTCAGTGATCAGGGTGCTGGGTGCTCAGTACTCAGGGTGCTCGGTGCTCATTACTCAGGGGTCTCAGTGCTCAGTACTCAGGGTGCTGGGTGCTCAGTGCTCAGGGTGCTGGGTGCTCAGTATTCAGGGTGCTCAGTGCTCAGTACTCGGGGTGCTTGGTGCTCAGTACTAAGGGTGCTCGGTGCTCAGTACTCGTGGTGATGGGTGCTCAGTGCTCAGGGTGCTCAGTGCTCAGTGCTCGGGGTGCTGGGTGCTCAGTGCTCGGGGCGCTGGGTGCTCAGTGCTCGGGGTGCTGGGTGCTCAGTACTCGGGGTGCTGGGTGCTCAGTGCTCAGGTTGCTCAGTGCTCAGTACTCAGTGCTCAGGGTGCTGGGTGCTCAGTACTCTGGGTGTTGGGTGCTCAGTACTCAGGGTGCTGGGTGCTCCGTGCTCAGGGTGCTGGGTGCTCAGTGCTCAGGTTTCTGGGTGCTCAGTGCTCAGGGTGCTGGGTGCTCAGTACTCAGGGTGCTGGGTGCTTAGTGCTCGAGGTGCTCGGTGCTCAGTACTGAAGGTGCTGGGTGCTCAGTGCTCAGGGTGCTGGGTGCTCAGTCCTCGGGGTGCTCCGTGCTCATGGTGCTGGGTGCTCAGTGCTCAGGGTGCTGGGTGCTCAGTGCTCGGGGTGCTGGGTGCTGAGTGCTCAGGGTGCTGGGTGCTCAGTGCTCGGGGTGCTCGGTGCTCAGGGCTCAGGGTCCTGGGTGCTCAGTACTCAGGGTGCTGGGTGCTTAGTACTCAGGGTGCTCAGTGCTCAGTACACAGGGTGCTGGGTGCTCAGTGCTCGGGGTGCTGGGTGCTCAGTGCTCAGTACTCAGGGTGCTGTGTGCTCAGTGCTCGGGGTGCTGGGTTCTCAGTACTCAGGGTGCTCAGTGCTCGGGGAGCTCGGTGATCAGTACTCAGGGTGCTGGGTGCTCAGTACTCAGTGCTCGGGGTCCTGGGTGCTCCGTGCTCAGGGTGCTGGGTGTTCAGTGCTCTGGGTGCTGGGTGCTCAGTACTCAGAGTGCTGGGTGCTCAGTACTCAGGGTGCTGGGTGCTCAGTGCTCAGGGTGCTGGGTGCTCAGTACTCAGGGTGCAGGGTGCTCAGTACTCAGGGTGCTCGGTGCTCAGTACTCAGGGTGCTGGGTGCTCAGTGCTCAGGGTGCTGGGTACTCAGTACTCAGGGTGCTGGGTGCTCAGTACTCAGGGTGCTGGGTGCTCAGTGCTCAGGGTGCTGGGTGCTCAGTGCTCAGGGTGCTGGGTGCTCAGTACTCAGGGTGCTGGGTGCTCAGTGCTCAGGGTGATGGGTGCTCAGTACTCAGGGTGCTCAGTACTCAGGGTGCTGGGTGCTCAGTGCTCGTGGTGCTGGGTGCTCAGTACTCGGGGTGCTGTGTGCTCTGTACTCAGGGTGCTGGGTGCTCAGTGCTCGGGGTCCTGGGTGCTCAGTGCTCAGGGTGATCGGTGCTCAGTACTCAGCGTGCTGGGTGCTCACTGCTCAGGGTGCTGGGTGCTCAGTCCTCAGGGTGCTCAGTGCTCAGGGTGCTGGGTGCTCAGTGCTCGTGGTGCTCGGTGCTCAGTGCTCGGGGTGCTGGGTGCTCAGTGCTCAGTGCTCAGGGTGTTGGGTGCTCAGTGCTCAGTGTTCAGGGTGCTGGGTGGTCAGTACTCAGGGTGCTGGTTGCTCAGTGCTCAGGCTGCTGGGTGCTCAGTACTAAGGGTGCTGGGTGCTCAGTACTCAGGGTGCTCGGTGCTCAGTACTCAGGGTGCTGGGTGCTCAGTGCTCAGGGTGCTGGGTGCTCAGTGCTCAGGGTGCTGGGTGCTCAGTGCTCGGGGTGCTGGGTGCTCAGTACTCAGGATGCTCGGTGCTCAGTGCTCAGTAATCAGGGTGCTCAGTGCTCAGGGTGCTGGGTGCTCAGTGCTCGGGGTGCTGGGTGCTCAGTGCTGAGGGTGGTGCTGGGTGCTCAGTACTCAGGGTGCTGGGTGCTCAGTGCTCAGGGTGCTGGGTGCTCAGTACTAAGGGTGCTGGGTGCTCAGTACTCAGGGTGCTCGGTGCTCAGTACTCAGGGTGCTGGGTGCTCAGAGCTCAGGGTGCTGGGTAATCAGTAATCAGGGTGCTGGGTGCTCAGTACTCAGGGTGCTGGGTGCTCAGTGCTCAGGGTGCTGGGTGCTCAGTGCTCAGGGTGCTGGGTGCTCAGTGCTCGGCGTGCTGGGTGCTCAGTACTCAGGATGCTCGGTGCTCAGTGCTCAGTAATCAGGGTGCTCAGTACTCAGGGTGCTGGGTGCTCAGTGCTCAGGGTGCTGGGTGCTCAGTACTTAGGGTGCTGGGTGCTCAGTACTCGGGGTGCTGGGTGCTCAGTACTCAGGGTGCTGGGTGCTCAGTGCTCGGGGTGCTGGGTGCTCACTGCTCAGGGTGATCGGTGCTCTGTGCTCAGGGTGCTGGGTGCTCAGTCCTCCGGGTGCTCAGTACTCAGGGTGCTGGGTGCTCATTGCTCGGTGTGCTCGGTGCTCAGTACTCAGGGTGCTGAGTGCTCAGTACTTAGGGTGCTGGGTGCTCAGTACTCAGGTTGCTGGTTGCTCAGTACTCAGGGTGCTGGGTGCTCAGTGCTCAGGGTGCTGGGTGCTCAGTGCTCGGGGTGCTGTGTGCTCAGGGCTGTGGTGCTGGGTGCTCAGTGCTCAGGGTGCTGGGTGCTCAGTGCTCAGTGCTCAGGGTGCTCTGTGCTCAGTACTCAGGGTGCTGGGTGCTCAGTGCTCGGGGTGCTGCGTGCTCAGTGCTCAGGGAGCTGGGTGCTCAGTGCTCAGGGTGCTGGGTGCTCAGTACTCAGTGTGCTGGGTGCTCAGTGCTCGTTGTGCTCGGTGCTCAGTACTCAAGGTGCTGGGTGCTCAGTGCTCAGGGTGCTGGGTGCTCAGTCCTCGGGGTGCTCCGTGCTCAGTGATCAGGGTGCTGGGTGCTCAGTACTCAGGGTGCTCGGTGCTCAGTACTCAGGGGTCTCAGTGCTCAGTACTCAGGGTGCTGGGTGCTCAGTGCTCAGGGTGCTGGGTGCTCAGTACTCAGGGTGCTCAGTGCTCAGTACTCGGGGTGCTTGGTGCTCAGTACTCAGGGTGCTCGGTGCTCAGTACTCGTAGTGCTGGGTGCTCAGTGCTCAGGGTGCTCAGTGCTCCGTGCTCGGGGTGCTGGGTGCTCAGTGCTCTGGGTGCTTAGTGCTCAGTACTCAGGGTGCTGGGTGCTCAGTACTCATGGTGCTGGGTGCTCATTCTCATGGTGCTGGGTGCTCAGTGCTCGGGTTGCTGGGTGCTCAGTACTCAGGGTGCTGGGGGCTCAGTACTCAGGGTGCTGGGTGCTCAGTACTCAGGGTGCTCGGTTCTCAGTACTCAGGGTGCTGGGTGCTCATTCTCGGGGTGCTGGGTGCTCAGTGCTCGGGGTGCTGGGTGCTCAGTACTCAGGGTGCTGGGGGCTCAGTACTCAGGGTGCTGGGTGCTCAGTACTCAGGGTGATCTGTTCTCAGTACTCAGGTTGCTGGGTGCTCAGTGCTCAGGGTGCTGGGTGCTCAGTACTCGGGGTGCTCAGTGCTCAGTACTCAGGGTGCTGGGTGCTCAGTACTCAGGGTGCTGGGTGCTAAGTGCTCGGGGTGCTGGGTGCTCAGTGTTCAGGGAGCTGGGTGCTCAGTGCTCGGGGTGCTGGGTGCTCAGTGCTGAGGGTGGTGCTGGGTGCTCAGTACTCAGGGTGCTGGGTGCTCAGTACTCAGGGTGCTGGGTGCTCAGTACTAAGGGTGCTGGGTGCTCAGTACTCAGGGTGCTCGGTGCTCAGTACTCAGGGTGCTGGGTGCTCAGAGCTCAGGGTGCTGGGTACTCAGTACTCAGGGTGCTGGGTGCTCAGTGCTCAGGGTGCTGGGTGCTCAGTGCTCAGGGTGCTGGGTGCTCAGTGCTCGGGGTGCTGGGTGCTCAGTACTCAGGATGCTCGGTGCTCAGTGCTCAGTAATCAGGGTGCTCTGTACTCAGGGTGCTGGGTGCTCAGTGCTCGGGGTGCTGGGTGCTCAGTACTCAGGGTGCTGGGTGCTCAGTACTCGGGGTGCTGGGTGCTCAGTACTCAGGGTGCTGAGTGCTCAGTGCTCGGGGTGCTGGGTGCTCACTGCTCAGGGTGTTCGGTGCTCAGTGCTCAGGGTGCTGGGTGCTCAGTCCTCCGGGTGCTCAGTGCTCAGGGTGCTGGGTGCTCATTGCTCGGTGTGCTCGGTGCTCAGTACTCAGGGTGCTGAGTGCTCAGTACTCAGGTTGCTGGGTGCTCAGTACTCAGGTTGCTGGTTGCTCAGTACTCAGGTTGCTGGTTGCTCAGTGCTCGGGGTGCTGGGTGCTCAGGGCTGTGGTGCTGGGTGCTCAGTGCTCAGTGCTCAGGGTGCTGGGTTCTCAGTGCTCAGGCTGCTGGTTGCTCAGGACTCAGGGTGCTGGGTGCTCAGTACTCAGGGTGCTGGGTGCTCAGTGCTCAGAGTGCTCTGTGCTCAGTACTCAGGGTGCTGGGTGCTCAGTGCTCGGGGTGCTGGGTGCTCAGTGCTCAGGGTGCTGGGTGCTCAGTACTCAGGGTGCTGGGTGCTCAGTACTCAGGGTGCTTGGTGCTCAGTACTCAGGGTGCTCAGTGCTCAGTACTCGGGGTGCTGGGTGCTCAGTGCTCAGGGTGCTCAGTGCTCAGTGCTCGGGGTGCTGGGTGCTCAGTGCTCGGGGTGCTGGGTGCTCAGTACTCGGGGTGCTGTGTGCTCAGTGCTCAGGGTGCTCAGTGCTCAGTACTCAGTGCTCAGGGTGCTCAGTGCTCAGTGCTCAGGGTGCTGGGTGTTCAGTACTCAGGGTGCTGGGTGCTCAGTACTCAGGGTGCTGGCTGCTCAGTGCTCAGGGTGCTGGGTGCTCAGTACTCTGGGTGTTGGGTGCTCAGTACTCAGGGTGCTGGGTGCTCCGTGCTCAGGGTGCTGGGTGCTCAGTGCTCAGGGTTCTGGGTGCTCAGTGCTCGGGTTGCTGGGTGCTCAGTACTCAGGGTGCTGGGTGCTCAGTTCTCAGTGCTCGGGGTCCTGGGTGCTCCGTGCTCGGGATGCTGGGTGCTCAGTGCTCTGGGTGCTTAGTGCTCAGTACTCAGGGTGCTGGGTGCTCAGTACTCATGGTGCTGGGTGCTCATTCTCAGGGTGCTGGGTGCTCAGTGCTCGGGTTGCTGGGTGCTCAGTACTCAGGGTGCTGGGGGCTCAGTACTCAGGGTGCTGGGTGCTCATTCTCGGGGTGCTGGGTGCTCAGTGCTCGGGGTGCTGGGTGCTCAGTACTCAGGGTGCTGGGGGCTCAGTACTCGGGGTGCAGGGTGCTCAGTACTCAGGGTGATCTGTTCTCAGTACTCAGGTTGCTGGCTGCTCAGTGCTCGGTGTGCTGGGTGCTCAGTACTCAGGGTGCTGGGTGCTCAGTACTCGGGGTGCTCGGTGCTCAGTACTCAGGGTGCTGGGTGCTCAGTACTCGGGGTGCTGGGTGCTCAGTGCTCGGGGTGCTCGTTGCTCAGTACTCGGGGTGCAGGGTGCTCAGTACTCGGGGTGCTGGGTGCTCAGTGCTCGGGGTGCTGGGTGCTCAGTGCTCGGGGTGCTGGGTGCTCAGTGCTGAGGGTGGTGCTGGGTGCTCAGTACTCGGGGTGCTGGGTGCTCAGTGCTCAGGGTGCTGGGTGCTCAGTACTAAGGGTGCTGGGTGCTCAGTACTCAGGGTGCTCGGTGCTCAGTACTCAGGGTGCTGGGTGCTCAGAGCTCAGGGTGCTGGGTACTCAGTACTCAGGGTGCTGGGTGCTCAGTACTCAGGGTGCTGGGTGCTCAGTCCTCAGGGTGCTGGGTGCTCAGTGCTCAGGGTGCTGGGTGCTCAGTGCTCGGCGTGCTGGGTGCTCAGTACTCAGGATGCTCGGTGCTCAGTGCTCAGTAATCAGGGTGCTCAGTACTCAGGGTGCTGGGTGCTCAGTGCTCGGGGTGCTGGGTGCTCAGTACTCTGGGTGCTGGGTGCTCAGTACTCGGGGTGCTGGGTGCTCAGTACTCAGGGTGCTGGGTGCTCAGTGCTCGGGGTGCTGGGTGCTCACTGCTCAGGGTGATCGGTGCTCAGTGCTCAGGGTGCTGGGTGCACAGTCCTCCGGGTGCTCAGTGCTCAGGGTGCTGGGTGCTCATTGCTCGGTGTGCTCGGTGCTCAGTACTCAGGGTGCTGAGTGCTCAGTACTCAGGGTGCTGGGTGCTCAGTACTCAGGTTGCTGGTTGCTCAGTACTCAGGGTGCTGGGTGCTCAGTGCTCAGGGTGCTGGGTGCTCAGTGCTCGGGGTGCTGGGTGCTCAGGGCTGTGGTGCTGGGTGCTCAGTGCTCAGTGCTCAGGGTGCTGGGTGCTCAGTGCTCAGTGCTCAGGGTGCTCTGTGCTCAGTGCTCAGGGAGCTGGGTGCTCAGTGCTCAGGGTGCTGGGTGCTCAGTACTCAGGGTGCTGGGTGCTCAGTGCTCGTTGTGCTCGGTGCTCAGTACTCAAGGTGCTGGGTGCTCAGTGCTCGGGGTGCTGGGTGCTCAGTCCTCGGGGTGCTCCGTGCTCAGTGATCAGGGTGCTGGGTGCTCAGTACTCAGGGTGCTCGGTGCTCATTACTCAGGGGTCTCAGTGCTCAGTACTCAGGGTGCTGGGTGCTCAGTGCTCAGGGTGCTGGGTGCTCAGTATTCAGGGTGCTCAGTGCTCAGTACTCGGGGTGCTTGGTGCTCAGTACTAAGGGTGCTCGGTGCTCAGTACTCGTGGTGATGGGTGCTCAGTGCTCAGGGTGCTCAGTGCTCAGTGCTCGGGGTGCTGGGTGCTCAGTGCTCGGGGCGCTGGGTGCTCAGTGCTCGGGGTGCTGGGTGCTCAGTACTCGGGGTGCTGGGTGCTCAGTGCTCAGGTTGCTCAGTGCTCAGTACTCAGTGCTCAGGGTGCTGGGTGCTCAGTACTCTGGGTGTTGGGTGCTCAGTACTCAGGGTGCTGGGTGCTCCGTGCTCAGGGTGCTGGGTGCTCAGTGCTCAGGTTTCTGGGTGCTCAGTGCTCAGGGTGCTGGGTGCTCAGTACTCAGGGTGCTGGGTGCTTAGTGCTCGAGGTGCTCGGTGCTCAGTACTCAAGGTGCTGGGTGCTCAGTGCTCAGGGTGCTGGGTGCTCAGTCCTCGGGGTGCTCCGTGCTCATGGTGCTGGGTGCTCAGTGCTCAGGGTGCTGGGTGCTCAGTGCTCGGGGTGCTGGGTGCTGAGTGCTCAGGGTGCTGGGTGCTCAGTGCTCGGGGTGCTCGGTGCTCAGGGCTCAGGGTCCTGGGTGCTCAGTACTCAGGGTGCTGGGTGCTTAGTACTCAGGGTGCTCAGTGCTCAGTACACAGGGTGCTGGGTGCTCAGTGCTCGGGGTGCTGGGTGCTCAGTGCTCAGTACTCAGGGTGCTGTGTGCTCAGTGCTCGGGGTGCTGGGTTCTCAGTACTCAGCGTGCTGGGTGCTCAGTACTCAGTGTGCAGGGTGCTCAGTGCTCAGGGTGCTGGGTGCTCAGTGCTCAGGGTGCTGGGTGCTCAGTGATCGGGGTGCTGGGTGCTCAGTACTCAGGGTGCTCAGTGCTCGGGGAGCTCGGTGATCAGTACTCAGGGTGCTGGGTGCTCAGTACTCAGTGCTCGGGGTCCTGGGTGCTCCGTGCTCAGGGTGCTGGGTGCTCAGTGCTCTGGGTGCTGGGTGCTCAGTACTCAGAGTGCTGGGTGCTCAGTACTCAGGGTGCTGGGTGCTCAGTGCTCAGGGTGCTGGGTGCTCAGTACTCAGGGTGCAGGGTGCTCAGTACTCAGGGTGCTCGGTGCTCAGTACTCAGGGTGCTGGGTGCTCAGTGCTCAGGGTGCTGGGTACTCAGTACTCAGGGTGCTGGGTGCTCAGTACTCAGGGTGCTGGGTGCTCAGTGCTCAGGGTGCTGGGTGCTCAGTGCTCAGGGTGCTGGGTGCTCAGTACTCAGGGTGCTGGGTGCTCAGTGCTCAGGGTGATGGGTGCTCAGTACTCAGGGTGCTCAGTACTCAGGGTGCTGGGTGCTCAGTGCTCGTGGTGCTGGGTGCTCAGTACTCGGGGTGCTGTGTGCTCTGTACTCAGGGTGCTGGGTGCTCAGTGCTCGGGGTCCTGGGTGCTCAGTGCTCAGGGTGATCGTTGCTCAGTACTCAGCGTGCTGGGTGCTCACTGCTCAGGGTGCTGGGTGCTCAGTCCTCAGGGTGCTCAGTGCTCAGGGTGCTGGGTGCTCAGTGCTCGGGGTGCTCGGTGCTCAGTGCTCGGGGTGCTGGGTGCTCAGTGCTCAGTGCTCAGGGTGTTGGGTGCTCAGTGCTCAGTGTTCAGGGTGCTGGGTGGTCAGTACTCAGGGTGCTGGTTGCTCAGTACTCAGGGTGCTGGGTGCTCAGTGCTCAGGGTGCTGTGTGCTCAGTACTCTCGGTGTTGGGTGCTCAGTACTCAGGGTGCTGGGTGCTCAGTGCTCAGGGTGCTGTGTGCTCAGTGCTCGGGGTGCTGTGTGCTCAGTGCTCAGGGTGCTGGGTGCTCAGTGCTCGGCGTGCTGGGTGCTCAGTACTCAGGATGCTCGGTGCTCAGTGCTCAGTAATCAGGGTGCTCAGTACTCAGGGTGCTGGGTGCTCAGTGCTCGGGGTGCTGGGTGCTCAGTACTCTGGGTGCTGGGTGCTCAGTACTCGGGGTGCTGGGTGCTCAGTACTCAGGGTGCTGGGTGCTCAGTGCTCGGGGTGCTGGGTGCTCACTGCTCAGGGTGATCGGTGCTCAGTGCTCAGGGTGCTGGGTGCACAGTCCTCCGGGTGCTCAGTGCTCAGGGTGCTGGGTGCTCATTGCTCGGTGTGCTCGGTGCTCAGTACTCAGGGTGCTGAGTGCTCAGTACTCAGGGTGCTGGGTGCTCAGTACTCAGGTTGCTGGTTGCTCAGTACTCAGGGTGCTGGGTGCTCAGTGCTCAGGGTGCTGGGTGCTCAGTGCTCGGGGTGCTGGGTGCTCAGGGCTGTGGTGCTGGGTGCTCAGTGCTCAGTGCTCAGGGTGCTGGGTGCTCAGTGCTCAGTGCTCAGGGTGCTCTGTGCTCAGTGCTCAGGGAGCTGGGTGCTCAGTGCTCAGGGTGCTGGGTGCTCAGTACTCAGGGTGCTGGGTGCTCAGTGCTCGTTGTGCTCGGTGCTCAGTACTCAAGGTGCTGGGTGCTCAGTGCTCGGGGTGCTGGGTGCTCAGTCCTCGGGGTGCTCCGTGCTCAGTGATCAGGGTGCTGGGTGCTCAGTACTCAGGGTGCTCGGTGCTCATTACTCAGGGGTCTCAGTGCTCAGTACTCAGGGTGCTGGGTGCTCAGTGCTCAGGGTGCTGGGTGCTCAGTATTCAGGGTGCTCAGTGCTCAGTACTCGGGGTGCTTGGTGCTCAGTACTAAGGGTGCTCGGTGCTCAGTACTCGTGGTGATGGGTGCTCAGTGCTCAGGGTGCTCAGTGCTCAGTGCTCGGGGTGCTGGGTGCTCAGTGCTCGGGGCGCTGGGTGCTCAGTGCTCGGGGTGCTGGGTGCTCAGTACTCGGGGTGCTGGGTGCTCAGTGCTCAGGTTGCTCAGTGCTCAGTACTCAGTGCTCAGGGTGCTGGGTGCTCAGTACTCTGGGTGTTGGGTGCTCAGTACTCAGGGTGCTGGGTGCTCCGTGCTCAGGGTGCTGGGTGCTCAGTGCTCAGGTTTCTGGGTGCTCAGTGCTCAGGGTGCTGGGTGCTCAGTACTCAGGGTGCTGGGTGCTTAGTGCTCGAGGTGCTCGGTGCTCAGTACTCAAGGTGCTGGGTGCTCAGTGCTCAGGGTGCTGGGTGCTCAGTCCTCGGGGTGCTCCGTGCTCATGGTGCTGGGTGCTCAGTGCTCAGGGTGCTGGGTGCTCAGTGCTCGGGGTGCTGGGTGCTGAGTGCTCAGGGTGCTGGGTGCTCAGTGCTCGGGGTGCTCGGTGCTCAGGGCTCAGGGTCCTGGGTGCTCAGTACTCAGGGTGCTGGGTGCTTAGTACTCAGGGTGCTCAGTGCTCAGTACACAGGGTGCTGGGTGCTCAGTGCTCGGGGTGCTGGGTGCTCAGTGCTCAGTACTCAGGGTGCTGTGTGCTCAGTGCTCGGGGTGCTGGGTTCTCAGTACTCAGCGTGCTGGGTGCTCAGTACTCAGTGTGCAGGGTGCTCAGTGCTCAGGGTGCTGGGTGCTCAGTGCTCAGGGTGCTGGGTGCTCAGTGATCGGGGTGCTGGGTGCTCAGTACTCAGGGTGCTCAGTGCTCGGGGAGCTCGGTGATCAGTACTCAGGGTGCTGGGTGCTCAGTACTCAGTGCTCGGGGTCCTGGGTGCTCCGTGCTCAGGGTGCTGGGTGCTCAGTGCTCTGGGTGCTGGGTGCTCAGTACTCAGAGTGCTGGGTGCTCAGTACTCAGGGTGCTGGGTGCTCAGTGCTCAGGGTGCTGGGTGCTCAGTACTCAGGGTGCAGGGTGCTCAGTACTCAGGGTGCTCGGTGCTCAGTACTCAGGGTGCTGGGTGCTCAGTGCTCAGGGTGCTGGGTACTCAGTACTCAGGGTGCTGGGTGCTCAGTACTCAGGGTGCTGGGTGCTCAGTGCTCAGGGTGCTGGGTGCTCAGTGCTCAGGGTGCTGGGTGCTCAGTACTCAGGGTGCTGGGTGCTCAGTGCTCAGGGTGATGGGTGCTCAGTACTCAGGGTGCTCAGTACTCAGGGTGCTGGGTGCTCAGTGCTCGTGGTGCTGGGTGCTCAGTACTCGGGGTGCTGTGTGCTCTGTACTCAGGGTGCTGGGTGCTCAGTGCTCGGGGTCCTGGGTGCTCAGTGCTCAGGGTGATCGTTGCTCAGTACTCAGCGTGCTGGGTGCTCACTGCTCAGGGTGCTGGGTGCTCAGTCCTCAGGGTGCTCAGTGCTCAGGGTGCTGGGTGCTCAGTGCTCGGGGTGCTCGGTGCTCAGTGCTCGGGGTGCTGGGTGCTCAGTGCTCAGTGCTCAGGGTGTTGGGTGCTCAGTGCTCAGTGTTCAGGGTGCTGGGTGGTCAGTACTCAGGGTGCTGGTTGCTCAGTACTCAGGGTGCTGGGTGCTCAGTGCTCAGGGTGCTGTGTGCTCAGTACTCTCGGTGTTGGGTGCTCAGTACTCAGGGTGCTGGGTGCTCAGTGCTCAGGGTGCTGTGTGCTCAGTGCTCGGGGTGCTGGGTGCTCAGTGCTCAGGGTGCTGGGTGCTCAGTATTCAGGGTGCTGGGTGCTCAGTGCTCGGGGTGCTCGGTGCTCAGTACTCAAGGTGCTGGGTGCTCAGAGCTCAGGGTGCTGGGTGCTCAGTCCTCGGGGTGCTCCGTGCTCAGTACTCAGGGTGCTGGGTGCTCAGTACTCAGGGTGCTCGGTGCTCAGTACTCAGGGTTCTCAGTGCTCAGGGTGCTGGGTGCTCAGTACTCAGGGTGCTCAGTGCTCAGTACTAGGGGTGCTGGTTGCTCAGTACTCAGGGTGCTCAGTGCTCAGTACTCGGGGTGCTGGGTGCTCAGTGCTCAGTGTGCTCAGTGCGCAGTGCTCGGGGTGCTGGGTGCTCAGTGCTCGGGGTGCTAGGTGCTCAGTACTCAGGGTGCTGTGTGCACAGTGCTCAGTACTCAGCGTGCTGGGTTCTCAGTGCTCAGAGTGTTGGGTGCTCAGTACTCAGGGTGCTGGTTGCTCAGTGCTCAGAGTGCTCAGTGCTCAGGGTGCTCAGTGCTCAGGGTGCTGGGTGCTCAGGGTGTTGGGTGCTCAGTGCTCGGGTGCTGGGTGCTCATTGCTCAGTGCTCAGGGTGCTGGGTGCTCAGTGCTCAGTGCTCAGGGTGCTGGGTGTTCAGTACTCAGGGTGCTCGGTGCTCAGTGCTCAGGGTGCTGGGTGCTCAGTACTCAGGGTCCTGGGTGCTCAGTGCTCGGGGTGCTGGGTGCTCAGTGCTCAGGGTGATCAGTGCTCAGTACTCAGGGTGCTGGGTGCTCAGTGCTCAGGGTGCTGGGTGCTCAGTCCTCAGGGTGCTCAGTACTCAGGGTGCTCGGTGCTCAGTGCTCAGTACTCAGGGTGCTCAGTACTCAGGGTGCTGAGTGCTCAGTGCTCGGGGTGCTGGGTGCTCAGTACTCAGGATGCTGGGTGCTCAGTACTCGGGGTGCTGGGTGCTCAGTACTCAGTGTGCTGGGTGCTCAGTGCTCGGGGTGCTGGGTGCTCAGTGCTCAGGGTGATCGGTGCTCTGTGCTCAGGGTGCTGGGTGCTCAGTACTCAGTGTGCTGGGTGCTCAGTACTCAGGGTGCTGAGTGCTCAGTGCTCAGGGTGCTGGGTGCTCAGTACTCTGGGTGTTGGGTGCTCAGTACTCAGGGTGCTGGGTGCTCCGTGCTCGGGGTGCTGGGTGCTCAGTGCTCAGGGTGCTGGGTGCTCAGTGCTCAGGGTGCTGGGTGCTCTGTACTCAGGGTGCTGGGTGCTTAGTGCTCGGGGTGCTCGGTGCTCAGTACTCAAGGTGCTGGGTGCTCAGTGCTCAGGGTGCTGGGTGCTCAGTCCTCGGGGTGCTCAGGGTGCTGGGTGCTCAGTGCTCAGGGTGCTGGGTGCTCACTGCTCGGGGTGCTGGGTGCTGAGTGCTCAGGGTGCTGGGTGCTCAGTGCTCGCGGTGCTCGGTGCTCAGTGCTCAGGGTCCTGGGTGCTCAGTACTCATGGTGCTGGGTGCTTAGTACTCAGGGTGCTCAGTGATCAGTACACAGGGTGCTGGTTGCTCAGTGCTCGGGGTGCTGGGTGCTCAGTGCTCAGTACTCAGGGTGCTGGGTGCTCAGTGCTCGGGGTGCTGGGTGCTCAGTACTCAGCGTGCTGGGTGCTCAATACTCAGGGTGCTGGGTGCTCAGTGCTCAGGGTGCTGGTGTCACACTGCTCAGGGTGCTGGTTGCTCAGTGATTGGGGTGCTGGGTGCTTAGTACTCAGGGTGCTCAGTGCTCAGGGAGCTCGGTGCTCATTACTCAGGGTGCTGGGTGCTCAGTTCTCAGTGCTGGGGTCCTGGGTGCTCCGTGCTCAGGGTGCTGGGTGCTCAGTGCTCTGGGTGCTTAGTGCTCAGTACTCAGGGTGCTGGGTGCTCATTCTCAGGGTGCTAGGGGCTCAGTACTCAGGGTGCTGGGTGCTCAGTACTCAGGGTGCTCGATTCTCAGTACTCAGGGTGCTGGGTGCTCAGTGCTCGGGGTTCTGGGTGCTCAGTACTCGGGGTGCTCAGTGCTCAGTACTCAGGGTGCTGGGTGCTCAGTACTCAGGGTGCTGGGTGCTCAGTGCTCGGGGTGCTCGGTGCTCAGTACTCGGGGTGCTGGGTGCTCAGTACTCAGGGTGCTGGGTGCTCAGTCCTCAGGGTGCTGGGTGCTCAGTGCTCGGGGTGCTTGGTGCTCAGTGCTGAGGGTGGTGCTGGGTGCTCAGTACTCAGGGTGCTGGGTGCTCAGTGCTCAGGGTGCTGGGTGCTCAGTACTAAGGGTGCTGGGTGCTCAGTACTCAGGGTGCGCGGTGCTCAGTACTCAGGGTGCTGGGTGCTCAGTGCTCAGAGTGTTGGGTGCTCAGTACTCAGGGTGCTGGGTGCTCAGTGCTCAGTGCTCAGGGTGCTCAGTGCTCAGGGTGCTCAGTGCTCAGGGTGCTGGGTGCTCAGGGTGCTGGGTGCTCAGTGCTCGGGGTGCTGGGTGCTCAGTGCTCAGTGCTCAGGGTGCTGGGTGCTCAGTGCTCAGTGCTCAGGGTGCTGGGTGTTCAGTACTCAGGGTGCTCGGTGCTCAGTGCTCAGGGTGCTGGGTGCTCAGTACTCAGGGTGCTGGGTGCTCTGTGCTCGGGGTGCTGGGTGCTCAGTGATCAGGGTGATCTGTGCTAACTACTCAGGGTGCTGGGTGCTCAGTGCTCCGGGTCCTGGGTGCTCAGTCCTCAGGGTGCTCGGTGCTCAGTGCTCAGTACTCAGGGTGCTCAGTACTCAGGGTGCTGGGTGCTCAGTGCTCGGGGTGCTGGGTGCTCAGTACTCAGGGTGCTGGGTGCTCAGTACTCGGGGTGCTGGGTGCTCAGTACTCAGGGTGCTGGGTGCTCAGTCCTCCGGGTGCTCAGTGCTCAGGGTGCTGGGTGCTCAGTACTCAGGGTGCTGGGTGCTCAGTACTCGGGGTGCTGGGTGCTCAGTGCTCAGGGTGATCAGTGCTCAGTGCTCAGGGTGCTGGGTGCTCAGTCCTCCGGGTGCACAGTGCTCAAGGTGCTGGGTGCTCAGTACTCAGGGTGCTGGGTGCTCAGTACTCGGGGTGCTGGGTGCTCAGTGCTCAGGGTGCTGGGTGCTCAGTGCTCGGGGTGCTGGGTGCTCAGTGCTCAGGGTGATCGGTGCTCAGTGCTCAGGGTGCTGGGTGCTCAGTCCTCCGGGTGCTCAGTGCTCAGGGTGCTGGGTGCTCAGTACTCAGGGTGCTGGGTGCTCAGTACTCGGGGTGCTGGGTGCTCAGTGCTCAGGGTGCTGGGTGCTCAGTACTCTGGGTGTTGGGTGCTCAGTACTCAGGGTGCTGGGTGCTCCGTGCTCGGGGTGCTGGCTGCTCAGTGCTCAGGGTGCTATGTGCTCAGTGCTCAGGGTGCTGGGTGCTCAGTACTCAGGGTGCTGGGTGCTTAGTGCTCGGGGTGCTCGGTGCTCAGTACACATGGTGCTGGGTGCTCAGTGCTCAGGGTGCTGGGTGCTCAGTCCTCGGGGTGCTCCGTGCTCAGGGTGCTGGGTGCTCAGTGCTCAGGGTGCTGGGTGCTCAGTGCTCGGGGTGCTGGGTGCTGAGTTCTCAGGGTGCTGGGTGCTCAGTGCTCGGGGTGCTCGGTGCTCAGTGCTCAGGGTCCTGGGTGCTCAGTACTCAGGGTGCTGGGTGCTTAGTACTCAGGGTGCTCAGTGCTCAGTACACAGGGTGCTGGGTGCTCAGTGCTCGGGGTGCTGGGTGCTCAGTGCTCAGTACACAGGGTGCTGGGTGCTCAGTACTCAGCATGCTGGGTGCTCAGTACTCAGGGTGCTGGGTGCTCAGTGCTCAGGGTGCTGGGTGCTCAGTGCTCAGGGTGCTGGGTGCTCAGTGATCGGGGTGCTGGGTGCTCAGTACTCAGGGTGCTCAGTGCTCGGGGAGCTCGGTGCTCAGTACTCAGGGTGCTGGGTGCTCAGTATTCAGTGCTCGCGGTCCTGGGTGCTCCGTGCTCGGGGTGCTGGGTTCTCAGTGCTCTGGGTGCTTAGTGCTCAGTACTCCAGGTGCTGGGTGCTCAGTACTCATGGTGCTGCGTGCTCATTCTCAGGGTTCTAGGGGCTCAGTACTCAGGGTGCTGGGTGCTCAGTACTCAGGGTGCTGGGTGCTCAGTACTCAGGGTGCTGGGTGCTCAGAGCTCAGGGTGCTGGGTACTCAGTACTCAGGGTGCTGAGTGCTCAGTACTCAGGGTGCTGGGTGCTCAGTGCTCAGGGTGCTGGGTGCTCAGTGCTCAGGGTGCTGGGTGCTCAGTGCTCGGGGTGCTGGGTGCTCAGTACTCAGGATGCTCGGTGCTCAGTGCTCAGTAATCAGGGTGCTCAGTGCTCAGGGTGCTGGGTGCTCAGTGCTCGGGGTGCTGGGTGCTCAGTGCTGAGGGTGGTGCTGGGTGCTCAGTACTCAGGGTGCTGGGTGCTCAGTGCTCAGGCTGCTGGGTGCTCAGTACTAAGGGGGGTGGGTGCTCAGTACTCAGGGTGCTCGGTGCTCAGTACTCAGGGTGCTGGGTGCTCAGAGCTCAGGGTGCTGGGTACTCAGTACTCAGGGTGCTGGGTGCTCAGTACTCAGGGTGCTGGGTGCTCAGTGCTCAGGGTGCTGGGTGCTCAGTGCTCAGGGTGCTGGGTGCTCAGTGCTCGGCGTGCTGGGTGCTCAGTACTCAGGATGCTCGGTGCTCAGTGCTCAGTAATCAGGGTGCTCAGTACTCAGGGTGCTGGGTGCTCAGTGCTCGGGGTGCTGGGTGCTCAGTACTCAGGGTGCTGGGTGCTCAGTACTCGGGGTGCTGGGTGCTCAGTACTCAGGGTGCTGGGTGCTCAGTGCTCGGGGTGCTGGGTGCTCACTGCTCAGGGTGATCGGTGCTCAGTGCTCAGGGTGCTGGGTGCTCAGTCCTCCGGGTGCTCAGTACTCAGGGTGCTGGGTGCTCATTGCTCGGTGTGCTCGGTGCTCAGTACTCAGGGTGCTGAGTGCTCAGTACTTAGGGTGCTGGGTGCTCAGTACTCAGGTTGCTGGTTGCTCAGTACTCAGGGTGCTGGGTGCTCAGTGCTCAGGGTGCTGGGTGCTCAGTGCTCGGGGTGCTGGGTGCTCAGGGCTGTGGTGCTGGGTGCTCAGTGCTCAGGGTGCTGGGTGCTCAGTGCTCAGTGCTCAGGGTGCTCTGTGCTCAGTACTCAGGGTGCTGGGTGCTCAGTGCTCGGGGTGCTGCGTGCTCAGTGCTCAGGGAGCTGGGTGCTCAGTGCTCAGGGTGCTGGGTGCTCAGTACTCAGTGTGCTGGGTGCTCAGTGCTCGTTGTGCTCGGTGCTCAGTACTCAAGGTGCTGGGTGCTCAGTGCTCAGGGTGCTGGGTGCTCAGTCCTCGGGGTGCTCCGTGCTCAGTGATCAGGGTGCTGGGTGCTCAGTACTCAGGGTGCTCGGTGCTCAGTACTCAGGGGTCTCAGTGCTCAGTACTCAGGGTGCTGGGTGCTCAGTGCTCAGTGTGCTGGGTGCTCAGTACTCAGGGTGCTCAGTGCTCAGTACTCGGGGTGCTTGGTGCTCAGTACTCAGGGTGCTCGGTGCTCAGTACTCGTGGTGCTGGGTGCTCAGTGCTCAGGGTGCTCAGTGCTCCGTGCTCGGGGTGCTGGGTGCTCAGTGCTCTGGGTGCTTAGTGCTCAGTACTCAGGGTGCTGGGTGCTCAGTACTCAGGGTGCTGGGTGCTCATTCTCGGGGTGCTGGGTGCTCAGTGCTCGGGGTGATGGGTGCTCAGTACTCAGGGTGCTGGGGGCTCAGTACTCAGGGTGCTGGGTGCTCAGTACTCAGGGTGATCTGTTCTCAGTACTCAGGTTGCTGGGTGCTCAGTGCTCAGGGTGCTGGGTGCTCAGTACTCGGGGTGCTCAGTGCTCAGTACTCAGGGTGCTGGGTGCTCAATACTCAGGGTGCTGGGTGCTAAGTGCTCGGGGTGCTGGGTGCTCAGTGTTCAGGGAGCTGGGTGCTCAGTGCTCGGGGTGCTGGGTGCTCAGTGCTGAGGGTGGTGCTGGGTGCTCAGTACTCAGGGTGCTGGGTGCTCAGTACTCAGGGTGCTGGGTGCTCAGTACTAAGGGTGCTGGGTGCTCAGTACTCAGGGTGCTCGGTGCTCAGTACTCAGGGTGCTGGGTGCTCAGAGCTCAGGGTGCTGGGTACTCAGTACTCAGGGTGCTGGGTGCTCAGTGCTCAGGGTGCTGGGTGCTCAGTGCTCAGGGTGCTGGGTGCTCAGTGCTCGGGGTGCTGGGTGCTCAGTACTCAGGATGCTCGGTGCTCAGTGCTCAGTAATCAGGGTGCTCAGTACTCAGGGTGCTGGGTGCTCAGTGCTCGGGGTGCTGGGTGCTCAGTACTCAGGGTGCTGGGTGCTCAGTACTCGGGGTGCTGGGTGCTCAGTACTCAGGGTGCTGAGTGCTCAGTGCTCGGGGTGCTGGGTGCTCACTGCTCAGGGTGATCGGTGCTCAGTGCTCAGGGTGCTGGGTGCTCAGTCCTCCGGGTGCTCAGTGCTCAGGGTGCTGGGTGCTCATTGCTCGGTGTGCTCGGTGCTCAGTACTCAGGGTGCTGAGTGCTCAGTACTCAGGTTGCTGGGTGCTCAGTACTCAGGTTGCTGGTTGCTCAGTACTCAGGGTGCTGGGTGCTCAGTGCTCAGGGTGCTGGGTGCTCAGTGCTCGGGGTGCTGGGTGCTCAGGGCTGTGGTGCTGGGTGCTCAGTGCTCAGTGCTCAGGGTGCTGGGTGCTCAGTGCTCAGGCTGCTGGTTGCTCAGGACTCAGGGTGCTGGGTGCTCAGTACTCAGGGTGCTGGGTGCTCAGTGCTCAGAGTGCTCTGTGCTCAGTACTCAGGGTGCTGGGTGCTCAGTGCTCGGGGTGCTGGGTGCTCAGTGCTCAGGGTGCTGGGTGCTCAGTACTCAGGGTGCTGGGTGCTCAGTACTCAGGGTGCTTGGTGCTCAGTACTCAGGGTGCTCAGTGCTCAGTGCTCGGGGTGCTGGGTGCTCAGGGCTGTGGTGCTGGGTGCTCAGTGCTCAGTGCTCAGGGTGCTGGGTGCTCAGTGCTCAGGCTGCTGGTTGCTCAGGACTCAGGGTGCTGGGTGCTCAGTGCTCAGGGTGCTCAGTGCTCAGTGCTCGGGGTGCTCGGTGCTCAGTGCTCGGGGTGCTGGGTGCTCAGTACTCGGGGTGCTGTGTGCTCAGTGCTCAGGGTGCTCAGTGCTCAGTACTCAGTGCTCAGGGTGCTCAATGCTCAGTGCTCAGGGTGCTGGGTGTTCAGTACTCAGGGTGCTGGGTGCTCAGTACTCAGGGTGCTGGGTGCTCAGTGCTCAGGGTGCTGGGTGCTCAGTACTCTGGGTGTTGGGTGCTCAGTACTCAGGGTGCTGGGTGCTCCGTGCTCAGGGTGCTGGGTGCTCAGTGCTCAGGGTTCTGGGTGCTCAGTGCTCAGGGTGCTGGGTGCTCAGTACTCAGTGTGCTGGGTGCTTAGTGCTCGAGGTGCTCGGTGCTCAGTACTCAAGGTGCTGGGTGCTCAGTGCTCAGGGTGCTGGGTGCTCAGTCCTCGGGGTGCTCCGTGCTCATGGTGCTGGGTGCTCAGTGCTCAGGGTGCTGGGTGCTCAGTGCTCGGGGTGCTGGGTGCTCAGTACTCAGTGTGCTCAGTGCTCGGGGATCTCGGTGCTCAGTACTCAGGGTGCTGGGTGCTCAGTTCTCAGTGCTCGGGGTCCTGGGTGCTCCGTGCTCGGGGTGCTGGGTGCTCAGTGCTCTGGGTGCTTAGTGCTCAGTACTCAGGGTGCTGGGTGCTCAGTACTCATGGTGCTGGGTGCTCATTCTCAGGGTGCTGGGTGCTCAGTGCTCGGGTTGCTGGGTGCTCAGTACTCAGGGTGCTGAGGGCTCAGTACTCAGGGTGCTGGGTGATCAGTATCAGGGTGCTCGGTTCTCAGTACTCAGGGTGCTGGGTGCTCATTCTCGGGGTGCTGGGTGCTCAGTGCTCGGGGTGCTGGGTGCTCAGTACTCAGGGTGCTGGGGGCTCAGTACTCAGGGTGCAGGGTGCTCAGTACTCAGGGTGATCTGTTCTCAGTACTCAGGTTGCTGGCTGCTCAGTGCTCGGTGTGCTGGGTGCTCAGTACTCAGGGTGCTGGGTGCTCAGTACTCGGGGTGCTCAGTGCTCAGTACTCAGGGTGCTGGGTGCTCAGTACTCAGGGTGCTGGGTGCTCAGTGCTCGGGGTGCTCGGTGCTCAGTACTAGGGGTGCAGGGTGCTCAGTACTCGGGGTGCTGGGTGCTCAGTGCTCGGGGTGCTGGGTGCTCAGTGCTGAGGGTGGTGCTGGGTGCTCAGTACTCAGGGTGCTGGGTGCTCAGTGCTCAGGGTGCTGGGTGCTCAGTACTAAGGGTGCTGGTTGCTCAGTACTCAGGGTGCTCGGTGCTCAGTACTCAGGGTGCTGGGTGCTCAGAGCTCAGGGTGCTGGGTACTCAGTACTCAGGGTGCTGGGTGCTCAGTACTCAGGGTGCTGGGTGCTCAGTCCTCAGGGTGCTGGGTGCTCAGTGCTCAGGGTGCTGGGTGCTCAGTGCTCGGCGTGCTGGGTGCTCAGTACTCAGGATGCTCGGTGCTCAGTGCTCAGTAATCAGGGTGCTCAGTACTCAGGGTGCTGGGTGCTCAGTGCTCGGGGTGCTGGGTGCTCAGTACTCAGGGTGCTGGGTGCTCAGTACTCGGGGTGCTGGGTGCTCAGTACTCAGGGTGCTGGGTGCTCAGTGCTCGGGGTGCTGGGTGCTCACTGCTCAGGGTGATCGGTGCTCAGTGCTCAGGGTGCTGGGTGCACAGTCCTCCGGGTGCTCAGTGCTCAGGGTGCTGGGTGCTCAGTGCTCAGGGTGCTGGGTGCTCAGTACTCAGGGTGCTGGGTGCTCAGTGCTCAGGGTGATGGGTGCTCAGTACTCAGGGTGCTCAGTACTCAGGGTGCTGGGTGCTCAGTGCTCGTGGTGCTGGGTGCTCAGTACTCGGGGTGCTGTGTGCTCTGTACTCAGGGTGCTGGGTGCTCAGTGCTCGGGGTCCTGGGTGCTCAGTGCTCAGGGTGATCGTTGCTCAGTACTCAGCGTGCTGGGTGCTCACTGCTCAGGGTGCTGGGTGCTCAGTCCTCAGGGTGCTCAGTGCTCAGGGTGCTGGGTGCTCAGTGCTCGGGGTGCTCGGTGCTCAGTGCTCGGGGTGCTGGGTGCTCAGTGCTCAGTGCTCAGGGTGTTGGGTGCTCAGTGCTCAGTGTTCAGGGTGCTGGGTGGTCAGTACTCAGGGTGCTGGTTGCTCAGTACTCAGGGTGCTGGGTGCTCAGTGCTCAGGGTGCTGTGTGCTCAGTACTCTCGGTGTTGGGTGCTCAGTACTCAGGGTGCTGGGTGCTCAGTGCTCAGGGTGCTGTGTGCTCAGTGCTCGGGGTGCTGGGTGCTCAGTGCTCAGGGTGCTGGGTGCTCAGTATTCAGGGTGCTGGGTGCTCAGTGCTCGGGGTGCTCGGTGCTCAGTACTCAAGGTGCTGGGTGCTCAGAGCTCAGGGTGCTGGGTGCTCAGTCCTCGGGGTGCTCCGTGCTCAGTACTCAGGGTGCTGGGTGCTCAGTACTCAGGGTGCTCGGTGCTCAGTACTCAGGGTTCTCAGTGCTCAGGGTGCTGGGTGCTCAGTACTCAGGGTGCTCAGTGCTCAGTACTAGGGGTGCTGGTTGCTCAGTACTCAGGGTGCTCAGTGCTCAGTACTCGGGGTGCTGGGTGCTCAGTGCTCAGTGTGCTCAGTGCGCAGTGCTCGGGGTGCTGGGTGCTCAGTGCTCGGGGTGCTAGGTGCTCAGTACTCAGGGTGCTGTGTGCACAGTGCTCAGTACTCAGCGTGCTGGGTTCTCAGTGCTCAGAGTGTTGGGTGCTCAGTACTCAGGGTGCTGGTTGCTCAGTGCTCAGAGTGCTCAGTGCTCAGGGTGCTCAGTGCTCAGGGTGCTGGGTGCTCAGGGTGTTGGGTGCTCAGTGCTCGGGTGCTGGGTGCTCATTGCTCAGTGCTCAGGGTGCTGGGTGCTCAGTGCTCAGTGCTCAGGGTGCTGGGTGTTCAGTACTCAGGGTGCTCGGTGCTCAGTGCTCAGGGTGCTGGGTGCTCAGTACTCAGGGTCCTGGGTGCTCAGTGCTCGGGGTGCTGGGTGCTCAGTGCTCAGGGTGATCAGTGCTCAGTACTCAGGGTGCTGGGTGCTCAGTGCTCAGGGTGCTGGGTGCTCAGTCCTCAGGGTGCTCAGTACTCAGGGTGCTCGGTGCTCAGTGCTCAGTACTCAGGGTGCTCAGTACTCAGGGTGCTGAGTGCTCAGTGCTCGGGGTGCTGGGTGCTCAGTACTCAGGATGCTGGGTGCTCAGTACTCGGGGTGCTGGGTGCTCAGTACTCAGTGTGCTGGGTGCTCAGTGCTCGGGGTGCTGGGTGCTCAGTGCTCAGGGTGATCGGTGCTCTGTGCTCAGGGTGCTGGGTGCTCAGTACTCAGTGTGCTGGGTGCTCAGTACTCAGGGTGCTGAGTGCTCAGTGCTCAGGGTGCTGGGTGCTCAGTACTCTGGGTGTTGGGTGCTCAGTACTCAGGGTGCTGGGTGCTCCGTGCTCGGGGTGCTGGGTGCTCAGTGCTCAGGGTGCTGGGTGCTCAGTGCTCAGGGTGCTGGGTGCTCTGTACTCAGGGTGCTGGGTGCTTAGTGCTCGGGGTGCTCGGTGCTCAGTACTCAAGGTGCTGGGTGCTCAGTGCTCAGGGTGCTGGGTGCTCAGTCCTCGGGGTGCTCAGGGTGCTGGGTGCTCAGTGCTCAGGGTGCTGGGTGCTCACTGCTCGGGGTGCTGGGTGCTGAGTGCTCAGGGTGCTGGGTGCTCAGTGCTCGCGGTGCTCGGTGCTCAGTGCTCAGGGTCCTGGGTGCTCAGTACTCATGGTGCTGGGTGCTTAGTACTCAGGGTGCTCAGTGATCAGTACACAGGGTGCTGGTTGCTCAGTGCTCGGGGTGCTGGGTGCTCAGTGCTCAGTACTCAGGGTGCTGGGTGCTCAGTGCTCGGGGTGCTGGGTGCTCAGTACTCAGCGTGCTGGGTGCTCAATACTCAGGGTGCTGGGTGCTCAGTGCTCAGGGTGCTGGTGTCACACTGCTCAGGGTGCTGGTTGCTCAGTGATTGGGGTGCTGGGTGCTTAGTACTCAGGGTGCTCAGTGCTCAGGGAGCTCGGTGCTCATTACTCAGGGTGCTGGGTGCTCAGTTCTCAGTGCTGGGGTCCTGGGTGCTCCGTGCTCAGGGTGCTGGGTGCTCAGTGCTCTGGGTGCTTAGTGCTCAGTACTCAGGGTGCTGGGTGCTCATTCTCAGGGTGCTAGGGGCTCAGTACTCAGGGTGCTGGGTGCTCAGTACTCAGGGTGCTCGATTCTCAGTACTCAGGGTGCTGGGTGCTCAGTGCTCGGGGTTCTGGGTGCTCAGTACTCGGGGTGCTCAGTGCTCAGTACTCAGGGTGCTGGGTGCTCAGTACTCAGGGTGCTGGGTGCTCAGTGCTCGGGGTGCTCGGTGCTCAGTACTCGGGGTGCTGGGTGCTCAGTACTCAGGGTGCTGGGTGCTCAGTCCTCAGGGTGCTGGGTGCTCAGTGCTCGGGGTGCTTGGTGCTCAGTGCTGAGGGTGGTGCTGGGTGCTCAGTACTCAGGGTGCTGGGTGCTCAGTGCTCAGGGTGCTGGGTGCTCAGTACTAAGGGTGCTGGGTGCTCAGTACTCAGGGTGCGCGGTGCTCAGTACTCAGGGTGCTGGGTGCTCAGTGCTCAGAGTGTTGGGTGCTCAGTACTCAGGGTGCTGGGTGCTCAGTGCTCAGTGCTCAGGGTGCTCAGTGCTCAGGGTGCTCAGTGCTCAGGGTGCTGGGTGCTCAGGGTGCTGGGTGCTCAGTGCTCGGGGTGCTGGGTGCTCAGTGCTCAGTGCTCAGGGTGCTGGGTGCTCAGTGCTCAGTGCTCAGGGTGCTGGGTGTTCAGTACTCAGGGTGCTCGGTGCTCAGTGCTCAGGGTGCTGGGTGCTCAGTACTCAGGGTGCTGGGTGCTCTGTGCTCGGGGTGCTGGGTGCTCAGTGATCAGGGTGATCTGTGCTAACTACTCAGGGTGCTGGGTGCTCAGTGCTCCGGGTCCTGGGTGCTCAGTCCTCAGGGTGCTCGGTGCTCAGTGCTCAGTACTCAGGGTGCTCAGTACTCAGGGTGCTGGGTGCTCAGTGCTCGGGGTGCTGGGTGCTCAGTACTCAGGGTGCTGGGTGCTCAGTACTCGGGGTGCTGGGTGCTCAGTACTCAGGGTGCTGGGTGCTCAGTCCTCCGGGTGCTCAGTGCTCAGGGTGCTGGGTGCTCAGTACTCAGGGTGCTGGGTGCTCAGTACTCGGGGTGCTGGGTGCTCAGTGCTCAGGGTGATCAGTGCTCAGTGCTCAGGGTGCTGGGTGCTCAGTCCTCCGGGTGCACAGTGCTCAAGGTGCTGGGTGCTCAGTACTCAGGGTGCTGGGTGCTCAGTACTCGGGGTGCTGGGTGCTCAGTGCTCAGGGTGCTGGGTGCTCAGTGCTCGGGGTGCTGGGTGCTCAGTGCTCAGGGTGATCGGTGCTCAGTGCTCAGGGTGCTGGGTGCTCAGTCCTCCGGGTGCTCAGTGCTCAGGGTGCTGGGTGCTCAGTACTCAGGGTGCTGGGTGCTCAGTACTCGGAGTGCTGGGTGCTCAGTGCTCAGGGTGCTGGGTGCTCAGTACTCTGGGTGTTGGGTGCTCAGTACTCAGGGTGCTGGGTGCTCCGTGCTCGGGGTGCTGGCTGCTCAGTGCTCAGGGTGCTATGTGCTCAGTGCTCAGGGTGCTGGGTGCTCAGTACTCAGGGTGCTGGGTGCTTAGTGCTCGGGGTGCTCGGTGCTCAGTACACATGGTGCTGGGTGCTCAGTGCTCAGGGTGCTGGGTGCTCAGTCCTCGGGGTGCTCCGTGCTCAGGGTGCTGGGTGCTCAGTGCTCAGGGTGCTGGGTGCTCAGTGCTCGGGGTGCTGGGTGCTGAGTTCTCAGGGTGCTGGGTGCTCAGTGCTCGGGGTGCTCGGTGCTCAGTGCTCAGGGTCCTGGGTGCTCAGTATTCAGTGCTCGCGGTCCTGGGTGCTCCGTGCTCGGGGTGCTGGGTTCTCAGTGCTCTGGGTGCTTAGTGCTCAGTACTCCAGGTGCTGGGTGCTCAGTACTCATGGTGCTGCGTGCTCATTCTCAGGGTTCTAGGGGCTCAGTACTCAGGGTGCTGGGTGCTCAGTACTCAGGGTGCTGGGTGCTCAGTACTCAGGGTGCTGGGTGCTCAGAGCTCAGGGTGCTGGGTACTCAGTACTCAGGGTGCTGAGTGCTCAGTACTCAGGGTGCTGGGTGCTCAGTGCTCAGGGTGCTGGGTGCTCAGTGCTCAGGGTGCTGGGTGCTCAGTGCTCGGGGTGCTGGGTGCTCAGTACTCAGGATGCTCGGTGCTCAGTGCTCAGTAATCAGGGTGCTCAGTGCTCAGGGTGCTGGGTGCTCAGTGCTCGGGGTGCTGGGTGCTCAGTGCTGAGGGTGGTGCTGGGTGCTCAGTACTCAGGGTGCTGGGTGCTCAGTGCTCAGGGTGCTGGGTGCTCAGTACTAAGGGGGGTGGGTGCTCAGTACTCAGGGTGCTCGGTGCTCAGTACTCAGGGTGCTGGGTGCTCAGAGCTCAGGGTGCTGGGTACTCAGTACTCAGGGTGCTGGGTGCTCAGTACTCAGGGTGCTGGGTGCTCAGTGCTCAGGGTGCTGGGTGCTCAGTGCTCAGGGTGCTGGGTGCTCAGTGCTCGGCGTGCTGGGTGCTCAGTACTCAGGATGCTCGGTGCTCAGTGCTCAGTTATCAGGGTGCTCAGTACTCAGGGTGCTGGGTGCTCAGTACTCAGGGTGCTGGGTGCTCAGTACTCGGGGTGCTGGGTGCTCAGTACTCAGGGTGCTGGGTGCTCAGTGCTCGGGGTGCTGGGTGCTCACTGCTCAGGGTGATCGGTGCTCAGTGCTCAGGGTGCTGGGTGCTCAGTCCTCCGGGTGCTCAGTACTCAGGGTGCTGGGTGCTCATTGCTCGGTGTGCTCGGTGCTCAGTACTCAGGGTGCTGAGTGCTCAGTACTTAGGGTGCTGGGTGCTCAGTACTCAGGTTGCTGGTTGCTCAGTACTCAGGGTGCTGGGTGCTCAGTGCTCAGGGTGCTGGGTGCTCAGTGCTCGGGGTGCTGGGTGCTCAGGGCTGTGGTGCTGGGTGCTCAGTGCTCAGGGTGCTGGGTGCTCAGTGCTCAGTGCTCAGGGTGCTCTGTGCTCAGTACTCAGGGTGCTGGGTGCTCAGTGCTCGGGGTGCTGCGTGCTCAGTGCTCAGGGAGCTGGGTGCTCAGTGCTCAGGGTGCTGGGTGCTCAGTACTCAGTGTGCTGGGTGCTCAGTGCTCGTTGTGCTCGGTGCTCAGTACTCAAGGTGCTGGGTGCTCAGTGCTCAGGGTGCTGGGTGCTCAGTCCTCGGGGTGCTCCGTGCTCAGTGATCAGGGTGCTGGGTGCTCAGTACTCAGGGTGCTCGGTGCTCAGTACTCAGGGGTCTCAGTGCTCAGTACTCAGGGTGCTGGGTGCTCAGTGCTCAGTGTGCTGGGTGCTCAGTACTCAGGGTGCTCAGTGCTCAGTACTCGGGGTGCTTGGTGCTCAGTACTCAGGGTGCTCGGTGCTCAGTACTCGTGGTGCTGGGTGCTCAGTGCTCAGGGTGCTCAGTGCTCCGTGCTCGGGGTGCTGGGTGCTCAGTGCTCTGGGTGCTTAGTGCTCAGTACTCAGGGTGCTGGGTGCTCAGTACTCAGGGTGCTGGGTGCTCATTCTCGGGGTGCTGGGTGCTCAGTGCTCGGGGTGATGGGTGCTCAGTACTCAGGGTGCTGGGGGCTCAGTACTCAGGGTGCTGGGTGCTCAGTACTCAGGGTGATCTGTTCTCAGTACTCAGGTTGCTGGGTGCTCAGTGCTCAGGGTGCTGGGTGCTCAGTACTCGGGGTGCTCAGTGCTCAGTACTCAGGGTGCTGGGTGCTCAATACTCAGGGTGCTGGGTGCTAAGTGCTCGGGGTGCTGGGTGCTCAGTGTTCAGGGAGCTGGGTGCTCAGTGCTCGGGGTGCTGGGTGCTCAGTGCTGAGGGTGGTGCTGGGTGCTCAGTACTCAGGGTGCTGGGTGCTCAGTACTCAGGGTGCTGGGTGCTCAGTACTAAGGGTGCTGGGTGCTCAGTACTCAGGGTGCTCGGTGCTCAGTACTCAGGGTGCTGGGTGCTCAGAGCTCAGGGTGCTGGGTACTCAGTACTCAGGGTGCTGGGTGCTCAGTGCTCAGGGTGCTGGGTGCTCAGTGCTCAGGGTGCTGGGTGCACAGTGCTCGGGGTGCTGGGTGCTCAGTACTCAGGATGCTCGGTGCTCAGTGCTCAGAAATCAGGGTGCTCAGTACTCAGGGTGCTGGGTGCTCAGTGCTCGGGGTGCTGGGTGCTCAGTACTCAGGGTGCTGGGTGCTCAGTACTCGGGGTGCTGTGTGCTCAGTACTCAGGGTGCTGAGTGCTCAGTGCTCGGGGTGCTGGGTGCTCACTGCTCAGGGTGATCGGTGCTCAGTGCTCAGGGTGCTGGGTGCTCAGTCCTCCGGGTGCTCAGTGCTCAGGGTGCTGGGTGCTCATTGCTCGGTGTGCTCGGTGCTCAGTACTCAGGGTGCTGAGTGCTCAGTACTCAGGTTGCTGGGTGCTCAGTACTCAGGTTGCTGGTTGCTCAGTACTCAGGGTGCTGGGTGCTCAGTGCTCAGGGTGCTGGGTGCTCAGTGCTCGGGGTGCTGGGTGCTCAGGGCTGTGGTGCTGGGTGCTCAGTGCTCAGTGCTCAGGGTGCTGGGTGCTCAGTGCTCAGGCTGCTGGTTGCTCAGGACTCAGGGTGCTGGGTGCTCAGTACTCAGGGTGCTGGGTGCTCAGTGCTCAGAGTGCTCTGTGCTCAGTACTCAGGGTGCTGGGTGCTCAGTGCTCGGGGTGCTGGGTGCTCAGTGCTCAGGGTGCTGGGTGCTCAGTACTCAGGGTGCTGGGTGCTCAGTACTCCGGGTGCTGGGTGCTCAGTGCTCGGGGTGCTCGGTGCTCAGTGCTCAAAGTGCTGGGTGCTCAGTACTCAGGGTGTTCATTGCTCAGGGTGCTGGGTGCTCAGTACTCAGGGTGCTGGGTGCTCAGTGCTCAGGGTGCTCGGTGCTCAGTACGTTGGGTGCTCATTACTCAGGGTACTGGGTGCTCAGTGCTCAGGGTGCTGGGTGCTCAGTGCTCAGGGTGCTGGGTGCTCAGTGCTCAGGGTGCTGGGTGCTCAGTGCTCAGGGTGCTGGGTGCTCAGTGCTCAGGGTGCTGGGTGCTCAGTACTCAGGGTGCTGGGTGCTTAGTGCTCGGGGTGCTCGGTGCTCAGTACACATGGTGCTGGGTGCTCAGTGCTCAGGGTGCTGGGTGCTCAGTCCTCGGGGTGCTCCGTGCTCAGGGTGCTGGGTGCTCAGTGCTCAGGGTGCTGGGTGCTCAGTGCTCGGGGTGCTGGGTGCTGAGTTCTCAGGGTGCTGGGTGCTCAGTGCTCGGGGTGCTCGGTGCTCAGTGCTCAGGGTCCTGGGTGCTCAGTACTCAGGGTGCTGGGTGCTTAGTACTCAGGGTGCTCAGTGCTCAGTACACAGGGTGCTGGGTGCTCAGTGCTCGGGGTGCTGGGTGCTCAGTGCTCAGTACACAGGGTGCTGGGTGCTCAGTACTCAGCATGCTGGGTGCTCAGTACTCAGGGTGCTGGGTGCTCAGTGCTCAGGGTGCTGGGTGCTCAGTGCTCAGGGTGCTGGGTGCTCAGTGATCGGGGTGCTGGGTGCTCAGTACTCAGGGTGCTCAGTGCTCGGGGAGCTCGGTGCTCAGTACTCAGGGTGCTGGGTGCTCAGTATTCAGTGCTCGCGGTCCTGGGTGCTCCGTGCTCGGGGTGCTGGGTTCTCAGTGCTCTGGGTGCTTAGTGCTCAGTACTCCAGGTGCTGGGTGCTCAGTACTCATGGTGCTGCGTGCTCATTCTCAGGGTTCTAGGGGCTCAGTACTCAGGGTGCTGGGTGCTCAGTACTCAGGGTGCTGGGTGCTCAGTACTCAGGGTGCTGGGTGCTCAGAGCTCAGGGTGCTGGGTACTCAGTACTCAGGGTGCTGAGTGCTCAGTACTCAGGGTGCTGGGTGCTCAGTGCTCAGGGTGCTGGGTGCTCAGTGCTCAGGGTGCTGGGTGCTCAGTGCTCGGGGTGCTGGGTGCTCAGTACTCAGGATGCTCGGTGCTCAGTGCTCAGTAATCAGGGTGCTCAGTGCTCAGGGTGCTGGGTGCTCAGTGCTCGGGGTGCTGGGTGCTCAGTGCTGAGGGTGGTGCTGGGTGCTCAGTACTCAGGGTGCTGGGTGCTCAGTGCTCAGGGTGCTGGGTGCTCAGTACTAAGGGGGGTGGGTGCTCAGTACTCAGGGTGCTCGGTGCTCAGTACTCAGGGTGCTGGGTGCTCAGAGCTCAGGGTGCTGGGTACTCAGTACTCAGGGTGCTGGGTGCTCAGTACTCAGGGTGCTGGGTGCTCAGTGCTCAGGGTGCTGGGTGCTCAGTGCTCAGGGTGCTGGGTGCTCAGTGCTCGGCGTGCTGGGTGCTCAGTACTCAGGATGCTCGGTGCTCAGTGCTCAGTAATCAGGGTGCTCAGTACTCAGGGTGCTGGGTGCTCAGTACTCAGGGTGCTGGGTGCTCAGTACTCGGGGTGCTGGGTGCTCAGTACTCAGGGTGCTGGGTGCTCAGTGCTCGGGGTGCTGGGTGCTCACTGCTCAGGGTGATCGGTGCTCAGTGCTCAGGGTGCTGGGTGCTCAGTCCTCCGGGTGCTCAGTACTCAGGGTGCTGGGTGCTCATTGCTCGGTGTGCTCGGTGCTCAGTACTCAGGGTGCTGAGTGCTCAGTACTTAGGGTGCTGGGTGCTCAGTACTCAGGTTGCTGGTTGCTCAGTACTCAGGGTGCTGGGTGCTCAGTGCTCAGGGTGCTGGGTGCTCAGTGCTCGGTGTGCTGGGTGCTCAGGGCTGTGGTGCTGGGTGCTCAGTGCTCAGGGTGCTGGGTGCTCAGTGCTCAGTGCTCAGGGTGCTCTGTGCTCAGTACTCAGGGTGCTGGGTGCTCAGTGCTCGGGGTGCTGCGTGCTCAGTGCTCAGGGAGCTGGGTGCTCAGTGCTCAGGGTGCTGGGTGCTCAGTACTCAGTGTGCTGGGTGCTCAGTGCTCGTTGTGCTCGGTGCTCAGTACTCAAGGTGCTGGGTGCTCAGTGCTCAGGGTGCTGGGTGCTCAGTCCTCGGGGTGCTCCGTGCTCAGTGATCAGGGTGCTGGGTGCTCAGTACTCAGGGTGCTCGGTGCTCAGTACTCAGGGGTCTCAGTGCTCAGTACTCAGGGTGCTGGGTGCTCAGTGCTCAGTGTGCTGGGTGCTCAGTACTCAGGGTGCTCAGTGCTCAGTACTCGGGGTGCTTGGTGCTCAGTACTCAGGGTGCTCGGTGCTCAGTACTCGTGGTGCTGGGTGCTCAGTGCTCAGGGTGCTCAGTGCTCCGTGCTCGGGGTGCTGGGTGCTCAGTGCTCTGGGTGCTTAGTGCTCAGTACTCAGGGTGCTGGGTGCTCAGTACTCAGGGTGCTGGGTGCTCATTCTCGGGGTGCTGGGTGCTCAGTGCTCGGGGTGATGGGTGCTCAGTACTCAGGGTGCTGGGGGCTCAGTACTCAGGGTGCTGGGTGCTCAGTACTCAGGGTGATCTGTTCTCAGTACTCAGGTTGCTGGGTGCTCAGTGCTCAGGGTGCTGGGTGCTCAGTACTCGGGGTGCTCAGTGCTCAGTACTCAGGGTGCTGGGTGCTCAATACTCAGGGTGCTGGGTGCTAAGTGCTCGGGGTGCTGGGTGCTCAGTGTTCAGGGAGCTGGGTGCTCAGTGCTCGGGGTGCTGGGTGCTCAGTGCTGAGGGTGGTGCTGGGTGCTCAGTACTCAGGGTGCTGGGTGCTCAGTACTGAGGGTGCTGGGTGCTCAGTACTAAGGGTGCTGGGTGCTCAGTACTCAGGGTGCTCGGTGCTCAGTACTCAGGGTGCTGGGTGCTCAGAGCTCAGGGTGCTGGGTACTCAGTACTCAGGGTGCTGGGTGCTCAGTGCTCAGGGTGCTGGGTGCTCAGTGCTCAGGGTGCTGGGTGCACAGTGCTCGGGGTGCTGGGTGCTCAGTACTCAGGATGCTCGGTGCTCAGTGCTCAGAAATCAGGGTGCTCAGTACTCAGGGTGCTGGGTGCTCAGTGCTCGGGGTGCTGGGTGCTCAGTACTCAGGGTGCTGGGTGCTCAGTACTCGGGGTGCTGGGTGCTCAGTACTCAGGGAGCTGAGTGCTCAGTGCTCGGGGTGCTGGGTGCTCACTGCTCAGGGTGATCGGTGCTCAGTGCTCAGGGTGCTGGGTGCTCAGTCCTCCGGGTGCTCAGTGCTCAGGGTGCTGGGTGCTCATTGCTCGGTGTGCTCGGTGCTCAGTACTCAGGGTGCTGAGTGCTCAGTACTCAGGTTGCTGGGTGCTCAGTACTCAGGTTGCTGGTTGCTCAGTACTCAGGGTGCTGGGTGCTCAGTGCTCAGGGTGCTGGGTGCTCAGTGCTCGGGGTGCTGGGTGCTCAGGGCTGTGGTGCTGGGTGCTCAGTGCTCAGTGCTCAGGGTGCTGGGTGCTCAGTGCTCAGGCTGCTGGTTGCTCAGGACTCAGGGTGCTGGGTGCTCAGTACTCAGGGTGCTGGGTGCTCAGTGCTCAGAGTGCTCTGTGCTCAGTACTCAGGGTGCTGGGTGCTCAGTGCTCGGGGTGCTGGGTGCTCAGTGCTCAGGGTGCTGGGTGCTCAGTACTCAGGGTGCTGGGTGCTCAGTACTCCGGGTGCTGGGTGCTCAGTGCTCGGGGTGCTCGGTGCTCAGTGCTCAAAGTGCTGGGTGCTCAGTACTCAGGGTGTTCATTGCTCAGGGTGCTGGGTGCTCAGTACTCAGGGTGCTGGGTGCTCAGTGCTCAGGGTGCTCGGTGCTCAGTACGTTGGGTGCTCATTACTCAGGGTACTGGGTGCTCAGTGCTCAGGGTGCTGGGTGCTCAGTGCTCAGGGTGCTGGGTGCTCAGTGCTCAGGGTGCTGGGTGCTCAGTGCTCAGGGTGCTGGGTGCTCAGTGCTCAGGGTGCTGGGTGCTCAGTACTCAGGGTGCTGGGTGCTCAGTGCTCAGGGTGCTGGTTGCTCAGTACTCTGGGTGCTGGGTGCTAGGTGCTCAGTACGCTGGGTGCTCAGTACTCAGGGTGCTGGGTGCTCAGTACTCAGGGTGCTGGGTGCTCAGTACTCAGGGTGCTCGGTGCTCAGTACTCAGGGTGCTGGGTGCTCAGTGCTCGGGGTGCTGGGTGCTCAGTACTCAGGGTGCTGGGTGCTCAGTGCTCGGGGTGCTCGGTGCTGAGTACGCTGGGTGCTCAGTACTCAGGGTGCTGGGTGCTCAGTACTCAGGGTGCTGGGTGCTTAGTACTCAGGGTGCTAGGTGCTCAGTGCTCGGGGTGCTGGGTGCTCAGTGCTCAGTACTCAGGGTGCTGGGTGCTCAGTGCTCAGGGTGCTGGGTGCTCAGTGCTCAGGGTGCTGGGTGCTCAGTGCTCAGGGCGCTGGGTGCTCAGTACTCAGGGTGCTGGGTGCTCAGTACTCAGGGTGCTGGGTGCTCAGTGCTCGGGGTGCTGGGTGCTCAGTGCTCGGTGTGCTGGGTGCTCAGTGCTCGGGGTTCTTGGTGGTCAGTACTCAGGGCGCTTTGTGCTCAGTGCTTGAGGTGCTCAGTACTCAGGGTGCTGTCTGTTCAGTGCTCAGGTTGCTGGGTGCTCAGTACTCAGGGTGCTCGGTGCTTAGTACTCAGGGTGCTGGGTGCTCAGTGCTCGGGGTGCTGGGTGCTCAGTGCTCAGTACTCAGCGTGCTGTGTGCTCAGTGCTCGGGGTGCTGGGTGCTCAGTGCTCAGTACTCAGGGTGCTGGGTGCTCAGTGCTCAGTTTGCTTGGTGCTCAGTGCTCGGGGTGCTCTGTGCTCAGTAGTCAGGGTGCTGGGTGCTCAGTACTCCGGGTGCTGGGTGCTCAGTTCTCGGGGCGCTCGGTGCTCAGTACTCAGTGCTCAGGGTGCTCAGTGCTCAGTGTTCAGGGTGCTGGGTGTTCAGTACTCAGGGTGCTGGGTGCTCAGTACTCAAGGTGCTGGGTGCTCAGTGCTCAGGGTGCTGGGTGCTCAGTGATCAGGGTGCTGGGTGCTCAGTACTCAGGTTGCTGGGTGCTCAGTACTCGGGGTGCTGGGTGCTCAGTACTCAGCGTGCTGGGTGCTCAGTACTCAGGGTGCTGGGTGCTCAGTGCTCGGGGTTCGGGTGCTCAGTGCTCAGGGTGATCGGTGCTCAGTACTCAGGGTGCTGGGTGCTCAGTGCTCAGGGTGCTGGGTGCTCAGTCCTCAGGGTGCTCAGTGCTCAGGGTGCTGGGTGCTCAGTGCTCGGGGTGCTCGGTGCTCAGTACTCAGGGTGCTGAGTGCTCAGTACTCAGGGTGCTGGGTGCTCAGTGCTCAGGGTGCTGGGTGATCAGTGCTCAGTGTGCTGGGTGCTCAGTGCTCAGGGTGCTGGGTGCTCAGTGCTCGGGGTGCTGGGTGCTCAGTACTCAGGGTGCTGGGTGCTCAGTGCTCAGGGTGCTGGGTCCTCAGTGCTCCGGGTGCTCGGAGCTCAGTACTCAGGGTGCTGTGTGCTCAGTGCTCGTTGTGATCGGTGCTCAGTAGTCAGGGTGCTGGGTGCTCAGTGCTCGGGGTGCTCGGTGCTCAGTACGTTGGGTGCTCACTACTAAGGGTGCTGGGTGCTCAGTGCTCAGGGTGCTGGGTGCTCAGTGCTCAGTGTGCTGGGTGCTCAGTTCTCAGGGTGCTGGGTGCTCAGTACTCAGGGTGCTGGGTGCTCAGTGCTCGGGGTGCTGGGTGCTCAGTGCTCAGGGTGCTGGGTGCTCAGTACTCGGGGTGCTGGGTGCTCAGTACTCAGGGTGCTGGGTGCTCAGTACTTAGGGTGCTGGGTGCTCAGTGCTCAGGGTGCTGGGTGCTCAGTACTCAGGGTGCTGGGTGCTCAGTACTCGGGGTGCTGGGTGCTCAGTACTCAGGGTGCTGGGTGCTCAGTACTCGGGGTGCTGGGTGCTCAGTACTCGGGTGCTGGGTGCTCAGTGCTCAGGGTGCTGGGTGCTTATTGCTCGGGGTGCTGGGTGCTCAGTGCTCAGTACTCAGGGTGCTGGGTGCTCAGTACTCAGTGTGCTGGGTGCTTAGTACTCGGGTGCTGGGTGCTCAGTGCTCAGGGTGCTGGGTGCTCAGTGCTCGGAGTGCTGGGTGCTCAGTGCTCAGTACTCAGGGTGCTGGGTGCTCAGTGCTCGGGGTGCTGGGTGCTCAGTGCTCAGTACTCAGGGTGCTGGGTACTCAGTGCTCAGGGTGCTGTGTGCTCAGTGCTCAGGGTGCTGGGTGCTCAGTGCTCAGGGTCCTGGGTACTCAGTGCTCAGGGTGCTGGGTGCTCAGTACTCAGGGTGCTGGGTGCTCAGTACTCAGGGTGCTGGGTGCTCAGTGCTCGGGGTGCTGGGTGCTCAGTGCTCAGTACTCAGCGTGCTGTGTGCTCAGTGCTCGGGGTGCTGGGTGCTCAGTGCTCAGTACTCAGGGTGCTGGGTGCTCAGTGCTCAGTTTGCTGGGTGCTCAGTGCTCGGGGTGCTCTGTGCTCAGTAGTCAGGGTGCTGGGTGCTCAGTACTCCGGGTGCTGGGTGCTCAGTTCTCGGGGCGCTCGGTGCTCAGTACTCAGTGCTCAGGGTGCTCAGTGCTCAGTGTTCAGGGTGCTGGGTGTTCAGTACTCAGGGTGCTGGGTGCTCAGTACTCAAGGTGCTGGGTGCTCAGTGCTCAGGGTGCTGGGTGCTCAGTGATCAGGGTGCTGGGTGCTCAGTACTCAGGTTGCTGGGTGCTCAGTACTCGGGGTGCTGGGTGCTCAGTACTCAGCGTGCTGGGTGCTCAGTACTCAGGGTGCTGGGTGCTCAGTGCTCGGGGTTCGGGTGCTCAGTGCTCAGGGTGATCGGTGCTCAGTACTCAGGGTGCTGGGTGCTCAGTGCTCAGGGTGCTGGGTGCTCAGTCCTCAGGGTGCTCAGTGCTCAGGGTGCTGGGTGCTCAGTGCTCGGGGTGCTCGGTGCTCAGTACTCAGGGTGCTGAGTGCTCAGTACTCAGGGTGCTGGGTGCTCAGTGCTCAGGGTGCTGGGTGATCAGTGCTCAGTGTGCTGGGTGCTCAGTGCTCAGGGTGCTGGGTGCTCAGTGCTCGGGGTGCTGGGTGCTCAGTACTCAGGGTGCTGGGTGCTCAGTGCTCAGGGTGCTGGGTCCTCAGTGCTCCGGGTGCTCGGAGCTCAGTACTCAGGGTGCTGTGTGCTCAGTGCTCGTTGTGATCGGTGCTCAGTAGTCAGGGTGCTGGGTGCTCAGTGCTCGGGGTGCTCGGTGCTCAGTACGTTGGGTGCTCACTACTAAGGGTGCTGGGTGCTCAGTGCTCAGGGTGCTGGGTGCTCAGTGCTCAGTGTGCTGGGTGCTCAGTTCTCAGGGTGCTGGGTGCTCAGTACTCAGGGTGCTGGGTGCTCAGTGCTCGGGGTGCTGGGTGCTCAGTGCTCAGGGTGCTGGGTGCTCAGTACTCGGGGTGCTGGGTGCTCAGTACTCAGGGTGCTGGGTGCTCAGTACTTAGGGTGCTGGGTGCTCAGTGCTCAGGGTGCTGGGTGCTCAGTACTCAGGGTGCTGGGTGCTCAGTACTCGGGGTGCTGGGTGCTCAGTACTCAGGGTGCTGGGTGCTCAGTACTCGGGGTGCTGGGTGCTCAGTACTCGGGTGCTGGGTGCTCAGTGCTCAGGGTGCTGGGTGCTTATTGCTCGGGGTGCTGGGTGCTCAGTGCTCAGTACTCAGGGTGCTGGGTGCTCAGTACTCAGTGTGCTGGGTGCTTAGTACTCGGGTGCTGGGTGCTCAGTGCTCAGGGTGCTGGGTGCTCAGTGCTCGGAGTGCTGGGTGCTCAGTGCTCAGTACTCAGGGTGCTGGGTGCTCAGTGCTCGGGGTGCTGGGTGCTCAGTGCTCAGTACTCAGTGTGCTGGGTACTCAGTGCTCAGGGTGCTGTGTGCTCAGTGCTCAGGGTGCTGGGTGCTCAGTGCTCAGGGTCCTGGGTACTCAGTGCTCAGAGTGCTGGGTGCTCAGTACTCAGGGTGCTGGGTGCTCAGTACTCAGGGTGCTGGGTGCTCAGTGCTCGGGGTGCTGGGTGCTCAGTGCTCGCGGTGCTGGGTGCTCAGTGCTCGGGGTGCTCGGTGCTCAGTACTCAGTGTGCTGGGTGCTCAGTGCTCGAGGTGCTCAGTACTCAGGGTGCTGTGTGTTCAGTGCTCAGGGTGCTGGGTGCTCAGTACTCAGGGTGCTCGTTGCTTAGTACTCAGGGTGCTGGGTGCTCAGTACTCTGGGTGCTCGGTGCTCAGTGCTCAAGGTGCTGGGTGCTCAGTACTCAGGGTGCTCAATGCTCAGGGTTCTGGGTGTTCAGTACTCAGGGTGCTGGGTGCTCAGTGCTCAGGGTGCTCGGTGCTCAGTACTCAGGGTGCTCAGTACTCAGGGTGCTGGGTGCTCAGTGCTCAGGGTGCTGGGTGCTCAGTGCTCAGGGTGCTGGGTGCTCAGTGCTCATTGTGCTGGGTGCTCAGTGCTCAGGGTGCTGGGTGCTCGGTGCTCGGGGTGCTGGTTGCTTAGTGCTCGGGGTGCCCGGTGCTCAGTACTCGGGGTGCTCAGTGCTCAGTACTCAGGGTGTTGGGTGCTCAGTGCTCAGGGTGCTGGGTGCTCAGTACTCAGGGTGCTGGGTGCTCGGTGCTCAGTACGCTGGGTGCTCAGTACTCAGGGTGCTGGGTCCTCAGTGCTCAGTGTGCTGGGTGCTCAGTGCTCGGGGTGCTCAGTGCTCAGTACTCAGGGTGCTGGGTGCTCAGTGCTCGAGGTGCTCAGTACTCAGGGTGCTGTGTGTTCAGTGCTCAGGGTGCTGGGTGCTCAGTACTCAGGGTGCTCGGTGCTTAGTACTCACGGTGCTGGGTGCTCAGTGCTCGGGGTGCTGTGTGCTCAGTGCTCAGTACTCAGGGTGCTGGGTGCTCAGTGCTCAAGGTGCTGTGTGCTCAGTGCTCAGGGTGCTGGGTGCTCAGTGCTCAGGGTGCTGGGTACTCATTGCTCAGGGTGCTGGTTGCTCAGTACTCAGGGTGCTGGGTGCTCAGTGCTCAGGGTGCTGGGTGCTCAGTACTCAGGGTGCTGGGTGCTCAGTGCTCGGGGTGCTGTATGCTCAGTGCTCAGGGTGCTGGGTGCTCAGTACTCAGGGTGCTGGGTGCTCAGTACTCAGGGTGCTGGGTGCTCAGTACTCAGGGTGCTGGGTGCTCAGTGCTCAGGGTGCTGGGTGATCAGTGCTCAGTGTGCTGGGTGCTCAGTGCTCAGGGTGCTGGGTGCTCAGTACTCAGGGTGCTGGGTGCTCAGTACTCAGGGTGCTGGGTGCTCAGTACTCAGGGTGCTGAGTGCTCAGTACTCAGGGTGCTGGGTGCTCAGTACTCAGGGTGCTCGGTGCTCAGTGCTCGGGGTGCTGGGTACTCAGTGCTCGGGCCGCTGGGTGCTCAGTGCTCCGGGTGCTCGGAGCTCAGTACTCAGGGTGCTGTGTGCTCAGTGCTCGTTGTGATCGGTGCTCAGTAGTCAGGGTGCTGGGTGCTCAGTGCTCGGGGTGCTCGGTGCTCAGTACGTTGGGTGCTCACTAATCAGGGTGCTGGGTGCTCAGTGCTCACGGTGCTGGGTGCTCAGTGCTCAGTGTGCTGGGTGCTCAGTGCTCAGGGTGCTGGGTGCTCAGTACTCAGGGTGCTGGGTGCTCAGTGCTCGGGGTGCTGGGTGCTCAGTGCTCAGGGTGCTGGGTGCTCAGTACTCGGGGTGCTGGGTGCTCAGTACTCAGGGTGCTGGGTGCTCAGTACTTAGGGTGCTGGGTGCTCAGTGCTCGGGGTGCTGGGTGCTCAGTACTCAGGGTGCTGGGTGCTCAGTACTCGGGGTGCTGGGTGCTCAGTACTCAGGGTGCTGGGTGCTCAGTACTCGGGGTGCTGGGTGCTCAGTACTCGGGTGCTGGGTGCTCAGTGCTCAGGGTGCTGGGTGCTCATTGCTCGGTGTGCTGGGTGCTCAGTGCTCAGTACTCAGGGTGCTGGGTGCTCAGTACTCAGGGTGCTGGGTGCTTAGTACTCGGGTGCTGGGTGCTCAGTGCTCAGGGTGCTGGGTGCTCAGTGCTCGGCGTGCTGGGTGCTCAGTACTCAGGATGCTCGGTGCTCAGTGCTCAGTAATCAGGGTGCTCAGTACTCAGGGTGCTGGGTGCTCAGTGCTCGGGGTGCTGGGTGCTCAGTACTCAGGGTGCTGGGTGCTCAGTACTCGGGGTGCTGGGTGCTCAGTACTCAGGGTGCTGGGTGCTCAGTGCTCGGGGTGCTGGGTGCTCACTGCTCAGGGTGATCGGTGCTCAGTGCTCAGGGTGCTGGGTGCTCAGTCCTCCGGGTGCTCAGTACTCAGGGTGCTGGGTGCTCATTGCTCGGTGTGCTCGGTGCTCAGTACTCAGGGTGCTGAGTGCTCAGTACTTAGGGTGCTGGGTGCTCAGTACTCAGGTTGCTGGTTGCTCAGTACTCAGGGTGCTGGGTGCTCAGTGCTCAGGGTGCTGGGTGCTCAGTGCTCGGGGTGCTGGGTGCTCAGGGCTGTGGTGCTGGGTGCTCAGTGCTCAGGGTGCTGGGTGCTCAGTGCTCAGTGCTCAGGGTGCTCTGTGCTCAGTACTCAGGGTGCTGGGTGCTCAGTGCTCGGGGTGCTGCGTGCTCAGTGCTCAGGGAGCTGGGTGCTCAGTGCTCAGGGTGCTGGGTGCTCAGTACTCAGTGTGCTGGGTGCTCAGTGCTCGTTGTGCTCGGTGCTCAGTACTCAAGGTGCTGGGTGCTCAGTGCTCAGGGTGCTGGGTGCTCAGTCCTCGGGGTGCTCCGTGCTCAGTGATCAGGGTGCTGGGTGCTCAGTACTCAGGGTGCTCGGTGCTCAGTACTCAGGGGTCTCAGTGCTCAGTACTCAGGGTGCTGGGTGCTCAGTGCTCAGTGTGCTGGGTGCTCAGTACTCAGGGTGCTCAGTGCTCAGTACTCGGGGTGCTTGGTGCTCAGTACTCAGGGTGCTCGGTGCTCAGTACTCGTGGTGCTGGGTGCTCAGTGCTCAGGGTGCTCAGTGCTCCGTGCTCGGGGTGCTGGGTGCTCAGTGCTCTGGGTGCTTAGTGCTCAGTACTCAGGGTGCTGGGTGCTCAGTACTCAGGGTGCTGGGTGCTCATTCTCGGGGTGCTGGGTGCTCAGTGCTCGGGGTGATGGGTGCTCAGTACTCAGGGTGCTGGGGGCTCAGTACTCAGGGTGCTGGGTGCTCAGTACTCAGGGTGATCTGTTCTCAGTACTCAGGTTGCTGGGTGCTCAGTGCTCAGGGTGCTGGGTGCTCAGTACTCGGGGTGCTCAGTGCTCAGTACTCAGGGTGCTGGGTGCTCAATACTCAGGGTGCTGGGTGCTAAGTGCTCGGGGTGCTGGGTGCTCAGTGTTCAGGGAGCTGGGTGCTCAGTGCTCGGGGTGCTGGGTGCTCAGTGCTGAGGGTGGTGCTGGGTGCTCAGTACTCAGGGTGCTGGGTGCTCAGTACTCAGGGTGCTGGGTGCTCAGTACTAAGGGTGCTGGGTGCTCAGTACTCAGGGTGCTCGGTGCTCAGTACTCAGGGTGCTGTGTGCTCAGAGCTCAGGGTGCTGGGTACTCAGTACTCAGGGTGCTGGGTGCTCAGTGCTCAGGGTGCTGGGTGCTCAGTGCTCAGGGTGCTGGGTGCTCAGTGCTCGGGGTGCTGGGTGCTCAGTACTCAGGATGCTCGGTGCTCAGTGCTCAGAAATCAGGGTGCTCAGTACTCAGGGTGCTGGGTGCTCAGTGCTCGGGGTGCTGGGTGCTCAGTACTCAGGGTGCTGGGTGCTCAGTACTCGGGGTGCTGGGTGCTCAGTACTCAGGGTGCTGAGTGCTCAGTGCTCGGGGTGCTGGGTGCTCACTGCTCAGGGTGATCGGTGCTCAGTGCTCAGGGTGCTGGGTGCTCAGTCCTCCGGGTGCTCAGTGCTCAGGGTGCTGGGTGCTCATTGCTCGGTGTGCTCGGTGCTCAGTACTCAGGGTGCTGAGTGCTCAGTACTCAGGTTGCTGGGTGCTCAGTACTCAGGTTGCTGGTTGCTCAGTACTCAGGGTGCTGGGTGCTCAGTGCTCAGGGTGCTGGGTGCTCAGTGCTCGGGGTGCTGGGTGCTCAGGGCTGTGGTGCTGGGTGCTCAGTGCTCAGTGCTCAGGGTGCTGGGTGCTCAGTGCTCAGGCTGCTGGTTGCTCAGGACTCAGGGTGCTGGGTGCTCAGTACTCAGGGTGCTGGGTGCTCAGTGCTCAGAGTGCTCTGTGCTCAGTACTCAGGGTGCTGGGTGCTCAGTGCTCGGGGTGCTGGGTGCTCAGTGCTCAGGGTGCTGGGTGCTCAGTACTCAGGGTGCTGGGTGCTCAGTACTCAGGGTGCTTGGTGCTCAGTACTCAGGGTGCTCAGTGCTCAGTGCTCGGGGTGCTGGGTGCTCAGGGCTGTGGTGCTGGGTGCTCAGTGCTCAGTGCTCAGGGTGCTGGGTGCTCAGTGCTCAGGCTGCTGGTTGCTCAGGACTCAGGGTGCTGGGTGCTCAGTGCTCAGGGTGCTCAGTGCTCAGTGCTCGGGGTGCTCGGTGCTCAGTGCTCGGGGTGCTGGGTGCTCAGTACTCGGGGTGCTGTGTGCTCAGTGCTCAGGGTGCTCAGTGCTCAGTACTCAGTGCTCAGGGTGCTCAATGCTCAGTGCTCAGGGTGCTGGGTGTTCAGTACTCAGGGTGCTGGGTGCTCAGTACTCAGGGTGCTGGGTGCTCAGTGCTCAGGGTGCTGGGTGCTCAGTACTCTGGGTGTTGGGTGCTCAGTACTCAGGGTGCTGGGTGCTCCGTGCTCAGGGTGCTGGGTGCTCAGTGCTCAGGGTTCTGGGTGCTCAGTGCTCAGGGTGCTGGGTGCTCAGTACTCAGTGTGCTGGGTGCTTAGTGCTCGAGGTGCTCGGTGCTCAGTACTCAAGGTGCTGGGTGCTCAGTGCTCAGGGTGCTGGGTGCTCAGTCCTCGGGGTGCTCCGTGCTCATGGTGCTGGGTGCTCAGTGCTCAGGGTGCTGGGTGCTCAGTGCTCGGGGTGCTGGGTGCTCAGTACTCAGTGTGCTCAGTGCTCGGGGATCTCGGTGCTCAGTACTCAGGGTGCTGGGTGCTCAGTTCTCAGTGCTCGGGGTCCTGGGTGCTCCGTGCTCGGGGTGCTGGGTGCTCAGTGCTCTGGGTGCTTAGTGCTCAGTACTCAGGGTGCTGGGTGCTCAGTACTCATGGTGCTGGGTGCTCATTCTCAGGGTGCTGGGTGCTCAGTGCTCGGGTTGCTGGGTGCTCAGTACTCAGGGTGCTGAGGGCTCAGTACTCAGGGTGCTGGGTGATCAGTATCAGGGTGCTCGGTTCTCAGTACTCAGGGTGCTGGGTGCTCATTCTCGGGGTGCTGGGTGCTCAGTGCTCGGGGTGCTGGGTGCTCAGTACTCAGGGTGCTGGGGGCTCAGTACTCAGGGTGCAGGGTGCTCAGTACTCAGGGTGATCTGTTCTCAGTACTCAGGTTGCTGGCTGCTCAGTGCTCGGTGTGCTGGGTGCTCAGTACTCAGGGTGCTGGGTGCTCAGTACTCGGGGTGCTCAGTGCTCAGTACTCAGGGTGCTGGGTGCTCAGTACTCAGGGTGCTGGGTGCTCAGTGCTCGGGGTGCTCGGTGCTCAGTACTAGGGGTGCAGGGTGCTCAGTACTCGGGGTGCTGGGTGCTCAGTGCTCGGGGTGCTGGGTGCTCAGTGCTGAGGGTGGTGCTGGGTGCTCAGTACTCAGGGTGCTGGGTGCTCAGTGCTCAGGGTGCTGGGTGCTCAGTACTAAGGGTGCTGGTTGCTCAGTACTCAGGGTGCTCGGTGCTCAGTACTCAGGGTGCTGGGTGCTCAGAGCTCAGGGTGCTGGGTACTCAGTACTCAGGGTGCTGGGTGCTCAGTACTCAGGGTGCTGGGTGCTCAGTCCTCAGGTTGCTGGGTGCTCAGTGCTCAGGGTGCTGGGTGCTCAGTGCTCGGCGTGCTGGGTGCTCAGTACTCAGGATGCTCGGTGCTCAGTGCTCAGTAATCAGGGTGCTCAGTACTCAGGGTGCTGGGTGCTCAGTGCTCGGGGTGCTGGGTGCTCAGTACTCAGGGTGCTGGGTGCTCAGTACTCGGGGTGCTGGGTGCTCAGTACTCAGGGTGCTGGGTGCTCAGTGCTCGGGGTGCTGGGTGCTCACTGCTCAGGGTGATCGGTGCTCAGTGCTCAGGGTGCTGGGTGCACAGTCCTCCGGGTGCTCAGTGCTCAGGGTGCTGGGTGCTCATTGCTCGGTGTGCTCGGTGCTCAGTACTCAGGGTGCTGAGTGCTCAGTACTCAGGGTGCTGGGTGCTCAGTACTCAGGTTGCTGGTTGCTCAGTACTCAGGGTGCTGGGTGCTCAGTGCTCAGGGTGCTGGGTGCTCAGTGCTCGGGGTGCTGGGTGCTCAGGGCTGTGGTGCTGGGTGCTCAGTCCACAGGGTGCTGGGTGCTCAGTGCTCAGTGCTCAGGGTGCTCTGTGCTCAGTACTCAGGGTGCTGGGTGCTCAGTGCTCGGGGTGCTGGGTGCTCAGTCCTCGGGGTGCTCCGTGCTCAATGATCAGGGTGCTGGGTGCTCAGTGCTCAGGGTGCTGGGTGCTCAGTACTCAGGGTGCTGGGTGCTCAGTGCTCGTTGTGCTCGGTGCTCAGTACTCAGGGTGCTGGGTGCTCAGTGCTCGTTGTGCTCGGTGCTCAGTACTCAAGGTGCTCGGTGCTCAGTCCTCGGGGTGCTCCGTGCTCAGTGCTCAGGGAGCTGAGTGCTCAGTGCTCAGGGTGCTGGGTGCTCAGTACTCAGGGTGCTGGGTGCTCAGTGCTCGTTGTGCTCGGTGCTCAGTACTCAAGGTGCTGGGTGCTCAGTGCTCGGGGTGCTGGGTGCTCAGTCCTCGGGGTGCTCCGTGCTCAGTGATCAGGGTGCTGGGTGCTCAGTACTCAGGGTGCTCGGTGCTCAGTACTCAGGGGTCTCAGTGCTCAGTACTCAGGGTGCTGGGTGCTCAGTGCTCAGGGTGCTGGGTGCTCAGTATTCAGGGTGCTCAGTGCTCAGTACTCGGGGTGCTTGGTGCTCAGTACTAAGGGTGCTCGGTGCTCAGTACTCGTGGTGATGGGTGCTCAGTGCTCAGGGTGCTCAGTGCTCAGTGCTCGGGGTGCTGGGTGCTCAGTGCTCGGGGCGCTGGGTGCTCAGTGCTCGGGGTGCTGGGTGCTCAGTACTCGGTGTGCTGGGTGCTCAGTGCTCAGGGTGCTCAGTGCTCAGTACTCAGTGCTCAGGGTGCTGGGTGCTCAGTACTCTGGGTGTTGGGTGCTCAGTACTCAGGGTGCTGGGTGCTCCGTGCTCAGGGTGCTGGGTGCTCAGTGCTCAGGTTTCTGGGTGCTCAGTGCTCAGGGTGCTGGGTGCTCAGTACTCAGGGTGGTGGGTGCTTAGTGCTCGAGGTGCTCGGTGCTCAGTACTGAAGGTGCTGGGTGCTCAGTGCTCAGGGTGCTGGGTGCTCAGTCCTCGGGTGCTCCGTGCTCATGGTGCTGGGTGCTCAGTGCTCAGGGTGCTGGGTGCTCAGTGCTCGGGGTGCTGGGTGCTGAGTGCTCAGGGTGCTGGGTGCTCAGTGCTCGGGGTGCTCGGTGCTCAGGGCTCAGGGTCCTGGGTGCTCAGTACTCAGGGTGCTGGGTGCTTAGTACTCAGGGTGCTCAGTGCTCAGTACACAGGGTGCTGGGTGCTCAGTGCTCGGGGTGCTGGGTGCTCAGTGCTCAGTACTCAGGGTGCTGTGTGCTCAGTGCTCGGGGTGCTGGGTGCTCAGTACTCAGCGTGCTGGGTGCTCAGTACTCAGTGTGCAGGGTGCTCAGTGCTCAGGGTGCTGGGTGCTCAGTGCTCAGGGTGCTGGGTGCTCAGTGATCGGGGTGCTGGGTGCTCAGTACTCAGGGTGCTCAGTGCTCGGGGAGCTCGGTGATCAGTACTCAGGGTGCTGGGTGCTCAGTACTCAGTGCTCGGGGTCCTGGGTGCTCCGTGCTCAGGGTGCTGGGTGCTCAGTGCTCTGGGTGCTGGGTGCTCAGTACTCAGAGTGCTGGGTGCTCAGTACTCAGGGTGCTGGGTGCTCAGTGCTCAGGGTGCTGGGTGCTCAGTACTCAGGGTGCAGGGTGCTCAGTACTCAGGGTGCTCGGTGCTCAGTACTCAGGGTGCTGGGTGCTCAGTGCTCAGGGTGCTGGGTACTCAGTACTCAGGGTGCTGGGTGCTCAGTACTCAGGGTGCTGGGTGCTCAGTGCTCAGGGTGATGGGTGCTCAGTGCTCAGGGTGCTGGGTGCTCAGTACTCAGGCTGCTGGGTGCTCAGTGCTCAGGGTGATCGGTGCTCAGTACTCAGGGTGCTCAGTACTAAGGGTGCTGGGTACTCAATGCTCAGGGTGCTGGGTGCTCAGTACTCAGGGTGCTGGGTGCTCAGTGCTCAGGGTGCTGGGTGCTCAGTGCTCAGGGTGCTGGGTGCTCAGTGCTCGGGGTGCTGGGTGCTCAGTGCTGAGGGTGGTGCTGGGTGCTCAGTACTCAGGGTGCTGGGTGCTCAGTGCTCAGGGTGCTGGGTGCTCAGTACTAAGGGTGCTGGGTGCTCAGTACTCAGGGTGCTCGGTGCTCAGTACTCAGGGTGCTGGGTGCTCAGAGCTCAGGGTGCTGGGTACTCAGTATTCAGGGTGCTGGGTGCACAGTACTCAGGGTGCTGGGTGCTCAGTGCTCAGGGTGCTGGGTGCTCAGTGCTCAGGGTGATGGGTGCTCAGTACTCAGGGTGCTCAGTACTCAGGGTGCTGGGTGCTCAGTGCTCGTGGTGCTGGGTGCTCAGTACTCGGGGTGCTGTGTGCTCTGTACTCAGGGTGCTGGGTGCTCAGTGCTCGGGGTCCTGGGTGCTCAGTGCTCAGGGTGATCGGTGCTCAGTACTCAGCGTGCTGGGTGCTCACTGCTCAGGGTGCTGGGTGCTCAGTCCTCAGGGTGCACAGTGCTCAGGGTGCTGGGTGCTCAGTGCTCGGGGTGCTCGGTGCTCAGTGCTCGGGGTGCTGGGTGCTCAGTGCTCAGTGCTCAGGGTGTTGGGTGCTCAGTGCTCAGTGTTCAGGGTGCTGGGTGGTCAGTACTCAGGGTGCTGGTTGCTCAGTACTCAGGGTGCTGGGTGCTCAGTGCTCAGGGTGCTGTGTGCTCAGTACTCTCGGTGTTGGGTGCTCAGTACTCAGGGTGCTGGGTGCTCAGTGCTCAGGGTGCTGTGTACTCAGTGCTCGGGGTGCTGGGTGCTCAGTGCTCAGGGTGCTGGGTGCTCAGTATTCAGGGTGCTGGGTGCTCAGTGCTCGGGGTGCTCGGTGCTCAGTACTCAAGGTGCTGGGTGCTCAGAGCTCAGGGTGCTGGGTGCTCAGTCCTCGGGGTGCTCCGTGCTCAGTGCTCAGGGTGCTGGGTGCTCAGTACTCAGGGTGCTCGGTGCTCAGTACTCAGGGTTCTCAGTGCTCAGGGTGCTGGGTGCTCAGTACTCAGGGTGCTCAGTGCTCAGTACTAGGGGTGCTGGTTGCTCAGTACTCAGGGTGCTCAGTGCTCAGTACTCGGGGTGCTGGGTGCTCAGTGCTCAGTGTGCTCAGTGCGCAGTGCTCGGGGTGCTGGGTGCTCAGTGCTCGGGGTGCTAGGTGCTCAGTACTCAGGGTGCTGTGTGCACAGTGCTCAGTACTCAGCGTGCTGGGTTCTCAGTGCTCAGAGTGTTGGGTGCTCAGTACTCAGGGTGCTGGTTGCTCAGTGCTCAGTGCTCAGAGTGCTCAGTGCTCAGGGTGCTCAGTGCTCAGGGTGCTGGGTGCTCAGGGTGCTGGGTGCTCAGTGCTCGGGGTGCTGGGTGCTCATTGCTCAGTGCTCAGGGTGCTGGGTGCTCAGTGCTCAGTGCTCAGGGTGCTGGGTGTTCAGTACTCAGGGTGCTCGGTGCTCAGTGCTCAGGGTGCTGGGTGCTCAGTACTCAGGGTGCTGGGTGCTCAGTGCTCGGGGTGCTGGGTGCTCAGTGCTCAGGGTGATCAGTGCTCAGTACTCAGGGTGCTGGGTGCTCAGTGCTCAGGGTGCTGGGTGCTCAGTCCTCAGGGTGCTCAGTACTCAGGGTGCTCGGTGCTCAGTGCTCAGTACTCAGGGTGCTCAGTACTCAGGGTGCTGAGTGCTCAGTGCTCGGGGTGCTGGGTGCTCAGTACTCAGGATGCTGGGTGCTCAGTACTCGGGGTGCTGGGTGCTCAGTACTCAGTGTGCTGGGTGCTCAGTGCTCGGGGTGCTGGGTGCTCAGTGCTCAGGGTGATCGGTGCTCTGTGCTCAGGGTGCTGGGTGCTCAGTCCCCCGGGTGCTCAGTGCTCAGGGTGCTGGGTGCTCAGTACTCAGTGTGCTGGGTGCTCAATACTCAGGGTGCTGGGTGCTCAGTGCTCAGGGTGCTGGTGTCACACTGCTCAGGGTGCTGGTTGCTCAGTGATTGGGGTGCTGGGTGCTTAGTACTCAGGGTGCTCAGTGCTCAGGGAGCTCGGTGCTCATTACTCAGGGTGCTGGGTGCTCAGTTCTCAGTGCTCGGGGTCCTGGGTGCTCCGTGCTCAGGGTGCTGGGTGCTCAGTGCTCTGGGTGCTTAGTGCTCAGTACTCAGGGTGCTGGGTGCTCAGTACTCATGGTGCTGGGTGCTCATTCTCAGGGTGCTAGGGGCTCAGTACTCAGGGTGCTGGGTGCTCAGTACTCAGAATGCTCGGTTCTCAGTACTCAGGGTGCTGGGTGCTCAGTGCTCGGGGTTCTGGGTGCTCAGTACTCGGGGTGCTCAGTGCTCAGTACTCAGGGTGCTGGGTGCTCAGTACTCAGGGTGCTGGGTGCTCAGTGCTCGGGGTGCTCGGTGCTCAGTACTCGGGGTGCTGGGTGCTCAGTACTCAGGGTGCTGGGTGCTCAGTCCTCAGGGTGCTGGGTGCTCAGTGCTCGGGGTGCTGGGTGCTCAGTGCTGAGGGTGGTGCTGGGTGCTCAGTACTCAGGGTGCTGGGTGCTCAGTGCTCAGGGTGCTGGGTGCTCAGTACTAAGGGTGCTGGGTGCTCAGTACTCAGGGTGCGCGGTGCTCAGTACTCAGGGTGCTGGGTGCTCAGTGCTCAGGGTGGTGGGTACTCAGTACTCAGGGTGCTGGGTGCTCAGTACTCAGGGTGCTGGGTGCTCAGTGCTCAGGGTGCTGGGTGCTCAGTGCTCAGGCTGCTGGGTGCTCAGTACTCAGGGTGCTGGGTGCTCAGTGCTCATGGTGATCGGTGCTCAGTACTCAGGGTGCTGGGTGCTCAGTGCTCGGGGTGCTGGGTGCTCAGTACACGGGGTGCTGGGTGCTCTGTACTCAGGGTGCTGGGTGCTCAGTGCTCGGGGTCCTAGGTGCTCAGTGCTCAGGGTGATCGGTGCTCAGTACTCAGCGTGCTGGGTGCTCAGTACTCAGGGTGCTGGGTGCTCAGTGCTCAGTGCTCAGGGTGCTCAGTGCTCAGGGTGCTCAGTGCTCAGGGTGCTGGGTGCTCAGGGTGCTGGGTGCTCAGTGCTCGGGGTGCTGGGTGCTCAGTGCTCAGTGCTCAGGGTGCTGGGTGCTCAGTGCTCAGTGCTCAGGGTGCTGGGTGTTCAGTACTCAGGGTGCTCGGTGCTCAGTGCTCAGGGTGCTGGGTGCTCAGTACTCAGGGTGCTGGGTGCTCAATGCTCGGGGTGCTGGGTGCTCAGTACTCAGGGTGCTGGGTGCTCAGAGCTCAGGGTGCTGGGTACTCAGTATTCAGGGTGCTCAGTGCTCAGTACTCAGGGTGCTGGGTGCTCAGTGCTCAGGGTGCTGGGTGCTCAGTACTAAGGGTGCTGGGTGCTCAGTACTCATGGTGCTCGGTGCTCAGTACTCAGGGTGCTGGGTGCTCAGAGCTCAGGGTGCTTGGTACTCAGTATTCAGGGTGCTGGGTGCTCAGTACTCAGGGTGCTGGGTGCTCAGTGCTCAGGGTGCTGGGTGCTCAGTGCTCAGGGTGCTGGGTGCTCAGTACTCAGGGTGCTGGGTGCTCAGTGCTCAGGGTGATGGGTGCTCAGTACTCAGGGTGCTCAGTACTCAGGGTGCTGGGTGCTCAGGGCTCGTGGTGCTGGGTGCTCAGTACTCGGGGTGCTGTGTGCTCTGTACTCAGGGTGCTGGGTGCTCAGTGCTCGGGGTCCTGGGTGCTCAGTGCTCAGGGTGATCGGTGCTCAGTACTCAGCGTGCTGGGTGCTCACTGCTCAGGGTGCTGGGTGCTCAGTCCTCAGGGTGCTCAGTGCTCAGGGTGCTGGGTGCTCAGTGCTCGGGGTGCTCGGTGCTCAGTGCTCGGGGTGCTGGGTGCTCAGTGCTCAGTGCTCAGGGTGTTGGGTGCTCAGTGCTCAGTGTTCAGGGTGCTGGGTGGTCAGTACTCAGGGTGCTGGTTGCTCAGTACTCAGGGTGCTGGGTGCTCAGTGCTCAGGGTGCTGTGTGCTCAGTACTCTCGGTGTTGGGTGCTCAGTACTCAGGGTGCTGGGTGCTCAGTGCTCAGGGTGCTGTGTGCTCAGTGCTCGGGGTGCTGGGTGCTCAGTGCTCAGGGTGCTGGGTGCTCAGTATTCAGGGTGCTGGGTGCTCAGTGCTCGGGGTGCTCGGTGCTCAGTACTCAAGGTGCTGGGTGCTCAGAGCTCAGGGTGCTGGGTGCTCAGTCCTCGGGGTGCTCCGTGCTCAGTGCTCAGTGTGCTGGGTGCTCAGTACTCAGGGTGCTCGGTGCTCAGTACTCAGGGTTCTCAGTGCTCAGGGTGCTGGGTGCTCAGTACTCAGGGTGCTCAGTGCTCAGTACTAGGGGTGCTGGTTGCTCAGTACTCAGGGTGCTCAGTGCTCAGTACTCGGGGTGCTGGGTGCTCAGTGCTCAGTGTGCTCAGTGCGCAGTGCTCGGGGTGCTGGGTGCTCAGTGCTCGGGGTGCTAGGTGCTCAGTACTCAGGGTGCTGTGTGCACAGTGCTCAGTACTCAGCGTGCTGGGTTCTCAGTGCTCAGAGTGTTGGGTGCTCAGTACTCAGGGTGCTGGTTGCTCAGTGCTCAGTGCTCAGAGTGCTCAGTGCTCAGGGTGCTCAGTGCTCAGGGTGCTGGGTGCTCAGGGTGCTGGGTGCTCAGTGCTCGGGGTGCTGGGTGCTCATTGCTCAGTGCTCAGGGTGCTGGGTGCTCAGTGCTCAGTGCTCAGGGTGCTGGGTGTTCAGTACTCAGGGTGCTCGGTGCTCAGTGCTCAGGGTGCTGGGTGCTCAGTACTCAAGGTGCTGGGTGCTCAGAGCTCAGGGTGCTGGGTGCTCAGTCCTCAGGGTGCTCAGTACTCAGGGTGCTCAGTGCTCAGTGCTCAGTACTCAGGGTGCTCAGTACTCAGGGTGCTGAGTGCTCAGTGCTCGGGGTGCTGGGTGCTCAGTACTCAGGATGCTGGGTGCTCAGTACTCGGGGTGCTGGGTGCTCAGTACTCAGTGTGCTGGGTGCTCAGTGCTCGGGGTGCTGGGTGCTCAGTGCTCAGGGTGATCGGTGCTCTGTGCTCAGGGTGCTGGGTGCTCAGTCCCCCGGGTGCTCAGTGCTCAGGGTGCTGGGTGCTCAGTACTCAGTGTGCTTGGTGCTCAGTACTCAGGGTGCTGGGTGCTCAGTGCTCAGGGTGCTGGGTGCTCAGTACTCTGGGTGTTGGGTGCTCAGTACTCAGGGTGCTGGGTGCTCCGTGCTCGGGGTGCTGGGTGCTCAGTGCTCAGGGTGCTGGGTGCTCAGTGCTCAGGGTGCTGGGTGCTCAGTACTCAGGGTGCTGGGTGCTCCGTGCTCGGGGTGCTGGGTGCTCCGTGCTCGGGGTGCTGGGTGCTCAGTGCTCGGGGTGCTGGGTGCTGAGTGCTCAGGGTGCTGGGTGCTCAGTGCTCGGGGTGCTCGGTGATCAGTGCTCAGGGTCCTGGGTGCTCAGTACTCATGGTGCTGGGTGCTTAGTACTCAGGGTGCTCAGTGATCAGTACACAGGGTGCTGGGTGCTCAGTGCTCGGGGTGCTGGGTGCTCAGTGCTCAGTACTCAGGGTGCTGGGTGCTCAGTGCTCGGGGTGCTGGGTGCTCAGTACTCAGCGTGCTGGGTGCTCAATACTCAGGGTGCTGGGTGCTCAGTGCTCAGGGTGCTGGTGTCACACTGCTCAGGGTGCTGGTTGCTCAGTGATTGGGGTGCTGGGTGCTTAGTACTCAGGGTGCTCAGTGCTCAGGGAGCTCGGTGCTCATTACTCAGGGTGCTGGGTGCTCAGTTCTCAGTGCTCGGGGTCCTGGGTGCTCCGTGCTCAGGGTGCTGGGTGCTCAGTGCTCTGGGTGCTTAGTGCTCAGTACTCAGGGTGCTGGGTGCTCAGTACTCATGGTGCTGGGTGCTCATTCTCAGGGTGCTAGGGGCTCAGTACTCAGGGTGCTGGGTGCTCAGTACTCAGGGTGCTCGGTTCTCAGTACTCAGGGTGCTGGGTGCTCAGTGCTCGGGGTTCTGGGTGCTCAGTACTCGGGGTGCTCAGTGCTCAGTACTCAGGGTGCTGGGTGCTCAGTACTCAGGGTGCTGGGTGCTCAGTGCTCGGGGTGCTCGGTGCTCAGTACTCGGGGTGCTGGGTGCTCAGTACTCAGGGTGCTGGGTGCTCAGTCCTCAGGGTGCTGGGTGTTCAGTGCTCGGGGTGCTGGGTGCTCAGTGCTGAGGGTGGTGCTGGGTGCTCAGTACTCAGGGTGCTGGGTGCTCAGTGCTCAGGGTGCTGGGTGCTCAGTACTAAGGGTGCTGGGTGCTCAGTACTCAGGGTGCGCGGTGCTCAGTACTCAGGGTGCTGGGTGCTCAGTACTCAGGGTGCTGGGTGCTCAGTGCTCAGGGTGCTGGGTGCTCAGTGCTCAGGCTGCTGGGTGCTCAGTACTCAGGGTGCTGGGTGCTCAGTGCTCATGGTGATCGGTGCTCAGTACTCAGGGTGCTGGGTGCTCAGTGCTCGGGGTGCTGGGTGCTCAGTACACGGGGTGCTGGGTGCTCTGTACTCAGGGTGCTGGGTGCTCAGTGCTCGGGGTCCTAGGTGCTCAGTGCTCAGGGTGATCGGTGCTCAGTACTCAGCGTGCTGGGTGCTCAGTGCTCAGAGTGTTGGGTGCTCAGTACTCAGGGTGCTGGGTGCTCAGTGCTCAGTGCTCAGGGTGCTCAGTGCTCAGGGTGCTCAGTGCTCAGGGTGCTGGGTGCTCAGGGTGCTGGGTGCTCAGTGCTCGGGGTGCTGGGTGCTCAGTGCTCAGTGCTCAGGGTGCTGGGTGCTCAGTGCTCAGTGCTCAGGGTGCTGGGTGTTCAGTACTCAGGGTGCTCGGTGCTCAGTGCTCAGGGTGCTGGGTGCTCAGTACTCAGGGTGCTGGGTGCTCAGTGCTCGGGGTGCTGGGTGCTCAGTGATCAGGGTGATCTGTGCTCACTACTCAGGGTGCTGGGTGCTCAGTGCTCCGGGTCCTGTGTGCTCAGTCCTCAGGGTGCTCGGTGCTCAGTGCTCAGTACTCAGGGTGCTCAGTACTCAGGGTGCTGGGTGCTCAGTGCTCGGGGTGCTGGGTGCTCAGTACTCAGGGTGCTGGGTGCTCAGTACTCGGGGTGCTGGGTGCTCAGTACTCAGGGTGCTGGGTGCTCAGTCCTCCGGGTGCTCAGTGCTCAGGGTGCTGGGTGCTCAGTACTCAGGGTGCTGGGTGCTCAGTACTCGGGGTGCTGGGTGCTCAGTGCTCAGGGTGATCGGTGCTCAGTGCTCAGGGTGCTGGGTGCTCAGTCCTCCGGGTGCTCAGTGCTCAGGGTGCTGGGTGCTCAGTCCTCCGGGTGCTCAGTGCTCAGGGTGCTGGGTGCTCAGTACTCAGGGTGCTGGGTGCTCAGTACTCGGGGTGCTGGGTGCTCAGTGCTCAGGGTGCTGGGTGCTCAGTACTCTGGGTGTTGGGTGCTCAGTACTCAGGGTGCTGGGTGCTCCGTGCTCGGGGTGCTGGCTGCTCAGTGCTCAGGGTGCTATGTGCTCAGTGCTCAGGGTGCTGGGTGCTCAGTACTCAGGGTGCTGGGTGCTTAGTGCTCGGGGTGCTCGGTGCTCAGTACTCAAGGTGCTGGGTGCTCAGTGCTCAGGGTGCTGGGTGCTCAGTCCTCGGGGTGCTCCGTGCTCAGGGTGCTGGGTGCTCAGTGCTCAGGGTGCTGGGTGCTCAGTGCTCGGGGTGCTGGGTGCTGAGTTCTCAGGGTGCTGGGTGCTCAGTGCTCGGGGTGCTCGGTGCTCAGTGCTCAGGGTCCTGGGTGCTCAGTACTCAGGGTGCTGGGTGCTTAGTACTCAGGGTGCTCAGTGCTCAGTACACAGGGTGCTGGGTGCTCAGTGCTCGGGGTGCTGGGTGCTCAGTGCTCAGTACTCAGGGTGCTGGTTGCTCAGTGCTCGGGGTGCTGGGTGCTCAGTACTCAGCATGCTGGGTGCTCAGTACTCAGGGTGCTGGGTGCTCAGTGCTCAGGGTGCTGGGTGCTCAGTGCTCAGGGTGCTGGGTGCTCAGTGATCGGGGTGCTGGGTGCTCAGTACTCAGGTTGCTCAGTGCTCGGGGAGCTCGGTGCTCAGTACTCAGTGTGCTGGGTGCTCAGTATTCAGTGCTCGCGGTCCTGGGTGCTCCGTGCTCGGGGTGCTGGGTTCTCAGTGCTCTGGGTGCTTAGTGCTCAATACTCCGGGTGCTGGGTGCTCAGTACTCATGGTGCTGCGTGCTCATTCTCAGGGTTCTAGGGGCTCAGTACTCAGGGTGCTGGGTGCTCAGTACTCAGGCTGCTCGGTTCTCAGTACTCAGGGTGCTGGGTGCTCATTCTCGGGGTGCTGGGTGCTCAGTGCTCGGAGTGCTGGGTGCTCAGTACTCAGGGTGCTGGGGGCTCAGTACTCAGGGTGCTGGGTGCTCAGTACTCAGGGTGATCTGTTCTCAGTACTCAGGGTGCTGGGTGCTCAGTCCTCGGGGTGCTCCGTGCTCAGTGCTGAGGGTGGTGCTGGGTGCTCAGTACTCAGGGTGCTGGGTGCTCAGTACTCAGGGTGCTGGGTGCTCAGTGCTCGAGGTGCTCGGTGCTCAGTACTCGGGGTGCTGGGTGCTCAGTACTCAGGGTGCTGGGTGCTCAGTGCTCAGGGTGCTGGGTGCTCAGTGCTCGGGGTACTGGGTGCTCAGTGCTGAGGGTGCTGGGTGCTCAGTGCTCAGGGTGCTGGGTGCTCAGTGCTCGGGGTACTGGGTGCTCAGTGCTGAGGGTGGTGCTGGGTGCTCAGTACTCAGGGTGCTGGGTGCTCAGTGCTCAGGGTGCTGGGTGCTCAGTACTAAGGGTGCTGGGTGCTCAGTACTCAGGGTGCTCGGTGCTCAGTACTCAGGGTGCTGGGTGCTCAGTGCTCAGGGTGCTGGGTACTCAGTACTCAGGGTGCTGGGTGCTCAGTACTCAGGGTGCTGGGTGCTCAGTGCTCAGGGAGCTGGGTGCTCAGTGCTCAGGCTGCTGGGTGCTCAGTACTCAGGGTGCTGGGTGCTCAGTGCTCATGGTGATCAGTGCTCAGTACTCAGGGTGCTGGGTGCTCAGTGCTCCGGGTGCTGGGTGCTCAGTACACGGGGTGCTGGGTGCTCTGTACTCAGGGTGCTGGGTGCTCAGTCCTCGGGGTGCTCCGTGCTCAGTGCTCAGGGTGCTGGGTGCTCAGTACTCAGGGTGCTCGGTGCTCAGTACTCAGGGTGCTGGGTGCTCAGTACTCAGGGTGCTAAGTGCTCAGTACTAGGGGTGCTGGTTGCTCAGTACTCAGGGTGCTCAGTGCTCAGTACTCGGGGTGCTGGGTGCTCAGTGCTCAGTGTGCTCAGTGCGCAGTGCTCGGGGTGCTGGGTGCTCAGTGCTCGGGGTGCTAGGTGCTCAGTACTCAGGGTGCTGTGTGCACAGTGCTCAGTACTCAGCGTGCTGGGTTCTCAGTGCTCAGAGTGTTGGGTGCTCAGTACTCAGGGTGCTGGTTGCTCAGTGCTCAGTGCTCAGAGTGCTCAGTGCTCAGGGTGCTCAGTGCTCAGGGTGCTGGGTGCTCAGGGTGCTGGGTGCTCAGTGCTCGGGGTGCTGGGTGCTCATTGCTCAGTGCTCAGGGTGCTGGGTGCTCAGTGCTCAGTGCTCAGGGTGCTGGTTGTTCAGTACTCAGGGTGCTCGGTGCTCAGTGCTCAGGGTGTTGGGTGCTCAGTACTCAGGGTGCTGGGTGCTCAGTGCTCGGGGTGCTGGGTGCTCAGTGCTCAGGGTGATCAGTGCTCAGTACTCAGGGTGCTGGGTGCTCAGTGCTCAGGGTGCTGGGTGCTCAGTCCTCAGGGTGCTCAGTACTCAGGGTGCTCGGTGCTGGGTGCTCAGTACTCAGGGTGCTCAGTACTCAGGGTGCTGAGTGCTCAGTGCTCGGGGTGCTGGGTGCTCAGTACTCAGGATGCTGGGTGCTCAGTACTCGGGGTGCTGGGTGCTCAGTACTCAGTGTGCTGGGTGCTCAGTGCTCGGGGTGCTGGGTGCTCAGTGCTCAGGGTGATCGGTGCTCTGTGCTCAGGGTGCTGGGTGCTCAGTCCCCCGGGTGCTCAGTGCTCAGGGTGCTGGGTGCTCAGTACTCAGTGTGCTGGGTGCTCAGTACTCAGGGTGCTGGGTGCTCAGTGCTCAGGGTGCTGGGTGCTCAGTACTCTGGGTGTTGGGTGCTCAGTACTCAGGGTGCTGGGTGCTCCGTGCTCGGGGTGCTGGGTGCTCAGTGCTCAGGGTGCTGGGTGCTCAGTGCTTAGGGTGCTGGGTGCTCTGTACTCAGGGTGCTGGGTGCTTAGTGCTCGGGGTGCTCGGTGCTCAGTACTCAAGGTGCTGGGTGCTCAGTGCTCAGGGTGCTGGGTGCTCAGTCCTCGGGGTGCTCAGGGTGCTGGGTGCTCAGTGCTCAGGGTGCTGGGTGCTCAGTGCTCGGGGTGCTGGGTGCTGAGTGCTCAGGGTGCTGGGTGCTCAGTGCTCGGGGTGCTCGGTGCTCAGTGCTCAGGGTCCTGGGTGCTCAGTACTCATGGTGCTGGGTGCTTAGTACTCAGGGTGCTCAGTGATCAGTACACAGGGTGCTGGGTGCTCAGTGCTCGGGGTGCTGGGTGCTCAGTGCTCAGTACTCAGGGTGCTGGGTGCTCAGTGCTCGGGGTGCTGGGTGCTCAGTACTCAGCGTGCTGGGTGCTCAATACTCAGGGTGCTGGGTGCTCAGTGCTCAGGGTGCTGGTGTCACACTGCTCAGGGTGCTGGTTGCTCAGTGATTGGGGTGCTGGGTGCTTAGTACTCAGGGTGCTCAGTGCTCAGGGAGCTCGGTGCTCATTACTCAGGGTGCTGGGTGCTCAGTTCTCAGTGCTCGGGGTCCTGGGTGCTCCGTGCTCAGGGTGCTGGGTGCTCAGTGCTCTGGGTGCTTAGTGCTCAGTACTCAGGGTGCTGGGTGCTCAGTACTCATGGTGCTGGGTGCTCATTCTCAGGGTGCTAGGGGCTCAGTACTCAGGGTGCTGGGTGCTCAGTACTCAGGGTGCTCGGTTCTCAGTACTCAGGGTGCTGGGTGCTCAGTGCTCGGGGTTCTGGGTGCTCAGTACTCGGGGTGCTCAGTGCTCAGTACTCAGGGTGCTGGGTGCTCAGTACTCAGGGTGCTGGGTGCTCAGTGCTCGGGGTGCTCGGTGCTCAGTACTCGGGGTGCTGGGTGCTCAGTACTCAGGGTGCTGGGTGCTCAGTCCTCAGGGTGCTGGGTGTTCAGTGCTCGGGGTGCTGGGTGCTCAGTGCTGAGGGTGGTGCTGGGTGCTCAGTACTCAGGGTGCTGGGTGCTCAGTGCTCAGGGTGCTGGGTGCTCAGTACTAAGGGTGCTGGGTGCTCAGTACTCAGGGTGCGCGGTGCTCAGTACTCAGGGTGCTGGGTGCTCAGTACTCAGGGTGCTGGGTGCTCAGTGCTCAGGGTGCTGGGTGCTCAGTGCTCAGGCTGCTGGGTGCTCAGTACTCAGGGTGCTGGGTGCTCAGTGCTCATGGTGATCGGTGCTCAGTACTCAGGGTGCTGGGTGCTCAGTGCTCGGGGTGCTGGGTGCTCAGTACACGGGGTGCTGGGTGCTCTGTACTCAGGGTGCTGGGTGCTCAGTGCTCGGGGTCCTAGGTGCTCAGTGCTCAGGGTGATCGGTGCTCAGTACTCAGCGTGCTGGGTGCTCAGTGCTCAGAGTGTTGGGTGCTCAGTACTCAGGGTGCTGGGTGCTCAGTGCTCAGTGCTCAGGGTGCTCAGTGCTCAGGGTGCTCAGTGCTCAGGGTGCTGGGTGCTCAGGGTGCTGGGTGCTCAGTGCTCGGGGTGCTGGGTGCTCAGTGCTCAGTGCTCAGGGTGCTGGGTGCTCAGTGCTCAGTGCTCAGGGTGCTGGGTGTTCAGTACTCAGGGTGCTCGGTGCTCAGTGCTCAGGGTGCTGGGTGCTCATTACTCAGGGTGCTGGGTGCTCAGTGCTCGGGGTGCTGGGTGCTCAGTGATCAGGGTGATCTGTGCTCACTACTCAGGGTGCTGGGTGCTCCGTGCTCGGGGTGCTGGCTGCTCAGTGCTCAGGGTGCTATGTGCTCAGTGCTCAGGGTGCTGGGTGCTCAGTACTCAGGGTGCTGGGTGCTTAGTGCTCGGGGTGCTCGGTGCTCAGTACTCAAGGTGCTGGGTGCTCAGTGCTCAGGGTGCTGGGTGCTCAGTCCTCGGGGTGCTCCGTGCTCAGGGTGCTGGGTGCTCAGTGCTCAGGGTGCTGGGTGCTCAGTGCTCGGGGTGCTGGGTGCTGAGTTCTCAGGGTGCTGGGTGCTCAGTGCTCGGGGTGCTCGGTGCTCAGTGCTCAGGGTCCTGGGTGCTCAGTACTCAGGGTGCTGGGTGCTTAGTACTCAGGGTGCTCAGTGCTCAGTACACAGGGTGCTGGGTGCTCAGTGCTCGGGGTGCTGGGTGCTCAGTGCTCAGTACTCAGGGTGCTGGTTGCTCAGTGCTCGGGGTGCTGGGTGCTCAGTACTCAGCATGCTGGGTGCTCAGTACTCAGGGTGCTGGGTGCTCAGTGCTCAGGGTGCTGGGTGCTCAGTGCTCAGGGTGCTGGGTGCTCAGTGATCGGGGTGCTGGGTGCTCAGTACTCAGGGTGCTCAGTGCTCGGGGAGCTCGGTGCTCAGTACTCAGTGTGCTGGGTGCTCAGTATTCAGTGCTCGCGGTCCTGGGTGCTCCGTGCTCGGGGTGCTGGGTTCTCAGTGCTCTGGGTGCTTAGTGCTCAATACTCCGGGTGCTGGGTGCTCAGTACTCATTGTGCTGCGTGCTCATTCTCAGGGTTCTAGGGGCTCAGTACTCAGGGTGCTGGGTGCTCAGTACTCAGGCTGCTCGGTTCTCAGTACTCAGGGTGCTGGGTGCTCATTCTCGGGGTGCTGGGTGCTCAGTGCTCGGGGTGCTGGGTGCTCAGTACTCAGGGTGCTGGGGGCTCAGTACTCAGGGTGCTGGGTGCTCAGTACTCAGGGTGATCTGTTCTCAGTACTCAGGTTGCTGGGTGCTCAGTGCTCGGGGTGCTGGGTGCTCAGTACTCGGGGTGCTGGGTGCTCAGTACTCAGGGTGCTGGGTGCTCAGTGCTCAGGGTGCTGGGTGCTCAGTGCTCGGGGTACTGGGTGCTCAGTGCTGAGGGTGGTGCTGGGTGCTCAGTACTCAGGGTGCTGGGTGCTCAGTACTCAGGGTGCTGGGTGCTCAGTGCTCGAGGTGCTCGGTGCTCAGTACTCGGGGTGCTGGGTGCTCAGTACTCAGGGTGCTGGGTGCTCAGTGCTCAGGGTGCTGGGTGCTCAGTGCTCGGGGTACTGGGTGCTCAGTGCTGAGGGTGGTGCTGGGTGCTCAGTACTCAGGGTGCTGGGTGCTCAGTGCTCAGGGTGCTGGGTGCTCAGTACTAAGGGTGCTGGGTGCTCAGTACTCAGGGTGCTCGGTGCTCAGTACTCAGGGTGCTGGGTGCTCAGTGCTCAGGGTGCTGGGTACTCAGTACTCAGGGTGCTGGGTGCTCAGTACTCAGCGTGCTGGGTGCTCAGTGCTCAGGGAGCTGGGTGCTCAGTGCTCAGGCTGCTGGGTGCTCAGTACTCAGGGTGCTGGGTGCTCAGTGCTCATGGTGATCAGTGCTCAGTACTCAGGCTGCTGGGTGCTCAGTGCTCCGGGTGCTGGGTGCTCAGTACACGGGGTGCTGGGTGCTCTGTACTCAGGGTGCTGGGTGCTCAGTCCTCGGGGTGCTCCGTGCTCAGTGCTCAGGGTGCTGGGTGCTCAGTACTCAGGGTGCTCGGTGCTCAGTACTCAGGGTTCTCAGTGCTCAGGGTGCTGGGTGCTCAGTACTCAGGGTGCTCAGTGCTCAGTACTAGGGGTGCTGGTTGCTCAGTACTCAGGGTGCTCAGTGCTCAGTACTCGGGGTGCTGGGTGCTCAGTGCTCAGTGTGCTCAGTGCGCAGTGCTCGGGGTGCTGGGTGCTCAGTGCTCGGGGTGCTAGGTGCTCAGTACTCAGGGTGCTGTGTGCACAGTGCTCAGTACTCAGCGTGCTGGGTTCTCAGTGCTCAGAGTGTTGGGTGCTCAGTACTCAGGGTGCTGGTTGCTCAGTGCTCAGTGCTCAGAGTGCTCATTGCTCAGGGTGCTCAGTGCTCAGGGTGCTGGGTGCTCAGGGTGCTGGGTGCTCAGTGCTCGGGGTGCTGGGTGCTCATTGCTCAGTGCTCAGGGTGCTGGGTGCTCAGTGCTCAGTGCTCAGGGTGCTGGTTGTTCAGTACTCAGGGTGCTCGGTGCTCAGTGCTCAGGGTGCTGGGTGCTCAGTACTCAGGGTGCTGGGTGCTCAGTGCTCGGGGTGCTGGGTGCTCAGTGCTCAGGGTGATCAGTGCTCAGTACTCAGGGTGCTGGGTGCTCAGTGCTCAGGGTGCTGGGTGCTCAGTCCTCAGGGTGCTCAGTACTCAGGGTGCTCGGTGCTCAGTGCTCAGTACTCAGGGTGCTCAGTACTCAGGGTGCTGAGTGCTCAGTGCTCGGGGTGCTGGGTGCTCAGTACTCAGGATGCTGGGTGCTCAGTACTCGGGGTGCTGGGTGCTCAGTACTCAGTGTGCTGGGTGCTCAGTGCTCGGGGTGCTGGGTGCTCAGTGCTCAGGGTGATCGGTGCTCTGTGCTCAGGGTGCTGGGTGCTCAGTCCCCCGGGTGCTCAGTGCTCAGGGTGCTGGGTGCTCAGTACTCAGTGTGCTGGGTGCTCAGTACTCAGGGTGCTGGGTGCTCAGTGCTCAGGGTGCTGGGTGCTCAGTACTCTGGGTGTTGGGTGCTCAGTACTCAGGGTGCTGGGTGCTCCGTGCTCGGGGTGCTGGGTGCTCAGTGCTCAGGGTGCTGGGTGCTCAGTGCTTAGGGTGCTGGGTGCTCTGTACTCAGGGTGCTGGGTGCTTAGTGCTCGGGGTGCTCGGTGCTCAGTACTCAAGGTGCTGGGTGCTCAGTGCTCAGGGTGCTGGGTGCTCAGTCCTCGGGGTGCTCAGGGTGCTGGGTGCTCAGTGGTCAGGGTGCTGGGTGCTCAGTGCTCGGGGTGCTGGGTGCTGAGTGCTCAGGGTGCTGGGTGCTCAGTGCTCGGGGTGCTCGGTGCTCAGTGCTCAGGGTCCTGGGTGCTCAGTACTCATGGTGCTGGGTGCTTAGTACTCAGGGTGCTCAGTGATAAGTACACAGGGTGCTTTGTGCTCAGTGCTCGGGGTGCTGGGTGCTCAGTGCTCAGTACTCAGGGTGCTGGGTGCTCAGTGCTCGGGGTGCTGGGTGCTCAGTACTCAGCGTGCTGGGTGCTCAATACTCAGGGTGCTGGGTGCTCAGTGCTCAGGGTGCTGGTGTCACACTGCTCAGGGTGCTGGTTGCTCAGTGATTGGGGTGCTGGGTGCTTAGTACTCAGGGTGCTCAGTGCTCAGGGAGCTCGGTGCTCATTACTCAGGTTGCTGGGTGCTCAGTTCTCAGTGCTCGGGGTCCTGGGTGCTCCGTGCTCAGGGTGCTGGGTGCTCAGTGCTCTGGGTGCTTAGTGCTCAGTACTCAGGGTGCTGGGTGCTCAGTACTCATGGTGCTGGGTGCTCATTCTCAGGGTGCTAGGGGCTCAGTACTCAGGGTGCTGGGTGCTCAGTACTCAGGGTGCTCGGTTCTCAGTACTCAGGGTGCTGGGTGCTCAGTGCTCGGGGTGCTGGGTGCTCAGTGCTCAGTACTCAGGGTGCTGGGTGCTCAGTGCTCGGGGTGCTGGGTGCTCAGTACTCAGCGTGCTTGGTGCTCAATACTCAGGGTGCTGGGTGCTCAGTGCTCAGGGTGCTGGTGTCACACTGCTCAGGGTGCTGGTTGCTCAGTGATTGGGGTGCTGGGTGCTTAGTACTCAGGGTGCTCAGTGCTCAGGGAGCTCGGTGCTCATTACTCAGGGTGCTGGGTGCTCAGTTCTCAGTGCTCGGGGTCCTGGGTGCTCCGTGCTCAGGGTGCTGGGTGCTCAGTGCTCTGGGTGCTTAGTGCTCAGTACTCAGGGTGCTGGGTGCTCAGTACTCATGGTGCTGGGTGCTCATTCTCAGGGTGCTAGGGGCTCAGTACTCAGGGTGCTGGGTGCTCAGTACTCAGGGTGCTCGTTTCTCAGTACTCAGGGTGCTGGGTGCTCAGTGCTCGGGGTTCTGGGTGCTCAGTACTCGGGGTGCTCAGTGCTCAGTACTCAGGGTGCTGGGTGCTCAGTACTCAGGGTGCTGGGTGCTCAGTGCTCGGGGTGCTGGGTGCTCAGTACTCGGGGTGCTGGGTGCTCAGTACTCAGGGTGCTGGGTGCTCAGTCCTCAGGGTGCTGGGTGTTCAGTGCTCGGGGTGCTGGGTGCTCAGTGCTGAGGGTGGTGCTGGGTGCTCAGTACTCAGGGTGCTGGGTGCTCAGTGCTCAGGGTGCTGGGTGCTCAGTACTAAGGGTGCTGGGTGCTCAGTACTCAGGGTGCGCGGTGCTCAGTACTCAGGGTGCTGGGTGCTCAGTACTCAGGGTGCTGGGTGCTCAGTGCTCAGGGTGCTGGGTGCTCAGTGCTCAGGCTGCTGGGTGCTCAGTACTCAGGGTGCTGGGTGCTCAGTGCTCATGGTGATCGGTGCTCAGTACTCAGGGTGCTGGGTGCTCAGTGCTCGGGGTGCTGGGTGCTCAGTACACGGGGTGCTGGGTGCTCTGTACTCAGGGTGCTGGGTGCTCAGTGCTCGGGGTCCTAGGTGCTCAGTGCTCAGGGTGATCGGTGCTCAGTACTCAGCGTGCTGGGTGCTCAGTGCTCAGAGTGTTGGGTGCTCAGTACTCAGGGTGCTGGGTGCTCAGTGCTCAGTGCTCAGGGTGCTCAGTGCTCAGGGTGCTCAGTGCTCAGGGTGCTGGGTGCTCAGGGTGCTGGGTGCTCAGTGCTCGGGGTGCTGGGTGCTCAGTGCTCAGTGCTCAGGGTGCTGGGTGCTCAGTGCTCAGTGCTCAGGGTGCTGGGTGTTCAGTACTCAGGGTGCTCGGTGCTCAGTGCTCAGGGTGCTGTGTGCTCAGTACTCAGGGTGCTGGGTGCTCAGTGCTCGGGGTGCTTGGTGCTCAGTGATCAGGGTGATCTGTGCTCACTACTCAGGGTGCTGGGTGCTCCGTGCTCGGGGTGCTGGCTGCTCAGTGCTCAGGGTGCTATGTGCTCAGTGCTCAGGGTGCTGGGTGCTCAGTACTCAGGGTGCTGGGTGCTTAGTGCTCGGGGTGCTCGGTGCTCAGTACTCAAGGTGCTGGGTGCTCAGTCCTCGGGGTGCTCCGTGCTCAGGGTGCTGGGTGCTCAGTGCTCAGGGTGCTGGGTGCTCAGTGCTCGGGGTGCTGGGTGCTGAGTTCTCAGGGTGCTGGGTGCTCAGTGCTCGGGGTGCTCGGTGCTCAGTGCTCAGGGTCCTGGGTGCTCAGTACTCAGGGTGCTGGGTGCTTAGTACTCAGGGTGCTCAGTGCTCAGTACACAGGGTGCTGGGTGCTCAGTGCTCGGGGTGCTGGGTGCTCAGTGCTCAGTACTCAGGGTGCTGGTTGCTCAGTGCTCGGGGTGCTGGGTGCTCAGTACTCAGCATGCTGGGTGCTCAGTACTCAGGGTGCTGGGTGCTCAGTGCTCAGGGTGCTGGGTGCTCAGTGCTCAGGGTGCTGGGTGCTCAGTGATCGGGGTGCTGGGTGCTCAGTACTCAGGGTGCTCAGTGCTCGGGGAGCTCGGTGCTCAGTACTCAGTGTGCTGGGTGCTCAGTATTCAGTGCTCGCGGTCCTGTGTGCTCCGTGCTCGGGGTGCTGGGTTCTCAGTGCTCTGGGTGCTTAGTGCTCAATACTCCGGGTGCTGGGTGCTCAGTACTCATGGTGCTGCGTGCTCATTCTCAGGGTTCTAGGGGCTCAGTACTCAGGGTGCTGGGTGCTCAGTACTCAGGCTGCTCGGTTCTCAGTACTCAGGGTGCTGGGTGCTCATTCTCGGGGTGCTGGGTGCTCAGTGCTCGGGGTGCTGGGTGCTCAGTACTCAGGGTGCTGGGGGCTCAGTACTCAGGGTGCTGGGTGCTCAGTACTCAGGGTGATCTGTTCTCAGTACTCAGGTTGCTGGGTGCTCAGTGCTCGGGGTGCTGGGTGCTCAGTACTCGGGGTGCTGGGTGCTCAGTACTCAGGGTGCTGGGTGCTCAGTGCTCAGGGTGCTGGGTGCTCAGTGCTCGGGGTACTGGGTGCTCAGTGCTGAGGGTGGTGCTGGGTGCTCAGTACTCAGGGTGCTGGGTGCTCAGTACTCAGGGTGCTGGGTGCTCAGTGCTCGAGGTGCTCGGTGCTCAGTACTCGGGGTGCTGGGTGCTCAGTACTCAGGGTGCTGGGTGCTCAGTGCTCAGGGTGCTGGGTGCTCAGTGCTCGGGGTACTGGGTGCTCAGTGCTGAGGGTGGTGCTGGGTGCTCAGTACTCAGGGTGCTGGGTGCTCAGTGCTCAGGGTGCTGGGTGCTCAGTACTAAGGGTGCTGGGTGCTCAGTACTCAGGGTGCTCGGTGCTCAGTACTCAGGGTGCTGGGTGCTCAGTGCTCAGGGTGCTGGGTACTCAGTACTCAGGGTGCTGGGTGCTCAGTACTCAGGGTGCTGGGTGCTCAGTGCTCAGGGAGCTGGGTGCTCAGTGCTCAGGCTGCTGGGTGCTCAGTACTCAGGGTGCTGGGTGCTCAGTGCTCATGGTGATCAGTGCTCAGTACTCAGGGTGCTGGGTGCTCAGTGCTCCGGGTGCTGGGTGCTCAGTACACGGGGTGCTGGGTGCTCTGTACTCAGGGTGCTGGGTGCTCAGTCCTCGGGGTGCTCCGTGCTCAGTGCTCAGGGTGCTGGGTGCTCAGTACTCAGGGTGCTCGGTGCTCAGTACTCAGGGTTCTCAGTGCTCAGGGTGCTGGGTGCTCAGTACTCAGGGTGCTCAGTGCTCAGTACTAGGGGTGCTGGTTGCTCAGTACTCAGGGTGCTCAGTGCTCATTACTCGGGGTGCTGGGTGCTCAGTGCTCAGTGTGCTCAGTGCGCAGTGCTCGGGGTGCTGGGTGCTCAGTGCTCGGGGTGCTAGGTGCTCAGTACTCAGGGTGCTGTGTGCACAGTGCTCAGTACTCAGCGTGCTGGGTTCTCAGTGCTCAGAGTGTTGGGTGCTCAGTACTCAGGGTGCTGGTTGCTCAGTGCTCAGTGCTCAGAGTGCTCAGTGCTCAGGGTGCTCAGTGCTCAGGGTGCTGGGTGCTCAGGGTGCTTGGTGCTCAGTGCTCGGGGTGCTGGGTGCTCATTGCTCAGTGCTCAGGGTGCTGGGTGCTCAGTGCTCAGTGCTCAGGGTGCTGGTTGTTCAGTACTCAGGGTGCTCGGTGCTCAGTGCTCAGGGTGCTGGGTGCTCAGTACTCAGGGTGCTGGGTGCTCAGTGCTCGGGGTGCTGGGTGCTCAGTGCTCAGGGTGATCAGTGCTCAGTACTCAGGGTGCTGGGTGCTCAGTGCTCAGGGTGCTGGGTGCTCAGTCCTCAGGGTGCTCAGTACTCAGGGTGCTCGGTGCTCAGTGCTCAGTACTCAGGGTGCTCAGTACTCAGGGTGCTGAGTGCTCAGTGCTCGGGGTGCTGGGTGCTCAGTACTCAGGATGCTGGGTGCTCAGTACTCGGGGTGCTGGGTGCTCAGTACTCAGTGTGCTGGGTGCTCAGTGCTCGGGGTGCTGGGTGCTCAGTGCTCAGGGTGATCGGTGCTCTGTGCTCAGGGTGCTGGGTGCTCAGTCCCCCGGGTGCTCAGTGCTCAGGGTGCTGGGTGCTCAGTACTCAGTGTGCTGGGTGCTCAGTACTCAGGGTGCTGGGTGCTCAGTGCTCAGGGTGCTGGGTGCTCAGTACTCTGGGTGTTGGGTGCTCAGTACTCAGGGTGCTGGGTGCTCCGTGCTCGGGGTGCTGGGTGCTCAGTGCTCAGGGTGCTGGGTGCTCAGTGCTTAGGGTGCTGGGTGCTCTGTACTCAGGGTGCTGGGTGCTTAGTGCTCGGGGTGCTCGGTGCTCAGTACTCAAGGTGCTGGGTGCTCAGTGCTCAGGGTGCTGGGTGCTCAGTCCTCGGGGTGCTCAGGGTGCTGGGTGCTCAGTGCTCAGGGTGCTGGGTGCTCAGTGCTCGGGGTGCTGGGTGCTGAGTGCTCAGGGTGCTGGGTGCTCAGTGCTCGGGGTGCTCGGTGCTCAGTGCTCAGGGTCCTGGGTGCTCAGTACTCATGGTGCTGGGTGCTTAGTACTCAGGGTGCTCAGTGATCAGTACACAGGGTGCTGGGTGCTCAGTGCTCGGGGTGCTGGGTGCTCAGTGCTCAGTACTCAGGGTGCTGGGTGCTCAGTGCTCGGGGTGCTGGGTGCTCAGTACTCAGCGTGCTGGGTGCTCAATACTCAGGGTGCTGGGTGCTCAGTGCTCAGGGTGCTGGTGTCACACTGCTCAGGGTGCTGGTTGCTCAGTGATTGGGGTGCTGGGTGCTTAGTACTCAGGGTGCTCAGTGCTCAGGGAGCTTGGTGCTCATTACTCAGGGTGCTGGGTGCTCAGTTCTCAGTGCTCGGGTTCCTGGGTGCTCCGTGCTCAGGGTGCTGGGTGCTCAGTGCTCTGGGTGCTTAGAGCTCAGTACTCAGGGTGCTGGGTGCTCAGTACTCATGGTGCTGGGTGCTCATTCTCAGGGTGCTAGGGGCTCAGTACTCAGGGTGCTGGGTGCTCAGTACTCAGGGTGCTCGGTTCTCAGTACTCAGGGTGCTGGGTGCTCAGTGCTCGGGGTTCTGGGTGCTCAGTACTCGGGGTGCTCAGTGCTCAGTACTCAGGGTGCTGGGTGCTCAGTACTCAGGGTGCTGGGTGCTCAGTGCTCGGGGTGCTCGGTGCTCAGTACTCGGGGTGCTGGGTGCTCAGTACTCAGGGTGCTGGGTGCTCAGTCCTCAGGGTGCTGGGTGTTCAGTGCTCGGGGTGCTGGGTGCTCAGTGCTGAGGGTGGTGCTGGGTGCTCAGTACTCAGGGTGCTGGGTGCTCAGTGCTCAGGGTGCTGGGTGCTCAGTACTAAGGGTGCTGGGTGCTCAGTACTCAGGGTGCGCGGTGCTCAGTACTCAGGGTGCTGGGTGCTCAGTACTCAGGGTGCTGGGTGCTCAGTGCTCAGGGTGCTGGGTGCTCAGTGCTCAGGCTGCTGGGTGCTCAGTACTCAGGGTGCTGGGTGCTCAGTGCTCATGGTGATCGGTGCTCAGTACTCAGGGTGCTGGGTGCTCAGTGCTCGGGGTGCTGGGTGCTCAGTACACGGGGTGCTGGGTGCTCTGTACTCAGGGTGCTGGGTGCTCAGTGCTCGGGGTCCTAGGTGCTCAGTGCTCAGGGTGATCGGTGCTCAGTACTCAGCGTGCTGGGTGCTCAGTGCTCAGAGTGTTGGGTGCTCAGTACTCAGGGTGCTGGGTGCTCAGTGCTCAGTGCTCAGGGTGCTCAGTGCTCAGGGTGCTCAGTGCTCAGGGTGCTGGGTGCTCAGGGTGCTGGGTGCTCAGTGCTCGGGGTGCTGGGTGCTCAGTGCTCAGTGCTCAGGGTGCTGGGTGCTCAGTGCTCAGTGCTCAGGGTGCTGGGTGTTCAGTACTCAGGGTGCTCGGTGCTCAGTGCTCAGGGTGCTGGGTGCTCAGTACTCAGGGTGCTGGGTGCTCAGTGCTCGGGGTGCTGGGTGCTCAGTGATCAGGGTGATCTGTGCTCACTACTCAGGGTGCTGGGTGCTCAGTGCTCCGGGTCCTGGGTGCTCAGTCCTCAGGGTGCTCGGTGCTCAGTGCTCAGTACTCAGGGTGCTCAGTACTCAGGGTGCTGGGTGCTCAGTGCTCGGGGTGCTGGGTGCTCAGTACTCAGGGTGCTGTGTGCTCAGTACTCAGGGTGCTGGGTGCTCAGTACTCAGGGTGCTGGGTGCTCAGTCCTCCGGGTGCTCAGTGCTCAGGGTGCTGGGTGCTCAGTACTCAGGGTGCTGGGTGCTCAGTACTCGGGGTGCTGGGTGCTCAGTGCTCAGGGTGATCGGTGCTCAGTGCTCAGGGTGCTGGGTGCTCAGTCCTCCGGGTGCTCAGTGCTCAGGGTGCTGGGTGCTCAGTACTCAGGGTGCTGGGTGCTCAGTACTCGGGGTGCTGGGTGCTCAGTGCTCAGGGTGCTGGGTGCTCAGTGCTCGGGGTGCTGGGTGCTCAGTGCTCAGGGTGATCGGTGCTCAGTGCTCAGGGTGCTGGGTGCTCAGTCCTCCGGGTGCTCAGTGCTCAGGGTGCTGGGTGCTCAGTACTCAGGGTGCTGGGTGCTCAGTACTCGGGGTGCTGGGTGCTCAGTGCTCAGGGTGCTGGGTGCTCAGTACTCTGGGTGTTGGGTGCTCAGTACTCAGGGTGCTGGGTGCTCCGTGCTCGGGGTGCTGGCTGCTCAGTGCTCAGGGTGCTATGTGCTCAGTGCTCAGGGTGCTGGGTGCTCAGTACTCAGGGTGCTGGGTGCTTAGTGCTCGGGGTGCTCGGTGCTCAGTACTCAAGGTGCTGGGTGCTCAGTGCTCAGGGTGCTGGGTGCTCAGTCCTCGGGGTGCTCCGTGCTCAGGGTGCTGGGTGCTCAGTGCTCAGGGTGCTGGGTGCTCAGTGCTCGGGGTGCTGGGTGCTGAGTTCTCAGGGTGCTGGGTGCTCAGTGCTCGGGGTGCTCGGTGCTCAGTGCTCAGGGTCCTGGGTGCTCAGTACTCAGGGTGCTGGGTGCTTAGTACTCAGGGTGCTCAGTGCTCAGTACACAGGGTGCTGGGTGCTCAGTGCTCGGGGTGCTGGGTGCTCAGTGCTCAGTACTCAGGGTGCTGGTTGCTCAGTGCTCGGGGTGCTGGGTGCTCAGTACTCAGCATGCTGGGTGCTCAGTACTCAGGGTGCTGGGTGCTCAGTGCTCAGGGTGCTGGGTGCTCAGTGCTCAGGGTGCTGGGTGCTCAGTGATCGGGGTGCTGGGTGCTCAGTACTCAGGGTGCTCAGTGCTCGGGGAGCTCGGTGCTCAGTACTCAGGGTGCTGGGTGCTCAGTATTCAGTGCTCGCGGTCCTGGGTGCTCCGTGCTCGGGGTGCTGGGTTCTCAGTGCTCTGGGTGCTTAGTGCTCAGTACTCCGGGTGCTGGGTGCTCAGTACTCATGGTGCTGCGTGCTCATTCTCAGGGTTCTAGGGGCTCAGTACTCAGGGTGCTGGGTGCTCAGTACTCAGGGTGCTCGGTTCTCAGTACTCAGGGTGCTGGGTGCTCATTCTCGGGGTGCTGGGTGCTCAGTGCTCGGGGTGCTGGGTGCTCAGTACTCAGGGTGCTGGGGGCTCAGTACTCAGGGTGCTGGGTGCTCAGTACTCAGGGTGATCTGTTCTCAGTACTCAGGTTGCTGGGTGCTCAGTGCTCGGGGTGCTGGGTGCTCAGTACTCGGGGTGCTCAGTGCTCAGTACTCAGGGTGCTGGGTGCTCAGTACTCAGGGTGCTGGGTGCTCAGTGCTCGAGGTGCTCGGTGCTCAGTACTCGGGGTGCTGGGTGCTCAGTACTCAGGGTGCTGGGTGCTCAGTGCTCAGGGTGCTGGGTACTCAGTGCTCGGGGTACTGGGTGCTCAGTGCTGAGGGTGGTGCTGGGTGCTCAGTACTCAGGGTGCTGGGTGCTCAGTGCTCAGGGTGCTGGGTGCTCAGTACTAAGGGTGCTGGGTGCTCAGTACTCAGGGTGCTCGGTGCTCAGTACTCAGGGTGCTGGGTGCTCAGTGCTCAAGGTGCTGGGTACTCAGTACTCAGGGTGCTGGGTGCTCAGTACTCAGGGTGCTGGGTGCTCAGTGCTCAGGGAGCTGGGTGCTCAGTGCTCAGGCTGCTGGGTGCTCAGTACTCAGGGTGCTGGGTGCTCAGTGCTCATGGTGATCAGTGCTCAGTACTCAGGGTGCTGGGTGCTCAGTGCTCGGGGTGCTGGGTGCTCAGTACACGGGGTGCTGGGTGCTCTGTACTCAGGGTGCTGGGTGCTCAGTGCTCGGGGTCCTAGGTGCTCAGTGCTCAGGGTGATCGGTGCTCAGTACTCAGCGTGCTGGGTGCTCAGTGCTCAGAGTGTTGGGTGCTCAGTACTCAGGGTGCTGGGTGCTCAGTGCTCAGTGCTCAGGGTGCTCAGTGCTCAGGGTGCTCAGTCCTCAGGGTGCTGGGTGCTCAGGGTGCTGGGTGCTCAGTGCTCGGGGTGCTGGGTGCTCAGTGCTCAGGGTGCTGGGTGTTCAGTACTCAGGGTGCTTGGTGCTCAGTGCTCAGTGCTCAGGGTGCTGGGTGTTCAGTACTCAGTGCTCAGGGTGCTGGGTGTTCAGTACTCAGGGTGCTTGGTGCTCAGAGCTCAGGGTGCTGGGTGCTCAGTACTCAGGGTGCTGGGTGCTCAGTGCTCGGGGTGCTGGGTGCTCAGTGATCAGGGTGATCTGTGCTCAGTACTCAGGGTGCTGGGTGCTCAGTGCTCAGGGTGCTGGGTGCTCAGTCCTCAGGGTGCTCAGTACTCAGGGTGCTCGGTGCTCAGTGCTCAGTACTCAGGGTGCTCAGTACTCAGGGTGCTGGGTGCTCAGTGCTCGGGGTGCTGGGTGCTCAGTACTCAGGGTGCTGGGTGCTCAGTACTCGGGGTGCTGGGTGCTCAGTGCTCAAGGTGCTGGGTACTCAGTACTCAGGGTGCTGGGTGCTCAGTACTCAGGGTGCTGGGTGCTCAGTGCTCAGGGAGCAGGGTGCTCAGTGCTCAGGCTGCTGGGTGCTCAGTACTCAGGGTGCTGGGTGCTCAGTGCTCATGGTGATCAGTGCTCAGTACTCAGGGTGCTGGGTGCTCAGTGCTCGGGGTGCTGGGTGCTCAGTACACGGGGTGCTGGGTGCTCTGTACTCAGGGTGCTGGGTGCTCAGTGCTCGGGGTCCTAGGTGCTCAGTGCTCAGTGCTCAGGGTGCTGGGTGTTCAGTACTCAGTGCTCAGGGTGCTGGGTGTTCAGTACTCAGGGTGCTTGGTGCTCAGTGCTCAGGGTGCTGGGTGCTCAGTACTCAGGGTGCTGGGTGCTCAGTGCTCGGGGTGCTGGGTGCTCAGTGATCAGGGTGATCTGTGCTCAGTACTCAGGGTGCTGGGTGCTCAGTGCTCAGGGTGCTGGGTGCTCAGTCCTCAGGGTGCTCAGTACTCAGGGTGCTCGGTGCTCAGTGCTCAGTACTCAGGGTGCTCAGTACTCAGGGTGCTGGGTGCTCAGTGCTCGGGGTTCTGGGTGCTCAGTACTCGGGGTGCTCAGTGCTCAGTACTCAGGGTGCTGGGTGCTCAGTACTCAGGGTGCTGGGTGCTCAGTGCTCGGGGTGCTCGGTGCTCAGTACTCGGGGTGCTGGGTGCTCAGTACTCAGGGTGCTGGGTGCTCAGTCCTCAGGGTGCTGGGTGTTCAGTGCTCGGGGTGCTGGGTGCTCAGTGCTGAGGGTGGTGCTGGGTGCTCAGTACTCAGGGTGCTGGGTGCTCAGTGCTCAGGGTGCTGGGTGCTCAGTACTAAGGGTGCTGGGTGCTCAGTACTCAGGGTGCGCGGTGCTCAGTACTCAGGGTGCTGGGTGCTCAGTACTCAGGGTGCTGGGTGCTCAGTGCTCAGGGTGCTGGGTGCTCAGTGCTCAGGCTGCTGGGTGCTCAGTACTCAGGGTGCTGGGTGCTCAGTGCTCATGGTGATCGGTGCTCAGTACTCAGGGTGCTGGGTGCTCAGTGCTCGGGGTGCTGGGTGCTCAGTACACGGGGTGCTGGGTGCTCTGTACTCAGGGTGCTGGGTGCTCAGTGCTCGGGGTCCTAGGTGCTCAGTGCTCAGGGTGATCGGTGCTCAGTACTCAGCGTGCTGGGTGCTCAGTGCTCAGAGTGTTGGGTGCTCAGTACTCAGGGTGCTGGGTGCTCAGTGCTCAGTGCTCAGGGTGCTCAGTGCTCAGGGTGCTCAGTGCTCAGGGTGCTGGGTGCTCAGGGTGCTGGGTGCTCAGTGCTCGGGGTGCTGGGTGCTCAGTGCTCAGTGCTCAGGGTGCTGGGTGCTCAGTGCTCAGTGCTCAGGGTGCTGGGTGTTCAGTACTCAGGGTGCTCGGTGCTCAGTGCTCAGGGTGCTGGGTGCTCAGTACTCAGGGTGCTGGGTGCTCAGTGCTCGGGGTGCTGGGTGCTCAGTGATCAGGGTGATCTGTGCTCACTACTCAGGGTGCTGGGTGCTCAGTGCTCCGGGTCCTGGGTGCTCAGTCCTCAGGGTGCTCGGTGCTCAGTGCTCAGTACTCAGGGTGCTCAGTACTCAGGGTGCTGGGTGCTCAGTGCTCGGGGTGCTGTGTGCTCAGTACTCAGGGTGCTGGGTGCTCAGTACTCGGGGTGCTGGGTGCTCAGTACTCAGGGTGCTGGGTGCTCAGTCCTCCGGGTGCTCAGTGCTCAGGTTGCTGGATGCTCAGTACTCAGGGTGCTTGGTGCTCAGTACTCGGGGTGCTGGGTGCTCAGTGCTCAGGGTGATCGGTGCTCAGTGCTCAGGGTGCTGGGTGCTCAGTCCTCCGGGTGCTCAGTGCTCAGGGTGCTGGGTGCTCAGTACTCAGGGTGCTGGGTGCTCAGTACTCGGGGTGCTGGGTGCTCAGTGCTCAGGGTGCTGGGTGCTCAGTGCTCGGGGTGCTGGGTGCTCAGTGCTCAGGGTGATCGGTGCTCAGTGCTCAGGGTGCTGGGTGCTCAGTCCTCCGGGTGCTCAGTGCTCAGGGTGCTGGGTGCTCAGTACTCAGGGTGCTGGGTGCTCAGTACTCGGGGTGCTGGGTGCTCAGTGCTCAGGGTGCTGGGTGCTCAGTACTCTGGGTGTTGGGTGCTCAGTACTCAGGGTGCTGGGTGCTCCGTGCTCGGGGTGCTGGCTGCTCAGTGCTCAGGGTGCTATGTGCTCAGTGCTCAGGGTGCTGGGTGCTCAGTACTCAGGGTGCTGGGTGCTTAGTGCTCGGGGTGCTCGGTGCTCAGTACTCAAGGTGCTGGGTGCTCAGTGCTCAGGGTGCTGGGTGCTCAGTCCTCGGGGTGCTCCGTGCTCAGGGTGCTGGGTGCTCAGTGCTCAGGGTGCTGGGTGCTCAGTGCTCGGGGTGCTGGGTGCTGAGTTCTCAGGGTGCTGGGTGCTCAGTGCTCGGGGTGCTCGGTGCTCAGTGCTCAGGGTCCTGGGTGCTCAGTACTCAGGGTGCTGGGTGCTTAGTACTCAGGGTGCTCAGTGCTCAGTACACAGTGTGCTGGGTGCTCAGTGCTCGGGGTGCTGGGTGCTCAGTGCTCAGTACTCAGGGTGCTGGTTGCTCAGTGCTCGGGGTGCTGGGTGCTCAGTACTCAGCATGCTGGGTGCTCAGTACTCAGGGTGCTGGGTGCTCAGTGCTCAGGGTGCTGGGTGCTCAGTGCTCAGGGTGCTGGGTGCTCAGTGATCGGGGTCCTGGATGCTCAGTACTCAGGGTGCTCAGTGCTCGGGGAGCTCGGTGCTCAGTACTCAGGGTGCTGGGTGCTCAGTATTCAGTGCTCGCGGTCCTGGGTGCTCCGTGCTCGGGGTGCTGGGTTCTCAGTGCTCTGGGTGCTTAGTGCTCAGTACTCCGGGTGCTGGGTGCTCAGTACTCATGGTGCTGCGTGCTCATTCTCAGGGTTCTAGGGGCTCAGTACTCAGGGTGCTGGGTGCTCAGTACTCAGGGTGCTCGGTTCTCAGTACTCAGGGTGCTGGGTGCTCATTCTCGGGGTGCTGGGTGCTCAGTGCTCGGGGTGCTGGGTGCTCAGTACTCAGGGTGCTGGGGGCTCAGTACTCAGGGTGCTGGGTGCTCAGTACTCAGGGTGATCTGTTCTCAGTACTCAGGTTGCTGGGTGCTCAGTGCTCGGGGTGCTGGGTGCTCAGTACTCGGGGTGCTCAGTGCTCAGTACTCAGGGTGCTGGGTGCTCAGTACTCAGGGTGCTGGGTGCTCAGTGCTCGAGGTGCTCGGTGCTCAGTACTCGGGGTGCTGGGTGCTCAGTACTCAGGGTGCTGGGTGCTCAGTGCTCAGGGTGCTGGGTACTCAGTGCTCGGGGTACTGGGTGCTCAGTGCTGAGGGTGGTGCTGGGTGCTCAGTACTCAGGGTGCTGGGTGCTCAGTGCTCAGGGTGCTGGGTGCTCAGTACTAAGGGTGCTGGGTGCTCAGTACTCAGGGTGCTCGGTGCTCAGTACTCAGGGTGCTGGGTGCTCAGTGCTCAAGGTGCTGGGTACTCAGTACTCAGGGTGCTGGGTGCTCAGTACTCAGGGTGCTGGGTGCTCAGTGCTCAGGGAGCTGGGTGCTCAGTGCTCAGGCTGCTGGGTGCTCAGTACTCAGGGTGCTGGGTGCTCAGTGCTCATGGTGATCAGTGCTCAGTACTCAGGGTGCTGGGTGCTCAGTGCTCGGGGTGCTGGGTGCTCAGTACACGGGGTGCTGGGTGCTCTGTACTCAGGGTGCTGGGTGCTCAGTGCTCGGGGTCCTAGGTGCTCAGTGCTCAGGGTGATCGGTGCTCAGTACTCAGCGTGCTGGGTGCTCAGTGCTCAGAGTGTTGGGTGCTGGGTGCTCAGGGTGCTGGGTGCTCAGTGCTCGGGGTGCTGGGTGCTCAGTGCTCAGGGTGCTGGGTGTTCAGTACTCAGGGTGCTTGGTGCTCAGTGCTCAGTGCTCAGGGTGCTGGGTGTTCAGTACTCAGTGCTCAGGGTGCTGGGTGTTCAGTACTCAGGGTGCTTGGTGCTCAGTGCTCAGGGTGCTGGGTGCTCAGTACTCAGGGTGCTGGGTGCTCAGTGCTCGGGGTGCTGGGTGCTCAGTGATCAGGGTGATCTGTGCTCAGTACTCAGGGTGCTGGGTGCTCAGTGCTCAGGGTGCTGGGTGCTCAGTCCTCAGGGTGCTCAGTACTCAGGGTGCTCGGTGCTCAGTGCTCAGTACTCAGGGTGCTCAGTACTCAGGGTGCTGGGTGCTCAGTGCTCGGGGTGCTGGGTGCTCAGTACTCAGGGTGCTGGGTGCTCAGTACTCGGGGTGCTGGGTGCTCAGTGCTCAAGGTGCTGGGTACTCAGTACTCAGGGTGCTGGGTGCTCAGTGCTCAGGGAGCTGGGTGCTCAGTGCTCAGGCTGCTGGGTGCTCAGTACTCAGGGTGCTGGGTGCTCAGTGCTCATGGTGATCAGTGCTCAGTACTCAGGGTGCTGGGTGCTCAGTGCTCGGGGTGCTGGGTGCTCAGTACACGGGGTGCTGGGTGCTCTGTACTCAGGGTGCTGGGTGCTCAGTGCTCGGGGTCCTAGGTGCTCAGTGCTCAGGGTGATCGGTGCTCAGTACTCAGCGTGCTGGGTGCTCAGTGCTCAGAGTGTTGGGTGCTCAGTACTCAGGGTGCTGGGTGCTCAGTGCTCAGTGCTCAGGGTGCTCAGTGCTCAGGGTGCTCAGTCCTCAGGGTGCTGGGTGCTCAGGGTGCTGGGTGCTCAGTGCTCGGGGTGCTGGGTGCTCAGTACTCAGGGTGCTGGGTGTTCAGTACTCAGGGTGCTTGGTGCTCAGTGCTCAGTGCTCAGGGTGCTGGGTGTTCAGTACTCAGTGCTCAGGCTGCTGGGTGTTCAGTACTCAGGGTGCTTGGTGCTCAGTGCTCAGGGTGCTGGGTGCTCAGTACTCAGGGTGCTGGGTGCTCAGTGCTCGGGGTGCTGGGTGCTCAGTGATCAGGGTGATCTGTGCTCAGTACTCAGGGTGCTGGGTGCTCAGGGTGCTGGGTGCTCAGTCCTCAGGGTGCTCAGTACTCAGGGTGCTCGGTGCTCAGTGCTCAGTACTCAGGGTGCTCAGTACTCAGGGTGCTGGGTGCTCAGTGCTCGGGGTGCTGGGTGCTCAGTACTCAGGGTGCTGGGTGCTCAGTACTCGGGGTGCTGGGTGCTCAGTACTCAGGGTGCTGGGTGCTCAGTCCTCCGGGTGCTCAGTGCTCAGGGTGCTGCGTGCTCAGTACTCAGGGTGCTGGGTGCTCAGTACTCGGGGTGCTGGGTGCTCAGTGCTCAGGGTGATCGGTGCTCAGTGCTCAGGGTGCTGGGTGCTCAGTCCTCCGGGTGCTCAGTGCTCAGGGTGCTGGGTGCTCAGTACTCAGGGTGCTGGGTGCTCAGTACACGGGGTGCTGGGTGCTCAGTGCTCAGGGTGCTGGGTGCTCAGTGCTCGGGTGCTGGGTGCTCAGTGCTCAGGGTGATCGGTGCTCAGTGCTCAGGGTGCTGGGTGCTCAGTCCTCTGGGTGCACAGTGCTCAGGGTGCTGGGTGCTCAGTACTCAGGGTGCTGGGTGGTCAGTACTCGGGGTGCTGGGTGCTCAGTGCTCAGGGTGCTGGGTGCTCAGTACTCTGGTTGTTGGGTGCTCAGTACTCAGCGTGCTGGGTGCTCCGTGCTCGGGGTGCTGGCTGCTCAGTGCTCAGGGTGCTCTGTGCTCAGTGCTCAGGGTGCTGGGGGCTCAGTACTCTGGGTGCTGGGTGCTTAGTGCTCGGGGTGCTCGGTGCTCATTACTCAAGGTGCTGGGTGCTCAGTGCTCAGGGTGCTGGGTGCTCAGTCCTCGGGGTGCTCCGTGCTCAGGGTGCTGGGTGCTCAGTGCTCAGGGTCCTGGGTGCTCAGTGCTCGGGGTGCTGGGTGCTGAGTGCTCAGGGTGCTGGGTGCTCAGTGCTCGGGGTGCTCGGTGCTCAGTGCTCAGGGTCCCGGGTGCTCAGTACTCAGGGTGCTGGGTGCTTAGTACTCAGGGTGCTCAGTGCTCAGTACACAGGGTGCTGGGTGCTCAGTGCTCGGGGTGCTGGGTGCTCAGTACTCAGGGTGCTGGGTGCTCCGTGCTCGGGGTGCTGGCTGCTCAGTGCTCAGGGTGCTATGTGCTCAGTGCTCAGGGTGCTGGGTGCTCAGTACTCAGGGTGCTGGGTGCTTAGTGCTCGGGGTGCTCGGTGCTCAGTACTCAAGGTGCTGGGTGCTCAGTGCTCAGGGTGCTGGGTGCTAAGTCCTCGGGGTGCTCCGTGCTCAGGGTGCTGGGTGCTCAGTGCTCAGGGTGCTGGGTGCTCAGTGCTCGGGGTGCTGGGTGCTCAGTGCTCAGTACTCAGGGTGCTGGTTGCTCAATGCTCGGGGTGCTGGGTGCTCAGTACTCAGCATGCTGGGTGCTCAGTACTCAGGGTGCTGGGTGCTCAGTGCTCAGGGTGCTGGGTGCTCAGTGCTCAGGGTGCTGGGTTCTCAGTGATCGTGGTGCTGGGTGCTCAGTACTCAGGGTGCTCAGTGCTCGGGGAGCTCGGTGCTCAGTACTCAGTGTGCTGGGTGCTCAGTATTCAGTGCTCGCGGTCCTGGGTGCTCCGTGCTCGGGGTGCTGGGTTCTCAGTGCTCTGGGTGCTTAGTGCTCAATACTCCGGGTGCTGGGTGCTCAGTACTCATGGTGCTGCGTGCTCATTCTCAGGGTTCTAGGGGCTCAGTACTCAGGGTGCTGGGTGCTCAGTACTCAGGCTGCTCGGTTCTCAGTACTCAGGGTGCTGGGTGCTCATTCTCGGGGTGCTGGGTGCTCAGTGCTCGGGGTGCTGGGTGCTCAGTACTCAGGGTGCTGGGGGCTCAGTACTCAGGGTGCTGGGTGCTCAGTACTCAGGGTGATCTGTTCTCAGTACTCAGGTTGCTGGGTGCTCAGTGCTCGGGGTGCTGGGTGCTCAGTACTCGGGGTGCTGGGTGCTCAGTACTCAGGGTGCTGGGTGCTCAGTGCTCAGGGTGCTGGGTGCTCAGTGCTCGGGGTACTGGGTGCTCAGTGCTGAGGGTGGTGCTGGGTGCTCAGTACTCAGGGTGCTGGGTGCTCAGTACTCAGGGTGCTGGGTGCTCAGTGCTCGAGGTGCTCGGTGCTCAGTACTCGGGGTGCTGGGTGCTCAGTACTCAGGGTGCTGGGTGCTCAGTGCTCAGGGTGCTGGGTGCTCAGTGCTCGGGGTACTGGGTGCTCAGTGCTGAGGGTGGTGCTGGGTGCTCAGTACTCAGGGTGCTGGGTGCTCAGTGCTCAGGGTGCTGGGTGCTCAGTACTAAGGGTGCTGGGTGCTCAGTACTCAGGGTGCTCGGTGCTCAGTACTCAGGGTGCTGGGTGCTCAGTGCTCAGGGTGCTGGGTACTCAGTACTCAGGGTGCTGGGTGCTCAGTACTCAGGGTGCTGGGTGCTCAGTGCTCAGGGAGCTGGGTGCTCAGTGCTCAGGCTGCTGGGTGCTCAGTACTCAGGGTGCTGGGTGCTCAGTGCTCATGGTGATCAGTGCTCAGTACTCAGGGTGCTGGGTGCTCAGTGCTCCGGGTGCTGGGTGCTCAGTACACGGGGTGCTGGGTGCTCTGTACTCAGGGTGCTGGGTGCTCAGTCCTCGGGGTGCTCCGTGCTCAGTGCTCAGGGTGCTGGGTGCTCAGTACTCAGTGTGCTCGGTGCTCAGTACTCAGGGTTCTCAGTGCTCAGGGTGCTGGGTGCTCAGTACTCAGGGTGCTCAGTGCTCAGTACTAGGGGTGCTGGTTGCTCAGTACTCAGGGTGCTCAGTGCTCAGTACTCGGGGTGCTGGGTGCTCAGTGCTCAGTGTGCTCAGTGCGCAGTGCTCGGGGTGCTGGGTGCTCAGTGCTCGGGGTGCTAGGTGCTCAGTACTCAGGGTGCTGTGTGCACAGTGCTCAGTACTCAGCGTGCTGGGTTCTCAGTGCTCAGAGTGTTGGGTGCTCAGTACTCAGGGTGCTGGTTGCTCAGTGCTCAGTGCTCAGAGTGCTCAGTGCTCAGGGTGCTCAGTGCTCAGGGTGCTGGGTGCTCAGGGTGCTGGGTGCTCAGTGCTCGGGGTGCTGGGTGCTCATTGTTCAGTGCTCAGGGTGCTGGGTGCTCAGTGCTCAGGGTGCTGGTTGTTCAGTACTCAGGGTGCTCGGTGCTCAGTGCTCAGGGTGCTGGGTGCTCAGTACTCAGGGTGCTGGGTGCTCAGTGCTCGGGGTGCTGGGTGCTCAGTGCTCAGGGTGATCAGTGCTCAGTACTCAGGGTGCTGGGTGCTCAGTGCTCAGGGTGCTGGGTGCTCAGTCCTCAGGGTGCTCAGTACTCAGGGTGCTCGGTGCTCAGTGCTCAGTACTCAGGGTGCTCAGTACTCAGGGTGCTGAGTGCTCAGTGCTCGGGGTGCTGGGTGCTCAGTACTCAGGATGCTGGGTGCTCAGTACTCGGGGTGCTGGGTGCTCAGTACTCAGTGTGCTGGGTGCTCAGTGCTCGGGGTGCTGGGTGCTCAGTGCTCAGGGTGATCGGTGCTCTGTGCTCAGGGTGCTGGGTGCTCAGTCCCCCGGGTGCTCAGTGCTCAGGGTGCTGGGTGCTCAGTACTCAGTGTGCTGGGTGCTCAGTACTCAGGGTGCTGGGTGCTCAGTGCTCAGGGTGCTGGGTGCTCAGTACTCTGGGTGTTGGGTGCTCAGTACTCAGGGTGCTGGGTGCTCCGTGCTCGGGGTGCTGGGTGCTCAGTGCTCAGGGTGCTGGGTGCTCAGTGCTTAGGGTGCTGGGTGCTCTGTACTCAGGGTGCTGGGTGCTTAGTGCTCGGGGTGCTCGGTGCTCAGTACTCAAGGTGCTGGGTGCTCAGTGCTCAGGGTGCTGGGTGCTCAGTCCTCGGGGTGCTCAGGGTGCTGGGTGCTCAGTGCTCAGGGTGCTGGGTGCTCAGTGCTCGGGGTGCTGGGTGCTGAGTGCTCAGGGTGCTGGGTGCTCAGTGCTCGGGGTGCTCGGTGCTCAGTGCTCAGGGTCCTGGGTGCTCAGTACTCATGGTGCTGGGTGCTTAGTACTCAGGGTGCTCAGTGATCAGTACACAGGGTGCTGGGTGCTCAGTGCTCGGGGTGCTGGGTGCTCAGTGCTCAGTACTCAGGGTGCTGGGTGCTCAGTGCTCGGGGTGCTGGGTGCTCAGTACTCAGCGTGCTGGGTGCTCAATACTCAGGGTGATGGGTGCTCAGTGCTCAGGGTGCTGGTGTCACACTGCTCAGGGTGCTGGTTGCTCAGTGATTGGGGTGCTGGGTGCTTAGTACTCAGGGTGCTCAGTGCTCAGGGAGCTCGGTGCTCATTACTCAGGGTGCTGGGTGCTCAGTTCTCAGTGCTCGGGTTCCTGGGTGCTCCGTGCTCAGGGTGCTGGGTGCTCAGTGCTCTGGGTGCTTAGTGCTCAGTACTCAGGGTGCTGGGTGCTCAGTACTCATGGTGCTGCGTGCTCATTCTCAGGGTGCTAGGGGCTCAGTACTCAGGGTGCTGGGTGCTCAGTACTCAGGGTGCTCGGTTCTCAGTACTCAGGGTGCTGGGTGCTCAGTGCTCGGGGTTCTGGGTGCTCAGTACTCGGGGTGCTCAGTGCTCAGTACTCAGGGTGCTGGGTGCTCAGTACTCAGGGTGCTGGGTGCTCAGTGCTCGGGGTGCTCGGTGCTCAGTACTCGGGGTGCTGGGTGCTCAGTACTCAGGGTGCTGGGTGCTCAGTCCTCAGGGTGCTGGGTGTTCAGTGCTCGGGGTGCTGGGTGCTCAGTGCTGAGGGTGGTGCTGGGTGCTCAGTACTCAGGGTGCTGGGTGCTCAGTGCTCAGGGTGCTGGGTGCTCAGTACTAAGGGTGCTGGGTGCTCAGTACTCAGGGTGCGCGGTGCTCAGTACTCAGGGTGCTGGGTGCTCAGTACTCAGGGTGCTGGGTGCTCAGTGCTCAGGGTGCTGGGTGCTCAGTGCTCAGGCTGCTGGGTGCTCAGTACTCAGGGTGCTGGGTGCTCAGTGCTCATGGTGATCGGTGCTCAGTACTCAGGGTGCTGGGTGCTCAGTGCTCGGGGTGCTGGGTGCTCAGTACACGGGGTGCTGGGTGCTCTGTACTCAGGGTGCTGGGTGCTCAGTGCTCGGGGTCCTAGGTGCTCAGTGCTCAGGGTGATCGGTGCTCAGTACTCAGCGTGCTGGGTGCTCAGTGCTCAGAGTGTTGGGTGCTCAGTACTCAGGGTGCTGGGTGCTCAGTGCTCAGTGCTCAGGGTGCTCAGTGCTCAGGGTGCTCAGTGCTCAGGGTGCTGGGTGCTCAGGGTGCTGGGTGCTCAGTGCTCGGGGTGCTGGGTGCTCAGTGCTCAGTGCTCAGGGTGCTGGGTGCTCAGTGCTCAGTGCTCAGGGTGCTGGGTGTTCAGTACTCAGGGTGCTCGGTGCTCAGTGCTCAGGGTGCTGGGTGCTCAGTACTCAGGGTGCTGGGTGCTCAGTGCTCGGGGTGCTGGGTGCTCAGTGATCAGGGTGATCTGTGCTCACTACTCAGGGTGCTGGGTGCTCAGTGCTCCGGGTCCTGGGTGCTCAGTCCTCAGGGTGCTCGGTGCTCAGTGCTCAGTACTCAGGGTGCTCAGTACTCAGGGTGCTGGGTGCTCAGTGCTCGGGGTGCTGGGTGCTCAGTACTCAGGGTGCTGGGTGCTCAGTACTCAGGGTGCTGGGTGCTCAGTACTCAGGGTGCTGGGTGCTCAGTCCTCCGGGTGCTCAGTGCTCAGGGTGCTGGGTGCTCAGTACTCAGGGTGCTGGGTGCTCAGTACTCGGGGTGCTGGGTGCTCAGTGCTCAGGGTGATCGGTGCTCAGTGCTCAGGGTGCTGGGTGCTCAGTCCTCCGGGTGCTCAGTGCTCAGGGTGCTGGGTGCTCAGTACTCAGGGTGCTGGGTGCTCAGTACTCGGGGTGCTGGGTGCTCAGTGCTCAGGGTGCTGGGTGCTCAGTGCTCGGGGTGCTGGGTGCTCAGTGCTCAGGGTGATCGGTGCTCAGTGCTCAGGGTGCTGGGTGCTCAGTCCTCCGGGTGCTCAGTGCTCAGGGTGCTGGGTGCTCAGTACTCAGGGTGCTGGGTGCTCAGTACTCGGGGTGCTGGGTGCTCAGTGATCAGGGTGCTGGGTGCTCAGTACTCTGGGTGTTGGGTGCTCAGTACTCAGGGTGCTGGGTGCTCCGTGCTCGGGGTGCTGGCTGCTCAGTGCTCAGGGTGCTATGTGCTCAGTGCTCAGGGTGCTGGGTGCTCAGTACTCAGGGTGCTGGGTGCTTAGTGCTCGGGGTGCTCGGTGCTCAGTACTCAAGGTGCTGGGTGCTCAGTGCTCAGGGTGCTGGGTGCTCAGTCCTCGGGGTGCTCCGTGCTCAGGGTGCTGGGTGCTCAGTGCTCAGGGTGCTGGGTGCTCAGTGCTCGGGGTGCTGGGTGCTGAGTTCTCAGGGTGCTGGGTGCTCAGTGCTCGGGGTGCTCGGTGCTCAGTGCTCAGGGTCCTGGGTGCTCAGTACTCAGGGTGCTGGGTGCTTAGTACTCAGGGTGCTCAGTGCTCAGTACACAGGGTGCTGGGTGCTCAGTGCTCGGGGTGCTGGGTGCTCAGTGCTCAGTACTCAGGGTGCTGGTTGCTCAGTGCTCGGGGTGCTGGGTGCTCAGTACTCAGCATGCTGGGTGCTCAGTACTCAGGGTGCTGGGTGCTCAGTGCTCAGGGTGCTGGGTGCTCAGTGCTCAGGGTGCTGGGTGCTCAGTGATCGGGGTGCTGGGTGCTCAGTACTCAGGGTGCTCAGTGCTCGGGGAGCTCGGTGCTCAGTACTCAGGGTGCTGGGTGCTCAGTATTCAGTGCTCGCGGTCCTGGGTGCTCCGTGCTCGGGGTGCTGGGTTCTCAGTGCTCTGGGTGCTTAGTGCTCAGTACTCCGGGTGCTGGGTGCTCAGTACTCATGGTGCTGCGTGCTCATTCTCAGGGTTCTAGGGGCTCAGTACTCAGGGTGCTGGGTGCTCAGTACTCAGGGTGCTCGGTTCTCAGTACTCAGGGTGCTGGGTGCTCATTCTCGGGGTGCTGGGTGCTCAGTGCTCGGGGTGCTGGGTGCTCAGTACTCAGGGTGCTGGGGGCTCAGTACTCAGGGTGCTGGGTGCTCAGTACTCAGGGTGATCTGTTCTCAGTACTCAGGTTGCTGGGTGCTCAGTGCTCGGGGTGCTGGGTGCTCAGTACTCGGGGTGCTCAGTGCTCAGTACTCAGGGTGCTGGGTGCTCAGTACTCAGGGTGCTGGGTGCTCAGTGCTCGAGGTGCTCGGTGCTCAGTACTCGGGGTGCTGGGTGCTCAGTACTCAGGGTGCTGGGTGCTCAGTGCTCAGGGTGCTGGGTACTCAGTGCTCGGGGTACTGGGTGCTCAGTGCTGAGGGTGGTGCTGGGTGCTCAGTACTCAGGGTGCTGGGTGCTCAGTGCTCAGGGTGCTGGGTGCTCAGTACTAAGGGTGCTGGGTGCTCAGTACTCAGGGTGCTCGGTGCTCAGTACTCAGGGTGCTGGGTGCTCAGTGCTCAAGGTGCTGGGTACTCAGTACTCAGGGTGCTGGGTGCTCAGTACTCAGGGTGCTGGGTGCTCAGTGCTCAGGGAGCTGGGTGCTCAGTGCTCAGGCTGCTGGGTGCTCAGTACTCAGGGTGCTGGGTGCTCAGTGCTCATGGTGATCAGTGCTCAGTACTCAGGGTGCTGGGTGCTCAGTGCTCGGGGTGCTGGGTGCTCAGTACACGGGGTGCTGGGTGCTCTGTACTCAGGGTGCTGGGTCCTCAGTGCTCGGGGTCCTAGGTGCTCAGTGCTCAGGGTGATCGGTGCTCAGTACTCAGCGTGCTGGGTGCTCAGTGCTCAGAGTGTTGGGTGCTCAGTACTCAGGGTGCTGGGTGCTCAGTGCTCAGTGCTCAGGGTGCTCAGTGCTCAGGGTGCTCAGTCCTCAGGGTGCTGGGTGCTCAGTGTGCTGGGTGCTCAGTGCTCGGGGTGCTGGGTGCTCAGTGCTCAGGGTGCTGGGTGTTCAGTACTCAGGGTGCTTGGTGCTCAGTGCTCAGTGCTCAGGGTGCTGGGTGTTCAGTACTCAGTGCTCAGGGTGCTGGGTGTTCAGTACTCAGGGTGCTTGGTGCTCAGTGCTCAGGGTGCTGGGTGCTCAGTACTCAGGGTGCTGGGTGCTCAGTGCTCGGGGTGCTGGGTGCTCAGTGATCAGGGTGATCTGTGCTCAGTACTCAGGGTGCTGGGTGCTCAGTGCTCAGGGTGCTGGGTGCTCAGTCCTCAGGGTGCTCAGTACTCAGGGTGCTCGGTGCTCAGTGCTCAGTACTCAGGGTGCTCAGTACTCAGGGTGCTGGGTGCTCAGTGCTCGGGGTGCTGGGTGCTCAGTACTCAGGGTGCTGGGTGCTCAGTACTCGGGGTGCTGGGTGCTCAGTGCTCAAGGTGCTGGGTACTCAGTACTCAGGGTGCTGGGTGCTCAGTACTCAGGGTGCTGGGTGCTCAGTTCTCAGGGAGCTGGGTGCTCAGTGCTCAGGCTGCTGGGTGCTCAGTACTCAGGGTGCTGGGTGCTCAGTGCTCATGGTGATCAGTGCTCAGTACTCAGGGTGCTGGGTGCTCAGTGCTCGGGGTGCTGGGTGCTCAGTACACGGGGTGCTGGGTGCTCTGTACTCAGGGTGCTGGGTGCTCAGTGCTCGGGGTCCTAGGTGCTCAGTGCTCAGGGTGATCGGTGCTCAGTACTCAGCGTGCTGGGTGCTCAGTGCTCAGAGTGTTGGGTGCTCAGTACTCAGGGTGCTGGGTGCTCAGTGCTCAGTGCTCAGGGTGCTCAGTGCTCAGGGTGCTCAGTCCTCAGGGTGCTGGGTGCTCAGGGTGCTGGGTGCTCAGTGCTCGGGGTGCTGGGTGCTCAGTACTCAGGGTGCTGGGTGTTCAGTACTCAGGGTGCTTGGTGCTCAGTGCTCAGTGCTCAGGGTGCTGGGTGTTCAGTACTTAGTGCTCAGGGTGCTGGGTGTTCAGTACTCAGGGTGCTTGGTGCTCAGTGCTCAGGGTGCTGGGTGCTCAGTACTCAGGGTGCTGGGTGCTCAGTGCTCGGGGTGCTGGGTGCTCAGTGATCAGGGTGATCTGTGCTCAGTACTCAGGGTGCTGGGTGCTCAGTGCTCAGGGTGCTGGGTGCTCAGTCCTCAGGGTGCTCAGTACTCAGGGTGCTCGGTGCTCAGTGCTCAGTACTCAGGGTGCTCAGTACTCAGGGTGCTGGGTGCTCAGTGCTCGGGGTTCTGGGTGCTCAGTACTCGGGGTGCTCAGTGCTCAGTACTCAGGGTGCTGGGTGCTCAGTACTCAGGGTGCTGGGTGCTCAGTGCTCGGGGTGCTCGGTGCTCAGTACTCGGGGTGCTGGGTGCTCAGTACTCAGGGTGCTGGGTGCTCAGTCCTCAGGGTGCTGGGTGTTCAGTGCTCGGGGTGCTGGGTGCTCAGTGCTGAGGGTGGTGCTGGGTGCTCAGTACTCAGGGTGCTGGGTGCTCAGTGCTCAGGGTGCTGGGTGCTCAGTACTAAGGGTGCTGGGTGCTCAGTACTCAGGGTGCGCGGTGCTCAGTACTCAGGGTGCTGGGTGCTCAGTACTCAGGGTGCTGGGTGCTCAGTGCTCAGGGTGCTGGGTGCTCAGTGCTCAGGCTGCTGGGTGCTCAGTACTCAGGGTGCTGGGTGCTCAGTGCTCATGGTGATCGGTGCTCAGTACTCAGGGTGCTGGGTGCTCAGTGCTCGGGGTGCTGGGTGCTCAGTACACGGGGTGCTGGGTGCTCTGTACTCAGGGTGCTGGGTGCTCAGTGCTCGGGGTCCTAGGTGCTCAGTGCTCAGGGTGATCGGTGCTCAGTACTCAGCGTGCTGGGTGCTCAGTGCTCAGAGTGTTGGGTGCTCAGTACTCAGGGTGCTGGGTGCTCAGTGCTCAGTGCTCAGGGTGCTCAGTGCTCAGGGTGCTCAGTGCTCAGGGTGCTGGGTGCTCAGGGTGCTGGGTGCTCAGTGCTCGGGGTGCTGGGTGCTCAGTGCTCAGTGCTCAGGGTGCTGGGTGCTCAGTGCTCAGTGCTCAGGGTGCTGGGTGTTCAGTACTCAGGGTGCTCGGTGCTCAGTGCTCAGGGTGCTGGGTGCTCAGTACTCAGGGTGCTGGGTGCTCAGTGCTCGGGGTGCTGGGTGCTCAGTGATCAGGGTGATCTGTGCTCACTACTCAGGGTGCTGGGTGCTCAGTGCTCCGGGTCCTGGGTGCTCAGTCCTCAGGGTGCTCGGTGCTCAGTGCTCAGTACTCAGGGTGCTCAGTACTCAGGGTGCTGGGTGCTCAGTGCTCGGGGTGCTGTGTGCTCAGTACTCAGGGTGCTGGGTGCTCAGTACTCGGGGTGCTGGGTGCTCAGTACTCAGGGTGCTGGGTGCTCAGTCCTCCGGGTGCTCAGTGCTCAGGGTGCTGGATGCTCAGTACTCAGGGTGCTTGGTGCTCAGTACTCGGGGTGCTGGGTGCTCAGTGCTCAGGGTGATCGGTGCTCAGTGCTCAGGGTGCTGGGTGCTCAGTCCTCCGGGTGCTCAGTGCTCAGGGTGCTGGGTGCTCAGTACTCAGGGTGCTGGGTGCTCAGTACTCGGGGTGCTGGGTGCTCAGTGCTCAGGGTGCTGGGTGCTCAGTGCTCGGGGTGCTGGGTGCTCAGTGCTCAGGGTGATCGGTGCTCAGTGCTCAGGGTGCTGGGTGCTCAGTCCTCCGGGTGCTCAGTGCTCAGGGTGCTGGGTGCTCAGTACTCAGGGTGCTGGGTGCTCAGTACTCGGGGTGCTGGGTGCTCAGTGCTCAGGGTGCTGGGTGCTCAGTACTCTGGGTGTTGGGTGCTCAGTACTCAGGGTGCTGGGTGCTCCGTGCTCGGGGTGCTGGCTGCTCAGTGCTCAGGGTGCTATGTGCTCAGTGCTCAGGGTGCTGGGTGCTCAGTACTCAGGGTGCTGGGTGCTTAGTGCTCGGGGTGCTCGGTGCTCAGTACTCAAGGTGCTGGGTGCTCAGTGCTCAGGGTGCTGGGTGCTCAGTCCTCGGGGTGCTCCGTGCTCAGGGTGCTGGGTGCTCAGTGCTCAGGGTGCTGGGTGCTCAGTGCTCGGGGTGCTGGGTGCTGAGTTCTCAGGGTGCTGGGTGCTCAGTGCTCGGGGTGCTCGGTGCTCAGTGCTCAGGGTCCTGGGTGCTCAGTACTCAGGGTGCTGGGTGCTTAGTACTCAGGGTGCTCAGTGCTCAGTACACAGGGTGCTGGGTGCTCAGTGCTCGGGGTGCTGGGTGCTCAGTGCTCAGTACTCAGGGTGCTGGTTGCTCAGTGCTCGGGGTGCTGGGTGCTCAGTACTCAGCAGGCTGGGTGCTCAGTACTCAGGGTGCTGGGTGCTCAGTGCTCAGGGTGCTGGGTGCTCAGTGCTCAGGGTGCTGGGTGCTCAGTGATTGGGGTCCTGGGTGCTCAGTACTCAGGGTGCTCAGTGCTCGGGGAGCTCGGTGCTCAGTACTCAGGGTGCTGGGTGCTCAGTATTCAGTGCTCGCGGTCCTGGGTGCTCCGTGCTCGGGGTGCTGGGTTCTCAGTGCTCTGGGTGCTTAGTGCTCAGTACTCCGGGTGCTGGGTGCTCAGTACTCATGGTGCTGCGTGCTCATTCTCAGGGTTCTAGGGGCTCAGTACTCAGGGTGCTGGGTGCTCAGTACTCAGGGTGCTCGGTTCTCAGTACTCAGGGTGCTGGGTGCTCATTCTCGGGGTGCTGGGTGCTCAGTGCTCGGGGTGCTGGGTGCTCAGTACTCAGGGTGCTGGGGGCTCAGTACTCAGGGTGCTGGGTGCTCAGTACTCAGGGTGATCTGTTCTCAGTACTCAGGTTGCTGGGTGCTCAGTGCTCGGGGTGCTGGGTGCTCAGTACTCGGGGTGCTCAGTGCTCAGTACTCAGGGTGCTGGGTGCTCAGTACTCAGGGTGCTGGGTGCTCAGTGCTCGAGGTGCTCGGTGCTCAGTACTCGGGGTGCTGGGTGCTCAGTACTCAGGGTGCTGGGTGCTCAGTGCTCAGGGTGCTGGGTACTCAGTGCTCGGGGTACTGGGTGCTCAGTGCTGAGGGTGGTGCTGGGTGCTCAGTACTCAGGGTGCTGGGTGCTCAGTGCTCAGGGTGCTGGGTGCTCAGTACTAAGGGTGCTGGGTGCTCAGTACTCAGGGTGCTCGGTGCTCAGTACTCAGGGTGCTGGGTGCTCAGTGCTCAAGGTGCTGGGTACTCAGTACTCAGGGTGCTGGGTGCTCAGTACTCAGGGTGCTGGGTGCTCAGTGCTCAGGGAGCTGGGTGCTCAGTGCTCAGGCTGCTGGGTGCTCAGTACTCAGGGTGCTGGGTGCTCAGTGCTCATGGTGATCAGTGCTCAGTACTCAGGGTGCTGGGTGCTCAGTGCTCGGGGTGCTGGGTGCTCAGTACACGGGGTGCTGGGTGCTCTGTACTCAGGGTGCTGGGTGCTCAGTGCTCGGGGTCCTAGGTGCTCAGTGCTCAGGGTGATCGGTGCTCAGTACTCAGCGTGCTGGGTGCTCAGTGCTCAGAGTGTTGGGTGCTCAGTACTCAGGGTGCTGGGTGCTCAGTGCTCAGTGCTCAGGGTGCTCAGTGCTCAGGGTGCTCAGTCCTCAGGGTGCTGGGTGCTCAGGGTGCTGGGTGCTCAGTGCTCGGGGTGCTGGGTGCTCAGTGCTCAGGGTGCTGGGTGTTCAGTACTCAGGGTGCTTGGTGCTCAGTGCTCAGTGCTCAGGGTGCTGGGTGTTCAGTACTCAGTGCTCAGGGTGCTGGTTGTTCAGTACTCAGGGTGCTTGGTGCTCAGTGCTCAGGGTGCTGGGTGCTCAGTACTCAGGGTGCTGGGTGCTCAGTGCTCGGGGTGCTGGGTGCTCAGTGATCAGGGTGATCTGTGCTCAGTACTCAGGGTGCTGGGTGCTCAGTGCTCAGGGTGCTGGGTGCTCAGTCCTCAGGGTGCTCAGTACTCAGGGTGCTCGGTGCTCAGTGCTCAGTACTCAGGGTGCTCAGTACTCAGGGTGCTGGGTGCTCAGTGCTCGGGGTGCTGGGTGCTCAGTACTCAGGGTGCTGGGTGCTCAGTACTCGGGGTGCTGGGTGCTCAGTGCTCAAGGTGCTGGGTACTCAGTACTCAGGGTGCTGGGTGCTCAGTACTCAGGGTGCTGGGTGCTCAGTGCTCAGGGAGCTGGGTGCTCAGTGCTCAGGCTGCTGGGTGCTCAGTACTCAGGGTGCTGGGTGCTCAGTGCTCATGGTGATCAGTGCTCAGTACTCAGGGTGCTGGGTGCTCAGTGCTCGGGGTGCTGGGTGCTCAGTACACGGGGTGCTGGGTGCTCTGTACTCAGGGTGCTGGGTGCTCAGTGCTCGGGGTCCTAGGTGCTCAGTGCTCAGGGTGATCGGTGCTCAGTACTCAGCGTGCTGGGTGCTCAGTGCTCAGAGTGTTGGGTGCTCAGTACTCAGGGTGCTGGGTGCTCAGTGCTCAGTGCTCAGGGTGCTCAGTGCTCAGGGTGCTCAGTCCTCAGGGTGCTGGGTGCTCAGGGTGCTGGGTGCTCAGTGCTCGGGGTGCTGGGTGCTCAGTACTCAGGGTGCTGGGTGTTCAGTACTCAGGGTGCTTGGTGCTCAGTGCTCAGTGCTCAGGGTGCTGGGTGTTCAGTACTCAGTGCTCAGGCTGCTGGGTGTTCAGTACTCAGGGTGCTTGGTGCTCAGTGCTCAGGGTGCTGGGTGCTCAGTACTCAGGGTGCTGGGTGCTCAGTGCTCGGGGTGCTGGGTGCTCAGTGATCAGGGTGATCTGTGCTCAGTACTCAGGGTGCTGGGTGCTCAGTGCTCAGGGTGCTGGGTGCTCAGTCCTCAGGGTGCTCAGTACTCAGGGTGCTCGGTGCTCAGTGCTCAGTACTCAGGGTGCTCAGTACTCAGGGTGCTGGGTGCTCAGTGCTCGGGGTGCTGGGTGCTCAGTACTCAGGGTGCTGGGTGCTCAGTACTCGGGGTGCTGGGTGCTCAGTACTCAGGGTGCTGGGTGCTCAGTCCTCCGGGTGCTCAGTGCTCAGGGTGCTGCGTGCTCAGTACTCAGGGTGCTGGGTGCTCAGTACTCGGGGTGCTGGGTGCTCAGTGCTCAGGGTGATCGGTGCTCAGTGCTCAGGGTGCTGGGTGCTCAGTCCTCCGGGTGCTCAGTGCTCAGGGTGCTGGGTGCTCAGTACTCAGGGTGCTGGGTGCTCAGTACTCGTGGTGCTGGGTGCTCAGTGCTCAGGGTGCTGGGTGCTCAGTGCTCGGGTGCTGGGTGCTCAGTGCTCAGGGTGATCGGTGCTCAGTGCTCAGGGTGCTGGGTGCTCAGTCCTCTGGGTGCACAGTGCTCAGGGCGCTGGGTGCTCAGTACTCAGGGTGCTGGGTGGTCAGTACTCGGGGTGCTGGGTGCTCAGTGCTCAGGGTGCTGGGTGCTCAGTACTCTGGTTGTTGGGTGCTCAGTACTCAGCGTGCTGGGTGCTCCGTGCTCGGGGTGCTGGCTGCTCAGTGCTCAGGGTGCTCTGTGCTCAGTGCTCAGGGTGCTGGGTGCTCAGTACTCTGGGTGCTGGGTGCTTAGTGCTCGGGGTGCTCGGTGCTCAGTACTCAAGGTGCTGGGTGCTCAGTGCTCAGGGTGCTGGGTGCTCAGTCCTCGGGGTGCTCCGTGCTCAGGGTGCTGGGTGCTCAGTGCTCAGGGTCCTGGGTGCTCAGTGCTCGGGGTGCTGGGTGCTGAGTGCTCAGGGTGCTGGGTGCTCAGTGCTCGGGGTGCTCGGTGCTCAGTGCTCAGGGTCCCGGGTGCTCAGTACTCAGGGTGCTGGGTGCTTAGTACTCAGGGTGCTCAGTGCTCAGTACACAGGGTGCTGGGTGCTCAGTGCTCGGGGTGCTGGGTGCTCAGTACTCAGGGTGCTGGGTGCTCCGTGCTCGGGGTGCTGGCTGCTCAGTGCTCAGGGTGCTATTTGCTCAGTGCTCAGGGTGCTGGGTGCTCAGTACTCAGGGTGCTGGGTGCTTAGTGCTCGGGGTGCTCGGTGCTCAGTACTCAAGGTGCTGGGTGCTCAGTGCTCAGGGTGCTGGGTGCTAAGTCCTCGGGGTGCTCCGTGCTCAGGGTGCTGGGTGCTCAGTGCTCAGGGTGCTGGGTGCTCAGTGCTCGGGGTGCTGGGTGCTCAGTGCTCAGTACTCAGGGTGCTGGTTGCTCAATGCTCGGGGTGCTGGGTGCTCAGTACTCAGCATGCTGGGTGCTCAGTACTCAGGGTGCTGGGTGCTCAGTGCTCAGGGTGCTGGGTGCTCAGTGCTCAGGGTGCTGGGTGCTCAGTGATCGTGGTGCTGGGTGCTCAGTAATCAGGGTGCTCAGTGATCGGGGAGCTCGGTGCTCAGTGCTCAGGGTGCTGGGTGCTCAGTGCTCGGGGTCCTAGGTGCTCAGTGCTCAGGGTGATCGGTGCTCAGTACTCAGCGTGCTGGGTGCTCAGTGCTCAGAGTGTTGGGTGCTCAGTACTCAGGGTGCTGGGTGCTCAGTGCTCAGTGTTCAGAGTGCTCAGTGCTCAGGGTGCTCAGTGCTCAGGGTGCTGGGTGCTCAGGGTGCTGGGTGCTCAGTGCTCGGGGTGCTGGGTGCTCAGTGCTCAGTGCTCAGGGTGCTGGGTGCTCAGTGCTCAGTGCTCAGGGTGCTGGGTGTTCAGTACTCAGGGTGCTTGGTGCTCAGTGCTCAGGGTGCTGGGTGCTCAGTACTCAGGGTGCTGGGTGCTCAGTGCTCGGGGTGCTGGGTGCTCAGTGATCAGGGTGATCTGTGCTCAGTACTCAGGGTGCTGGGTGCTCAGTGCTCAGGGTGCTGGATGCTCAGTCCTCAGGGTGCTCAGTACTCAGGGTGCTCGGTGCTCAGTGCTCAGTACTCAGGGTGCTCAGTACTCAGGGTGCTGGGTGCTCAGTGCTCTGGGTGCTGGGTGCTCAGTACTCAGGGTGCTGGGTGCTCAGTACTCGTGGTGCTGGGTGCTCAGTACTCAGGGTGCTGGGTGCTCAGTCCTCCGGGTGCTCAGTGCTCAGGGTGCTGGGTGCTCAGTACTCAGGGTGCTGGGTGCTCAGTACTCGGGGTGCTGGGTGCTCAGTGCTCAGGGTGATCGGTGCTCAGTGCTCAGGGTGCTGGGTGCTCAGTCCTCCGGGTGCTCAGTGCTCAGGGTGCTGGGTGCTCAGTACTCAGGGTGCTGGGTGCTCAGTACTCGGGGTGCTGGGTGCTCAGTGCTCAGGGTGCTGGGTGCTCATTGCTCGGGGTGCTGGGTGCTCAGTGCTCAGGGTGATCGGTGCTCAGTGCTCAGGGTGCTGGGTGCTCAGTCCTCCGGGTGCTCAGTGCTCAGGGTGCTGGGTGCTCAGTACTCAGGGTGCTGGGTGCTCAGTACTCGGGGTGCTGGGTGCTCAGTCCTCGGGGTGCTCCGTGCTCAGGGTGCTGGGTGCTCAGTGCTCAGGGTGCTGGGTGCTCAGTACTAAGGGTGCTGGGTGCTCAGTACTCAGGGTGCTCGGTGCTCAGTACTCAGGGTGCTGGGTGCTCAGTGCTCAAGGTGCTGGGTACTCAGTACTCAGGGTGCTGGGTGCTCAGTACTCAGGGTGCTGGGTGCTCAGTGCTCAGGGAGCTGGGTGCTCAGTGCTCAGGCTGCTGGGTGCTCAGTACTCAGGGTGCTGGGTGCTCAGTGCTCATGGTGATCAGTGCTCAGTACTCAGGGTGCTGGGTGCTCAGTGCTCGGGGTGCTGGGTGCTCAGTACACGGGGTGCTGGGTGCTCTGTACTCAGGGTGCTGGGTGCTCAGTGCTCGGGGTCCTAGGTGCTCAGTGCTCAGGGTGATCGGTGCTCAGTACTCAGCGTGCTGGGTGCTCAGTGCTCAGAGTGTTGGGTGCTCAGTACTCAGGGTGCTGGGTGCTCAGTGCTCAGTGCTCAGGGTGCTCAGTCCTCAGGGTGCTGGGTGCTCAGGGTGCTGGGTGCTCAGTGCTCGGGGTGCTGGGTGCTCAGTGCTCAGGGTGCTGGGTGTTCAGTACTCAGGGTGCTAGGTGCTCAGTGCTCAGTGCTCAGGGTGCTGGGTGTTCAGTACTCAGTGCTCAGGGTGCTGGGTGTTCAGTACTCAGGGTGCTTGGTGCTCAGTGCTCAGGGTGCTGGGTGCTCAGTACTCAGGGTGCTGGGTGCTCAGTGCTCGGGGTGCTGGGTGCTCAGTGATCAGGGTGATCTGTGCTCAGTACTCAGGGTGCTGGGTGCTCAGTGCTCAGGGTGCTGGGTGCTCAGTCCTCAGGGTGCTCAGTACTCAGGGTGCTCGGTGCTCAGTGCTCAGTACTCAGGGTGCTCAGTACTCAGGGTGCTGGGTGCTCAGTGCTCGGGGTGCTGGGTGCTCAGTACTCAGGGTGCTGGGTGCTCAGTACTCGGGGTGCTGGGTGCTCAGTACTCAGGGTGCTGGGTGCTCAGTCCTCCGGGTGCTCAGTGCTCAGGGTGCTGCGTGCTCAGTACTCAGGGTGCTGGGTGCTCAGTACTCGGGGTGCTGGGTGCTCAGTGCTCAGGGTGATCGGTGCTCAGTGCTCAGGGTGCTGGGTGCTCAGTCCTCCGGGTGCTCAGTGCTCAGGGTGCTGGGTGCTCAGTACTCAGGGTGCTGGGTGCTCAGTACTCGGGGTGCTGGGTGCTCAGTGCTCAGGGTGCTGGGTGCTCAGTGCTCGGGTGCTGGGTGCTCAGTGCTCAGGGTGATCGGTGCTCAGTGCTCAGGGTGCTGGGTGCTCAGTCCTCTGGGTGCTCAGTGCTCAGGGTGCTGGGTGCTCAGTACTCAGGGTGCTGGGTGGTCAGTACTCGGGGTGCTGGGTGCTCAGTGCTCAGGGTGCTGGGTGCTCAGTGCTCAGTGCTCAGGGTGCTCAGTGCTCAGGGTGCTCAGTCCTCAGGGTGCTGGGTGCTCAGGGTGCTGGGTGCTCAGTGCTCGGGGTGCTGGGTGCTCAGTGCTCAGGGTGCTGGGTGTTCAGTACTCAGGGTGCTTGGTGCTCAGTGCTCAGTGCTCAGGGTGCTGGGTGTTCAGTAATCAGTGCTCAGGGTGCTGGGTGTTCAGTACTCAGGGTGCTTGGTGCTCAGTGCTCAGGGTGCTGGGTGCTCAGTACTCAGGGTGCTGGGTGCTCAGTGCTCGGGGTGCTGGGTGCTCAGTGATCAGGGTGATCTGTGCTCAGTACTCAGGGTGCTGGGTGCTCAGTGCTCAGGGTGCTGGGTGCTCAGTCCTCAGGGTGCTCAGTACTCAGGGTGCTCGGTGCTCAGTGCTCAGTACTCAGGGTGCTCAGTACTCAGGGTGCTGGGTGCTCAGTGCTCGGGGTGCTGGGTGCTCAGTACTCAGGGTGCTGGGTGCTCAGTACTCGGGGTGCTGGGTGCTCAGTACTCAGGGTGCTGGGTGCTCAGTCCTCCGGGTGCTCAGTGCTCAGGGTGCTGCGTGCTCAGTACTCAGGGTGCTGGGTGCTCAGTACTCGGGGTGCTGGGTGCTCAGTGCTCAGGGTGATCGGTGCTCAGTGCTCAGGGTGCTGGGTGCTCAGTCCTCCGGGTGCTCAGTGCTCAGGGTGCTGGGTGCTCAGTACTCAGGGTGCTGGGTGCTCAGTACTCGGGGTGCTGGGTGCTCAGTGCTCAGGGTGCTGGGTGCTCAGTGCTCGGGTGCTGGGTGCTCAGTGCTCAGGGTGATCGGTGCTCAGTGCTCAGGGTGCTGGGTGCTCAGTCCTCTGGGTGCTCAGTGCTCAGGGTGCTGGGTGCTCAGTACTCAGGGTGCTGGGTGGTCAGTACTCGGGGTGCTGGGTGCTCAGTGCTCAGGGTGCTGGGTGCTCAGTACTCTGGTTGTTGGGTGCTCAGTACTCAGCGTGCTGGGTGCTCCGTGCTCGGGGTGCTGGCTGCTCAGTGCTCAGGGTGCTCTGTGCTCAGTGCTCAGGGTGCTGGGTGCTCAGTACTCTGGGTGCTGGGTGCTTAGTGCTCGGGGTGCTCGGTGCTCAGTACTCAAGGTGCTGGGTGCTCAGTGCTCAGGGTGCTGGGTGCTCAGTCCTCGGGGTGCTCCGTGCTCAGGGTGCTGGGTGCTCAGTGCTCAGGGTCCTGGGTGCTCAGTGCTCGGGGTGCTGGGTGCTGAGTGCTCAGGGTGCTGGGTGCTCAGTGCTCGGGGTGCTCGGTGCTCAGTGCTCAGGGTCCCGGGTGCTCAGTACTCAGGGTGCTGGGTGCTGAGTACTCAGGGTGCTCAGTGCTCAGTACACAGGGTGCTGGGTGCTCAGTACTCAGGGTGCTGGGTGCTCCGTGCTCGGGGTGCTGGCTGCTCAGTGCTCAGGGTGCTATGTGCTCAGTGCTCAGGGTGCTGGGTGCTCAGTACTCAGGGTGCTGGGTGCTTAGTGCTCGGGGTGCTCGGTGCTCAGTACTCAAGGTGCTGGGTGCTCAGTGCTCAGGGTGCTGGGTGCTAAGTCCTCGGGGTGCTCCGTGCTCAGGGTGCTGGGTGCTCAGTGCTCAGGGTGCTGGGTGCTCAGTGCTCGGGGTGCTGGGTGCTCAGTGCTCAGTACTCAGGGTGCTGGTTGCTCAATGCTCGGGGTGCTGTGTGCTCAGTACTCAGCATGCTGGGTGCTCAGTACTCAGGGTGCTGGGTGCTCAGTGCTCAGGGTGCTGGGTGCTCAGTGCTCAGGGTGCTGGGTGCTCAGTGATCGGGGTGCTGGGTGCTCAGTACTCAGGGTGCTCAGTGCTCGGGGAGCTCGGTGCTCAGTACTCAGGGTGCTGGGTGCTCAGTTCTCAGTGCTCGGGGTCCTGGGTGCTCCGTGCTCGGGGTGCTGGGTTCTCAGTGCTCTGGGTGCTTAGTGCTCAGTACTCAGGGTGCTGGGTGCTCAGTATTCATGGTGCTGCGTGCTCATTCTCAGGGTTCTAGGGGCTCAGTACTCAGGGTGCTGGGTGCTCAGTACTCAGGGTGCTCGGTTCTCAGTACTCAGGGTGCTGGGTGCTCATTCTCGGGGTGCTGGGTGCTCAGTGCTCGGGGTGCTGGGTGCTCAGTACTCAGGGTGCTGGGGGCTCAGTACTCAGGGTGCTGGGTGCTCAGTACTCAGGGTGATCTGTTCTCAGTACTCAGGTTGGTGGCTGCTCAGTGCTCGGGGTGCTGGGTGCTCAGTACTCGGGGTGCTCAGTGCTCAGTACTCAGGGTGCTGGGTGCTCAGTACTCAGGGTGCTGGGTGCTCAGTGCTCGATGTGCTCGGTGCTCAGTACTCGGGGTGCTGGGTGCTCAGTACTCAGGGTGCTGGGTGCTCAGTGCTCAGGGTGCTGGGTGCTCAGTGCTCGGGGTGCTGGGTGCTCAGTGCTGAGGGTGGTACTGGGTGCTCAGTACTCAGGGTGCTGGGTGCTCAGTGCTCAGGGTGCTGGGTGCTCAGTACTAAGGGTGCTGGGTGCTCAGTACTCAGGGTGCTCGGTGCTCAGTACTCAGGGTGCTGGGTGCTCAGTGCTCAGTGTGCTGGGTACTCAGTACTCAGGGTGCTGGGTGCTCAGTACTCAGGGTGCTGGGTGCTCAGTGCTCAGGGTGCTGGGTGCTCAGTGCTCAGGCTGCTGGGTGCTCAGTACTCAGGGTGCTGGGTGCTCAGTGCTCATGGTGATCGGTGCTCAGTACTCAGGGTGCTGGGTGCTCAGTGCTCGGGGTGCTGGGTGCTCAGTACACGGGGTGCTGGGTGCTCTGTACTCAGGGTGCTGGGTGCTCAGTGCTCGGGGTCCTAGGTGCTCAGTGCTCAGGGTGATCGGTGCTCAGTACTCAGCGTGCTGGGTGCTCAGTGCTCAGAGTGTTGGGTGCTCAGTACTCAGGGTGCTGGGTGCTCAGTGCTCAGTGCTCAGGGTGCTCGGTGCTCAGGGTGCTCAGTGCTCAGGGTGCTGGGTGCTCAGGGTGCTGGGTGCTCAGTGCTCGGGGTGCTGGGTGCTCAGTGCTCAGTGCTCAGGGTGCTGGGTGCTCAGTGCTCAGTGCTCAGGGTGCTGGGTGTTCAGTACTCAGGGTGCTTGGTGCTCAGTGCTCAGGGTGCTGGGTGCTCAGTACTCAGGGTGCTGGGTGCTCAGTGCTCGGGGTGCTGGGTGCTCAGTGATCAGGGTGATCTGTGCTCAGTACTCAGGGTGCTGGGTGCTCAGTGCTCAGGGTGCTGGATGCTCAGTCCTCAGGGTGCTCAGTACTCAGGGTGCTCGGTGCTCAGTGCTCAGTACTCAGGGTGCTCAGTACTCAGGGTGCTGGGTGCTCAGTGCTCTGGGTGCTGGGTGCTCAGTACTCAGGGTGCTGGGTGCTCAGTACTCGGGGTGCTGGGTGCTCAGTACTCAGGGTGCTGGGTGCTCAGTCCTCCGGGTGCTCAGTGCTCAGGGTGCTGGGTGCTCAGTACTCAGGGTGCTGGGTGCTCAGTACTCGGGGTGCTGGGTGCTCAGTGCTCAGGGTGATCGGTGCTCAGTGCTCAGGGTGCTGGGTGTTCAGTCCTCCGGGTGCTCAGTGCTCAGGGTGCTGGGTGCTCAGTACTCAGGGTGCTGGGTGCTCAGTACTCGGGGTGCTGGGTGCTCAGTGCTCAGGGTGCTGGGTGCTCATTGCTCGGGGTGCTGGGTGCTCAGTGCTCAGGGTGATCGGTGCTCAGTGCTCAGGGTGCTGGGTGCTCAGTCCTCCGGGTGCTCAGTGCTCAGGGTGCTGGGTGCTCAGTACTCAGGGTGCTGGGTGCTCATTACTCGGGGTGCTGGGTGCTCAGTGCTCAGGGTGCTGGGTGCTCCGTGCTCGGGGTGCTGGCTGCTCAGTGCTCAGGGTGCTCTGTGCTCAGTGCTCAGGGTGCTGGGTGCTCAGTACTCAGGGTGCTGGGTGCTTAGTGCTCGGGGTGCTCGGTGCTCAGTACTCAAGGTGCTGGGTGCTCAGTGCTCAGGGTGCTGGGTGCTCAGTCCTCGGGGTGCTCCGTGCTCAGGGTGCTGGGTGCTCAGTGCTCAGGGTCCTGGGTGCTCAGTGCTCGGGGTGCTGGGTGCTGAGTGCTCAGGGTGCTGGGTGCTCAGTGCTCGGGGTGCTCGGTGCTCAGTGCTCAGGGTCCCGGGTGCTCAGTACTCAGGGTGCTGGGTGCTCAGTGCTCAGGGAGCTGGGTGCTCAGTGCTCAGGCTGCTGGGTGCTCAGTACTCAGGGTGCTGGGTGCTCAGTGCTCATGGTGATCAGTGCTCAGTACTCAGGGTGCTGGGTGCTCAGTGCTCGGGGTGCTGGGTGCTCAGTACACGGGGTGCTGGGTGCTCTGTACTCAGGGTGCTGGGTGCTCAGTGCTCGGGGTCCTAGGTGCTCAGTGCTCAGGGTGATCGGTGCTCAGTACTCAGCGTGCTGGGTGCTCAGTGCTCAGAGTGTTGGGTGCTCAGTACTCAGGGTGCTGGGTGCTCAGTGCTCAGTGCTCAGGGTGCTCAGTGCTCAGGGTGCTCAGTCCTCAGGGTGCTGGGTGCTCAGGGTGCTGGGTGCTCAGTGCTCGGGGTGCTGGGTGCTCAGTGCTCAGGGTGCTGGGTGTTCAGTACTCAGGGTGCTTGGTGCTCAGTGCTCAGTGCTCAGGGTGCTGGGTGTTCAGTACTCAGTGCTCAGGGTGCTGGGTGTTCAGTACTCAGGGTGCTTGGTGCTCAGTGCTCAGGGTGCTGGGTGCTCAGTACTCAGGGTGCTGGGTGCTCAGTGCTCGGGGTGCTGGGTGCTCAGTGATCAGGGTGATCTGTGCTCAGTACTCAGGGTGCTGGGTGCTCAGTGCTCAGGGTGCTGGGTGCTCAGTCCTCAGGGTGCTCAGTACTCAGGGTGCTCGGTGCTCAGTGCTCAGTACTCAGGGTGCTCAGTACTCAGGGTGCTGGGTGCTCAGTGCTCGGGGTGCTGGGTGCTCAGTACTCAGGGTGCTGGGTGCTCAGTACTCGGGGTGCTGGGTGCTCAGTACTCAGGGTGCTGGGTGCTCAGTCCTCCGGGTGCTCAGTGCTCAGGGTGCTGCGTGCTCAGTACTCAGGGTGCTGGGTGCTCAGTACTCGGGGTGCTGGGTGCTCAGTGCTCAGGGTGATCGGTGCTCAGTGCTCAGGGTGCTGGGTGCTCAGTCCTCCGGGTGCTCAGTGCTCAGGGTGCTGGGTGCTCAGTACTCAGGGTGCTGGGTGCTCAGTACTCGGGGTGCTGGGTGCTCAGTGCTCAGGGTGCTGGGTGCTCAGTGCTCGGGTGCTGGGTGCTCAGTGCTCAGGGTGATCGGTGCTCAGTGCTCAGGGTGCTGGGTGCTCAGTCCTCTGGGTGCTCAGTGCTCAGGGTGCTGGGTGCTCAGTACTCAGGTTGCTGGGTGGTCAGTACTCGGGGTGCTGGGTGCTCAGTGCTCAGGGTGCTGGGTGCTCAGTACTCTGGTTGTTGGGTGCTCAGTACTCAGCGTGCTGGGTGCTCCGTGCTCGGGGTGCTGGCTGCTCAGTGCTCAGGGTGCTCTGTGCTCAGTGCTCAGGGTGCTGGGTGCTCAGTACTCTGGATGCTGGGTGCTTAGTGCTCGGGGTGCTCGGTGCTCAGTACTCAAGGTGCTGGGTGCTCAGTGCTCAGGGTGCTGGGTGCTCAGTCCTCGGGGTGCTCCGTGCTCAGGGTGCTGGGTGCTCAGTGCTCAGGGTCCTGGGTGCTCAGTGCTCGGGGTGCTGGGTGCTGAGTGCTCAGGGTGCTGGGTGCTCAGTGCTCGGGGTGCTCGGTGCTCAGTGCTCAGGGTCCCGGGTGCTCAGTACTCAGGGTGCTGGGTGCTTAGTACTCAGGGTGCTCAGTGCTCAGTACACAGGGTGCTGGGTGCTCAGTGCTCGGGGTGCTGGGTGCTCAGTACTCAGGGTGCTGGGTGCTCCGTGCTCGGGGTGCTGGCTGCTCAGTGCTCAGGGTGCTATGTGCTCAGTGCTCAGGGTGCTGGGTGCTCAGTACTCAGGGTGCTGGGTGCTTAGTGCTCGGGGTGCTCGGTGCTCAGTACTCAAGGTGCTGGGTGCTCAGTGCTCAGGGTGCTGGGTGCTAAGTCCTCGGGGTGCTCCGTGCTCAGGGTGCTGGGTGCTCAGTGCTCAGGGTGCTGGGTGCTCAGTGCTCGGGGTGCTGGGTGCTCAGTGCTCAGTACTCAGGGTGCTGGTTGCTCAATGCTCGGGGTGCTGGGTGCTCAGTACTCAGCATGCTGGGTGCTCAGTACTCAGGGTGCTGGGTGCTCAGTGCTCAGGGTGCTGGGTGCTCAGTGCTCAGGGTGCTGGGTGCTCAGTGATCGGGGTGCTGGGTGCTCAGTACTCAGGGTGCTCAGTGCTCGGGGAGCTCGGTGCTCAGTACTCAGGGTGCTGGGTGCTCAGTTCTCAGTGCTCGGGGTCCTGGGTGCTCCGTGCTCGGGGTGCTGTGTTCTCAGTGCTCTGGGTGCTTAGTGCTCAGTACTCAGGGTGCTGGGTGCTCAGTATTCATGGTGCTGCGTGCTCATTCTCAGGGTTCTAGGGGCTCAGTACTCAGGGTGCTGGGTGCTCAGTACTCAGGGTGCTCGGTTCTCAGTACTCAGGGTGCTGGGTGCTCATTCTCGGGGTGCTGGGTGCTCAGTGCTCGGGGTGCTGGGTGCTCAGTACTCAGGGTGCTGGGGGCTCAGTACTCAGGGTGCTGGGTGCTCAGTGCTCAGTGCTCAGGGTGCTCAGTGCTCAGGGTGCTCAGTGCTCAGGGTGCTGGGTGCTCAGGGTGCTGGGTGCTCAGTGCTCGGGGTGCTGGGTGCTCAGTGCTCAGTGCTCAGGGTGCTGGGTGCTCAGTGCTCAGTGCTCAGGGTGCTGGGTGTTCAGTACTCAGGGTGCTTGGTGCTCAGTGCTCAGGGTGCTGGGTGCTCAGTACTCAGGGTGCTGGGTGCTCAGTGCTCGGGGTGCTGGGTGCTCAGTGATCAGGGTGATCTGTGCTCAGTACTCAGGGTGCTGGGTGCTCAGTGCTCAGGGTGCTGGATGCTCAGTCCTCAGGGTGCTCAGTACTCAGGGTGCTCGGTGCTCAGTGCTCAGTACTCAGGGTGCTCAGTACTCAGGGTGCTGGGTGCTCAGTGCTCTGGGTGCTGGGAGCTCAGTACTCAGGGTGCTGGGTGCTCAGTACTCGGGGTGCTGGGTGCTCAGTACTCAGGGTGCTGGGTGCTCAGTCCTCCGGGTGCTCAGTGCTCAGGGTGCTGGGTGCTCAGTACTCAGGGTGCTGGGTGCTCAGTACTCGGGGTGCTGGGTGCTCAGTGCTCAGGGTGATCGGTGCTCAGTGCTCAGGGTGCTGGGTGCTCAGTCCTCCGGGTGCTCAGTGCTCAGGGTGCTGGGTGCTCAGTACTCAGGGTGCTGGGTGCTCAGTACTCGGGGTGCTGAGTGCTCAGTGCTCAGGGTGCTGGGTGCTCATTGCTCGGGGTGCTGGGTGCTCAGTGCTCAGGGTGATCGGTGCTCAGTGCTCAGGGTGCTGGGTGCTCAGTCCTCCGGGTGCTCAGTGCTCAGGGTGCTGGGTGCTCAGTACTCAGGGTGCTGGGTGCTCAGTACTCGGGGTGCTGGGTGCTCAGTGCTCAGGGTGCTGGGTGCTCCGTACTCTGGGTGTTGGGTGCTCAGTACTCAGCGTGCTGGGTGCTCCGTGCTCGGGGTGCTGGCTGCTCAGTGCTCAGGGTGCTCTGTGCTCAGTGCTCAGGGTGCTGGGTGCTCAGTACTCTGGGTGCTGGGTGCTTAGTGCTCGGGGTGCTCGGTGCTCAGTACTCAAGGTGCTGGGTGCTCAGTGCTCAGGGTGCTGGGTGCTCAGTCCTCGGGGTGCTCCGTGCTCAGGGTGCTGGGTGCTCAGTGCTCAGGGTCCTGGGTGCTCAGTGCTCGGGGTGCTGGGTGCTGAGTGCTCAGGGTGCTGGGTGCTCAGTGCTTGGGGTGCTCGGTGCTCAGTGCTCAGGGTCCCGGGTGCTCAGTACTCAGGGTGCTGGGTGCTTAGTACTCAGGGTGCTCAGTGCTCAGTACACAGGGTGCTGGGTGCTCAGTGCTCGGGGTGCTGGGTGCTCAGTACTCAGGGTGCTGGGTGCTCCGTGCTCGGGGTGCTGGCTGCTCAGTGCTCAGGGTGCTATGTGCTCAGTGCTCAGGGTGCTGGGTGCTCAGTACTCAGGGTGCTGGGTGCTTAGTGCTCGGGGTGCTCGGTGCTCAGTACTCAAGGTGCTGGGTGCTCAGTGCTCAGGGTGCTGGGTGCTAAGTCCTTGGGGTGCTCCGTGCTCAGGGTGCTGGGTGCTCAGTGCTCAGGGTGCTGGGTGCTCAGTGCTCGGGGTGCTGGGTGCTCAGTGCTCAGTACTCAGGGTGCTGGTTGCTCAATGCTCGGGGTGCTGGGTGCTCAGTACTCAGCATGCTGGGTGCTCAGTACTCAGGGTGCTGGGTGCTCAGTGCTCAGGGTGCTGGGTGCTCAGTGCTCAGGGTGCTGGGTGCTCAGTGATCGGGGTGCTGGGTGCTCAGTACTCAGGGTGCTCAGTGCTCAGGGAGCTCGGTGCTCAGTACTCAGGGTGCTGGGTGCTCAGTTCTCAGTGCTCGGGGTCCTGGGTGCTCCGTGCTCGGGGTGCTGGGTTCTCAGTGCTCTGGGTGCTTAGTGCTCAGTACTCAGGGTGCTGGGTGCTCAGTATTCATGGTGCGGCGTGCTCATTCTCAGGGTTCTAGGGGCTCAGTACTCAGGGTGCTGGGTGCTCAGTACTCAGGGTGCTGGGTGCTCAGTACTCGGGGTGCTGGGTGCTCAGTGCTCGGGGTGCTGGGTGCTCAGTACTCAGGGTGCTGGGGGCTCAGTACTCAGGGTGCTGGGTGCTCAGTACTCAGGGTGATCTGTTCTCAGTACTCAGGTTGGTGGCTGCTCAGTGCTCGGGGTGCTGGGTGCTCAGTACTCGGGGTGCTCAGTGCTCAGTACTCAGGGTGCTGGGTGCTCAGTACTCAGGGTGCTGGGTGCTCAGTGCTCGAGGGGCTCGGTGCTCAGTACTCGGGGTGCTGGGTGCTCAGTACTCAGGGTGCTGGGTGCTCAGTGCTCAGGGTGCTGGGTGCTCAGTGCTCGGGGTGCTGGGTGCTCAGTGCTGAGGGTGGTACTGGGTGCTCAGTACTCAGGGTGCTGGGTGCTCAGTGCTCAGGGTGCTGGGTGCTCAGTACTAAGGGTGCTGGGTGCTCAGTACTCAGGGTGCTCGGTGCTCAGTACTCAGGGTGCTGGGTGCTCAGTGCTCAGTGTGCTGGGTACTCAGTACTCAGGGTGCTGGGTGCTCAGTACTCAGGGTGCTGGGTGCTCAGTGCTCAGGGTGCTGGGTGCTCAGTGCTCAGGCTGCTGGGTGCTCAGTACTCAGGGTGCTGGGTGCTCAGTGCTCATGGTGATCGGTGCTCAGTACTCAGGGTGCTGGGTGCTCAGTGCTCGGGGTGCTGGGTGCTCAGTACACGGGGTGCTGGGTGCTCTGTACTCAGGGTGCTGGGTGCTCAGTGCTCGGGGTCCTAGGTGCTCAGTGCTCAGGGTGATCGGTGCTCAGTACTCAGCGTGCTGGGTGCTCAGTGCTCAGAGTGTTGGGTGCTCAGTACTCAGGGTGCTGGGTGCTCAGTGCTCAGTGCTCAGGGTGCTCAGTGCTCAGGGTGCTCAGTGCTCAGGGTGCTTGGTGCTCAGGGTGCTGGGTGCTCAGTGCTCGGGGTGCTGGGTGCTCAGTGCTCAGTGCTCAGGGTGCTGGGTGCTCAGTGCTCAGTGCTCAGGGTGCTGGGTGTTCAGTACTCAGGGTGCTTGGTGCTCAGTGCTCAGGGTGCTGGGTGCTCAGTACTCAGGGTGCTGGGTGCTCAGTGCTCGGGGTGCTGGGTGCTCAGTGATCAGGGTGATCTGTGCTCAGTACTCAGGGTGCTGGGTGCTCAGTGCTCAGGGTGCTGGATGCTCAGTCCTCAGGGTGCTCAGTACTCAGGGTGCTCGGTGCTCAGTGCTCAGTACTCAGGGTGCTCAGTACTCAGGGTGCTGGGTGCTCAGTGCTCTGGGTGCTGGGTGCTCAGTACTCAGGGTGCTGGGTGCTCAGTACTCGGGGTGCTGGGTGCTCAGTACTCAGGGTGCTGGGTGCTCAGTCCTCCGGGTGCTCAGTGCTCAGGGTGCTGGGTGCTCAGTACTCAGGGTGCTGGGTGCTCAGTACTCGGGGTGCTGGGTGCTCAGTGCTCAGGGTGATCGGTGCTCAGTGCTCAGGGTGCTGGGTGCTCAGTCCTCCGGGTGCTCAGTGCTCAGGGTGCTGGGTGCTCAGTACTCAGGGTGCTGGGTGCTCAGTACTCGGGGTGCTGGGTGCTCAGTGCTCAGGGTGCTGGGTGCTCATTGCTCGGGGTGCTGGGTGCTCAGTGCTCAGGGTGATCGGTGCTCAGTGCTCAGGGTGCTGGGTGCTCAGTCCTCCGGGTGCTCAGTGCTCAGGGTGCTGGGTGCTCAGTACTCAGGGTGCTGGGTGCTCAGTACTCGGGGTGCTGGGTGCTCAGTGCTCAGGGTGCTGGGTGCTCCGTACTCTGGGTGTTGGGTGCTCAGTACTCAGCGTGCTGGGTGCTCCGTGCTCGGGGTGCTGGCTGCTCAGTGCTCAGGGTGCTCTGTGCTCAGTGCTCAGGGTGCTGGGTGCTCAGTACTCAGGGTGCTGGGTGCTTAGTGCTCGGGGTGCTCGGTGCTCAGTACTCAAGGTTCTGGGTGCTCAGTGCTCAGGGTGCTGGGTGCTCAGTCCTCGGGGTGCTCCGTGCTCAGGGTGCTGGGTGCTCAGTGCTCAGGGTCCTGGGTGCTCAGTGCTCGGGGTGCTGGGTGCTGAGTGCTCAGGGTGCTGGGTGCTCAGTGCTCGGGGTGCTCGGTGCTCAGTGCTCAGGGTCCCGGGTGCTCAGTACTCAGGGTGCTGGGTGCTCAGTGCTCAGGGAGCTGGGTGCTCAGTGCTCAGGCTGCTGGGTGCTCAGTACTCAGGGTGCTGGGTGCTCAGTGCTCATGGTGATCAGTGCTCAGTACTCAGGGTGCTGGGTGCTCAGTGCTCGGGGTGCTGGGTGCTCAGTACACGGGGTGCTGGGTGCTCTGTACTCAGGGTGCTGGGTGCTCAGTGCTCGGGGTCCTAGGTGCTCAGTGCTCAGGGTGATCGGTGCTCAGTACTCAGCGTGCTGGGTGCTCAGTGCTCAGAGTGTTGGGTGCTCAGTACTCAGGGTGCTGGGTGCTCAGTGCTCAGTGCTCAGGGTGCTCAGTGCTCAGGGTGCTCAGTCCTCAGGGTGCTGGGTGCTCAGGGTGCTGGGTGCTCAGTGCTCGGGGTGCTGGGTGCTCAGTGCTCAGGGTGCTGGGTGTTCAGTACTCAGGGTGCTTGGTGCTCAGTGCTCAGTGCTCAGGGTGCTGGGTGTTCAGTACTCAGTGCTCAGGGTGCTGGGTGTTCAGTACTCAGGGTGCTTGGTGCTCAGTGCTCAGGGTGCTGGGTGCTCAGTACTCAGGGTGCTGGGTGCTCAGTGCTCGGGGTGCTGGGTGCTCAGTGATCAGGGTGATCTGTGCTCAGTACTCAGGGTGCTGGGTGCTCAGTGCTCAGGGTGCTGGGTGCTCAGTCCTCAGGGTGCTCAGTACTCAGGGTGCTCGGTGCTCAGTGCTCAGTACTCAGGGTGCTCAGTACTCAGGGTGCTGGGTGCTCAGTGCTCGGGGTGCTGGGTGCTCAGTACTCAGGGTGCTGGGTGCTCAGTACTCGGGGTGCTCAGTGCTCAGGGTGCTGCGTGCTCAGTACTCAGGGTGCTGGGTGCTCAGTACTCGGGGTGCTGGGTGCTCAGTGCTCAGGGTGATCGGTGCTCAGTGCTCAGGGTGCTGGGTGCTCAGTCCTCCCGGTGCTCAGTGCTCAGGGTGCTGGGTGCTCAGTACTCAGGGTGCTGGGTGCTCAGTACTCGGGGTGCTGGGTACTCAGTGCTCAGGGTGCTGGGTGCTCAGTGCTCGGGTGCTGGGTGCTCAGTGCTCAGGGTGATCGGTGCTCAGTGCTCAGGGTGCTGGGTGCTCAGTCCTCTGGGTGCTCAGTGCTCAGGGTGCTGGGTGCTCAGTACTCAGGGTGCTGGGTGGTCAGTACTCGGGGTGCTGGGTGCTCAGTGCTCAGGGTGCTGGGTGCTCAGTACTCTGGTTGTTGGGTGCTCAGTACTCAGCGTGCTGGGTGCTCCGTGCTCGGGGTGCTGGCTGCTCAGTGCTCAGGGTGCTCTGTGCTCAGTGCTCAGGGTGCTTCGTGCTCAGTACTCTGGGTGCTGGGTGCTTAGTGCTCGGGGTGCTCGGTGCTCAGTACTCAAGGTGCTGGGTGCTCAGTGCTCAGGGTGCTGGGTGCTCAGTCCTCGGGGTGCTCCGTGCTCAGGGTGCTGGGTGCTCAGTGCTCAGGGTCCTGGGTGCTCAGTGCTCGGGGTGCTGGGTGCTGAGTGCTCAGGGTGCTGGGTGCTCAGTGCTCGGGGTGCTCGGTGCTCAGTGCTCAGGGTCCCGGGTGCTCAGTACTCAGGGTGCTGGGTGCTTAGTACTCAGGGTGCTCAGTGCTCAGTACACAGGGTGCTGGGTGCTCAGTGCTCGGGGTGCTGGGTGCTCAGTACTCAGGGTGCTGGGTGCTCCGTGCTCGGGGTGCTGGCTGCTCAGTGCTCAGGGTGCTATGTGCTCAGTGCTCAGGGTGCTGGGTGCTCAGTACTCAGGGTGCTGGGTGCTTAGTGCTCGGGGTGCTCGGTGCTCAGTACTCAAGGTGCTGGGTGCTCAGTGCTCAGGGTGCTGGGTGCTAAGTCCTCGGGGTGCTCCGTGCTCAGGGTGCTGGGTGCTCAGTGCTCAGGGTGCTGGGTGCTCAGTGCTCGGGGTGCTGGGTGCTCAGTGCTCAGTACTCAGGGTGCTGGTTGCTCAATGCTCGGGGTGCTGGGTGCTCAGTACTCAGCATGCTGGGTGCTCAGTACTCAGGGTGCTGGGTGCTCAGTGCTCAGGGTGCTGGGTGCTCAGTGCTCAGGGTGCTGGGTGCTCAGTGATCGGGGTGCTGGGTGCTCAGTACTCAGGGTGCTCAGTGCTCAGTACTCAGGGTGCTGGGTGCTCAGTTCTCAGTGCTCGGGGTCCTGGGTGCTCCGTGCTCGGGGTGCTGGGTTCTCAGTGCTCTGGGTGCTTAGTGCTCAGTACTCAGGGTGCTGGGTGCTCAGTATTCATGGTGCTGCGTGCTCATTCTCAGGGTTCTAGGGGCTCAGTACTCAGGGTGCTGGGTGCTCAGTACTCAGGGTGCTCGGTTCTCAGTACTCAGGGTGCTGGGTGCTCATTCTCGGGGTGCTGGGTGCTCAGTGCTCGGGGTGCTGGGTGCTCAGTACTCAGGGTGCTGGGGGCTCAGTACTCAGGGTGCTGGGTGCTCAGTACTCAGGGTGATCTGTTCTCAGTACTCAGGTTGGTGGCTGCTCAGTGCTCGGGGTGCTGGGTGCTCAGTACTCGGGGTGCTCAGTGCTCAGTACTCAGGGTGCTGGGTGCTCAGTACTCAGGGTGCTGGGTGCTCAGTGCTCGAGGTGCTCGGTGCTCAGTACTCGGGGTGCTGGGTGCTCAGTACTCAGGGTGCTGGGTGCTCAGTGCTCAGGGTGCTGGGTGCTCAGTGCTCGGGGTGCTGGGTGCTCAGTGCTGAGGGTGGTACTGGGTGCTCAGTACTCAGGGTGCTGGGTGCTCAGTGCTCAGGGTGCTGGGTGCTCAGTACTAAGGGTGCTGGGTGCTCAGTACTCAGGGTGCTCGGTGCTCAGTACTCAGGGTGCTGGGTGCTCAGTGCTCAGTGTGCTGGGTACTCAGTACTCAGGGTGCTGGGTGCTCAGTACTCAGGGTGCTGGGTGCTCAGTGCTCAGGGTGCTGGGTGCTCAGTGCTCAGGCTGCTGGGTGCTCAGTACTCAGGGTGCTGGGTGCTCAGTGCTCATGGTGATCGGTGCTCAGTACTCAGGGTGCTGGGTGCTCAGTGCTCGGGGTGCTGGGTGCTCAGTACACGGGGTGCTGGGTGCTCTGTACTCAGGGTGCTGGGTGCTCAGTGCTCGGGGTCCTAGGTGCTCAGTGCTCAGGGTGATCGGTGCTCAGTACTCAGCGTGCTGGGTGCTCAGTGCTCAGAGTGTTGGGTGCTCAGTACTCAGGGTGCTGGGTGCTCAGTGCTCAGTGCTCAGGGTGCTCAGTGCTCAGGGTGCTCAGTGCTCAGGGTGCTGGGTGCTCAGGGTGCTGGGTGCTCAGTGCTCGGGGTGCTGGGTGCTCAGTGCTCAGTGCTCAGGGTGCTGGGTGCTCAGTGCTCAGTGCTCAGGGTGCTGGGTGTTCAGTACTCAGGGTGCTTGGTGCTCAGTGCTCAGGGTGCTGGGTGCTCAGTACTCAGGGTGCTGGGTGCTCAGTGCTCGGGGTGCTGGGTGCTCAGTGATCAGGGTGATCTGTGCTCAGTACTCAGGGTGCTGGGTGCTCAGTGCTCAGGGTGCTGGATGCTCAGTCCTCAGGGTGCTCAGTACTCAGGGTGCTCGGTGCTCAGTGCTCAGTACTCAGGGTGCTCAGTACTCAGGGTGCTGGGTGCTCAGTGCTCTGGGTGCTGGGTGCTCAGTACTCAGGGTGCTGGGTGCTCAGTACTCGGGGTGCTGGGTGCTCAGTACTCAGGGTGCTGGGTGCTCAGTCCTCCGGGTGCTCAGTGCTCAGGGTGCTGGGTGCTCAGTACTCAGGGTGCTGGGTGCTCAGTACTCGGGGTGCTGGGTGCTCAGTGCTCAGGGTGATCGGTGCTCAGTGCTCAGGGTGCTGGGTGCTCAGTCCTCCGGGTGCTCAGTGCTCAGGCTGCTGGGTGCTCAGTACTCAGGGTGCTGGGTGCTCAGTACTCGGGGTGCTGGGTGCTCAGTGCTCAGGGTGCTGGGTGCTCATTGCTCGGGGTGCTGGGTGGTCAGTGCTCAGGGTGATCGGTGCTCAGTGCTCAGGGTGCTGGGTGCTCAGTCCTCCGGGTGCTCAGTGCTCAGGGTGCTGGGTGCTCAGTACTCAGGGTGCTGGGTGCTCATTACTCGGGGTGCTGGGTGCTCAGTGCTCAGGGTGCTGGGTGCTCCGTACTCTGGGTGTTGGGTGCTCAGTACTCAGCGTGCTGGGTGCTCCGTGCTCGGGGTGCTGGCTGCTCAGTGCTCAGGGTGCTCTGTGCTCAGTGCTCAGGGTGCTGGGTGCTCAGTACTCAGGGTGCTGGGTGCTTAGTGCTCGGGGTGCTCGGTGCTCAGTACTCAAGGTGCTGGGTGCTCAGTGCTCAGGGTGCTGGGTGCTCAGTCCTCGGGGTGCTCCGTGCTCAGGGTGCTGTGTGCTCAGTGCTCAGGGTCCTGGGTGCTCAGTGCTCGGGGTGCTGGGTGCTGAGTGCTCAGGGTGCTGGGTGCTCAGTGCTCGGGGTGCTCGGTGCTCAGTGCTCAGGGTCCCGGGTGCTCAGTACTCAGGGTGCTGGGTGCTTAGTACTCAGGGTGCTCAGTGCTCAGTACACAGGGTGCTGGGTGCTCAGTGCTCGGGGTGCTGGGTGCTCAGTACTCAGCGTGCTGGGTGCTCAGTACTCAGGGTGCTGGGTGCTCAGTGCTCAGGGTGCTGGGTGCTCAGTGCTCGGGGTGCTGGGTGCTCAGTACTAGGGGTGCTCAGTGCTCAGTACTCAGGGTGCTGGGTGCTCAGTACTCAGGGTGCTGGGTGCTCAGTGCTCGAGGTGCTCGGTGCTCAGTACTCGGGGTGCTGGGTGCTCAGTACTCGGGGTGCTGGGTGCTCAGTGCTCAGGGTGCTGGGTGCTCAGTGCTCGGGGTGCTGGGTGCTCAGTGCTGAGGGTGGTGCTGGGTGCTCAGTACTCAGGGTGCTGGGGGCTCAGTACTCAGGGTGCTGGGTGCTCAGTACTCAGGGTGATCTGTTCTCAGTACTCAGGTTGGTGGCTGCTCAGTGCTCGGGGTGCTGGGTGCTCAGTACTCGGGGTGCTCAGTGCTCAGGGTGCTGGGTGCTCAGTACTCAGGGTGCTGGGTGCTCAGTACTCGGGGTGCTGGGTGCTCAGTGCTCAGGGTGATCGGTGCTCAGTGCTCAGGGTGCTGGGTGCTCAGTCCTCCGGGTGCTCAGTGCTCACGGTGCTGGGTGCTCAGTACTCAGGGTGCTGGGTGCTCAGTACTCGGGGTGCTGGGTGCTCAGTGCTCAGGGTGCTGGGTGCTCATTGCTCGGGGTGCTGGGTGGTCAGTGCTCAGGGTGATCGGTGCTCAGTGCTCAGGGTGCTGGGTGCTCAGTCCTCCGGGTGCTCAGTGCTCAGGGTGCTGGGTGCTCAGTACTCAGGGTGCTGGGTGCTCAGTACTCGGGGTGCTGGGTGCTCAGTGCTCAGGGTGCTGGGTGCTCCGTACTCTGGGTGTTGGGTGCTCAGTACTCAGCGTGCTGGGTGCTCCGTGCTCGGGGTGCTGGCTGCTCAGTGCTCAGGGTGCTCTGTGCTCAGTGCTCAGGGTGCTGGGTGCTCAGTACTCAGGGTGCTGGGTGCTTAGTGCTCGGGGTGCTCGGTGCTCAGTACTCAAGGTGCTGGGTGCTCAGTGCTCAGGGTGCTGGGTGCTCAGTCCTCGGGGTGCTCCGTGCTCAGGGTGCTGGGTGCTCAGTGCTCAGGGTCCTGGGTGCTCAGTGCTCGGGGTGCTGGGTGCTGAGTGCTCAGGGTGCTGGGTGCTCAGTGCTCAGGGTGCTCGGTGCTCAGTGCTCAGGGTCCCGGGTGCTCAGTACTCAGGGTGCTGGGTGCTTAGTACTCAGGGTGCTCAGTGCTCAGTACACAGGGTGCTGGGTGCTCAGTGCTCGGGGTGCTGGGTGCTCAGTACTCAGCGTGCTGGGTGCTCAGTACTCAGGGTGCTGGGTGCTCAGTGCTCAGGGTGCTGGGTGCTCAGTGCTCAGGGTGCTGGGTGCTCCGTGCTCGGGGTGCTGGGTTCTCAGTGCTCTGGGTGCTTAGTGTTCAGTACTCAGGGTGCTGGGTGCTCAGTACTCATGGTGCTGGGTGCTCATTCTCAGGGTGCTAGGGGCTCAGTACACAAGGTGCTGGGTGCTCAGTACTCAGGGTGCTCGGTTCTCAGTACTCAGGGTGCTGGGTGCTCATTCTCGGGGTGGTGGGTGCTCAGTGCTCGGGGTGCTGGGTGCTCAGTACTCAGGGTGCTGGGTGCTCAGTACTCAGGGTGCTGGGTGCTCAGTACTCAGGGTGATCTGTTCTCAGTACTCAGGTTGCTGGGTGCTCAGTGCTCGGGGTGCTGGGTGCTCAGTACTAGGGGTGCTCAGTGCTCAGTACTCAGGGTGCTGGGTGCTCAGTACTCAGGGTGCTGGGTGCTCAGTGCTCGAGGTGCTCGGTGCTCAGTACTCGGGGTGCTGGGTGCTCAGTACTCGGGGTGCTGGGTGCTCAGTGCTCAGGGTGCTGGGTGCTCAGTGCTCGGGGTGCTGGGTGCTCAGTGCTGAGGGTGGTGCTGGGTGCTCAGTACTCAGGGTGCTGGGGGCTCAGTACTCAGGGTGCTGGGTGCTCAGTACTCAGGGTGATCTGTTCTCAGTACTCAGGTTGGTGGCTGCTCAGTGCTCGGGGTGCTGGGTGCTCAGTACTCGGGGTGCTCAGTGCTCAGTACTCAGGGTGCTTTGTGCTCAGTGCTCAGGGTGCTGGGTGCTCAGTGCTCAGGGTGCTCGGTTCTTAGTACTCATGGTGCTCGGTGCTCGGGGTGCTGGGTGCTCAGTGCTCGGTGTGCTGGGTGCTCAGTGCTTGGGGTGTTGGGTGCTCAGTGCTCAGGGTGCTGGGTGCTCAGTGCTCGGGGTGCTGGGTGCTCAGTACTCGGAGTGCTCGGTGTTCAGTACTCAGGGTGCTGGGTGCTCAGTGCTCAGGTGCTGGGTGCTAAGTACTCAGGTTGCTGGGTGCTCAGTACTCAGGTTGCACAGTACTCAGGGTGCTGGGTGCTCAGTGCTCAGGGTGCTGGGTGCTCAGTGCTCGGGGTGCTGGGTGCTCGGTGCTCAGGTTGCTGGGTGCTCAGTACTCGGGGTGCTGGGTGCTCAGTACTCAGGGTGCTGTGTGCTCATTGCTCGGGGTGCTGGGTGCTCAGTGCTCCGGGTGCTGGGTGCTCAGTGCTCGGGGTGCTGGGTGCTCAGTGCTCAGGGTGCTGGGTGCTCAGTGCTCGGGGTGCTCGGTGCTCAGTACTCAGGGTTCTGTGTGCTCAGTGCTCCGGGTGCTGGGTGCTCAGTGCTCAGGGTACTGGGTGCTCAGTACTCAGGGTGCTCGGTGCTTAGTACTCAGGGTGCTGGGTGCTCAGTACTCAGGGTGCTCATTGCTCAGGGTGCTGGGTTCTCAGTACTCAGGGTGCTGGGTGCTCAGTACTCAGGGTGCTCAGTGCTCAGTACTCAGGGTGCTCAGTGCTCAGTACTCAGGGTGCTCAGTGCTCAGGGTGCTGGGTGCTCAGTTCTCGGGGTGCTGGGTGCTCAGTGCTCACGGTGCTGTGTGCTCAGTACTCAGGGTGCTGGGTGCTCAGTGATCGGGGTGCTCGGTGCTCAGTGCTCAGGCTGCTGGGTGCTCAGTACTCAGGGTGCTCATTGCTCAGGGTGCTGGGTTCTCAGTACTCAGGGTGCTGGGTGCTCAGTACTCAGGGTGCTCAGTGCTCAGTACTCAGGGTGCTCAGTGCTCAGTACTCAGGGTGCTCAGTGCTCAGGGTGCTGGGTGCTCAGTGCTCGGGTTGCTGGGTGCTCAGTGCTCACGGTGCTGTGTGCTCAGTACTCAGGGTGCTCAGTACTCAGGGTGCTGGGTGCTCAGTGCTCAGGGTGCTGGCTGCTCAGTGATCAGGGTGCTGGGTGCTCAGTGCTCAGGGTGCTCGGTGCTCAGTGCTCAGGTTGCTGGGTGCTCAATACTCAGGGTGCTGGGTGCTCAGTACTCAGGGTGCTCCGTGCTCAGTACTCAGGGTGCTCAGTGCTCAGGGTGCTGGGTGCTCAGTGCTCGGGGTGCTGGGTACTCAGTCCTCAGGGTGCTGGGTGCTCAGTGCTCAGGGTGCTCGGTGCTCAGTGCTCAGGGTGCTGGGTGCTCAGTACTCAGGGTGCTGGGTGCTCAGTGCACGGGGTGCTAGGGGCTCAGTACTCAGGGTGCTTTGTGCTCAGTGCTCAGGGTGCTGGGTGCTCAGTGCTCAGGGTGCTCGGTTCTTAGTACTCATGGTGCTCGGTGCTCGGGGTGCTGGGTGCTCAGTGCTCGGTGTGCTGGGTGCTCAGTGCTTGGGGTGTTGGGTGCTCAGTGCTCAGGGTGCTGGGTGCTCAGTGCTCGGGGTGCTGGGTGCTCAGTACTCGGAGTGCTCGGTGCTCAGTACTCAGGGTGCTGGGTGCTCAGTGCTCAGGTGCTGGGTGCTAAGTACTCAGGTTGCTGGGTGCTCAGTACTCAGGTTGCACAGTACTCAGGGTGCTGGGTGCTCAGTGCTCAGGGTGCTGGGTGCTCAGTACTCAGGGTGCTCAGTAATCATCATGCTGGGTGCTCAGTACTCAGGGTGCTGGGTGCTCAGTACTCAGGGTGCTGGGTGCTCAGTCCTCAGGGTGCTAAGTGCTCAGGGTGCTGGGTGCTCAGTGCTCGGGGAGCTCGGTGCTCAGTACTCAGGGTGCTGAGAGCTCAGTACTCAGGATGCTGGGTGCTCAGTACTCAGGGTGCTGGGTGCTCAGTGCTCGGGGTTTTGGGTGCTCAGTGCTCAGGGTGCTCAGTGCTCAGTACTCAGGGTGCTGGGTGCTCAGTACTCAGGGTGCTGGGTGCCCAGTGCTCGGGGTGCTGGGTGCTCAGTACTCAGGGTGCTGTTTGCTCAGTGCTCGGGGTGCTCGGTGCTCAGTACTCAAGGTGCTGGGTGCTCAGTGCTCACGGTGCTGGGTGCTCAGAACTCAGGGTGCTCAGTACTCAGGGTGCTGAGTGCTCAGTACTCAGGGTGCTGGGTGCTCAGTACTCAGGGTGCTGGGTGCTCAGTACTCAGGGTGCTGGGTGCTCAGTGGTCGGGGTGCTGGGTGCTCATTAATCAGGGTGCTGGGTGCTCAGTACTCAGTGTGCTCAGTGCTTGGGGTGCTGGGTGCTCAGTGCTCGGGATGCTGGGTGCTCAGTGCTCGGGGTGCTGGGTGCTCAGTGCTCGGGGTGCTCGGTGCTCAGTGCTCGGGGTGCTGGGTACTCAGTACTCGGGGTGCTCAGTGCTCAGTACTCAGGGTGCTGGGTGCTCAGTGCTAAGGATGCTGGGTGCTCAGTGCTCGGGGTGCTGGGTGCTCGGTGCTCAGGTTGCTGGGTGCTCAGTACTCGGGGTGCTGGGTGCTCAGTACTCAGGGTGCTGGGTGCTCATTGCACGGGGTGCTGGGTGCTCAGTGCTCCGGGTGCTGGGTGCTCAGTGCTCGGGGTGCTGGGTGCTCAGTGCTCAGGGTGCTGGGTGCTCAGTGCTCGGGGTGCTCGGTGCTCAGTACTCAGGGTTCTGTGTGCTCAGTGCTCCGGGTGCTGGGTGCTCAGTGCTCAGGGTACTGGGTGCTCAGTACTCAGGGTGCTCGGTGCTTAGTACTCAGGGTGCTGGTTGCTCAGTACTCAGGGTGCTCATTGCTCAGGGTGCTGGGTTCTCAGTACTCAGGGTGCTGGGTGCTCAGTATTCAGGGTGCTCAGTGCTCAGTTCTCAGGGTGCTCAGTGCTCAGTACTCAGGGTGCTCAGTGCTCAGGGTGCTGGGTGCTCAGTGCTCGGGGTGCTGGGTCCTCAGTGCTCACGGTGATGTGTGCTCAGTACTCAGGGTGCTGGGTGCTCAGTGCTCGGGGTGCTCGGTGCTCAGTGCTCAGGCTGCTGGGTGCTCAGTACTCAGGGTGCTCATTGCTCAGGGTGCTGGGTTCTCAGTACTCAGGGTGCTGGGTGCTCAGTACTCAGGGTGCTCAGTGCTCAGTACTCAGGGTGCTCAGTGCTCAGTACTCAGGGTGCTCAGTGCTCAGGGTGCTGGGTGCTCAGTGCTCGGGGTGCTGGGTGCTCAGTGCTCACGGTGCTGTGTGCTCAGTACTCAGGGTGCTCAGTACTCAGGGTGCTGGGTGCTCAGTGCTCAGGGTGCTGGCTGCTCAGTGCTCAGGGTGCTGGGTGCTCAGTGCTCAGGGTGCTCGGTGCTCAGTGCTCAGGTTGCTGGGTGCTCAATACTCAGGGTGCTGGGTGCTCAGTACTCAGGGTGCTCAGTGCTCAGTACTCAGGGTGCTCAGTGCTCAGGGTGCTGGGTGCTCAGTGCTCGGGGTGCTGGGTACTCAGTCCTCAGGGTGCTGGGTGCTCAGTGCTCAGGGTGCTCGGTGCTCAGTGCTCAGGGTGCTGGGTGCTCAGTACTCAGGGAGCTGGGTGCTCAGTGCTCAGGGTGCTCGGTGCTCAGTGCTCAGGGTGCTCGGTTCTTAGTACTCATGGTGCTCGGTGCTCGGGGTGCTGGGTGCTCAGTACTCAGGGTGCTCGGTGCTCAGTGCTCAGGGTGCTGGGTGCTCAGTACTCAGGGTGCTGGGTGCTCAGTGCTCAGGGTGCTCGGTGCTCAGTGCTCAGGGTGCTGGGTGCTCAGTACTCAGGGTGCTGGGTGCTCAGTACTCAGGGTGCTGGGTGCTCAGTGCTCAGGGTGCTCGGTGCTCAGTGCTCAGGGTGCTGGGTGCTCAGTGCTCAGGGTGCTCGGTGCTCGGTGCTCGGGGTGCTGGGTGCTCAGTGCTCGGTGTGCTGGGTGCTCAGTGTACGGGGTGCTGGGTGCTGAGTGCTCGGTGTGCTGGGTGCTCAGTGCTCGGGGTGCTGGGTGCTCAGTACTCAGGGTGCTCGGTGCTCAGTACTCAGGGTGCTGGGTGCTCAGTGTTCAGGGTGCTGGGTGCTCAGTACTCAGGGTGCTGGGTGCTCGGTACTCAGTACACTGGGTGCTCAGTACTCAGGGTGCTGGGTGCTCAGTGCTCGGGGTTTTGGGTGCTCAGTGCTCAGGGTGCTCAGTGCTCAGTACTCAGGGTGCTGGGTGCTCAGTACTCAGGGTGCTGGGTGCTCAGTGCTCGGGGTGCTGGGTGCTCAGTACTCAGGGTGCTGTTTGCTCAGTGCTCGGGGTGCTCGGTGCTCAGTACTCAAGGTGCTGGGTGCTCAGTGCTCACGGTGCTGGGTGCTCAGAACTCAGGGTGCTCAGTACTCAGGGTGCTGAGTGCTCAGTACTCAGGGTGCTGGGTGCTCAGTACTCAGGGTGCTGGGTGCTCAGTACTCAGGGTGCTGGGTGCTCAGTGCTCGGGGTGCTGGGTGCTCATTAATCAGGGTGCTGGGTGCTCAGTACTCAGGGTGCTCAGTGCTTGGGGTGCTGGGTGCTCAGTACTCAGGGTGCTGGGTGCTTAGTGCTCGGGGTGCTCGGTGCTCAGTACTCAAGGTGCTGGGTGCTCAGTGCTCAGGGTGCTGGGTGCTAAGTCCTCGGGGTGCTCCGTGCTCAGGGTGCTGGGTGCTCAGTGCTCAGGGTGCTGGGTGCTCAGTGCTCGGGGTGCTGGGTGCTCAGTGCTCAGTACTCAGGGTCCTGGTTGCTCAATGCTCGGTGTGCTGGGTGCTCAGTACTCAGCATGCTGGGTGCTCAGTACTCAGGGTGCTGGGTGCTCAGTGCTCAGGGTGCTGGGTGCTCAGTGCTCAGGGTGCTGGGTGCTCAGTGATCGGGGTGCTGGGTGCTCAGTGCTCAGGGTGCTGGGTGCTCCGTACTCTGGGTGTTGGGTGCTCAGTACTCAGCGTGCTGGGTGCTCCGTGCTCGGGGTGCTGGCTGCTCAGTGCTCAGGGTGCTCTGTGCTCAGTGCTCAGGGTGCTGGGTGCTCAGTACTCAGGGTGCTGGGTGCTTAGTGCTCGGGGTGCTCGGTGCTCAGTACTCAAGGTGCTGGGTGCTCAGTGCTCAGGGTGCTGGGTGCTCAGTCCTCGGGGTGCTCCGTGCTCAGGGTGCTGGGTGCTCAGTGCTCAGGGTGCTGGGTGCTCAGTACTAAGGGTGCTGGGTGCTCAGTACTCAGGGTGCTCGGTGCTCAGTACTCAGGGTGCTGGGTGCTCAGTGCTCAAGGTGCTGGGTACTCAGTACTCAGGGTGCTGGGTGCTCAGTACTCAGGGTGCTGGGTGCTCAGTGCTCAGGGAGCTGGGTGCTCAGTGCTCAGGCTGCTGGGTGCTCAGTACTCAGGGTGCTGGGTGCTCAGTGCTCATGGTGATCAGTGCTCAGTACTCAGGGTGCTGGGTGCTCAGTGCTCGGGGTGCTGGGTGCTCAGTACACGGGATGCTGGGTGCTCTGTACTCAGGGTGCTGGGTGCTCAGTGCTCGGGGTCCTAGGTGCTCAGTGCTCAGGGTGATCGGTGCTCAGTACTCAGCGTGCTGGGTGCTCAGTGCTCAGAGTGTTGGGTGCTCAGTACTCAGGGTGCTGGGTGCTCAGTGCTCAGTGCTCAGGGTGTTCAGTGCTCAGGGTGCTCAGTCCTCAGGGTGCTGGGTGCTCAGGGTGCTGGGTGCTCAGTGCTCGGGGTGCTGGGTGCTCAGTGCTCAGGGTGCTGGGTGTTCAGTACTCAGGGTGCTTGGTGCTCAGTGCTCAGTGCTCAGGGTGCTGGGGGTTCAGTACTCAGTGCTCAGGGTGCTGGGTGTTCAGTACTCAGGGTGCTTGGTGCTCAGTGCTCAGGGTGCTGGGTGCTCAGTACTCAGGGTGCTGGGTGCTCAGTGCTCGGGGTGCTGGGTGCTCAGTGATCAGGGTGATCTGTGCTCAGTACTCAGGGTGCTGGGTGCTCAGTGCTCAGGGTGCTGGGTGCTCAGTCCTCAGGGTGCTCAGTACTCAGGGTTCTCGGTGCTCAGTGCTCAGTACTCAGGGTGCTCAGTACTCAGGGTGCTGGGTGCTCAGTGCTCGGGGTGCTGGGTGCTCAGTACTCAGGGTGCTGGGTGCTCAGTACTCGGGGTGCTGGGTGCTCAGTACTCAGGGTGCTGGGTGCTCAGTCCTCCGGGTGCTCAGTGCTCAGGGTGCTGCGTGCTCAGTACTCAGGGTGCTGGGTGCTCAGTACTCGGGGTGCTGGGTGCTCAGTGCTCAGGGTGATCGGTGCTCAGTGCTCAGGGTGCTGGGTGCTCAGTCCTCCGGGTGCTCAGTGCTCAGGGTGCTGGGTGCTCAGTACTCAGGGTGCTGGGTGCTCAGTACTCGGGGTGCTGGGTGCTCAGTGCTCAGGGTGCTGGGTGCTCAGTGCTCGGGTGCTGGGTGCTCAGTGCTCAGGGTGATCGGTGCTCAGTGCTCAGGGTGCTGGGTGCTCAGTCCTCTGGGTGCTCAGTGCTCAGGGTGCTGGGTGCTCAGTACTCAGGGTGCTGGGTGGTCAGTACTCGGGGTGCTGGGTGCTCAGTGCTCAGGGTGCTGGGTGCTCAGTACTCTGGTTGTTGGGTGCTCAGTACTCAGCGTGCTGGGTGCTCCGTGCTCGGGGTGCTGGCTGCTCAGTGCACAGGGTGCTCTGTGCTCAGTGCTCAGGGTGCTGGGTGCTCAGTACTCTGGGTGCTGGGTGCTTAGTGCTCGGGGTGCTCGGTGCTCAGTACTCAAGGTGCTGGGTGCTCAGTGCTCAGGGTGCTGGGTGCTCAGTCCTCGGGGTGCTCCGTGCTCAGGGTGCTGGGTGCTCAGTGCTCAGGGTCCTGGGTGCTCAGTGCTCGGGGTGCTGGGTGCTGAGTGCTCAGGGTGCTGGGTGCTCAGTGCTCGGGGTGCTCGGTGCTCAGTGCTCAGGGTCCCGGGTGCTCAGTACTCAGGGTGCTGGGTGCTTAGTACTCAGGGTGCTCAGTGCTCAGTACACAGGGTGCTGGGTGCTCAGTGCTCGGGGTGCTGGGTGCTCAGTACTCAGGGTGCTGGGTGCTCCGTGCTCGGGGTGCTGGCTGCTCAGTGCTCAGGGTGCTATGTGCTCAGTGCTCAGGGTGCTGGGTGCTCAGTACTCAGGGTGCTGGGTGCTTAGTGCTCGGGGTGCTCGGTGCTCAGTACTCAAGGTGCTGGGTGCTCAGTGCTCAGGGTGCTGGGTGCTAAGTCCTCGGGGTGCTCCGTGCTCAGGGTGCTGGGTGCTCAGTGCTCAGGGTGCTGGGTGCTCAGTGCTCGGGGTGCTGGGTGCTCAGTGCTCAGTACTCAGGGTGCTGGTTGCTCAATGCTCGGGGTGCTGGGTGCTCAGTACTCAGCATGCTGGGTGCTCAGTACTCAGGGTGCTGGGTGCTCAGTGCTCAGGGTGCTGGGTGCTCAGTGCTCAGGGTGCTGGGTGCTCAGTGATCGGGGTGCTGGGTGCTCAGTACTCAGGGTGCTCAGTGCTAGGGGAGCTCGGTGCTCAGTACTCAGGGTGCTGGGTGCTCAGTTCTCAGTGCTCGGGGTCCTGGGTGCTCCGTGCTCGGGGTGCTGGGTTCTCAGTGCTCTGGGTGCTTAGTGCTCAGTACTCAGGGTGCTGGGTGCTCAGTATTCATGGTGCTGCGTGCTCATTCTCAGGGTTCTAGGGGCTCAGTACTCAGGGTGCTGGGTGCTCAGTACTCAGGGTGCTCGGTTCTCAGTACTCAGGGTGCTGGGTGCTCATTCTCGGGGTGCTGGGTGCTCAGTGCTCGGGGTGCTGGGTGCTCAGTACTCAGGGTGCTGGGGGCTCAGTACTCAGGGTGCTGGGTGCTCAGTACTCAGGGTGATCTGTTCTCAGTACTCAGGTTGGTGGCTGCTCAGTGCTCGGGGTGCTGGGTGCTCAGTACTCGGGGTGCTCAGTGCTCAGTACTCAGTGTGCTGGGTGCTCAGTACTCAGGGTGCTGGGTGCTCAGTGCTCGAGGTGCTCGGTGCTCAGTACTCGGGGTGCTGGGTGCTCAGTACTCAGGGTGCTGGGTGCTCAGTGCTCAGGGTGCTGGGTGCTCAGTGCTCGGGGTGCTGGGTGCTCAGTGCTGAGGGTGGTACTGGGTGCTCAGTACTCAGGGTGCTGGGTGCTCAGTGCTCAGGGTGCTGGGTGCTCAGTACTAAGGATGCTGGGTGCTCAGTACTCAGGGTGCTCGGTGCTCAGTACTCAGGGTGCTGGGTGCTCAGTGCTCAGTGTGCTGGGTACTCAGTACTCAGGGTGCTGGGTGCTCAGTACTCAGGGTGCTGGGTGCTCAGTGCTCAGGGTGCTGGGTGCTCAGTGCTCAGGCTGCTGGGTGCTCAGTACTCAGGGTGCTGGGTGCTCAGTGCTCATGGTGATCGGTGCTCAGTACTCAGGGTGCTGGGTGCTCAGTTCTCAGTGCTCGGGGTCCTGGGTGCTCCGTGCTCGGGGTGCTGGGTGCTCAGTGCTCTGGGTGCTTAGTGCTCAGTACTCAGGGTGCTGGGTGCTCAGTACTCATGGTGCTGGGTGCTCATTCTCAGGGTGCTAGGGGCTCAGTACTCAGGGTGCTTGGTGCTCAGTACTCAGGGTGCTCGGTTCTCAGTACTCAGGGTGCTGGGTGCTCAGTGCTCGGGGTGCTGGGTGCTCAGTGCTCAGGGTGCTGGGTGCTCAGTGCTCGGGGTGCTCGGTGCTCAGTACTCGCGGTGCTGGGTGCTCAGTACTCGGGGTGCTGGGTGCTCAGTGCTCAGGGTGCTGGGTGCTCAGTGCTCGGGGTGCTGGGTGCTCAGTGCTGAGGGTGGTGCTGGGTGCTCAGTACTCAGGGTGCTGGGTGCTCAGTACTAAGTGTGCTGAGTGCTCAGTACTCAGGGTGCTGGGTGCTCAGTACTCGGGGTGCTCAGTGCTCATGGTGATCGGTGCTCAGTACTCAGGGTGCTGGGTGCTCAGTACTCAGGGTGCTGGGTGCTCAGTGCTCATGGTGATCGGTGCTCAGTACTCAGGGTGATGGGTGCTCAGTGCTCGGGGTGCTGGGTGCTCAGTACTCGGGGTGCTGGGTGCTCAGTGCTCAGGGTGCTGGGTGCTCAGTGCTCGGGGTGCTGGGTGCTCAGTGCTCAGGGTGATCGGTGCTCAGTGCTCAGGGTGCTGGGTGTTCAGTCCTCCGGGTGCTCAGTGCTCAGGGTGCTGGGTGCTCAGTACTCAGGGTGCTGGGTGCTCAGTACTCGGGGTGCTGGGTGCTCAGTGCTCTGGGTGCTGGGTGCTCAGTACTCTGGGTGTTGGGTGCTCAGTACTCAGGGTGCTGGGTGCTCAGTGCTCAGGGTGCTGGGAGCTCAGTCCTCGGGGTGCTCCGTGCTCAGGGTGCTGGGTGCTCAGTGATCGGGGTGCTGGGTGCTCAGTACTCAGGGTGCTCAGTGCTCGGGGAGCTCGGTGCTCAGTACTCAGGGTGCTGGGTGCTCAGTTCTCAGTGCTCGGGGTCCTGGGTGCTCCGTGCTCGGGGTGCTGGGTTCTCAGTGCTCTGGGTGCTTAGTGCTCAGTACTCAGGGTGCTGGGTGCTCAGTATTCATGGTGCTGCGTGCTCATTCTCAGGGTTCTAGGGGCTCAGTACTCAGGGTGCTGGGTGCTCAGTACTCAGGGTGCTCGGTTCTCAGTACTCAGGGTGCTGGGTGCTCATTCTCGGGGTGCTGGATGCTCAGTGCTCGGGGTGCTGGGTGCTCAGTACTCAGGGTGCTGGGGGCTCAGTACTCAGGGTTCTGGGTGCTCAGTACTCAGGGTGATCTGTTCTCAGTACTCAGGTTGGTGGCTGCTCAGTGCTCCGGGTGCTGGGTGCTCAGTATTCGGGGTGCTCAGTGCTCAGTACTCAGGGTGCTGGGTGCTCAGTACTCAGGGTGCTGGGTGCTCAGTGCTCGAGGTGCTCGGTGCTCAGTACTCGGGGTGCTGGGTGCTCAGTACTCATGGTGCTGGGTGCTCAGTGCTCAGGGTGCTGGGTGCTCAGTGCTCGGGGTGCTGGGTGCTCAGTGCTGAGGGTGGTGCTGGGTGCTCAGTACTCAGGGTGCTGGGTGCTCAGTGCTCAGGGTGCTGGGTGCTCAGTACTAAGGGTGCTGGGTGCTCAGTGCTCAGGCTGCTGGGTGCTCAGTACTCAGGGTGCTGGGTGCTCAGTGCTCATGGTGATCGGTGCTCAGTACTCAGGGTGCTGGGTGCTCAGTGCTCGGGGTGCTGGGTGCTCAGTACACGGGGTGCTGGGTGCTCTGTACTCAGGGTGCTGGGTGCTCAGTACTCAGGGTGCTGGGTGCTCAGTGCTCGGGGTGCTGGGTGCTCAGTGATCAGGGTGATCTGTGCTCAGTACTCAGGGTGCTGGGTGCTCAGTGCTCGGTGTGCTGGGTGCTCAGTGTACGGGGTGCTGGGTGCTGAGTGCTCGGTGTGCTGGGTGCTCAGTGCTCGGGGTGCTGGGTGCTCAGTACTCAGGGTGCTCGGTGCTCAGTACTCAGGGTGCTGGGTGCTCAGTGTTCAGGGTGCTGGGTGCTCAGTACTCAGGGTGCTGGGTGCTCGGTACTCAGTACACTGGGTGCTCAGTACTCAGGGTGCTGGGTGCTCAGTGCTCGGGGTTTTGGGTGCTCAGTGCTCAGGGTGCTCAGTGCTCAGTACTCAGGGTGCTGGGTGCTCAGTACTCAGGGTGCTGGGTGCTCAGTGCTCGGGGTGCTGGGTGCTCAGTACTCAGGGTGCTGTTTGCTCAGTGCTCGGGGTGCTCGGTGCTCAGTACTCAAGGTGCTGGGTGCTCAGTGCTCACGGTGCTGGGTGCTCAGAACTCAGGGTGCTCAGTACTCAGGGTGCTGAGTGCTCAGTACTCAGGGTGCTGGGTGCTCAGTACTCAGGGTGCTGGGTGCTCAGTACTCAGGGTGCTGGGTGCTCAGTGCTCGGGGTGCTGGGTGCTCATTAATCAGGGTGCTGGGTGCTCAGTACTCAGGGTGCTCAGTGCTTGGGGTGCTGGGTGCTCAGTACTCAGGGTGCTGGGTGCTTAGTGCTCGGGGTGCTCGGTGCTCAGTACTCAAGGTGCTGGGTGCTCAGTGCTCAGGGTGCTGGGTGCTAAGTCCTCGGGGTGCTCCGTGCTCAGGGTGCTGGGTGCTCAGTGCTCAGGGTGCTGGGTGCTCAGTGCTCGGGGTGCTGGGTGCTCAGTGCTCAGTACTCAGGGTGCTGGTTGCTCAATGCTCGGGGTGCTGGGTGCTCAGTACTCAGCATGCTGGGTGCTCAGTACTCAGGGTGCTGGGTGCTCAGTGCTCAGGGTGCTGGGTGCTCAGTGCTCAGGGTGCTGGGTGCTCAGTGATCGGGGTGCTGGGTGCTCAGTGCTCAGGGTGCTGGGTGCTCCGTACTCTGGGTGTTGGGTGCTCAGTACTCAGCGTGCTGGGTGCTCCGTGCTCGGGGTGCTGGCTGCTCAGTGCTCAGGGTGCTCTGTGCTCAGTGCTCAGGGTGCTGGGTGCTCAGTACTCAGGGTGCTGGGTGCTTAGTGCTCGGGGTGCTCGGTGCTCAGTACTCAAGGTGCTGGGTGCTCAGTGCTCAGGGTGCTGGGTGCTCAGTCCTCGGGGTGCTCCGTGCTCAGGGTGCTGGGTGCTCAGTGCTCAGGGTGCTGGGTGCTCAGTACTAAGGGTGCTGGGTGCTCAGTACTCAGGGTGCTCGGTGCTCAGTACTCAGGGTGCTGGGTGCTCAGTGCTCAAGGTGCTGGGTACTCAGTACTCAGGGTGCTGGGTGCTCAGTACTCAGGGTGCTGGGTGCTCAGTGCTCAGGGAGCTGGGTGCTCAGTGCTCAGGCTGCTGGGTGCTCAGTACTCAGGGTGCTGGGTGCTCAGTGCTCATGGTGATCAGTGCTCAGTACTCAGGGTGCTGGGTGCTCAGTGCTCGGGGTGCTGGGTGCTCAGTACACGGGATGCTGGGTGCTCTGTACTCAGGGTGCTGGGTGCTCAGTGCTCGGGGTGCTCATTGCTCAGGGTGCTGGGTTCTCAGTACTCAGGGTGCTGGGTGCTCAGTACTCAGGGTGCTCAGTGCTCAGTACTCAGGGTGCTCAGTGCTCAGTACTCAGGGTGCTCAGTGCTCAGGGTGCTGGGTGCTCAGTGCTCGGGGTGCTGGGTGCTCAGTGCTCACGGTGCTGTGTGCTCAGTACTCAGGGTGCTCAGTACTCAGGGTGCTGGGTGCTCAGTGCTCAGGGTGCTGGCTGCTCAGTGCTCAGGGTGCTGGGTGCTCAGTGCTCAGGGTGCTCGGTGCTCAGTGCTCAGGTTGCTGGGTGCTCAATACTCAGGGTGCTGGGTGCTCAGTACTCAGGGTGCTCAGTGCTCAGTACTCAGGGTGCTCAGTGCTCAGGGTGCTGGGTGCTCAGTGCTCGGGGTGCTGGGTACTCAGTCCTCAGGGTGCTGGGTGCTCAGTGCTCAGGGTGCTCGGTGCTCAGTGCTCAGGGTGCTGGGTGCTCAGTACTCAGGGAGCTGGGTGCTCAGTGCTCAGGGTGCTCGGTGCTCAGTGCTCAGGGTGCTCGGTTCTTAGTACTCATGGTGCTCGGTGCTCGGGGTGCTGGGTGCTCAGTACTCAGGGTGCTCGGTGCTCAGTGCTCAGGGTGCTGGGTGCTCAGTACTCAGGGTGCTGGGTGCTCAGTGCTCAGGGTGCTCGGTGCTCAGTGCTCAGGGTGCTGGGTGCTCAGTACTCAGGGTGCTGGGTGCTCAGTACTCAGGGTGCTGGGTGCTCAGTGCTCAGGGTGCTCGGTGCTCAGTGCTCAGGGTGCTGGGTGCTCAGTGCTCAGGGTGCTCGGTGCTCGGTGCTCGGGGTGCTGGGTGCTCAGTGCTCGGTGTGCTGGGTGCTCAGTGTACGGGGTGCTGGGTGCTGAGTGCTCGGTGTGCTGGGTGCTCAGTGCTCGGGGTGCTGGGTGCTCAGTACTCAGGGTGCTCGGTGCTCAGTACTCAGGGTGCTGGGTGCTCAGTGTTCAGGGTGCTGGGTGCTCAGTACTCAGGGTGCTGGGTGCTCGGTACTCAGTACACTGGGTGCTCAGTACTCAGGGTGCTGGGTGCTCAGTGCTCGGGGTTTTGGGTGCTCAGTGCTCAGGGTGCTCAGTGCTCAGTACTCAGGGTGCTGGGTGCTCAGTACTCAGGGTGCTGGGTGCTCAGTGCTCGGGGTGCTGGGTGCTCAGTACTCAGGGTGCTGTTTGCTCAGTGCTCGGGGTGCTCGGTGCTCAGTACTCAAGGTGCTGGGTGCTCAGTGCTCACGGTGCTGGGTGCTCAGAACTCAGGGTGCTCAGTACTCAGGGTGCTGAGTGCTCAGTACTCAGGGTGCTGGGTGCTCAGTACTCAGGGTGCTGGGTGCTCAGTACTCAGGGTGCTGGGTGCTCAGTGCTCGGGGTGCTGGGTGCTCATTAATCAGGGTGCTGGGTGCTCAGTACTCAGGGTGCTCAGTGCTTGGGGTGCTGGGTGCTCAGTACTCAGGGTGCTGGGTGCTTAGTGCTCGGGGTGCTCGGTGCTCAGTACTCAAGGTGCTGGGTGCTCAGTGCTCAGGGTGCTGGGTGCTAAGTCCTCGGGGTGCTCCGTGCTCAGGGTGCTGGGTGCTCAGTGCTCAGGGTGCTGGGTGCTCAGTGCTCGGGGTGCTGGGTGCTCAGTGCTCAGTACTCAGGGTCCTGGTTGCTCAATGCTCGGTGTGCTGGGTGCTCAGTACTCAGCATGCTGGGTGCTCAGTACTCAGGGTGCTGGGTGCTCAGTGCTCAGGGTGCTGGGTGCTCAGTGCTCAGGGTGCTGGGTGCTCAGTGATCGGGGTGCTGGGTGCTCAGTGCTCAGGGTGCTGGGTGCTCCGTACTCTGGGTGTTGGGTGCTCAGTACTCAGCGTGCTGGGTGCTCCGTGCTCGGGGTGCTGGCTGCTCAGTGCTCAGGGTGCTCTGTGCTCAGTGCTCAGGGTGCTGGGTGCTCAGTACTCAGGGTGCTGGGTGCTTAGTGCTCGGGGTGCTCGGTGCTCAGTACTCAAGGTGCTGGGTGCTCAGTGCTCAGGGTGCTGGGTGCTCAGTCCTCGGGGTGCTCCGTGCTCAGGGTGCTGGGTGCTCAGTGCTCAGGGTGCTGGGTGCTCAGTACTAAGGGTGCTGGGTGCTCAGTACTCAGGGTGCTCGGTGCTCAGTACTCAGGGTGCTGGGTGCTCAGTGCTCAAGGTGCTGGGTACTCAGTACTCAGGGTGCTGGGTGCTCAGTACTCAGGGTGCTGGGTGCTCAGTGCTCAGGGAGCTGGGTGCTCAGTGCTCAGGCTGCTGGGTGCTCAGTACTCAGGGTGCTGGGTGCTCAGTGCTCATGGTGATCAGTGCTCAGTACTCAGGGTGCTGGGTGCTCAGTGCTCGGGGTGCTGGGTGCTCAGTACACGGGATGCTGGGTGCTCTGTACTCAGGGTGCTGGGTGCTCAGTGCTCGGGGTCCTAGGTGCTCAGTGCTCAGGGTGATCGGTGCTCAGTACTCAGCGTGCTGGGTGCTCAGTGCTCAGAGTGTTGGGTGCTCAGTACTCAGGGTGCTGGGTGCTCAGTGCTCAGTGCTCAGGGTGTTCAGTGCTCAGGGTGCTCAGTCCTCAGGGTGCTGGGTGCTCAGGGTGCTGGGTGCTCAGTGCTCGGGGTGCTGGGTGCTCAGTGCTCAGGGTGCTGGGTGTTCAGTACTCAGGGTGCTTGGTGCTCAGTGCTCAGTGCTCAGGGTGCTGGGGGTTCAGTACTCAGTGCTCAGGGTGCTGGGTGTTCAGTACTCAGGGTGCTTGGTGCTCAGTGCTCAGGGTGCTGGGTGCTCAGTACTCAGGGTGCTGGGTGCTCAGTGCTCGGGGTGCTGGGTGCTCAGTGATCAGGGTGATCTGTGCTCAGTACTCAGGGTGCTGGGTGCTCAGTGCTCAGGGTGCTGGGTGCTCAGTCCTCAGGGTGCTCAGTACTCAGGGTTCTCGGTGCTCAGTGCTCAGTACTCAGGGTGCTCAGTACTCAGGGTGCTGGGTGCTCAGTGCTCGGGGTGCTGGGTGCTCAGTACTCAGGGTGCTGGGTGCTCAGTACTCGGGGTGCTGGGTGCTCAGTACTCAGGGTGCTGGGTGCTCAGTCCTCCGGGTGCTCAGTGCTCAGGGTGCTGCGTGCTCAGTACTCAGGGTGCTGGGTGCTCAGTACTCGGGGTGCTGGGTGCTCAGTGCTCAGGGTGATCGGTGCTCAGTGCTCAGGGTGCTGGGTGCTCAGTCCTCCGGGTGCTCAGTGCTCAGGGTGCTGGGTGCTCAGTACTCAGGGTGCTGGGTGCTCAGTACTCGGGGTGCTGGGTGCTCAGTGCTCAGGGTGCTGGGTGCTCAGTGCTCGGGTGCTGGGTGCTCAGTGCTCAGGGTGATCGGTGCTCAGTGCTCAGGGTGCTGGGTGCTCAGTCCTCTGGGTGCTCAGTGCTCAGGGTGCTGGGTGCTCAGTACTCAGGGTGCTGGGTGGTCAGTACTCGGGGTGCTGGGTGCTCAGTGCTCAGGGTGCTGGGTGCTCAGTACTCTGGTTGTTGGGTGCTCAGTACTCAGCGTGCTGGGTGCTCCGTGCTCGGGGTGCTGGCTGCTCAGTGCACAGGGTGCTCTGTGCTCAGTGCTCAGGGTGCTGGGTGCTCAGTACTCTGGGTGCTGGGTGCTTAGTGCTCGGGGTGCTCGGTGCTCAGTACTCAAGGTGCTGGGTGCTCAGTGCTCAGGGTGCTGGGTGCTCAGTCCTCGGGGTGCTCCGTGCTCAGGGTGCTGGGTGCTCAGTGCTCAGGGTCCTGGGTGCTCAGTGCTCGGGGTGCTGGGTGCTGAGTGCTCAGGGTGCTGGGTGCTCAGTGCTCGGGGTGCTCGGTGCTCAGTGCTCAGGGTCCCGGGTGCTCAGTACTCAGGGTGCTGGGTGCTTAGTACTCAGGGTGCTCAGTGCTCAGTACACAGGGTGCTGGGTGCTCAGTGCTCGGGGTGCTGGGTGCTCAGTACTCAGGGTGCTGGGTGCTCCGTGCTCGGGGTGCTGGCTGCTCAGTGCTCAGGGTGCTATGTGCTCAGTGCTCAGGGTGCTGGGTGCTCAGTACTCAGGGTGCTGGGTGCTTAGTGCTCGGGGTGCTCGGTGCTCAGTACTCAAGGTGCTGGGTGCTCAGTGCTCAGGGTGCTGGGTGCTAAGTCCTCGGGGTGCTCCGTGCTCAGGGTGCTGGGTGCTCAGTGCTCAGGGTGCTGGGTGCTCAGTGCTCGGGGTGCTGGGTGCTCAGTGCTCAGTACTCAGGGTGCTGGTTGCTCAATGCTCGGGGTGCTGGGTGCTCAGTACTCAGCATGCTGGGTGCTCAGTACTCAGGGTGCTGGGTGCTCAGTGCTCAGGGTGCTGGGTGCTCAGTGCTCAGGGTGCTGGGTGCTCAGTGATCGGGGTGCTGGGTGCTCAGTACTCAGGGTGCTCAGTGCTAGGGGAGCTCGGTGCTCAGTACTCAGGGTGCTGCGTGCTCAGTTCTCAGTGCTCGGGGTCCTGGGTGCTCCGTGCTCGGGGTGCTGGGTTCTCAGTGCTCTGGGTGCTTAGTGCTCAGTACTCAGGGTGCTGGGTGCTCAGTATTCATGGTGCTGCGTGCTCATTCTCAGGGTTCTAGGGGCTCAGTACTCAGGGTGCTGGGTGCTCAGTACTCAGGGTGCTCGGTTCTCAGTACTCAGGGTGCTGGGTGCTCATTCTCGGGGTGCTGGGTGCTCAGTGCTCGGGGTGCTGGGTGCTCAGTACTCAGGGTGCTGGGGGCTCAGTACTCAGGGTGCTGGGTGCTCAGTACTCAGGGTGATCTGTTCTCAGTACTCAGGTTGGTGGCTGCTCAGTGCTCGGGGTGCTGGGTGCTCAGTACTCGGGGTGCTCAGTGCTCAGTACTCAGTGTGCTGGGTGCTCAGTACTCAGGGTGCTGGGTGCTCAGTGCTCGAGGTGCTCGGTGCTCAGTACTCGGGGTGCTGGGTGCTCAGTACTCAGGGTGCTGGGTGCTCAGTGCTCAGGGTGCTGGGTGCTCAGTGCTCGGGGTGCTGGGTGCTCAGTGCTGAGGGTGGTACTGGGTGCTCAGTACTCAGGGTGCTGGGTGCTCAGTGCTCAGGGTGCTGGGTGCTCAGTACTAAGGATGCTGGGTGCTCAGTACTCAGGGTGCTCGGTGCTCAGTACTCAGGGTGCTGGGTGCTCAGTGCTCAGTGTGCTGGGTACTCAGTACTCAGGGTGCTGGGTGCTCAGTACTCAGGGTGCTGGGTGCTCAGTGCTCAGGGTGCTGGGTGCTCAGTGCTCAGGCTGCTGGGTGCTCAGTACTCAGGGTGCTGGGTGCTCAGTGCTCATGGTGATCGGTGCTCAGTACTCAGGGTGCTGGGTGCTCAGTTCTCAGTGCTCGGGGTCCTGGGTGCTCCGTGCTCGGGGTGCTGGGTGCTCAGTGCTCTGGGTGCTTAGTGCTCAGTACTCAGGGTGCTGGGTGCTCAGTACTCATGGTGCTGGGTGCTCATTCTCAGGGTGCTAGGGGCTCAGTACTCAGGGTGCTTGGTGCTCAGTACTCAGGGTGCTCGGTTCTCAGTACTCAGGGTGCTGGGTGCTCAGTGCTCGGGGTGCTGGGTGCTCAGTGCTCAGGGTGCTGGGTGCTCAGTGCTCGGGGTGCTCGGTGCTCAGTACTCGCGGTGCTGGGTGCTCAGTACTCGGGGTGCTGGGTGCTCAGTGCTCAGGGTGCTGGGTGCTCAGTGCTCGGGGTGCTGGGTGCTCAGTGCTGAGGGTGGTGCTGGGTGCTCAGTACTCAGGGTGCTGGGTGCTCAGTACTAAGTGTGCTGAGTGCTCAGTACTCAGGGTGCTGGGTGCTCAGTACTCGGGGTGCTCAGTGCTCATGGTGATCGGTGCTCAGTACTCAGGGTGCTGGGTGCTCAGTACTCAGGGTGCTGGGTGCTCAGTGCTCATGGTGATCGGTGCTCAGTACTCAGGGTGATGGGTGCTCAGTGCTCGGGGTGCTGGGTGCTCAGTACTCGGGGTGCTGGGTGCTCAGTGCTCAGGGTGCTGGGTGCTCAGTGCTCGGGGTGCTGGGTGCTCAGTGCTCAGGGTGATCGGTGCTCAGTGCTCAGGGTGCTGGGTGTTCAGTCCTCCGGGTGCTCAGTGCTCAGGGTGCTGGGTGCTCAGTACTCAGGGTGCTGGGTGCTCAGTACTCGGGGTGCTGGGTGCTCAGTGCTCTGGGTGCTGGGTGCTCAGTACTCTGGGTGTTGGGTGCTCAGTACTCAGGGTGCTGGGTGCTCAGTGCTCAGGGTGCTGGGAGCTCAGTCCTCGGGGTGCTCCGTGCTCAGGGTGCTGGGTGCTCAGTGATCGGGGTGCTGGGTGCTCAGTACTCAGGGTGCTCAGTGCTCGGGGAGCTCGGTGCTCAGTACTCAGGGTGCTGGGTGCTCAGTTCTCAGTGCTCGGGGTCCTGGGTGCTCCGTGCTCGGGGTGCTGGGTTCTCAGTGCTCTGGGTGCTTAGTGCTCAGTACTCAGGGTGCTGGGTGCTCAGTATTCATGGTGCTGCGTGCTCATTCTCAGGGTTCTAGGGGCTCAGTACTCAGGGTGCTGGGTGCTCAGTACTCAGGGTGCTCGGTTCTCAGTACTCAGGGTGCTGGGTGCTCATTCTCGGGGTGCTGGATGCTCAGTGCTCGGGGTGCTGGGTGCTCAGTACTCAGGGTGCTGGGGGCTCAGTACTCAGGGTGCTGGGTGCTCAGTACTCAGGGTGATCTGTTCTCAGTACTCAGGTTGGTGGCTGCTCAGTGCTCCGGGTGCTGGGTGCTCAGTATTCGGGGTGCTCAGTGCTCAGTACTCAGGGTGCTGGGTGCTCAGTACTCAGGGTGCTGGGTGCTCAGTGCTCGAGGTGCTCGGTGCTCAGTACTCGGGGTGCTGGGTGCTCAGTACTCATGGTGCTGGGTGCTCAGTGCTCAGGGTGCTGGGTGCTCAGTGCTCGGGGTGCTGGGTGCTCAGTGCTGAGGGTGGTGCTGGGTGCTCAGTACTCAGGGTGCTGGGTGCTCAGTGCTCAGGGTGCTGGGTGCTCAGTACTAAGGGTGCTGGGTGCTCAGTGCTCAGGCTGCTGGGTGCTCAGTACTCAGGGTGCTGGGTGCTCAGTGCTCATGGTGATCGGTGCTCAGTACTCAGGGTGCTGGGTGCTCAGTGCTCGGGGTGCTGGGTGCTCAGTACACGGGGTGCTGGGTGCTCTGTACTCAGGGTGCTGGGTGCTCAGTACTCAGGGTGCTGGGTGCTCAGTGCTCGGGGTGCTGGGTGCTCAGTGATCAGGGTGATCTGTGCTCAGTACTCAGGGTGCTGGGTGCTCAGTGCTCGGTGTGCTGGGTGCTCAGTGTACGGGGTGCTGGGTGCTGAGTGCTCGGTGTGCTGGGTGCTCAGTGCTCGGGGTGCTGGGTGCTCAGTACTCAGGGTGCTCGGTGCTCAGTACTCAGGGTGCTGGGTGCTCAGTGTTCAGGGTGCTGGGTGCTCAGTACTCAGGGTGCTGGGTGCTCGGTACTCAGTACACTGGGTGCTCAGTACTCAGGGTGCTGGGTGCTCAGTGCTCGGGGTTTTGGGTGCTCAGTGCTCAGGGTGCTCAGTGCTCAGTACTCAGGGTGCTGGGTGCTCAGTACTCAGGGTGCTGGGTGCTCAGTGCTCGGGGTGCTGGGTGCTCAGTACTCAGGGTGCTGTTTGCTCAGTGCTCGGGGTGCTCGGTGCTCAGTACTCAAGGTGCTGGGTGCTCAGTGCTCACGGTGCTGGGTGCTCAGAACTCAGGGTGCTCAGTACTCAGGGTGCTGAGTGCTCAGTACTCAGGGTGCTGGGTGCTCAGTACTCAGGGTGCTGGGTGCTCAGTACTCAGGGTGCTGGGTGCTCAGTGCTCGGGGTGCTGGGTGCTCATTAATCAGGGTGCTGGGTGCTCAGTACTCAGGGTGCTCAGTGCTTGGGGTGCTGGGTGCTCAGTACTCAGGGTGCTGGGTGCTTAGTGCTCGGGGTGCTCGGTGCTCAGTACTCAAGGTGCTGGGTGCTCAGTGCTCAGGGTGCTGGGTGCTAAGTCCTCGGGGTGCTCCGTGCTCAGGGTGCTGGGTGCTCAGTGCTCAGGGTGCTGGGTGCTCAGTGCTCGGGGTGCTGGGTGCTCAGTGCTCAGTACTCAGGGTGCTGGTTGCTCAATGCTCGGGGTGCTGGGTGCTCAGTACTCAGCATGCTGGGTGCTCAGTACTCAGGGTGCTGGGTGCTCAGTGCTCAGGGTGCTGGGTGCTCAGTGCTCAGGGTGCTGGGTGCTCAGTGATCGGGGTGCTGGGTGCTCAGTGCTCAGGGTGCTGGGTGCTCCGTACTCTGGGTGTTGGGTGCTCAGTACTCAGCGTGCTGGGTGCTCCGTGCTCGGGGTGCTGGCTGCTCAGTGCTCAGGGTGCTCTGTGCTCAGTGCTCAGGGTGCTGGGTGCTCAGTACTCAGGGTGCTGGGTGCTTAGTGCTCGGGGTGCTCGGTGCTCAGTACTCAAGGTGCTGGGTGCTCAGTGCTCAGGGTGCTGGGTGCTCAGTCCTCGGGGTGCTCCGTGCTCAGGGTGCTGGGTGCTCAGTGCTCAGGGTGCTGGGTGCTCAGTACTAAGGGTGCTGGGTGCTCAGTACTCAGGGTGCTCGGTGCTCAGTACTCAGGGTGCTGGGTGCTCAGTGCTCAAGGTGCTGGGTACTCAGTACTCAGGGTGCTGGGTGCTCAGTACTCAGGGTGCTGGGTGCTCAGTGCTCAGGGAGCTGGGTGCTCAGTGCTCAGGCTGCTGGGTGCTCAGTACTCAGGGTGCTGGGTGCTCAGTGCTCATGGTGATCAGTGCTCAGTACTCAGGGTGCTGGGTGCTCAGTGCTCGGGGTGCTGGGTGCTCAGTACACGGGATGCTGGGTGCTCTGTACTCAGGGTGCTGGGTGCTCAGTGCTCGGGGTCCTAGGTGCTCAGTGCTCAGGGTGATCGGTGCTCAGTACTCAGCGTGCTGGGTGCTCAGTGCTCAGAGTGTTGGGTGCTCAGTACTCAGGGTGCTGGGTGCTCAGTGCTCAGTGCTCAGGGTGCTCAGTGCTCAGGGTGCTCAGTCCTCAGGGTGCTGGGTGCTCAGGGTGCTGGGTGCTCAGTGCTCGGGGTGCTGGGTGCTCAGTGCTCAGGGTGCTGGGTGTTCAGTACTCAGGGTGCTTGGTGCTCAGTGCTCAGTGCTCAGGGTGCTGGGGGTTCAGTACTCAGTGCTCAGGGTGCTGGGTGTTCAGTACTCAGGGTGCTTGGTGCTCAGTGCTCAGGGTGCTGGGTGCTCAGTACTCAGGGTGCTGGGTGCTCAGTGCTCGGGGTGCTGGGTGCTCAGTGATCAGGGTGATCTGTGCTCAGTACTCAGGGTGCTGGGTGCTCAGTGCTCAGGGTGCTGGGTGCTCAGTCCTCAGGGTGCTCAGTACTCAGGGTTCTCGGTGCTCAGTGCTCAGTACTCAGGGTGCTCAGTACTCAGGGTGCTGGGTGCTCAGTGCTCGGGGTGCTGGGTGCTCAGTACTCAGGGTGCTGGGTGCTCAGTACTCGGGGTGCTGGGTGCTCAGTACTCAGGGTGCTGGGTGCTCAGTCCTCCGGGTGCTCAGTGCTCAGGGTGCTGCGTGCTCAGTACTCAGGGTGCTGGGTGCTCAGTACTCGGGGTGCTGGGTGCTCAGTGCTCAGGGTGATCGGTGCTCAGTGCTCAGGGTGCTGGGTGCTCAGTCCTCCGGGTGCTCAGTGCTCAGGGTGCTGGGTGCTCAGTACTCAGGGTGCTGGGTGCTCAGTACTCGGGGTGCTGGGTGCTCAGTGCTCAGGGTGCTGGGTGCTCAGTGCTCGGGTGCTGGGTGCTCAGTGCTCAGGGTGATCGGTGCTCAGTGCTCAGGGTGCTGGGTGCTCAGTCCTCTGGGTGCTCAGTGCTCAGGGTGCTGGGTGCTCAGTACTCAGGGTGCTGGGTGGTCAGTACTCGGGGTGCTGGGTGCTCAGTGCTCAGGGTGCTGGGTGCTCAGTACTCTGGTTGTTGGGTGCTCAGTACTCAGCGTGCTGGGTGCTCCGTGCTCGGGGTGCTGGCTGCTCAGTGCTCAGGGTGCTCTGTGCTCAGTGCTCAGGGTGCTGGGTGCTCAGTACTCTGGGTGCTGGGTGCTTAGTGCTCGGGGTGCTCGGTGCTCAGTACTCAAGGTGCTGGGTGCTCAGTGCTCAGGGTGCTGGGTGCTCAGTCCTCGGGGTGCTCCGTGCTCAGGGTGCTGGGTGCTCAGTGCTCAGGGTCCTGGGTGCTCAGTGCTCGGGGTGCTGGGTGCTGAGTGCTCAGGGTGCTGGGTGCTCAGTGCTCGGGGTGCTCGGTGCTCAGTGCTCAGGGTCCCGGGTGCTCAGTACTCAGGGTGCTGGGTGCTTAGTACTCAGGGTGCTCAGTGCTCAGTACACAGGGTGCTGGGTGCTCAGTGCTCGGGGTGCTGGGTGCTCAGTACTCAGGGTGCTGGGTGCTCCGTGCTCGGGGTGCTGGCTGCTCAGTGCTCAGGGTGCTATGTGCTCAGTGCTCAGGGTGCTGGGTGCTCAGTACTCAGGGTGCTGGGTGCTTAGTGCTCGGGGTGCTCGGTGCTCAGTACTCAAGGTGCTGGGTGCTCAGTGCTCAGGGTGCTGGGTGCTAAGTCCTCGGGGTGCTCCGTGCTCAGGGTGCTGGGTGCTCAGTGCTCAGGGTGCTGGGTGCTCAGTGCTCGGGGTGCTGGGTGCTCAGTGCTCAGTACTCAGGGTGCTGGTTGCTCAATGCTCGGGGTGCTGGGTGCTCAGTACTCAGCATGCTGGGTGCTCAGTACTCAGGGTGCTGGGTGCTCAGTGCTCAGGGTGCTGGGTGCTCAGTGCTCAGGGTGCTGGGTGCTCAGTGATCGGGGTGCTGGGTGCTCAGTACTCAGGGTGCTCAGTGCTCGGGGAGCTCGGTGCTCAGTACTCAGGGTGCTGGGTGCTCAGTTCTCAGTGCTCGGGGTCCTGGGTGCTCCGTGCTCGGGGTGCTGGGTTCTCAGTGCTCTGGGTGCTTAGTGCTCAGTACTCAGGGTGCTGGGTGCTCAGTATTCATGGTGCTGCGTGCTCATTCTCAGGGTTCTAGGGGCTCAGTACTCAGGGTGCTGGGTGCTCAGTACTCAGGGTGCTCGGTTCTCAGTACTCAGGGTGCTGGGTGCTCATTCTCGGGGTGCTGGGTGCTCAGTGCTCGGGGTGCTGGGTGCTCAGTACTCAGGGTGCTGGGGGCTCAGTACTCAGGGTGCTGGGTGCTCAGTACTCAGGGTGATCTGTTCTCAGTACTCAGGTTGGTGGCTGCTCAGTGCTCGGGGTGCTGGGTGCTCAGTACTCGGGGTGCTCAGTGCTCAGTACTCAGTGTGCTGGGTGCTCAGTACTCAGGGTGCTGGGTGCTCAGTGCTCGAGGTGCTCGGTGCTCAGTACTCGGGGTGCTGGGTGCTCAGTACTCAGGGTGCTGGGTGCTCAGTGCTCAGGGTGCTGGGTGCTCAGTGCTCGGGGTGCTGGGTGCTCAGTGCTGAGGGTGGTACTGGGTGCTCAGTACTCAGGGTGCTGGGTGCTCAGTGCTCAGGGTGCTGGGTGCTCAGTACTAAGGATGCTGGGTGCTCAGTACTCAGGGTGCTCGGTGCTCAGTACTCAGGGTGCTGGGTGCTCAGTGCTCAGTGTGCTGGGTACTCAGTACTCAGGGTGCTGGGTGCTCAGTACTCAGGGTGCTGGGTGCTCAGTGCTCAGGGTGCTGGGTGCTCAGTGCTCAGGCTGCTGGGTGCTCAGTACTCAGGGTGCTGGGTGCTCAGTGCTCATGGTGATCGGTGCTCAGTACTCAGGGTGCTGGGTGCTCAGTTCTCAGTGCTCGGGGTCCTGGGTGCTCCGTGCTCGGGGTGCTGGGTGCTCAGTGCTCTGGGTGCTTAGTGCTCAGTACTCAGGGTGCTGGGTGCTCAGTACTCATGGTGCTGGGTGCTCATTCTCAGGGTGCTAGGGGCTCAGTACTCAGGGTGCTTGGTGCTCAGTACTCAGGGTGCTCGGTTCTCAGTACTCAGGGTGCTGGGTGCTCAGTGCTCGGGGTGCTGGGTGCTCAGTGCTCAGGGTGCTGGGTGCTCAGTGCTCGGGGTGCTCGGTGCTCAGTACTCGCGGTGCTGGGTGCTCAGTACTCGGGGTGCTGGGTGCTCAGTGCTCAGGGTGCTGGGTGCTCAGTGCTCGGGGTGCTGGGTGCTCAGTGCTGAGGGTGGTGCTGGGTGCTCAGTACTCAGGGTGCTGGGTGCTCAGTACTAAGTGTGCTGAGTGCTCAGTACTCAGGGTGCTGGGTGCTCAGTACTCGGGGTGCTCAGTGCTCATGGTGATCGGTGCTCAGTACTCAGGGTGCTGGGTGCTCAGTACTCAGGGTGCTGGGTGCTCAGTGCTCATGGTGATCGGTGCTCAGTACTCAGGGTGATGGGTGCTCAGTGCTCGGGGTGCTGGGTGCTCAGTACTCGGGGTGCTGGGTGCTCAGTGCTCAGGGTGCTGGGTGCTCAGTGCTCGGGGTGCTGGGTGCTCAGTGCTCAGGGTGATCGGTGCTCAGTGCTCAGGGTGCTGGGTGTTCAGTCCTCCGGGTGCTCAGTGCTCAGGGTGCTGGGTGCTCAGTACTCAGGGTGCTGGGTGCTCAGTACTCGGGGTGCTGGGTGCTCAGTGCTCTGGGTGCTGGGTGCTCAGTACTCTGGGTGTTGGGTGCTCAGTACTCAGGGTGCTGGGTGCTCAGTGCTCAGGGTGCTGGGAGCTCAGTCCTCGGGGTGCTCCGTGCTCAGGGTGCTGGGTGCTCAGTGATCGGGGTGCTGGGTGCTCAGTACTCAGGGTGCTCAGTGCTCGGGGAGCTCGGTGCTCAGTACTCAGGGTGCTGGGTGCTCAGTTCTCAGTGCTCGGGGTCCTGGGTGCTCCGTGCTCGGGGTGCTGGGTTCTCAGTGCTCTGGGTGCTTAGTGCTCAGTACTCAGGGTGCTGGGTGCTCAGTATTCATGGTGCTGCGTGCTCATTCTCAGGGTTCTAGGGGCTCAGTACTCAGGGTGCTGGGTGCTCAGTACTCAGGGTGCTCGGTTCTCAGTACTCAGGGTGCTGGGTGCTCATTCTCGGGGTGCTGGATGCTCAGTGCTCGGGGTGCTGGGTGCTCAGTACTCAGGGTGCTGGGGGCTCAGTACTCAGGGTGCTGGGTGCTCAGTACTCAGGGTGATCTGTTCTCAGTACTCAGGTTGGTGGCTGCTCAGTGCTCCGGGTGCTGGGTGCTCAGTACTCGGGGTGCTCAGTGCTCAGTACTCAGGGTGCTGGGTGCTCAGTACTCAGGGTGCTGGGTGCTCAGTGCTCGAGGTGCTCGGTGCTCAGTACTCGGGGTGCTGGGTGCTCAGTACTCATGGTGCTGGGTGCTCAGTGCTCAGGGTGCTGGGTGCTCAGTGCTCGGGGTGCTGGGTGCTCAGTGCTGAGGGTGGTGCTGGGTGCTCAGTACTCAGGGTGCTGGGTGCTCAGTGCTCAGGGTGCTGGGTGCTCAGTACTAAGGGTGCTGGGTGCTCAGTGCTCAGGCTGCTGGGTGCTCAGTACTCAGGGTGCTGGGTGCTCAGTGCTCATGGTGATCGGTGCTCAGTACTCAGGGTGCTGGGTGCTCAGTGCTCGGGGTGCTGGGTGCTCAGTACACGGGGTGCTGGGTGCTCTGTACTCAGGGTGCTGGGTGCTCAGTACTCAGGGTGCTGGGTGCTCAGTGCTCGGGGTGCTGGGTGCTCAGTGATCAGGGTGATCTGTGCTCAGTACTCAGGGTGCTGGGTGCTCAGTGCTCAGGGTGCTGGGTGCTCAGTCCTCAGGGTGCTCAGTACTCAGGGTGCTCGGTGCTCAGTGCTCAGTACTCAGGGTGCTCAGTACTCAGGGTGCTGGGTGCTCAGTGCTCGGGGTGCTGGGTGCTCAGTACTCAGGGTGCTGGGTGCTCAGTACTCGGGGTGCTGGGTGCTCAGTACTCAGGGTGCTGGGTGCTCAGTCCTCCGGGTGCTCAGTGCTCAGGGTGCTGGGTGCTCAGTACTCAGGGTGCTGGGTGCTCAGTACTCGGGGTGCTGGGTGCTCAGTGCTCAGGGTGATCGGTGCTCAGTGCTCAGGGTGCTGGGTGCTCAGTCCTCCGGGTGCTCAGTGCTCAGGCTGCTGGGTGCTCAGTACTCAGGGTGCTGGGTGTTCAGTACTCGGGGTGCTACGTGCTCAGTGCTCAGGGTGCTGGGTGCTCAGTGCTCGGGGTGCTGGGTGCTCAGTGCTCAGGGTGATCGGTGCTCAGTGCTCAGGGTGCTGGGTGCTCAGTCCTCCGGGTGCTCAGTGCTCAGGGTGCTGGGCGCTCAGTACACAGGGTGCTGGGTGCTCAGTGCTCAGGGTGCTGGGTGCTCAGTGCTCAGGGTGCTGGGTGCTCAGTGCTCGGGGTGCTGGGTGCTCAGTGCTCAGGGTGCTGGGTACTCAGTCCTCCGGGTGCTCAGTACTCGGGGTGCTGGGTGCTCAGTACTCAGGGTGCTGGGTGCTCAGTGCTCAGGGTGCTGGGTGCTCAGTGCTCGGGGTGCTGGGTGCTCAGTGCTGAGGGTGGTGCTGGGTGCTCAGTACTCAGGGTGCTGGGTGCTCAGTGCTCAGGGTGCTGGGTGCTCAGTACTAAGGGTGCTGGGTGCTCAGTACTCAGGGTGCTCGGTGCTCAGTACTCAGGGTGCTGGGTGCTCAGTGCTCAGGGTGCTGGGTACTCAGTACTCAGGGTGCTGGGTGCTCAGTACTCAGGGTGCTGGGTGCTCAGTGCTCAGGGTGCTGGGTGCTCAGTGCTCAGGCTGCTGGGTGCTCAGTACTCAGGGTGCTGGGTGCTCAGTGCTCATGGTGATCGGTGCTCAGTACTCAGGGTGCTGGGTGCTCAGTGCTCGGGGTGCTGGGTGCTCAGTACACGGGGTGCTGGGTGCTCTGTACTCAGGGTGCTGGGTGCTCAGTGCTCGGGGTCCTAGGTGCTCAGTGCTCAGGGTGATCGGTGCTCAGTACTCAGCGTGCTGGGTGCTCAGTGCTCAGAGTGTTGGGTGCTCAGTGCTCGGGGTGCTGGGTGCTCAGTACTCAGGGTGCTGGGTGCTCAGTACTCGGGGTGCTGGGTGCTCAGTACTCAGGGTGCTGGGTGCTCAGTCCTCCGGGTGCTCAGTGCTCAGGGTGATCGGTGCTCAGTGCTCAGGGTGCTGGGTGCTCAGTCCTCCGGGTGCTCAGTGCTCAGGGTGCTGGGTGCTCAGTACTCAGGGTGCTGGGTGTTCAGTACTCGGGGTGCTGGGTGCTCAGTGCTCAGGGTGCTGGGTGCTCAGTGCTCGGGGTGCTGGGTGCTCAGTGCTCAGGGTGATCGGTGCTCAGAGCTCAGGGTGCTGGGTGCTCAGTCCTCCGGGTGCTCAGTGCTCAGGGTGCTGGGTGCTCAGTACTCAGGGTGCTGGGTGCTCAGTACTCGGGGTGCTGGGTGCTCAGTGCTCAGGGTGCTGGGTGCTCAGTACTCTGGGTGTTGGGTGCTCAGTACTCAGCGTGCTGGGTGCTCCGTGCTCGGGGTGCTGGCTGCTCAGTGCTCAGGGTGCTCTGTGCTCAGTGCTCAGGTTGCTGGGTGCTCAGTACTCAGGGTGCTGGGTGCTTAGTGCTCGGGGTGCTCGGTGCTCAGTACTCAAGGTGCTGGGTGCTCAGTGCTCAGGGTCCTGGGTGCTCAGTCCTCGGGGTGCTCCGTGCTCAGGGTGCTGGGTGCTCAGTGCTCAGGGTCCTGGGTGCTCAGTGCTCGGGGTGCTGGGTGCTGAGTGCTCAGGGTGCTGGGTGCTCAGTGCTCGGGGTGCTCGGTGCTCAGTGCTCAGTACTCAGGGTGCTCAGTACTCAGGGTGCTGGGTGCTCAGTGCTCGGGGTGCTGGGTGCTCAGTACTCAGGGTGCTGGGTGCTCAGTACTCGGGGTGCTGGGTGCTCAGTACTCAGGGTGCTGGGTGCTCAGTCCTCCGGGTGCTCAGTGCTCAGGGTGCTGGGTGCTCAGTACTCAGGGTGCTGGGTGCTCAGTACTCGGGGTGCTGGGTGCTCAGTGCTCAGGGTGATCGGTGCTCAGTGCTCAGGGTGCTGGGTGCTCAGTCCTCCGGGTGCTCAGTGCTCAGGCTGCTGGGTGCTCAGTACTCAGGGTGCTGGGTGTTCAGTACTCGGGGTGCTGGGTGCTCAGTGCTCAGGGTGCTGGGTGCTCAGTGCTCGGGGTGCTGGGTGCTCAGTGCTCAGGGTGATCGGTGCTCAGTGCTCAGGGTGCTGGGTGCTCAGTCCTCCGGGTGCTCAGTGCTCAGGGTGCTGGGTGCTCAGTACACAGGGTGCTGGGTGCTCAGTGCTCAGGGTGCTGGGTGCTCAGTGCTCAGGGTGCTGGGTGCTCAGTGCTCGGGGTGCTGGGTGCTCAGTGCTCAGGGTGCTGGGTACTCAGTCCTCCGGGTGCTCAGTACTCGGGGTGCTGGGTGCTCAGTACTCAGGGTGCTGGGTGCTCAGTGCTCAGGGTGCTGGGTGCTCAGTGCTCGGGGTGCTGGGTGCTCAGTGCTGAGGGTGGTGCTGGGTGCTCAGTACTCAGGGTGCTGGGTGCTCAGTGCTCAGGGTGCTGGGTGCTCAGTACTAAGGGTGCTGGGTGCTCAGTACTCAGGGTGCTCGGTGCTCAGTACTCAGGGTGCTGGGTGCTCAGTGCTCAGGGTGCTGGGTACTCAGTACTCAGGGTGCTGGGTGCTCAGTGCTCGGGGTCCTAGGTGCTCAGTGCTCAGGGTGATCGGTGCTCAGTACTCAGCGTGCTGGGTGCTCAGTGCTCAGAGTGTTGGGTGCTCAGTACTCAGGGTGCTGGGTGCTCAGTGTGCTGGGTGCTCAGGGTGCTGGGTGCTCAGTGCTCGGGGTGCTGGGTGCTCAGTGCTCAGTGCTCAGGGTGCTGGGTGCTCAGTGCTCAGTGCTCAGGGTGCTGGGTGTTCAGTACTCAGGGTGCTTGGTGCTCAGTGCTCAGGGTGCTGGGTGCTCAGTACTCAGGGTGCTGGGTGCTCAGTGCTCGGGGTGCTGGGTGCTCAGTGATCAGGGTGATCTGTGCTCAGTACTCAGGGTGCTGGGTGCTCAGTGCTCAGGGTGCTGGGTGCTCAGTCCTCAGGGTGCTCAGTACTCAGGGTGCTCGGTGCTCAGTGCTCAGTACTCAGGGTGCTCAGTACTCAGGGTGCTGGGTGCTCAGTGCTCGGGGTGCTGGGTGCTCAGTACTCAGGGTGCTGGGTGCTCAGTACTCGGGGTGCTGGGTGCTCAGTACTCAGGGTGCTGGGTGCTCAGTCCTCCGGGTGCTCAGTGCTCAGGGTGATCGGTGCTCAGTGCTCAGGGTGCTGGGTGCTCAGTCCTCCGGGTGCTCAGTGCTCAGGGTGCTGGGTGCTCAGTACTCAGGGTGCTGGGTGTTCAGTACTCGGGGTGCTGGGTGCTCAGTGCTCAGGGTGCTGGGTGCTCAGTGCTCGGGGTGCTGGGTGCTCAGTGCTCAGGGTGATCGGTGCTCAGTGCTCAGGGTGCTGGGTGCTCAGTCCTCCGGGTGCTCAGTGCTCAGGGTGCTGGGTGCTCAGTACTCAGGGTGCTGGGTGCTCAGTACTCGGGGTGCTGGGTGCTCAGTGCTCAGGGTGCTGGGTGCTCAGTACTCTGGGTGTTGGGTGCTCAGTACTCAGCGTGCTGGGTGCTCCGTGCTCGGGGTGCTGGCTGCTCAGTGCTCAGGGTGCTCTGTGCTCAGTGCTCAGGTTGCTGGGTGCTCAGTACTCAGGGTGCTGGGTGCTTAGTGCTCGGGGTGCTCGGTGCTCAGTACTCAAGGTGCTGGGTGCTCAGTGCTCAGGGTCCTGGGTGCTCAGTCCTCGGGGTGCTCCGTGCTCAGGGTGCTGGGTGCTCAGTGCTCAGGGTCCTGGGTGCTCAGTGCTCGGGGTGCTGGGTGCTGAGTGCTCAGGGTGCTGGGTGCTCAGTGCTCGGGGTGCTCGGTGCTCCGTGCTCAGGGTCCCGGGTGCTCAGTACTCAGGGTGCTGGGTGCTTAGTACTCAGGGTGCTCAGTGCTCAGTACACAGGGTGCTGGGTGCTCAGTGCTCGGGGTGCTGGGTGCTCAGTACTCAGCGTGCTGGGTGCTCAGTACTCAGGGTGCTGGGTGCTCAGTGCTCAGGGTGCTGGGTGCTCAGTGCTCAGGGTGCTGGGTGCTCCGTGCTCGGGGTGCTGGGTTCTCAGTGCTCTGGGTGCTTAGTGCTCAGTACTCAGGGTGCTGGGTGCTCAGTACTCATGGTGCTGGGTGCTCATTCTCAGGGTGCTAGGGGCTCAGTACTCAAGGTGCTGGGTGCTCAGTACTCAGGGTGCTCGGTTCTCATTACTCAGGGTGCTGGGTGCTCATTCTCGGGGTCGTGGGTGCTCAGTGCTCGGGGTGCTGGGTGCTCAGTACTCAGGGTGCTGGGTGCTCAGTACTCAGGGTGCTGGGTGCTCAGTACTCAGGGTGATCTGTTCTCAGTACTCAGGTTGCTGGGTGCTCAGTGCTCGGGGTGCTGGGTGCTCAGTACTAGGGGTGCTCAGTGCTCAGTACTCAGGGTGCTGGGTGCTTAGTACTCAGGGTGCTGGGTGCTCAGTGCTCGAGGTGCTCGGTGCTCAGTACTCGGGGTGCTGGGTGCTCAGTACTCGGGGTGCTGGGTGCTCAGTGCTCAGGGTGCTGGGTGCTCAGTGCTCGGGGTGCTGGGTGCTCAGTGCTGAGGGTGGTGCTGGGTGCTCAGTACTCAGGGTGCTGGGTGCTCAGTGCTCAGGGTGCTGGGTGCTCAGTACTAAGGGTGCTGGGTGCTCAGTACTCATGGTGCTCGGTGCTCAGTACTCAGGGTGCTGGGTGCTCAGTTCTCAGGGTGCTAGGTACTCAGTAATCAGGGTGCTGGGTGCTCAGTACTCAGGGTGCTGGGTGCTCAGTGCTCAGGGTGCTGGGTGCTCAGTGCTCAGGGTGCTGGGTGCTCAGTACTCAGGGTGCTGGGTGCTCAGTGCTCAGGGTGATCGGTGCTCAGTACTCAGGGTGCTCAGTATTCAGCGTGCTGGGTGCTCAGTGCTCAGGGTGCTGGGTGCTCAGTACTCGCGGTGCTGGGTGCTCTGTACTCAGGGTGCTGGATTCTCAGTGCTCGGGGTCCTGGGTGCTCAGTGCTCAGGGTGATCGGTGCTCAGTACTCAGGGTGCTGGGTGCTCAGTGCTCGGGGTGCTGGGTGCTCAGTACTCAGCGTGCTGGGTGCTCAGTACTCAGGGTGCTGGGTGCTCAGTGCTCAGGGTGCTGGGTGCTCAGTGCTCAGGGTGCTGGGAGCTCAGTGATCGGGGTGCTGGGTGCTCAGTACTCAGGGTGCTCAGTGCTCGGGGAGCTTGGTGCTCAGTACTCAGGGTGCTGGGTGCTCAGTTCTCAGTGCTCGGGGTCCTGGGTGCTCCGTGCTCGGGGTGCTGGGTGCTCAGTGCTCTGGGTGCTTAGTGCTCAGTACTCAGGGTGCTGGGTGCTCAGTACTCATGGTGCTGGGTGCTCATTCTCAGGGTGCTAGGGGCTCAGTACTCAGGGTGCTTGGTGCTCAGTACTCAGGGTGCTCGGTTCTCAGTACTCAGGGTGCTGGGTGCTCAGTGCTCGGGGTGCTGGGTGCTCAGTGCTCAGGGTGCTGGGTGCTCAGTGCTCGGGGTGCTCGGTGCTCAGTACTCGCGGTGCTGCGTGCTCAGTACTCGGGGTGCTGGGTGCTCAGTGCTCAGGGTGCTGGGTGCTCAGTGCTCGGGGTGCTGGGTGCTCAGTGCTGAGGGTGGTGCTGGGTGCTCAGTACTCAGGGTGCTGGGTGCTCAGTACTAAGTGTGCTGAGTGCTCAGTACTCAGGGTGCTGGGTGCTCAGTACTCAGGGTGCTGGGTGCTCAGTACTCGGGGTGCTGGGTGCTCAGTGCTCAGGGTGCTGGGTGCTCAGTACTCTGGGTGTTGGGTGCTCAGTACTCAGCGTGCTGGGTGCTCCGTGCTCGGGGTGCTGGCTGCTCAGTGCTCAGGGTGCTCTGTGCTCAGTGCTCAGGTTGCTGGGTGCTCAGTACTCAGGGTGCTGGGTGCTTAGTGCTCGGGGTGCTCGGTGCTCAGTACTCAAGGTGCTGGGTGCTCAGTGCTCAGGGTCCTGGGTGCTCAGTCCTCGGGGTGCTCCGTGCTCAGGGTGCTGGGTGCTCAGTGCTCAGGGTCCTGGGTGCTCAGTGCTCGGGGTGCTGGGTGCTGAGTGCTCAGGGTGCTGGGTGCTCAGTGCTCGGGGTGCTCGGTGCTCCGTGCTCAGGGTCCCGGGTGCTCAGTACTCAGGGTGCTGGGTGCTTAGTACTCAGGGTGCTCAGTGCTCAGTACACAGGGTGCTGGGTGCTCAGTGCTCGGGGTGCTGGGTGCTCAGTACTCAGCGTGCTGGGTGCTCAGTACTCAGGGTGCTGGGTGCTCAGTGCTCAGGGTGCTGGGTGCTCAGTGCTCAGGGTGCTGGGTGCTCCGTGCTCGGGGTGCTGGGTTCTCAGTGCTCTGGGTGCTTAGTGCTCAGTACTCAGGGTGCTGGGTGCTCAGTACTCATGGTGCTGGGTGCTCATTCTCAGGGTGCTAGGGGCTCAGTACTCAAGGTGCTGGGTGCTCAGTACTCAGGGTGCTCGGTTCTCATTACTCAGGGTGCTGGGTGCTCATTCTCGGGGTCGTGGGTGCTCAGTGCTCGGGGTGCTGGGTGCTCAGTACTCAGGGTGCTGGGTGCTCAGTACTCAGGGTGCTGGGTGCTCAGTACTCAGGGTGATCTGTTCTCAGTACTCAGGTTGCTGGGTGCTCAGTGCTCGGGGTGCTGGGTGCTCAGTACTAGGGGTGCTCAGTGCTCAGTACTCAGGGTGCTGGGTGCTCAGTACTCAGGGTGCTGGGTGCTCAGTGCTCGAGGTGCTCGGTGCTCAGTACTCGGGGTGCTGGGTGCTCAGTACTCGGGGTGCTGGGTGCTCAGTGCTCAGGGTGCTGGGTGCTCAGTGCTCGGGGTGCTGGGTGCTCAGTGCTGAGGGTGGTGCTGGGTGCTCAGTACTCAGGGTGCTGGGTGCTCAGTGCTCAGGGTGCTGGGTGCTCAGTACTAAGGGTGCTGGGTGCTCAGTACTCATGGTGCTCGGTGCTCAGTACTCAGGGTGCTGGGTGCTCAGTTCTCAGGGTGCTAGGTACTCAGTAATCAGGGTGCTGGGTGCTCAGTACTCAGGGTGCTGGGTGCTCAGTGCTCAGGGTGCTGGGTGCTCAGTGCTCAGGGTGCTGGGTGCTCAGTACTCAGGGTGCTGGGTGCTCAGTGCTCAGGGTGATCGGTGCTCAGTACTCAGGGTGCTCAGTACTCAGCGTGCTGGGTGCTCAGTGCTCAGGGTGCTGGGTGCTCAGTACTCGCGGTGCTGGGTGCTCTGTACTCAGGGTGCTGGATTCTCAGTGCTCGGGGTCCTGGGTGCTCAGTGCTCAGGGTGATCGGTGCTCAGTACTCAGGGTGCTGGGTGCTCAGTGCTCGGGGTGCTGGGTGCTCAATACTCAGCGTGCTGGGTGCTCAGTACTCAGGGTGCTGGGTGCTCAGTGCTCAGGGTGCTGGGTGCTCAGTGCTCAGGGTGCTGGGAGCTCAGTGATCGGGGTGCTGGGTGCTCAGTACTCAGGGTGCTCAGTGCTCGGGGAGCTTGGTGCTCAGTACTCAGGGTGCTGGGTGCTCAGTTCTCAGTGCTCGGGGTCCTGGGTGCTCCGTGCTCGGGGTGCTGGGTGCTCAGTGCTCTGGGTGCTTAGTGCTCAGTACTCAGGGTGCTGGGTGCTCAGTACTCATGGTGCTGGGTGCTCATTCTCAGGGTGTTAGGGGCTCAGTACTCAGGGTGCTTGGTGCTCAGTACTCAGGGTGCTCGGTTCTCAGTACTCAGGGTGCTGGGTGCTCAGTGCTCGGGGTGCTGGGTGCTCAGTGCTCAGGGTGCTGGGTGCTCAGTGCTCGGGGTGCTCGGTGCTCAGTACTCGCGGTGCTGGGTGCTCAGTACTCGGGGTGCTGGGTGCTCAGTGCTCAGGGTGCTGGGTGCTCAGTGCTCGGGGTGCTGGGTGCTCAGTGCTGAGGGTGGTGCTGGGTGCTCAGTACTCAGGGTGCTGGGTGCTCAGTACTAAGTGTGCTGAGTGCTCAGTACTCAGGGTGCTGGGTGCTCAGTACTCGGGGTGCTCAGTGCTCATGGTGATCGGTGCTCAGTACTCAGGGTGCTGGGTGCTCAGTACTCAGGGTGCTGGGTGCTCAGTGCTCATGGTGATCGGTACTCAGTACTCAGGGTGCTGGGTGCTCAGTGCTCGGGGTGCTGGGTGCTCAGTACTCGGGGTGCTGGGTGCTCAGTGCTCAGGGTGCTGGGTGCTCAGTGCTCGGGGTGCTGGGTGCTCAGTGCTCAGGGTGATCGGTGCTCAGTGATCAGGGTGCTGGGTGTTCAGTCCTCCGGGTGCTCAGTGCTCAGTGTGCTGGGTGCTCAGTACTCAGGGTGCTGGGTGCTCAGTACTCGGGGTGCTGGGTGCTCAGTGCTCTGGGTGCTGGGTGCTCAATACTCTGGGTGTTGGGTGCTCAGTACTCAGGGTGCTGGGTGCTCCGTGCTCGGGGTGCTGGCTGCTCAGTGCTCAGGGTGCTGGGTGCTCAGTGCTCAGGGTGCTGGGTGCTCAGTGCTCAGGGTGCTGGGTGCTCAGTCCTCGGGGTGCTCCGTGCTCAGGGTGCTGGGTGCTCAGTCCTCGGGGTGCTGGGTGCTCAGTACTCAGGGTGCTGGGTGCTCAGTGCTCAGGGTGCTGGGTGCTCAGTGCTCGGGGTGCTGGGTGCTCAGTGCTCAGGGTGATCGGTGCTCAGTGCTCAGGGTGCTGGGTGTTCAGTCCTCCGGGTGCTCAGTGCTCAGGGTGCTGGGTGCTCAGTACTCAGGGTGCTGGGTGCTCAGTACTCGGGGTGCTGGGTGCTCAGTGCTCTGGGTGCTGGGTGCTCAGTACTCTGGGTGTTGGGTGCTCAGTACTCAGGGTGCTGGGTGCTCCGTGCTCGGGGTGCTGGGTGCTCAGTGCTCGGGGTGCTGGGTGCTGAGTGCTCAGGGTGCTGGGTGCTCAGTGCTCGGGGTGCTCCGTGCTCAGGGTCCTGGGTGCTCAGTACTCAGGGTGCTGGGTGCTTAGTACTCAGGGTGCTCAGTGCTCAGTACACAGGGTGCTGGGTGCTCAGTGCTCGGGGTGCTGGGTGCTCAGTACTCAGCGTGCTGGGTGCTCAGTACTCAGGGTGCTGGGTGCTCAGTGCTCAGGGTGCTGGGTGCTCAGTGCTCAGGGTGCTGGGAGCTCAGTGATCGGGGTGCTGGGTGCTCAGTACTCAGGGTGCTCAGTGCTCGGGGAGCTTGGTGCTCAGTACTCAGGGTGCTGGGTGCTCAGTTCTCAGTGCTCGGGGTCCTGGGTGCTCCGTGCTCGGGGTGCTGGGTGCTCAGTGCTCTGGGTGCTTAGTGCTCAGTACTCAGGGTGCTGGGTGCTCAGTACTCATGGTGCTGGGTGCTCATTCTCAGGGTGCTAGGGGCTCAGTACTCAGGGTGCTTGGTGCTCAGTACTCAGGGTGCTCGGTTCTCAGTACTCAGGGTGCTGGGTGCTCAGTGCTCGGGGTGCTGGGTGCTCAGTGCTCAGGGTGCTGGGTGCTCAGTGCTCGGGGTGCTCGGTGCTCAGTACTCGCGGTGCTGCGTGCTCAGTACTCGGGGTGCTGGGTGCTCAGTGCTCAGGGTGCTGGGTGCTCAGTGCTCGGGGTGCTGGGTGCTCAGTGCTGAGGGTGGTGCTGGGTGCTCAGTACTCAGGGTGCTGGGTGCTCAGTACTAAGTGTGCTGAGTGCTCAGTACTCAGGGTGCTGGGTGCTCAGTACTCAGGGTGCTGGGTGCTCAGTACTCGGGGTGCTGGGTGCTCAGTGCTCAGGGTGCTGGGTGCTCAGTACTCTGGGTGTTGGGTGCTCAGTACTCAGCGTGCTGGGTGCTCCGTGCTCGGGGTGCTGGCTGCTCAGTGCTCAGGGTGCTCTGTGCTCAGTGCTCAGGTTGCTGGGTGCTCAGTACTCAGGGTGCTGGGTGCTTAGTGCTCGGGGTGCTCGGTGCTCAGTACTCAAGGTGCTGGGTGCTCAGTGCTCAGGGTCCTGGGTGCTCAGTCCTCGGGGTGCTCCGTGCTCAGGGTGCTGGGTGCTCAGTGCTCAGGGTCCTGGGTGCTCAGTGCTCGGGGTGCTGGGTGCTGAGTGCTCAGGGTGCTGGGTGCTCAGTGCTCGGGGTGCTCGGTGCTCCGTGCTCAGGGTCCCGGGTGCTCAGTACTCAGGGTGCTGGGTGCTTAGTACTCAGGGTGCTCAGTGCTCAGTACACAGGGTGCTGGGTGCTCAGTGCTCGGGGTGCTGGGTGCTCAGTACTCAGCGTGCTGGGTGCTCAGTACTCAGGGTGCTGGGTGCTCAGTGCTCAGGGTGCTGGGTGCTCAGTGCTCAGGGTGCTGGGTGCTCCGTGCTCGGGGTGCTGGGTTCTCAGTGCTCTGGGTGCTTAGTGCTCAGTACTCAGGGTGCTGGGTGCTCAGTACTCATGGTGCTGGGTGCTCATTCTCAGGGTGCTAGGGGCTCAGTACTCAAGGTGCTGGGTGCTCAGTACTCAGGGTGCTCGGTTCTCATTACTCAGGGTGCTGGGTGCTCATTCTCGGGGTCGTGGGTGCTCAGTGCTCGGGGTGCTGGGTGCTCAGTACTCAGGGTGCTGGGTGCTCAGTACTCAGGGTGCTGGGTGCTCAGTACTCAGGGTGATCTGTTCTCAGTACTCAGGTTGCTGGGTGCTCAGTGCTCGGGGTGCTGGGTGCTCAGTACTAGGGGTGCTCAGTGCTCAGTACTCAGGGTGCTGGGTGCTCAGTACTCAGGGTGCTGGGTGCTCAGTGCTCGAGGTGCTCGGTGCTCAGTACTCGGGGTGCTGGGTGCTCAGTACTCGGGGTGCTGGGTGCTCAGTGCTCAGGGTGCTGGGTGCTCAGTGCTCGGGGTGCTGGGTGCTCAGTGCTGAGGGTGGTGCTGGGTGCTCAGTACTCAGGGTGCTGGGTGCTCAGTGCTCAGGGTGCTGGGTGCTCAGTACTAAGGGTGCTGGGTGCTCAGTACTCATGGTGCTCGGTGCTCAGTACTCAGGGTGCTGGGTGCTCAGTTCTCAGGGTGCTAGGTACTCAGTAATCAGGGTGCTGGGTGCTCAGTACTCAGGGTGCTGGGTGCTCAGTGCTCAGGGTGCTGGGTGCTCAGTGCTCAGGGTGCTGGGTGCTCAGTACTCAGGGTGCTGGGTGCTCAGTGCTCAGGGTGATCGGTGCTCAGTACTCAGGGTGCTCAGTACTCAGCGTGCTGGGTGCTCAGTGCTCAGGGTGCTGGGTGCTCAGTACTCGCGGTGCTGGGTGCTCTGTACTCAGGGTGCTGGATTCTCAGTGCTCGGGGTCCTGGGTGCTCAGTGCTCAGGGTGATCGGTGCTCAGTACTCAGGGTGCTGGGTGCTCAGTGCTCGGGGTGCTGGGTGCTCAGTACTCAGCGTGCTGGGTGCTCAGTACTCAGGGTGCTGGGTGCTCAGTGCTCAGGGTGCTGGGTGCTCAGTGCTCAGGGTGCTGGGAGCTCAGTGATCGGGGTGCTGGGTGCTCAGTACTCAGGGTGCTCAGTGCTCGGGGAGCTTGGTGCTCAGTACTCAGGGTGCTGGGTGCTCAGTTCTCAGTGCTCGGGGTCCTGGGTGCTCCGTGCTCGGGGTGCTGGGTGCTCAGTGCTCTGGGTGCTTAGTGCTCAGTACTCAGGGTGCTGGGTGCTCAGTACTCATGGTGCTGGGTGCTCATTCTCAGGGTGTTAGGGGCTCAGTACTCAGGGTGCTTGGTGCTCAGTACTCAGGGTGCTCGGTTCTCAGTACTCAGGGTGCTGGGTGCTCAGTGCTCGGGGTGCTGGGTGCTCAGTGCTCAGGGTGCTGGGTGCTCAGTGCTCGGGGTGCTCGGTGCTCAGTACTCGCGGTGCTGGGTGCTCAGTACTCGGGGTGCTGGGTGCTCAGTGCTCAGGGTGCTGGGTGCTCAGTGCTCGGGGTGCTGGGTGCTCAGTGCTGAGGGTGGTGCTGGGTGCTCAGTACTCAGGGTGCTGGGTGCTCAGTACTAAGTGTGCTGAGTGCTCAGTACTCAGGGTGCTGGGTGCTCAGTACTCGGGGTGCTCAGTGCTCATGGTGATCGGTGCTCAGTACTCAGGGTGCTGGGTGCTCAGTACTCAGGGTGCTGGGTGCTCAGTGCTCATGGTGATCGGTACTCAGTACTCAGGGTGCTGGGTGCTCAGTGCTCGGGGTGCTGGGTGCTCAGTACTCGGGGTGCTGGGTGCTCAGTGCTCAGGGTGCTGGGTGCTCAGTGCTCGGGGTGCTGGGTGCTCAGTGCTCAGGGTGATCGGTGCTCAGTGATCAGGGTGCTGGGTGTTCAGTCCTCCGGGTGCTCAGTGCTCAGTGTGCTGGGTGCTCAGTACTCAGGGTGCTGGGTGCTCAGTACTCGGGGTGCTGGGTGCTCAGTGCTCTGGGTGCTGGGTGCTCAATACTCTGGGTGTTGGGTGCTCAGTACTCAGGGTGCTGGGTGCTCCGTGCTCGGGGTGCTGGCTGCTCAGTGCTCAGGGTGCTGGGTGCTCAGTGCTCAGGGTGCTGGGTGCTCAGTGCTCAGGGTGCTGGGTGCTCAGTCCTCGGGGTGCTCCGTGCTCAGGGTGCTGGGTGCTCAGTCCTCGGGGTGCTGGGTGCTCAGTACTCAGGGTGCTGGGTGCTCAGTGCTCAGGGTGCTGGGTGCTCAGTGCTCGGGGTGCTGGGTGCTCAGTGCTCAGGGTGATCGGTGCTCAGTGCTCAGGGTGCTGGGTGTTCAGTCCTCCGGGTGCTCAGTGCTCAGGGTGCTGGGTGCTCAGTACTCAGGGTGCTGGGTGCTCAGTACTCGGGGTGCTGGGTGCTCAGTGCTCTGGGTGCTGGGTGCTCAGTACTCTGGGTGTTGGGTGCTCAGTACTCAGGGTGCTGGGTGCTCCGTGCTCGGGGTGCTGGGTGCTCAGTGCTCGGGGTGCTGGGTGCTGAGTGCTCAGGGTGCTGGGTGCTCAGTGCTCGGGGTGCTCCGTGCTCAGGGTCCTGGGTGCTCAGTACTCAGGGTGCTGGGTGCTTAGTACTCAGGGTGCTCAGTGCTCAGTACACAGGGTGCTGGGTGCTCAGTGCTCGGGGTGCTGGGTGCTCAGTGCTCAGTACTCAGGGTGCTGGGTGCTCAGTGCTCGGGGTGCTGGGTGCTCAGTACTCAGCGTGCTGTGTGCTCAGTACTCAGGGTGCTGGGTGCTCAGTGCTCAGGGTGCTGGGTGCTCAGTGCTCAGGGTGCTGGGTGCTCAGTGATCGGAGTGCTGGGTGCTCAGTACTCAGGGTGCTCAGTGCTCGGGGAGCTCGGTGCTCAGTACTCAGGGTGCTGGGTGCTCAGTTCTCAGTGCTCGGGGTCCTGGGTGCTCCGTGCTCGGGGTGCTGGGTTCTCAGTGCTCTGGGTGCTTAGTGCTCTGTACTCAGGGTGCTGGGTGCTCAGTACTCATGGTGCTGGGTGCTCATTCTCAGGGTGCTAGGGGCTCAGTACTCAGGGTGCTGGGTGCTCAGTACTCAGGGTGCTCGGTTCTCAGTACTCAGGGTGCTGGGTGCTCATTCTCGGGGTGCTGGGTGCTCAGTGCTCGGGGTGCTGGGTGCTCAGTACTCAGCGTGCTGGGGGCTCAGTACTCAGGGTGCTGGGTGCTCAGTGCTCGAGGTGCTCGGTGCTCAGTACTCGGGGTGCTGGGTGCTCAGTACTCGGGGTGCTGGGTGCTCAGTGCTCAGGGTGCTGGGTGCTCAGTGCTCGGGGTGCTGGGTGCTCAGTGCTGAGGGTGGTGCTGGGTGCTCAGTACTCAGGGTGCTGGGTGCTCAGTGCTCAGGGTGCTGGGTGCTCAGTACTAAGGGTGCTGGGTGCTCAGTACTCACGGTGCTCGGTGCTCAGTACTCAGGGTGCTGGGTGATCAGTGCTCAGGGTGCTGGTTACTCAGTAATCAGGGTGCTGGGTGCTCAGTACTCAGGGTGCTGGGTGCTCAGTGCTCAGGGTGCTGGGTGCTCAGTGCTCGGGGTGCTGGGTGCTGAGTTCTCAGGGTGCTGGGTGCTCAGTGCTCGGGGTGCTCGGTGCTCAGTGCTCAGGGTCCTGGGTGCTCAGTACTCAGGGTGCTGGGTGCTTAGTACTCAGGGTGCTCAGTGCTCAGTACACAGGGTGCTGGGTGCTCAGTGCTCAGGGTGCTGGGTGCTCAGTGCTCAGTACTCAGGGTGCTGGTTGCTCAGTGCTCGGGGTGCTGGGTGCTCAGTACTCAGCATGCTGGGTGCTCAGTACTCAGGGTGCTGGGTGCTCAGTGCTCAGGGTGCTGGGTGCTCAGTGCTCAGGGTGCTGGGTGCTCAGTTATCGGGGTGCTGGGGGCTCAGTACTCAGGGTGCTCAGTGCTCGGGGAGCTCGGTGCTCAGTATTCAGGGTGCTGGGTGCTCAGTTCTCAGTGCTCGGGGTCCGGGGTGCTCCGTGCTCGGGGTGCTGGGTTCTCAGTGCTCTGGGTGCTTAGTGCTCAGTACTCAGGGTGCTGGGTGCTCAGTATTCATGGTGCTGCGTGCTCATTCTCAGGGTTCTAGGGGCTCAGTACTCAGGGTCCTGGGTGCTCAGTACTCAGGGTGCTCGGTTCTCAGTACTCAGGGTGCTGGGTGCTCATTCTCGGGGTGCTGGGTGCTCAGAGCTCGGGGTGCTGGGTGCTCAGTACTCAGGGTGCTGGGGGCTCAGTACTCAGGGTGCTGGGTGCTCAGTACTCAGGGTGATCTGTTCTCAGTACTCAGGTTGGTGGCTGCTCAGTGCTCGGGGTGCTGGGTGCTCAGTACTCGGGGTGCGCAGTGCTCAGTACTCAGGGTGCTGGGTGCTCAGTACTCAGGGTGCTGGGTGCTCAGTGCTCGAGGTGCTCGGTGCTCAGTACTCGGGGTGCTGGGTGCTCAGTACTCAGGGTGCTGGGTGCTCAGTGCTCAGGGTGCTGGGTGCTCAGTGCTCGGGGTGCTGGGTGCTCAGTGCTGAGGGTGGTGCTGGGTGCTCAGTACTCAGGGTGCTGGGTGCTCAGTGCTCAGGGTGCTGGGTGCTCAGTACTAAGGGTGCTGGGTGCTCAGTACTCAGGGTGCTCGGTGCTCAGTACTCAGGGTGCTGGGTGCTCAGTGCTCAGGGTGCTGGGTACTCAGTACTCAGGGTGCTGGGTGCTCAGTACTCAGGGTGCTGGGTGCTCAGTGCTCAGGGTGCTGGGTGCTCAGTGCTCAGGCTGCTGGGTGCTCAGTACTCAGGGTGCTGGGTGCTCAGTGCTCATGGTGATCGGTGCTCAGTACTCAGGGTGCTGGGTGCTCAGTGCTCGGGGTGCTGGGTGCTCAGTACACGGGGTGCTGGGTGCTCTGTACTCAGGGTGCTGGGTGCTCAGTGCTCGGGGTCCTAGGTGCTCAGTGCTCAGGGTGATCGGTGCTCAGTACTCAGCGTGCTGGGTGCTCAGTGCTCAGAGTGTTGGGTGCTCAGTACTCAGGGTGCTGGGTGCTCAGTGCTCAGTGCTCAGGGTGCTCAGTGCTCAGGGTGCTCAGTGCTCAGGGTGCTGGGTGCTCAGGGTGCTGGGTGCTCAGTGCTCGGGGTGCTGGTTGCTCAGTGCTCAGTGCTCAGGGTGCTGGGTGCTCAGTGCTCAGTGCTCAGGGTGCTGGGTGTTCAGTACTCAGGGTGCTTGGTGCTCAGTGCTCAGGGTGCTGGGTGCTCAGTCCTCCGGGTGCTCAGTGCTCAGGGTGCTGGGTGCTCAGTACTCAGGGTGCTGGGTGCTCAGTACTCGGGGTGCTGGGTGCTCAGTGCTCAGGTTGCTGGGTGCTCAGTACTCTGGGTGTTGGGTGCTCAGTACTCAGCGTGCTGGGTGCTCCGTGCTCGGGGTGCTGGCTGCTCAGTGCTCAGGGTGCTCTGTGCTCAGTGCTCAGGGTGCTGGGTGCTCAATACTCAGGGTGCTGGGTGCTTAGTGCTCGGGGTGCTCGGTGCTCAGTACTCAAGGTGCTGGGTGCTCAGTGCTCAGGGTGCTGGGTGCTCAGTCCTCGGGGTGCTCCGTGCTCAGGGTGCTGGGTGCTCAGTGCTCAGGGTCCTGGGTGCTCAGTGCTCGGGGTGCTGGGTGCTGAGTGCTCAGGGTGCTGGGTGCTCAGTGCTCGGGGTGCTCGGTGCTCAGTGCTCAGGGTCCCGGGTGCTCAGTACTCAGGGTGCTGGGTGCTTAGTACTCAGGGTGCTCAGTGCTCAGTACACAGGGTGCTGGGTGCTCAGTGCTCGGGGTGCTGGGTGCTCAGTACTCAGCGTGCTGGGTGCTCAGTACTCAGGGTGCTGGGTGCTCAGTGCTCAGGGTGCTGGGTGCTCAGTGCTCAGGGTGCTGGGTGCTCCGTGCTCGGGGTGCTGGGTTCTCAGTGCTCTGGGTGCTTAGTGCTCAGTACTCAGGGTGCTGGGTGCTCAGTACTCATGGTGCTGGGTGCTCATTCTCAGGGTGCTAGGGGCTCAGTACTCAAGGTGCTGGGTGCTCAGTACACAGGGTGCTCGGTTCTCAGTACTCAGGGTGCTGGGTGCTCATTCTCGGGGTGTTGGGTGCTCAGTGCTCGGGGTGCTGGGTGCTCAGTACTCAGGGTGCTGGGTGCTCAGTACTCAGGGTGATCTGTTCTCAGTACTCAGGTTGCTGGGTGCTCAGTGCTCGGGGTGCTGGGTGCTCAGTACTAGGGGTGCTCAGTGCTCAGTACTCAGGGTGCTTGGTGCTCAGTACTCAGGGTGCTGGGTGCTCAGTGCTCGAGGTGCTCGGTGCTCAGTACTCGGGGTGCTGGGTGCTCAGTACTCGGGGTGCTGGGTGCTCAGTGCTCAGGGTGCTGGGTGCTCAGTGCTCGGGGTGCTGGGTGCTCAGTGCTGAGGGTGGTGCTGGGTGCTCAGTACTCAGGGTGCTGGGTGCTCAGTGCTCAGGGTGCTGGGTGCTCAGTACTAAGGGTGCTGGGTGCTCAGTGCTGAGGGTGGTGCTGGGTGCTCTGTACTCAGGGTGCTGGGTTCTCAGTGCTCGGGGTCCTGGGTGCTCAGTGCTCAGGGTGATCGGTGCTCAGTACTCAGGGTGCTGGGTGCTCAGTGCTCGGGGTGCTGGGTGCTCAGTACTCAGCGTGCTGGGTGCTCAGTACTCAGGGTGCTGGGTGCTCAGTGCTCAGGGTGCTGGGTGCTCAGTGCTCAGGGTGCTGGGTGCTCAGTGCTCAGGGTGCTGGGTGCTCAGTGCTCGGGGTGCTCGGTGCTCAGTACTCGCGGTGCTGGGTGCTCAGTACTCGGGGTGCTCGGTGCTCAGTACTCGCGGTGCTGGGTGCTCAGTACTCGGGGTGCTGGGTGCTCAGTGCTCAGGGTGCTGGGTGCTCAGTGCTCGGGGTGCTGGGTGCTCAGTGCTCAGGGTGCTGGGTGCTCAGTGCTCAGGGTGCTGGGTGCTCAGTGCTCGGGCTGCTGGGTGCACAGTGCTCAGGGTGCTGGGTGCTCAGTGCTCGGGGTGCTCGGTGCTCAGTACTCGCGGTGCTGGGTGCTCAGTACTCGGGGTGCTGGGTGCTCAGTGCTCAGGGTGCTGGGTGCTCAGTGCTCGGGGTGCTGGGTGCTCAGTGCTGAGGGTGGTGCTGGGTGCTCAGTACTCAGGGTGCTGGGTGCTCAGTACTAAGTGTGCTGAGTGCTCAGTACTCAGGGTACTGGGTGCTCAGTACTCGGGGTGCTCAGTGCTCATGGTGATCGGTGCTCAGTACTCAGGGTGCTGGGTGCTCAGTACTCAGGGTGCTGGGTGCTCAGTGCTCATGGTGATCGGTGCTCAGTACTCAGGGTGCTGGGTGCTCAGTGCTCGGGGTGCTGGGTGCTCAGTACTCGGGGTGCTGGGTGCTCAGTGCTCAGGGTGCTGGGTGCTCAGTGCTCGGGGTGCTGGGTGCTCAGTGCTCAGGGTGATCGGTGCTCAGTGCTCAGGGTGCTGGGTGTTCAGTCCTCCGGGTGCTCAGTGCTCAGGGTGCTGGGTGCTCAGTACTCAGGGTGCTGGGTGCTCAGTACTCGGGGTGCTGGGTGCTCAGTGCTCTGGGTGCTGGGTGCTCAGTACTCTGGGTGTTGGGTGCTCAGTACTCAGGGTGCTGGGTGCTCCGTGCTCGGGGTGCTGGCTGCTCAGTGCTCAGGGTGCTGGGTGCTCAGTGCTCAGGGTGCTGGGTGCTCAGTGCTCAGGGTGCTGGGTGCTCAGTCCTCGGGGTGCTCCGTGCTCAGGGTGCTGGGTGCTCAGTGCTCAGGGTGCTGGGTGCTCAGTGCTCGGGGTGCTGGGTGCTGAGTGCTCAGGGTGCTGGGTGCTCAGTGCTCGGGGTGCTCCGTGCTCAGGGTCCTGGGTGCTCAGTACTCAGGGTGCTGGGTGCTTAGTACTCAGGGTGCTCAGTGCTCAGTACACAGGGTGCTGGGTGCTGAGTGCTCGGGGTGCTGGGTGCTCAGTGCTCAGTACTCAGGGTGCTGGGTGCTCAGTGCTCGGGGTGCTGGGTGCTCAGTACTCAGCGTGCTGTGTGCTCAGTACTCAGGGTGCTGGGTGCTCAGTGCTCAGGGTGCTGGGTGCTCAGTGCTCAGGGTGCTGGGTGCTCAGTGATCGGGGTGCTGGGTGCTCAGTACTCAGGGTGCTCAGTGCTCGGGGAGCTCGGTGCTCAGTACTCAGGGTGCTGGGTGCTCAGTTCTCAGTGCTCGGGGTACTGGGTGCTCCGTGCTCGGGGTGCTGGGTTCTCAGTGCTCTGGGTGCTTAGTGCTCTGTACTCAGGGTGCTGGGTGCTCAGTACTCATGGTTCTGGGTGCTCATTCTCAGGGTGCTAGGGGCTCAGTACTCAGGGTGCTGGGTGCTCAGTACTCAGGGTGCTCGGTTCTCAGTACTCAGGGTGCTGGGTGCTCATTCTCGGGGTGCTGGGTGCTCAGTACTCAGCGTGCTGGGGGCTCAGTACTCAGGGTGCTGGGTGCTCAGTGCTCGAGGTGCTCGGTGCTCAGTACTCGGGGTGCTGGGTGCTCAGTACTCGGGGTGCTGGGTGCTCAGTGCTCAGGGTGCTGGGTGCTCAGTGCTCGGGGTGCTGGGTGCTCAGTGCTGAGGGTGGTGCTGGGTGCTCAGTACTCAGGGTGCTGGGTGCTCAGTGCTCAGGGTGCTGGGTGTTCAGTACTAAGGGTGCTGGGTGCTCAGTACTCAGGGTGCTCGGTGCTCAGTACTCAGGGTGCTGGGTGATCAGTGCTCAGGGTGCTCGGTGCTCAGTGCTCAGGGTGCTGGGTGCTCAGTACTCAGGGTGATGGGTGCTCAGTGCTCAGGGTGATCGGTGCTCAGTACTCAGGGTGCTCAGTACTCAGGGTGCTGGGTGCTCAGTGCTCAGGGTGCTGGGTGCTCAGTACTCGGGGTGCTGGGTGCTCTGTACTCAGGGTGCTGGGTGCTCAGTGCTCGGGGTCCTGGGTGCTCAGTGCTCAGGGTGATCAGTGCTCAGTACTCAGGGTGCTGGGTGCTCAGTGCTCGGGGTGCTGGGTGCTCAGTACTCAGCGTTCTGGGTGCTCAGTAATCAGGGCGCTGGGTGCTCAGTGCTCAGGGTGCTGGGTGCTCAGTGCTCAGGGTGCTGGGTGCTCAGTGATCGGGGTGCTGTGTGCTCAGTACTCAGGGTGCTCAGTGCTCGGGGAGCTCGGTGCTCAGTACTCAGGGTGCTGGGTGCTCAGTTCTCAGTGCTCGGGGTCCTGGGTGCTCCGTGCTCGGGGTGCTGGGTGCTCAGTGCTCTGGGTGCTTAGTGCTCAGTACTCAGGGTGCTGGGTGCTCAGTACTCACGGTGCTGGGTGCTCATTCTCAGGGTGCTAGGGGCTCAGTACTCAGGGTGCTTGGTGCTCAGTACTCTGGGTGCTCGGTTCTCAGTACTCAGGGTGCTGGGTGCTCAGTGCTCGGGATGCTGGGTGCTCAGTGCTCAGGGTGCTGGGTGCTCAGTGCTCGGGGTGCTCGGTGCTCAGTACTCGGGGTGCTGGGTGCTCAGTACTCGGGGTGCTGGGTGCTCAGTGCTCAGGGTGCTGGGTGCTCAGTGCTCGGTGTTCTGGGTGCTCAGTGCTGAGGGTGGTGCTGGGTGCTCAGTACTCAGGGTGCTGGGTGCTCAGTGCTCAGGGTGCTGGGTGCTCAGTACTAAGTGTGCTGGGTGCTCAGTACTCAGGGTGCTCGGTGCTCAGTACTCAGGGTGCTGGGTGCTCAGTGCTCAGGGTGCTGGGTACTCAGTACTCAGGGTGCTGGGTGCTCCGTACTCAGGGTGCTGGGTGCCCAGTGCTCAGGGTGCTGGGTGCTCAGTGCTCAGGGTGCTGGGTGCTCAGTACTCAGGGTGCTGGGTGCTAAGTGCTCATGGTGATCGGTGCTCAGTACTCAGGGTGCTGGGTGCTCAGTACTCAGGGTGCTGGGTGCTCAGTGCTCATGGTGATCGGTGCTCAGTACTCAGTGTGCTGGGTGCTCAGTGCTCGGGGTGCTGGGTGCTCAGTACTCGGGGTGCTGGGTGCTCAGTGCTCAGGGTGCTGGGTGCTCAGGGCTCGGGGTGCTGGGTGCTCAGTGCTCAGGGTGCTGGGTGCTCAGTCCTCCGGGTGCTCAGTGCTCAGGGTGCTGGGTGCTCAGTACTCAGGGTGCTGGGTGCTCAGTACTCGGGGTGCTGGGTGCTCAGTGCTCAGGGTGCTGGGTGCTCAGTACTCTGGGTGTTGGGTGCTCAGTACTCAGGGTGCTGGGTGCTCCGTGCTCGGGGTGCTGGCTGCTCAGTGCTCAGGGTGCTGGGTGCTCAGTGCTCAGGGTGCTGGGTGCTCAGTGCTCAGGGTGCTGGGTGCTTAGTGCTCGGGGTGCTTGGTGCTCAGTACTCAAGGTGCTGGGTGCTCAGTACTCGGGGTGCTGGGTGCTCAGTGCTCAGTGTGCTGGGTGCTCAGTGCTCGGGGTGCTGGGTGCTCAGTGCTGAGGGTGGTGCTGGGTGCTCAGTACTCAGGGTGCTGGGTGCTCAGTGCTCAGGGTGCTGGGTGCTCAGTACTAAGTGTGCTGAGTGCTCAGTACTCAGGGTGCTGGGTGCTCAGTACTCGGGGTGCTCAGTGCTCATGGTGATCGGTGCTCAGTACTCAGGGTGCTGGGTGCTCAGTACTCAGGGTCCTGGGTGCTCAGTGCTCATGGTGATCGGTGCTCAGTACTCAGGGTGCTGGGTGCTCAGTGCTCGGGGTGCTGGGTGCTCAGTACTCGGGGTGCTGGGTGCTCAGTGCTCAGGGTGCTGGGTGCTCAGTGCTCGGGGTGCTGGGTGCTCAGTGCTCAGGGTGATCGGTGCTCAGTGCTCAGGGTGCTGGGTGTTCAGTCCTCCGGGTGCTCAGTGCTCAGGGTGCTGGGTGCTCAGTACTCAGGGTGCTGGGTGCTCAGTACTCGGGGTGCTGGGTGCTCAGTGCTCTGGGTGCTGGGTGCTCAGTACTCTGGGTGTTGGGTGCTCAGTACTCAGGGTGCTGGGTGCTCCGTGCTCGGGGTGCTGGCTGCTCAGTGCTCAGGGTGCTGGGTGCTCAGTGCTCAGGGTGCTGGGTGCTCAGTGCTCAGGGTGCTGGGTGCTCAGTCCTCGGGGTGCTCCGTGCTCAGGGTGCTGGGTGCTCAGTGCTCAGGGTGCTGGGTGCTCATTGCTCGGGGTGCTGGGTGCTGAGTGCTCAGGGTGCTGGGTGCTCAATGCTCGGGGTACTCCGTGCTCAGGGTCCTGGGTGCTCCGTACTCAGGGTGCTGGGTGCTTAGTACTCAGGGTGCTCAGTGCTCAGTACACAGGGTGCTGGGTGCTCAGTGCTCGGGGTGCTGGGTGCTCAGTGCTCAGTACTCAGGGTGCTGGGTGCTCAGTGCTCGGGGTGCTGGGTGCTCAGTACTCAGCGTGCTGTGTGCTCAGTACTCAGGGTGCTGGGTGCTCAGTGCTCAGGGTGCTGGGTGCTCAGTGCTCAGGGTGCTGGGTGCTCAGTGATCGGGGTGCTGGGTGCTCAGTACTCAGGGTGCTCAGTGCTCGGGGAGCTCGGTGCTCAGTACTCAGGGTGCTGGGTGCTCAGTTCTCAGTGCTCGGGGTCCTGGGTGCTCCGTGCTCGGGGTGCAGGGTTCTCAGTGCTCTGGGTGCTTAGTGCTCAGTACTCAGGGTGCTGGGTGCTCAGTACTCATGGTGCTGGGTGCTCATTCTCAGGGTGCTAGGGGCTCAGTACTCAGGGTGCTGGGTGCTCAGTACTCAGGGTGCTCGGTTCTCAGTACTCAGGGTGCTGGGTGCTCATTCTCGGGGTGCTTGGTGCTCAGTGCTCGGGGTGCTGGGTGCTCAGTACTCAGCGTGCTGGGGGCTCAGTACTCAGGGTGCTGGGTGCTCAGTGCTCGAGGTGCTCGGTGCTCAGTATTCGGGGTGCTGGGTGCTCAGTACTCGGGGTGCTGGGTGCTCAGTGCTCAGGGTGCTGGGTGCTCAGTGCTCGGGGTGCTGGGTGCTCAGTGCTGAGGGTGGTGCTGGGTTCTCAGTACTCAGGGTGCTGGGTGCTCAGTGCTCAGGGTGCTGGGTGCTCAGTACTAAGGGTTCTGGGTGCTCAGTACTCAGGGTGCTCGGTGCTCAGTACTCAGGGTGCTGGGTGATCAGTGCTCAGGGTGCTGGTTACTCAGTAATCAGGGTGCTGGGTGCTCAGTACTCAGGGTGCTGGGTGCTCAGTGCTCAGGGTGCTGGTTGCTCAGTGCTCAGTGTGCTGGGTGCTCAGTACTCAGGGTGATGGGTGCTCAGTGCTCAGGGTGATCGGTGCGCAGTACTCAGGGCGCTCAGTACTCAGGGTGGTGGGTGCTCAGTGCTCAGGGTGCTGGGTGCTCAGTACTCGGGGTGCTGGGTGCTCTGTACTCAGGGTGCTGGGTGCTCAGTGCTCGGGGTCCTGGGTGCTCCGTGCTCAGGGTGATCGGTGCTCAGTACTCAGGGTGCTGGGTGCTCAGTGCTCGGGGTGCTGGGTGCTCAGTACTCAGCGTTCTGGGTGCTCAGTACTCAGGGTGCTGGGTGCTCAGTGCACAGGGTGCTGGGTGCTCAGTGCTCAGGGTGCTGGGTGCTCAGTGATCGGGGTGCTGGGTGCTCAGTACTCAGGGTGCTCAGTGCTCGGGGAGCTCGGTGCTCAGTACTCAGGGTGCTGGGTGCTCAGTTCTCAGTGCTCGGGGTCCTGGGTGCTCCGTGCTCGGGGTGCTGGGTGCTCAGTGCTCTGGGTGCTTAGTGCTCAGTACTCAGGGTGCTGGGTGCTCAGTACTCACGGTGCTGGGTGCTCATTCTCAGGGTGCTAGGGGCTCAGTACTCAGGGTGCTTGGTGCTCAGTACTCTGGGTGCTCGGTTCTCAGTACTCAGGGTGCTGGGTGCTCAGTGCTCGGGATGCTGGGTGCTCAGTGCTCAGGGTGCTGGGTGCTCAGTGCTCGGGTGCTCGGTGCTCAGTACTCGGGGTGCAGGGTGCTCAGTACTCGGGGTGCTTGGTGCTCAGTGCTCAGGGTGCTGGGTGCTCAGTGCTCGGGGTGCTGGGTGCTCAGTGCTGAGGGTGGTGCTGGGTGCTCAGTACTCAGGGTGCTGGGTGCTGGGTGCTCAGTGCTCAGGGTGCTGGGTGCTCAGTACTAAGTGTGCTGGGTGCTCAGTACTCAGGGTGCTCGGTGCTCAGTACTCAGGGTGCTGGGTGCTCAGTGCTCAGGGTGCTGGGTACTCAGTACTCAGGGTGCTGGGTGCTCCGTACTCAGGGTGCTGGGTGCCCAGTGCTCAGGGTGCTGGGTGCTCAGTGCTCAGGGTGCTGGGTGCTCAGTACTCAGGGTGCTGGGTGCTCAGTGCTCATGGTGATCGGTGCTCAGTACTCAGGGTGCTGGGTGCTCAGTACTCAGGGTGCTGGGTGCTCAGTGCTCATGGTGATCGGTGCTCAGTACTCAGGGTGCTGGGTGCTCAGTGCTCAGGGTGCTGGGTGCTCAGTACTCGGGGTGCTGGGTGCTCAGTGCTCAGGGTGCTGGGTGCTCAGTACTCTGGGTGTTGGGTGCTCAGTACTCAGGGTGCTGGGTGCTCCGTGCTCGGGGTGCTGGCTGCTCAGTGCTCAGGGTGCTGGGTGCTCAGTACTCAGGGTGCTGGGTCCTCAGTGCTCAGGGTGCTGGGTGCTGCGTGCTCGGGGTGCTGGCTGCTCAGTACTCAGGGTGCTGGGTGCTCAGTACTCAGGGTGCTGGGTCCTCAGTGCTCAGGGTGCTGGGTGCTCATTACTCAGTGTGCTCAGTGCTCATGGTGCTGGGTGCTCAGAACTCAGGGTGCTGGGTGCTCAGTACTCAGGGTGCTGGGTGCTCAGTACTCAGGGTGCTTGGTGCTCAGTACTCAGGGTGCTGGGTGCTCAGTGCTCAGGGTGCTCGGTGCTCAGTACTCACGGTGCTGGGTGCTCATTCTCGGGGTGCTGGGTGCTCAGTACTGAGGTTTCTCAGTACTCTGGGTGCTCGGTGCTCAGTACTCATGGTGCTGGGTGCTCAGTACTCAGGGTGCTCGGTGCTCAGTTCTCAGGGTGCTCGGTGCTCAGTGTTTGGGGTGCTGGGTGCGCAGTATTCAGGGTGCTGTGTGCTCAGTGCTCGGGGTGCTCGGTGCTCAGTACTCAGAGTGCTGTGTGCTCAGTACTCGGGGTGCTGGGTGCTCAGTGCTCAGGGTGCTGGGTGCTCAGTGCTCGGGGTACTGGGTGCTCAGTACTCAGGGTCCTGGGTGGTCAGTGCTCAGGTTGCTGGGTGCTCAGTGCTCAGGGTGATCGGTGCTCAGTACTCAGGGTGCTGGGTGCTCAGTGCTCAGGATGCTGGGTGCTCAGTCCTCAGGGTGCTCAGTGCTCAGGGTGCTGGGTGCTCAGTACTCAGGGGGATGGGTGCTCAGTGCTCGGGGTGCTGGGTGCTCAGTGCTCAGGTTGCTGGGTGCTCAGTACTCAGGGTGCTGGGTGCTCAGTATTCGAGGTGCTGGGTGCTCAGTACTCAGGGTGCTGGGTGCTCAGTACTCAGGGTGCTGGGTGCTCAGTACTCAGGGTGCTGGGTGCTCAGTGCTCGGGGTGCTGGGTGCTCAGTGCTCAGTACTCAGGGTGCTGGGTGCTCAGTGCTCGGGGTGCTGGGTGCTCAGTACTCAGCGTGCTGGGTGCTCAGTACTCAGGGTGCTGGGTGCTCAGTGCTCAGGGTGCTGGGTGCTCAGTGCTCAGGGTGCTGGGTACTCAGTGATCGGGGTGCTGGGTGCTCAGTACTCAGGGTGCTCAGTGCTCGGGGAGCTCGGTGCACAGTACTCAGGGTGCTGGGTGCTCAGTACTCAGTGCTCTTGGTCCTGGGTGCTCCGTGCTCGGGGTGCTGGGGGCTCAGTGCTCTGGGTGCTTAGTGCTCAGTACTCAGGGTGCTGGGTGCTCAGTACTCAGGGTGCTGGGTGCTCATTCTCGGGGTGCTGGGTGCTCAGTGCTCAGGGTGCTGGGTGCTCAGTACTCAGGGTGCTGGGGGCTCAGTACTCAGGGTGCTCTGTGCTCAGTACTCAGGGTGCTCGGTTCTCAGTACTCAGGGTGCTGGGTGCTCATTCTCGGGGTGCTTGGTGCTCAGTGCTCGGGGTGCTGGGTGCTCAGTACTCAGGGTGTTGGGGGCTCAGTACTCAGGGTGCTGGGTGCTCAGTACTCAGGGTGATCTGTTCTCAGTACTCAGGGTGCTGGGTGCTTAGTGCTCGGGGTGCTGGGTGCTCAGTACTCGGGGTGCTCAGTGCTCAGTACTCAGGGTGCTGGGTGCTCAGTACTCAGTGTGCTGGGTGCTCAGTACTCAGGGTGCTGGGTGCTCAGTGCTCAGGGTGCTGGGTGCTCAGTGCTCAGGGTGCTAGGTGCTCAGTTATCGGGGTGCTGGGTGCTCAGTACTCAGGGTGCTCAGTGCTCGGGGAGCTCGGTGCTCAGTACACACGGTGCTGGGTGCTCAGTACTCAGAGTGCTCAGTGCTCGGGGAGCTCGGTGCATAGTTCTCAGGGTGCTCGGTGCTCAGTGTTTGGGGTGCTGGGTGCTCAGTACTCAGGGTGATGCGTGCTCAGTGCTCAGGGTGCTGGGTGCTCAGTGCTCAGGGTGCTGGGTGCTCAGTGCTCGGGGTGCCCGGTGCTCAGTGCTCGGGGTGCTGGGTGCTCAGTACTCAGGGTGCTGGGTGCTCAGTGCTCGGGGTGCTGGGTCCTCAGTGCTCAGGGTGCTGGGTGCTCAGTACTCAGGGTGCTGGGTCCTCAGTGCTCAGAGTGCTGGGTGCTCAGTACTCAGTGTGCTCAGTGCTCAGGGTGCTTGGTGCTCAGAACTCAGGGTGCTGGGTGCTCAGTACTCAGGGTGCTGGGTGCTCAGTACTCAGGGTGCTTGGTGCTCAGTACTCAGGGTGCTGGGTGCTCAGTGCTCAGGGTGCTCGGTGCTCAGTACTCATGGTGCTGGGTGCTCATTCTCGGGGTACTGGGTGCTCAGTACTCAGGTTGCTCAGTACTCTGGGTGCTCGGTGCTCAGTACTCATGGTGCTGGGTGCTCAGTACTCAGGGTGCTCGGTGCTCAGTTCTCAGGGTGCTCGGTGCTCAGTGTTTGGGGCGCTGGGTGCTCAGTACTCAGGGTGCTGGGTGCTCAGTGCTCGGGGTGCTCGGTGCTCAGTACTCAGGGTGCTCAGTGCTCAGTACTCAGCGTGCTGGGTGCTCAGTGCTCAGGGTCCTCGGTGCTCAGTACTCAGGGTGCTCAGTGCTCAGTACTCAGCGTGCTTTGTGCTCAGTGCTCAGGGTGCTGGGTGCTCAGTACTCAGGGTGCTGGGTGCTCAGTACTCAGTGCTCAGGATGCTGGGTGCTCAGTGCTCTGGGTGCTCAGTGCTCAGTACTCAGTGCTCAGGGTGATGGGTGCTCAGTGCTCGGGGTGCTCGGTGCTCAGTGCTCAGGGTCCTGGGTGCTCAGTACTCAGGGTGCTGGGTGCTTAGTACTCAGGGTGCTCAGTGCTCAGTACACAGGGTGCTGGGTGCTCAGTGCTCGGGGTGCTGGGTGCTCAGTGCTCAGTACTCAGGGTGCTGGGTGCTCAGTGCTCGGGGTGCTGGGTGCTCAGTACTCAGTGTGCTGGGTGCTCAGTACTCAGGGTGCTGGGTGCTCAGTGCTCAGGGTGCTGGGTGCTCAGTGCTCAGGGTGCTAGGTGCTCAGTTATTGGGGTGCTGGGTGCTCAGTACTCAGGGTGCTCAGTGCTAGGGGAGCTCGGTGCTCAGTACTCACGGTGCTGGGTGCTCAGTACTCAGAGTGCTCAGTGCTCGGGGAGCTCGGTGCATAGTTCTCAGGGTGCTCAGTGCTCAGTGTTTGGGGTGCTGGGTGCTCAGTACTCAGTGCTCAGGATGCTGGGTGCTCAGTGCTCAGGGTGCTGGGTGCTCTTTCTCGGGGTGCTGGGTACTCAGTACTCAGTGCTCAGGATGCTGGGTGCGCAGTGCTCAGGGTGCTGGGTGCTCAGTGCTCAGGGTGCTCAGTGCTCAGTGCTCAGTACTCAGGGTGCTGGGTGCTCAGTACTCAGGGTGCTGGGTCCTCAGTGCTCAGGGTGCTGGGTGCTCATTACTCAGTGTGCTCAGTGCTCAGGGTGCTGGGTGCTCAGAACTCAGGGTGCTGGGTGCTCAGTACTCAGGGTGCTGGGTGCTCAGTACTCAGGGTGCTTGGTGCTCAGTACTCAGGGTGCTGGGTGCTCAGTGCTCAGGGTGCTCGGTGCTCAGTACTCACGGTGCTGGGTGCTCATTCTCGGGGTCCTGGGTGCTCAGTACTGAGGTTTCTCAGTACTCTGGGTGCTCGGTGCTCAGTACTCATGGTGCTGGGTGCTCAGTACTCAGGGTGCTCGGTGCTCAGTTCTCAGGGTGCTCGGTGCTCAGTGTTTGGGGTGCTGGGTGCGCAGTATTCAGGGTGCTGTGTGCTCAGTGCTCGGGGTGCTCGGTGCTCAGTACTCAGAGTGCTGTGTGCTCAGTACTCGGGGTGCTGGGTGCTCAGTGCTCAGGGTGCTGGGTGCTCAGTGCTCGGGGTACTGGGTGCTCAGTACTCAGGGTCCTGGGTGGTCAGTGCTCAGGTTGCTGGGTGCTCAGTGCTCAGGGTGATCGGTGCTCAGTACTCAGGGTGCTGGGTGCTCAGTGCTCAGGATGCTGGGTGCTCAGTCCTCAGGGTGCTCAGTGCTCAGGGTGCTGGGTGCTCAGTACTCAGGGTGATGGGTGCTCAGTGCTCAGGGTGCTGGGTGCTCAGTACTCAGGTTGCTGGGTGCTCAGTACTCAGGGTGCTGGGTGCTCAGTATTCGAGGTGCTGGGTGCTCAGTACTCAGGGTGCTGGGTGCTCAGTACTCAGGGTGCTGGGTGCTCAGTACTCAGGGTGCTGGGTGCTCAGTGCTCGGGGTGCTGGGTGCTCAGTACTCAGCGTGCTGGGTGCTCAGTACTCAGGGTGCTGGGTGCTCAGTGCTCAGGGTGCTGGGTGCTCAGTGCTCAGGGTGCTGGGTACTCAGTGATCGGGGTGCTGGGTGCTCAGTACTCAGGGTGCTCAGTGCTCGGGGAGCTCGGTGCACAGTACTCAGGGTGCTGGGTGCTCAGTACTCAGTGCTCTTGGTCCTGGGTGCTCCGTGCTCGGGGTGCTGGGGGCTCAGTGCTCTGGGTGCTTAGTGCTCAGTACTCAGGGTGCTGGGTGCTCAGTACTCAGGGTGCTGGGTGCTCTTTCTCGGGGTGCTGGGTGCTCAGTGCTCAGGGTGCTGGGTGCTCAGTACTCAGGGTGCTGGGGGCTCAGTACTCAGGGTGCTCTGTGCTCAGTACTCAGGGTGCTGGGTGCTTAGTGCTCGGGGTGCTGGGTGCTCAGTACTCGGGGTGCTCAGTGCTCAGTACTCAGGGTGCTGGGTGCTCAGTACTCAGTGTGCTGGGTGCTCAGTACTCAGGGTGCTGGGTGCTCAGTGCTCAGGGTGCTGGGTGCTCAGTGCTCAGGGTGCTAGGTGCTCAGTTATCGGGGTGCTGGGTGCTCAGTACTCAGGGTGCTCAGTGCTCGGGGAGCTCGGTGCTCAGTACTCACGGTGCTGGGTGCTCAGTACTCAGAGTGCTCAGTGCTCGGGGAGCTCGGTGCATAGTTCTCAGGGTGCTCGGTGCTCAGTGTTTGGGGTGCTGGGTGCTCAGTACTCAGGGTGATGCGTGCTCAGTGCTCAGGGTGCTGGGTGCTCAGTGCTCAGGGGGCTGGGTGCTCAGTACTCAGTGCTCAGGATGCTGGGTGCGCAGTGCTCAGGGTGCTGGGTGCTCAGTGCTCAGGCTGCTCAGTGCTCAGTGCTCAGTACTCAGGGTGCTGGGTGCTCAGTACTCAGGGTGCTGGGTCCTCAGTGCTCAGGGTGCTGGGTGCTCATTACTCAGTGTGCTCAGTGCTCAGGGTGCTGGGTGCTCAGAACTCAGGGTGCTGGGTGCTCAGTACTCAGGGTGCTGGGTGCTCAGTACTCAGGGTGCTTGGTGCTCAGTACTCAGGGTGCTGGGTGCTCAGTGCTCAGGGTGCTCGGTGCTCAGTACTCACGGTGCTGGGTGCTCATTCTCGGGGTGCTGGGTGCTCAGTACTGAGGTTTCTCAGTACTCTGGGTGCTCGGTGCTCAGTACTCATGGTGCTGGGTGCTCAGTACTCAGGGTGCTCGGTGCTCAGTTCTCAGGGTGCTCGGTGCTCAGTGTTTGGGGTGCTGGGTGCGCAGTATTCAGGGTGCTGTGTGCTCAGTGCTCGGGGTGCTCGGTGCTCAGTACTCAGAGTGCTGTGTGCTCAGTACTCGGGGTGCTGGGTGCTCAGTGCTCAGGGTGCTGGGTGCTCAGTGCTCGGGGTACTGGGTGCTCAGTACTCAGGGTCCTGGGTGCTCAGTGCTCAGGTTGCTGGGTGCTCAGTGCTCAGGGTGATCGGTGCTCAGTACTCAGGGTGCTGGGTGCTCAGTGCTCAGGATGCTGGGTGCTCAGTCCTCAGGGTGCTCAGTGCTCAGGGTGCTGGGTGCTCAGTACTCAGGGTGCTGAGTGCTCAGTACTCAGGGTGCTGGGTGCTCAGTACTCAGGGTGCTGGGTGCTCAGTGCTCAGTGTGCTGGGTGATCAGTGCTCAGGGTGCTGGGTGCTCAGTGCTCAGGGTGCTGGGTGCTCAGTACTCAGGGTGATGGGTGCTCAGTGCTCGGGGTGCTGGGTGCTCAGTGCTCAGGTTGCTGGGGGCTCAGTACTCAGGGTGCTGGGTGCTCAGTATTCGAGGTGCTGGGTGCTCAGTACTCAGGGTGCTGGGTGCTCAGTACTCAGGGTGCTGGGTGCTCAGTACTCAGGGTGCTGGGTGCTCAGTGCTCGGGGTGCTGGGTGCTCAGTGCTCAGTACTCAGGGTGCTGGGTGCTCAGTGCTCGGGGTGCTGGGTGCTCAGTACACAGCGTGCTGGGTGCTCAGTACTCAGGGTGCTTGGTGCTCAGTGCTCAGGGTGCTGGGTGCTCAGTGCTCAGGGTGCTGGGTGCTCAGTACTCAGCGTGCTGGGTGCTCAGTACTCAGGGTGCTTGGTGCTCAGTGCTCAGTACTCAGGGTGCTCAGTGCTCGGGGAGCTCGGTGCACAGTACTCAGGGTGCTGGGTGCTCAGTACTCAGTGCTCTTGGTCCTGGGTGCTCCGTGCTCGGGGTGCTGGGGGCTCAGTGCTCTGGGTGCTTAGTGCTCAGTACTCAGGGTGCTGGGTGCTCAGTACTCAGGGTGCTGGGTGCTCATTCTCGGGGTGCTGGGTGCTCAGGGTGCTGGGTGCTCAGTACTCAGGGTGCTGGGGGCTCAGTACTCAGGGTGCTCTGTGCTCAGTCCTCAGGGTGCTCGGTTCTCAGTACTCAGGGTGCTGGGTGCTCATTCTCGGGGTGCTTGGTGCTCAGTGCTCGGGGAGCTGGGTGCTCAGTACTCAGGGTGTTGGGGGCTCAGTACTCAGGGTGCTGGGTGCTCAGTACTCAGGGTGATCTGTTCTCAGTACTCAGGGTGCTGGGTGCTTAGTGCTCGGGGTGCTGGGTGCTCAGTACTCGGGGTGCTCAGTGCTCAGTACTCAGGGTGCTGGGTGCTCAGTGCTCGGGGTGCTGGGTGCTCAGTGCTCGGGGTGCTGGGTGCTCAGTACTCGGGGTGCTGGGTGCTCAGTGCTCAGGGTGCTGGGTGCTCAGTGCTCGGGGTGCTGGGTGCTCAGTGCTGAGGGTGCTGGCCGCTCAGTGCTCAGGGTGCTGGGTGCTCAGTACTCAGCGTGCTCGGTGCTCAGTACTCAGGGTGCTCAGTGCTCAGTACTCAGCGTGCTGGGTGCTCAGTGCTCAGGGTGCTCGGTGCTCAGTACTCAGGGTGCTCAGTGCTCAGTACTCAGCGTGCTTTGTGCTCAGTGCTCAGGGTGCTGGGTGCTCAGTACTCAGGGTGATGGGTGCTCAGTACTCAGGGTGCTGGGTGCTCAGTGCTCGGGGTGCTCGGTGATCAGTACTCAGGGTGCTGGGTGCTCAGTGCTCAGGGTGCTGGGTACTCAGTACTCAGGGTGCTGGGTGCTCAGTGCTCAGGGTGCTGGGTGCTCAGTGCTCAGGGTGCTGGGTGCTCAGTGCTCGGGGTGCTGGGTGCTCAGTGCTCGGGGCGCTGGGTGCTCAGTACTCAGGGTGCTGGGTGCTCAGTGCTCAGTGCTCAGTGCTCGGGGTGCTGGGTTCTCAGTGCTCAGGGTGATGGGTGCTCAGTGCTCGGGGTGCTCGGTGCTCAGTGCTCAGGGTCCTGGGTGCTCAGTACTCAGGGTGCTGGGTGCTTAGTACTCAGGGTTTTCAGTGCTCAGTACACAGGGTGCTGGGTGCTCAGTGCTCGGGGTGCTGGGTGCTCAGTGCTCAGTACTCAGGGTGCTGGGTGCTCAGTGTTCGGGGTGCTGGGTGCGCAGTACTCAGCGTGCTGGGTGCTCAGTACTCATGGTGCTGGGTGCTCAGTGCTCAGGGTGCTGGGTGCTCAGTGCTCAGGGTGCTAGGTGCTCAGTGTTTGGGGTGCTGGGTGCTCAGTACTCAGGGTGCTCAGTGCTCGGGGAGCTCGGTGCTCAGTACTCAGGGTGCTGGGGGCTCAGTACTCAGGTTGCTCAGTACTCTGGGTGCTCGGTGCTCAGTAATAATGGTGCTGGGTGCTCAGTACTCAGGGTGCTCGGTGCTCAGTTCTCAGGGTGCTCGGTGCTCAGTTTTTGGGGTGCTGGGTGCTCAGTACTCAGGGTGATGCGTGCTCAGTGCTCAGGGTGCTGATTGCTCAGTGCTCAGGGTGCTCAGTGCTCAGTACTCAGTGCTCAGGATGCTGGGTGCTCAGTGCTCAGGGTGCTGGGTGCTCAGTGCTCGGGGTGCCCGGTGCTCAGTGATCGGGGTGCTGGGTGCTCAGTACTCAGGGTGCTGGGTGCTCAGTGCTCGGGGTGCTGGGTCCTCAGTGCTCAGGGTGCTGGGTTCTCAGTACTCAGGGTGCTGGGTCCTCAGTGCTCAGGGTGCTGGGTGCTCAGTACTCAGTGTGCTCAGTGCTCAGGGTGCTTGGTGCTCAGAACTCAGGGTGCTGGGTGCTCAGTACTCAGGGTGCTGGGTGCTCAGTACTCAGGGTGCTTGGTGCTCAGTACTCAGGGTGCTGGGTGCTCAGTGCTCAGGGTGCTCGGTGCTCAGTACTCATGGTGCTGGGTGCTCATTCTCGGGGTACTGGGTGCGCAGTACTCAGGTTGCTCAGTACTCTGGGTGCTCGGTGCTCAGTACTCATGGTGCTGGGTGCTCAGTACTCAGGGTGCTCGGTGCTCAGTTCTCAGGGTGCTCGGTGCTCAGTGTTTGGGGCGCTGGGTGCTCAGTACTCAGGGTGCTGGGTGCTCAGTGCTCGGGGTGCTCGGTGCTCAGTACTCAGGGTGCTGTGTGCTCAGTACTCGGGATGCTGGGTGCTCATTGCTCAGCGTGCTGGGTGCTCAGTGCTCAGGGTGCTGGGTGCTCAGTGCTCAGGGTGCTGGGTGCTCAGTGCTCAGGGTGCTGGGTGCTCAGTGCTCAGGGTGCTGGGTGCTCAGTGCTCAGGGTGCTGGGTGCACAGTGCTCGGGGTGCTGGGTGCTCAGTACTCAGGTGCTGGGTGCTTAGTGCTCGGGGTGCCCGGTGCTCAGTACTCGGGGTGCTCAGTGTTCAGTACTCAGGGTGCTGGGTGCTCAGTGCTCAGGGTGCTGGGTGCTCAGTACTCAGGGTGCTGGGTGCTCGGTGCTCAGTACGCTGGGTGCTCAGTACTAAAGGTTCTGGGTGCTCAGTACTCAGGGTGCTCGGTGCTCAGTACTCAGGGTGCTGGGTGCTCAGTGCTCGGGGTGCTGGGTGCTCAGTACTCAGGTTGCTGGGTGCTAAGTGCTCGGGGTGCTTGGTGCTCAGTACGCTGGGTGCTCAGTACTCAGGGTGCTGGGTGCTCAGTACTCAGGGTGCTGTGTGCTTAGTACTCAGGGTGCTGGGTGCTCAGTGCTCGGGGTGCTGGGTGCTCAGTGCTCAGTACTCAGGGTGCTGGGTGCTCAGTGCTCAGGGTGCTGGGTGCTCATTGCTCAGGGTGCTGGTTGCTCAGTGCTCAGGGTGCTGGGTACTCAGTGCTCAGGGTGCTGGGTGCTCAGTGCTCAGGGTGCTGGGTGCTCAGTGCTCAGTGTGCTGGGTGCTCAGTGCTCGGGGTGCTGTGTGCTCAGTGCTCGGGGTGCTGGGTGCTCAGTGCTCGGGGTGCTCGGTGCTCAGTACTCAGGGTGCTGGGTGCTCAGTGCTCTAGGTGCTCAGTACTCAGGGTGCTGTGTGTTCAGTGCTCAGGGTGCTGGGTGCTCAGTACTCAGGGTGCTTGGTGCTTAGTACTCAGGGTGCTGGGTGCTCAGTACTCCGGGTGCTCGGTGCTCAGTGCTCGGGGTGCTCGGTGCTCAGTACTCAGTGCTCAGGGTGCTCAGTGCTCAGTGCTCAGGCTGCTGGGTGTTCAGTACTCAGGGTGCTGGGTGCTCAGTACTCAGGGTGCTGGGTGCTCAGTGCTCGGGGTGCTGGGTGCTCAGAACTCAGGGTGCTGGGTGCTCAGTGCTCGGGGTGCTGGGTGCTCAGTGCTCAGGGTGATCGGTGCTCAGTACTCAGGGTGCTGGGTGCTCAGTGCTCAGGGTGCTGTGTGCTCAGTCCTCAGGGTGCTCAGTGCTCAGGGTTCTGGGTGCTCAGTGCTCGGAGTGCTGGGTGCTCAGTACTCAGGGTGCTGATTGCTCAGTACTCAGGGTGCTGGGTACTCAGTACTCAGGGTGCTGGGTGCTCAGTGCTCAGGGTGCTGGGTGATCAGTGCTCAGGTTGCTGGGTGCTCAGTTCTCAGGGTGCTGGGTGCTCAGTACTCAGGGTGATGGGTGCTCAGTGCTCGGGGTGCAGGGTGCTCAGTGCTCAGGTTGCTGGGTGCTCAGTACTCACGGTGCTGGGTGCTCAGTATTCGGGGTGCTGGGTGCTCAGTACTCAGGGTGCTGGGTGCTCAGTACTCAGGGTGCTGGGTGCTCAGTACTCAGGGTGCTCAGTGCTCAGTACTCAGTGCTCAGGATGCTGGGTGCTCAGTGCTCAGGGTGCTGGGTGCTCAGTGCTCGGGGTGCCCGGTGCTCAGTGATCGGGGTGCTGGGTGCTCAGTACTCAGGGTGCTGGGTGCTCAGTGCTCGGGGTGCTGGGTCCTCAGTGCTCAGGGTGCTGGGTTCTCAGTACTCAGGGTGCTGGGTCCTCAGTGCTCAGGGTGCTGGGTGCTCAGTACTCAGTGTGCTCAGTGCTCAGGGTGCTTGGTGCTCAGAACTCAGGGTGCTGGGTGCTCAGTACTCAGGGTGCTGGGTGCTCAGTACTCAGGGTGCTTGGTGCTCAGTACTCAGGGTGCTGGGTGCTCAGTGCTCAGGGTGCTCGGTGCTCAGTACTCATGGTGCTGGGTGCTCATTCTCGGGGTACTGGGTGCGCAGTACTCAGGTTGCTCAGTACTCTGGGTGCTCGGTGCTCAGTACTCATGGTGCTGGGTGCTCAGTACTCAGGGTGCTCGGTGCTCAGTTCTCAGGGTGCTCGGTGCTCAGTGTTTGGGGCGCTGGGTGCTCAGTACTCAGGGTGCTGGGTGCTCAGTGCTCGGGGTGCTCGGTGCTCAGTACTCAGGGTGCTGTGTGCTCAGTACTCGGGATGCTGGGTGCTCATTGCTCAGCGTGCTGGGTGCTCAGTGCTCAGGGTGCTGGGTGCTCAGTGCTCAGGGTGCTGGGTGCTCAGTGCTCAGGGTGCTGGGTGCTCAGTGCTCAGGGTGCTGGGTGCTCAGTGCTCAGGGTGCTGGGTGCTCAGTGCTCGGGGTGCTGGGTGCTCAGTACTCAGGTGCTGGGTGCTTAGTGCTCGGGGTGCCCGGTGCTCAGTACTCGGGGTGCTCAGTGTTCAGTACTCAGGGTGCTGGGTGCTCAGTGCTCAGGGTGCTGGGTGCTCAGTACTCAGGGTGCTGGGTGCTCGGTGCTCAGTACGCTGGGTGCTCAGTACTAAAGGTTCTGGGTGCTCAGTACTCAGGGTGCTCGGTGCTCAGTACTCAGGGTGCTGGGTGCTCAGTGCTCGGGGTGCTGGGTGCTCAGTACTCAGGTTGCTGGGTGCTAAGTGCTCGGGGTGCTTGGTGCTCAGTACGCTGGGTGCTCAGTACTCAGGGTGCTGGGTGCTCAGTACTCAGGGTGCTGTGTGCTTAGTACTCAGGGTGCTGGGTGCTCAGTGCTCGGGGTGCTGGGTGCTCAGTTCTCAGTACTCAGGGTGCTGGGTGCTCAGTGCTCAGGGTGCTGGGTGCTCATTGCTCAGGGTGCTGGTTGCTCAGTGCTCAGGGTGCTGGGTACTCAGTGCTCAGGGTGCTGGGTGCTCAGTGCTCAGGGTGCTGGGTGCTCAGTGCTCAGGGTGCTGGGTGCTCAGTGCTCGGGGTGCTGTGTGCTCAGTGCTCGGGGTGCTGGGTGCTCAGTGCTCGGGGTGCTCGGTGCTCAGTACTCAGGGTGCTGGGTGCTCAGTGCTCTAGGTGCTCAGTACTCAGGGTGCTGTGTGTTCAGTGCTCAGGGTGCTGGGTGCTCAGTACTCAGGGTGCTTGGTGCTTAGTACTCAGGGTGCTGGGTGCTCAGTACTCCGGGTGCTCGGTGCTCAGTGCTCGGGGTGCTCGGTGCTCAGTACTCAGTGCTCAGGGTGCTCAGTGCTCAGTGCTCAGGCTGCTGGGTGTTCAGTACTCAGGGTGCTGGGTGCTCAGTACTCAGGGTGCTGGGTGCTCAGTGCTCGGGGTGCTGGGTGCTCAGAACTCAGGGTGCTGGGTGCTCAGTGCTCGGGGTGCTGGGTGCTCAGTGCTCAGGGTGATCGGTGCTCAGTACTCAGGGTGCTGGGTGCTCAGTGCTCAGGGTGCTGTGTGCTCAGTCCTCAGGGTGCTCAGTGCTCAGTGTTCTGGGTGCTCAGTGCTCGGAGTGCTGGGTGCTCAGTACTCAGGGTGCTGATTGCTCAGTACTCAGGGTGCTGGGTACTCAGTACTCAGGGTGCTGGGTGCTCAGTGCTCAGGGTGCTGGGTGATCAGTGCTCAGGTTGCTGGGTGCTCAGTTCTCAGGGTGCTGGGTGCTCAGTACTCAGGGTGATGGGTGCTCAGTGCTCGGGGTGCAGGGTGCTCAGTGCTCAGGTTGCTCGGTGCTCAGTACTCAGGGTGCTGGGTGCTCAGTATTCGGGGTGCTGGGTGCTCAGTACTCAGGGTGCTGGGTGCTCAGTACTCAGGGTGCTGGGTGCTCAGTACTCAGGGTGCTGGGTGCTCAGTGCTCGGGGTGCTCGGTGCTCAGTACGTTGGGAGCTCACTACTCAGGGTGCTGGGTGCTCATTGCTCACGGTGCTGGGTGCTCAGTGCTCAGGGTGCTGGGTGCTCAGTGCTCAGGGTGCTGCGTGCTCAGTGCTCGGGGTGCTGGGTGCTCAGTGCTCAGGGTGCTGGGTGCTCAGTACTCAGGGTGCTGGGTGCTCAGAACTCGGGGTGCTGGGTGCTCAGTACTCAGGGTGCTGGGTGCTCAGTACTCAGGGTGCTGGGTGCTCAGTACTCGGGTGCTGGGTGCTCAGTGCACAGGGTGCTGGGTGCTCAGTGCTCAGGGTGCTGGGTGCTCAGTGCTCGTGGTGCTGGGTGCTCAGTGCTCGGGGTGCTCGGTGCTCAGTACTCCGGGTGCTGGGTGCTCAGTGCTCGGGGTGCTCGGTGCTCAGTACTCAGGGTGCTGGGTGCTCAGTGCTCGGGGTCCTGGGTGCTCAGTGCTCAGTACTCAGGGTGCTGGGTGCTCAGTGCTCAGGGTGCTGTGTGCTCAGTGCTCAGGGTGCTGGGTGCTCAGTGCTCAGGGTGCTGGGTACTCAGTGCTCAGGGTGCTGGGTGCTCAGTACTCAGGGTGCTGGGTGCTCAGTACTCAGGGTGTTGGGTGCTCTGTGCTCGGGGTGCTGGGTGCTCAGTGCTCGGGGTGCTCGGTGCTCAGTACTCAGGGTGCTGGGTGCTCAGTACTCAGGGTGCTGGGTGCTCAGTACTCGGGTGCTGGGTGCTCAGTGCTCAGGGTGCTGGGTGCTCAGTGCTCGGGGTGCTGGGTGCTCAGTGCTCAGTACTCAGGGTGCTGGGTGCTCAGTGCTCGGGGTCCTGGGTGCTCAGTGCTCAGTACTCAGGGTGCTGGGTGCTCAGTGCTCAGGGTGCTGTGTGCTCAGTGCTCAGGGTGCTGGGTGCTCAGTGCTCAGGGTGCTGGGTACTCAGTGCTCAGGGTGCTGGGTGCTCAGTACTCAGGGTGCTGGGTGCTCAGTACTCAGGGTGCTGGGTGCTCAGTGCTCGAGGTGCTCAGAACTCAGGGTGCTATGTGTTCAGTGCTCAGGGTGCTGGGTGCTCAGTACTCAGGGTGCTCGGTGCTTAGTACACAGGGTGCTGGGTGCTCAGTACTCCGGGTGCTGGGTGCTCAGTGCTCGGGGTGCTCGGTGCTCAGTGCTCAAGGTGCTGGGTGCTCAGTACTCAGGGTGCTCATTGCTCAGGGTGCTGGGTGCTCAGTAATCAGGGTGCTGGGTGCTCAGTGCTCAGGGTGCTCGGTGCTCAGTACGTTGGGTGCTCAGTACTTAGCGTGCTGGGTGCTCAGTACTCGGGGTGCTGGGTGCTCATTAATCAGGGTGCTGGGTGCTCAGTACTCAGGGTGCTCAGTGCTTGGGGTGCTGGGTGCTCAGTACTCAGGGTGCTCTGTGCTTGGGGTGCTGGGTGCTCAGTACTCAGGGTGCTGGGTGCTCAGTGCTCAGGGTGCTGGGTGCTCAGTACTCAGGGTGCTGGGTGCTCAGTACTCAGGGTGCTGGGTGCTCAGTGCTCGGTGTGCTGGGTACTCAGTGCTCAGGGTGCTGGGTGCTCAGTGCTCGGTGTGCTGGGTACTCAGTGCTCAGGGTGCTCGGTGCTCAGTACGTTGTGTGCTCAGTACTCAGGGTGATGGGTGCTCATTACTCAGGGTGCTGGGTGCTCACTGCTCGGGGTGCTGGGTGCTCAGTGCTCGGGGTGCTGGGTGCTCAGTGCTCGGGGTGCTGGGTGCTCAGTGCTCGGGGTGCTGGGTGCTCAGTGCTCGGGATGCACGGTGCTCTGTACTCAGGGTGCTGGGTGCTCGTTGCTCAGTACGCTGGGTGCTCAGTACTCAGGGTGCTGGGCGCTCAGTACTCAGGGTGCTCGGTGCTCAGTACTCAGGGTGCTGGGTGCTCAGTGCTCGCGGTGCTGGGTGCTCAGTGCTCGTGGTGCTCGGTGCTCAGTACTCAGGGTGCTGGGTGCTCAGTGCTCGGGGTGCTCGGTGCTCAGTACGCTGGGTGCTCAGTACTCAGGGTGCTGGGTGCTCAGTACTCAGGGTGCTCGGTGCTCAGTACTCAGGGTGCTGGGTGCTCAGTGCTCGGGGTGCTGGGTGCTCAGTACTCAGGGTGCTGGGTGCTCAGTGCTCGGTGTGCTCTGTGCTCAGTACGCTGGGTGCTCAGTACTCAGGGTGCTGGGTGCTCAGTACTCAGGGTGCTGGGTGCTCAGTGCTCGGGGTGCTCGGTGCTCAGTACGCTGGGTGCTCAGTACTCAGGGTGCTGGGTGCTCAGTACTCAGGGTGCTCGGTGCTCAGTACTCAGGGTGCTGGGTGCTCAGTGCTCGGGGTGCTGGGTGCTCAGTACTCAGGGAGCTGGGTGCTCAGTGCTCGGGGTTCTCGGTGCTCAGTGCTCAGTACTCAGGGTGCTGGGTGCTCAGTGCTCAGTGTGCTGGGTGCTCAGTACTCAGGGTGCTGGGTGCTTAGTACTCAGGGTGCTGGGTGCTCAGTGCTCGGGGTGCTGGGTGCTCAGTACTCAGGGTGCTGGGTGCTCTGTGCTCGGGGTGCTCGGTGCTCAGTGCTCAGTACTCAGGGTGCTGGGTGCTCAGTGCTCAGGGTGCTGGGTGCTCAGGACTCAGGGTGCTGGGTGCTTAGTACTCAGGGTGCTGGGTGCTCAGTACTCAGGGTGCTGGGTGCTCAGTACTCAGGGTGCTGGGTGCTTAGTACTCAGGGTGCTGGGTGCTCAGTGCTCAGGGTGCTGGGTGCTCAGTTCTCAGTACTCAGGGTGCTGGGTGCTCAGTGCTCAGGGTGCTGGGTGCTCAGTGCTCAGGGTGCTGGGTGCTCAGTGCTCAGGGTGCTGGGTCCTCAGTGCTCAGGGTGCTGGGTGCTCAGTGCTCAGGGTGCTGGGTGCTCTGTGCTCAGGGTGCTGGGTGCTCAGTGCTCGGGGTGCTGGGTGCTCAGTGCTCGGGGTGCTGGGTGCTCAGTGCTCGGGGTGCTCGGTGCTCAGTACTCAGGGTGCTGGGTGCTCAGTGCTCGAGGTGCTCAGTACTCAGGGTGCTGTGTGTTCAGTGCTCAGGGTGCTGGGTGCTCAGTACTCAGGGTGCTCGGTGCTTAGTACTCAGGGTGCTGGGTGCTCAGTACTCCGGGTGCTGGGTGCTCAGTGCTTGGGGTGCTCGCTGCTCAGTACTCAGTGCTCAGGGTGCTTAGTGCTCAGTGCTCAGTGTGCTGGGTGTTCAGTACTCAGGGTGCTGGGTGCTCAGTACTCAGGGTGCTGGGTGCTCAGTGCTCAGGGTGCTGGGTGCTCAGTACTCAGGGTGCTGGGTGCTCAGTGCTCAGGGTGCTGGGTGCTCAGTGCTCATTGTGCTCGGTGCTCAGTACTCGGGGTGCTGGGTGCTCATTCTCGGGGTGCTGGGTGCTCAATGCTCGGGGTGCTGGGTGCTCAGTACTCAGGGTGCTGGGTGCTCAGTTCTCAGGGTGCTGGGCGCTCAGTACTCAGGGTGCTGGGTGCTCAGTGCTCAGGGTGCTGGGTGCTCAGTACTCAGGGTGCTGGGTGCTCAGTGCTCAGGGTGCTGGGTGCTCAGTACTCAGGGTGATGGGATCTCAGTGCTCAGGGTGCTCGGTGCTCAGTACTCAGGGTGCTCAGTACTCAGGGTGCTGGGTGCTCAGTGCTCAGGGTGCTTGGTGCTCAGTACTCAGGGTGCTGGGTGCTCAGTGCTCGGGGTGCTGGGTGCTCAGTGCTCAGGGTGATCGGTGCTCAGTACTCAGTGTGCTGGGTGATCAGTGCTCAGGGTGCTGGGTGCTCAGTCCTCAGGGTGCTCAGTGCTCAGGGTGCTGTGTGCTCAGTGCTCGGGGTGCTCGGTGCTCAGTGCTCGAGGTGCTGGGTGCTCATTCTCGGGGTGTTGGGTGCTCTGTGCTCGGGGTGCTCTGTGCTCAGTGCTCGGGGTGCTGGGTGCTCAGTACTCAGGGTGCTGGGTGCTCAGTGCTCAGGGTGCTGGGTACTCAGTGCTCAGGGTGCTCGGTGCTCAGTACTCGGTGTGCTGGGTGCTCATTCTCGGGGTGCTGGGTGCTCAGTGCTCAGGGTGGTGGGTGCTCAGTACTCAGGGTGTTGGGTGCTCAATGCTCAGGGTGCGGGGTGCTCAGTATTCAGAGTGCTGGGAGCTCAGTGCTCAGGGTGATCGGTGCTCAGTACTCAGGGTGCTCAGTACTCAGGGTGCTGGGTGCTCAGTACTCAGGTTGCTTGGTGCTCAGTACTCAGGGTGCTGGGTGCTCAGTGCTCGGGGTGCTGGGTGCTCAGTGCTCAGGGTGATCGGTGCTCAGTACTCAGTGTGCTGGGTGCTCAGTGCTCAGGGTGCTGGGTGCTCACTCCTCAGGGTGCTCAGTGCTCAGGGTGCTGGGTGCTCAGTGCTCGGGGTGCTCGGTGCTCAGTGCTCGAGGTGCTGGTTGGCTCATTCTCGGGGTGCTTGGTGCTCAGTGCTCGGGGTGCTGGGTGCTCAGTGCTCGGGGTGCTGGGTGCTCAGTACTCAGGGTGCTCTGTGCTTGGGGTGCTGGGTGCTCAGTACTCAGGGTGGTGGGTGCTCAGTGCTCAGGGTGCTGGGTGCTCAGTACTCAGGGTGCTCGGTGCTCAGTACTCAGGGTGCTCTGTGCTTGGGGTGCTGGGTGCTCAGTACTCAGGGTGGTGGGTGCTCAGTGCTCAGGGTGCTGGGTGCTCAGTACTCAGGGTGCTCGGTGCTCAGTACTCAGGGTGCTGGGTGCTCAGTACTCGGTGTGCTGGGTACTCAGTGCTCAGGGTGCTGGGTGCTCAGTGCTCGGTGTGCTGGGTACTCAGTGCTCAGGGTGCTCGGTGCTCAGTACGTTTTGTGCTCAGTACTCAGGGTGCTGGGTGCTCATTACTCAGGGTGCTGGGTGCTCACTGCTCGGGGTGCTGGGTGCTCAGTGCTCGGGGTGCTGGGTGCTCAGTGCTCGGGGTGCTGGGTGCTCAGTGCTCGGGGTGCTGGGTGCTCAGTGCTCGGGATGCACGGTGCTCTGTACTCAGGGTGCTGGGTGCTCGTTGCTCAGTACGCTGGGTGCTCAGTACTCAGGGTGCTGGGCGCTCAGTACTCAGGGTGCTCGGTGCTCAGTACTCAGGGTGCTGGGTGCTCAGTGCTCGCGGTGCTGGGTGCTCAGTGCTCGTGTTGCTCGGTGCTCAGTACTCAGGGTGCTGGGTGCTCAGTGCTCGGTGTGCTCGGTGCTCAGTACGCTGGGTGCTCAGTACTCAGGGTGCTGGGTGCTCAGTACTCAGGTTGCTGGGTGCTTAGTACTCAGGGTGCTGGGTGCTCAGTGCTCGGGGTGCTCGGTGCTCAGTACGCTGGGTGCTCAGTACTCAGGGTGCTGGGTGCTCAGTACTCAGGGTGCTCGGTGCTCAGTACTCAGGGTGCTGGGTGCTCAGTGCTCGGGGTGCTGGGTGCTCAGTACTCAGGGTGCTGGGTGCTCAGTGCTCGGTGTGCTCTGTGCTCAGTACGCTGGGTGCTCAGTACTCAGGGTGCTGGGTGCTCAGTACTCAGGGTGCTGGGTGCTCAGTACTCAGGGTGCTGGGTGCTCAGTGCTCGGGGTGATCGGTGCTCAGTACGCTGGGTGCTCAGTACTCAGGGTGCTGGGTGCTCAGTACTCAGGGTGCTCGGTGCTCAGTACTCAGGGTGCTGGGTGCTCAGTGCTCGGGGTGCTGGGTGCTCAGTACTCAGGGAGCTGGGTGCTCAGTGCTCGGGGTTCTCGGTGCTCAGTGCTCAGTACTCAGGGTGCTGGGTGCTCAGTGCTCAGGGTGCTGGGTGCTCAGTACTCAGGGTGCTGTGTGCTTAGTACTCAGGTTGCTGGGTGCTCAGTGCTCGGGGTGCTGGGTGCTCAGTACTCAGGGTGCTGGGTGCTCTGTGCTCGGGGTGCTCGGTGCTCAGTGCTCAGTACTCAGGGTGCTGGGTGCTCAGTGCTCAGGGTGCTGGGTGCTCAGGACTCAGGGTGCTGGGTGCTTAGTACTCAGGGTGCTGGGTGCTCAGTACTCAGGGTGCTGGGTGCTCAGTACTCAGGGTGCTGGGTGCTTAGTACTCAGGGTGCTGGGTGCTCAGTGCTCAGGGTGCTGGGTGCTCAGTGCTCAGTACTCAGGGTGCTGGGTGCTCAGTGCTCAGGGTGCTGGGTGCTCAGTGCTCAGGGTGCTGGGTGCTCAGTGCTCAGGGTGCTGGGTCCTCAGTGCTCAGGGTGCTGGGTGCTCAGTGCTCAGGGTGCTGGGTGCTCAGTGCTCAGGGTGCTGGGTGCTCAGTGCTCGGGGTGCTGGGTGCTCAGTGCTCGGGGTGCTGGGTGCTCAGTGCTCGGGGTGCTCGGTGCTCAGTACTCAGGGTGCTGGGTGCTCAGTGCTCGAGGTGCTCAGTACTCAGGGTGCTGTGTGTTCAGTTCTCAGGGTGCTGGGTGCTCAGTACTCAGGGTGCTCGGTGCTTAGTACTCAGGGTGCTGGGTGCTCAGTACTCCGGGTGCTGGGTGCTCAGTGCTTGGGGTGCTCGCTGCTCAGTACTCAGTGCTCAGGGTGCTTAGTGCTCAGTGCTCAGGGTGCTGGGTGTTCAGTACTCAGGGTGCTGGGTGCTCAGTACTCAGGGTGCTGGGTGCTCAGTGCTCAGGGTGCTGGGTGCTCAGTACTCAGGGTGCTGGGTGCTCAGTGCTCAGGGTGCTGGGTACTCAGTGCTCATTGTGCTCGGTGTTCAGTACTCGGGGTGCTGGGTGCTCATTCTCGGGGTGCTGGGTGCTCAATGCTCGGGGTGCTGGGTGCTCAGTACTCAGGGTGCTGGGTGCTCAGTTCTCAGGGTGCTGGGCGCTCAGTACTCAGGGTGCTGGGTGCTCAGTGCTCAGGGTGCTGGGTGCTCAGTACTCAGGGTGCTGGGTGCTCAGTGCTCAGGGTGCTGGGTGCTCAGTACTCAGGGTGATGGGATCTCAGTGCTCAGGGTGATCGGTGCTCAGTACTCAGGGTGCTCAGTACTCAGGGTGCTGGGTGCTCAGTGCTCAGGGTGCTTGGTGCTCAGTACTCAGGGTGCTGGGTGCTCAGTGCTCGGGGTGCTGGGTGCTCAGTGCTCAGGGTGATCGGTGCTCAGTACTCAGTGTGCTGGGTGATCAGTGCTCAGGGTGCTGGGTGCTCAGTCCTCAGGGTGCTCAGTGCTCAGGGTGCTGTGTGCTCAGTGCTCGGGGTGCTCGGTGCTCAGTGCTCGAGGTGCTGGGTGCTCATTCTCGGGGTGCTGGGTGCTCAGTGCTCGGGGTGCTCTGTGCTCAGTGCTCGGGGTGCTGGGTGCTCAGTACTCAGGGTGCTGGGTGCTCAGTGCTCAGGGTGCTGGGTACTCAGTGCTCAGGGTGCTCGGTGCTCAGTACTCGGTGTGCTGGGTGCTCATTCTCGGGGTGCTGGGTGCTCAGTGCTCAGGGTGGTGGGTGCTCAGTACTCAGGGTGCTGGGTGCTCAATGCTCAGGGTGCGGGGTGCTCAGTACTCAGGGTGCTGGGAGCTCAGTGCTCAGGGTGATCGGTGCTCAGTACTCAGGGTGCTCAGTACTCAGGGTGCTGGGTGCTCAGTACTCAGGTTGCTTGGTGCTCAGTACTCAGGGTGCTGGGTGCTCAGTGCTCAGTGTGCTGGGTGCTCAGTGCTCAGGGTGATCGGTGCTCAGTACTCAGTGTGCTGGGTGCTCAGTGCTCAGGGTGCTGGGTGCTCACTCCTCAGGGTGCTCAGTGCTCAGGGTGCTGGGTGCTCAGTGCTCGGGGTGCTCGGTGCTCAGTGCTCGAGGTGCTGGGTGCTCATTCTCGGGGTGCTTGGTGCTCAGTGCTCGGGGTGCTGGGTGCTCAGTGCTCGGGGTGCTGGGTGCTCAGTACTCAGGGTGCTGGGTGCTCAGTGCTCAGGGTGCTGGGTACTCAGTGCTCAGGGTGCTCGGTGCTCAGTACTCGGGGTGCTGGGTGCTCAGTACTCAGGGTGCTGGGTGCTCAGTGCTCAGGGTGCTGGGTGCTCAGTACTCAGGGTGCTGGGTGCTCAATGCTCAGGGTGCTGGGTGCTCAGTACTCAGGGTGCTCGGAGCTCAGTGCTCAGGGTGATCGGTGCTCAGTACTCAGGGTGCTCAGTACTCAGGGTGCTGGGTGCTCAGGGCTCAGGGTGCTGGGTGCTCAGTACACAGGGTGCTGGGTGCTCAGTGCTCGGGGTGCTGGGTGCTCAGTGCTCAGGGAGATCGGTGCTCAGTACTCAGGGTGCTGGGTGCTCAGTGCTCAGGGTGCTGGGTGCTCAGTCCTCAGGGTGCTCAGTGCTCAGGGTGCTGGGTGCTCAGTGCTCAGGGATCTCGGTGCTCAGTACTCAGGGTGCTGAGTGCTCAGTACTCAGGGTGCTGGGTGCTCAGTACTCAGGGTGCTGGGTGCTCAGTGCTCAGGGTGCTGGGTGATCAGTGCTCAGGGTGCTGGGTGCTCAGTGCTCAGGGTGCTGGGTGCTCAGTACTCAGGGTGCTGGGTGCTCAGTGTTTGGGGTGCTGGGTGCTCAGTGCTCAGGGTGCTGGGTGCTCAGTGCTCAGGGTGCTGGGTGCTCAGTACTCAGGGTGCTCTGTGCTTAGTACTCAGGGTGCTGGGTGCTCAGTACTCCGGGTGCTGGGTGCTCAGTGCTTGGGGTGCTCAGTGCTCAGTACTCAGTGCTCAGGGTGCTCAGTGCTCAGTGCTCTGGGTGCTGGGTGTTCAGTACTCAGGGTGCTGGGTGCTCAGTACTCGGGGTGCTGGGTGCTCAGTACTCAGGGTGCTGGGTGCTCAGTAGTCAGGGTGCTGGGTGCTCAGTACTCGGGTGCTTTGTGCTCAGGGCTCAGGGTGCTGGGTGCTCAGTGCTCGGGGTGCTGGGTGCTCAGTGCTCAGTACTGAGGGTGCTGGGTGCTCAGTGCTCGGGGTGCTGGGTGCTCATTGCTCAGTACTCAGGGTGGTGGGTGCTCAGTGCTCAGGGTGCTGTGTGCTCAGTGCTCAGGGTGCTGGGTGCTCAGTGCTCAGGGTGCTGGGTACTCCGTGCTCAGGGTGCTGGGTGCTCAGTACTCAGGGTGCTGGGTGCTCAGTACTCAGGGTGCTGGGTGCTCTGTGCTCGGGGTGCTGGGTGCTCAGTGCTCGCGGTGCTGGGTGCTCAGTGCTCTGGGTGCTCGTTGCTCAGTGCTCGCGGTGCTGGGTGCTCAGTGCTCGGGGTGCTGGGTGCTCAGTGCTCGGGGTGCTGGGTGCTCAGAACTCGGGGTGCTGGGTGCTCAGTACTCAGGGTGCTGGGTGCTCAGTGCTCGGGGTGCTGGGTGCTCAGTACTCAGGGTGCTGGGTGCTCAGTACTCAGGGTGCTGGGTGCTCAGTACTCGGGTGCTGGGTGCTCAGTGCACAGGGTGCTGGGTGCTCAGTGCTCAGGGTGCTGGGTGCTCAGTGCTCGTGGTGCTGGGTGCTCAGTGCTCGGGGTGCTCGGTGCTCAGTACTCCGGGTGCTGGGTGCTCAGTGCTCGGGGTGCTCGGTGCTCAGTACTCAGGGTGCTGGGTGCTCAGTGCTCGGGGTCCTGGGTGCTCAGTGCTCAGTACTCAGGGTGCTGGGTGCTCAGTGCTCAGGGTGCTGTGTGCTCAGTGCTCAGGGTGCTGGGTGCTCAGTGCTCAGGGTGCTGGGTACTCAGTGCTCAGGGTGCTGGGTGCTCAGTACTCAGGGTGCTGGGTGCTCAGTACTCAGGGTGTTGGGTGCTCTGTGCTCGGGGTGCTGGGTGCTCAGTGCTCGGGGTGCTCGGTGCTCAGTACTCAGGGTGCTGGGTGCTCAGTACTCAGGGTGCTGGGTGCTCAGTACTCGGGTGCTGGGTGCTCAGTGCTCAGGGTGCTGGGTGCTCAGTGCTCGGGGTGCTGGGTGCTCAGTGCTCAGTACTCAGGGTGCTGGGTGCTCAGTGCTCGGGGTCCTGGGTGCTCAGTGCTCAGTACTCAGGGTGCTGGGTGCTCAGTGCTCAGGGTGCTGTGTGCTCAGTGCTCAGGGTGCTGGGTGCTCAGTGCTCAGGGTGCTGGGTACTCAGTGCTCAGGGTGCTGGGTGCTCAGTACTCAGGGTGCTGGGTGCTCAGTACTCAGGGTGCTGGGTGCTCAGTGCTCGAGGTGCTCAGAACTCAGGGTGCTATGTGTTCAGTGCTCAGGGTGCTGGGTGCTCAGTACTCAGGGTGCTCGGTGCTTAGTACACAGGGTGCTGGGTGCTCAGTACTCCGGGTGCTGGGTGCTCAGTGCTCGGGGTGCTCGGTGCTCAGTGCTCAAGGTGCTGGGTGCTCAGTACTCAGGGTGCTCATTGCTCAGGGTGCTGGGTGCTCAGTAATCAGGGTGCTGGGTGCTCAGTGCTCAGGGTGCTCGGTGCTCAGTACGTTGGGTGCTCAGTACTTAGCGTGCTGGGTGCTCAGTACTCGGGGTGCTGGGTGCTCATTAATCAGGGTGCTGGGTGCTCAGTACTCAGGGTGCTCAGTGCTTGGGGTGCTGGGTGCTCAGTACTCAGGGTGCTCTGTGCTTGGGGTGCTGGGTGCTCAGTACTCAGGGTGCTGGGTGCTCAGTGCTCAGGGTGCTGGGTGCTCAGTACTCAGGGTGCTGGGTGCTCAGTACTCAGGGTGCTGGGTGCTCAGTGCTCGGTGTGCTGGGTACTCAGTGCTCAGGGTGCTGGGTGCTCAGTGCTCGGTGTGCTGGGTACTCAGTGCTCAGGGTGCTCGGTGCTCAGTACGTTGTGTGCTCAGTACTCAGGGTGATGGGTGCTCATTACTCAGGGTGCTGGGTGCTCACTGCTCGGGGTGCTGGGTGCTCAGTGCTCGGGGTGCTGGGTGCTCAGTGCTCGGGGTGCTGGGTGCTCAGTGCTCGGGGTGCTGGGTGCTCAGTGCTCGGGATGCACGGTGCTCTGTACTCAGGGTGCTGGGTGCTCGTTGCTCAGTACGCTGGGTGCTCAGTACTCAGGGTGCTGGGCGCTCAGTACTCAGGGTGCTCGGTGCTCAGTACTCAGGGTGCTGGGTGCTCAGTGCTCGCGGTGCTGGGTGCTCAGTGCTCGTGGTGCTCGGTGCTCAGTACTCAGGGTGCTGGGTGCTCAGTGCTCGGGGTGCTCGGTGCTCAGTACGCTGGGTGCTCAGTACTCAGGGTGCTGGGTGCTCAGTACTCAGGGTGCTCGGTGCTCAGTACTCAGGGTGCTGGGTGCTCAGTGCTCGGGGTGCTGGGTGCTCAGTACTCAGGGTGCTGGGTGCTCAGTGCTCGGTGTGCTCTGTGCTCAGTACGCTGGGTGCTCAGTACTCAGGGTGCTGGGTGCTCAGTACTCAGGGTGCTGGGTGCTCAGTGCTCGGGGTGCTCGGTGCTCAGTACGCTGGGTGCTCAGTACTCAGGGTGCTGGGTGCTCAGTACTCAGGGTGCTCGGTGCTCAGTACTCAGGGTGCTGGGTGCTCAGTGCTCGGGGTGCTGGGTGCTCAGTACTCAGGGAGCTGGGTGCTCAGTGCTCGGGGTTCTCGGTGCTCAGTGCTCAGTACTCAGGGTGCTGGGTGCTCAGTGCTCAGTGTGCTGGGTGCTCAGTACTCAGGGTGCTGGGTGCTTAGTACTCAGGGTGCTGGGTGCTCAGTGCTCGGGGTGCTGGGTGCTCAGTACTCAGGGTGCTGGGTGCTCTGTGCTCGGGGTGCTCGGTGCTCAGTGCTCAGTACTCAGGGTGCTGGGTGCTCAGTGCTCAGGGTGCTGGGTGCTCAGGACTCAGGGTGCTGGGTGCTTAGTACTCAGGGTGCTGGGTGCTCAGTACTCAGGGTGCTGGGTGCTCAGTACTCAGGGTGCTGGGTGCTTAGTACTCAGGGTGCTGGGTGCTCAGTGCTCAGGGTGCTGGGTGCTCAGTTCTCAGTACTCAGGGTGCTGGGTGCTCAGTGCTCAGGGTGCTGGGTGCTCAGTGCTCAGGGTGCTGGGTGCTCAGTGCTCAGGGTGCTGGGTCCTCAGTGCTCAGGGTGCTGGGTGCTCAGTGCTCAGGGTGCTGGGTGCTCTGTGCTCAGGGTGCTGGGTGCTCAGTGCTCGGGGTGCTGGGTGCTCAGTGCTCGGGGTGCTGGGTGCTCAGTGCTCGGGGTGCTCGGTGCTCAGTACTCAGGGTGCTGGGTGCTCAGTGCTCGAGGTGCTCAGTACTCAGGGTGCTGTGTGTTCAGTGCTCAGGGTGCTGGGTGCTCAGTACTCAGGGTGCTCGGTGCTTAGTACTCAGGGTGCTGGGTGCTCAGTACTCCGGGTGCTGGGTGCTCAGTGCTTGGGGTGCTCGCTGCTCAGTACTCAGTGCTCAGGGTGCTTAGTGCTCAGTGCTCAGTGTGCTGGGTGTTCAGTACTCAGGGTGCTGGGTGCTCAGTACTCAGGGTGCTGGGTGCTCAGTGCTCAGGGTGCTGGGTGCTCAGTACTCAGGGTGCTGGGTGCTCAGTGCTCAGGGTGCTGGGTGCTCAGTGCTCATTGTGCTCGGTGCTCAGTACTCGGGGTGCTGGGTGCTCATTCTCGGGGTGCTGGGTGCTCAATGCTCGGGGTGCTGGGTGCTCAGTACTCAGGGTGCTGGGTGCTCAGTTCTCAGGGTGCTGGGCGCTCAGTACTCAGGGTGCTGGGTGCTCAGTGCTCAGGGTGCTGGGTGCTCAGTACTCAGGGTGCTGGGTGCTCAGTGCTCAGGGTGCTGGGTGCTCAGTACTCAGGGTGATGGGATCTCAGTGCTCAGGGTGCTCGGTGCTCAGTACTCAGGGTGCTCAGTACTCAGGGTGCTGGGTGCTCAGTGCTCAGGGTGCTTGGTGCTCAGTACTCAGGGTGCTGGGTGCTCAGTGCTCGGGGTGCTGGGTGCTCAGTGCTCAGGGTGATCGGTGCTCAGTACTCAGTGTGCTGGGTGATCAGTGCTCAGGGTGCTGGGTGCTCAGTCCTCAGGGTGCTCAGTGCTCAGGGTGCTGTGTGCTCAGTGCTCGGGGTGCTCGGTGCTCAGTGCTCGAGGTGCTGGGTGCTCATTCTCGGGGTGTTGGGTGCTCTGTGCTCGGGGTGCTCTGTGCTCAGTGCTCGGGGTGCTGGGTGCTCAGTACTCAGGGTGCTGGGTGCTCAGTGCTCAGGGTGCTGGGTACTCAGTGCTCAGGGTGCTCGGTGCTCAGTACTCGGTGTGCTGGGTGCTCATTCTCGGGGTGCTGGGTGCTCAGTGCTCAGGGTGGTGGGTGCTCAGTACTCAGGGTGTTGGGTGCTCAATGCTCAGGGTGCGGGGTGCTCAGTATTCAGAGTGCTGGGAGCTCAGTGCTCAGGGTGATCGGTGCTCAGTACTCAGGGTGCTCAGTACTCAGGGTGCTGGGTGCTCAGTACTCAGGTTGCTTGGTGCTCAGTACTCAGGGTGCTGGGTGCTCAGTGCTCGGGGTGCTGGGTGCTCAGTGCTCAGGGTGATCGGTGCTCAGTACTCAGTGTGCTGGGTGCTCAGTGCTCAGGGTGCTGGGTGCTCACTCCTCAGGGTGCTCAGTGCTCAGGGTGCTGGGTGCTCAGTGCTCGGGGTGCTCGGTGCTCAGTGCTCGAGGTGCTGGTTGGCTCATTCTCGGGGTGCTTGGTGCTCAGTGCTCGGGGTGCTGGGTGCTCAGTGCTCGGGGTGCTGGGTGCTCAGTACTCAGGGTGCTCTGTGCTTGGGGTGCTGGGTGCTCAGTACTCAGGGTGGTGGGTGCTCAGTGCTCAGGGTGCTGGGTGCTCAGTACTCAGGGTGCTCGGTGCTCAGTACTCAGGGTGCTCTGTGCTTGGGGTGCTGGGTGCTCAGTACTCAGGGTGGTGGGTGCTCAGTGCTCAGGGTGCTGGGTGCTCAGTACTCAGGGTGCTCGGTGCTCAGTACTCAGGGTGCTGGGTGCTCAGTACTCGGTGTGCTGGGTACTCAGTGCTCAGGGTGCTGGGTGCTCAGTGCTCGGTGTGCTGGGTACTCAGTGCTCAGGGTGCTCGGTGCTCAGTACGTTTTGTGCTCAGTACTCAGGGTGCTGGGTGCTCATTACTCAGGGTGCTGGGTGCTCACTGCTCGGGGTGCTGGGTGCTCAGTGCTCGGGGTGCTGGGTGCTCAGTGCTCGGGGTGCTGGGTGCTCAGTGCTCGGGGTGCTGGGTGCTCAGTGCTCGGGATGCACGGTGCTCTGTACTCAGGGTGCTGGGTGCTCGTTGCTCAGTACGCTGGGTGCTCAGTACTCAGGGTGCTGGGCGCTCAGTACTCAGGGTGCTCGGTGCTCAGTACTCAGGGTGCTGGGTGCTCAGTGCTCGCGGTGCTGGGTGCTCAGTGCTCGTGTTGCTCGGTGCTCAGTACTCAGGGTGCTGGGTGCTCAGTGCTCGGTGTGCTCGGTGCTCAGTACGCTGGGTGCTCAGTACTCAGGGTGCTGGGTGCTCAGTACTCAGGTTGCTGGGTGCTTAGTACTCAGGGTGCTGGGTGCTCAGTGCTCGGGGTGCTCGGTGCTCAGTACGCTGGGTGCTCAGTACTCAGGGTGCTGGGTGCTCAGTACTCAGGGTGCTCGGTGCTCAGTACTCAGGGTGCTGGGTGCTCAGTGCTCGGGGTGCTGGGTGCTCAGTACTCAGGGTGCTGGGTGCTCAGTGCTCGGTGTGCTCTGTGCTCAGTACGCTGGGTGCTCAGTACTCAGGGTGCTGGGTGCTCAGTACTCAGGGTGCTGGGTGCTCAGTACTCAGGGTGCTGGGTGCTCAGTGCTCGGGGTGATCGGTGCTCAGTACGCTGGGTGCTCAGTACTCAGGGTGCTGGGTGCTCAGTACTCAGGGTGCTCGGTGCTCAGTACTCAGGGTGCTGGGTGCTCAGTGCTCGGGGTGCTGGGTGCTCAGTACTCAGGGAGCTGGGTGCTCAGTGCTCGGGGTTCTCGGTGCTCAGTGCTCAGTACTCAGGGTGCTGGGTGCTCAGTGCTCAGGGTGCTGGGTGCTCAGTACTCAGGGTGCTGTGTGCTTAGTACTCAGGTTGCTGGGTGCTCAGTGCTCGGGGTGCTGGGTGCTCAGTACTCAGGGTGCTGGGTGCTCTGTGCTCGGGGTGCTCGGTGCTCAGTGCTCAGTACTCAGGGTGCTGGGTGCTCAGTGCTCAGGGTGCTGGGTGCTCAGGACTCAGGGTGCTGGGTGCTTAGTACTCAGGGTGCTGGGTGCTCAGTACTCAGGGTGCTGGGTGCTCAGTACTCAGGGTGCTGGGTGCTTAGTACTCAGGGTGCTGGGTGCTCAGTGCTCAGGGTGCTGGGTGCTCAGTGCTCAGTACTCAGGGTGCTGGGTGCTCAGTGCTCAGGGTGCTGGGTGCTCAGTGCTCAGGGTGCTGGGTGCTCAGTGCTCAGGGTGCTGGGTCCTCAGTGCTCAGGGTGCTGGGTGCTCAGTGCTCAGGGTGCTGGGTGCTCAGTGCTCAGGGTGCTGGGTGCTCAGTGCTCGGGGTGCTGGGTGCTCAGTGCTCGGGGTGCTGGGTGCTCAGTGCTCGGGGTGCTCGGTGCTCAGTACTCAGGGTGCTGGGTGCTCAGTGCTCGAGGTGCTCAGTACTCAGGGTGCTGTGTGTTCAGTTCTCAGGGTGCTGGGTGCTCAGTACTCAGGGTGCTCGGTGCTTAGTACTCAGGGTGCTGGGTGCTCAGTACTCCGGGTGCTGGGTGCTCAGTGCTTGGGGTGCTCGCTGCTCAGTACTCAGTGCTCAGGGTGCTTAGTGCTCAGTGCTCAGGGTGCTGGGTGTTCAGTACTCAGGGTGCTGGGTGCTCAGTACTCAGGGTGCTGGGTGCTCAGTGCTCAGGGTGCTGGGTGCTCAGTACTCAGGGTGCTGGGTGCTCAGTGCTCAGGGTGCTGGGTACTCAGTGCTCATTGTGCTCGGTGTTCAGTACTCGGGGTGCTGGGTGCTCATTCTCGGGGTGCTGGGTGCTCAATGCTCGGGGTGCTGGGTGCTCAGTACTCAGGGTGCTGGGTGCTCAGTTCTCAGGGTGCTGGGCGCTCAGTACTCAGGGTGCTGGGTGCTCAGTGCTCAGGGTGCTGGGTGCTCAGTACTCAGGGTGCTGGGTGCTCAGTGCTCAGGGTGCTGGGTGCTCAGTACTCAGGGTGATGGGATCTCAGTGCTCAGGGTGATCGGTGCTCAGTACTCAGGGTGCTCAGTACTCAGGGTGCTGGGTGCTCAGTGCTCAGGGTGCTTGGTGCTCAGTACTCAGGGTGCTGGGTGCTCAGTGCTCGGGGTGCTGGGTGCTCAGTGCTCAGGGTGATCGGTGCTCAGTACTCAGTGTGCTGGGTGATCAGTGCTCAGGGTGCTGGGTGCTCAGTCCTCAGGGTGCTCAGTGCTCAGGGTGCTGTGTGCTCAGTGCTCGGGGTGCTCGGTGCTCAGTGCTCGAGGTGCTGGGTGCTCATTCTCGGGGTGCTGGGTGCTCAGTGCTCGGGGTGCTCTGTGCTCAGTGCTCGGGGTGCTGGGTGCTCAGTACTCAGGGTGCTGGGTGCTCAGTGCTCAGGGTGCTGGGTACTCAGTGCTCAGGGTGCTCGGTGCTCAGTACTCGGTGTGCTGGGTGCTCATTCTCGGGGTGCTGGGTGCTCAGTGCTCAGGGTGGTGGGTGCTCAGTACTCAGGGTGCTGGGTGCTCAATGCTCAGGGTGCGGGGTGCTCAGTACTCAGGGTGCTGGGAGCTCAGTGCTCAGGGTGATCGGTGCTCAGTACTCAGGGTGCTCAGTACTCAGGGTGCTGGGTGCTCAGTACTCAGGTTGCTTGGTGCTCAGTACTCAGGGTGCTGGGTGCTCAGTGCTCAGTGTGCTGGGTGCTCAGTGCTCAGGGTGATCGGTGCTCAGTACTCAGTGTGCTGGGTGCTCAGTGCTCAGGGTGCTGGGTGCTCACTCCTCAGGGTGCTCAGTGCTCAGGGTGCTGGGTGCTCAGTGCTCGGGGTGCTCGGTGCTCAGTGCTCGAGGTGCTGGGTGCTCATTCTCGGGGTGCTTGGTGCTCAGTGCTCGGGGTGCTGGGTGCTCAGTGCTCGGGGTGCTGGGTGCTCAGTACTCAGGGTGCTGGGTGCTCAGTGCTCAGGGTGCTGGGTACTCAGTGCTCAGGGTGCTCGGTGCTCAGTACTCGGGGTGCTGGGTGCTCAGTACTCAGGGTGCTGGGTGCTCAGTGCTCAGGGTGCTGGGTGCTCAGTACTCAGGGTGCTGGGTGCTCAATGCTCAGGGTGCTGGGTGCTCAGTACTCAGGGTGCTCGGAGCTCAGTGCTCAGGGTGATCGGTGCTCAGTACTCAGGGTGCTCAGTACTCAGGGTGCTGGGTGCTCAGGGCTCAGGGTGCTGGGTGCTCAGTACACAGGGTGCTGGGTGCTCAGTGCTCGGGGTGCTGGGTGCTCAGTGCTCAGGGAGATCGGTGCTCAGTACTCAGGGTGCTGGGTGCTCAGTGCTCAGGGTGCTGGGTGCTCAGTCCTCAGGGTGCTCAGTGCTCAGGGTGCTGGGTGCTCAGTGCTCAGGGATCTCGGTGCTCAGTACTCAGGGTGCTGAGTGCTCAGTACTCAGGGTGCTGGGTGCTCAGTACTCAGGGTGCTGGGTGCTCAGTGCTCAGGGTGCTGGGTGATCAGTGCTCAGGGTGCTGGGTGCTCAGTGCTCAGGGTGCTGGGTGCTCAGTACTCAGGGTGCTGGGTGCTCAGTGTTTGGGGTGCTGGGTGCTCAGTGCTCAGGGTGCTGGGTGCTCAGTGCTCAGGGTGCTGGGTGCTCAGTACTCAGGGTGCTCTGTGCTTAGTACTCAGGGTGCTGGGTGCTCAGTACTCCGGGTGCTGGGTGCTCAGTGCTTGGGGTGCTCAGTGCTCAGTACTCAGTGCTCAGGGTGCTCAGTGCTCAGTGCTCTGGGTGCTGGGTGTTCAGTACTCAGGGTGCTGGGTGCTCAGTACTCGGGGTGCTGGGTGCTCAGTACTCAGGGTGCTGGGTGCTCAGTAGTCAGGGTGCTGGGTGCTCAGTACTCGGGTGCTTTGTGCTCAGGGCTCAGGGTGCTGGGTGCTCAGTGCTCGGGGTGCTGGGTGCTCAGTGCTCAGTACTGAGGGTGCTGGGTGCTCAGTGCTCGGGGTGCTGGGTGCTCATTGCTCAGTACTCAGGGTGGTGGGTGCTCAGTGCTCAGGGTGCTGTGTGCTCAGTGCTCAGGGTGCTGGGTGCTCAGTGCTCAGGGTGCTGGGTACTCCGTGCTCAGGGTGCTGGGTGCTCAGTACTCAGGGTGCTGGGTGCTCAGTACTCAGGGTGCTGGGTGCTCTGTGCTCGGGGTGCTGGGTGCTCAGTGCTCGCGGTGCTGGGTGCTCAGTGCTCTGGGTGCTCGTTGCTCAGTGCTCGCGGTGCTGGGTGCTCAGTGCTCGGGGTGCTGGGTGCTCAGTGCTCGGGGGCTGGGTACTCAGTGCTCGGGGTGCTCGGTGCTCAGAGCTCAGGGTGCTCGGTGCTCAGTACGTTGTGTGCTCAGTACTCAGGGTGCTGGGTGCTCAGTGCTCAGGGTGCTGGGTGGTCAGTGCTCAGGTTGCTGGGTGCTCAGTGCTCAGGGTGCTGGGTGCTCAGTGCTCAGTGTGCTGGGTGTCGGGGTGCTTTGTGCTCAGTACTCAGGGTGCTGGGTGCTCAGTACTCATGGTGCTGGGTGCTCAGTGCTCGGGTTGCTGGGTGCTCAGTGCTCGGGGTGCTGGGTGCTCAGTGCTCGGGGTGCTGTGTGTTCAGTGCTCAGGGTGCTTTGTGCTCAGTACTCAGGGTTCTCATTGCTCAGGGTGCTGGGTGCTCAGTACTCAGGGTGCTGGTTGCTCAGTACTCAGGGTGCTCAGTGCTCAGTACTCAGGGTGCTCGGTGCTCAGGGTGCTGGGTGCTCAGTGCTCGGGGTGCTCGGTGCTCAGTACTCAGGGTGCTGGGTGCTCAGTGCTCAGGGTGCTGGGTGCTCAGTGCTCAGGGTGCTGGGTGCTCAGTGCTCAGGGTGCTGGGTGCTCAGTACTCAGGGTGCTTGGTGCTCGGGGTGCTGGGTGCTCAGTGCTCGGGGTGCTCGGTGCTCAGTACTCGGTGTGCTCAGTGCTCAGTACTCAGGGTGCTGGGTGCTCAGTGCTCAGGTTGCTGGGTGCTCAGTACTCAGGGTGCTGGGAGCTCGGTGCTCAGTACGCTGGGTGCTCAGTACTCAGGTTGCTGGGTGCTCAGTACTCAGGGTGCTCGGTGCTCAGTACTCAGGGTGCTGGCTGCTCAGTGCTCGGGGTGCTGGGTGCTCAGTACTCAGGGTGCTGGGTGCTCAGTGCTCGGGGTGCTCGGTGCTCAGTACGCTGGGTGCTCAGTACTCAGGGTGCTGGGTGCTCAGTGCTCGGGGTGCTTGGTGCTCAGTACTCAGGGTGCAGGGTGCTCAGTGCTCAGGGTGCTCAGTGCTCAGTACTCAGGGTGCTCGGTGCTCAGTGCTCAGGGTGCTCAGTGCTCAGTACTCAGGGTGCTCAGTGCTCTGGGTGCTGGGTGCTCAGTGCTCAGGGTGCTGGGTGCTCAGTGCTCAGGGTGCTGGGTGCTCAGTACTCAGGGTGCTCAGTGCTCAGGGTGCTGGGTGCTCAGTGCTCGGGGTGCTGGGTACTCAGTGCTCAGTACACAGGGAGCTGGGTGATCAGTGCTCGGGGTGCTGGGTCCTCAGTGCTCAGTACTCAGGGTGCTGGGTGCTCAGTGCTCGGGGTGCTGGATGCTCAGTACTCAGGGTGCTGGGTGCTCAGTGCTCAGCGTGCTGGGTTCTCAGTACTCAGCGTGCTGGGTGCTCAGTGCTCAGGGTGCTGGGTGCTCAGTACTCAGTGTGCTGGGTGCTTAGTACTCAGGGTGCTCGGTCCTCACCCTGAGTACTGAGCACCCAGCACCCTGAGTACTGAGCACTGAGCACCCTGAGCACTGAGCACCCAGCACCCTGATCACTGAGCACCCAGCATCCTGAGCACTGAGTACTGAGCACCCAGCACCCTGAGCACTGAGCACCCAGTACCCTGAGCACTGAGCACCCAGCACCCTGAGTACTGAGCACCCAGCACCCCAAACAATGAGCACCGAGCACCCTGAGATCTGAGCACCGAGCACCCTGAGCACTGAGCACCCAGCACAATGAGTACTGAGCATCAAGCACCCTGAGCACTGAGCACCCAGCACCCTGAGCACTGAGCACACAGCACCCTGAGCCCTGAGCACCCAGCACCCTGAGCACTGAGCACCCAGCAACCTGAGTACTGAGCACCCAACATACTGAGCACCGAGCACCCCGAGCACTGAGCACCCAGCACCCTGAGTACTGAGCACCCAGCACACCGAGCACTGAGCACCCAGCACCCTGAGTACTGAGCACCGAGCACCCTGAGTACTGATCACACAGCACCCCGAGCACTGAGCACCCAGCACCCAGAGTACTGAGCACCCAGCACTGAGCACCCAGCACCCTGAGTACTGAGCACCCAGCACCCTGAGAACTGAGCACCGAGCACCCCGAGCACTGAGCACCGGGCACCCCGAGCACTGAGCACCCAGCACCCTGAGTACTGAGCACCCAGCACCCTGAGTACTGAACACTGAGCACCCTGAGCACTGAGCACCCAGCACCCTGAGCAATGAGCACCCAGCATCCTGAGCACTGAGTACTGAGCACCCAGCACCCTGAGCACTGAGCACCCAGCACCCTGAGCACTGAGCACCCAGCACCCTGAGTACTGAGCACCCAGCACCCCAAACACTGAGCACCGAGCACCCTGAGAACTGAGCACTGAGCACCCTGAGTACAGAGCACCCAGCACCATGAATACTGAGCACCGAGTACCCAGAGTACTGAGCAACCTGAGTACTGAGCACCCAGCACCCCGAGAATGAGCACACAGCACCATGAGTACTGAGCACCGAGCACCCTGAGCACTGAGCAGACAGCACCCTGAGTACTGAGCACCAAGCACCCTGAGTACTAAGCACCCAGTACCCTGAGTTCTGAGCACCCAGCACCCTGAGCACTGAGCACACTGAGTACTGAGCAACCAGCACCCTGAGCACTGAGCACCCAGCACACCGAGCACTGAGGACCCAGCAGCACGAGCACTGAGCAGGCAGCACCCTGATTACTGAGCACCCAGCACCCTGAGCACTGAGGACCCAGCACCCCGAGCACTGAGCACCCAGCACGCTGAGTACTGAGCACTGAGCACCCAGCACCCTGAGTACTGAGCACCCAGCACCCCGAGCACTGAGCACCGAGCACCCTGATTACTGAGCACCCAGCACCCTGAGCACTGAGCACGGAGCACCCCGAAGACTGAGCACCCAGCACCGCTAGCACTGAGCAACCAGCACCTTGAGTACTGAGCACCGAGCACCCCGAGCACTGAGCACCCAGCACCCTAAGTACTGAGCACCCAGCACCCTGAGCACTGAGCACCCAGCACCCCGAGCACTGAGCACCCAGCACCCTGAGTACTGAGCACCCAGCACCCCGAGCACTGAGCACCCAGCACCCTGAGCACTGAGCACCCAGCACCCTGAGTACTGAGCACCGAGCACCCTGAGCACTGAGCACCCAGCACCCTGAGTACTGAGCACCCAGCACCCTGAGTACTGAGCACTGAGCAAACTGAGCACTGAGCACCCAGCACCCCGATCACTGAGCACCCAGCACCCTGAGTACTGAGCACTCAGCACCCTGAGTACTGAGCACCGAGCACCCCGAGCACTGAGCACCCAGCACCCTGAGCACGGAGCACCCCGAGGACTGAGCACCCAGCACCCTGAGCACTGAGCACACAGCACCTTGAGTACTGAGCACCGAGCACCTCGAGCACTGAGCACCCAGCACCCTGAGTACTGAGCACTCAGCACCATGAGCACTGAGCACCCAGCACCCTGAGCACTGAGCACCCAGCACCCCGAGCACTGAGCACCCTTCACCCTGAGTACTGAGCATCCAACACCCAGAGTACTGAGCACCCAGCACCCTGAGCACTGAGCACCCAGCACCCTGAGCACTGAGCACCCAGCACCCCGAGCACTGAGCATGCAGCACACTGAGTACTGAGAACCCAGCACCCCGAGCCCTGAGCACCCAGCACCCTGAGTACTGAGCACCCTGAGTACTGAGCACCGATCACCCTGAGCACTGAGCACCCAGCACTGAGCACCCAGCACGCTGAGTACTGAGCACCCAGCACTGAGCACCCAGCACCCTGAGTACTGAGCACCCAGCACCCTGAGTACTGAGCACTGAGCACACTGAGCACTGAGCAACCAGCACCCTGAGCACTGAGCACCCCGCATCCTGAGCACTGAGTACTGAGCACCCAGCACCCTGAGCACTGAGCACCCAGCACCCTGAGTACTGAGCACCCAGCACCCCAAACAATGAGCACCGAGCACCCTGAGATCTGAGCACCGAGCACCCTGAGCACTGAGCACACAGCACAATGAGTACTGAGCATCAAGCACCCTGAGCACTGAGCACCCAGAACCCTGAGCATTGAGCACACAGCACCCTGAGCCCTGAGCACCCAGCACCCTGAGCACTGAGCACCCAGCACCCTGAGTACTGAGCACCCAACGTACTGAGCACCGAGCACCGCGAGCACTGAGCACCCAGCACACTGAGTACTGAGCACCCAGCACACCGAGCACTGAGCACCCAGCACCCTGAGTACTGAGCACCGAGCACCCTGAGTACTGATCACCCAGCACCCTGAGTACTGAGAACCCAGCACCCTGAGTACTGAGCACTGAGCACCATGAGCACTGAGCACCCAGCACCCTGAGCACTGAGCACCCAGCATCCTGAGCAATGAGTACTGAGCACCCAGCACCCTGAGCACTGAGCACCCAGCACCCTGAGCACTGAGCACCCAGCACCCTGAGTACTGAGCACCTAACACCCCAAACACTGAGCACCGAGCACCCTGAGAACTGAGCACCGAGCACCCTGAGTACAGAGCACCCAGCACCATGAGTACTGAGCACCGAGTACCCAGAGTACTGAGCAACCTGAGTACTGAGCACCAAGCACCCCGAGATTGAGCACCCAGCACCATGAGTACTGAGCACCGAGCACCCTGAGCACTGAGCACCCAGCACCCTGAGTACTGAGCACCAAGCACCCTGAGTACTGAGCAACCAGCACCCTGAGTTCTGAGCACCCAGCACCCTGAGCACGGAGCACACTGAGTACTGAGCAAACAGCACCCTGAGCACTGAGCACCCAGCAACCCGAGCACTGAGCACACAGCACCCCGAGCACTGAGCACTGAGCACCCTGTGCACTGAGCACCGAGCACCCTGAGTACTGAGCACTGAGCACCCTGAGCACTGAGCACCCAGCACCCTGAGTACTGAGCACCCAACACCCCGAGCACTGAGCACCCAGCACCCTGAGTACTGAGCACCCTGAGTACTGAGCACTGAGCACCGAGCACCCTGAGTACTGAGCACCTTGAGGACTGAGCACCCAGCACCCTGTGCACTGAGCACCCAGCACCCTGAGTACTGAGCACCAATCACCCTGAGCACTGAGCACCCAGCACCCCGAGCACGGAGCACCCAGGACCCCAAGCACTGAGTACTGAGCACCCAGCACCCTGAGTACTGAGCACCGAGCTCCCCGAGCACTGAGCACCCTGAGTACTGAGCACCCAGCACCCCGATCACTGAGCACCCAGCACCCTGAGCACTGAGTACCCAGCACCCTGAGCACTGAGCGCCCAGTTCCCTGAGTACTGAGCACCCAGCACGCTGAGTACTGAGCACCCAGCACCCCGAGCACTGAGCACCCAGCACCCTGAGTACTGAGCACTGAGCACCCAGCACCCCGAGCACTGAGCACCCAGGACCCTGTTTACTGAGCACCCAGCACACCGAGCACTGAGCACCCAGCACCCTGAGCACTGAGCACCCAGCACCCCGAGTACTGAGCACCCAGCACCCTGAGTACTGAGCACCGAGCACCCCGAGCAATGAGCACCCAGCACCCTGAGTACTGAGCACTGAGCACCCAGCACCCCGAGAACTGAGCACCCAGCACCCTGAGTACTGAGCACCCCGCACCCTGAGCACTGAGCACCCAGCACCCTGAGCACTGAGCACCCAGCACCCTGAGTACTGAGCGCCCAGCACCCTGAGCACTGAGCACCTGGCACCCTGAGTACTGAGCACTCAGCACCCTGAGTACTGAGCACCGAGCACCCCGAGCACTGAGCACCCAGCACCCTGAGCACGGAGCACGCCGAGGACTGAGCACCCAGCACCCTGAGCACTGAGCACCCAGCACCTTGACTACTGAGCACCGAGCACCTCGAGCACTGAGCACCCAGCACCCTGAGTACTGAGCACCCAGCACCATGAGCACTTAGCACCCAGCACCCTGAGCACTGAGCACCCAGCACCCTGAGTACTGAGCATCCAACACCCAGAGTACTGAGCACCCAGCACCCTGAGCACTGAGCACCCAGCACCCTGAGCACTGAGCACCCAGCACCCAGAGTACTGAGCACCCAGCACAGAGCACCCAGCACCCTGAGTACTGAGCACCCAGCACCCTGAGAACTGAGCACTGAGCACCCTGAGCACTGAGCACCCAGCACCCTGAGTACTGAGCACCCAGCACCCTGAGTACTGAGCACTGAGTACCCTGAGCACTGAGCACCCAGCACCCTGAGCAATGAGCACCCAGCATCCTGAGCACTGAGTACTGAGCACCCAGCACCCTGAGCACTGAGCACCCAGCACCCTGAGCACTGAGCACCCAGCACCCTGAGTACTGAGCACCCAGCACCCCAAACACTGAGCACCGAGCACCCTGAGAACTGAGCACCGAGCACCCTGAGTACCGAGCACCCAGCACCATGAGTACTGAGCACCGAGTACCCAGAGTACTGAGCAACCTGAGTACTGAGCACCCAGCACCCCGAGAATGAGCACCCAGCACCATGAGTACTGAGCACCGAGCACCCTGAGCACTGAGCACCCAGCACACCGAGCACTGAGCACACAGCACCCCGAGCACTGAGCACTGAGCACCCTGTGCACTGAGCACCGAGCACCCTGAGTACTGAGCACTGATCACCCTGAGCACTGAGCACCCAGCACCCTGAGTACTGAGCACCCAGCACCCTGAGCACTGAGGACCCAGCAGCACGAGCACTGAGCACCCAGCACCCTGATTACTGAGCACCCAGCACCCTGAGCACTGAGGACCCAGCACCCCGAGCACTGAGCACCCAGCACGCTGAGTACTGAGCACTGAGCACCCAGCACCCTGAGTACTGAGCACCCAGCACCCTGATTACTGAGCACCCAGCACCCTGAGCACTGAGCACGGAGCACCCCGAGGACTGAGCACCCAGCACCGTTAGCACTGAGCAACCAGCACCTTGAGTACTGAGCACCGAGCACCCCAAGCACTGAGCACCCAGCACCCTAAGTACTGAGCACCCAGCACCCTGAGCACTGAGCACCCAGCACCCCGAGCACTGAGCACCCAGCACCCTGAGTACTGAGCACCCAGCACCCCGAGCACTGAGCACCCAGCACCCTGAGCACTGAGCACCCAGCACACTGAGTACTGAGCACCCAGCACCCTGAGTACTGAGCACCCAGCACCCTGAGTACTGAGCACTGAGCAAACTGAGCACTGAGCACCCAGCACCCCGAGCACTGAGCACCCAGCACCCTGAGTACTGAGCACCCGGAATCCTGAGTACTGAGCACTCAGCACCCTGAGTACTGAGCACCGAGCACCCCGAGCACTGAGCACCCAGCACCCTGAGCACGGAGCACCCCGAGGACTGAGCACCCAGCACCCTGAGCACTGAGCACCCAGCACCTTGAGTACTGAGCACCGAGCACCTCGAGCACTGAGCACCCAGCACCCTGAGTACTGAGCACCCAGCACCCTGAGCACTGAGCACCCAGCACCCTGAGCACTGAGCACCCAGCACCCGGAGCACTGAGCACCCTTCACCCTGAGTACTGAGCATCCAACACCCAGAGTACTGAGCACCCAGCACCCTGAGCACTGAGCACCCAGCACCCTGAGCACTGAGCACCCAGCACCCCGAGCACTGAGCATGAAGCACACTGAGTACTGAGAACCCAGCACCCCGAGCCCTGAGCACCCAGCACCCTGAGTACTGAGCACCCTGAGTACTGAGCACCGATCACCCTGAGCACTGAGCACCCAGCACTGAGCACCCAGCACGCTGAGTACTGAGCACCCAGCACTGAGCACCCAGCACCCTGAGTACTGAGCACCCAGCACCCTGAGAACTGAGCACCGAGCACCCCGAGCACTGAGCACCGGGCACCCCGAGCACTGAGCACCCAGCACCCTGAGTACTGAGCACCCAGCACCCTGAGTACTGAGCACTGAGCACCCTGAGCACTGAGCACCCAGCACCCTGAGCACTGAGCACCCAGCATCCTGAGCACTGAGTACTGAGCACCCAGCACCCTGAGCACTGAGCACCCAGCACCCTGAGTACTGAGCACCCAGCACCCCAAACAATGAGCACCGAGCACCCTGAGATCTGAGCACCGAGCACCCTGAGCACTGAGCACACAGCACAATGAGTACTGAGCATCAAGCACCCTGAGCACTGATCACCCAGCACCCCGTGTACTGAGCACCCAGCACCCTGAGTACTGAGCACCCTGAGGACTGAGCACCGATCACCCTGAGCACTGAGCACCCAGCACCCTGAACATTGAGCACCCAGCACCCTGAGTAATGAGCACCCTGAGGACTGAGCACCAATCACCCTGAGCACTGAGCACCCAGCACCCTGAGTACTGAGCACCCAGCACCCTGAGTACTGAGCACCCTGAAGACTGAGCACCGATCACCCTGAGCACTGAGCACCCAGCACCCTGAGTACTGAGCACCCTGAGGACTGAGCACCGATCACCCTGAGCACTGAGCACCCAGCACCCTGAGTACTGAGCACCCAGCAACCTGAGTACTGAGCACCGAGCACCCCGAGTACTGAGCACACAGCACCCTGAGCACTGAGCACCCAGCACCCCGAGCACTGAGCATGCTGCACACTGAGTACTGAGCACCCAGCACCCCGAGCCCTGAGCACCCAGCACCCTGAGTACTGAGCACCCTGTGTACTGAGCACCGATCACCCTGAGCACTGAGCACCCAGCACCCTGAGTGCTGAGCACATAGCACCCTGAGCACTGAGCACCCAGCACCCTGAGTACTGAGCACCCAGTACCCTGAGCACTGAGCACCCAGTACCCTGAGTACTGAGCACCGAGCACCCTGAGCACTGAGCACCCAGCTCCCTGAGAACTGAGCACCCAGCACCCTGAGTACTGAGCACCCAGCACCCTGAGCACTGAGCACCCAGCACCCTGAGCACTGAGCACCCAGCACCCTGAGCACTGAGCACCCAGCACCCTGAGTACTGAGCACCCAACGTACTGAGCACCAAGCACCCCGAGCACTGAGCACCCAGCACCCTGAGTACTGAGCACCCAGCACCCTGAGTACTGAGCACCCAGCACCCCGAGCACTGAGCACCCAGCACCCCGAGCACTGAGCACTGAGCACCCTGAGTACTGAGCACTGAGCACCCTTAGTACTGAGCACCGAGCACCCTGAGTTCTGAGCACCCAGCACCCTGAGCACTGAGCACGGAGCACCCCGAGGACTGAGCACCCAGCACCGTGAGCACTGAGCAGCCAGCACCTTGAGTACTGAGCACCCAGCACCCTGAGCACTGAGCACCCAGCACCCTGAGTACTGAGCACCCAGCACCCCGAGCACTGAGCAACCAGCACCCCGAGCACTGAGCTCCCAGCACCCCGAGAATGAGCACCCAGCACCCTGAGTACTGAGAACCGAGCACCCTGAGTACTGAGCACCCAGCACGCTGAGCACTGAGCACCCAGCACCCCGAGTACTGAGCAAACAGCACCCCGAGCACTGAGCACCGAGCACCCCGAGAATGAGCACCCAGCACCCTGAGTACTGAGCACCCAGCACCCTGAGTACTGAGCACCCAGCACCCCGAGCACTGAGCACCCTGAGTATTGAGCACCCAGCACCCTGAGTACTGAGCACTAAGCACCCAGAGCGCTGAGCACCCAGCCCCCCAAGCACGGAGCACCCAGGACCGCGAGCACTGAGTACTGAGCACCCAGCACCCTGAGTACTGAGCACCGAGCTCCCCGAGAACTGAGCACCCTGAGTACTGAGCACCCAGCACGCCGATCACAGAGCACCCAGCACCCTCAGCACTGAGCACCCAGCACCCCGAGTACTGAGCACCCAGCAACCTGAGTACTGAGCACCCTGAGGACTGAGCACCGATCACCCTGAGCACTGAGCACCCAGCACCCCGAACACTGAGCACCCAGCACCCTGAGTACTGAGCACCCTGAGGACTGAGCACCAATCACCCTGAGCACTGAGCACCCAGCACCCTGAGTACTGAGCACCCAGCACCCTGAGTACTGAGCACCGAGCACCCCGAGTACTGAGCACACAGCACCCAGAGCACTGAGCACCCAGCACCCCGAGCACTGAGCATGCTGCACACTGAGTACTGAGCACCCAGCACCCCGAGCCCTGAGCACCCAGCACCCTGAGTACTGAGCACCCTGAGTACTGAGCACCGATCACCCTGAGCACTGAGCACCCAGCACCCTGAGTACTGAGCACCCAGCACTCTGAGCACTGAGCACCCAGCACCCTGAGTACTGAGCACCCAGTACCCTGAGCACTGAGCACCCAGTACCCTGAGTACTGAGCACCGAGCACCCTGAGCACTGAGCACCCAGCACCCTGAGAACTGAGCACCCAGCACCCTGAGTACTGAGCACCCAGCACCCTGAGCACTGAGCACCCAGCACCCTGAGCACTGAGCACCCAGCACCCTGAGCACTGAGCACCCAGCACCCTGAGTACTGAGCACCCAACGTACTGAGCACCAAGCACCCCGAGCACTGAGCACCCAGCACCCTGAGTACTGAGCACCCAGCACCCCGAGTACTGAACACCCAGGACCCCGAGCACTGAGCACCCAGCACCCCGAGCACTGAGCACTGAGCACCCTGAGTACTGAGCACTGAGCACCCTTAGTACTGAGCACCGAGCACCCTGAGTACTGAGCACCCAGCACCCTGAGCACTGAGCACGGAGCACCCCGAGGACTGAGCACCCAGCACCGTGAGCACTGAGCAGCCAGCACCTTGAGTACTGAGCACTGAGCACCCCGAGCACTGAGCACCCAGCACTCTAAGTACTGAGCACCCAGCACCCTGAGCACTGAGTACCCAGCACCCCGAGCACTGAGCACCCTGTACCCCGAACACTGAGCACCCAGTACCCTGAGCACTGAGCACCCAGCACCCCAAGCACTGAGCACCCAGCACCCTGAGTACTGAGTACTGAGCACCCAGCACCCTGAGCACTGAGCACCCAGCACCCTGAGTACTGAGCACCGAGCACCCCGAGCACGGAGCACCCAGCACCCTGAGTACTGAGCACCCAGCACCAAGAGTACTGAGCACCGAGCATCCTGAGCACTGAGCACCGAGCACCCCGAGCACAGAGCACCCAAAACCCTTAGTACTGAGCACCCTGCAACAAGTGTACTGAGCACCGAGCACCCTGAGTACTGAGCACCGAGGACCCTGAGCACTGAGCACCCAGCACGCTGAGTACTGAGAACCCAGCACCCTGAGTACTGAGAACTGAGCACTGAGCACCCTGAGCACTGAGCACCCAGCACCCTGAGTAATGAGCACCCAGCACCAAGAGTACTGAGCACCGAGCACCCCAAGCACTGAGCACCCAGCACCCTGAGTAATGAGCACCCAGCACCCCGAGTACTGAGCACCCAGCACCGTGAGTACTGAGCACCCAGCACCCTGAGTACTGAGCACCCAGCCCCCTGAGCACTGAGCACAAAGCACCCTGGGTACTGAGCACCCAGCACCCCGAGCACTGAGCACCCCGCACCCTGAGCACTGAGCACCCAGCACCCCGAGTACTGAGCACCCAGCACCCTGAGTGCTGAGCACCGAGCACCCCGAGCACTGAGCACCCAACACCCTGAGTACTGAGCACCCAGCACCCTGAGGACTGAGCACCCAGCACCCCGAGCACTGAGCACCCAGCACCCCGAGCACTGAGCACCCAGCACCCCGAGAATGAGCACCCAGCAGCCTGAGTACTGAGAACCGAGCACCCTGAGTACTGAGCACCCAGCACGCTGAGCACTGAGCACCCAGCACCCCGAGTACTGAGCAAACAGCACCCCGAGCACTGAGCACCCAGCACCCCGAGAATGAGCACCCAGCACCCTGAGTACTGAGCACCCAGCACCCTGAGTACTGAGCACCCAGCACCCCGAGCACTGAGCACCCTGAGTACTGAGCACCCAACACCCTGAGTACTGAGCACCCAGCACCCCGAGCACTGAGCACCCAGCACCCCGAGCACTGAGCACTGAGCACCCTGAGTACTGAGCACTGAGCACCCTTAGTACTGAGCACCGAGCACCCTGAGTACTGAGCACCCAGCACCCTGAGCACTGAGCACGGAGCACCCCGAGGACTGAGCACCCAGCACCGTGAGCACTGAGCAGCCAGCACCTTGAGTACTGAGCACCGAGCACCCTGAGCACTGAGCTCCCAGCACCCTAAGTACTGAGCACCCAGCACCCTGAGCACTGAGCACCCAGCACCCCAAGCACTGAGCACCCAGCACCCTGAGTACTGAGTACTGAGCACCCTAAGTACTGAGCACCCAGCACCCTGAGCACTGAGCACCCAGCACCCTGAGTACTGAGCACCGAGCATCCGGAGTACTGAGCACCCTGCACCCCGAGCACTGAGCACCCAGCACCCTGAGCACTGAGCACCCAGCACCCCAAGCACTGAGCACCCAGCACCCTGAGTACTGAGTACTGAGCACCCTGCGTACTGAGCACCCAGCACCCTGAGCACTGAGCACCCAGCAACAAGAGTACTGAGCACCGAGCATACTGAACACTGAGCACCCAGGACCCTGAGCACTGAGCACAAAGCACGCTGAGTACTGAGCACTGAGCACCATGAGTACTGAGCACCGAGGATCCTGAGCACTGAGGACCCAGCACGCTGAGTACTGAGCACCCAGCACCCTGAGTACTGAGCACTGAGCAATGAGCACCCAGCACCCTGAGTACTGAGCACCCAGCACCCTGAGTACTGAGCACTGAGCACTGAGCACCCTGTGCACTGAGCACCCAGCACCCCGAGCACTGAGCACTGAGCACCCTGAGTACTGAGCACCCAGCACCCTGAGTACTGAGCACCCAGCACCCCGAGCACTGAGCACCCATCACCCGGAGCACTGAGCACCCAGCACCCTGAGTACTGAGCATCAAGCACCCTGAGCACTGAGCACCCAGCACCCTGAGCACTGAGCACCCAGCACCCTGAGCACTGAGCACCCAGCACCCTGAGTACTGAGCACCCAACGTACTGAGCATCGAGCACCCCGAGCACTGAGCACCCAGGACCCTGAGTACTGAGCACCCAGCACCCCGAGCACTGAGCACCCAGCACCCTGAGTACTGAGCACCGAGCACCCTGAGTACTGAGCACCCAGCACCCCGAGCACTGAGCACCCAGCACCCCGAGCACTGAGCACCCAGCACTGAGCACCCAGCACCCTGAGTACTGAGCACCCAGCACCCTGAGTACTGAGCACAGGGCACCCCGAGCATTGAGCACCCAGCACCCTGAGTACTGAGCACCCAGCACCCCGAGCACTGAGCACCCAGCACCCCGAGCACTGAGCACCCAGCACTGAGCACCCAGCACCCCAAGCACTGAGCACCCAGCACTGAGCACAAAGCACCCTGAGTACTGAGCACCGAACACCCCGAGCACTGAGCACCCAGCACCCCGAGTACTGAGCACCCAGCACCCTGAGTACTGAGCACTGAGCACTGAGCATCCTGAGCACTGAGCACCCAGCATCCTGAGCACTGAGTACTGAGCACCCAGCACCCTAAGCACTGAGCACCCAGCACCCTGAGCACTGAGCACCCAGCACCCTGAGTACTGAGCACCCAGCACCCCGAGCACTGAGCACCCAGCACCCCGAGCACTGAGCACTGAGCACCCTTAGTACTGAGCACTGAGCACCCTTAGTACTGAGCACCGAGCACCCTGAGTACTGAGCACCCAGCACCCTGAGCACTGAGCTCCGAGCACCCCGAGGACTGAGCACCCAGCACTGTGAGCACTGAGCACCCAGCAACTTGAGTACTGAGCACAGAGAACCCCGAGCACTGAGCACCCAGCACCCTAAGTACTGAGCACCCAGCACCCTGAGCACTGAGCACCCAGCACCCCGAGCACTGAGCACCCAGCACCCTGAGTACTGAGCACCCAGCACCCTGAGTACTGAGCACCCAGCATTCCGAGCACTGAGCACCCAGCACCCTGAGCACTGAGCACCAATCACCCTGAGTACTGAGCACCCAGCACCCCGAGCACTGAGCACCCAGCACCCTGAGTAATGAGCACACAGCACCCTGAGTACTGAGCACTGAGCACCCTGAGCACTGAGCACCCAGCACCCTGAGCACTGAGCACCCTGAGGACTGAGCACCCAGCACCCTGAGTACTGAGCACCCAGCATCCTGAGTACTGAGCACCGATCACCCTGAGCACTGATCTCCCAGCAACCCGAGCACTGAGCACCCAGCACCCTGAGTACTGAGCACCCTGAGTACTGAGCACCCAGCACCCCGAGCACTGAGCACCCAGCACCCTGAGTACTGAGCACCCTGAGTACTGAGCACCCAGCACCCTGAGCACTGAGCACCCAGCACCCTGAGTACTGATTACCCAGCACCCTGAGTACTTAGCACCCAGCACCCTGAGTACTGAGCACCCAGCACCCTGAGCACTGAGCACCCAGCACCCTGAGTACTGAGCACCCAGCACCCTGAGTACTTAGCACCCAGCACGCTGAGCACTGAGCACCCAGCACCCTGAGTACTGAGCACCGAGCACCCCGAGCACTGAGCACCCAGCACCCTGAGCACTGAGCACCCTGAGGACTGAGCACCCAGCACCCTGTGTACTGAGCACCCAGCATCCTGAGTACTGAGCACCGATCAACCTGAGCACTGAGCACCCAGCAACCCGAGCACTGAGCACCCAGCACCCTGAGTAATGAGCACCCTGAGTACTGAGCAACCAGCACCCCGAGCACTGAGCACCCAGCACCCTGAGTACTGAGCACCCTGAGTACTGAGCACCCAGCACCCTGAGTACTGAGCACCCTGAGTACTGAGCACCCAGCACCCTGAGCACTGAGCACGGAGCACCCCGAGGACTGAGCACCCAGCACCGTGAGCACTGAGCAGCCAGCACCTTGAGTACTGAGCACCGAGCACCCTGAGCACTGAGCACCCAGCACCCTAAGTACTGAGCACCCAGCACCCTGAGCACTGAGCACCCAGCACCCCAAGCACTGAGCACCCAGCACCCTGAGTACTGAGTACTGAGCACCCTAAGTACTGAGCACCCAGCACCCTGAGCACTGAGCACCCAGCACCCTGAGTACTGAGCACCGAGCATCCGGAGTACTGAGCACCCTGCACCCCGAGCACTGAGCACCCAGCACCCTGAGCACTGAGCACCCAGCACCCCAAGCACTGAGCACCCAGCACCCTGAGTACTGAGTACTGAGCACCCTGAGTACTGAGCACCCAGCACCCTGAGCACTGAGCACCCAGCACCAAGAGTACTGAGCACCGAGCATACTGAACACTGAGCACCCAGGACCCTGAGCACTGAGCACAAAGCACGCTGAGTACTGAGCACTGAGCACCATGAGTACTGAGCACCGAGGATCCTGAGCACTGAGGACCCAGCACGCTGAGTACTGAGCACCCAGCACCCTGAGTACTGAGCACTGAGCAATGAGCATCCAGCACCCTGTGTACTGAGCACCCAGCAGCCTGAGTACTGAGCACTGAGCACTGAGCACACTGTGCACTGAGCACCCAGCACCCCGAGCACTGAGCACTGAGCACCCTGAGTACTGAGCACCCAGCACCCTGAGTACTGAGCACCCAGCACCCCGAGCACTGAGCACCCATCACCCTGAGCACTGAGCACCCAGCACCCTGAGTACTGAGCATCAAGCACCCTGAGCACTGAGCACCCAGCACCCTGAGCACTGAGTACCCAGCACCCTGAGCACTGAGCACCCAGCACCCTGAGTACTGAGCACCCAACGTACTGAGCATCGAGCACCCCGAGCACTGAGGACCCAGGACCCTGAGTACTGAGCACCCAGCACCCCGAGAACTGAGCACCCAGCACCCTGAGTACTGAGCACCGAGCACCCTGAGTACTGAGCACCCAGCACCCCGAGCACTGAGCACCCAGCACCCCGAGCACTGAGCACCCAGCACTGAGCACCCAGCACCCTGAGTACTGAGCACCCAGCACCCTGAGTACTGAGCACCGAGCACCCCGAGCATTGAGCACCCAGCACCCTGAGTACTGAGCACCCAGCACCCCGAGCACTGAGCACCCAGCACCCCGAGCACTGAGCACCCAGCACTGAGCACCCAGCACCCCAAGCACTGAGCACCCAGCACTGAGCACAAAGCACCCTGAGTACTGAGCACCGAACACCCCGAGCACTGAGCACCCAGCACCCCGAGTACTGAGCACCCAGCACCCTGAGTACTGAGCACTGAGCACTGAGCACCCTGAGCACTGAGCACCCAGCATCCTGAGCACTGAGTACTGAGCACACAGCACCCTAAGCACTGAGCACCCAGCACCCTGAGCACTGAGCACCCAGCACCCTGAGTACTGAGCACCCAGCACCCCGAGCACTGAGCACCCAGCACCCCGAGCACTGAGCACTGAGCACCCTGAGTACTGAGCACTGAGCACCCTTAGTACTGAGCACCGATCACCCTGAGTACTGAGCACCCAGCACCCTGAGCACTGAGCTCCGAGCACCCCGAGGACTGAGCACCCAGCACCGTGAGCACTGAGCACCCAGCAACTTGAGTACTGAGCACCGAGAACCCCGAGCACTGAGCACCCAGCACCCTAAGTACTGAGCACCCAGCACCCTGAGCACTGAGCACCCAGCACCCCGAGCACTGAGCACCCAGCACCCTGAGTACTGAGCACCCAGCACCCTGAGTACTGAGCACCCAGCATTCCGAGCACTGAGCACCCAGAACCCTGAGCACTGAGCACCCATCACCCTGAGTACTGAGCACCCAGCACCCCGAGCACTGAGCACCCAGCACCCTGAGTAATGAGCACACAGCACCCTGAGTACTGAGCACTGAGCACCCTGAGCACTGAGCACCCAGCACCCTGAGCACTGAGCACCCTGAGGACTGAGCACCCAGCACCCTGAGTACTGAGAACCCAGCATCCTGAGTACTGAGCACCGATCACCCTGAGCACTGATCACCCAGCAACCCGAGCACTGAGCACCCAGCACCCTGAGTACTGAGCACCCTGAGTACTGAGCACCCAGCACCCCGAGCACTGAGCACCCAGCACCCTGAGTACTGAGCACCCTGAGTACTGAGCACCCAGCACCCTGAGCACTGAGCACCCAGCACCCTGAGTACTGAGCACCCAGCACCCTGAGTACTTAGCACCCAGAACCCTGAGCACTGAGCACCCAGCACCCTGAGTACTGAGCACCGAGCACCCTGAGTACAGAGCACCCAGCACCAAGAGTACTGAGCACCGAGCATCCTGAACACTGAGCACCGAGCACCCCGAGCACTGAGCATCCAGCACCCTGAGTACTGAGCACCCAGCACCAAGAGTACTGAGCACCGAGCACCCCGAGCACTGAGCACCCAACACCCTGAGAAATGAGCACCCAGCACCCCGAGTACTGAGCACCCAGCACCGTGAGTACTGAGCACCCAGCACCCTGAGTACTGAGCACCCAGCACCCTGAGCACTGAGCACAAAGCACGCTGAGTACTGAGCACTGAGCACCCTAAGTACTGAGCACCAAGGTCCCTGAGCACTGAGCACCCAGCACCCTGAGTACTGAGCACCCAACGTACTGAGCATCGAGCACCCCGAGCACTGAGCACCCAGGACCCTGAGTACTGAGCACCCAGCACCCCGAGCACTGAGCACCCAGCACCCTGAGTACTGAGCACCGAGCACCCTGAGTACTGAGCACCCAGCACCCCGAGCACTGAGCACCCAGCACCCCGAGCACTGAGCACCCAGCACTGAGCACCCAGCACCCTGAGTACTGAGCACCCAGCACCCTGAGTACTGAGCACCGAGCACCCCGAGCATTGAGCACCCAGCACCCTGAGTACTGAGCACCCAGCACCCCGAGCACTGAGCACCCAGCACCCCGAGCACTGAGCACCCAGCACTGAGCACCCAGCACCCCAAGCACTGAGCACCCAGCACTGAGCACAAAGCACCCTGAGTACTGAGCACCGAACACCCCGAGCACTGAGCACCCAGCACCCCGAGTACTGAGCACCCAGCACCCTGAGTACTGAGCACTGAGCACTGAGCACCCTGAGCACTGAGCACCCAGCATCCTGAGCACTGAGTACTGAGCACACAGCACCCTAAGCACTGAGCACCCAGCACCCTGAGCACTGAGCACCCAGCACCCTGAGTACTGAGCACCCAGCACCCCGAGCACTGAGCACCCAGCACCCCGAGCACTGAGCACTGAGCACCCTGAGTACTGAGCAATGAGCACCCTTAGTACTGAGCATCGATCTCCCCGAGCACTGAGCACCCAGCACCCTAAGTACTGAGCACCCAGCACCCTGAGCACTGAGCACCCAGCACCCCGAGCACTGAGCACCCAGCACCCTGAGTACTGAGCACCCAGCACCCTGAGTACTGAGCACCCAGCATTCCGAGCACTGAGCACCCAGCACCCTGAACACTGAGCACCCATCACCCTGAGTACTGAGCACCCAGCACCCCGAGCACTGAGCACCCAGCACCCTGAGTAATGAGCACACAGCACCCTGAGTACTGAGCACTGAGCACCCTGAGCACTGAGCACCCAGCACCCTGAGCACTGAGCACCCTGAGGACTGAGCACCCAGCACCCTGAGTACTGAGAACCCAGCACCCCGAGCACTGAGCACCCAGCACCCTGAGTACTGAGCACCCTGAGTACTGAGCACCCAGCACCCTGAGCACTGAGCACCCAGCACCCTGAGTACTGAGCACCCAGCACCCTGAGTACTTAGCACCCAGAACCCTGAGCACTGAGCACCCAGCACCCTGAGTACAGAGCACACAGCACCAAGAGTACTGAGCACCGAGCATCCTGAACACTGAGCACCGAGCACCCCGAGCACTGAGCATCCAGCACCCTGAGTACTGAGCACCCAGCACCAAGAGTACTGAGCACCGAGCACCCCGAGCACTGAGCACCCAACACCCTGAGAAATGAGCACCCAGCACCCCGAGTACTGAGCACCCAGCACCGTGAGTACTGAGCACCCAGCACCCTGAGTACTGAGCACCCAGCACCCTGAGCACTGAGCACAAAGCACGCTGAGTACTGAGCACTGAGCACCCTAAGTACTGAGCACCAAGGTCCCTGAGCACTGAGCACCCAGCACGCTGAGTACTGAGCGCTGAGCACCCTGAGTACTGAGCACCGAGAACCCTGAGTACTGAGCACCCAGCAACCTGAGCACTGGGCAGCCAGCAACCTGAGCACTGAGCACCCAGCACCGCGAGCACTGAGCACCCAGCACCCTGAGTACTGAGCACCCAGCACCCTGAGTACTGAGCACTCAGCACCCTGAGTACTGAGCACCGAGCACCGAGCACCCCGAGCACTGAGCACCCAGCACCCTCAGCACTGAGCACCCTGAGGACTGAGCACCCAGCACCCTGAGTACTGAGCACCCAGCATCCTGAGTACTGAGCACCGATCACCCTGAGCACTGAGCACCCAGCAACCCGAGCACTGAGCACCCAGCACCCTGAGTACTGAGCACCCTGAGTACTGAGCCACCAGCACCCCGAGCACTGAGCACCCAGCACCCTGAGTACTGAGCACCCTGAGTACTGAGCACGAAGCTCCCTGAGTACTGAGCACCCTGAGTACTGAGCACCCAGCACCCTGAGCACTGAGCACCCAGCACCCTGAGTACTGAGCACCCAGCACCCTGAGCACTGAGCAACCAGCACCCTGAGTAATGAGCACCCAGCACCCTGAGTACTTAGCACCCAGCACGCTGAGCACTGAGCACCCAGCACCCTGAGTACTGAGCACCGAGCACCCTGAGCACTGAGCACAAAGCACGCTGAGTACTGAGCACCCTGAGTACTGAGCACCAAGGACCCTGAGCACTGAGCACCCAGCGTGCTGAGTACTGAGTGCTGAGCACCCTGAGTACTGAGCACCGAGCACCCTGAGTACTGAGCACCCAGCACACTGAGCACTGAGCAGCCAGCACCCTGAGCACTGAGCACCCAGCACCCCGAGCACTGAGCACCCAGCACCCTGAGTACTGAGCACCCAGCACCCTGAGTACTGAGCACTCAGCAGCCTGAGTACTGAGCACCGAGCACCCCGAGCACTGAGCACCCAGCACCCTGAGCACTGAGCACCCTGAGGACTGAGCACCCAGCACCCTGTGTACTGAGCACCCAGCATCCTGAGTACTGAGCACCGATCAACCTGAGCACTGAGCACCCAGCAACCCGAGCACTGAGCACCCAGCACCCTGAGTACTGAGCACCCTGAGTACTGAGCACCCAGCAACCCGAGCACTGAGCACCCAGCACCCTGAGTACTGAGCACCCTGAGTACTGAGCACCCAGCAACCCGAGCACTGAGCACCCAGCACCCTGAGCATTGAGTACCCAGCACCCTGAGCACTGAGCACCCAGCACCCTGAGTACTGAGCACCCAACGTACTGAGCATCGAGCACCCCGAGCACTGAGGACCCAGGACCCTGAGTACTGAGCACCCAGCACCCCGAGCACTGAGCACCCAGCACCCTGAGTACTGAGCACCGAGCACCCTGAGTACTGAGCACCCAGCACCCCGAGCACTGAGCACCCAGCACCCCGAGCACTGAGCACCCAGCACTGAGCACCCAGCACCCTGAGTACTGAGCACCCAGCACCCTGAGTACTGAGCACCGAGCACCCCGAGCATTGAGCACCCAGCACCCTGAGTACTGAGCACCCAGCACCCCGAGCACTGAGCACCCAGCACCCCGAGCACTGAGCACCCAGCACTGAGCACCCAGCACCCCAAGCACTGAGCACCCAGCACTGAGCACAAAGCACCCTGAGTACTGAGCACCGAACACCCCGAGCACTGAGCACCCAGCACCCCGAGTACTGAGCACCCAGCACCCTGAGTACTGAGCACTGAGCACTGAGCACCCTGAGCACTGAGCACCCAGCATCCTGAGCACTGAGTACTGAGCACACAGCACCCTAAGCACTGAGCACCCAGCACCCTGAGCACTGAGCACCCAGCACCCTGAGTACTGAGCACCCAGCACCCCGAGCACTGAGCACCCAGCACCCTGAGTACTGAGCACCGAGCACCCTGAGTACTGAGCACCCAGCACCCCGAGCACTGAGCACCCAGCACCCCGAGCACTGAGCACCCAGCACTGAGCACCCAGCACCCTGAGTACTGAGCACCCAGCACCCTGAGTACTGAGCACCGAGCACCCCGAGCATTGAGCACCCAGCACCCTGAGTACTGAGCACCCAGCACCCCGAGCACTGAGCACCCAGCACCCCGAGCACTGAGCACCCAGCACTGAGCACCCAGCACCCCAAGCACTGAGCACCCAGCACTGAGCACAAAGCACCCTGAGTACTGAGCACCGAACACCCCGAGCACTGAGCACCCAGCACCCCGAGTACTGAGCACCCAGCACCCTGAGTACTGAGCACTGAGCACTGAGCACCCTGAGCACTGAGCACCCAGCATCCTGAGCACTGAGTACTGAGCACACAGCACCCTAAGCACTGAGCACCCAGCACCCTGAGCACTGAGCACCCAGCACCCTGAGTACTGAGCACCCAGCACCCCGAGCACTGAGCACCCAGCACCCCGAGCACTGAGCACTGAGCACCCTGAGTACTGAGCACTGAGCACCCTTAGTACTGAGCACCGATCACCCTGAGTACTGAGCACCCAGCACCCTGAGCACTGAGCTCCGAGCACCCCGAGGACTGAGCACCCAGCACCGTGAGCACTGAGCACCCAGCAACTTGAGTACTGAGCACCGAGAACCCCGAGCACTGAGCACCCAGCACCCTAAGTACTGAGCACCCAGCACCCTGAGCACTGAGCACCCAGCACCCCGAGCACTGAGCACCCAGCACCCTGAGTACTGAGCACCCAGCACCCTGAGTACTGAGCACCCAGCATTCCGAGCACTGAGCACCCAGCACCCTGAGCACTGAGCACCCATCACCCTGAGTACTGAGCACCCAGCACCCCGAGCACTGAGCACCCAGCACCCTGAGTAATGAGCACACAGCACCCTGAGTACTGAGCACTGAGCACCCTGAGCACTGAGCACCCAGCACCCTGAGCACTGAGCACCCTGAGGACTGAGCACCCAGCACCCTGAGTACTGAGAACCCAGCATCCTGAGTACTGAGCACCGATCACCCTGAGCACTGATCACCCAGCAACCCGAGCACTGAGCACCCAGCACCCTGAGTACTGAGCACCCTGAGTACTGAGCACCCAGCACCCCGAGCACTGAGCACCCAGCACCCTGAGTACTGAGCACCCTGAGTACTGAGCACCCAGCACCCTGAGCACTGAGCACCCAGCACCCTGAGTACTGAGCACCCAGCACCCTGAGTACTTAGCACCCAGAACCCTGAGCACTGAGCACCCAGCACCCTGAGTACTGAGCACCGAGCACCCTGAGTACAGAGCACCCAGCACCAAGAGTACTGAGCACCGAGCATCCTGAACACTGAGCACCGAGCACCCCGAGCACTGAGCATCCAGCACCCTGAGTACTGAGCACCCAGCACCAAGAGTACTGAGCACCGAGCACCCCGAGCACTGAGCACCCAACACCCTGAGAAATGAGCACCCAGCACCCCGAGTACTGAGCACCCAGCACCGTGAGTACTGAGCACCCAGCACCCTGAGTACTGAGCACCCAGCACCCTGAGCACTGAGCACAAAGCACGCTGAGTACTGAGCACTGAGCACCCTAAGTACTGAGCACCAAGGTCCCTGAGCACTGAGCACCCAGCACCCTGAGTACTGAGCACCCAACGTACTGAGCATCGAGCACCCCGAGCACTGAGCACCCAGGACCCTGAGTACTGAGCACCCAGCACCCCGAGCACTGAGCACCCAGCACCCTGAGTACTGAGCACCGAGCACCCTGAGTACTGAGCACCCAGCACCCCGAGCACTGAGCACCCAGCACCCCGAGCACTGAGCACCCAGCACTGAGCACCCAGCACCCTGAGTACTGAGCACCCAGCACCCTGAGTACTGAGCACCGAGCACCCCGAGCATTGAGCACCCAGCACCCTGAGTACTGAGCACCCAGCACCCCGAGCACTGAGCACCCAGCACCCCGAGCACTGAGCACCCAGCACTGAGCACCCAGCACCCCAAGCACTGAGCACCCAGCACTGAGCACAAAGCACCCTGAGTACTGAGCACCGAACACCCCGAGCACTGAGCACCCAGCACCCCGAGTACTGAGCACCCAGCACCCTGAGTACTGAGCACTGAGCACTGAGCACCCTGAGCACTGAGCACCCAGCATCCTGAGCACTGAGTACTGAGCACACAGCACCCTAAGCACTGAGCACCCAGCACCCTGAGCACTGAGCACCCAGCACCCTGAGTACTGAGCACCCAGCACCCCGAGCACTGAGCACCCAGCACCCCGAGCACTGAGCACTGAGCACCCTGAGTACTGAGCACTGAGCACCCTTAGTACTGAGCATCGATCACCCCGAGCACTGAGCACCCAGCACCCTAAGTACTGAGCACCCAGCACCCTGAGCACTGAGCACCCAGCACCCCGAGCACTGAGCACCCAGCACCCTGAGTACTGAGCACCCAGCACCCTGAGTACTGAGCACCCAGCATTCCGAGCACTGAGCACCCAGCACCCTGAACACTGAGCACCCATCACCCTGAGTACTGAGCACCCAGCACCCCGAGCACTGAGCACCCAGCACCCTGAGTAATGAGCACACAGCACCCTGAGTACTGAGCACTGAGCACCCTGAGCACTGAGCACCCAGCACCCTGAGCACTGAGCACCCTGAGGACTGAGCACCCAGCACCCTGAGTACTGAGAACCCAGCACCCCGAGCACTGAGCACCCAGCACCCTGAGAACTGAGCACCCTGAGTACTGAGCACCCAGCACCCTGAGCACTGAGCACCCAGCACCCTGAGTACTGAGCACCCAGCACCCTGAGTACTTAGCACCCAGAACCCTGAGCACTGAGCACCCAGCACCCTGAGTACTGAGCACCGAGCACCCTGAGTACAGAGCACACAGCACCAAGAGTACTGAGCACCGAGCATCCTGAACACTGAGCACCGAGCACCCCGAGCACTGAGCATCCAGCACCCTGAGTACTGAGCACCCAGCACCAAGAGTACTGAGCACCGAGCACCCCGAGCACTGAGCACCCAACACCCTGAGAAATGAGCACCCAGCACCCCGAGTACTGAGCACCCAGCACCGTGAGTACTGAGCACCCAGCACCCTGAGTACTGAGCACCCAGCACCCTGAGCACTGAGCACAAAGCACGCTGAGTACTGAGCACTGAGCACCCTAAGTACTGAGCACCAAGGTCCCTGAGCACTGAGCACCCAGCACGCTGAGTACTGAGCGCTGAGCACCCTGAGTACTGAGCACCGAGCACCCTGAGTACTGAGCACCCAGCAACCTGAGCACTGGGCAGCCAGCAACCTGAGCACTGAGCACCCAGCACCGCGAGCACTGAGCACCCAGCACCCTGAGTACTGAGCACCCAGCACCCTGAGTACTGAGCACTCAGCACCCTGAGTACTGAGCACCGAGCACCGAGCACCCCGAGCACTGAGCACCCAGCACCCTCAGCACTGAGCACCCTGAGGACTGAGCACCCAGCACCCTGAGTACTGAGCACCCAGCATCCTGAGTACTGAGCACCGATCACCCTGAGCACTGAGCACCCAGCAACCCGAGCACTGAGCACCCAGCACCCTGAGTACTGAGCACCCTGAGTACTGAGCCCCCAGCACCCCGAGCACTGAGCACCCAGCACCCTGAGTACTGAGCACCCTGAGTACTGAGCACGAAACTCCCTGAGTACTGAGCACCCTGAGTACTGAGCACCCAGCACCCTGAGCACTGAGCACCCAGCACCCTGAGTACTGAGCACCCAGCACCCTGAGCACTGAGCAACCAGCACCCTGAGTAATGAGCACCCAGCACCCTGAGTACTTAGCACCCAGCACGCTGAGCACTGAGCACCCAGCACCCTGAGTACTGAGCACCGAGCACCCTGAGCACTGAGCACAAAGCACGCTGAGTACTGAGCACCCTGAGTACTGAGCACCAAGGACCCTGAGCACTGAGCACCCAGCGTGCTGAGTACTGAGTGCTGAGCACCCTGAGTACTGAGCACCGAGCACCCTGAGTACTGAGCACCCAGCACACTGAGCACTGAGCAGCCAGCACCCTGAGCACTGAGCACCCAGCACCCCGAGCACTGAGCACCCAGCACCCTGAGTACTGAGCACCCAGCACCCTGAGTACTGAGCACTCAGCAGCCTGAGTACTGAGCACCGAGCACCCCGAGCACTGAGCACCCAGCACCCTGAGCACTGAGCACCCTGAGGACTGAGCACCCAGCACCCTGTGTACTGAGCACCCAGCATCCTGAGTACTGAGCACCGATCAACCTGAGCACTGAGCACCCAGCAACCCGAGCACTGAGCACCCAGCACCCTGAGTACTGAGCACCCTGAGTACTGAGCACCCAGCAACCCGAGCACTGAGCACCCAGCACCCTGAGTACTGAGCACCCTGAGTACTGAGCACCCAGCACCCTGAGTACTGAGCACCCTGAGTACTGAGCACCCAGCACCCTGAGCACTGAGCACCCAGCACCCTGAGTACTGAGCACCCAGCACCCTGAGCACTGAGTACCCAGCACCCTGAGTACTGAGCACCCAGCACCCTGAGTACTTAGCACCCAGCACGCTGAGCACTGAGCACCCAGCACCCTGAGTACTGAGCACCGAGCACCCTGAGTACTGAGCACCCAGCACCCTGAGTACTGAGCACCCAGCACCCTGAGTACTGAGCACCGAGCACCCCGAGTACTGAGCACCCAGCACCCTGAGTACTGAGCACCCTGAGTACTGAGCACCCAGCACCCTGAGCACTGAGCACCCAGCACCCTGAGTACTGAGCACCCAGCACTCCGAGCACTGAGCACCCAGCACCCTGAGCACTGAGCACCCAGCACCCTGAGTACTGAGCACCCAGCACCCCGAGCACTGAGCACCCAGCACCCTGAGTAATGAGCACCCAGCACCCTGAGTACTGAGCACTGAGCACACTGAGCACCGAGCACCCAGCACCCTGAGCACTGAGCACCCTGAGGACTGAGCACCCAGCACCCTGAGTACTGAGCACCCAGCATCCTGAGTACTGAGCACCGATCAACCTGAGCACTGATCACCCAGCAACCCGAGCACTGAGCACCCAGCACCCTGAGTACTGAGCACCCTGAGTACTGAGCACCCAGCACCCCGATCACTGAGCACCCAGCACCCTGAGTACTGAGCACCCTGAGTACTGAGCACCCAGCACCCTGAGTACTGAGCACCCTGAGTACTGAGCACCCAGCACCCTGAGCACTGAGCACCCAGCACCCTGAGTACTGAGTACCCAGCACCCTGAGCACTGAGCACCCAGCACCCTGAGTACTGAGCACCCAGCACCCTGAGTACTTAGCAGCCAGCACCCTGAGCACTGAGCACCCAGCACCCTGAGTACTGAGCACCAAGCACCCTGAGTACTGAGCACGCAGCACCCTGAGTACTGAGCAACGAGCACCCCGAGAACTGAGCACCCAGCACCCTGAGAACTGAGCACTAAGCACCCAGAGCGCTGAGCACCCAGCACCCCAAGCACGGAGCACCCAGTACCAAGAGCACTGATTTCTGAGCACCCACCACCCTGATTACTGAGCACCGAGCTCCCCGAGCACTGAGCACCCTGAGTACTGAGCACCCCGGACCCCAATCACAGAGCACCCAGCACCCTCAGCACTGAGCACCCAGCACCCCGAGCACTGAGCACCCAGCACCCTGAGTACTGAGCACCCTGAGGACTGAGCACCGTTCACCCTGAGCAATGAGCACCCAGCACCCTGAGTACTGAGCACACAGCACCCTGCGTACTGAGCACCGAGCAACCCGAGCACTGAGCACCCAGCACCCTGAGCACTGAGCACCCAGCACCCTGAGTACTGAGCACCCAGCACCCTGAGTACTGAGCACCCAGCACCCTGAGCACTGAGCACCCAGCTCCCTGAGTACTGAGCACCCAGCACCCTGAGTACTGAGCACCCAGCACCCTGAGAACTGAGCACCCAGCACCCTGAGTACTGAACACCCAGCACCCTGAGTACTGAGCACCGAGCACCCCGAGTACTGAGCACAAAGCACCCCGAGCACTGAGCGCCCAGCACCCTGAGCACTGAGCACCCAGCACCCCAAGCACTGAGCACCCAGCACCCTGAGTACTGAGCACCGAGCACCCTGAGCACTGAGCACCCAGCACCCTGAGTACTGAGCACCAAGCACCAAGAGTACTGAGCACCGAGCATCCTGAGCACTGAGCACCGAGCACCCCGAGCACTGAGCACCCAGCACCCTGAATACTGAGCACCCAGCACCAAGAGTACTGAGCACCGAGCACCCCGAGCACTGAGCACCCAGCACCCTGAGTAATGAGCACCCAGCACCCCGAGTACTGAGCACCCAGCACCGTGAGTACTGAGCACCCAGCACCCTGAGTACTGAGCACCCAGCACCGTGAGCACTGAGCACAAAGCACGCTGAGTACTGAGCACTGAGCACCCTGAGTACTGAGCACCAAGGACCCTGAGCACTGAGCATCCAGCACGCTGAGTACTGAGCACTGAGCACCCTGAGTACTGAGCACCGAGCACCCTGAGTACTGAGCACCCAGCACCCTGAGTACTGAGCAGCCAGCACCCTGAGCACTGAGCACCAAGCACCCCGAGCACTGAGCACCCAGCACCCTGAGTACTGAGCACCCAGCACCCTGAGTACTGAGCACCCAGCACGCTGAGTACTGAGCACCCAGCACCCTGAGTACTGAGCACTGAGCAATGAGCACCCAGCACCCTGAGTACTGAGCACCCAGCACCCTGAGTACTGAGCACTGAGCACTGAGCACCCTGAGCACTGAGCACCCAGCACCCCGAGCACTGAGCACTGAGCACCCTGAGTACTGAGCACTGAGCACCCTTAGTACTGAGCACCGAGCACCCTGAGTACTGAGCAACCAGTACCCTGAGCACTGAGCACGGAGCACCCCGAGGACTGAGCACCCAGCACCGTGAGCACTGAGCACCCAGCACCTTGAGTACTGAGCACCGAGCACCCCGAGCACTGAGCACACAGCACCCTAAGTACTGAGCACCCAGCACCCTGAGCACTGAGCACCCAGCACCCCGAGCACTGAGCACCCAGCACCCTGAGTACTGAGCACCCAGCACCCTGAGTACTGAGCACCCAACGTACTGAGCATCGAGCACCCCGAGCACTGAGCACCCAGCACCCTGAGTACTGAGCACCCAGCACCCCGAGCACTGAGCACCCAGCACCCTGAGTACTGAGCACCGAGCACCCTGAGTACTGAGCACCCAGCACCCCGAGCACTGAGCACCCAGCACCCCGAGCACTGAGCACCCAGCACTGAGCACCCAGCACCCTGAGTACTGAGCACCCAGCACCCTGAGTACTGAGCACCGAGCAGCCCGAGCATTGAGCACCCAGCACCCTGAGTACTGAGCACCCAGCACCCCGAGCACTGAGCACCCAGCACCCCGAGCACTGAGCACCCAGCACTGAGCACCCAGCACCCCGAGCACTGAGCACCCAGCACTGAGCACCCAGCCCCCTGAGTACTGAGCACCGAACACCCCGAGCACTGAGCACCCAGCACCCTGAGTACTGAGCACCCAGCACCCTGAGTACTGAGCACTGAGCACTGAGCACCCTGAGCACTGAGCACCCAGCATCCTGAGCACTGAGTACTGAGCACCCAGCACCCTGAGCACTGAGCACCCAGCACCCTGAGCACTGAGCACCCAGCACCCTCAGTACTGAGCACCCAGCACCCCGAGCACTGAGCACCCAGCACCCCGAGTACTGAGCACTGAGCACCCTGAGTACTGAGCACTGAGCACCCTTAGTACTGAGCACCGAGCACCCTGAGTACTGAGCACCCAGCACCCTGAGCACTGAGCTCCGAGCACCCCGAGGACTGAGCACCCAGCACCGTGAGCACTGAGCACCCAGCACCTTGAGTACTGAGCACCGAGAACCCCGAGCACTGAGCACCCAGCACCCTGAGTACTGAGCACCCAGCACCCTGAGCACTGAGCACCCAGCACCCCGAGCACTGAGCACCCAGCACACTGAGTACTGAGCACCCAGCACCCTGAGTACTGAGCACCCAGCATTCCGAGCACTGAGCACCCAGCACCCTGAGCACTGAGCACCCAGCACCCTGAGTACTGAGCACCCAGCACCCCGAGCACTAAGCACCCAGCACCCTGAGTAATGAGCACCCAGCACCCTGAGTACTGAGCACTGAGCACCCTGAGCACTGAGCACCCAGCACCCTGAGCACTGAGCACCCTGAGTACTGAGCACCCAGCACCCTGAGCACTGAGCACCCAGCACCCTGAGCACTGAGCACCCAGCACCCTCAGTACTGAGCACCCAGCACCCCGAGCACTGAGCACCCAGCACCCCGAGTACTGAGCACTGAGCACCCTGAGTACTGAGCACTGAGCACCCTTAGTACTGAGCACCGAGCACCCTGAGTACTGAGCACCCAGCACCCTGAGCACTGAGCTCCGAGCACCCCGAGGACTGAGCACCCAGCACCGTGAGCACTGAGCACCCAGCACCTTGAGTACTGAGCACCGAGAACCCCGAGCACTGAGCACCCAGCACCCTAAGTACTGAGCACCCAGCACCCTGAGCACTGAGCACCCAGCACCCCGAGCACTGAGCACCCAGCACCCTGAGTACTGAGCACCCAGCACCCTGAGTACTGAGCACCCAGCATTCCGAGCACTGAGCACCCAGCACCCTGAGCACTGAGCACCCAGCACCCTGAGTACTGAGCACCCAGCACCCCGAGCACTAAGCACCCAGCACCCTGAGTAATGAGCACCCAGCACCCTGAGTACTGAGCACTGAGCACCCTGAGCACTGAGCACCCAGCACCCTGAGCACTGAGCACCCTGAGGACTGAGCACCCAGCACCCTGAGTACTGAGTACCCAGCATCCTGAGTACTGAGCACCGATCACCCTGAGCACTGATCACCCAGCAACCCGAGCACTGAGCACCCAGCAACCTGAATACTGAGCACCCTGAGTACTGAGCACCCAGCACCCCGAGCACTGAGCACCCAGCACCCTGAGTACTGAGCACCCTGAGTACTGAGCACCCAGCACCCTGAGCACTGAGCACCCAGCACCCTGAGTACTGAGCACCCAGCACCCTGAGTACTTAGCACCCAGCACCCTGAGCACTGAGCACCTAGCACCCTGAGTACTGAGCACCGAGCACCCTGAGTACTGAGCACCCAGCACCAAGAGTACTGAGCACCGAGCATCCTGAGCACTGAGGACCGAGCACCCCGAGCACTGAGCACCCAGCACCCTGAGTACTGAGCACCCAGCACCAAGAGTACTGAGCACCGAGCACCCCGAGCACTGAGCACCCAACACCCTGAGAAATGAGCACCCAGCACCCCGAGTACTGAACACCCAGCACCGTGAGTACTGAGCACCCAGCACCCTGAGTACTGAGCACCCAGCACCCTGAGCACTGAGCACAAAGCACGCTGAGTACTGAGCACTAAGTACCCTGAGTACTGAGCACCAAGGTCCCTGAGCACTGAGCACCCAGCACGCTGAGTACTGAGCGCTGAGCACCCTGAGTACTGAGCACCGAGCACCCTGAGTACTGAGCACCCAGCACCCTCAACACTGAGCAGCCAGCACCCTGAGCACTGAGCACCCAGCACCGCGAGCACTGAGCACCCAGCCCCCTGAGTACTGAGCACCCAGCACCCTGAGTACTGAGCACTCAGCACCCTGAGTACTGAGCACCGAGCACCGAGCACCCCGAGCACTGAGCACCCAGCACCCTCAGCACTGAGCACCCTGAGGACTGAGCACCCAGCACCCTGAGTACTGAGCACCCAGCATCCTGAGTACTGAGCACCGATCACCCTGAGCACTGAGCACCCAGCAACCCGAGCACTGAGCACCCAGCACCCTGAGTACTGAGCACCCTGAGTACTGAGCACCCAGCACCCCGAGCACTGAGCACCCAGCACCCTGAGGACTGAGCACCCTGAGTACTGAGCACCCAGCACCCTGAGTACTGAGCACCCTGAGTACTGAGCACCCAGCACCCTGAGCACTGAGCACCCAGCACCCTGAGTACTGAGCACCCAGCACCCTGAGCACTGAGCACCCAGCACCCTGAGTACTGAGCACCCAGCACCCCGAGTACTTAGCACCCAGCACGCTGAGCACTGAGCACCCAGCACCCTGAGTACTGAGCAACTAGCACCCTGAGCACTGAGCACAAAGCACGCTGAGTACTGAGCACCCTGAGTACTGAGCACCAAGGACCCTGAGCACTGAGCACCCAGCGCGCTGAGTGCTGAGTGCTGAGCACACTGAGTACTGAGCACCGAGCACCCTGAGTACTGAGCACCCAGCACACTGAGCACTGTGCAGCCAGCACCCTGAGCACTGAGCACCCAGCACCCTGAGTACTGAGCACCCAGCACCCTGAGTACTGAGCACTCAGCACCCTGAGTACTGAGCACCGAGCACCCCGAGCACTGAGCACCCAGCACCCTGAGCACTGAGCACCCTGAGGATTGAGCACCCAGCACCCTGAGTACTGAGCACCCAGCATCCTGAGTACTGAGCACCGATCACCCTGAGCACTGAGCACCCAGCAACCCGAGCACTGAGCACCCAGCACCCTGAGTACTGAGCACCCTGAGTACTGACCACCCAGCACCCCGAGCACTGAGCACCCAGCACCCTGAGTACTGAGCACCCTGAGTACTGAGCACCCAGCACCCTGAGTACTGAGCACCCTGAGTACTGAGCACCCAGCACCCTGAGCATTGAGCACCCAGCACCCTGAGTACTGAGCACCCAGCACCCTGAGCACTGAGCACCCAGCACCCTGAGTACTGAGCACCCAGCACCCTGAGTACTTAGTACCCAGCACGCTGAGCACTGAGCACCCAGCACCCTGAGTACTGAGCACCGAGCACCCTGAGTACTGAGCACCCAGCACCCTGAGTACTGAGCACCCAGCACCCTGAGTACTGAGCACCGAGCACCCCGAGTACTGAGCACCCAGCACCCTGAGTACTGAGCACCCAGCACTCCGAGCACTGAGCACCCAGCACCCTGAGCACTGAGCACCCAGCACCCTGAGTACTGAGCACCCAGCACCCCGAGCACTGAGCACCCAGCACCCTGAGTAATGAGCACCCAGCACCCTGAGTACTGAGCACTGAGCACCCTGAGCACTGAGCACCCAGCACCCTGAGCACTGAACACCCTGAGGACTGAGCACCCAGCACCCTGATTACTGAGCACCCAGCACCCCGAGCACTGAGCACCCAGAACCCTGAGTAATGAGCACCCAGCACCCTGAGTACTGAGCACTGAGCACCCTGAGCACTGAGCACCCAGCACCCTGAGCACTGAGCACCCTGAGGACTGAGCACCCAGCACCCTGATTACTGAGCACCCAGCATCCTGAGTACTGAGCACCGATCACCCTGAGCACTGATCACCCAGCAACCCGAGCACTGAGCACCCAGCACCCTGAGTACTGAGCACCCTGAGTACTGAGCACCCAGCACTCCGAGCACTGAGCACCCAGCACCCTGAGTACTGAGCACCCTGAGTACTGAGCACCCAGCACCCTGAGTACTGAGCAGCCTGAGTACTGAGCACCCAGCACCCTGAGCACTGAGCACCCAGCACCCTGAGTACTGAGTACCCAGCACCCTGAGCGCTGAGCACCTAGCACCCTGAGTACTGAGCACCCAGCACCCTGAGTACTTAGCAGCCAGCACCCTGAGCACTGAGCACCCAGCACCCTGAGTACTGAGCACCGAGCACCCTGAGTACTGACCACCCAGCACCCTGAGTACTGAGCACGCAGCACCCTGAGTACTGAGCACTAAGCACCCAGAGCCCTGAGCACCCAGCACCCCAAGCACGGAGCACCCAGGACCCCGAGCACTGATTACTGAGCACCCACCACCCTGATTACTGAGCACCGAGCTCCCCGAGCACTGAGCACCCTGAGTACTGAGCACCCAGGACCCCAATCACAGAGCACCCAGCACCCTCAGCACTGAGCACCCAGCACCCCGAGCACTGAGCACCCAGCACCCTGAGTACTGAGCACCCTGAGGACTGAGCACCGATCACCCTGAGCACTGAGCACCCAGCACCCTGAGTACTGAGCACCCAGCACCCTGCGTACTGAGCACCCAGCACCCTGAGCACTGAGCACACAGCACCCTGTGTACTGAGCACCCAGCACCCTGAGTACTGAGCACCCAGCACCCTGAGTACTGAGCACCCAGCACCCTGAGTACTGAGCACCCAGCACCCTGAGTACTGAGCACCGAGCACTCCGAGTACTGAGCACCCAGCACCCCGAGCACTGAGCGCCCAGCACCCTGAGCACTGAGCACCCAGCACCCCAAGCACTGAGCACCCAGCACCCTGAGTACTGAGTACTGAGCACCCTGAGTACTGAGTACTCAGCACCCTGAGCACTGAGCACCCAGCACCCTGAGTACTGAGCACCGAGCACCCTGAGCACTGAGCACCCAGCACCCTGAGTACTGAGCACCCAGCACCAAGAGTACTGAGCACCGAGCATCCTGAGCACTGAGCACCGAGCACCCCGAGCACTGAGCACCCAGCACCCTGAATACTGAGCACCCAGCACCAAGAGTACTGAGCACCGAGCACCCCGAGCACTGAGCACCCAGCACCCTGAGTAATGAGCACCCAGCACCCCGAGTACTGAGCACCCAGCACCGTGAGTACTGAGCACCCAGCACCCTGAGTACTGAGCACCCAGGACCGTGAGCACTGAGCACAAAGCACGCTGAGTACTGAGCACTGAGCACCCTGAGTACTGAGCACCAAGGACCCTGAGCACTGAGCACCCAGCACGCTGAGTACTGAGCGCTGAGCACCCTGAGTACTGAGCACCGAGCACCCTGAGTACTGAGCACCCAGCACCCTGAGCACTGAGCAGCCAGCACGGTGAGCACTGAGCACCCAGCACCCCGAGCACTGAGCACCCAGCACCCTGAGTACTGAGCACCCAGCACCCTGAGTACTGAGCACTCAGCACCCTGAGTACTGAGCACCCAGCACCCCGAGCACTGAGCACCCAGCACCCTGAGTACTGAGCACCCAGCACCCTGAGTACTGAGCACTCAGCACCCTGAGTACTGAGCACCGAGCACCCCGAGCACTGAGCACCCAGCACCCTCAGCACTGAGCACCCTGAGGACTGAGTACCCAGCACCCTGAGTACTGAGCACCCAGCATCGTGAGTACTGAGCACCGATCACCCTGAGCACTGAGCACCCAGCAACCCGAGCACTGAGCACCCAGCACCCTGAGTACTGAGCACCCTGAGTACTGAGCACCCAGCACCCCGAGCACTGAGCACCCAGGACCCTGAGTACTGAGCACCCTGAGTACAGAGCACCCAGCACCCTGAGTACTGAGCACCCTGAGTACTGAGCACCCAGCACCCTGAGCACTGAGCACCCAGCACCCTGAGTACTGAGCACCCAGCACCCTGAGCACTGAGTACCCAGCACTCTGAGTACTGAGCACCCAGCACCCTGAGTACTTAGCAACCAGCACCGTGAGCACTGAGCACCCAGCACCCTGAGTACTGAGCACCGAGCACCCTGAGTACTGAGCACCCAGCATCCTGAGTACTGAGCACCCAGCACCCTGAGTACTGACCACCGAGCACCCCTAGTACTGAGCACCCAGCACCCTGAGCACTGAGCGCCCATCACCCTGAGTACTGAGCACGCAGCACCCTGAGTACTGAGCACCGAGCACCCCGAGAACTGAGCACCCAGCACCCTGAGTACTGAGCACTAAGCACCCCAAGCACGGAGCACCCAGGACCCCGAGCACTGATTACTGAGCACCCACCACCCTGATTACTGAGCACCGAGCTCCCCGAGCACTGAGCACCCTGAGTACTGAGCACCCAGGACCCCAATCACAGAGCACCCAGCACCTTCAGCACTGAGCACCCAGCACCCCGAGCACTGAGCACCCAGCACCCTGAGTACTGAGCACCCTGAGGACTGAGCACCGATCACCCTGAGCACTGAGCACCCAGCACCCTGAGTACTGAGCACCCAGCACCCTGCGTACTGAGCACCGAGCAACCCGAGCACTGAGCACCCAGCACCCTGAGCACTGAGCACACAGCACCCTGAGTACCGAGCACCCAGCACCCTGAGTACTGAGCACCCAGCACCCTGAGCACTGAGCACCCAGCACCCTGAGTACTGAGCACCCAGCACCCTGAGTACTGAGCACCCAGCACCCTGAGTACTGAGCACCCAGCACCCTGAGTACTGAGCACCCAGCACCCTGAGTACTGAGCACCGAGCACCCCGAGTACTGAGCACCCAGCACCCCGAGCACTGAGCGCCCAGCACCCTGAGCACTGAGCACCCAGCACCCCAAGCACTGAGCACCCAGCGCCCCGAGTACTGAGTACTGAGCACCCTGAGTACTGAGTACTCAGCACCCTGAGCACTGAGCACCCAGCACACTGAGTACTGAGCACCGAGCACCCTGAGCACTGAGCACCCAGCACCCTGAGTACTGAGCACCCAGCACCAAGAGTACTGAGCACCGAGCATCCTGAGCACTGAGCACTGAGCACCACGAGCACTGAGCACCCAGCACCCTGAATACTGAGCACCCAGCACCAAGAGTACTGAGCACCGAGCACCCCGAGCACTGAGCACCCAGCACCCTGAGTAATGAGCACCCAGCACCCCGAGTACTGAGCACCCAGCACCGTGAGTACTGAGCACCCAGCACCCTGAGTACTGAGCACCCAGCACCGTGAGCACTGAGCACAAAGCACGCTGAGTACTGAGCACTGAGCACCCTGAGTACTGAGCACCAAGGACCCTGAGCACTGAGCACCCAGCACGCTGAGTACTGAGCGCTGAGCACCCTGAGTACTGAGCACCGAGCAACCTGAGTACTGAGCACCCAGCACCCTGAGCACTGAGCAGCCAGCACACTGAGCACTGAGCACCCAGCACCCCGAGCACTGAGCACCCAGCACCCTGAGTACTGAGCACCCAGCACCCTGAGCACTGAGCACCCAGCACCCTGAGTACTGAGCACCCAGCACCCTGAGCACTGAGCACCCAGTACCCTGAGTACGGAGCACCCAGCACCCTGAGTACTTAGCACCCAGCACCCTGAGCACTGAGCACCCAGCACCCTGAGTACTGAGCACCGAGCACCCTGAGTACTGAGCACCAAGCACCCCTAGTACTGAGCACCCAGCACCCTGAGCACTGAGCGCCCAGCACCCTGAGTACTGAGCACCCAGCACCCTGAGTACTGAGCACCCACCACCCCGAGCACTGAGCACCCTGAGTACTGAGCACTAAGCACCCAGAGCGCTGAGCACCCAGCACCCCAAGCACGGAGCACCCAGGACCCCAAGCACTGAGTACTGAGCACCCAGCACCCTGAGTACTGAGCACCGAGCTCCCCGAGCACTGAGCACCCTGAGTACTGAGCACCCAGCACCCCGATCACAGAGCACCCAGCACCCTCAGCACTGAGCACCCAGCACCACGAGCACTGAGCACCCAGCACCCTGAGTACTGAGCATCCTGAGGACTGAGCACCGATCACCCTGAGCACTGAGCACCCAGCACCCTGAGCACTGAGCACCCAGCACCCTGAGTACTGAGCACCCAGCACCCTGAGTACTGAGCACCCAGCACCCTGAGCACTGAGCACCCAGCACCCTGAGTACTGAGCATTCAGCACCCTGATCACAGAGCACCCAGCACCCTCAGCACTGAGCACCCAGCACCCTGAGCACTGAGCACCCAGCACCCTGAGTACTGAGCACCCTGAGTACTGAGCACCCAGCACCCTGAGTACTGAGCACCGAGCACCCTTAGCACTGAGCACCTAGCACCCTGAGTACTGAGCACCCAGCACCAAGAGTACTGAGCACCGAGCATCCTGAGCACTGAGCACCGAGCACCCCGAGTACTGAGCACCCAGCACCCTGAGGACTGAGCACCCAGCACCGTGAGTACTGAGCACCCAGCACCCTGAGTACTGAGCACCCAGCACCCTGAGCACTGAGCACAAAGCACGCTGAGTACTGAGCAATGAGCACCCTGAGTACTGAGCACCAAGGACCCTGAGCACTGAGCAGCCAGCACCCTGAGCACTGAGCACCCAGCACCCTGAGTACTGAGCACCCAGCACCCTGAGTACTGAGCACCGAGCACCCCGAGTACTGAGCACCCAGCACCCCGAGCACTGAGCGCCCAGCACCCTGAGCACTGAGAACCCAGACCTCCAAGCACTGAGCACCCACTACCCTGAGTACTGAGTACTGAGCACCCTGAGTACTGAGCACCCAGCACCCTGAGCACTGAGCACCCAGCACCCTGAGTACTGAGCACCCAGCACCCTGAGTACTGAGCACCGAGCACCCCGAGTACTGAGCACCCAGCACCCCGAGCACTGAGCGCCCAGCACCCTGAGCACTGAGAACCCAGCCCTCCAAGCACTGAGCACCCACTACCCTGAGTACTGAGTACTGAGCACCCTGAGTACTGAGCACCCAGCACCCTGAGCACTGAGCACCCAGCACCCTGAGTACTGAGCACCCAGCACCGTGAGTACTGAGCACCCAGCACCCTGAGTACTGAGCACCCAGCACCCTGAGCACTGAGCACAAAGCACGCTGAGTACTGAGCAATGAGCACCCTGAGTACTGAGCACCAAGGACCCTGAGCACTGAGCAGCCAGCACCCTGAGCACTGAGCACCCAGCACCCTGAGTACTGAGCACCAAGCACCCTGAGTACTGAGCACCGAGCACCCCGAGTACTGAGCACCCAGCACCCCGAGCACTGAGCGCCCAGCACCCTGAGCACTGAGAACCCAGCCCTCCAAGCACTGAGCACCCACTACCCTGAGTACTGAGTACTGAGCACCCTGAGTACTGAGCACCCAGCACCCTGAGCACTGAGCACCCAGCACCCTGAGTACTGAGCACCCAGCACCCTGAGTACTGAGCACCGAGCACCCCGAGTACTGAGCACCCAGCACCCCGAGCACTGAGCGCCCAGCACCCTGAGCACTGAGAACCCAGCCCTCCAAGCACTGAGCACCCACTACCCTGAGTACTGAGTACTGAGCACCCTGAGTACTGAGCACCCAGCACCCTGAGCACTGAGCACCCAGCACCCTGAGTACTGAGCACCCAGCAGCAAGAGTACTGAGCACCGAGCATCCTGAGCACTGAGCACCGAGCACCCCGAGCACTGAGCACCCAGCACCCTGAGTACTGAGCACCCAGCACCAAGAGTACTGAGCACCGAGCACCCCGAGCACTGAGCACCCAGCACCTTGAGTAATGAGCACCCAGCACCCCGAGTACTGAGCACCCAGCACCGTGAGTACTGAGCACCCAGCACCCTGAGCACTGAGCACCCTGAGGACTGAGCACCCAGCACCCTGAGTACTGAGCACTGAGCACCCCGAGCACTGAGCACCCAGCACCCTGAGCACTGAGCACCCAGCAACCCGAGCACTGAGCACCCAGCACCCTGAGTACTGAGCACCCTGAGTACTGAGCACCCAGCACCCCGAGCACTGAGCACCCAGCTCTCTGAGTACTGAGCACCCTGAGTACTGAGCACCCAGCACCCTGAGTACTGAGCACCCTGAGTACTGAGCACCCAGCACCCTGAGCACTGAGCACCCAGCACCCTGAGTACTGAGCAACCAGCACCCTGAGCACTGAGCACCCAGCACCCTGAGTACTGAGCACCCAGCACCCTGAGTACTTAGCACCCAGCACCCTGAGCACTGAGCACCCAGCACCCTGAGTACTGAGCACCGAGCACCGTGAGTACTGAGCACCCAGCACCCTGAGGACTGAGCAACCAGCACCCTGAGTACTGAGCACCGAGCACCCCGAGTACTGAGCACCCAGCACCCTGAGCACTGAGCACCCAGCACCCTGAGTACTGAGCACCCAGCACCCTGAGTACTGAGCACCCAGCACCCCGAGCACTGAGCACCCTGAGTACTGAGCACTAAGCACCCAGAGCGCTGAGCACCCAGCACCCCAAGCACGGAGGACCCAGGAAACCGAGCACTGAGTACTGAGCACCCAGCACCCTGAGTACTGAGCACCGAGCTCCCCGAGCACTGAGCACCCTGAGTACTGAGCACCCAGCACCCTGATCACAGAGCACCCAGCACCCTCAGCACTGAGCACCCAGCACCCCGAGCACTGAGCACCCAGCACCCTGAGTACTGAGCACGAAGCACCCTGAGTACTGAGCACCGAGCACTCCGAGCACTGAGCACCCAGCACCCTGAGCACTGAGCACCCAGCACCCTGAGTACTGAGCACCCAGCACCCTGAGTACTGAGCACCCAGCACCCTGAGCAATGAGCACCCAGCACCCTGAGTACTGAGCACCCAGCACCCTGATCACAGAGCACCCAGCACCCTCAGCACTGAGCACCCAGCACCCCGAGCACTGAGCACCCAGCACCCTGAGTACTGAGCACCCTGAGTACTGAGCACCCAGCACCCTGAGCACTGAGCACCGAGCACCCTGAGTACTGAGCACCCAGCACCCTGAGTACTGAGCACCCAGCACCCTGAGTACTGAGCACCGAGCACCCCGAGTACTGACCACCCAGCACCCTGAGCACTGAGCACCCAGCACCCTGAGTACTGAGCACCCAGCACCCTGAGTACTGAGCACCCAGCACACTGAGTACTGAGCACCCTGAGTACTGAGCACCCAGCACCCTGAGCACTGAGCACCCAGCACCCTGAGTACTGAGCACCCAGCACCCTGAGCACTGAGCACCCAGCACCCTGAGTACTGAGCTCCCAGCACCCTGAGTACTTAGCACCCAGCACCCTGAGCACTGAGCACCCAGCACCCTGAGTACTGAGCACTGAGCACCCTGAGCACTGAGCACCCAGCACCCTGAGTACTGAGCACCCAGCACCCTGAGTACTGAGCACCCAGCACCCAGAGCACTGAGCACCCTGAGTTCTGAGCACTAAGCACCCAGAGCGCTGAGCACCCAGCACCCCAAGCACGGAGCACCCAGGACCCCGAGCAGTGAGTACTGAGCACCCAGCACCCTGAGTACTGAGCACCGAGCTCCCCGAGCACTGAGCACCCTGAGTACTGAGCACCCAGCACCCCGATCACAGAGCACCCAGCACCCTCAGCACTGAGCACCCAGCACCACGAGCACTGAGCACCCAGCACCCTGAGTACTGAGCACCCTGAGGACTGAGCACCGATCACCCTGAGCACTGAGCACCCAGCACCCTGAGTACTGAGCACCCAGCACCCTGAGTACTGAGCACCGAGCACTCCGAGCACTGAGCACCCAGCACCCTGAGCACTGAGCACCCAGCACCCTGAGTACTGAGCACCCAGCACTCTGAGTACTGAGCACCCAGCACCCTGAGCACTGAGCACCCAGCACCCTGAGTACTGAGCACCCAGCACCCTGAGTACTGAGCACCCAGCACCCTGAGTACTGAGCACCGAGCACCCCGAGTACTGAACACCCAGCACCCCGAGAATGAGCACCCAGCAGCCTGAGTACTGAGCACAGAGCACCCAGAGTACTGAGCACCCAGCACGCTGAGAACTGAGCACCCAGCACCCCGAGTACTGAGCAAACAGCACCCCGAGCACTGAGCACCCAGCACCCCGAGAATTAGCACCCAGCACCCTGAGTACTGAGCACCCAGCACACTGAGCACTGAGCACCCAGCACCCCGAGTACTGAGCAAACAGCACCCCGAGCACTGAGCACCCAGCACCCCGAGAATTAGCACCCAGCACCTCGTGCACTGAGCACCCTGAGTACTGAGCACCTAGCACCCTGAGTACTGAGCACCGAGCTCCCCGAGCACTGAGCACCCTGAGTACTGAGCACCCAGCACCCCGAAGACAGAGCACCCAGCACCCTCAGCACTGAGCACGCAGCACCCCGAGCACTGAGCACCCAGCACCCTGAGTACTGAGCACCCTGAGGACTGAGCACCGATAACCCTGAGCACTGAGCACCCAGCACCCTGAGTACTGAGCACCCAGCACCCTGAGTACTGAGCACCGAGCACCCCGAGCACTGAGCACCCAGCACCCTGAGTACTGAGCACCCAGCACCCTGAGCACTGAGCACCCAGCACCCTTAGCACTGAGCACCCAGCACCCTGAGCACTGAGCACCCAGCACCCTGAGTACTGAGCACCCAACGTACTGCGCACCGAGCACCCCTAGCACTGAGCACCCAGCACCCTGAGTAGTGAGCACCCAGCACCCTGAGTACTGAGCACCCAGCACCCCGATCACTGAGCACCCAGCACCCCGAGCACTGAGCACTGAGCACCCTGAGTACTGAGCACTGAGCACCCTTAGTACTGAGCAGCGAGCACCCCGAGCACTGAGCAGCCAGCACCTTGAGTACTGAGCACCGAGCACCCCGAGCACTGAGCACCCAGCACCCTGAGTCCTGAGCACCCAGCACCCTGAGCACTGAGCACCCAGCACCCCGAGCACTGAGCACCCAGCACCCTGAGTACTGAGCACCCAGCACCCTGAGTACTGAGCACCCAGTACCCCCAGCACTGAGCACCCAGCACCCTGAGCACTGAGCACCCAGCACCCTGAGTACTGAGCACTCAGCAGCCTGAGTACTGAGCACCGAGCACCCCGAGCACTGAGCACCCAGCACCCTGAGCACTGAGCACACTGAGGACTGAGCACCCAGCACCCTGAGTACTGAGCACCCAGCACCCTGAGTACTGAGCACCCAGCATACTGAGTACTGAGCACCGATCACCCTGAGCACTGAGCACCCAGCACCCCGAGCACTGAGCACCCAGCACCCTGAGTACTGAGCACCCTGAGTATTGAGCACCCAGCACCCCGAGCACTGAGCGCCCAGCACCCCGAGTACTGAGCACCCTGAGCACTGAGCACCCAGCACCCTGAGTACTGAGCACCCAGCAAACTGAGCACAGAGCACCCAGCACCCTGAGTACTGAGCACCCAGCACCCTGAGCACTGAGCACCCAGCACCCTGAGTACTGAGCACCCAGCACCCTGAGTACTTAGCACCGAGCACCCTGAGTACTGAGCACCCAGCACCCTGAGTACTGAGCACCCAGCACCCTGAGTACTGAGCACCGAGCACCCCGAGTACTGAGCACCCAGCACCCTGAGCACTGAGAACCCAGCACCCTGAGCACTGAGCACCCAGCACCAGAAGCACTGAGCACCCAGCACCCTGAGCACTGTGCACTCAGCACCCTGAGCACTGAGCACCCAGCACCCTGAGCACTGAGCACCCAGCACCCTGAGTACTGAGCACCCAGCACCCTGAGCACTGAGCACCCAGCACCCTGAGTACTGAGCACCCAGCACCCTGAGTACTTAGCACCCAGCACACTGAGCACTGAGCACCCAGAACCCTGAGTACTGAGCACCGAGCACCCTGAGTACTGAGCACCCAGCACCCTGAGTACTGAGCACCCAGCACCCTGAGTACTGAGCACCGAGCATCCGGAGTACTGAGCACCCTGCACCCCAAGCACTGAGCACCCAGCACCCTGAGCACTGAGCACCCTGAGTACTGAGCACCCAGCACCCTGAGCACTGAGCACCCAGCACCCTGAGTACTGAGCACCCAGCACCAAGATTACTGAGCACCGAGCATCCTGAGCACTGAGCACCGAGCACCCCGAGCACTGAGCACCCAGCACCCTGAGCACTGAGCACCCAGCACCCTGAGTACTGAGCACCGAGCACCCCGAGGACTGAGCACCCAGCACCCTGAGTACTGAGCACCCAGCACCAAGAGTACTGAGCACCGAGCATCCTGAGCACTGAGCACCGAGCACCCCGAGCACTGAGCACCCAGCACCCTGAGTACTGAGCACCCAGCACCCTGAGTACTGAGCACCGAGCACCCCGAGTACTGACCACCCAGCACCCTGAGCACTGAGCACCCAGCACCCTGAGTACTGAGCACCCAGCACCCTGAGTACTGAGCACCCAGCACCCAGAGCACTGAGCACCCTGAGTTCTGAGCACTAAGCACCCAGAGCGCTGAGCACCCAGCACCCCAAGCACGGAGCACCCAGGACCCCGAGCACTGAGTACTGAGCACCCAGCACCCTGAGTACTGAGCACCGAGCTCCCCGAGCACTGAGCACCCTGAGTACTGAGCACCCAGGACCCCGATCACAGAGCACCCAGCACCCTCAGCACTGAGCACCCAGCACTCTGAGTACTGAGCACCCAGCACCCTGAGCACTGAGCACCCAGCACCCTGAGTACTGAGCACCCAGCACCCTGAGTACTTAGCACCCAGCACACTGAGCACTGAGCACCCAGAACCCTGAGTACTGAGCACCGAGCACCCTGAGTACTGAGCACCCAGCACCCTGAGTACTGAGCACCCAGCACCCTGAGTACTGAGCACCGAGCATCCGGAGTACTGAGCACCCTGCACCCCAAGCACTGAGCACCCAGCACCCTGAGCACTGAGCACCCTGAGTACTGAGCACCCAGCACCCTGAGCACTGAGCACCCAGCACCCTGAGTACTGAGCACCCAGCACCAAGATTACTGAGCACCGAGCATCCTGAGCACTGAGCACCGAGCACCCCGAGCACTGAGCACCCAGCACCCTGAGCACTGAGCACCCAGCACCCTGAGTACTGAGCACCGAGCACCCCGAGGACTGAGCACCCAGCACCCTGAGTACTGAGCACCCAGCACCAAGAGTACTGAGCACCGAGCATCCTGAGCACTGAGCACCGAGCACCCCGAGCACTGAGCACCCAGCACCCTGAGTACTGAGCACCCAGCACCCTGAGTACTGAGCACCGAGCACCCCGAGTACTGACCACCCAGCACCCTGAGCACTGAGCACCCAGCACCCTGAGTACTGAGCACCCAGCACCCTGAGTACTGAGCACCCAGCACCCAGAGCACTGAGCACCCTGAGTTCTGAGCACTAAGCACCCAGAGCGCTGAGCACCCAGCACCCCAAGCACGGAGCACCCAGGACCCCGAGCACTGAGTACTGAGCACCCAGCACCCTGAGTACTGAGCACCGAGCTCCCCGAGCACTGAGCACCCTGAGTACTGAGCACCCAGGACCCCGATCACAGAGCACCCAGCACCCTCAGCACTGAGCACCCAGCACCACGAGCACTGAGCACCCAGCACCCTGAGTACTGAGCACCCTGAGGACTGAGCACCGATCACCCTGAGCACTGAGCACCCAGCACCCTGAGTACTGAGCACCCAGCACCCTGAGTGCTGAGCACCGAGCACTCCGAACACTGAGCACCCAGCACCCTGAGCACTGAGCACCCAGCACCCTGAGTACTGAGCACCCAGCACCCTGAGTACTGAGCACCCAGCACCCTGAGCACTGAGCACCCAGCACCCTGAGTACTGAGCACCCAGCACCCTGAGTACTGAGCACCCAGCACCCTGAGTACTGAGCACCGAGCACCCCGAGTACTGAACACCCAGCACCCCTAGAATGAGCACCCAGCAGCCTGAGTACTTAGCACTGAGCACACAGAGTACTGAGCACCCAGCACCCTGAGTACTGAGCACCCAGCACCCTGAGTACTGAGCACCGAGCACCCCGAGTACTGATCACCCAGCACCCTGAGCACTTAGAACCCAGCACCCTGAGCACTGAGCACCCAGCACCCCAAGCACTGAGCACCCAGCACCCTGAGCACTGAGCACTCAGCACCCTGAGCACTGAGCACCAAGCACCCTGAGCACTGAGCACCCAGCACCCTGAGTACTGAGCACACAGCACCCTGAGCACTGAGCACCCAGCACCCTGAGTACTGAGCACCCAGCACCCTGAGTACTTAGCACCCAGCACACTGAGCACTGAGCACCCAGAACCCTGAGTACTGAGCACCGAGCACCCTGAGTACTGAGCACCCAGCACCCTGAGTACTGAGCACCCAGCACCCTGAGTACTGAGCACCGAGCATCCGGAGTACTGAGCACCCTGCACCCCAAGCACTGAGCACCCAGCACCCTGAGCACTGAGCACCCTGAGTACTGAGCACCCAGCACCCTGAGCACTGAGCACCCAGCACCCTGAGTACTGAGCACCGAGCACCCCGAGGACTGAGCACCCAGCACCCTGAGTACTGAGCACCCAGCACCAAGAGTACTGAGCACCGAGCATCCTGAGCACTGAGCACCGAGCACCCCGAGCACTGAGCACCCAGCACCCTGAGTACTGAGCACCCAGCACCAAGAGTACTGAGCACCGAGCACCCCGAGTACTGAGCACCCAGCACCCTGAGTAATGAGCACCCAGCACCCTGAGCACTGAGCACAAAGCACGCTGAATACTGAGCACTGAGCACCCTGAGTACTGAGCACCAAGGACCCTGAGCACTGAGCACCCAGCACGCTGAGTACTGAGCGCTGAGCACCCTGAGTACTGAGCACCGAGCACCCTGAGTACTGAGCACCCAGCACCCTGAGCACTGAGCAGCCAGCATCCTGAGCACTGAGCACCCAGCACCCCGAGCACTGAGCACCCAGCACCCTGAGCACTGAGCACCCAGCACCCCGAGGACTGAGCACCCAGCAACCTGAGTACTGAGCACCGAGCACCCGGAGCACTGAGCACCCAGCACCCTGAGTACTGAGCACCCAGCACCCTGAGTACTGAGCACCCAGCACCCCAAGCACTGAGCACCCAGCACCCCGAGCACTGAGCACCCAGTTCCCCGAGCATGAGCACCCAGCATCCTGAGTACTGAGAACAGAGCACCCTGAGTACTGAGCACCCAGCACGCTGAGCACTGAGCACCCAGCACCCCGAGTACTGAGCAAACAGCACCCCGAGCACTGAGCACCCAGCACCCCGATAATTAGCACCCAGCACCCTGAGTACTGAGCACCCAGCACCCTGAGTACTGAGCACCCAGCACCCCGTGCACTGAGCACCCTGAGTACTGAGCACCCAGCACCCTGAGTACTGAGCACTAAGCACCCAGAGCGCTGAGCACCCAGCACCCCAAGCACGGAGCACCCAGGACCCCGAGCACTGAGTACTGAGCACCCAGCACCCTGAGTACTGAGCACCGAGCTCCCCGAGCACTGAGCACCCTGAGTACTGAGCACCCAGCACCCCGATGACAGAGCACCCAGCACCCTCAGCACTGAGCACGCAGCACCCCGAGCACTGAGCACCCAGCACCCTGAGTACTGAGCACCCTGAGGACTGAGCACCGATAACCCTGAGCACTGAGCACCCAGCACCCTGAGTACTGAGCACCCAGTACCCTGAGTACTGAGCACCAAGCACCCCGAGCACTGAGCACCCAGCACCCTGAGTACTGAGCACCCAGCACCCTGAGCACTGAGCACCCAGCACCCTGAGCACTGAGCACCCAGCACCCTGAGCACTGAGCACCCAGCACCCTGAGTACTGAGCACCCAACGTACTGAGCACCGAGCACCCCTAGCACTGAGCACCCAGCACCCTGAGTACTGAGCACCCAGCACCCTGAGTACTGAGCACCCAGCACCCGGAGCACTGAGCACCCAGCACACCGAGCACTGAGCACTGAGCACCCTGAATACTGAGCACTGAGCACCCTTAGTACTGAGCACCGAGCACCCTGAGTACTGAGCACCCAGCACCCTGAGCACTGAGCACAGAGCATCCCGAGGACTGAGCACCCAGCACCGTGAGCACTGAGCAGCCAGCACCTTGAGTACAGAGCACTGAGCACCCCGAGCACTGAGCACCCAGCACCCTGAGTCCTGAGCACCCAGCACCCTGAGTACTGAGCACCCAGTACCCCGAGCACTGAGCACCCAGCACCCTGAGCACTGAGCACCCAGCACCCTGAGTACTGAACACCCAGCACCCCGAGCACTGAGCACCCAGCACCCTGAGTACTGAGCACTCAGCAACCTGAGTCCTGAGCACCGAGCACCCCGAGCACTGAGCACCCAGCACCCTGAGCACTGAGCACCCTGAGGACTGAGCACCCAGCACCCTGAGTACTGAGCACCCAGCACCCTGAGTACTGAGCACCCAGCATCCTGAGTACTGAGCAACGATCACCCTGAGCACTGAGCACTCAGCACCCTGAGCGCTGAGCAGCCAGCACCCTGAGTACTGAGCACCCTGAGTACTGAGCACCCAGCACCCCGAGCACTGAGCACCCAGCACCCCGAGTACTGAGCACCCTGAGCACTGAGCACCCAGCAACCTGAGTACTGAGCACCCAGCACCCTGAGCACTGAGCACCCAGCACCCTGAGTACTGAGCACCCAGCACCCTGAGCACTGAGCACCCAGCACCCTGAGTACTGAGCACCCAGCACCCTGAGTACTTAGCACCGAGCACCCTGAGTACTGAGCACCCAGCACCCTGAGTACTGAGCACCGAGCACCCCGAGTACTGAGCACCCAGCAACCTGAGCACTGAGAACCCAGCACCCTGAGCACTAAGCACCCAGCACCCCAAGCACTGAGCACCCCGCACCCTGAGCACTGAGCACCCAGCACCCTGAGCACTGAGCACCCAGCACCCTGAACACTGAGCACCCACCACCCTGAGTACTGAGCACCCAACGTACTGAGCACCGAGCACCCCTAGCACTGAGCACCCAGCACCCTGAGTACTGAGCACCTAGCACCCTCAGTACTGAGCACCCAGCACCCCGAGCACAGAGCAATGAGCACCCTGAGTACTGAGCACTGAGCACCCTTAGTACTGAGCACCGAGCACCCTGAGTACTGAGCACCCAACACCCTGAGCACTGAGCACGGAGCACCCCTAGGACTGAGCACCCAGAACCGTGAGCACTGAGCAGCCAGCACCTTGAGTACTGAGCACCGAGCACCCCGAGCACTGAGCACCCAGCACCCTGAGTCCTGAGCACCCAGCACCCTGAGTACTGAGCACCCAGCACCCTGAGTACTGAGCACCGAGCATCCGGAGTACTGAGCACCCTGCACCCCGAGCACTGAGCACCCAGCACCCTGAGCACTGAGCACCCTGAGGAATGAGCACCCAGCACCCTGAGTACTGAGCACCCAGCATCCTGAGTACTGAGCACCGATCACCCTGAGCACTGAGCACCCAGCAAACCGAGCACTGAGCACCCAGCACCCTGAGTACTGAGCACCCTGAGTACTGAGCACCCAGCACCCCGAGCACTGAGCACCCAGCAACCCGAGCACTGAGCACCCAGCACCCTGAGTACTGAGCACCCTGAGTACTGAGCACCCAGCACCCTGAGTACTGAGCACCCTGAGTACTGAGCACCCAGCACCCTGAGCACTGAGCACCCAGCACCCTGAGTACTGACCACCGAGCACCCCTAGTACTGAGCACCCAGCACCCTGAGCACTGAGCGCCCAGCACCCTGAGTACTGAGCACGCAGCACCCTGAGTACTGAACACCGAGCACCCCGAGAACTGAGCACCCAGCACCCTGAGTACTGAGCACTAAGCACCCAGAGCGCTGAGCACCCAGCACCCCAAGCACGGAGCACCCAGGACCCCGAGCACTGATTACTGAGCACCCACCACCCTGATTACTGAGCACCGAGCTCCCCGAGCACTGAGCACCCTGAGTACTGAGCACCCAGGACCCCAATCACAGAGCACCCAGCACCCTCAGCACTGAGCACCCAGCACCCCGAGCACTGAGCACCCAGCACCCTGAGTACTGAGCACCCTGCGTACTGAGCACCGAGCAACCCGAGCACTGAGCACCCAGCACCCTGAGTACTGAGCACCGAGCACCCTGAGCACTGAGCACCCAGCACCCTGAGTACTGAGCACCCAGCACCAAGAGTACTGAGCACCGAGCATCCTGAGCACTGAGCACCGAGCACCCCGAGCACTGAGCACCCAGCACCCTGAATACTGAGCACCCAGCACCAAGAGTACTGAGCACCGAGCACCCCGAGCACTGAGCACCCAGCACCCTGAGTAATGAGCACCCAGCACCCCGAGTACTGAGCACCCAGCACCGTGAGTACTGAGCACCCAGCACCCTGAGTACTGAGCACCCAGCACCGTGAGCACTGAGCACAAAGCACGCTGAGTACTGAGCACTGAGCACCCTGAGTACTGAGCACCAAGGACCCTGAGCACTGAGCACCCAGCACGCTGAGTACTGAGCGCTGAGCACCCTGAGTACTGAGCACCGAGCACCCTGAGTACTGAGCACCCAGCACCCTGAGCACTGAGCAGCCAGCACCCTGAGCACTGAGCACCCAGCACCCCGAGCACTGAGCACCCAGCACCCTGAGTACTGAGCACCCAGCACCCTGAGTACTGAGCACTCAGCACCCTGAGTACTGAGCACCGAGCACCCCGAGCACTGAGCACCCAGCACCCTCAGCACTGAGCACCCTGAGGACTGAGCACCCAGCACCCTGAGTACTGAGCACCCAGCATCGTGAGTACTGAGCACCGATCACCCTGAGCACTGAGCACCCAGCAACCCAAGCACTGAGCACCCAGCACCCTGAGTACTGAGCACCCTGAGTACTGAGCACCCAGCACCCCGAGCACTGAGCACCCAGGACCCTGAGTACTGAGCACCCTGAGTACTGAGCACCCAGCACCCTGAGTACTGAGCACCCTGAGTACTGAGCACCCAGCACCCTGAGCACTGAGCACCCAGCACCCTGAGTACTGAGCACCCAGCACCCTGAGCACTGAGCACCCAGCACCCTGAGTACGGAGCACCCAGCACCCTGAGTACTTAGCACCCAGCACCCTGAGCACTGAGCACCCAGCACCCTGAGTACTGAGCACCGAGCACCCTGAGTACTGAGCACCAAGCACCCCTAGTACTGAGCACCCAGCACCCTGAGCACTGAGCGCCCAGGACCCTGAGTACTGAGCACCCAGCACCCTGAGTACTGAGCACCCACCACCCCGAGCACTGAGCACCCTGAGTACTGAGCACTAACCACCCAGAGCGCTGAGCACCCAGCACCCCAAGCACGGAGCACCCAGGACCCCAAGCACTGAGTACTGAGCACCCAGCACCCTGAGTACTGAGCACCGAGCTCCCCGAGCACTGAGCACCCTGAGTACTGAGCACCCAGCACCCCGATCACAGAGCACCCAGCACCCTCAGCACTGAGCACCCAGCACCCCGAGCACTGAGCACACAGCACCCTGAGTACTGAGCACCCTGAGGACTGAGCACCGATCACCCTGAGCACTGAGCACCCAGCACCCTGAGCACTGAACACCCAGCACCCTGAGTATTGAGCACCCAGCACCCTGAGTACTGAGCACCCAGCACCCTGAGCACTGAGCACCCAGCACCCTGAGTACTGAGCATTCAGCACCCTGATCACAGAGCACCCAGCACCCTCAGCACTGAGCACCCAGCACCCCGAGCACTGAGCACCCAGCACCCTGAGTACTGAGCACCCTGAGTACTGAGCACCCAGCACCCTGTGTACTGAGCACCGAGCACCCTGAGCACTGAGCACCCAGCACCCTGAGTACTGAGCACCCAGCACCAAGAGTACTGAGCACCGAGCATCCTGAGCACTGAGCACCGAGCACCCCGAGCACTGAGCACCCAGCACCCTGAGTACTGAGCACCCAGCACCAAGAGTACTGAGCACCGAGCACCCCGAGCACTGAGCACCCAGCACCCTGAGTACTGAGCACCCAGCACCGTGAGTACTGAGCACCCAGCACCCTGAGTACTGAGCACCCAGCACCCTGAGCACTGAGCACAAAGCACGCTGAGTACTGAGCAATGAGCACCCTGAGTACTGAGCACCAAGGACCCTGAGCACTGAGCAGCCAGCACCCTGAGCACTGAGCACCCAGCACCCTGAGTACTGAGCACCCAGCACCCTGAGTACTGAGCACCCAGCACCCTGAGTACTGAGCACCCAGCACCCTGAGTACTGAGCACCCAGCACCCTGAGTACTGAGCACCGAGCACCCCGAGTACTGAGCACCCAGCACCCCGAGCACTGAGCGCCCAGCACCCTGAGCACTGAGCACCGAGCACCCCAAGCACTGAGCACCCAGCACCCTGAGCACTGAGCACCCTGAGGACTGAGCACCCAGCATCCTGAGTACTGAGCACCGAGCACCCCGAGCACTGAGCACCCAGCACCCTGAGCACTGAGCACCCTGAGGACTGAGCACCCAGCACCCTGAGTACTGAGCACCCAGCATCCTGAGTACTGAGCACCGATCACCCTGAGCACAGAGCACCCAGCAACCCGAGCACTGAGCACCCAGCACCCTGAGTACTGAGCACCCTGAGTACTGAGCACCCAGCACCCCGAGAACTGAGCACCCAGCTCCCTGAGTACTGAGCACCTTGAGTACTGAGCACCCAGCACCCTGAGTACTGAGCACCCTGAGTACTGAGCACCCAGCACCCTGAGCACTGAGCACCCAGCACCCTGAGTACTGAGCAACCAGCACCCTGAGCACTGAGCACCCAGCACCCTGAGTACTCAGCACCCAGCACCCTGAGTACTTAGCACCCAGCACGCTGAGCACTGAGCACCCAGCACCCTGAGTACTGAGCACCGAGCACCGTGAGTACTGAGCACCCAGCACCCTGAGTACTGAGCAACCAGCACCCTGAGTACTGAGCACCGAGCACCCAGAGTACTGAGCACCCAGCACCCTGAGCACTGAGCACCCAGCACCCTGAGTACTGAGCACCCAGCACCCTGAGTACTGAGCACCCAGCACCCCGAGCACTGAGCACCCTGAGTACTGAGCACTAAGCACCCAGAGCGCTGAGCACCCAGCACCCCAAGCACGGAGGACCCAGGAAACCGAGCACTGAGTACTGAGCACCCAGCACCCTGAGTACTGAGCACCGAGCTCCCTGAGCACTGAGCACCCTGAGTACTGAGCACCCAGCACCCTGATCACAGAGCACCCAGCACCCTCAGCACTGAGCACCCAGCACCCCGAGCACTGAGCACCCAGCACCCTGAGTACGGAGCACCCTGAGGACTGAGCACCGATCACCCTGAGCACTGAGCACCCAGCACCCTGAGTACTGAGCACCCAGCACCCTGAGTACTGAGCACCGAGCACTCCGAGCACTGAGCACCCAGCACACTGAGCACTGAGCACCCAGCACCCTGAGTACTGAGCACCCAGCACCCTGAGTACTGAGCACCCAGCACCCTGAGCAATGAGCACCCAGCACCCTGAGTACTGAGCACCCAGCACCCTGATCACAGAGCACCCAGCACCCTCAGCACTGAGCACCCAGCACCCCGAGCACTGAGCACACAGCACCCTGAGTACTGAGCACCCTGAGTACTGAGAACCCAGCACCCTGAGCACTGAGCACCCAGCACCCTGAGTACTGAGCACCGAGCACACTGAGCACTGAGCACCCAGCACCCTGAGTACTGAGCACCCAGCACCAAGAGTACTGAGCACCGAGCATCCTGAGCACTGAGCACCGAGCACCCCGAGCGCTGAGCACCCAGCACCCTGAGTACTGAGCACCCAGCACCCTGAGCACTGAGCACCCAGCACCCTGAGTACTGAGCTCCCAGCACCCTGAGTACTTAGCACCCAGCACCCTGAGCACTGAGCACCCAGCACCCTGAGTACTGAGCACCGAGCACCCTGAGTACTGAGCACCCAGCACCCTGAGTACTGAGCACCCAGCACCCTGAGTACTGAGCACCGAGCACCCCGAGTACTGACCACCCAGCACCCTGAGCACTGAGCACCCAGCACCCTGAGTACTGAGCACCCAGCACCCTGAGTACTGAGCACCCAGCACCCAGAGCACTGAGCACCCTGAGTTCTGAGCACTAAGCACCCAGAGCGCTGAGCACCCAGCACCCCAAGCACGGAGCACCCAGGACCCCGAGCACTGAGTACTGAGCACCCAGCACCCTGAGTACTGAGCACCGAGCTCCCCGAGCACTGAGCACCCTGAGTACTGAGCACCCAGCACACCGATCACAGAGCACCCAGCACCCTCAGCACTGAGCACCCAGCACCACGAGCACTGAGCACCCAGCACCCTGAGTACTGAGCACCCTGAGGACTGAGCACCGATCACCCTGAGCACTGAGCACCCAGCACCCTGAGTACTGAGCACCCAGCACCCTGAGTACTGAGCACCGAGCACTCCGAGCACTGAGCACCCAGCACCCTGAGCACTGAGCACCCAGCACCCTGAGTACTGAACACCCAGCACCCTGAGTACTGAGCACCCAGCACCCTGAGCACTGAGCACCCAGCACCCTGAGTACTGAGCACCCAGCACCCTGAGTACTGAGCACCCAGCACCCTGAGTACTGAGCACCGAGCACCCCGAGTACTGAACACCCAGCATCCCGAGCACTGAGCACCCAGCACCCTGAGCACTGAGCACCCAGCACCCCAAGCACTGAGCACCCAGCACCCTGAGTACTGAGTACTGAGCACCCTGAGTACTGAGCACCCAGCACCCTGAGCACTGAGCACCCAGCACCCTGAGTACTGAGCACCGAGCACCCCGAGCACTGAGCACCCAGCACCCTGAGGACTGAGCACCCAGGACCAAGACTACTGAGCACCAAGCATCCTGAGCACTGAGCACAGAGCACCCTGAGCACTGAGCACCCAGCACCCTGAGTACTGAGCACCCAGCACCCTGAGTAATGAGCACCCAGCACCCTGAGCACTGAGCACAAAGCACGCTGAGTACTGAGCACTGAGCACCCTGAGTACTGAGCACCAAGGACCCTGAGCACTGAGCACCCAGCACGCTGAGTACTGAGCGCTGTGCACCCTGAGTACTGAGCACCGAGCACCCTGAGTACTGAGCACCCAGCACCCTGAGCACTGAGCAGCCAGCACCCTGAGCACTGAGCACCCAGCACCCTGAGTACTGAGCACCCAGCACCCTGAGTACTGAGCACCAAGCACCCTGAGTACTGAACACCCAGCACCCTGAGCACTGAGCACTGAGCACCCAGCACCCTGAGCACTGAGCGCTGTGCACCCTGAGTACTGAGCACCGAGCACCCTGAGTACTGAGCACCCAGCACCCCTAGTACTGAGCACCCAGCACCCTGAGCACTGAGCGCCCAGCACCCTGAGTACTGAGCACCCAGCACCCTGAGTACTGAGCACCCACCACCCCGAGCACTGAGCACCCTGAGTACTGAGCACTAACCACCCAGAGCGCTGAGCACCCAGCACCCCAAGCACGGAGCACCCAGGACCCCAAGCACTGAGTACTGAGCACCCAGCACCCTGAGTACTGAGCACCGAGCTCCCCGAGCACTGAGCACCCTGAGTACTGAGCACCCAGCACCCCGATCACAGAGCACCCAGCACCCTCAGCACTGAGCACCCAGCACCCCGAGCACTGAGCACACAGCACCCTGAGTACTGAGCACCCTGAGGACTGAGCACCGATCACCCTGAGCACTGAGCACCCAGCACCCTGAGCACTGAACACCCAGCACCCTGAGTATTGAGCACCCAGCACCCTGAGTACTGAGCACCCAGCACCCTGAGCACTGAGCACCCAGCACCCTGAGTACTGAGCATTCAGCACCCTGATCACAGAGCACCCAGCACCCTCAGCACTGAGCACCCAGCACCCCGAGCACTGAGCACCCAGCACCCTGAGTACTGAGCACCCTGAGTACTGAGCACCCAGCACCCTGAGTACTGAGCACCGAGCACCCTGAGCACTGAGCACCCAGCACCCTGAGTACTGAGCACCCAGCACCAAGAGTACTGAGCACCGAGCATCCTGAGCACTGAGCACCGAGCACCCCGAGCACTGAGCACCCAGCACCCTGAGTACTGAGCACCCAGCACCAAGAGTACTGAGCACCGAGCACCCCGAGCACTGAGCACCCAGCACCCTGAGTACTGAGCACCCAGCACCGTGAGTACTGAGCACCCAGCACCCTGAGTACTGAGCACCCAGCACCCTGAGCACTGAGCACAAAGCACGCTGAGTACTGAGCAATGAGCACCCTGAGTACTGAGCACCAAGGACCCTGAGCACTGAGCAGCCAGCACCCTGAGCACTGACCACCCAGCACCCTGAGTACTGAGCACCCAGCACCCTGAGTACTGAGCACCCAGCACCCTGAGTACTGAGCACCCAGCACCCTGAGTAAGGAGCACCCAGCACCCTGAGTACTGAGCACCGAGCACCCCGAGTACTGAGCACCCAGCACCCCGAGCACTGAGCGCCCAGCACCCTGAGCACTGAGCACCGAGCACCCCAAGCACTGAGCACCCAGCACCCTGAGCACTGAGCACCCTGAGGACTGAGCACCCAGCATCCTGAGTACTGAGCACCGAGCACCCCGAGCACTGAGCACCCAGCACCCTGAGCACTGAGCACCCTGAGGACTGAGCACCCAGCACCCTGAGTACTGAGCACCCAGCATCCTGAGTACTGAGCACCGATCACCCTGAGCACAGAGCACCCAGCAACCCGAGCACTGAGCACCCAGCACCCTGAGTACTGAGCACCCTGAGTACTGAGCACCCAGCACCCCGAGAACTGAGCACCCAGCTCCCTGAGTACTGAGCACCTTGAGTACTGAGCACCCAGCACCCTGAGTACTGAGCACCCTGAGTACTGAGCACCCAGCACCCTGAGCACTGAGCACCCAGCACCCTGAGTACTGAGCAACCAGCACCCTGAGCACTGAGCACCCAGCACCCTGAGTACTCAGCACCCAGCACCCTGAGTACTTAGCACCCAGCACCCTGAGCACTGAGCACCCAGCACCCTGAGTACTGAGCACCGAGCACCGTGAGTACTGAGCACCCAGCACCCTGAGTACTGAGCAACCAGCACCCTGAGTACTGAGCACCGAGCACCCAGAGTACTGAGCACCCAGCACCCTGAGCACTGAGCACCCAGTACCCTGAGTACTGAGCACCCAGCACCCTGAGTACTGAGCACCCAGCACCCCGAGCACTGAGCACCCTGAGTACTGAGCACTAAGCACCCAGAGCGCTGAGCACCCAGCACCCCAAGCACGGAGGACCCAGGAAACCGAGCACTGAGTACTGAGCACCCAGCACCCTGAGTACTGAGCACCGAGCTCCCCGAGCACTGAGCACCCTGAGTACTGAGCACCCAGCACCCTGATCACAGAGCACCCAGCACCCTCAGCACTGAGCACCCAGCACCCCGAGCACTGAGCACCCAGCACCCTGAGTATGGAGCACCCTGAGGACTGAGCACCGATCACCCTGAGCACTGAGCACCCAGCACCCTGAGTACTGAGCACCCAGCACCCTGAGTACTGAGCACCGAGCACTCCGAGCACTGAGCACCCAGCACACTGAGCACTGAGCACCCAGCACCCTGAGTACTGAGCACCCAGCACCCTGAGTACTGAGCACCCAGCACCCTGAGCAATGAGCACCCAGCACCCTGAGTACTGAGCACCCAGCACCCTGATCACAGAGCACCCAGCACCCTCAGCACTGAGCACCCAGCACCCCGAGCACTGAGCACACAGCACCCTGAGTACTGAGCACCCTGAGTACTGAGAACCCAGCACCCTGAGCACTGAGCACCCAGCACCCTGAGTACTGAGCACCGAGCACACTGAGCACTGAGCACCCAGCACCCTGAGTACTGAGCACCCAGCACCAAGAGTACTGAGCACCGAGCATCCTGAGCACTGAGCACCGAGCACCCAGAGCGCTGAGCACCCAGCACCCTGAGTACTGAGCACCCAGCACCCTGAGCACTGAGCACCCAGCACCCTGAGTACTGAGCTCCCAGCACCCTGAGTACTTAGCACCCAGCACCCTGAGCACTGAGCACCCAGCACCCTGAGTACTGAGCACCGAGCACCCTGAGTACTGAGCACCCAGCACCCTGAGTACTGAGCACCCAGCACCCTGAGTACTGAGCACCGAGCACCCCGAGTACTGACCACCCAGCACCCTGAGCACTGAGCACCCAGCACCCTGAGTACTGAGCACCCAGCACCCTGAGTACTGAGCACCAAGCACCCTGAGTACTGAACACCCAGCACCCTGAGCACTGAGCACTGAGCACCCAGCACCCTGAGCACTGAGCGCTGTGCACCCTGAGTACTGAGCACCGAGCACCCTGAGTACTGAGCACCCAGCACCCCTAGTACTGAGCACCCAGCACCCTGAGCACTGAGCGCCCAGCACCCTGAGTACTGAGCACCCAGCACCCTGAGTACTGAGCACCCACCACCCCGAGCACTGAGCACCCTGAGTACTGAGCACTAACCACCCAGAGCGCTGAGCACCCAGCACCCCAAGCACGGAGCACCCAGGACCCCAAGCACTGAGTACTGAGCACCCAGCACCCTGAGTACTGAGCACCGAGCTCCCCGAGCACTGAGCACCCTGAGTACTGAGCACCCAGCACCCCGATCACAGAGCACCCAGCACCCTCAGCACTGAGCACCCAGCACCCCGAGCACTGAGCACACAGCACCCTGAGTACTGAGCACCCTGAGGACTGAGCACCGATCACCCTGAGCACTGAGCACCCAGCACCCTGAGCACTGAACACCCAGCACCCTGAGTATTGAGCACCCAGCACCCTGAGTACTGAGCACCCAGCACCCTGAGCACTGAGCACCCAGCACCCTGAGTACTGAGCATTCAGCACCCTGATCACAGAGCACCCAGCACCCTCAGCACTGAGCACCCAGCACCCCGAGCACTGAGCACCCAGCACCCTGAGTACTGAGCACCCTGAGTACTGAGCACCCAGCACCCTGAGTACTGAGCACCGAGCACCCTGAGCACTGAGCACCCAGCACCCTGAGTACTGAGCACCCAGCACCAAGAGTACTGAGCACCGAGCATCCTGAGCACTGAGCACCGAGCACCCCGAGCACTGAGCACCCAGCACCCTGAGTACTGAGCACCCAGCACCAAGAGTACTGAGCACCGAGCACCCCGAGCACTGAGCACCCAGCACCCTGAGTACTGAGCACCCAGCACCGTGAGTACTGAGCACCCAGCACCCTGAGTACTGAGCACCCAGCACCCTGAGCACTGAGCACAAAGCACGCTGAGTACTGAGCAATGAGCACCCTGAGTACTGAGCACCAAGGACCCTGAGCACTGAGCAGCCAGCACCCTGAGCACTGAGCACCCAGCACCCTGAGTACTGAGCACCCAGCACCCTGAGTACTGAGCACCCAGCACCCTGAGTACTGAGCACCCAGCACCCTGAGTACTGAGCACCCAGCACCCTGAGTACTGAGCACCGAGCACCCCGAGTACTGAGCACCCAGCACCCCGAGCACTGAGCGCCCAGCACCCTGAGCACTGAGCACCGAGCACCCCAAGCACTGAGCACCCAGCACCCTGAGCACTGAGCACCCTGAGGACTGAGCACCCAGCATCCTGATTACTGAGCACCGAGCACCCCGAGCACTGAGCACCCAGCACCCTGAGCACTGAGCACCCTGAGGACTGAGCACCCAGCACCCTGAGTACTGAGCACCCAGCATCCTGAGTACTGAGCACCGATCACCCTGAGCACAGAGCACCCAGCAACCCGAGCACTGAGCACCCAGCACCCTGAGTACTGAGCACCCTGAGTACTGAGCACCCAGCACCCCGAGAACTGAGCACCCAGCTCCCTGAGTACTGAGCACCTTGAGTACTGAGCACCCAGCACCCTGAGTACTGAGCACCCTGAGTACTGAGCACCCAGCACCCTGAGCACTGAGCACCCAGCACCCTGAGTACTGAGCAACCAGCACCCTGAGCACTGAGCACCCAGCACCCTGAGTACTCAGCACCCAGCACCCTGAGTACTTAGCACCCAGCACCCTGAGCACTGAGCACCCAGCACCCTGAGTACTGAGCACCGAGCACCGTGAGTACTGAGCACCCAGCACCCTGAGTACTGAGCAACCAGCACCCTGAGTACTGAGCACCGAGCACCCAGAGTACTGAGCACCCAGCACCCTGAGCACTGAGCACCCAGTACCCTGAGTACTGAGCACCCAGCACCCTGAGTACTGAGCACCCAGCACCCCGAGCACTGAGCACCCTGAGTACTGAGCACTAAGCACCCAGAGCGCTGAGCACCCAGCACCCCAAGCACGGAGGACCCAGGAAACCGAGCACTGAGTACTGAGCACCCAGCACCCTGAGTACTGAGCACCGAGCTCCCCGAGCACTGAGCACCCTGAGTACTGAGCACCCAGCACCCTGATCACAGAGCACCCAGCACCCTCAGCACTGAGCACCCAGCACCCCGAGCACTGAGCACCCAGCACCCTGAGTACGGAGCACCCTGAGGACTGAGCACCGATCACCCTGAGCACTGAGCACCCAGCACCCTGAGTACTGAGCACCCAGCACCCTGAGTACTGAGCACCGAGCACTCCGAGCACTGAGCACCCAGCACACTGAGCACTGAGCACCCAGCACCCTGAGTACTGAGCACCCAGCACCCTGAGTACTGAGCACCCAGCACCCTGAGCAATGAGCACCCAGCACCCTGAGTACTGAGCACCCAGCACCCTGATCACAGAGCACCCAGCACCCTCAGCACTGAGCACCCAGCACCCCGAGCACTGAGCACACAGCACCCTGAGTACTGAGCACCCTGAGTACTGAGAACCCAGCACCCTGAGCACTGAGCACCCAGCACCCTGAGTACTGAGCACCGAGCACACTGAGCACTGAGCACCCAGCACCCTGAGTACTGAGCACCCAGCACCAAGAGTACTGAGCACCGAGCATCCTGAGCACTGAGCACCGAGCACCCCGAGCGCTGAGCACCCAGCACCCTGAGTACTGAGCACCCAGCACCCTGAGCACTGAGCACCCAGCACCCTGAGTACTGAGCTCCCAGCACCCTGAGTACTTAGCACCCAGCACCCTGAGCACTGAGCACCCAGCACCCTGAGTACTGAGCACCGAGCACCCTGAGTACTGAGCACCCAGCACACTGAGTACTGAGCACCCAGCACCCTGAGTACTGAGCACCGAGCTCCCCGAGCACTGAGCACCCTGAGTACTGAGCACCCAGCACACCGATCACAGAGCACCCAGCACCCTCAGCACTGAGCACCCAGCACCACGAGCACTGAGCACCCAGCACCCTGAGTACTGAGCACCCTGAGGACTGAGCACCGATCACCCTGAGCACTGAGCACCCAGCACCCTGAGTACTGAGCACCCAGCACCCTGAGTACTGAGCACCGAGCACTCCGAGCACTGAGCACCCAGCACCCTGAGCACTGAGCACCCAGCACCCTGAGTACTGAACACCCAGCACCCTGAGTACTGAGCACCCAGCACCCTGAGCACTGAGCACCCAGCACCCTGAGTACTGAGCACCCAGCACCCTGAGTACTGAGCACCCAGCACCCTGAGTACTGAGCACCGAGCACCCCGAGTACTGAACACCCAGCATCCCGAGCACTGAGCACCCAGCACCCTGAGCACTGAGCACCCAGCACCCCAAGCACTGAGCACCCAGCACCCTGAGTACTGAGTACTGAGCACCCTGAGTACTGAGCACCCAGCACCCTGAGCACTGAGCACCCAGCACCCTGAGTACTGAGCACCGAGCACCCCGAGCACTGAGCACCCAGCACCCTGAGGACTGAGCACCCAGGACCAAGACTACTGAGCACCAAGCATCCTGAGCACTGAGCACAGAGCACCCTGAGCACTGAGCACCCAGCACCCTGAGTACTGAGCACCCAGCACCCTGAGTAATGAGCACCCAGCACCCTGAGCACTGAGCACAAAGCACGCTGAGTACTGAGCACTGAGCACCCTGAGTACTGAGCACCAAGGACCCTGAGCACTGAGCACCCAGCACGCTGAGTACTGAGCGCTGTGCACCCTGAGTACTGAGCACCGAGCACCCTGAGTACTGAGCACCCAGCACCCTGAGCACTGAGCAGCCAGCACCCTGAGCACTGAGCACCCAGCACCCTGAGTACTGAGCACCCAGCACCAAGAGTACTGAGCACCGAACACCCCGAGCACTGAGCACCCAGCACCCTGAGTAATGAGCACCCAGCACCCTGAGCACTGAGCACAAAGCACGCTGAGTACTGAGCACTGAGCACCCTGAGTACTGAGCACCAAGGACCCTGAGCACTGAGCACCCAGCACGCTGAGTACTGAGCGCTGTGCACCCTGAGTACTGAGCACCGAGCACCCTGAGTACTGAGCACCCAGCACCCTGAGCACTGAGCACCCAGCACACCGAGTACTGAGCACCCAGCACCCTGAGTACTGAGCACCGAGCACCCCGAGAACTGAGCACCCAGCACCCTGAGTACTGAGCACCCAGCACCCTGAGTACTGAGCACCCAGCACCATGAGCACTGAGCACCCAGCACCCCGAGCACTGAGCACCCAGCACCCCGAGAATGAGCACCCAGCAGCCTGAGTACTGAGAACAGAGCACCCAGAGTACTGAGCACAAAGCACGCTGAGCACTGAGCACCCAGCACCCCGAGAATTAGCACCCAGCACCCTGAGTACTGAGCACCCAGCACCCTGAGTACTGAGCACCCAGCACCTCGTGCACTGAGCACCCTGAGTACTGAGCACCCAGCACCCTGAGTACTGAGCGCTAAGCACCCAGAGCGCTGAGCACCCAGCTCCCCAAGCACGGAGCACCCAGGACCCTGAGCACTGAGTACTGAGCACCCAGCACCCTGAGTACTGAGCACCGAGCTCCCCGAGCACTGAGCACCCTGAGTACTGAGCACCCAGCACCCCGATGACAGAGCACCCAGCACCCTCAGCACTGAGCACGCAGCACCCCGAGCACTGAGCACCGAGCACCCCGAGCACTGAGCACCCAGCACCCTGAGTACTGAGCACCCAGCACCCTGAGCACTGAGCACCCAGCACCCTTAGCACTGAGCACCCAGCACCCTGAGCACTGAGCACCCAGCACCCTGAGTACTGAGCACCCAACGTACTGAGCACCGAGCACCCCTAGCACTGAGCACCCAGCACCCCGAGCACTTAGCACTGAGCACCCTGAGTACTGAGCACTGAGCACCCTTAGTACTGAGCACCGAGCACCCCGAGCACTGAGCAGCCAGCACCTTGAGTACTGAGCACCGAGCACCCCGAGCACTGAGCACCCAGCACCCTGAGTCCTGAGCATCCAGCACCCTGAGCACTGAGCACCCAGCACCCCAAGCACTGAGCACCCAGCACCCTGAGTACTGAGCACCCAGCACCCTGAGTACTGAGCACCCAGTACCCCGAGCACTGAGCACCCAGCACCCTGAGCACTGAGAACCCAGCACCCTGAGTACTGAGCACCCAGCACCCCGAGCACTGAGCACCCAGCACCCTGAGTACTGAGCACTCAGCAGCCTGAGTACTGAGCACCGAGCACCCCGAGCACTGAGCACCCAGCACCCTGAGCACTGAGCACACTGAGGACTGAGCACCCAGCACCCTGAGTACTGAGCACCCAGCACCCTGAGTACTGAGCACCCAGCATACTGAGTACTGAGCACCTTTCACCCTGAGCACTGAGCACCCAGCACCCTGAGCACTGAGCACCCAGCACCCTGAGTACTGAGCACCCTGAGTATTGAGCACCCAGCACCCCGAGCACTGAGCGCCCAGCACCCCGAGTACTGAGCACCCTGAGCACTGAGCACCCAGCACCCTGAGTACTGAGCACCCAGCACACTGAGCACTGAGCACCCAGCACCCTGAGTACTGAGCACCCAGCACCCTGAGCACTGAGCACCCAGCACCCTGAGTACTGTGCACCCAGCACCCTGAGTACTTAGCACCGAGCATCCTGAGTACTGAGCACCCAGCACCCTGAGTACTGAGCACCCAGCACCCTGAGTACTGAGCACCGAGCACCCCGAGTACTGAGCACCCTGAGCACTGAGAACCCAGCACCCTGAGCACTGAGCACCCAGCACCCCAAGCACTGAGCACCCAGCACCCTGAGCACTGAGCACTCAGCACCCTGAGCACTGAGCACCCAGCACCCTGAGCACTGAGCACCCAGCACACTGAGTACTGAGCACCCAGCACCCTGAGCACTGAGCACCCAGCACCCTGAGTACTTAGCACCCAGCACACTGAGCACTGAGCACCCAGAACCCTGAGTACTGAGCACCGACCACCCTGAGTACTGAGCACCCAGCACCCTGAGTACTGAGCACCCAGCACCCTGAGTACTGAGCACCGAGCATCCGGAGTACTGAGCACCCTGCACCCCGAGCACTGAGCACCCAGCACCCTGAGCACTGAGCACCCTGAGTACTGAGCACCCAGCACCCTGAGCACTGAGCACCCAGCACCCTGAGTACTGAGCACCGAGCACCCCGAGGACTGAGCACCCAGCACCCTGAGTACTGAGTACCCAGCACGAAGAGTACTGAGCACCGAGCATCCTGAGCACTGAGCACCGAGCACCCCGAGCACTGAGCATCCAGCACCCTGAGTACTGAGCACCCAGCACCAAGAGTACTGAGCACCGAGCACCCCGAGTACTGAGCACCCAGCACCCTGAGTAATGAGCACCCAGCACCCTGAGCACTGAGCACAAAGCACGCTGAATACTGAGCACTGAGCACCCTGAGTACTGAGCACCAAGGACCCTGAGCACTGAGCACCCAGCACGCTGAGTACTGAGCGCTGAGCACCCTGAGTACTGAGCACCGAGCACCCTGAGTACTGAGCACCCAGCACCCTGAGCACTGAGCAGCCAGCATCCTGAGCACTGAGCACCCAGCACCCCGAGCACTGAGCACCCAGCACCCTGAGCACTGAGCACCCAGCACCCCGAGGACTGAGCACCCAGCACCCTGAGTACTGAGCACCGAGCACCCGGAGCACAGAGCACCCAGCACCCTGAGTACTGAGCACCCAGCACCCTGAGTACTGAGCACCCAGCACCCCAAGCACTGAGCACCCAGCACCCCGAGCACTGAGCACCCAGCTCCCCGAGCATGAGCACCCAGCAGCCTGAGTACTGAGAACAGAGCACCCTGAGTTCTGAGCACCCAGCACGCTGAGCACTGAGCACCCAGCACCCCGAGTACTGAGCAAACAGCACCCCGAGCACTGAGCACCCAGCACCAAGAGAATTAGCACCCAGCACCCTGAGTACTGAGCACCCAGCACCCTGAGTACTGAGCACCCAGCACCCCGTGCACTGAGCACCCTGAGTACTGAGCACCCAGCACCCTGAGTACTGAGCACCCTGAGGACTGAGCACCGATAACCCTGAGCACTGAGCACCCAGCACCCTGAGTACTGAGCACCCAGCACCCTGAGTACTGAGCACCGAGCACCCCGAGCACTGAGCACCCAGCACCCTGAGTACTGAGCACCCAGCACCCTGAGCACTGAGCACCCAGCACCCTGAGCACTGAGCACCCATCACCCTGAGCACTGAGCACCCAGCACCCTGAGTACTGAGCACCCAACGTACTGAGCACCGAGCACCCCTAGCACTGAGCACCTAGCACCCTGAGTACTGAGCACCCAGCACCCGGAGCACTGAGCACCCAGCACACCGAGCACTGAGCACTGAGCACCCTGAATACTGAGCACTGAGCACCCTTAGTACTGAGCACCGAGCACCCTGAGTACTGAGCACCCAGCACCCTGAGCACTGAGCACGGAGCATCCCGAGGACTGAGCACCCAGCACCGTGAGCACTGAGCAGCCAGCACCTTGAGTACAGAGCACCGAGCACCCCGAGCACTGAGCACCCAGCACCCTGAGTCCTGAGCACCCAGCACCCTGAGCACTGCGCACCCAGCACCCCGAGCACTGAGCACCCAGCACCCTGAGTACTGAGCACCCAGCACCCTGAGTACTGAGCACCCAGTACCCCGAGCACTGAGCACCCAGCACCCTGAGCACTGAGCACCCAGCACCGTGAGTACTGAACACCCAGCACCCCGAGCACTGAGCACCCAGCACCCTGAGTACTGAGCACTCAGCACCCTGAGTACTGAGCACCGAGCACCCCGAGCACTGAGCACCCAGCACCCTGAGCACTGAGCACCCTGAGGACTGAGCACCCAGCACCCTGTGTACTGAGCACCCAGCACCCTGAGTACTAAGCACCCAGCATCCTGAGTACTGAGCAACGATCACCCTGAGCACTGAGCACCCAGCACCCTGAGCACTGAGCAGCCAGCACCCTGAGTACTGAGCACCCTGAGTACTGAGCACCCAGCACCCCGAGCACTGAGCACCCAGCACCCCGAGTACTGAGCACCCTGAGCACTGAGCACCCAGCAACCAGAGCACTGAGCACTCTGAGGTCTGAGCACCCAGCACCCTGAGTACTGAGCACCCAGTATCCTGAGTACTGAGCACCGATCACCCTGAGCACTGAGCACCCAGCAACCCGAGCACTGAGCACCCAGCACCCTGAGTACTGAGCACCCTGAGTACTGTGCACCCAGCACCCCGAGCACTGAGCACCCAGCACCCTGAGTACTGAGCACCCTGAGTACTGAGCACCCAGCACCCTGAGCACTGAGCACCCAGCACCCTGAGTACTGAGCACCCAGCACCCTGAGCACTGAGCACCCAGGACCCTGAGTACTGAGCTCCCAGCACCCTGAGTACTTAGCACCCAGCACCCTGAGCACTGAGCACCCAGCACCCTGAGTACTGAGCACCGAGCACCCTGAGTACTGAGCACCCAGCACCCTGAGTACTGAGCACCCAGCACCCTGAGTACTGAGCACCGAGCACCCCGAGTACTGACCACCCAGCACCCTGAGCACTGAGCACCCAGCACCCTGAGTACTGAGCACCCAGCACCCTGAGTACTGAGCACCCAGCACCCAGAGCACTGAGCACCCTGAGTTCTGAGCACTAAGCACCCAGAGCGCTGAGCACCCAGCACCCCAAGCACGGAGCACCCAGGACCCCGAGCACTGAGTACTGAGCACCCAGCACCCTGAGTACTGAGCACCGAGCTCCCCGAGCACTGAGCACCCTGAGTACTGAGCACCCAGCACCCCGATCACAGAGCACCCAGCACCCTCAGGACTGAGCACCCAGCACCACGAGCACTGAGCACCCAGCACCCTGAGTACTGAGCACCCTGAGGACTGAGCACCGATCACCCTGAGCACTGAGCACCCAGCACCCCGAGCACTGAGCACCCAGCACCCTGAGTACTGAGCACCGAGCACTCCGAGCACTGAGCACCCAGCACCCTGAGCACTGAGCACCCAGCACCCTGAGTACTGAGCACCCAGCACCCTGAGTACTGAGCACCCAGCACCCTGAGCACTGAGCACCCAGCACCCTGAGTACTGAGCACCCAGCACCCTGAGTACTGAGCACCGAGCACCCCGAGTACTGAACACCCAGCACCCCGAGCACTGAGCACCCAGCACCCTGAGCACTGAGCACCCAGCACCCCAAGCACTGAGCACCCAGCACCCTGAGTACTGAGTACTGAGCACCCTGAGTACTGAGCACCCAGCACCCTGAGCACTGAGCACCCAGCACCCTGAGTACTGAGCACCGAGCACCCCGAGCACTGAGCACCCAGCACCCTGAGTACTGAGCTCCCAGGACCAAGACTACTGAGCACCAAGCATCCTGAGCACTGAGCACAGAGCACCCTGAGCACTGAGCACCCAGCACCCTGAGTACTGAGCACCCAGCACCAAGAGTACTGAGCACCGAGCACCCCGAGCAGTGAGCACCCAGCACCCTGAGTAATGAGCACCCAGCACCCTGAGCACTGAGCACAAAGCACGCTGAGTACTGAGCACTGAGCACCCTGAGTACTGAGCACCAAGGACCCTGAGCACTGAGCACCCAGCACGCTGAGTACTGAGCGCTGTGCACCCTGAGTACTGAGCACCGAGCACCCTGAGTACTGAGCACCCAGCACCCTGAGCACTGAGCAGCCAGCACCCTGAGCACTGAGCACCCAGCACCCCGAGCACTGAGCACCCAGCACCCTGAGCACTGAGCACCCAGCACCCCGAGTACTGAGCACCCAGCACCCTGAGTACTGAGCACCGAGCACCCCGAGAACTGAGCACCCAGCACCCTGAGTACTGAGCACCCAGCACCCTGAGTACTGAGCACCCAGCACCCCGAGCACTGAGCAACCAGCACCCCGAGCACTGAGCACCCAGCACCCCGAGAATGAGCACCCAGCAGCCTGAGTACTGAGAACAGAGCACCCAGAGTACTGAGCACACAGCACGCTGAGCACTGAGCACAAAGCACCCCGAGAATTAGCACCCAGCACCCTGAGTACTGAGCACCCAGCACCCTGAGTACTGAGCACCCAGCACCTCGTGCACTGAGCACCCTGAGTACTGAGCACCCAGCACCCTGAGTACTGAGCGCTAAGCACCCAGAGCGCTGAGCACCCAGCACCCCAAGCACGGAGCACCCAGGACCCTGAGCACTGAGTACTGAGCAACCAGCACCCTGAGTACTGAGCACCGAGCTCCCCGAGCACTGAGCACCCTGAGTACTGAGCAAACAGCACCCCGATGACAGAGCACCCAGCACCCTCAGCACTGTGCACGCAGCATCCCGAGCACTGAGCACCCAGCACCCTGAGTACTGAGCACCCTGAGGATTGAGCACCGATAACCCTGAGCACTGAGCACCCAGCACCCTGAGTACTGAGCACCCAGCACCCTGAGTACTGAGCACCGAGCACCCCGAGCACTGAGCACCCAGCACCCTGAGTACTGAGCACCCAGCACCCTGAGCACTGAGCACCCAGCACCCTTAGCACTGAGCACCCAGCACCCTGAGCACTGAGCACCCAGCACCCTGAGTACTGAGCACACAACGTACTGAGCACCGAGCACCCCTAGCACTGAGCACCCAGCACCCTGAGTACTGAGCACTCAGCAGCCTGAGTACTGAGCACCGAGCACCCCGAGCACTGAGCACCCAGCACCCTGAGCACTGAGCACACTGAGGACTGAGCACCCAGCACCCTGAGTACTGAGCACCCAGCACCCTGAGTACTGAGCACCCAGCATACTGAGTACTGAGCACCGATCACCCTGAGCACTGAGCACCCAGCACCCCGAGCACTGAGCACCCAGCACCCTGAGTACTGAGCACCCTGAGTATTGAGCACCCAGCACCCCGAGCACTGAGCGCCCAGCACCCCGAGTACTGAGCACCCTGAGCACTGAGCACTCAGCACCCTGAGTACTGAGCACCCAGCACACTGAGCACTGAGCACCCAGCACCCTGAGTACTGAGCACCCAGCACCCTGAGCACTGAGCACCCAGCACCCTGAGTACTGAGCACCCAGCACCCTGAGTACTTAGCACCGAGCACCCTGAGTACTGAGCACCCAGCACCCTGAGTACTGAGCACCCAGCACCCTGAGTACTGAGCACCGAGCACCCCGAGTACTGAGCACCCAGCACCCTGAGCACTGAGAACCCAGCACCCTGAGCACTGAGCACCCAGCACCCCAAGCACTGAGCACCCAGCATCCTGAGCACTGAGCACTCAGCACCCTGAGCACTGAGCACCCAGCACCCTGAGCACTGAGCACCCAGCACCCTGAGTACTGAGCAACCAGGACCCTGAGCACTGAGCACCCAGCACCCTGAGTACTGAGCACCCAGCACCCTGAGTACTTAGCACCCAGCACACTGAGCACTGAGCACCCAGAACCCTGAGTACTGAGCACCGAGCACCCTGAGTACTGAGCACCGAGCACCCTGAGTACTGAGCACCCAGCACCCTGAGTACTGAGCACCGAGCATCCGGAGTACTGAGCACCCTGCACCAAGAGCACTGAGCACCCAGCACCCTGAGCACTGAGCACCCTGTGTACTGAGCACCCAGCACCCTGAGCACTGAGGACCCAGCACCCTGAGTACTGAGCACCGAGCACCCCGAGGACTGACACCCAGCACCCTGAGTACTGAGCACCCAGCACCAAGAGTACTGAGCACCGAGCATCCTGAGCACTGAGCACCGAGCACCCTGAGTACTGAGCACCGAGCACCCTGAGTACTGAGCACCCAGCACCCTGAGTACTGAGCACCCAGCACCCTGAGTACTGAGCACCCAGCACCAAGAGTACTGAGCACTGAGCACCCCGAGTACTGAGCACCCAGCACCCTGAGTAATGAGCACCCAGCACCCTGAGCACTGAGCACAAAGCACGCTGAATACTGAGCACGGAGCACCCTGAGTACTGAGCACCAAGGACCCTGAGCACTGAGCACCCAGCACGCTGAGTACTGAGCGCTGAGCACCCTGAGTACTGAGCACCGAGCACCCTGAGTACTGAGCACCCAGCACCCTGAGCACTGAGCAGCCAGCATCCTGAGCACTGAGCACCCAGCACCCCGAGCACTGAGCACCCAGCACCCTGAGCACTGAGCACCCAGCACCCCGAGTACTGAGCTCCCAGCACCCTGAGTACTGAGCAACGATCACCCTGAGCACTGAGCACCCAGCACCCTGAGCACTGAGCAGATAGCACCCTGAGTACTGAGCACCCTGAGTACTGAGCACCCAGCACCCCGAGCACTGAGCACCCAGCACCCCGAGTACTGAGCACCCTGAGCACTGAGCACCCAGCAACCCGAGCACTGAGCACCCAGCACCCTGAGTACTGAGCACCCTGAGTACTGTGCACCCAGCACCCCGAGCACTGAGCACCCAGCACCCTGAGTACTGAGCACCCTGAGTACTGAGCACCCAGCACACTGAGTACTGAGCACCCTGAGTACTGAGCACCCAGCACCCTGAGCACTGAGCACCCAGCACCCTGAGTACTGAGCACCCAGCACCCTGAGCACTGAGCACCCAGCACCCTGAGTACTGAGCTCCCAGCACCCTGAGTACTTAGCACCCAGCACCCTGAGCACTGAGCACCCAGCACCCTGAGTACTGAGCACCGAGCACCCTGAGTCCTGAGCACCCAGCACCCTGAGTACTGAGCACCCAGCACCCTGAGTACTGAGCACCGAGCACCCCGAGTACTGACCACCCAGCACCCTGAGCACTGAGCACCCAGCACCCTGAGTACTGAGCACCCAGCACCCTGAGTACTGAGCACCCAGCACCCAGAGCACTGAGCACCCTGAGTTCTGAGCACTAAGCACCCAGAGCGCTGAGCACCCAGCACCCCAAGCACGGAGCACCCAGGACCCCGAGCACTGAGTACTGAGCACCCAGCACCCTGAGTACTGAGCACCGAGCTCCCTGAGCACTGAGCACCCTGAGTACTGAGCACCCAGCACCCCGATCACAGAGCACCCAGCACCCTCAGCACTGAGCACCCAGCACCACGAGCACTGAGCACCCATCACCCTGAGTACTGAGCACCCTGAGGACTGAGCACCGATCACCCTGAGCACTGAGCACCCAGCACCCTGAGTACTGAGCACCCAGCACCCTGAGTACTGAGCACCGAGCACTCCGAGCACTGAGCACCCAGCTCCCTGAGCACTGAGCACCCAGCACCCCGCGAATGAGCACCCAGCAGCCTGAGTACTGAGAACAGAGCACCCAGAGTACTGAGCACCCAGCACGCTGAGCACTGAGCACAAAGCACCCCGAGAATTAGCACCCAGCACCCTGAGTACTGAGCACCCAGCACCCTGAGTACTGAGCACCCAGCACCTCGTGCACTGAGCACCCTGAGTACTGAGCACCCAGCACCCTGAGTACTGAGCGCTAAGCACCCAGAGCGCTGAGCACCCAGCACCCCAAGCACGGAGCACCCAGGACCCTGAGCACTGAGTACTGAGCACCCAGCACCCTGAGTACTGAGCACCGAGCTCCCCGAGCACTGAGCACCCTGAGTACTGAGCAAACAGCACCCCGATGACAGAGCACCCAGCACCCTCAGCACTGTGCACGCAGCATCCCGAGCACTGAGCACCCAGCACCCTGAGTACTGAGCACCCTGAGGAGTGAGCACCGATAACCCTGAGCACTGAGCACCCAGCACCCTGAGTACTGAGCACCCAGCACCCTGAGTACTGAGCACCGAGCACCCCGAGCACTGAGCACCCAGCACCCTGAGTACTGAGCACCCAGCACCCTGAGCACTGAGCACCCAGCACCCTTAGCACTGAGCACCCAGCACCCTGAGCACTGAGCACCCAGCACCCTGAGTACTGAGCACCCAACGTACTGAGCACCGAGCACCCCTAGCACTGAGCACCCAGCACCCTGAGTACTGAGCACTCAGCAGCCTGAGTACTGAGCACCGAGCACCCCGAGCACTGAGCACCCAGCACCCTGAGCACTGAGCACACTGAGGACTGAGCACCCAGCACCCTGAGTACTGAGCACCCAGCACCCTGAGTACTGAGCACCCAGCATTCTGAGTACTGAGCACCGATCACCCTGAGCACTGAGCACCCAGCACCCCGAGCACTGAGCACCCAGCACCCTGAGTACTGAGCACCCTGAGTATTGAGCACCCAGCACCCCGAGCACTGAGCGCCCAGCACCCCGAGTACTGAGCACCCTGAGCACTGAGCACTCAGCACCCTGAGTACTGAGCACCCAGCACACTGAGCACTGAGCACCCAGCACCCTGAGTACTGAGCACCCAGCACCCTGAGCACTGAGCACCCAGCACCCTGAGTACTGAGCACCCAGCACCCTGAGTACTTAGCACCGAGCACCCTGAGTACTGAGCACCCAGCACCCTGAGTACTGAGCACCCAGCACCCCGAGTACTGAGCACCCAGCACCCTGAGCACTGAGAACCCAGCACCCTGAGCACTGAGCACCCAGCACCCCAAGCACTGAGCACCCAGCACCCTGAGCACTGAGCACTCAGCACCCTGAGCACTGAGCACCCAGCACCCTGAGCACTGAGCACCCAGCACCCTGAGTACTGAGCAACCAGGACCCTGAGCACTGAGCACCCAGCACCCTGAGTACTGAGCACCCAGCACCCTGAGTACTTAGCTCCCAGCACACTGAGCCCTGAGCACCCAGAACCCTGAGTACTGAGCACCGAGCACCCTGAGTACTGAGCACCCAGCACCCTGAGTACTGAGCACCCAGCACCCTGAGTACTGAGCACCGAGCATCCGGAGTACTGAGCACCCTGCACCAAGAGCACTGAGCACCCAGCACCCTGAGCACTGAGCACCCTGTGTACTGAGCACCCAGCACCCTGAGCACTGAGCACCCAGCACCCTGAGTACTGAGCACCGAGCACCCCGAGGACTGAGCACCCAGCACCCTGAGTACTGAGCACCCAGCACCAAGAGTACTGAGCACCGAGCATCCTGAGCACTGAGCACCGAGCACCCCGAGCACTGAGCACCCAGCACCCTGAGTACTGAGCACCCAGCACCAAGAGTACTGAGCACTGAGCACCCCGAGTACTGAGCACCCAGCACCCTGAGTAATGAGCACCCAGCACCCTGAGCACTGAGCACAAAGCACGCTGAATACTGAGCACGGAGCACCCTGAGTACTGAGCACCAAGGACCCTGAGCACTGAGCACCCAGCACGCTGAGTACTGAGCGCTGAGCACCCTGAGTACTGAGCACCGAGCACCCTGAGTACTGAGCACCCAGCACCCTGAGCACTGAGCAGCCAGCATCCTGAGCACTGAGCACCCAGCACCCCGAGCACTGAGCACCCAGCACCCTGAGCACTGAGCACCCAGCACCCCGAGTACTGAGCACCCAGCACCCTGAGTACTGAGCAACGATCACCCTGAGCACTGAGCACCCAGCACCCTGAGCACTGAGCAGATAGCACCCTGAGTACTGAGCACCCTGAGTACTGAGCACCCAGCACCCCGAGCACTGAGCACCCAGCACCCCGAGTACTGAGCACCCTGAGCACTGAGCACCCAGCACCCTGAGCACTGAGCACTCTGAGGTCTGACACCCAGCACCCTGAGTACTGAGCACCCAGTATCCTGAGTACTGAGCACCGATCACCCTGAGCACTGAGCACCCAGCAACCCGAGCACTGAGCACCCAGCACCCTGAGTACTGAGCACCCTGAGTACTGTGCACCCAGCACCCCGAGCACTGAGCACCCAGCACCCTGAGTACTGAGCACCCTGAGTACTGAGCACCCAGCACACTGAGTACTGAGCACCCTGAGTACTGAGCACCCAGCACCCTGAGCACTGAGCACCCAGCACCCTGAGTACTGAGCACCCAGCACCCTGAGCACTGAGCACCCAGCACCCTGAGTACTGAGCTCCCAGCACCCTGAGTACTTAGCACCCAGCACCCTGAGCACTGAGCACCCAGCAGCCTGAGTACTGAGCACCGAGCACCCTGAGTACTGAGCACCCAGCACCCTGAGTACTGAGCACCCAGCACCCTGAGTACTGAGCACCGAGCACCCCGAGTACTGACCACCCAGCACCCTGAGCACTGAGCACCCAGCACCCTGAGTACTGAGCACCCAGCACCCTGAGTACTGAGCACCCAGCACCCAGAGCACTGAGCACCCTGAGTTCTGAGCACTAAACACCCAGAGCGCTGAGCACCCAGCACCCCAAGCACGGAGCACCCAGGACCCCGAGCACTGAGTACTGAGCACCCAGCACCCTGAGTACTGAGCACCGAGCTCCCCGAGCACTGAGCACCCTGAGTACTGAGCACCCAGCACCCCGATCACAGAGCACCCAGCACCCTCAGCACTGAGCACCCAGCACCACGAGCACTGAGCACCCAGCACCCTGAGTACTGAGCACCCTGAGGACTGAGCACCGATCACCCTGAGCACTGAGCACCCAGCACCCTGAGTACTGAGCACCCAGCACCCTGAGTACTGAGCACCGAGCACTCCGAGCACTGAGCACCCAGCACCCTGAGCACTGAGCACCCAGCACCCTGAGTACTGAGCACCCAGCACCCTGAGTACTGAGCACCCAGCACCCTGAGCACTGAGCACCCAGCAACCTGAGTACTGAGCACCCAGCACCCTGAGTACTGAGCACCCAGCATCCTGAGTACTGAGCACCGAGCACCCCGAGTACTGAACACCCAGCACCCCGAGCACTGAGCACCCAGCATCCTGAGCACTGAGCACCCAGCACCCCAAGCACTGAGCACCCAGCACCCTGAGTACTGAGTACTGAGCACCCTGAGTACTGAGCACCCAGCACCCTGAGCACTGAGCACCCAGCACCCTGAGTACTGAGCACCGAGCACCCCGAGCACTGAGCACCCAGCACCCTGAGTACTGAGCACCCAGGACCAAGACTACTGAGCACCAAGCATCCTGAGCACTGAGCACAGAGCACCCTGAGCACTGAGCACCCAGCACCCTGAGTACTGAGCACCCAGCACCAAGAGTACTGAGCACCGAGCACCCCGAGCACTGAGCACCCAGCACCCTGAGTAATGAGCACCCAGCACCCTGAGCACTGAGCACAAAGCACGCTGAGTACTGAGCACTGAGCACCCTGAGTACTGAGCACCAAGGACCCTGAGCACTGAGCACCCAGCACGCTGAGTACTGAGCGCTGTGCACCCTGAGTACTGAGCACCGAGCACCCTGAGTACTGAGCACCCAGCACCCTGAGCACTGAGCAGCCAGCACCCTGAGCACTGAGCACCCAGCACCCCGAGCACTGAGCACCCAGCACCCTGAGCACTGAGCACCCAGCACCCCGAGTACTGAGCACCCAGCACCCTGAGTACTGAGCACCGAGCACCCCGAGAACTGAGCACCCAGCACCCTGAGTACTGAGCACCCAGCACCCTGAGTACTGAGCACCCAGCACCCCGAGCACTGAGCAACCAGCACCCCGAGCACTGAGCACCCAGCACCCCGAGAATGAGCACCCAGCAGCCTGAGTACTGAGAACAGAGCACCCAGAGTACTGAGCACCCAGCACGCTGAGCACTGAGCACAAAGCACCCCGAGAATTAGCACCCAGCACCCTGAGTACTGAGCACCCAGCACCCTGAGTACTGAGCACCCAGCACCTCGTGCACTGAGCACCCTGAGTACTGAGCACCCAGCACCCTGAGTACTGAGCGCTAAGCACCCAGAGCGCTGAGCACCCAGCACCCCAAGCACGGAGCACCCAGGACCCTGAGCACTGAGTACTGAGCACCCAGCACCCTGAGTACTGAGCACCGAGCTCCCCGAGCACTGAGCACCCTGAGTACTGAGCAAACAGCACCCCGATGACAGAGCACCCAGCACCCTCAGCACTGTGCACGCAGCATCCCGAGCACTGAGCACCCAGCACCCTGAGTACTGAGCACCCTGAGGAGTGAGCACCGATAACCCTGAGCACTGAGCACCCAGCACCCTGAGTACTGAGCACCCAGCACCCTGAGTACTGAGCACCGAGCACCCCGAGCACTGAGCACCCAGCACCCTGAGTACTGAGCACCCAGCACCCTGAGCACTGAGCACCCAGCACCCTTAGCACTGAGCACCCAGCACCCTGAGCACTGAGCACCCAGCACCCTGAGTACTGAGCACCCAACGTACTGAGCACCGAGCACCCCTAGCACCGAGCACCCAGCACCCTGAGTACTGAGCACTCAGCAGCCTGAGTACTGAGCACCGAGCACCCCGAGCACTGAGCACCCAGCACCCTGAGCACTGAGCACACTGAGGACTGAGCACCCAGCACCCTGAGTACTGAGCACCCAGCACCCCGAGCACTGAGCACTGAGCACCCTGAGTACTGAGCACTGAGCACGCTTAGTACTGAGCACCGAGCACCCCGAGCACTGAGCAGCCAGCACCTTGAGTACTGAGCACCGAGCACCCCGAGCACTGAGCACCCAGCACCCTGAGTCCTGAGCACCCAGCACCCTGAGCACTGAGCACCCAGCACCCCAAGCACTGAGCACCCAGCACCCTGAGTACTGAGCACCGAGCACCCTGAGTACTGAGCACCCAGTAACCCGAGCACTGAGCACCCAGCACCCTGAGCACTGAGAACCCAGCACCCTTAGTACTGAGCACCCAGCACCCCGAGCACTGAGCACCCAGCACCCTGAGTACTGAGCACTCAGCAGCCTGAGTACTGAGCACCGAGCACCCCGAGCACTGAGCACCCAGCACCCTGAGCACTGAGCACACTGAGGACTGAGCACCCAGCACCCTGAGTACTGAGCACCCAGCACCCTGAGTACTGAGCACCCAGCATACTGAGTACTGAGCACCGATCACCCTGAGCACTGAGCACCCAGCACCCCGAGCACTGAGCACCCAGCACCCTGAGTACTGAGCACCCTGAGTATTGAGCACCCAGCACCCCGAGCACTGAGCGCCCAGCACCCCGAGTACTGAGCACCCTGAGCACTGAGCACCCAGCACCCTGAGTACTGAGCACCCAGCACACTGAGCACTGAGCACCCAGCACCCTGAGTACTGAGCACCCAGCACCCTGAGCACTGAGCACCCAGCACCCTGAGTACTGAGCACCCAGCACCCTGAGTACTTAGCACCGAGCACCCTGAGTACTGAGCACCCAGCACCCTGAGTACTGAGCACCCAGCACCCTGAGTACTGAGCACCGAGCACCCCGAGTACTGAGCACCCAGCACCCTGAGCACTGAGAACCCAGCACCCTGAGCACTGAGCACCCAGCACCCCAAGCACTGAGCACCCAGCACCCTGAGCACTGAGCACTCAGCACCCTGAGCACTGAGCACCCAGCACCCTGAGCACTGAGCACCCAGCACCCTGAGTACTGAGCAACCAGGACCCTGAGCACTGAGCACCCAGCACCCTGAGTACTGAGCACCCAGCACCCTGAGTACTTAGCACCCAGCACACTGAGCACTGAGCACCCAGAACCCTGAGTACTGAGCACCGAGCACCCTGAGTACTGAGCACCCAGCACCCTGAGTACTGAGCACCCAGCACCCTGAGTACTGAGCACCGAGCATCCGGAGTACTGAGCACCCTGCACCCCGAGCACTGAGCACCCAGCACCCTGAGCACTGAGCACCCTGAGTACTGAGCACCCAGCACCCTGAGCACTGAGCACCAAGCACCCTGAGTACTGAGCACCGAGCACCCCGAGGACTGAGCACCCAGCACCCTGAGTACTGAGCACCCAGCACCAAGAGTACTGAGCACAGAGCATCCTGAGCACTGAGCACCGAGCACCCCGAGCACTGAGCACCCAGCACCCTGAGTACTGAGCACCCAGCACCAAGAGTACTGAGCACCGAGCACCCCAAGTACTGAGCACCCAGCACCCTGAGTAATGAGCACCCAGCACCCTGAGCACTGAGCACAAAGCACGCTGAATACTGAGCACGGAGCACCCTGAGTACTGAGCACCAAGGACCCTGAGCACTGAGCACCCAGCACGCTGAGTACTGAGCGCTGAGCACCCTGAGTACTGAGCACCGAGCACCCTGAGTACTGAGCACCCAGCACCCTGAGCACTGAGCAGCCAGCATCCTGAGCACTGAGCACCCAGCACCCCGAGCACTGAGCACCCAGCACCCTGAGCACTGAGCACCCAGCACCCCGAGTACTGAGCACCCAGCACCCTGAGTACTGAGCACCGAGCACCCCGAGAACTGAGCACCCAGCACCCTGAGTACTGAGCACCCAGCACCCTGAGTACTGAGCACCCAGCACCCCGAGCACTGAGCAACCAGCACCCCGAGCACTGAGCACCCAGCACCCCGAGAATGAGCACCCAGCCGCCTGAGTACTGAGAACAGAGCACCCAGAGTACTGAGCACCCAGCACGCTGAGCACTGAGCACAAAGCACCCCGAGAATTAGCACCCAGCACCCTGAGTACTGAGCACCCAGCACCCTGAGTACTGAGCACCCAGCACCTCGTGCACTGAGCACCCTGAGTACTGAGCACCCAGCACCCTGAGTACTGAGCGCTAAGCACCCAGAGCGCTGAGCACCCAGCACCCCAAGCACGGAGCACCCAGGACCCTGAGCACTGAGTACTGAGCACCCAGCACCCTGAGTACTGAGCACCGAGCTCCCCGAGCACTGAGCACCCTGAGTACTGAGCAAACAGCACCCCGATGACAGAGCACCCAGCACCCTCAGCACTGAGCACGCAGCACCCCGAGCACTGAGCACCCAGCACACTGAGTACTGAGCACCCTGAGGAGTGAGCACCGATAACCCTGAGCACTGAGCACCCAGCACCCTGAGTACTGAGCACCCAGCACCCTGAGTACTGAGCACCGAGCACCCCGAGCACTGAGCACCCAGCACCCTGAGTACTGAGCACCCAGCACCCTGAGCACTGAGCACCCAGCACCCTTAGCACTGAGCACCCAGCACCCTGAGCACTGAGCACCCAGCACCCTGAGTACTGAGCACCCAACGTACTGAGCACCGAGCACCCCTAGCACTGAGCACCCAGCACCCTGAGTAGTGAGCACCCAGCACCCTGAGTACTGAGCACCCAGCACACCGAGCACTGAGCACCCAGCACCCCGAGCACTGAGCACTGAGCACCCTGAGTACTGAGCACTGAGCACCCTTAGTACTGAGCACCGAGCACCCCGAGCACTGAGCAGCCAGCACCTTGAGTACTGAGCACCGAGCACCCCGAGCACTGAGCACCCAGCACCCTGAGTACTGAGCACCCAGCACCCTGAGTACTGAGCACCCAGTACCCCGAGCACTGAGCACCCAGCACCCTGAGCACTGAGAACCCAGCACCCTGAGTACTGAGCACCCAGCACCCCGAGCACTGAGCACCCAGCACCCTGAGTACTGAGCACTCAGCAGCCTGAGTACTGAGAACCGAGCACCCCGAGCACTGAGCACCCAGCAGCCTGAGCACTGAGCACACTGAGGACTGAGCACCCAGCACCCTGAGTACTGAGCACCCAGCACCCTGAGTACTGAGCACCCAGCATACTGAGTACTGAGCACCGATCACCCTGAGCACTGAGCACCCAGCACCCCGAGCACTGAGCACCCAGCACCCTGAGTACTGAGCACCCTGAGTATTGAGCACCCAGCACCCCGAGCACTGAGCGCCCAGCACCCCGAGTACTGAGCACCCTGAGCACTGAGCACCCAGCACCCTGAGTACTGACCACCCAGCACACTGAGCACTGAGCACCCAGCACCCTGAGTACTGAGCACCCAGCACCCTGAGCACTGAGCACCCAGCACCCTGAGTACTGAGCACCCAGCACCCTGAGTACTTAGCACCGAGCACCCTGAGTACTGAGCACCCAGCACCCTGAGTACTGAGCACCCAGCACCCTGAGTACTGAGCACCGAGCACCCCGAGTACTGAGCACCCAGCACCCTGAGCACTGAGAACCCAGCACCCTGAGCACTGAGCACCCAGCACCCCAAGCACTGAGCACCCAGCACCCTGAGCACTGAGCACTCAGCACCCTGAGCACTGAGCACCCAGCACCCTGAGCACTGAGCACCCAGCACCCTGAGTACTGAGCAACCAGGACCCTGAGCACTGAGCACCCAGCACCCTGAGTACTGAGCACCCAGCACCCTGAGTACTTAGCACCCAGCACACTGAGCACTGAGCACCCAGAACCCTGAGTACTGAGCACCGAGCACCCGAGTACTGAGCACCCAGCACCCTGAGTACTGAGCACCCAGCACCCTGAGTACTGAGCACCGAGCATCCGGAGTACTGAGCACCCTGCACCCCGAGCACTGAGCACCCAGCACCGTGAGCACTGAGCACCCTGAGTACTGAGCACCCAGCACCCTGAGCACTGAGCACCCAGCACCTCGTGCACTGAGCACCCTGAGTACTGAGCACCCAGCACCCTGAGTACTGAGCGCTAAGCACCCAGAGCGCTGAGCACCCAGCAAACCAAGCACGGAGCACCCAGGACCCTGAGCACTGAGTACTGAGCACCCAGCACCCTGAGTACTGAGCACCGAGCTCCCCAAGCACTGAGCACCCTGAGTACTGAGCAAACAGCACCCCGATGACAGAGCACCCAGCACCCTCAGCACTGAGCACGCAGCACCCCGAGCACTGAGCACCCAGCACCCTGAGTACTGAGCACCCTGAGGAGTGAGCACCGATAACCCTGAGCACTGAGCACCCAGCACCCTGAGTACTGAGCACCCAGCACCCTGAGTACGGAGCACCGAGCACCCCGAGCACTGAGCACCCAGCACCCTGAGTACTGAGCACCCAGCACCCTGAGCACTGAGCACCCAGCACCCTTAGCACTGAGCACCCAGCACCCTGAGCACTGAGCACCCAGCACCCTGAGTACTGAGCACCCAACGTACTGAGCACCGAGCACCCCTAGCACTGAGCACCCAGCACCCTGAGTAGTGAGCACCCAGCACCCTGAGTACTGAGCACCCAGCACACCGAGCACTGAGCACCCAGCACCCCGAGCACTGAGCACTGAGCACCCTGAGTACTGAGCACTGAGCACCCTTAGTACTGAGCACGGAGCACCCCGAGCACTGAGCAGCCAGCACCTTGAGTACTGAGCACCGAGCACCCCGAGCACTGAGCACCCAGCACCCTGAGTACTGAGCACCCAGCACCCTGAGTACTGAGCACCCAGTACCCCGAGCACTGAGCACCCAGCACCCTGAGCACTGAGAACCCAGCACCCTGAGTACTGAGCACCCAGCACCCCGAGCACTGAGCACCCAGCACCCTGAGTACTGAGCACTCAGCAGCCTGAGTACTGAGAACCGAGCACCCCGAGCACTGAGCACCCAGCACCCTGAGCACTGAGCACACTGAGGACTGAGCACCCAGCACCCTGAGTACTGAGCACCCAGCACCCTGAGTACTGAGCACCCAGCATACTGAGTACTGAGCACCGATCACCCTGAGCACTGAGCACCCAGCACCCCGAGCACTGAGCACCCAGCACCCTGAGTACTGAGCACCCTGAGTATTGAGCACCCAGCACCCCGAGCACTGAGCGCCCAGCACCCCGAGTACTGAGCACCCTGAGCACTGAACACCCAGCACCCTGAGTACTGAGCACCCAGCACACTGAGCACTGAGCACCCAGCACCATGAGTACTGAGCACCCAGCACCCTGAGCACTGAGCACCCAGCACCCTGAGTACTGAGCACCCAGCACCCTGAGTACTTAGCACCGAGCACCCTGAGTACTGAGCACCCAGCACCCTGAGTACTGAGCACCCAGCACCCTGAGTACTGAGCACCGAGCACCCCGAGTACTGAGCACCCAGCACCCTGAGCACTGAGAACCCAGCACCCTGAGCACTGAGCACCCAGCACCCCAAGCACTGAGCACCCAGCACCCTGAGCACTGAGCACTCAGCACCCTGAGCACTGAGCACCCAGCACCCTGAGCACTGAGCACCCAGCACCCTGAGTACTGAGCAACCAGGACCCTGAGCACTGAGCACCCAGCACCCTGAGTACTGAGCACCCAGCACCCTGAGTACTTAGCACCCAGCACACTGAGCACTGAGCACCCAGAACCCTGAGTACTGAGCACCGAGCACCCTGAGTACTGAGCACCCAGCACCCTGAGTACTGAGCACCCAGCACCCTGAGTACTGAGCACCGAGCATCCGGAGTACTGAGCACCCTGCACCCCGAGCACTGAGCACCCAGCACCCTGAGCACTGAGCACCCTGAGTACTGAGCACCCAGCACCCTGAGCACTGAGCACCCAGCACCCTGAGTACTGAGCACCGAGCACCCCGAGGACTGAGCACCCAGCACCCTGAGTACTGAGCACCCAGCACCAAGAGTACTGAGCACCGAGCATCCTGAGCACTGAGCACCGAGCACCCCGAGCACTGAGCACCCAGCACCCTGAGTACTGAGCACCCAGCACCCCGAGCACTGAGCACCAAGCACCCTGAGCACTGAGCACCCAGCACCCCGAGGACTGAGCACCCAGCACCCTGAGTACTGAGCACCGAGCACCCGGAGCACTGAGCACCCAGCACCCTGAGTACTGAGCACCCAGCACCCTGAGTACTGAGCACCGAGCTCCCCAAGCACTGAGCACCCTGAGTACTGAGCAAACAGCACCCCGATGACAGAGCACCCAGCACCCTCAGCACTGAGCACGCAGCACCCCGAGCACTGAGCACCCAGCACCCTGAGTACTGAGCACCCTGAGGAGTGAGCACCGATAACCCTGAGCACTGAGCACCCAGCACCCTGAGTACTGAGCACCCAGCACCCTGAGTACGGAGCACCGAGCACCCCGAGCACTGAGCACCCAGCACCCTGAGTACTGAGCACCCAGCACCCTGAGCACTGAGCACCCAGCACCCTTAGCACTGAGCACCCAGCACCCTGAGCACTGAGCACCCAGCACCCTGAGTACTGAGCACCCAACGTACTGAGCACCGAGCACCCCTAGCACTGAGCACCCAGCACCCTGAGTAGTGAGCACCCAGCACCCTGAGTACTGAGCACCCAGCACACCGAGCACTGAGCACCCAGCACCCCGAGCACTGAGCACTGAGCACCCTGAGTACTGAGCACTGAGCACCCTTAGTACTGAGCACGGAGCACCCCGAGCACTGAGCAGCCAGCACCTTGAGTACTGAGCACCGAGCACCCCGAGCACTGAGCACCCAGCACCCTGAGTACTGAGCACCCAGCACCCTGAGTACTGAGCACCCAGTACCCCGAGCACTGAGCACCCAGCACCCTGAGCACTGAGAACCCAGCACCCTGAGTACTGAGCACCCAGCACCCCGAGCACTGAGCACCCAGCACCCTGAGTACTGAGCACTCAGCAGCCTGAGTACTGAGAACCGAGCACCCCGAGCACTGAGCACCCAGCACCCTGAGCACTGAGCACACTGAGGACTGAGCACCTAGCACCCTGAGTACTGAGCACCCAGCACCCTGAGTACTGAGCACCCAGCATACTGAGTACTGAGCACCGATCACCCTGAGCACTGAGCACCCAGCACCCCGAGCACTGAGCACCCAGCACCCTGAGTACTGAGCACCCTGAGTATTGAGCACCCAGCACCCCGAGCACTGAGCGCCCAGCACCCCGAGTACTGAGCACCCTGAGCACTGAACACCCAGCACCCTGAGTACTGAGCACCCAGCACACTGAGCACTGAGCACCCAGCACCATGAGTACTGAGCACCCAGCACCCTGAGCACTGAGCACCCAGCACCCTGAGTACTGAGCACCCAGCACCCTGAGTACTTAGCACCGAGCACCCTGAGTACTGAGCACCCAGCACCCTGAGTACTGAGCACCCAGCACCCTGAGTACTGAGCACCGAGCACCCCGAGTACTGAGCACCCAGCACCCTGAGCACTGAGAACCCAGCACCCTGAGCACTGAGCACCCAGCACCCCAAGCACTGAGCACCCAGCACCCTGAGCACTGAGCACTCAGCACCCTGAGCACTGAGCACCCAGCACCCTGAGCACTGAGCACCCAGCACCCTGAGTACTGAGCAACCAGGACCCTGAGCACTGAGCACCCAGCACCCTGAGTACTGAGCACCCAGCACCCTGAGTACTTAGCACCCAGCACACTGAGCACTGAGCACCCAGAACCCTGAGTACTGAGCACCGAGCACCCTGAGTACTGAGCACCCAGCACCCTGAGTACTGAGCACCCAGCACCCTGAGTACTGAGCACCGAGCATCCGGAGTACTGAGCACCCTGCACCCCGAGCACTGAGCACCCAGCACCCTGAGCACTGAGCACCCTGAGTACTGAGCACCCAGCACCCTGAGCACTGAGCACCCAGCACCCTGAGTACTGAGCACCGAGCACCCCGAGGACTGAGCACCCAGCACCCTGAGTACTGAGCACCCAGCACCAAGAGTACTGAGCACCGAGCATCCTGAGCACTGAGCACCGAGCACCCCGAGCACTGAGCACCCAGCACCCTGAGTACTGAGCACCCAGCACCAAGAGTACTGAGCATCGAGCACCCCGAGTACTGAGCACCCAGCACCCTGAGTAATGAGCACCCAGCACCCTGAGCACTGAGCACAAAGCACGCTGAATACTGAGCACGGAGCACCCTGAGTACTGAGCACCAAGGACCCTGAGCACTGAGCACCCAGCACGCTGAGTACTGAGCGCTGAGCACCCTGAGTACTGAGCACCGAGCACCCTGAGTACTGAGCACCCAGCACCCTGAGCACTGAGCAGCCAGCATCCTGAGCACTGAGCACCCAGCACCCCGAGCACTGAGCACCAAGCACCCTGAGCACTGAGCACCCAGCACCCCGAGGACTGAGCACCCAGCACCCTGAGTACTGAGCACCGAGCACCCGGAGCACTGAGCACCCAGCACCCTGAGTACTGAGCACCCAGCACCCTGAGTACTGAGCACCCAGCACCCCAAGCACTGAGCACCCAGCACCCCGAGCATTGAGCACCCAGCTCCCCGAGCATGAGCACCCAGCAGCCTGAGTACTGAGAACAGAGCACCCTGAGTACTGAGCACCCAGCACGCTGAGCACTGAGCACCCAGCACCCCGAGTACTGAGCAAACAGCACCCCGAGCACTGAGCACCCAGCACCCCGAGAATTAGCACCCAGCACCCTGAGTACTGAGCACCCAGCACCCTGAGTACTGAGCACCCAGCACCCCGTGCACTGAGCACCCTGAGTACTGAGCACCCAGCACCCTGAGTACTGAGCACTAAGCACCCAGAGCGCTGAGCACCCAGCACCCCAAGCACGGAGCACCCAGGACCCCGAGCACTGAGTACTGAGCTCCCAGCACCCTGAGTACTGAGCACCGAGCTCCCCGAGCACTGAGCACCCTGAGTACTGAGCACCCAGCACCCCGATGACAGAGCACCCAGCACCCTCAGCACTGAGCACGCAGCACCCCGAGCACTGAGCACCCAGCACCCTGAGTACTGAGCACCCTGAGGACTGAGCACCGATAACCCTGAGCACTGAGCACCCAGCAACCTGAGTACTGAGCACCCAGCACCCTGAGTACTGAGCACCGAGCACCCCGAGCACTGAGCACCCAGCACCCTGAGTACTGAGCACCCAGCACCCTGAGCACTGAGCACCCAGCACCCTGAGTACTGAGCACCCAACGTACTGAGCACCGAGCACCCCTAGCACTGAGCACCCAGCACCCTGAGTACTGAGCACCCAGCACCCGGAGCACTGAGCACCCAGCACACCGAGCACTGAGCACTGAGCACCCTGAATACTGAGCACTGAGCACCCTTAGTACTGAGCACCGAGCACCCTGAGTACTGAGCACCCAGCACCCTGAGCACTGAGCACGGAGCATCCCGAGGACTGAGCACCCAGCACCGTGAGCACTGAGCAGCCAGCACCTTGAGTACAGAGCACCGAGCACCCCGAGCACTGAGCACCCAGCACCCTGAGTCCTGAGCACCCAGCACCCTGAGCACTGCGCACCCAGCACCCCGAGCACTGAGCACCCAGCACCCTGAGTACTGAGCACCCAGCACCCTGAGTACTGAGCACCCAGTACCCCGAGCACTGAGCACCCAGCACCCTGAGCACTGAGCACCCAGCACCCTGAGTACTGAACACCCAGCACCCCGAGCACTGAGCACCCAGCACCCTGAGTACTGAGCACTCAGCACCCTGAGTACTGGGCACCGAGCACCCCGAGCACTGAGCACCCAGCACCCTGAGCACTGAGCACCCTGAGGACTGAGCACCCAGCACCCTGAGTACTGAGCACCCAGCACCCTGAGTACTGAGCACCCAGCATCCTGAGTACTGAGCAACGATCACCCTGAGCACTGAGCACCCAGCACCCTGAGCACTGAGCAGCCAGCACCCTGAGTACTGACCACCCTGAGTACTGAGAACCCAGCACCCCGAGCACTGAGCACCCAGCACCCCGAGTACTGAGCACCCTGAGCACTGAGCACCCAGCACCCTGAGTACTGAGCACCCAGCACCCTGAGCACTGAGCACCCAGCACCCTGAGTACTGAGCACCCAGCACCCTGAGCACTGAGCACCCAGCACCCTGAGTACTGAGCACCCAGCACCCTGAGTACTTAGCACCGAGCACCCTGAGTACTGAGCACCCAGGACCCTGAGTACTGAGCACCCAGCACCCTGAGTACTGAGCACTGAGCACCCCGAGTACTGAGCACCCAGCACCCTGAGCACTGAGAACCCAGCACCCTGAGCACTAAGCTCCCAGCACCCCAAGCACTGAGCACCCAGCACCCTGAGCACTGAGCACCCAGCACCCTGAGCACTGAGCACCCAGCACCCTGAGCACTGAGCACCCAGCACCCTGAGTACTGAGCACCCAACGTACTGAGCACCGAGCACCCCTAGCACTGAGCACCCAGCACCCTGAGTACTGAGCACACAGCACCCTGAGTACTGAGCACCCAGCACCCCGAGCACTGAGCACCCAGCACCCCGAGCACTGAGCACTGAGCACCCTGAGTACTGAGCACTGAGCACCCTTAGTACTGAGCACCGAGCACCCTGAGTACTGAGCACCCAACACCCTGAGCACTGAGCACGGAGCACCCCGAGGACTGAGCACCCAGAACCGTGAGCACTGAGCAGCCAGGACCTTGAGTACTGAGCACCGAGCACCCCGAGCACTGAGCACCCAGCACCCTGAGGCCTGAGCACCCAGCACCCTGAGTACTGAACACCCAGCACCCTGAGTACTGTGCACCGAGCATCCGGAGTACTGAGCACCCTGCACCCCGAGCACTGAGCACCCAGCACCCTGAGCACTGAGCACCCTGAGGAATGAGCACCCAGCACCCTGAGTACTGAGCACCCAGCATCCTGAGTACTGAGCACCGATCACCCTGAGCACTGAGCACCCAGCAACCCGAGCACTGAGCACCCAGCACCCTGAGTACTGAGCACCCTGAGTACTGAGCACCCAGCAACCTGAGAACTGAGCACCCTGAGTACTGAGCACCCACCACCCTGAGCACTGAGCACCCAGCACCCTGAGTACTGAGCACCCAGCACCCTGAGCACTGAGCACCCAGCACCCTGAGTAGGGAGCACCCAGCACCCTGAGTACTTAGCACCCAGCAACCTGAGCACTGAGCACCCAGCACCCTGAGTACTGAGCACCGAGCACCCTGAGCACTGAGTACCCAGCACCCTGAGTACTGAGCACACAGCACCCCAAGCACTGAGCACCCAGCACCCTGAGCACTGAGCACCCAGCACCCTGAGCACTGAGCACCCAGCACCCTGAGCACTGAGCACCCAGCACCCTGAGTACTGAGCACCCAGCACCCCAAGCACTGAGCACCCAGCACCCTGAGCACTGAGCACCCAGCACCCCAAGCACTGAGCACCCAGCACCCTGAGCACTGAGCACCCAGCACCCTGAGCACTGAGCACCCAGCACCCTGAGCACTGAGCACCCAGCACCCTGAGTACTGAGCACCCAACGTACTGAGCACCGAGCACCCCTAGCACTGAGCACCCAGCACCCTGAGTACTGAGCACCCAGCACCCTGAGTACTGAGCACCCAGCACCCCGAGCACTGAGCACCCAGCACCCCGAGCACTGAGCACTGAGCACCCTGAGTACTGAGCACTGAGCACACTTAGTAATGAGCACCGAGCACCCTGAGTACTGAGCACCCAGCACCCTGAGCACTGAGCACCCAGCACCCTGAGTACTGAGCACCCTGAGGAGTGAGCACCGATAACCCTGAGCACTGAGCACCCAGCACCCTGAGTACTGAGCACCCAGCACCCTGAGTACTGAGCACCGAGCACCCCGAGCACTGAGCACCCAGCACCCTGAGTACTGAGCACCCAGCACCCTGAGCACTGAGCACCCAGCACCCTTAGCACTGAGCACCCAGCACCCTGAGCACTGAGCACCCAGCACCCTGAGTACTGAGCACCCAACGTACTGAGCACCGAGCACCCCTAGCACTGAGCACCCAGCACCCTGAGTAGTGAGCACCCAGCACCCTGAGTACTGAGCACCCAGCACACCGAGCACTGAGCACCCAGCACCCCGAGCACTGAGCACTGAGCACCCTGAGTACTGAGCACTGAGCACCCTTAGTACTGAGCACCGAGCACCCCGAGCACTGAGCAGCCAGCACCTTGAGTACTGAGCACCGAGCACCCCGAGCACTGAGCACCCAGCACCCTGAGTACTGAGCACCCAGCACCCTGAGTACTGAGCACCCAGTACCCCGAGCACTGAGCACCCAGCACCCTGAGCACTGAGAACCCAGCACCCTGAGTACTGAGCACCCAGCACCCCGAGCACTGAGCACCCAGCACCCTGAGTACTGAGCACTCAGCAGCCTGAGTACTGAGAACCGAGCACCCCGAGCACTGAGCACCCAGCAGCCTGAGCACTGAGCACACTGAGGACTGAGCACCCAGCACCCTGAGTACTGAGCACCCAGCACCCTGAGTACTGAGCACCCAGCATACTGAGTACTGAGCACCGATCACCCTGAGCACTGAGCACCCAGCACCCCGAGCACTGAGCACCCAGCACCCTGAGTACTGAGCACCCTGAGTATTGAGCACCCAGCACCCCGAGCACTGAGCGCCCAGCACCCCGAGTACTGAGCACCCTGAGCACTGAGCACCCAGCACCCTGAGTACTGAGCACCCAGCACACTGAGCACTGAGCACCCAGCACCCTGAGTACTGAGCACCCAGCACCCTGAGCACTGAGCACCCAGCACCCTGAGTACTGAGCAACCAGCACCCTGAGTACTTAGCACCGAGCACCCTGAGTACTGAGCACCCAGCACCCTGAGTACTGAGCACACAGCACCCTGAGTACTGAGCACCGAGCACCCCGAGTACTGAGCACCCAGCACCCTGAGCACTGAGAACCCAGCACCCTGAGCACTGAGCACCCAGCACCCCAAGCACTGAGCACCCAGCACCCTGAGCACTGAGCACTCATCACCCTGAGCACTGAGCACCCAGCACCCTGAGCACTGAGCACCCAGCACCCTGAGTACTGAGCAACCAGGACCCTGAGCACTGAGCACCCAGCACCCTGAGTACTGAGCACCCAGCACCCTGAGTACTTAGCACCCAGCACACTGAGCACTGAGCACCCAGAACCCTGAGTACTGAGCACCGAGCACCCTGAGTACTGAGCACCCAGCACCCTGAGTACTGAGCACCCAGCACCCTGAGTACTGAGCACCGAGCATCCGGAGTACTGAGCACCCTGCACCCCGAGCACTGAGCACCCAGCACCGTGAGCACTGAGCACCCTGAGTACTGAGCACCCAGCACCCTGAGCACTGAGCACCCAGCACCTCGTGCACTGAGCACCCTGAGTACTGAGCACCCAGCACCCTGAGTACTGAGCGCTAAGCACCCAGAGCGCTGAGCACCCAGGAAACCAAGCACGGAGCACCCAGGACCCTGAGCACTGAGTACTGAGCACCCAGCACCCTGAGTACTGAGCACCGAGCTCCCCGAGCACTGAGCACCCTGAGTACTGAGCAAACAGCACCCCGATGACAGAGCACCCAGCACCCTCAGCACTGAGCACGCAGCACCCCGAGCACTGAGCACCCAGCACCCTGAGTACTGAGCACCCTGAGGAGTGAGCACCGATAACCCTGAGCACTGAGCACCCAGCACCCTGAGTACTGAGCACCCAGCACCCTGAGCACTGAGCACCCAGCACCCTGAGTACTGAGCACCCAGCACCCTGAGCACTGAGCACCCAGCACCCTGAGTACTGAGCACCCAGCACCCTGAGTACTTAGCACCGAGCACCCTGAGTACTGAGCACCCAGGACCCTGAGTACTGAGCACCCAGCACCCTGAGTACTGAGCACTGAGCACCCCGAGTACTGAGCACCCAGCACCCTGAGCACTGAGAACCCAGCACCCTGAGCACTAAGCTCCCAGCACCCCAAGCACTGAGCACCCAGCACCCTGAGCACTGAGCACCCAGCACCCTGAGCACTGAGCACCCAGCACCCTGAGCACTGAGCACCCAGCACCCTGAGTACTGAGCACCCAACGTACTGAGCACCGAGCACCCCTAGCACTGAGCACCCAGCACCCTGAGTACTGAGCACACAGCACCCTGAGTACTGAGCACCCAGCACCCCGAGCACTGAGCACCCAGCACCCCGAGCACTGAGCACTGAGCACCCTGAGTACTGAGCACTGAGCACCCTTAGTACTGAGCACCGAGCACCCTGAGTACTGAGCACCCAACACCCTGAGCACTGAGCACGGAGCACCCCGAGGACTGAGCACCCAGAACCGTGAGCACTGAGCAGCCAGGACCTTGAGTACTGAGCACCGAGCACCCCGAGCACTGAGCACCCAGCACCCTGAGGCCTGAGCACCCAGCACCCTGAGTACTGAACACCCAGCACCCTGAGTACTGTGCACCGAGCATCCGGAGTACTGAGCACCCTGCACCCCGAGCACTGAGCACCCAGCACCCTGAGCACTGAGCACCCTGAGGAATGAGCACCCAGCACCCTGAGTACTGAGCACCCAGCATCCTGAGTACTGAGCACCGATCACCCTGAGCACTGAGCACCCAGCAACCCGAGCACTGAGCACCCAGCACCCTGAGTACTGAGCACCCTGAGTACTGAGCACCCAGCACCCTGAGAACTGAGCACCCTGAGTACTGAGCACCCACCACCCTGAGCACTGAGCACCCAGCACCCTGAGTACTGAGCACCCAGCACCCTGAGCACTGAGCACCCAGCACCCTGAGTACGGAGCACCCAGCACCCTGAGTACTTAGCACCCAGCAACCTGAGCACTGAGCACCCAGCACCCTGAGTACTGAGCACCGAGCACCCTGAGCACTGAGTACCCAGCACCCTGAGTACTGAGCACACAGCACCCCAAGCACTGAGCACCCAGCACCCTGAGCACTGAGCACCCAGCACCCTGAGCACTGAGCACCCAGCACCCTGAGCACTGAGCACCCAGCACCCTGAGTACTGAGCACCCAGCACCCCAAGCACTGAGCACCCAGCACCCTGAGCACTGAGCACCCAGCACCCCAAGCACTGAGCACCCAGCACCCTGAGCACTGAGCACCCAGCACCCTGAGCACTGAGCACCCAGCACCCTGAGCACTGAGCACCCAGCACCCTGAGTACTGAGCACCCAACGTACTGAGCACCGAGCACCCCTAGCACTGAGCACCCAGCACCCTGAGTACTGAGCACCCAGCACCCTGAGTACTGAGCACCCAGCACCCCGAGCACTGAGCACCCAGCACCCCGAGCACTGAGCACTGAGCACCCTGAGTACTGAGCACTGACCACCCTTAGTAATGAGCACCGAGCACCCTGAGTACTGAGCACCCAGCACCCTGAGCACTGAGCACCCAGCACCCTGAGTACTGAGCACCCTGAGGAGTGAGCACCGATAACCCTGAGCACTGAGCACCCAGCACCCTGAGTACTGAGCACCCAGCACCCTGAGTACTGAGCACCGAGCACCCCGAGCACTGAGCACCCAGCACCCTGAGTACTGAGCACCCAGCACCCTGAGCACTGAGCACCCAGCACCCTTAGCACTGAGCACCCAGCACCCTGAGCACTGAGCACCCAGCACCCTGAGTACTGAGCACCCAACGTACTGAGCACCGAGCACCCCTAGCACTGAGCACCCAGCACCCTGAGTAGTGAGCACCCAGCACCCTGAGTACTGAGCACCCAGCACACCGAGCACTGAGCACCCAGCACCCCGAGCACTGAGCACTGAGCACCCTGAGTACTGAGCACTGAGCACCCTTAGTACTGAGCACCGAGCACCCCGAGCACTGAGCAGCCAGCACCTTGAGTACTGAGCACCGAGCACCCCGAGCACTGAGCACCCAGCACCCTGAGTACTGAGCACCCAGCACCCTGAGTACTGAGCACCCAGTACCCCGAGCACTGAGCACCCAGCACCCTGAGCACTGAGAACCCAGCACCCTGAGTACTGAGCACCCAGCACCCCGAGCACTGAGCACCCAGCACCCTGAGTACTGAGCACTCAGCAGCCTGAGTACTGAGAACCGAGCACCCCGAGCACTGAGCACCCAGCAGCCTGAGCACTGAGCACACTGAGGACTGAGCACCCAGCACCCTGAGTACTGAGCACCCAGCACCCTGAGTACTGAGCACCCAGCATACTGAGTACTGAGCACCGATCACCCTGAGCACTGAGCACCCAGCACCCCGAGCACTGAGCACCCAGCACCCTGAGTACTGAGCACCCTGAGTATTGAGCACCCAGCACCCCGAGCACTGAGCGCCCAGCACCCCGAGTACTGAGCACCCTGAGCACTGAGCACCCAGCACCCTGAGTACTGAGCACCCAGCACACTGAGCACTGAGCACCCAGCACCCTGAGTACTGAGCACCCAGCACCCTGAGCACTGAGCACCCAGCACCCTGAGTACTGAGCAACCAGCACCCTGAGTACTTAGCACCGAGCACCCTGAGTACTGAGCACCCAGCACCCTGAGTACTGAGCACACAGCACCCTGAGTACTGAGCACCGAGCACCCCGAGTACTGAGCACCCAGCACCCTGAGCACTGAGAACCCAGCACCCTGAGCACTGAGCACCCAGCACCCCAAGCACTGAGCACCCAGCACCCTGAGCACTGAGCACTCAGCACCCTGAGCACTGAGCACCCAGCACCCTGAGCACTGAGCACCCAGCACCCTGAGTACTGAGCAACCAGGACCCTGAGCACTGAGCACCCAGCACCCTGAGTACTGAGCACCCAGCACCCTGAGTACTTAGCACCCAGCACACTGAGCACTGAGCACCCAGAACCCTGAGTACTGAGCACCGAGCACCCTCAGTACTGAGCACCCAGCACCCTGAGTACTGAGCACCCAGCACCCTGAGTACTGAGCACCGAGCATCCGGAGTACTGAGCACCCTGCACCCCGAGCACTGAGCACCCAGCACCGTGAGCACTGAGCACCCTGAGTACTGAGCACCCAGCACCCTGAGCACTGAGCACCCAGCACCTCGTGCACTGAGCACCCTGAGTACTGAGCACCCAGCACCCTGAGTACTGAGCGCTAAGCACCCAGAGCGCTGAGCACCCAGGAAACCAAGCACGGAGCACCCAGGACCCTGAGCACTGAGTACTGAGCACCCAGCACCCTGAGTACTGAGCACCGAGCTCCCCGAGCACTGAGCACCCTGAGTACTGAGCAAACAGCACCCCGATGACAGAGCACCCAACACCCTCAGCACTGAGCACGCAGCACCCCGAGCACTGAGCACCCAGCACCCTGAGTACTGAGCACCCTGAGGAGTGAGCACCGATAACCCTGAGCACTGAGCACCCAGCACCCTGAGTACTGAGCACCCAGCACCCTGAGTACTGAGCACCAAGCACCCCGAGCACTGAGCACCCAGCACCCTGAGTACTGAGCACCCAGCACCCTGAGCACTGAGCACCCAGCACCCTTAGCACTGAGCACCCAGCACCCTGAGCACTGAGCACCCAGCACCCTGAGTACTGAGCACCCAACGTACTGAGCACCGAGCACCCCTAGCACTGAGCACCCAGCACCCTGAGTAGTGAGCACCCAGCACCCTTAGTACTGAGCACCCAGCACACCGAGCACTGAGCACCCAGCACCCCGAGCACTGAGCACTGAGCACCCTGAGTACTGAGCACTGAGCACCCTTAGTACTGAGCACGGAGCACCCCGAGCACTGAGCAGCCTGCACCTTGAGTACTGAGCACCGAGCACCCCGAGCACTGAGCACCCAGCACCCTGAGTACTGAGCACCCAGCACCCTGAGTACTGAGCACCCAGTACCCCGAGCACTGAGCACCCAGCACCCTGAGCACTGAGAACCCAGCACCCTGAGTACTGAGCACCCAGCACCCCGAGCACTGAGCACCCAGCACCCTGAGTACTGAGCACTCAGCAGCCTGAGTACTGAGAACCGAGCACCCCGAGCACTGAGCACCCAGCACCCTGAGCACTGAGCACACTGAGGACTGAGCACCCAGCACCCTGAGTACTGAGCACCCAGCACCCTGAGTACTGAGCACCCAGCATACTGAGTACTGAGCACCGATCACCCTGAGCACTGAGCACCCAGCACCCCGAGCACTGAGCACCCAGCACCCTGAGTACTGAGCACCCTGAGTATTGAGCACCCAGCACCCCGAGAACTGAGCGCCCAGCACCCCGAGTACTGAGCACCCTGAGCACTGAGCACCCAGCACCCTGAGTACTGAGCACCCAGCACACTGAGCACTGAGCACCCAGCACCCTGAGTACTGAGCACCCAGCACCCTGAGCACTGAGCACCCAGCACCCTGAGTACTGAGCACCCAGCACCCTGAGTACTTAGCACCGAGCACCCTGAGTACTGAGCACCCAGCACCCTGAGTACTGAGCACCCAGCACCCTGAGTACTGAGCACCGAGCACCCCGAGTACTGAGCACCCAGCACCCTGAGCACTGAGAACCCAGCACCCTGAGCACTGAGCACCCAGCACCCCAAGCACTGAGCACCCAGCACCCTGAGCACTGAGCACTCAGCACCCTGAGCACTGAGCACCCAGCACCCTGAGCACTGAGCACCCAGCACCCTGAGTACTGAGCAACCAGGACCCTGAGCACTGAGCACCCAGCACCCTGAGTACTGAGCACCCAGCACCCTGAGTACTTTGCACCCAGCACACTGAGCACTGAGCACCCAGAACCCTGAGTACTGAGCACCGAGCACCCTGAGTACTGAGCACAGAGCACCCTGAGTACTGAGCACCCAGCACCCTGAGTACTGAGCACCGAGCATCCGGAGTACTGAGCACCCTGCACCCCGAGCACTGAGCACCCAGCACCCTGAGCACTGAGCACCCTGAGTACTGAGCACCCAGCACCCTGAGCACTGAGCACCCAGCACCCTGAGTACTGAGCACCGAGCACCCCGAGGACTGAGCACCCAGCACCCTGAGTACTGAGCACCCAACACCAAGAGTACTGAGCACCGAGCATTCTGAGCACTGAGCACCGAGCACCCCGAGCACTGAGCACCCAGCACCCTGAGTACTGAGCACCCAGCACCAAGAGTACTGAGCATCGAGCACCCCGCGTACTGAGCACCCAGCACCCTGAGTAATGAGCACCCAGCACCCTGAGCACTGAGCACAAAGCACGCTGAATACTGAGCACGGAGCACCCTGAGTACTGAGCACCAAGGACCCTGAGCACTGAGCACCCAGCACGCTGAGTACTGAGCGCTGAGCACCCTGAGTACTGAGCACCGAGCACCCTGAGTACTGAGCACCCAGCACCCTGAGCACTGAGCAGCCAGCATCCTGAGCACTGAGCACCCAGCACCCCGAGCACTGAGCACCAAGCACCCTGAGCACTGAGCACCCAGCACCCCGAGGACTGAGCACCCAGCACCCTGAGTACTGAGCACCGAGCACCCGGAGCACTGAGCACCCAGCACCCTGAGTACTGAGCACCCAGCACCCTGAGTACTGAGCACCCAGCACCCCAAGCACTGAGCACCCAGCACCCCGAGCATTGAGCACCCAGCTCCCCGAGCATGAGCACCCAGCAGCCTGAGTACTGAGAACAGAGCACCCTGAGTACTGAGCACCCAGCACGCTGAGCACTGAGCACCCAGCACCCCGAGTACTGAGCAAACAGCACCCCGAGCACTGAGCACCCAGCACCCCGAGAATTAGCACCCAGCACCCTGAGTACTGAGCACCCAGCACCCTGAGTACTGAGCACCCAGCACCCCGTGCACTGAGCACCCTGAGTACTGAGCACCCAGCACCCTGAGTACTGAGCACTAAGCACCCAGAGCGCTGAGCACCCAGCACCCCAAGCACGGAGCACCCAGGACCCCGAGCACTGAGTACTGAGCTCCCAGCACCCTGAGTACTGAGCACCGAGCTCCCCGAGCACTGAGCACCCTGAGTACTGAGCACCCAGCACCCCGATGACAGAGCACCCAGCACCCTCAGCACTGAGCACGCAGCACCCCGAGCACTGAGCACCCAGCACCCTGAGTACTGAGCACCCTGAGGACTGAGCACCGATAACCCTGAGCACTGAGCACCCAGCAACCTGAGTACTGAGCACCCAGCACCCTGAGTACTGAGCACCGAGCACCCCGAGCACTGAGCACCCAGCACCCTGAGTACTGAGCACCCAGCACCCTGAGCACTGAGCACCCAGCACCCTGAGTACTGAGCACCCAACGTACTGAGCACCGAGCACCCCTAGCACTGAGCACCCAGCACCCTGAGTACTGAGCACCCAGCAGCCGGAGCACTGAGCACCCAGCACACCGAGCACTGAGCACTGAGCACCCTGAATACTGAGCACTGAGCACCCTTAGTACTGAGCACCGAGCACCCTGAGTACTGAGCACCCAGCACCCTGAGCACTGAGCACGGAGCATCCCGAGGACTGAGCACCCAGCACCGTGAGCACTGAGCAGCCAGCACCTTGAGTACAGAGCACCGAGCACCCCGAGCACTGAGCACCCAGCACCCTGAGTCCTGAGCACCCAGCACCCTGAGCACTGCGCACCCAGCACCCCGAGCACTGAGCACCCAGCACCCTGAGTACTGAGCACCCAGCACCCTGAGTACTGAGCACCCAGTACCCCGAGCACTGAGCACCCAGCACCCTGAGCACTGAGCACCCAGCACCCTGAGTACTGAACACCCAGCACCCCGAGCACTGAGCACCCAGCACCCTGAGTACTGAGCACTCAGCACCCTGAGTACTGGGCACCGAGCACCCCGAGCACTGAGCACCCAGCACCCTGAGCACTGAGCACCCTGAGGACTGAGCACCCAGCACCCTGAGTACTGAGCACCCAGCACCCTGAGTACTGAGCACCCAGCATCCTGAGTACTGAGCAACGATCACCCTGAGCACTGAGCACCCAGCACCCTGAGCACTGAGCAGCCAGCACCCTGAGTACTGAGCACCCTGAGTACTGAGAACCCAGCACCCCGAGCACTGAGCACCCAGCACCCCGAGTACTGAGCACCCTGAGCACTGAGCACCCAGCACCCTGAGTACTGAGCACCCAGCACCCTGAGCACTGAGCACCCAGCACCCTGAGTACTGAGCACCCAGCACCCTGTGCACTGAGCACCCAGCACCCTGAGTACTGAGCACCCAGCACCCTGAGTACTTAGCACTGAGCACCCTGAGTACTGAGCACCCAGGACCCTGAGTACTGAGCACCCAGCACCCTGAGTACTGAGCACTGAGCACCCCGAGTACTGAGCACCCAGCACCCTGAGCACTGAGAACCCAGCACCCTGAGCACTAAGCACCCAGCACCCCAAGCACTGAGCACCCAGCACCCTGAGCACTGAGCACCCAGCACCCTGAGCACTGAGCACCCAGCACCCTGAGCACTGAGCACCCAGCACCCTGAGTACTGAGCACCCAACGTACTGAGCACCGAGCACCCCTAGCACTGAGCACCCAGCACCCTGAGTACTGAGCACACAGCACCCTGAGTACTGAGCACCCAGCACCCCGAGCACTGAGCACCCAGCACCCCGAGCACTGAGCACTGAGCACCCTGAGTACTGAGCACTGAGCACCCTTAGTACTGAGCACCGAGCACCCTGAGTACTGAGCACCCAACACCCTGAGCACTGAGCACGGAGCACCCCGAGGACTGAGCACCCAGAACCGTGAGCACTGAGCAGCCAGGACCTTGAGTACTGAGCACCGAGCACCCCGAGCACTGAGCACCCAGCACCCTGAGGCCTGAGCACCCAGCACCCTGAGTACTGAGCACCCAGCACCCTGAGTACTGAGCACCGAGCATCCGGAGTACTGAGCACCCTGCACCCCGAGCACTGAGCACCCAGCACCCTGAGCACTGAGCACCCTGAGGAATGAGCACCCAGCACCCTGAGTACTGAGCACCCAGCATCCTGAGTACTGAGCACCGATCACCCTGAGCACTGAGCACCCAGCAACCCGAGCACTGAGCACCCAGCACCCTGAGTACTGAGCACCCTGAGTACTGAGCACCCAGCACCCTGAGAACTGAGCCCCCTGAGTACTGAGCACCCACCACACTGAGCACTGAGCACCCAGCACCCTGAGTACTGAGCACCCAGCACCCTGAGCACTGAGCACCCAGCACCCTGAGTACGGAGCACCCAGCACCCTGAGTACTTAGCACCCAGCAACCTGAGCACTGAGCACCCAGCACCCTGAGTACTGAGCACCGAGCACCCTGAGCACTGAGTACCCAGCACCCTGAGTACTGAGCACACAGCACCCCAAGCACTGAGCACCCAGCACCCTGAGCACTGAGCACCCAGCACCCTGAGCACTGAGCACCCAGCACCCTGAGCACTGAGCACCCAGCACCCTGAGTACTGAGCACCCAGCACCCCAAGCACTGAGCACCCAGCACCCTGAGCACTGAGCACCCAGCACCCCAAGCACTGAGCACCCAGCACCCTGAGCACTGAGCACCCAGCACCCTGAGCACTGAGCACCCAGCACCCTGAGCACTGAGCACCCAGCACCCTGAGTACTGAGCACCCAACGTACTGAGCACCGAGCACCCCTAGCACTGAGCACCCAGCACCCTGAGTACTGAGCACCCAGCACCCTGAGTACTGAGCACCCAGCACCCCGAGCACTGAGCACCCAGCACCCCGAGCACTGAGCACTGAGCACCCTGAGTACTGAGCACTGAGCACCCTTAGTAATGAGCACCGAGCACCCTGAGTACTGAGCACCCAGCACCCTGAGCACTGAGCACGGAGCACCCCGAGGACTGAGCACCCAGCACCGTGAGCACTGAGCAGCCAGCACCTTGAGTACTGAGCACCGAGCACCCCGAGCACTGAGCACCCAGCACCCTGAGTCCTGAGCACCCAGCACCCTGAGCACTGAGCACCCAGCACCCTGAGTACTGAGCACCCAGTACCCCGAGCACTGAGCACCCAGCACCCCGAGCACTGAGCACCCAGCACCCTGAGTACTGAGCACCCTGAGTACTGAGCACCCAGCACCCCGAGCACTGAGCACCCAGCACCCCGAGTACTGAGCACCCTTAGTACTGAGCACCCAGCACCCTGAGTACTGAGCACCCTGAGTACTGAGCACCCAGCACCCTGAGCACTGAGCACCCAGCACCCTGAGCACTGAGCACCCAGCACCCTGAGTACTGAGCAACCAGGACCCTGAGCACTGAGCACCCAGCACCCTGAGTACTGAGCACCCAGCACCCTGAGTACTTAGCACCCAGCACACTGAGCACTGAGCACCCAGAACCCTGAGTACTGAGCACCGAGCACCCTGAGTACTGAGCACCCAGCACCCTGAGTACTGAGCACCCAGCACCCTGAGTACTGAGCACCGAGCATCCGGAGTACTGAGCACCCTGCACCCCGAGCACTGAGCACCCAGCACCCTGAGCACTGAGCACCCTGAGTACTGAGCACCCAGCACCCTGAGCACTGAGCACCCAGCACCCTGAGTACTGAGCACCGAGCACCCCGAGGACTGAGCACCCAGCACCCTGAGTACTGAGCACCCAGCACCAAGAGTACTGAGCACCGAGCATCCTGAGCACTGAGCACCGAGCACCCCGAGCACTGAGCACACAGCACCCTGAGTACTGAGCACCCAGCACCAAGAGTACTGAGCACCGAGCACCCCGAGTACTGAGCACCCAGCACCCTGAGTAATGAGCACCCAGCACCCTGAGCACTGAGCACAAAGCACGCTGAATACTGAGCACGGAGCACCCTGAGTACTGAGCACCAAGGACCCTGAGCACTGAGCACCCAGCACGCTGAGTACTGAGCGCTGAGCACCCTGAGTACTGAGCACCGAGCACCCTGAGTACTGAGCACCCAGCACCCTGAGCACTGAGCAGCCAGCATCCTGAGCACTGAGCACCCAGCACCCCGAGCACTGAGCACCCAGCACCCTGAGCACTGAGCACCCAGCACCCCGAGTACTGAGCACCCAGCACCCTGAGTACTGAGCACCGAGCACCCCGAGAACTGAGCACCCAGCACCCTGAGTACTGAGCACCCAGCACCCTGAGTACTGAGCACCCAGCACCCCGAGCACTGAGCAACCAGCACCCCGAGCACTGAGCACCCAGCACCCCGAGAATGAGCACCCAGCAGCCTGAGTACTGAGAACAGAGCACCCAGAGTACTGAGCACCCAGCACGCTGAGCACTGAGCACAAAGCACCCCGAGAATTAGCACCCAGCACCCTGAGTACTGAGCACCCAGCACCCTGAGTACTGAGCACCCAGCACCTCGTGCACTGAGCACCCTGAGTACTGAGCACCGAGCTCCCCGAGCACTGAGCACCCAGAGTACTGAGCAAACAGCACCCCGATGACAGAGCACCCAGCACCCTCAGCACTGAGCACGCAGCACCCCGAGCACTGAGCACCCAGCACCCTGAGTACTGAGCACCCTGAGGAGTGAGCACCGATAACCCTGAGCACGGAGCACCCAGCACCCTGAGTACTGAGCACCCAGCACCCTGAGTACTGAGCACCGAGCACCCCGAGCACTGAGCACCCAGCACCCTGAGTACTGAGCACCCAGCACCCTGAGCACTGAGCACCCAGCACCCTTAGCACTGAGCACCCAGCACCCTGAGCACTGAGCACCCAGCACCCTGAGTACTGAGCACCCAACGTACTGAGCACCGAGCACCCCTAGCACTGAGCACCCAGCACACTGAGTAGTGAGCACCCAGCACCCTGAGTACTGAGCACCCAGCACAACGAGCACTGAGCACCCAGCACCCCGAGCACTGAGCACTGAGCACCCTGAGTACTGAGCACTGAGCACCCTTAGTACTGAGCACCGAGCACCCCGAGCACTGAGCAGCCAGCACCTTGAGTACTGAGCACCGAGCACCCCGAGCACTGAGCACCCAGCACCCTGAGTACTGAGCACCCAGCACCATGAGTACTGAGCACCCAGTACCCCGAGCACTGAGCACCCAGCACCCTGAGCACTGAGAACCCAGCACCCTGAGTACTGAGCACCCAGCACCCCGAGCACTGAGCACCCAGCACCCTGAGTACTGAGCACTCAGCAGCCTGATTACTGAGAACCGAGCACCCCAAGCACTGAGCACCCAGCACCCTGAGCACTGAGCACACTGAGGACTGAGCACCCAGCACCCTGAGTACTGAGCACCCAGCACCCTGAGTACTGAGCACCCAGCATACTGAGTACTGAGCACCGATCACCCTGAGCACTGAGCACCCAGCACCCCGAGCACTGAGCACCCAGCAGCCTGAGTACTGAGCACCCTGAGTATTGAGCACCCAGCACCCCGAGCACTGAGCGCCCAGCACCCCGAGTACTGAGCACCCTGAGCACTGAGCACCCAGCACCCTGAGTACTGAGCACCCAGCACACTGAGCACTGAGCACCCAGCACCCTGAGTACTGAGCACCCAGCACCCTGAGCACTGAGCACCCAGCACCCTGAGTACTGAGCACCCAGCACCCTGAGTACTTAGCACCGAGCACCCTGAGTACTGAGCACCCAGCACCCTGAGTACTGAGCACCCAGCACCCTGAGTACTGAGCACCGAGCACCCCGAGTACTGAGCACCCAGCACCCTGAGCACTGAGAACCCAGCACCCTGAGCACTGAGCACCCAGCACCCCAAGCACTGAGCACCCAGCACCCTGAGCACTGAGCACTCAGCACCCTGAGCACTGAGCACCCAGCACCCTGAGCACTGAGCACCCAGCACCCTGAGTACTGAGCAACCAGGACCCTGAGCACTGAGCACCCAGCACCCTGAGTACTGAGCACCCAGCACCCTGAGTACTTAGCACCCAGCACACTGAGCACTGAGCACCCAGAACCCTGAGTACTGAGCACCGAGCACCCTGAGTACTGAGCACCCAGCACCCTGAGTACTGAGCACCCAGCACCCTGAGTACTGAGCACCGAGCATCCGGAGTACTGAGCACCCTGCACCCCGAGCACTGAGCACACAGCACCCTGAGCACTGAGCACCCTGAGTACTGAGCACCCAGCACCCTGAGCACTGAGCACCCAGCACCCTGAGTACTGAGCACCGAGCACCCCGAGGACTGAGCACCCAGCACCCTGAGTACTGAGCACCCAGCACCAAGAGTACTGAGCATCGAGCACCCCGAGTACTGAGCACCCAGCACCCTGAGTAATGAGCACCCAGCACCCTGAGCACTGAGCACAAAGCACGCTGAATACTGAGCACGGAGCACCCTGAGTACTGAGCACCAAGGACCCTGAGCACTGAGCACCCAGCACGCTGAGTACTGAGCGCTGAGCACCCTGAGTACTGAGCACCGAGCACCCTGAGTACTGAGCACCCAGCACCCTGAGCACTGAGCAGCCAGCATCCTGAGCACTGAGCACCCAGCACCCCGAGCACTGAGCACCCAGCACCCTGATCACTGAGCACCCAGCACCCCGAGGACTGAGCACCCAGCACCCTGAGTACTGAGCACCGAGCACCCGGAGCACTGAGCACCCAGCACCCTGAGTACTGAGCACCCAGCACCCTGAGTACTGAGCACCCAGCACCCCAAGCACTGAGCACCCAGCACCCCGAGAATTGAGCACCCACCTCCCCGAGCATGAGCACCCAGCAGCCTGAGTACTGAGAACAGAGCACCCTGAGTACTGAGCACCCAGCACGCTGAGCACTGAGCACCCAGCACCCCGAGTACTGAGCAAACAGCACCCCGAGCACTGAGCACCCAGCACCCCGAGAATTAGCACCCAGCACCCTGAGTACTGAGCACCCAGCACCCTGAGTACTGAGCACCCAGCACCCCGTGCACTGAGCACCCTGAGTACTGAGCACCCAGCACCCTGAGTACTGAGCACTAAGCACCCAGAGCTCTGAGCACCCAGCACCCCAAGCACGGAGCACCCAGGACCCCGAGCACTGAGTACTGAGCACCCAGCACCCTGAGTACTGAGCACCGAGCTCCCCGAGCACTGAGCACCCTGAGTACTGAGCACCCAGCACCCCGATGACAGAGCACCCAGCACCCTCAGCACTGAGCACGCATCACCCCGAGCACTGAGCACCCAGCACCCTGAGTACTGAGCACCCTGAGGACTGAGCACCGATAACCCTGAGCACTGAGCACCCAGCAACCTGAGTACTGAGCACCCAGCACCCTGAGTACTGAGCACCGAGCACCCCGAGCACTGAGCACCCAGCACCCTGAGTACTGAGCACCCAGCACCCTGAGCACTGAGCACCCAGCACCCTGAGTACTGAGCACCCAACGTACTGAGCACCGAGCACCCCTAGCACTGAGCACCCAGCACCCTGAGTACTGAGCACCCAGCACCCGGAGCACTGAGCACCCAGCACACCGAGCACTGAGCACTGAGCACCCTGAATACTGAGCACTGAGCACCCTTAGTACTGAGCACCGAGCACCCTGAGTACTGAGCACCCAGCACCCTGAGCACTGAGCACGGAGCATCCCGAGGACTGAGCACCCAGCACCGTGAGCACTGAGCAGCCATTACCTTGAGTACAGAGCACCGAGCACCCCGAGCACTGAGCACCCAGCACCCTGAGTCCTGAGCACCCAGCACCCTGAGCACTGCGCACCCAGCACCCCGAGCACTGAACACCCAGCACCCTGAGTACTGAGCACCCAGCACCCTGAGTACTGAGCACCCAGTACCCCGAGCACTGAGCACCCAGCACCCTGAGCACTGAGCACCCAGCACCCTGAGTACTGAACACCCAGCACCCCGAGCACTGAGCACCCAGCACCCTGAGTACTGAGCACTCAGCACCCTGAGTACTGAGCACCGAGCACCCCGAGCACTGAGCACCCATCACCCTGAGCACTGAGCACCCTGAGGACTGAGCACCCAGCACCCTGAGTACTGAGCACCCAGCACCCTGAGTACTGAGCACCCAGCATCCTGAGTACTGAGCAACGATCACCCTGAGCACTGAGCACCCAGCACCCTGAGCACTGAGCAGCCAGCACCCTGAGTACTGAGCACCCTGAGTACTGAGAACCCAGCACCCCGAGCCCTGAGCACCCAGCACCCCGAGTACTGAGCACCCTGAGCACTGAGCACCCAGCACCCTGAGTACTGAGCACCCAGCACCCTGAGCACTGAGCACCCAGCACCCTGAGTACTGAGCACCCAGCACCCTGAGCACTGAGCACCCAGCACCCTGAGTACTGAGCACCCAGCACCCTGAGTACTTAGCACCGAGCACCCTGAGTACTGAGCACCCAGGACCCTGAGTACTGAGCACCCAGCACCCTGAGTACTGAGCACTGAGCACCCCGAGTACTGAGCACCCAGCACCCTGAGCACTGAGAACCCAGCACCCTGAGCACTAAGCACCCAGCACCCCAAGCACTGAGCACCCAGCACCCTGAGCACTGAGCACCCAGCACCCTGAGAACTGAGCACCCAGCACCCTGAGCACTGAGCACCCAGCACCCTGAGTACTGAGCACCCAACGTACTGAGCACCGAGCACCCCTAGCCCTGAGCACCCAGCACCCTGAGTACTGAGCACACAGCACCCTGAGTACTGAGCACCCAGCACCCCGAGCACTGAGCACCCAGCACCCCGAGCACTGAGCACTGAGCACCCTGAGTACTGAGCACTGAGCACCCTTAGTACTGAGCACCGAGCACCCTGAGTACTGAGCACCCAACACCCTGAGCACTGAGCACGGAGCACCCCGAGGACTGAGCACCCAGAACCGTGAGCACTGAGCAGCCAGGACCTTGAGTACTGAGCACCGAGCACCCCGAGCACTGAGCACCCAGCACCCTGAGGCCTGAGCACCCAGCACCCTGAGTACTGAGCACCCAGCACCCTGAGTACTGAGCACCGAGCATCCGGAGTACTGAGCACCCTGCACCCCGAGCACTGAGCACCCAGCACCCTGAGCACTGAGCACCCTGAGGAATGAGCACCCAGCACCCTGAGTACTGAGCACCCAGCATCCTGAGTACTGAGCACCGATCACCCTGAGCACTGAGCACCCAGCAACCCGAGCACTGAGCACCCAGCACCCTGAGTACTGAGCACCCTGAGTACTGAGCACCCAGCACACCGAGAACTGAGCACCCTGAGTACTGAGCACCCACCACCCTGAGCACCCAGCACCCTGAGTACTGAGCACCCAGCACCCTGAGCACTGAGCACCCAGCACCCTGAGTACGGAGCACCCAGCACCCTGAGCACTGAGTACCCAGCACCCTGAGTACTGAGCACACAGCACCCCAAGCACTGAGCACCCAGCACCCTGAGCACTGAGCACCCAGCACCCTGAGCACTGAGCACCCAGCACCCTGAGCACTGAGCACCCAGCACCCTGAGTACTGAGCACCCAGCACCCCAAGCACTGAGCACCCAGCACCCTGAGCACTGAGCACCCAGCACCCCAAGCACTGAGCACCCAGCACCCTGAGCACTGAGCACCCAGCACCCTGAGCACTGAGCACCCAGCACCCTGAGCACTGAGCACCCAGCACCCTGAGTACTGAGCACCCAACGTACTGAGCACCGAGCACCCCTAGCACTGAGCACCCAGCACCCTGAGTACTGAGCACCCAGCACCCTGAGTACTGAGCACCCAGCACCCCGAGCACTGAGCACCCAGCACCCCGAGCACTGAGCACTGAGCACCCTGAGTACTGAGCACTGAGCACCCTTAGTAATGAGCACCGAGCACCCTGAGTACTGAGCACCCAGCACCCTGAGCACTGAGCACGGAGCACCCCGAGGACTGAGCACCCAGCACCGTGAGCACTGAGCAGCCAGCACCTTGAGTACTGAGCACCGAGCACCCCGAGCACTGAGCACCCAGCACCCTGAGTCCTGAGCACCCAGCACCCTGAGCACTGAGCACCCAGCACCCCGAGCACTGAGCACCCAGCACCCTGAGTACTGAGCACCCAGCACCCTGAGTACTGAGCACTCAGCACCCTGAGTACTGAGCACCGAGCACCCCGAGCACTGAGCACCCAGCACCCTGAGCACTGAGCACACTGAGGACTGAGCACCCAGCACCCTGAGTACTGAGCACCCAGCACCCTGAGTACTGAGCACCCAGCATACTGAGTACTGAGCACCGATCACCCTGAGCACTGAGCACCCAGCACCCCGAGCACTGAGCACCCAGCACCCTGAGTACTGAGCACCCTGAGTATTGAGCACCCAGCACCCTGAGCACTGAGCTCCCAGCACCCCGAGTACTGAGCACCCTGAGCACTTAGCACTGAGCACCCAGCACCCTGAGTACTGAGCACCCAGCACCCTGAGCACTGAGCACCCAGCACCCTGAGTACTGAGCACCCAGCACCCTGAGTACTTAGCACCGAGCACCCTGAGTACTGAGCACCCAGCACCCTGAGTACTGAGCACCCAGCACCCTGAGTACTGAGCACCGAGCACCCTGAGTACTGAGCACCCAGCACCCTGAGCACTGAGAACCCAGCACCCTGAGCACTGAGCACCCAGCACCCCAAGCACTGAGCACCCAGCACCCTGAGCACTGAGCATTCAGCACCCTGAGCACTGAGCACCCAGCACCCTGAGCACTGAGCACCCAGCACCCTGAGTACTGAGCACCCAGCACCCTGAGCACTGAGCACACAGCACCCTGAGTACTGAGCACCCAGCACCCTGAGTACTGAGCACCCAGCACCCTGAGCACTGAGCACCCAGCACCCCGAGCACTGAGCACCCAGCACCCTGAGTACTGAGCACCCTGAGTACTGAGCACCCAGCACCCCGAGCACTGAGCACCCAGCACCCCGAGTACTGAGCACCCTGAGTACTGAGCACCCAGCACCCTGAGTACTGAGCACCCTGAGTACTGAGCACCCAGCACCCTGAGCACTGAGCACCCAGCACCCTGAGTACTGAGCACCCAACGTACTGAGCACCGAGCACCCCGAGCACTGAGCACCCAGCACCCTGACTACTGAGCACCCAGCACCCTGAGTACTGAGCACTCAGCACCCTGAGTACTGAGCACCGAGCACCCCGAGTACTGAGTACCCAGCACCCTGAGCACTGAGAACCCAGCACCCTGAGCACTGAGCACCCAGCACCCCAAGCACTGAGCACCCAGCACCCTGAGTACTGAGCACCCTGAGTACTGAGCACCCAGCACCCCGAGCACTGAGCACCCTGCACCCTGAGTACTGAGAACCAAAGCACCATGAGTACTGAGCACCCTGAGTACTGAGCACCCAGCACCCTGAGCACTGAGCACCCAGCACCCTGAGTACTGAGCACCCAGCACCCTGAGCACTGAGCACCCAGCACCCTGAGTCCTGAGCACCCAGCACCCTGAGTTCTTAGCACCCAGCACACTGAGCACTGAGCACCCAGCACCCTGAGTACTGAGCACCGAGCACCCTGAGTACTGAGCACCCAGCACCCTGAGTACTGAGCACCCAGCACGCTGAGTACTGAGCACCGAGCATCCGGAGTACTGAGCACCCTGCACCCCGAGCACTGAGCACCCAGCACCCTGAGCACTGAGCACCCTGAGGACTGAGCACCCAGCACCCTGAGTACTGAGCACCCAGTATCCTGAGTACTGAGCACCGATCACCCTGAGCACTGAGCACCCAGCAACCCGAGCACTGAGCACCCAGCACCCTGAGTACTGAGCACCCTGAGTACTGTGCACCCAGCACCCCGAGCACTGCGCACCCAGCACCCCGAGCACTGAGCACCCAGCACCCTGAGTACTGAGCACCCAGGACCCTGAGTACTGAGCACCCAGTACCAAGAGCACTGAGCACCCAGCACCCTGAGCACTGAGCACCCAGCACCCTGAGTACTGAACACCCAGCACCCCGAGCACTGAGCACCCAGCACCCTGAGTACTGAGCACTCAGCACCCTGATTACTGAGCACCGAGCACCCCGAGCACTGAGCACACAGCACCCTGAGCACTGAGCACCCTGAGGACTGAGCACCCAGCACCCTGAGTACTGAGCACCCAGCACCCTGAGTACTGAGCACCCAGCATCCTGAGTACTGAGCAACGATCACCCTGAGCACTGGGCACCCAGCACCCTGAGCACTGAGCAGCCAGCACCCTGAGTACTGAGCACCCTGAGTACTGAGCACCCAGCACCCCGAGCACTGAGCACCCAGCACCCCGAGTACTGAGCACCCTGAGCACTGAGCACCCAGCACCCTGAGTACTGAGCACCCAGCACCCTGAGCACTGAGCACCCAACACCCTGAGTACTGAGCACAAAGCACCCTGAGCACTGAGCACCCAGCACCCTGAGTACTGAGCACCCAGCACCCTGAGTACTTAGCACTGAGCACCCTGAGTACTGAGCACCCAGGACCCTGAGTACTGAGCACCCAGCACCCTGAGTACTGAGCACCGAGCACCCCGAGTACTGAGCACCCAGCACCCTGAGCACTGAGAACCCAGCACCCTGAGCACTAAGCACCCAGCACCCCAAGCACTGAGCACCCAGCATCCTGAGCACTGAGCACCCAGCACCGTGAGCACTGAGCACCCAGCACCCTGAGCACTGAGCACCCAGCACCCTGAGTACTGATCACCCAACGTACTGAGCACCGAGCACCCCTAGCACTGAGCACCCAGCACCCTGAGTACTGAGCACCCAGCACCCTGAGTACTGAGCACCCAGCACCCCGAGCACTGAGCACCCAGCACCCCGAGCACTGAGCACTGAGCACCCTGAGTACTGAGCACTGAGCCCCCTTAGTACTGAGCACCGAGCACCCTGAGTACTGAGCACCCAACACCCTGAGCACTGAGCACGGAGCACCCCGAGGACTGAGCACCCAGAACCGTGAGCACTGAGCAGCCAGGACCTTGAGTACTGAGCACCGAGCACCCCGAGCACTGAGCACCCAGCACCCTGAGTCCTGAGCACCCAGCACCCAGAGTACTGAGCACCCAGCACCCTGAGTACTGAGCACCGAGCATCCGGAGTACTGAGCACCCTGCACCCCGAGCACTGAGCACCCAGCACCCTGAGCACTGAGCACCCTGAGGAATGAGCACCCAGCACCCTGAGTACTGAGCACCCAGCATCCTGAGTACTGAGCACCGATCACCCTGAGCACTGAGCACCCAGCAACCCGAGCACTGAGCACCCAGCACCCTGAGTACTGAGCACCCTGTGTACTGAGCACCCAGCACCCCGAGCACTGAGCACCCAGCAACCCGAGCACTGAGCACCCAGCACCCTGAGTACTGAGCACCCTGAGTACTGAGCACCCAGCACCCTGAGTACTGAGCACCCTGAGTACTGAGTACCCACCACCCTGAGCACTGAGCACCCAGCACCCTGAGTACTGAGCACCCAGCACCCTGAGCACTGAGCACCCAGCACCCTGAGTATGGAGCACCCAGCACCCTGAGTACTTAGCACCCAGCAACCTGAGCACTGAGCACCCAGCACCCTGAGTACTGAGCACCGAGAACCCTGAGCACTGAGTACCCAGCACCCTGAGCACTGAGCACACAGCACCCCAAGCACTGAGCACCCAGCACCCTGAGCACTGAGCACCCAGCACCCTGAGCACTGAGCACCCAGCACCCTGAGCACTGAGCACCCAGCACCCTGAGTACTGAGCACCCAGCACCCCAAGCACTGAGCACCCAGCACCCTGAGCACTGAGCACCCAGCACCCCAAGCACTGAGCACCCAGCACCCTGAGCACTGAGCACCCAGCACCCTGAGCACTGAGCACCCAGCACCCTGAGTACTGAGCACCCAACGTACTGAGCACCGAGCATCCCTAGCACTGAGCACCCAGCACCCTGAGTACTGAGCACCCAGCACCCTGAGTACTGAGCACCCAGCACCCCGAGCACTGAGCACTGAGCACCCTGAGTACTGAGCACTGAGCACCCTTAGTAATGAACACCGAGCACCCTGAGTACTGAGCACCCAGCACCCTGAGCACTGAGCACGGAGCACCCCGAGGACTGAGCACCCAGCACCGTGAGCACTGAGCAGCCAGCACCTTGAGTACTGAGCACCGAGCACCCCGAGCACTGAGCACCCAGCACCCTGAGTCCTGAGCACCCAGCACCCTGAGCACTGAGCACCCAGCACCCCGAGCACTGAGCACCCAGCACCCTGAGTACTGAGCACCCAGCACCCTGAGTACTGAGCACCCAGTACCCCGAGCACTGAGCACCCAGCACACTGAGCACTGAGCACCCAGCACCCTGAGTACTGAGCACCCAGCACCCCGAGCACTGAGCACCCAGCACCCTGAGTACTGAGCACTCAGCACCCTGAGTACTGAGCACCGAGCACCCCGAGCACTGAGCACCCAGCACCCTGAGCACTGAGCACACTGAGGACTGAGCACCCAGCACCCTGAGTACTGAGCACCCAGCACCCTGAGTACTGAGCACCCAGCATACTGAGTACTGAGCACCGATCACCCTGAGCACTGAGCACCCAGCACCCCGAGCACTGAGCACCCAGCACCCTGAGTACTGAGCACCCAGAGTATTGAGCACCCAGCACCCTGAGCACTGAGCGCCCAGCACCCCGAGTACTGAGCACCCTGAGCACTGAGCACTGAGCACCCAGCACCCTGAGTACTGAGCACCCAGCACCCTGAGCACTGAGCACCCAGCACCCTGAGTACTGAGCACCCAGCACCCTGAGTACTTAGCACCGAGCACCCTGAGTACTGAGCACCCAGCACCCTGAGTACTGAGCACCCAGCACCCTGAGCACTGAGCACTCAGCACCCTGAGCACTGAGCACCCAGCACCCTGAGCACTGAGCACCCAGCACCCTGAGTACTGAGCACCCAGCACCCTGAGCACTGAGCACCCAGCACCCTGAGTACTGAGTACCCAGCACCCTGAGTACTGAGCACCCAGCACCCTGAGCACTGAGCACCCAGCACCCCGAGCACTGAGCACCCAGCACCCTGAGTACTGAGCACCCTGAGTACTGAGCACCCAGCACCCCGAGCACTGAGCACCCAGCACCCCGAGTACTGAGCACCCTGAGTACTGAGCACCCAGCACCCTGAGTACTGAGCACCCTGAGTACTGAGCACCCAGCACCCTGAGCACTGAGCACCCAGCACCCTGAGTACTGAGCACCCAGCACCCTGAGCACTGAGCACCCAGCACCCTGAGTACTGAGCACCCAGCACCCTGAGTACTTAGCACCGAGCACCCTGAGTACTGAGGACCCAGCACCCTGAGTACTGAGCACCGAGCACCCCGAGTACTGAGTACCCAGCACCCTGAGCACTGAGAACCCAGCACCCTGAGCACTGAGCACCCAGCACCCCAAGCACTGAGCACCCAGCACCCTGAGTACTGAGCACCCTGAGTACTGAGCACCCAGCACCCCGAGAACTGAGCACCCTGCACCCTGAGTACTGAGCACCAAAGCACCATGAGTACTGAGCACCCTGAGTACTGAGCACCCAGCACCCTGAGCACTGAGCACCCAGCACCCTGAGTACTGAGCACCCAGCACCCTGAGCACTGAGCACCCAGCACCCTGAGTCCTGAGCACCCAGCACCCTGAGTTCTTAGCACCCAGCACACTGAGCACTGAGCACCCAGCACCCTGAGTACTGAGCACCGAGCACCCTGAGTACTGAGCACCCAGCACCCTGAGTACTGAGCACCCAGCACGCTGAGTACTGAGCACCGAGCATCCCGAGTACTGAGCACCCTGCACCCCGAGCACTGAGCACCCAGCACCCTGAGCACTGAGCACCCTGAGGACTGAGCACCCAGCACCCTGAGTACTGAGCACCCAGCATCCTGAGTACTGAGCACCGATCACCCTGAGCACTGAGCACCCAGCAACCCGAGCACTGAGCACCCAGCACCCTGAGTACTGAGCACCCTGAGTACTGTGCACCCAGCACCCCGAGCACTGAGCACCCAGCAACCCGAGCACTGAGCACCAAGCACCCTGAGTACTGAGCACCCTGAGTACTGAGCACCCAGCACCCTGAGTACTGAGCACCCTGAATACTGAGCACCCAGCACCCTGAGTACTGAGCACCCAGCACCCTGAGTATTGAGCACCCAGCACCCCGAGCACTGAGCGCCCAGCACCCCGAGTACTGAGCACCCTGAGCACTGAGCACTGAGCACCCAGCACCCTGAGTACTGAGCACCCAGCACCCTGAGCACTGAGCACCCAGCACCCTGAGTACTGAGCACCCAGCACCCTGAGTACTTAGCACCGAGCACCCTGAGTACTGAGCACCCAGCACCCTGAGTACTGAGCACCCAGCACCCTGAGTACTGAGCACCGAGCACCCCGAGTACTGAGCACGCAGCACCCTGAGCACAGAGCACTCAGCACCCTGAGCACTGAGCACCCAGCACCCTGAGCACTGAGCACCCAGCACCCTGAGTACTGAGCACCCAGCACCCTGAGCACTGAGCACCCAGCACCCTGAGTACTGAGCACCCAGCACCCTGAGCACTGAGCACCCAGCACCCTGAGTACTGAGCACCCAGCACCCTGAGTACTGAGCACCCAGCACCCTGAGCACTTAGCACCCAGCACCCTGAGTACTGAGCACCCAGCACCCTGAGCACTGAGCACCCAGCACCCTGAGTACTGAGCACCCAGCACCCTGAGCACTGAGCACCCAGCACCCTGAGTACTGAGCACCCAGCACCCGGAGCACTGAGCACCCAGCACCCTGAGTACTGAGCACAAAGCACCCTGAGTACTGAGCACCCAGCACCCTGAGCACTGAGCACCCAGCACCCTGAGTACTGAGCACCCAGCACCCTGAGTACTTAGCACCCAGCACACTGAGCACTGAGCACCCAGCACCCTGAGTACTGAGCACCGAGCACCCTGAGTACTGAGCACCCAGCACCCTGAGTACTGAGCACCCAGCACCCTGAGTACTGAGCACCGAACATCCGGAGTACTGATCACCCTGCACCCCGAGCACTGAGCACCCAGCACCCTGAGCACTGAGCACCCTGAGTACTGAGCACCCAGCACCCTGAGCACTGAGCACCCAGCACCCTGAGTACTGAGCACCGAGCACCCCGAGCACTGAGCACCCAGCACCCTGAGTACTGAGCACCCAGCACCAAGAGTACTGAGCACCGTGCATCCTGAGCACTGAGCACCGAGCACCACGAGCACTGAGCACCCAGCACCCTGAGTACTGAGCACCCAGCACCAAGAGTACTGAGCACCGAGCACCCCGAGTACTGAGCAAACAACACCCTGAGTAATGAGCACCCAGCACCCTGAGCACTGAGCACCCTGAGTACTGAGCACCAAGGACCCTGAGCACTGAGCACCCAGCACGCTGAGTACTGAGCGCTGAGCACCCTGAGTACTGAGCACCGAGCACCCTGAGTACTGAGCACCCAGCACCCTGAGCACTGAGCAGCCAGCATCCTGAGCACTGAGCACCCAGCACCCCGAGCACTGAGCACCCAGCACCCTGAGCACTGAGCACCCAGCACCCCGAGGACTGAGCACCCAGCACCCTGAGTACTGAGCACCGAGCACCCCGAGCACTGAGCACCCAGCACCCTGAGTACTGAGCACCCAGCACCCTGAGTACTGAGCACCCAGCACCCCGAGCACTGAGCACCCAGCACCCCGAGCACTGAGCACCCAGCTCCCCGAGCATGAGCACCCAGCAGCCTGAGTACTGAGAACAGAGCACCCACAGTACTGAGCACCCAGCACGCTGAGCACTGAGCACCCAGCACCCCGAGTACTGAGCAAACAGCACCCCGAGCACTGAGCACCCAGCACCCCGAGAATTAGCACCCAGCACCCTGAGTACTGAGCACCCAGCACCCTGAGTACTGAGCACCCAGCACCCCATGCACTGAGCACCCTGAGTACTGAGCACCCAGCACCCTGAGTAGTGAGCACTAAGCACCCAGAGCGCTGAGCACCCAGCACCCCAAGCACGGAGCACCCAGGACCCCGAGCACTGAGTACTGAGCACCCAGCACCCTGAGTACTGAGCACCGAGCTCCCCGAGCACTGATCACCCTATGTACAGAGCACCCAGCACCCCGATGACAGAGCACCCAGCAACCTCAGCACTGAGCACGCAGCACCCCGAGCACTGAGCACCCAGCACCCTGAGTACTGAGCACCCTGAGGACTGAGCACCGATAACCCTGAGCACTGAGCACCCAGCACCCTGAGTCCTGAGCACCCAGCAGCCTGAGTACTGAGCACCAAGCACCCCGAGCACTGAGCACCCAGCACCCTGAGTACTGAGCACCCAGCACCCTGAGCACTGAGCACCCAGGACCCTGAGCACTGAGCACCCAGCACCCTGAGCACTGAGCACCCAGCACCCTGAGTACTGAGCACCCAACGTACTGAGCACCGAGCACCCCTAGCACTGAGCACCCAGCACCCTGAGTACTGAGCACCCAGCACCCTGAGTACTGAGCACCCAGCACCCCGAGCACTGAGCACTGAGCACCCTGAGTACTGAGCACTGAGCACCCTTAGTACTGAGCACCGAGCACCCTGAGTACTGAGCACCCAGCACCCTGAGCACTGAGCACGGAGCATCCCGAGGACTGAGCACCCAGCACCGTGAGCACTGAGCAGCCAGCACCTTGAGTACTGAGCACCGAGCACCCCGAGCACTGAGCACCCAGCACCCTGAGTCCTAAGCACCCAGCATCCTGAGAACTGCGCACCCAGCACCCCGAGCACTGAGCACCCAGCACCCTGAGTACTGAGCACCCAGCACCCTGAGTACTGAGCACCCAGTACCCCGAGCACTGAGCACCCAGCACCCTGAGCACTGAGCACCCAGCACCCTGAGTACTGAACACCCAGCACCCCGAGCACTGAGCACCCAGCACCCTGAGTACTGAGCACTCAGCACCCTGAGTACTGAGCACCGAGCACCCCGAGCACTGAGCACCCAGCACCCTGAGCACTGAGCACCCTGAGGACTGAGCACCCAGCACCCTGAGTACTGAGCACCCAGCACCCTGAGTACTGAGCACCCAGCATCCTGAGTACTGAGCACCGATCACCCTGAGCACTGAGCACCCAGAACCCTGAGCACTGTGCAGCCAGCACCCTGAGTACTGAGCACCCTGAGTACTGAGCACCCAGCACCCCGAGCACTGAGCACCCAGCACCCCGAGTACTGAGCACCCTGAGCACTGAGCACCCAGCACCCTGAGTACTGAGCACCCAGCACCCTGAGTACTGAGCACCCAGCACCCTGAGTACTGAGCACCGAGCACCCCGAGTACTGAGCACCCAGCACCCTGAGCACTGAGAACCCAGCACCCTGAGCACTGAGCACCCAGCACCCCAAGCACTGAGCACCCAGCACCCTGAGCACTGAGCACTCAGCACCCTGAGCACTGAGCACCCAGCACCCTGAGCACTGGGCACCCAGCACCCTGAGTACTGAGCACCCAGCACAATGAGCACTGAGCACCCAGCACCCTGAGTACTGAGCACGGGGCACCCTGAGTACTGAGCACCCAGCACCCTGAGCACTGAGCACCCAGCACCCCGAGCACTGAGCACCCAGCACCCTGAGTACTGAGCACCCTGAGTACTGAGCACCCAGCACCCCGAGCACTGAGCACCCAGCACCCCGAGTACTGAGCACCCTGAGTACTGAGCACCCAGCACCCTGAGTACTGAGCACCCTGAGTACTGAGCACCCAGCACCCTGAGCACTGAGCACCCAGCACCCTGAGTACTGAGCACCCAGCACCCTGAGCACTGAGCACCCAGCACCCTGAGTACTGAGCACCCAGCACCCTGAGTACTTAGCACCGAGCACCCTGAGTACTGAGGACCCAGCACCCTGAGTACTGAGCACCCAGCACCCTGAGTACTGAGCACCGAGCACCCCGAGTACTGAGTACCCAGCACCCTGAGCACTGAGAACCCAGCACCCTGAGCACTGAGCACCCAGCACCCCAAGCACTGAGCACCCAGCACCCTGAGTACTGAGCACCCTGAGTACTGAGCACCCAGCACCCCGAGCACTGAGCACCCTGCACCCTGAGTACTGAGCACGAAAGCACCATGAGTACTGAGCACCCTGAGTACTGAGCACCCAGCACCCTGAGCACTGAGCACCCAGCACCCTGAGTACTGAGCACCCAGCACCCTGAGCACTGAGCACCCAGCACCCTGATTCCTGAGCACCGAGCACCCTGAGTTCTTAGCACCCAGCACACTGAGCACTGAGCACCCAGCACCCTGAGTACTGAGAACCAAGCACCCTGAGTACTGAGCACCCAGCACCCTGAGTACTGAGCACCCAGCACGCTGAGTACTGAGCACCGAGCATCCGGAGTACTGAGCACCCTGCACCCCGAGCACTGAGCACCCAGCACCCTGAGCACTGAGCACCCTGAGGACTGAGCACCCAGCACCCTGAGTACTGAGCACCCAGCATCCTGAGTACTGAGCACCGATCACCCTGAGCACTGAGCACCCAGCAACCCGAGCACTGAGCACCCAGCACCCTGAGTACTGAGCACCCTGAGTACTGTGCACCCAGCACCCCGAGCACTGAGCACCCAGCAACCCGAGCACTGAGCACCAAGCACCCTGAGTACTGAGCACCCTGAGTACTGAGCACCCAGCACCCTGAGTACTGAGCACCCTGAGTACTGAGCACCCAGCACCCTGAGTACTGAGCACCCAGCACCCTGAGTATTGAGCACCCAGCACCCCGAGCACTGAGCGCCCAGCACCCCGAGTACTGAGCACCCTGAGCACTGAGCACTGAGCACCCAGCACCCTGAGTACTGAGCACCCAGCACCCTGAGCACTGAGCACCCAGCACCCTGAGTACTGAGCACCCAGCACCCTGAGTACTTAGCACCGAGCACCCTGAGTACTGAGCACCCAGCACCCTGAGTACTGAGCACCCAGCACACTGAGTACTGAGCACCGAGCACCCCGAGTACTGAGCACGCAGCACCCTGAGCACTGAGCACTCAGCACCCTGAGCACTGAGCACCCAGCACCCTGAGCACTGAGCACCCAGCACCCTGAGTACTGAGCACCCAGCACCCTGAGCACTGAGCACCCATCACCCTGAGTACTGAGCACCCAGCACCCTGAGCACTGAGCACCCAGCACCCTGAGTACTGAGCACCCAGCACCCTGAGTACTGAGCACCCAGCACCCTGAGCACTGAGCACCCAGCACCCTGAGTACTGAGCACCCAGCACCCTGAGCACTGAGCACCCAGCACCCTGAGTACTGAGCACCCAGCACCCTGAGCACTGAGCACCCAGCACCCTGAGTACTGAGCACCCAGCACCCTGAGCACTGAGCACCCAGCACCCTGAGTACTGAGCACCCAGCACCCTGAGTACTGAGCACCCAGCACCCTGAGCACTGAGCACCCAGCACCCTGAGTACTGAGCACCCAGCACCCTGAGTACTTAGCACCCAGCACACTGAGCACTGAGCACCCAGCACCCTGAGTACTGAGCACCGAGCACCCTGAGTACTGAGCACCCAGCACCCTGAGTACTGAGCACCCAGCACCCTGAGTACTGAGCACCGAACATCCGGAGTACTAATCACCCTGCACCCCGAGCACTGAGCACCCAGCACCCTGAGCACTGAGCACCCTGAGTACTGAGTACCCAGCACCCTGAGCACTGAGCACCCAGGACCCTGAGTACTGAGCACCGAGCACCCCGAGCACTGAGCACCCAGCACCCTGAGTACTGAGCACCCAGCACCAAGAGTACTGAGCACCGAGCATCCTGAGCACTGAGCACCGAGCACCACGAGCACTGAGCACCCAGCACCCTGAGTACTGAGCACCCAGCACCAAGAGTACTGAGCACCGAGCACCCCGAGTACTGAGCACCCAACACCCTGAGTAATGAGCACCCAGCACCCTGAGCACTGAGCACAAAGCATGCTGAATACTGAGCACTGAGCACCCTGAGTACTGAGCACCAAGGACCCTGAGCACTGAGCACCCAGCACGCTGAGTACTGAGCGCTGAGCACCCTGAGTACTGAGCACCGAGCACCCTGAGTACTGAGCACCCAGCACCCTGAGCACTGAGCAGCCAGCATCCTGAGCACTGAGCACCCAGCACCCCGAGCACTGAGCACCCAGCACCCTGAGCACTGAGCACCCAGCACCCCGAGGACTGAGCACCCAGCACCCTGAGTACTGAGCACCGAGCACCCGGAGCACTGAGCACCCAGCACCCTGAGTACTGAGCACCCAGCACCCTGAGTACTGAGCACCCAGCACCCCGAGCACTGAGCACCCAGCACCCCGAGCACTGAGCACCCAGCTCCCCGAGCATGAGCACCCAGCAGCCTGAGTACTGAGAACAGAGCACCCAGAGTACTGAGCACCCAGCACGCTGAGCACTGAGCACCCAGCACCCCGAGTACTGAGCAAACAGCACCCCGAGCACTGAGTACCCAGCACCCCGAGAATTAGCACCCAGCACCCTGAGTACTGAGCACCCAGCACCCTGAGTACTGAGCACCCAGCACATCGTGCACTGAGCACCCTGAGTACTGAGCACCCAGCACCCTGAGTACTGAGCACTAAGCAGCCAGAGCGCTGAGCACCCAGCACCCCAAGCACGGAGCACCCAGGACCCCGAGCACTGAGTACTGAGCACCCAGCACCCTGAGTACTGAGCACCGAGCTCCCCGAGCACTGATCACCCTATGTACTGAGCACCCAGCACCCCGATGACAGAGCACCCAGCAACCTCAGCACTGAGCACGCAGCACCCCGAGCACTGAGCACCCAGCACCCTGAGTACTGAGCACCCTGAGGACTGAGCACCGATAACCCTGAGCACTGAGCACCCAGCACCCTGAGTCCTGAGCACCCAGCACCCTGAGTACTGAGCACCGAGCACCCCGAGGACTGAGCACCCAGCACCCTGAGTACTGAGCACCCAGCACACTGAGCACTGAGCACCCAGGTCCCTGAGCACTGAGCACCCAGCACCTGAGCACTGAGCACCCAGCACCCTGAGTACTGAGCACCCAACGTACTGAGCACCGAGCACCCCTAGCACTGAGCACCCAGCACCCTGAGTACTGAGCACCCAGCACCCTGAGTACTGAGCACCCAGCACCCCGTACACTGAGCACTGAGCACCCTGAGTACTGAGCACTGAGCACCCTTAGTACTGAGCACCGAGCACCCTGAGTACTGAGCACCCAGCACCCTGAGCACTGAGCACGGAGCATCCCGAGGACTGAGCACCCAGCACCGTGAGCACTGAGCAGCCAGCACCTTGAGTACTGAGCACCGAGCACCCCGAGCACTGAGCACCCAGCACCCTGAGTCCTAAGCACCCAGCATCCTGAGCACTGCGCACCCAGCACCCCGAGCACTGAGCACCCAGCACCCTGAGTACTGAGTACCCAGCACCCTGAGTACTGAGCACCCAGTACCCCGAGCACTGAGCACCCAGCACCCTGAGCACTGAGCACCCAGCACCCTGAGTACTGAACACCCAGCACCCCGAGCACTGAGCACCCAGCACCCTGAGTACTGAGCACTCAGCACCCTGAGTACTGAGCACCGAGCACCCCGAGCACTGAGCACCCAGCACCCTGAGCACTGAGCACCCTGAGGACTGAGCACCCAGCACCCTGAGTACTGAGCACCCAGCACCCTGAGTACTGAGCACCCAGCATCCTGAGTACTGAGCACCGATCACCCTGAGCACTGAGCACCCAGCACCCTGAGCACTGTGCAGCCAGCACCCTGAGTATTGAGCACCCTGAGTACTGAGCACCCAGCACCCCGAGCACTGAGCACCCAGCACCCCGAGTAATGAGCACCCTGAGCACTGAGCACCCAGCACCCTGAGTACTGAGCACCCAGCACCCTGAGCACTGAGCACCCAGCACCCTGAGTACTGAGCACCCAGCACCCTGAGTACTGAGCACCCAGCACCCTGAGTACTGAGCACCGAGCACCGCGAGTACTGAGCACCCAGCACCCTGAGCACTGAGAACCCAGCACCCTGAGCACTGAGCACGCAGCACACCAAGCACTGAGCACCGAGCACCCTGAGTACTGAGCACCCAGCACCCTGAGTACTGAGCACCCAGAACCCTGAGTACTGAGCACCCAGCACCCTGAGTACTGAGCACCGAACATCCGGAGTACTGATCACCCTGCACCCCGAGCACTGAGCACCCAGCACCCTGAGCACTGAGCACCCTGAGTACTGAGTACCCAGCACCCTGAGCACTGAGCACCCAGGACCCTGAGTACTGAGCACCGAGCACCCCGAGCACTGAGCACCCAGCACCCTGAGTACTGAGCACCCAGCACCAAGAGTACTGAGCACCGAGCATCCTGAGCACTGAGCACCGAGCACCACGAGCACTGAGCACCCAGCACCCTGAGTACTGAGCACCCAGCACCAAGAGTACTGAGCACCGAGCACCCCGAGTACTGAGCACCCAACACCCTGAGTAATGAGCACCCAGCACCCTGAGCACTGAGCACAAAGCATGCTGAATACTGAGCACTGAGCACCCTGAGTACTGAGCACCAAGGACCCTGAGCACTGAGCACCCAGCACGCTGAGTACTGAGCGCTGAGCACCCTGAGTACTGAGCACCCAGCACCCTGAGTACTGAGCACCCAGCACCCTGAGCACTGAGCAGCCAGCATCCTGAGCACTGAGCACCCAGCACCCCGAGCACTGAGCACCCAGCACCCTGAGCACTGAGCACCAAGCACCCCGAGGACTGAGCACCCAGCACCCTGAGTACTGAGCACCGAGCACCCCGAGCACTGAGCACCCAGCACCCTGAGTACTGAGCACCCAGCACCCTGAGTACTGAGCACCCAGCACCCCGAGCACTGAGCACCCAGCACCCCGAGCACTGAGCACCCAGCTCCCCGAGCATGAGCACCCAGCAGCCTGAGTACTGAGAACAGAGCACCCAGAGTACTGAGCACCCAGCACGCTGAGCACTGAGCACCCAGCACCCCGAGTACTGAGCAAACAGCACCCCGAGCACTGAGCACCCAGCACCCCGAGAATTAGCACCCAGCACCCTGAGTACTGAGCACCCAGCACCCTGAGTACTGAGCACCCAGCACATCGTGCACTGAGCACCCTGAGTACTGAGCACCCAGCACCCTGAGTACTGAGCACTAAGCACCCAGAGCGCTGAGCAACCAGCACCCCAAGCACGGAGCACCCAGGACCCCGAGCACTGAGTACTGAGCACCCAGCACCCTGAGTACTGAGCACCGAGCTCCCCGAGCACTGATCATCCTATGTACTGAGCACCCAGCACCCCGATGACAGAGCACCCAGCAACCTCAGCACTGAGCACGCAGCACCCCGAGCACTGAGCACCCAGCACCCTGAGTACTGAGCACCCTGAGGACTGAGCACCGATAACCCTGAGCACTGAGCACCCAGCACCCTGAGTCCTGAGCACCCAGCACCCTGAGTACTGAGCACCGAGCACCCCGAGCACTGAGCACCCAGCACCCTGAGTACTGAGCACCCAGCAACCTGAGCACTGAGCACCCAGGACCCTGAGCACTGAGCACCCAGCACCCTGAGCACTGAGCACCCAGCACCCTGAGTACTGAGCACCCAACGTACTGAGCACCGAGCACCCCTAGCACTGAGCACCCAGCACCCTGAGTACTGAGCACCCAGCACCCTGAGTACTGAGCACCCAGCACCCCGAGCACTGAGCACTGAGCACCCTGAGTACTGAGCACTGAGCACCCTTAGTACTGAGCACCGAGCACCCTGAGTACTGAGCACCCAGCACCCTGAGCACTGAGCACGGAGCATCCCGAGGACTGAGCACCCAGCACCGTGAGCACTGAGCAGCCAGCACCTTGAGTACTGAGCACCGATTACCCTGAGCACTGAGCACCCAGCACCCTGAGTCCTAAGCACCCAGCATCCTGAGCACTGCGCACCCAGCACCCCGAGCACTGAGCACCCAGCACCCTGAGTACTGAGCACCCAGCACCCTGAGTACTGAGCACCCAGTACCCCGAGCACTGAGCACCCAGCACCCTGAGCACTGAGCACCCAGCACCCTGAGTACTGAACACCCAGCACCCCGAGCACTGAGCACCCAGCACCCTGAGTACTGAGCACTCAGCACCCTGAGTACTGAGCACCGAGCACCCCGAGCACTGAGCACCCAGCACCCTGAGCACTGAGCACCCTGAGGACTGAGCACCCAGCACCCTGAGTACTGAGCACCCAGCACCCTGAGTACTGAGCACCCAGCATCCTGAGTACTGAGCACCGATCACCCTGAGCACTGAGCACCCAGCACCCCGAGCACTGAGCACCCAGCACCCCGAGTACTGAGCTCCCTGAGCACTGAGCACCCAGCACCCTGAGTACTGAGCACCCAGCACCTTGAGCACTGAGCACCCAGCACCCTGAGTACTGAGCACCCAGCACCCTGAGCACTGAGCACCCAGCACCCTGAGTACTGAGCACCGAGCACCCTGAGTACTTAGCACCGAGCACCCTGAGTACTGAGCACCCAGCACCCTGAGTACTGAGCACCCAGCACCCTGAGTACTGAGCACCGAGCACCGCGAGTACTGAGCACCCAGCACCCTGAGCACTGAGAACCCAGCACCCTGAGCACTGAGCACGCAGCACACCAAGCACTGAGCACCCAGCACCCCAAGCACTGAGCACCCAGCACCCTGAGCACTGAGCACCCAGCACCCTGAGCACTGAGCACCCAGCACCCTGAATACTGAGCACCCAACGTACAGAGCACCGAGCACCTCTAGCACTGAGCACCCAGCACCCTGAGTACTGAGCACCCAGCACCCTGAGTACTGAGCACCCAGCACCCCGAGCACTGAGCACCCAGCACCCCGAGCACTGAGCACTGAGCACCCTGAGTACTGAGCACTGATCACCCTGAGCACTGAGCACGGAGCACCCCGAGGACTGAGCACCCAGAACCGTGAGCACTGAGCAGCCAGCACATTGAGTACTGAGCACCGAGCACCCCGAGCACTGAGCACCCAGCACCCTGAGACCTGAGCACCGAGCACCCTGCGTACTGAGGACCCAGCACCCTGAGTACTGAGCACCCAGCACCCTGAGTACTGAGCACCGAGCACCCCGAGTACTGAGTACCCAGCACCCTGAGCACTGAGAACCCAGCACCCTGAGCACTGAGCACCCAGCACCCCAAGCACTGAGCACCCAGCACCCTGAGTACTGAGCACCCTGAGTACTGAGCACCCAGGACCCCGAGCACTGAGCACCCAGCACCCTGAGTACTGAGCACCCAGCACCCTGAGTACTGAGCACCCTGAGTACTGAGCACCCAGCACCCTGAGCACTGAGCACCCAGCACCCTGAGTACTGAGCACCCAGCACCCTGAGCACTGAGCACCCAGCACCCTGAGTCCTGAGCACCCAGCACCCTGAGTACTTAGCACCCAGCACACTGAGCACTGAGCACCCAGCACCCTGAGTACTGAGCACCGAGCACCCTGAGTACTGAGCACCCAGCACCCTGAGTACTGAGCACCCAGCACCCTGAGTACTGAGCACCGAGCATCCGGAGTACTGAGCACCCTGCACCCCGAGCACTGAGCACCCAGCACCCTGAGCACTGAGCACCCTGAGGACTGAGCACCCAGCACCCTGAGTACTGAGCACCCAGCATCCTGAGTACTGAGCACCGATCACCCTGAGCACTGAGCACCCAGCAACCCGAGCACTGAGCACCCAGCACCCTGAGTACTGAGCACCCTGAGTACTGAGCACCCAGCACCCTGAGTACTGAGCACCCTGAGTACTGAGCACCCAGCACCCTGAGCACTGAGCACCCAGCACCCTGAGTACTGAGCACCCAGCACCCTGAGCACTGAGAACCCAGCACCCTGAGTACGGAGCACCCAGAACCCTGAGTACTTAGCACCCAGCACCCTGAGCACTGAGCACCCAGCACCCTGAGTACTGAGCACCGAGCACCCTGAGCACTGAGAACCCAGCACCCTGAGCACTGAGCACCCAGCACCCCAAGCACTGAGCACCCAGCACCCTGAGCACTGAGCACCCAGCACCCTGAGCACTGAGCACCCAGCACCCTGAGCACTGAGCACCCAGCACCCTGAGTACTGAGCACCCAACGTACTGAGCACCGAACACCCCTAGCACTGAGCACCCAGCACCCTGAGTACTGAGCACCCAGCACCCTGAGCACTGAGAACCCAGCAGCCTGAGCACTGAGCACCCAGCACCCCAAGCACTGAGCACCCAGCAACCTGAGCACTGAGCACCCAGCACCCTGAGCACTGAGCACCCAGCACCCTGAGCACTGAGCACCCAGCACCCTGAGTACTGAGCACCCAACGTACTGAGCACCGAGCACCCCTAGCACTGAGCACCCAGCACCCTGAGTACTGAGCACCCAGCACCCTGAGTACTGAGCACCCAGCACCCCGAGCACTGAGCACCCAGCACCCCGAGCACTGAGCACTGAGCACCCTGAGTACTGAGCACTGAGCACCCTTAGTACTGAGCACCGAGCACCCTGAGTACTGAGCACCCAACACCCTGAGCACTGAGCACGGAGCACCCAGAGGACTGAGCACCCAGAACCGTGAGCACTGAGCAGCCAGCACCTTGAGTACTGAGCACCGAGCACCCCGAGCACTGAGCACCCAGCACCCTGAGTCCTGAGCACCCAGCACCCTGAGCACTGAGCACCCAGCACCCCGAGCACTGAGCACCCAGCACCCTGAGTACTGAGCACACAGCACCCTGAGTACTGAGCACCCAGTACCCCGAGCACTGAGCACCCAACACCCTGAGCACTGAGCACCCAGCACCCTGAGTACTGAGCACCCAGCACCCCGAGCACTGAGCATCCAGCACCCTGAGTACTGAGCACTCAGCACCCTGAGTACTGAGCACCGAGCACCCCGAGCACTGAGCACCCAGCATCCTGAGCACTGAGCACTCTGAGGACTGATCAACCAGCACCGTGAGTACTGAGCACCCAGCACCCTGAGTACTGAGCACCCAGCATCCTGAGTACTGAGCACCGATCACCCTGAGCACTGAGCACCCAGCACCCCGAGCACTGAGCACCCAGCACCCTGAGTACTGAGCACCCTGAGTACTGAGCACCCAGCACCCCGAGCACTGAGCACCCAGCACCCCGAGTACTGAGCACCCTGAGTACTGAGCACCCAGCACCCTGAGTACTGAGCACCCTGAGTACTGAGCACCCAGCACCCTGAGCACTGAGCACCCAGCAAACTGAGTACTGAGCACCCAGCACCCTGAGCACTGAGCACCCAGCACCCTGAGTACTGAGCACCCAGCACCCTGAGTACTTAGCACCGAGCACCCTGAGTACTGAGGACCCAGCACCCTGAGTACTGAGCACCCAGCACCCTGAGTACTGAGCACCGAGCACCCCGAGTACTGAGTACCCAGCACACTGAGCACTGAGAACCCAGCACCCTGAGCACTGAGCACCCAGCACCCCAAGCACTGAGCACCCAGCACCCTGAGTACTGAGCACCCTGAGTACTGAGCACCCAGCACCCCGAGCACTGAGCACCCAGCACCCTGAGTACTGAGCACCCAGCACCCTGAGTACTGAGCACCCTGAGTACTGAGCACCCAGCACCCTGAGCACTGAGCACCCAGCACCCTGAGTACTGAGCACCCAGCACCCTGAGCACTGAGCACCCAGCACCCTGAGTCATGAGCACCCAGCACCCTGAGTACTTAGCACCCAGCACACTGAGCACTGAGCACCCAGCACCCTGAGTACTGAGCACCGAGCACCCTGAGTACTGAGCACCCAGCACCCTGAGTACTGAGCACCCCGCACCCTGAGTACTGAGCACCGAGCATCCGGAGTACTGAGCACCCTGCACCCCGAGCACTGAGCACCCAGCACCCTGAGCACTGAGCACCCTGAGGACTGAGCACCCAGCACCCTGAGTACTGAGCACCCAGCATCCTGAGTACTGATCACCGATCACCCTGAGCACTGAGCACACAGCAACCCGAGCACTGAGCCCCCAGCACCCTGAGTACTGAGCACCCTGAGTACTGAGCACACAGCACCCTGAGTACTGAGCACCCTGAGTACTGAGCACCCTGAGTACTGAGCACCCAGCACCCTGAGTACTGAGCACCCTGAGTACTGAGCACCCAGCATCCTGAGTACTGAGCACCGATCACCCTGAGCACTGAGCACCCAGCAACCCGAGCACTGAGCACCCAGCACCCTGAGTACTGAGCACCCTGAGTACTGAGCACCCAGCACCCTGAGCACTGAGCACCCAGCACCCTGAGTACTGAGCACCGAGCACCCTGAGTACTGAGCACCCAGCACCCTGAGCACTGAGCACCCAGCACCCTGAGTACTGAGCACCGAGCACCCTGAGTACTGAGCACCCAGCACCCTGAGTACTGAGCACCAAGCACCCTGAGTACTGAGCACCGAGCACCCCGAGTAGTGAGCACCCAGCACCCTGAGCACTGAGCACCCAGCACCCTGAGTACTGAGCACCCAGCACCCTGAGTACTGAGCACCCAGTACCCCGAGCACTGAGCACCCTGAGTACTGAGCACCCAGCACCCTGAGTACTGAGCACTAAGCACCCAGAGCGCTGAGCACCCAGCACCCCAAGCACGGAGCACCCAGGACCCCGAGCACTGAGTACTGAGCACCCAGCACCCTGATTACTGAGCACCGAGCTCCCCGAGCACTGAGCACCCTGAGTACTGAGCACCCAGCACCCCGATCACAGAGCACCCAGCACCCGCAGCACTGAGCAGCCAGCACCCCGAGCACTGAGCACCCAGCACCCTGAGTACTGAGCACCCTGAGGACTGAGCACCGATCACCCTGAGCACTGAGCACCCAGCACCCTGAGTACTGAGCACCCAGTACCCTGAGTACTGAGCACCTAGCACCCCGAGCACTGAGCACCCAGCACCCTGAGCACTGAGCACCCAGCACCCTGAGTACTGAGCACCCAGCACCCTGAGCACTGAGCACACAACACCCTGAGTACTGAGCACCCAGCACCCTGAGTACTGAGCACCCAGCACCCTGAGTACTGAGCACCCAGCACCCTGAGCACTGAGCACCCAGCACCCTGAGTACGGAGCACCCAGCACCCTGAGTACTTAGCACCCAGCACCCTGAGCACTGAGCACCCAGCACCCTGAGTACTGAGCACCGAGCACCCTGAGTACTGAGCACCCCACACCCTGAGTACTGAGCACCCAGCACCCTGAGTACTGAGCACCGAGCACCCCGAGTACTGAGCACCAAGCACCCTGAGCACTGAGCACCCAGCACCCTGAGTACTGAGCACCCAGCACCCTGAGAACTGAGCACCCAGCACCCCGAGCACTGAGCACCCTGAGTACTGAGCACTAAGCACCCAGAGCGCTGAGCACCCAGCACCCCAAGCACGGAGCACCCAGGACCCCGAGCACTGAGTACTGAGCACCCAGCACCCTGAGTACTGAGCACCGAGCTCCCCGAGTACTGAGCACCCTGCGTACTGAGCACCCAGCACCCCGATCACAGAGCACCCAGCACCCTCAGCACTGAGCACCCAGCACCCCGAGCACTGAGCACCCAGCACCCTGAGTACTGAGCACCGAGCATCCGGAGTACTGAGCACCCTGCACCCCGAGCACTGAGCACCCAGCACCCTCAGCACTGAGCACCCAGCACCCCGAGCACTGAGCACCCAGCACCCTGAGTACTGAGCACCGAGCATCCGGAGTACTGAGCACCCTGCACCCCGAGCACTGAGCACCCAGCACCCTGAGTACTGAGCACCCAGCACCCTGAGTACTGAGCACCCAGCACCCTGAGTACTGAGCACCGAGCATCCGGAGTACTGAGCACCCTGCACCCCGAGCACTGAGCACCCAGCACCCTGAGCACTGAGCACCCTGAGGACTGAGCACCCAGCACCCTGAGTACTGAGCACCCAGCATCCTGAGTACTGAGCACCCAACGTACTGAGCACCGAGCACCCCTAGCACTGAGCACCCAGCACCCTGAGTACTGAGCACCCAGCACCCTGAGTACTGAGCACCCAGCACCCCGAGCACTGAGCACCCAGCACCCCGAGCACTGAGCACTGAGCACCCTGAGTACTGAGCACTGAGCACCCTTAGTACTGAGCACCGAGCACCCTGAGTACTGAGCACCCAACACCCTGAGCACTGAGCACGGAGCACCCAGAGGACTGAGCACCCAGAACCGTGAGCACTGAGCAGCCAGCACCTTGAGTACTGAGCACCGAGCACCCCGAGCACTGAGCACCCAGCACCCTGAGTCCTGAGCACCCAGCACCCTGAGCACTGAGCACCCAGCACCCCGAGCACTGAGCACCCAGCACCCTGAGTACTGAGCACACAGCACCCTGAGTACTGAGCACCCAGTACCCCGAGCACTGAGCACCCAACACCCTGAGCACTGAGCACCCAGCACCCTGAGTACTGAGCACCCAGCACCCCGAGCACTGAGCATCCAGCACCCTGAGTACTGAGCACTCAGCACCCTGAGTACTGAGCACCGAGCACCCCGAGCACTGAGCACCCAGCATCCTGAGCACTGAGCACTCTGAGGACTGATCAACCAGCACCGTGAGTACTGAGCACCCAGCACCCTGAGTACTGAGCACCCAGCATCCTGAGTACTGAGCACCGATCACCCTGAGCACTGAGCACCCAGCACCCCGAGCACTGAGCACCCAGCACCCTGAGTACTGAGCACCCTGAGTACTGAGCACCCAGCACCCCGAGCACTGAGCACCCAGCACCCCGAGTACTGAGCACCCTGAGTACTGAGCACCCAGCACCCTGAGTACTGAGCACCCTGAGTACTGAGCACCCAGCACCCTGAGCACTGAGCACCCAGCAAACTGAGTACTGAGCACCCAGCACCCTGAGCACTGAGCACCCAGCACCCTGAGTACTGAGCACCCAGCACCCTGAGTACTTAGCACCGAGCACCCTGAGTACTGAGGACCCAGCACCCTGAGTACTGAGCACCCAGCACCCTGAGTACTGAGCACCGAGCACCCCGAGTACTGAGTACCCAGCACACTGAGCACTGAGAACCCAGCACCCTGAGCACTGAGCACCCAGCACCCCAAGCACTGAGCACCCAGCACCCTGAGTACTGAGCACCCTGAGTACTGAGCACCCAGCACCCCGAGCACTGAGCACCCAGCACCCTGAGTACTGAGCACCCAGCACCCTGAGTACTGAGCACCCTGAGTACTGAGCACCCAGCACCCTGAGCACTGAGCACCCAGCACCCTGAGTACTGAGCACCCAGCACCCTGAGCACTGAGCACCCAGCACCCTGAGTCATGAGCACCCAGCACCCTGAGTACTTAGCACCCAGCACACTGAGCACTGAGCACCCAGCACCCTGAGTACTGAGCACCGAGCACCCTGAGTACTGAGCACCCAGCACCCTGAGTACTGAGCACCCCGCACCCTGAGTACTGAGCACCGAGCATCCGGAGTACTGAGCACCCTGCACCCCGAGCACTGAGCACCCAGCACCCTGAGCACTGAGCACCCTGAGGACTGAGCACCCAGCACCCTGAGTACTGAGCACCCAGCATCCTGAGTACTGATCACCGATCACCCTGAGCACTGAGCACACAGCAACCCGAGCACTGAGCCCCCAGCACCCTGAGTACTGAGCACCCTGAGTACTGAGCACACAGCACCCTGAGTACTGAGCACCCTGAGTACTGAGCACCCTGAGTACTGAGCACCCAGCACCCTGAGTACTGAGCACCCTGAGTACTGAGCACCCAGCATCCTGAGTACTGAGCACCGATCACCCTGAGCACTGAGCACCCAGCAACCCGAGCACTGAGCACCCAGCACCCTGAGTACTGAGCACCCTGAGTACTGAGCACCCAGCACCCTGAGCACTGAGCACCCAGCACCCTGAGTACTGAGCACCGAGCACCCTGAGTACTGAGCACCCAGCACCCTGAGCACTGAGCACCCAGCACCCTGAGTACTGAGCACCGAGCACCCTGAGTACTGAGCACCCAGCACCCTGAGTACTGAGCACCAAGCACCCTGAGTACTGAGCACCGAGCACCCCGAGTAGTGAGCACCCAGCACCCTGAGCACTGAGCACCCAGCACCCTGAGTACTGAGCACCCAGCACCCTGAGTACTGAGCACCCAGTACCCCGAGCACTGAGCACCCTGAGTACTGAGCACCCAGCACCCTGAGTACTGAGCACTAAGCACCCAGAGCGCTGAGCACCCAGCACCCCAAGCACGGAGCACCCAGGACCCCGAGCACTGAGTACTGAGCACCCAGCACCCTGATTACTGAGCACCGAGCTCCCCGAGCACTGAGCACCCTGAGTACTGAGCACCCAGCACCCCGATCACAGAGCACCCAGCACCCGCAGCACTGAGCAGCCAGCACCCCGAGCACTGAGCACCCAGCACCCTGAGTACTGAGCACCCTGAGGACTGAGCACCGATCACCCTGAGCACTGAGCACCCAGCACCCTGAGTACTGAGCACCCAGTACCCTGAGTACTGAGCACCTAGCACCCCGAGCACTGAGCACCCAGCACCCTGAGCACTGAGCACCCAGCACCCTGAGTACTGAGCACCCAGCACCCTGAGCACTGAGCACACAACACCCTGAGTACTGAGCACCCAGCACCCTGAGTACTGAGCACCCAGCACCCTGAGTACTGAGCACCCAGCACCCTGAGCACTGAGCACCCAGCACCCTGAGTACGGAGCACCCAGCACCCTGAGTACTTAGCACCCAGCACCCTGAGCACTGAGCACCCAGCACCCTGAGTACTGAGCACCGAGCACCCTGAGTACTGAGCACCCCACACCCTGAGTACTGAGCACCCAGCACCCTGAGTACTGAGCACCGAGCACCCCGAGTACTGAGCACCAAGCACCCTGAGCACTGAGCACCCAGCACCCTGAGTACTGAGCACCCAGCACCCTGAGAACTGAGCACCCAGCACCCCGAGCACTGAGCACCCTGAGTACTGAGCACTAAGCACCCAGAGCGCTGAGCACCCAGCACCCCAAGCACGGAGCACCCAGGACCCCGAGCACTGAGTACTGAGCACCCAGCACCCTGAGTACTGAGCACCGAGCTCCCCGAGTACTGAGCACCCTGCGTACTGAGCACCCAGCACCCCGATCACAGAGCACCCAGCACCCTCAGCACTGAGCACCCAGCACCCCGAGCACTGAGCACCCAGCACCCTGAGTACTGAGCACCGAGCATCCGGAGTACTGAGCACCCTGCACCCCGAGCACTGAGCACCCAGCACCCTCAGCACTGAGCACCCAGCACCCCGAGCACTGAGCACCCAGCACCCTGAGTACTGAGCACCGAGCATCCGGAGTACTGAGCACCCTGCACCCCGAGCACTGAGCACCCAGCACCCTGAGTACTGAGCACCCAGCACCCTGAGTACTGAGCACCCAGCACCCTGAGTACTGAGCACCGAGCATCCGGAGTACTGAGCACCCTGCACCCCGAGCACTGAGCACCCAGCACCCTGAGCACTGAGCACCCTGAGGACTGAGCACCCAGCACCCTGAGTACTGAGCACCCAGCATCCTGAGTACTGAGCACCGATCACCCTGAGCACTGAGCACCCAGCAACCCGAGCACTGAGCACCCAGCACCCTGAGTACTGAGCACCCTGAGTACTGAGCACCCAGCACCCTGAGTACTGAGCACCCTGAGTACTGAGCACCCAGCACCCTGAGCACTGAGCACCCAGCACCCTGAGTACTGAGCACCCAGCACCCTGAGCACTGAGAACCCAGCACCCTGAGTACGGAGCACCCAGCACCCTGAGTACTTAGCACCCAGCACCCTGAGCACTGAGCACCCAGCACCCTGAGTACTGAGCACCGAGCACCCTGAGCACTGAGAACCCAGCACCCTGAGCACTGAGCACCCAGCACCCCAAGCACTGAGCACCCAGCACCCTGAGCACTGAGCACCCAGCACCCTGAGCACTGAGCACCCAGCACCCTGAGCACTGAGCACCCAGCACCCTGAGTACTGAGCACCCAACGTACTGAGCACCGAACACCCCTAGCACTGAGCACCCAGCACCCTGAGTACTGAGCACCCAGCACCCTGAGCACAGAGAACCCAGCACCCTGAGCACTGAGCACCCAGCACCCCAAGCACTGAGCACCCAGCAACCTGAGCACTGAGCACCCAGCACCCTGAGCACTGAGCACCCAGCACCCTGAGCACTGAGCACCCAGCACCCTGAGTACTGAGCACCCAACGTACTGAGCACCGAGCACCCCTAGCACTGAGCACCCAGCACCCTGAGTACTGAGCACCCAGCACCCTGAGTACTGAGCACCCAGCACCCCGAGCACTGAGCACCCAGCACCCCGAGCACTGAGCACTGAGCACCCTGAGTACTGAGCACTGAGCACCCTTAGTACTGAGCACCGAGCACCCTGAGTACTGAGCACCCAACACCCTGAGCACTGAGCACGGAGCACCCAGAGGACTGAGCACCCAGAACCGTGAGCACTGAGCAGCCAGCACCTTGAGTACTGAGCACCGAGCACCCCGAGCACTGAGCACACAGCACCCTGAGTCCTGAGCACCCAGCACCCTGAGCACTGAGCACCCAGCACCCCGAGCACTGAGCACCCAGCACCCTGAGTACTGAGCACACAGCACCCTGAGTACTGAGCATCCAGTACCCCGAGCACTGAGCACCCAACACCCTGAGCACTGAGCACCCAGCACCCTGAGTACTGAGCACCCAGCACCCCGAGCACTGAGCATCCAGCACCCTGAGTACTGAGCACTCAGCACCCTGAGTACTGAGCACCGAGCACCCCGAGCACTGAGCACCCAGCATCCTGAGCACTGAGCACTCTGAGGACTGATCAACCAGCACCGTGAGTACTGAGCACCCAGCTCCCTGAGTACTGAGCACCCAGCATCCTGAGTACTGAGCACCGATCACCCTGAGCACTGAGCACCCAGCACCCCGAGCACTGAGCACCCAGCACCCTGAGTACTGAGCACCCTGAGTACTGAGCACCCAGCACCCCGAGCACTGAGCACCCAGCACCCCGAGTACTGAGCACCCTGAGTACTGAGCACCCAGCACCCTGAGTACTGAGCACCCTGAGTACTGAGCACCCAGCACCCTGAGCACTGAGCACCCAGCACCCTGAGTACTGAGCACCCAGCACCCTGAGCACTAAGCACCCAGCACCCTGAGTACTGAGCACCCAGCACCCTGAGTACTTAGCACCGAGCACCCTGAGTACTGAGGACCCAGCACCCTGAGTACTGAGCACCCAGCACCCTGAGTACTGAGCACCGAGCACCCCGAGTACTGAGTACCCAGCACACTGAGCACTGAGAACCCAGCACCCTGAGCACTGAGCACCCAGCACCCCAAGCACTGAGCACCCAGCACCCTGAGTACTGAGCACCCTGAGTACTGAGCACCCAGCACCCCGAGCACTGAGCACCCAGCACCCTGAGTACTGAGCACCCAGCACCCTGAGTACTGAGCACCCTGAGTACTGAGCACCCAGCACCCTGAGCACTGAGCACCCAGCACCCTGAGTACTGAGCACCCAGCACCCAGAGCACTGAGCACCCAGCACCCTGAGTCATGAGCACCCAGCACCCTGAGTACTTAGCACCCAGCACACTGAGCACTGAGCACCCAGCACCCTGAGTACTGAGCACCGAGCACCCTGAGTACTGAGCACCCAGCACCCTGAGTACTGAGCACCCAGCACCCTGAGTACTGAGCACCGAGCATCCGGAGTACTGAGCACCCTGCACCCCGAGCACTGAGCACCCAGCACCCTGAGCACTGAGCACCCTGAGGACTGAGCACCCAGCACCCTGAGTACTGAGCACCCAGCATCCTGAGTACTGATCACCGATCACCCTGAGCACTGAGCACACAGCAACCCGAGCACTGAGCCCCCAGCACCCTGAGTACTGAGCACCCTGAGTACTGAGCACACAGCACCCTGAGTACTGAGCACCCTGAGTACTGAGCACCCTGAGTACTGAGCACCCAGCACCCTGAGTACTGAGCACCCAGCACCCTGAGTACTGAGCACCGAGCATCCGGAGTACTGAGCACCCTGCACCCCGAGCACTGAGCACCCAGCACCCTGAGCACTGAGCACCCTGAGGACTGAGCACCCAGCACCCTGAGTACTGAGCACCCAGCATCCTGAGTACTGATCACCGATCACCCTGAGCACTGAGCACACAGCAACCCGAGCACTGAGCCCCCAGCACCCTGAGTACTGAGCACCCTGAGTACTGAGCACACAGCACCCTGAGTACTGAGCACCCTGAGTACTGAGCACCCTGAGTACTGAGCACCCAGCACCCTGAGTACTGAGCACCCTGAGTACTGAGCACCCAGCATCCTGAGTACTGAGCACCGATCACCCTGAGCACTGAGCACCCAGCAACCCGAGCACTGAGCACCCAGCACCCTGAGTACTGAGCACCCTGAGTACTGAGCACCCAGCACCCTGAGCACTGAGCACCCAGCACCCTGAGTACTGAGCACCGAGCACCCTGAGTACTGAGCACCCAGCACCCTGAGCACTGAGCACCCAGCACCCTGAGTACTGAGCACCGAGCACCCTGAGTACTGAGCACCCAGCACCCTGAGTACTGAGCACCAAGCACCCTGAGTACTGAGCACCGAGCACCCCGAGTAGTGAGCACCCAGCACCCTGAGCACTGAGCACCCAGCACCCTGAGTACTGAGCACCCAGCACCCTGAGTACTGAGCACCCAGTACCCCGAGCACTGAGCACCCTGAGTACTGAGCACCCAGCACCCTGAGTACTGAGCACTAAGCACCCAGAGCGCTGAGCACCCAGCACCCCAAGCACGGAGCACCCAGGACCCCGAGCACTGAGTACTGAGCACCCAGCACCCTGATTACTGAGCACCGAGCTCCCCGAGCACTGAGCACCCTGAGTACTGAGCACCCAGCACCCCGATCACAGAGCACCCAGCACCCGCAGCACTGAGCAGCCAGCACCCCGAGCACTGAGCACCCAGCACCCTGAGTACTGAGCACCCTGAGGACTGAGCACCGATCACCCTGAGCACTGAGCACCCAGCACCCTGAGTACTGAGCACCCAGTACCCTGAGTACTGAGCACCGAGCACCCCGAGCACTGAGCACCCAGCACCCTGAGCACTGAGCACCCAGCACCCTGAGTACTGAGCACCCAGCACCCTGAGCACTGAGCACCCAACACCCTGAGTACTGAGCACCCAGCACCCTGAGTACTGAGCACCCAGCACCCTGAGTACTGAGCACCCAGCACCCTGAGCACTGAGCACCCAGCACCCTGAGTACGGAGCACCCAGCACCCTGAGTACTTAGCACCCAGCACCCTGAGCACTGAGCACCCAGCACCCTGAGTACTGAGCACCGAGCACCCTGAGTACTGAGCACCCCACACCCTGAGTACTGAGCACCCAGCACCCTGAGTACTGAGCACCGAGCACCCCGAGTACTGAGCACCCAGCACCCTGAGCACTGAGCACCCAGCACCCTGAGTACTGAGCACCCAGCACCCTGAGAACTGAGCACCCAGCACCCCGAGCACTGAGCACCCTGAGTACTGAGCACTAAGCACCCAGAGCGCTGAGCACCCAGCACCCCAAGCACGGAGCACCCAGGACCCCGAGCACTGAGTACTGAGCACCCAGCACCCTGAGTACTGAGCACCGAGCTCCCCGAGCACTGAGCACCCTGCGTACTGAGCACCCAGCACCCCGATCACAGAGCACCCAGCACCCTCAGCACTGAGCACCCAGCACCCCGAGCACTGAGCACCCAGCACCCTGAGTACTGAGCACCGAGCATCCGGAGTACTGAGCACCCTGCACCCCGAGCACTGAGCACCCAGCACCCTGAGCAATGAGCACCCAGCACACCAAGCACTGAGCACCCAGCACCCTGAGTACTGAGTACTGAGCTCCCTGAGTACTGAGCAACCAGGACCCTGAGCACTGAGCACCCAGCACCCTGAGAACTGAGCACCGAGCACCCCGAGCACGGAGCACCCAGCACCCTGAGCAATGAGCACCCAGCACCAAGAGTACTGAGCACCGAGCATCCTGAGCACTGAGCACCGAGCACCCCGAGCACTGAGCACCCAGCACCCTGAGTACTGAGCACCCTGCACCAAGAGTACTGAGCACCGAGCACCCCGAGCACTGAGCACCCAGCACCCTGAGTAATGAGCACCCAGCACCCTGAGTAATGAGCACCCAGCACCCCGAGCACTGAGCACCCAGCACCCTGAGTACTGAGCACCCTGCACCAAGAGTACTGAGCACCGAGCACCCCGAGCACTGAGCACCCAGCACCCTGAGTAATGAGCACCCAGCACCCTGAGTAATGAGCACGCAGCACCCCGAGTACTGAGCACCCAGCACCCTGAGTAATGAGCACCCAGCACCCCGAGTACTGAGCACCCAGCACAGTGAGTACTGAGCACCCAGCACCCTGAGTACTGAGCACCCAGCACCCTGAGCACTGAGCACAAAGCACGCTGAGTACTGAGCACTGAGCACCGTGAGTACTGAGCACCGAGGACCCTGAGCACTGAGCACCCAGCACGCTGAGTACTGAGCACCCAGCACCCTGAGTACTGAGCAGCCAGCACCCTGAGTACTGAGCACTGAGCACTGAGCACCCTGAGCACTGAGCACCCAGCACCCCGAGCACTGAGCACTGAGCACCCTGAGTACTGAGCACTGAGCACTCTGAGTACTGAGCACCCAGCACCCTGAGTACTGAGCACCCAGCACCCCGAGCACTGAGCACCGGGCACCCCGAGCACTGAGCACCCAGCACCCTGAGTACTGAGCACCCAGCACCCTGAGTACTGAGTACTGAGCACTGAGCACCCTGAGCACTGAGCACCCAGCATCCTGAGCACTGAGTACTGAGCACCCAGCACCCTGAGCACTGAGAACCCAGCACCCTGAGTACTGAGCACCCAGCACCAGGAGCACTGAGCACCCAGCACCCCGAGCACTGAGCACTTAGCACCCTTAGTACTGAGCACCGAGCACCCTGAGTACTGAGCACCCAGCACCCTGAGCACTGAGCACGGAGCACCCCGAGGACTGAGCACCCAGCACCGTGAGCACTGAGCACCCAGCACCTTAAGTACTGAGCACCGAGCACCCCGAGCACTGAGCACCCAGCACCCTAAGTACTGAGCATCCAGCACCCTGAGCACTGAGCACCCAGCACCCCGAGCACTGAGCACCCAGCACCCTGAGTACTGAGCACCCAGCACCCTGAGTACTGAGCACCCAGCACTCCGAGCACTGAGCACACAGCACCCTGAGTCCTGAGCACCCAGCACCCTGAGTACTTAGCACCCAGCACACTGAGCACTGAGCACCCAGCACCCTGAGTACTGAGCACCGAGCACCCTGAGTACTGAGCACCCAGCACCCTGAGTACTGAGCACCGAGCATCCGGAGTACTGAGCACACTGCACCCCGAGCACTGAGCACCCAGCACCCTGAGCACTGAGCACCCTGAGGACTGAGCACCCAGCACCCTGAGTACTGAGCACCCAGCATCCTGAGTACTGAGCACCGATCACCCTGAGCACTGAGCACCCAGCAACCCGAGCACTGAGCACCCAGCACCCTGAGTACTGAGCACCCTATGTACTGAGCACCCAGCACCCCGAGCACTGAGCACCCAGCAACCCGAGCACTGAGCACCCAGCACCCTGAGTACTGAGCACCCTGAGTACTGAGCACCCAGCAGCCTGAGTACTGAGCACCCTGAGTACTGAGCACCCAGCACCCTGAGCACTGAGCACCCAGCACCCTGAGTACTGAGCACCCAACGTACTGAGCACCGAACACCCCTAGCACTGAGCACCCAGCACCCTGAGTACTGAGCACCCAGCACCCTGAGCACTGAGAACCCACCACCCTGAGCACTGAGCACCCAGCACCCCAAGCACTGAGCACCCAGCAACCTGAGTACTGAGCACCCAGCACCCTGAGTACTGAGCACCCAGTACCCCGAGCACTGAGCACCCTGAGTACTGAGCACCCAGCACCCTGAGTACTGAGCACTAAGCACCCAGAGCGCTGAGCACCCAGCACCCCAAGCACGGAGCACCCAGGACCCCGAGCACTGAGTACTGAGCACCCAGCACCCTGATTACTGAGCACCGAGCTCCCCGAGCACTGAGCACCCTGAGTACTGAGCACCCAGCACCCCGATCACAGAGCACCCATCACCCTCAGCACTGAGCAGCCAGCACCCCGAGCACTGAGCACCCAGCACCCTGAGTACTGAGCACCCTGAGGACTGAGCACCGATCACCCTGAGCACTGAGCACCCAGCACCCCGATCACAGAGCACCCAGCACCCTCAGCACTGAGCACCCAGCACCCCGAGCACTGAGCACCCAGCACCCTGAGTACTGAGCACCGAGCATCCGGAGTACTGAGCACCCTGCACCCCGAGCACTGAGCACCCAGCACCCTGAGCAATGAGCACCCAGCACCCCAAGCACTGAGCACCCAGCACCCTGAGTACTGAGTACTGAGCTCCCTGAGTACTGAGCAACCAGGACCCTGAGCACTGAGCACCCAGCACCCTGAGTACTGAGCACCGAGCACCCCGAGCACGGAGCACCCAGCACCCTGAGCAATGAGCACCCAGCACCAAGAGTACTGAGCACCGAGCATCCTGAGCACTGAGCACCGAGCACCCCGAGCACTGAGCACCCAGCACCCTGAGTACTGAGCACCCTGCACCAAGAGTACTGAGCACCGAGCACCCCGAGCACTGAGCACCCAGCACCCTGAGTAATGAGCACCCAGCACCCTGAGTAATGAGCACCCAGCACCCCGAGCACTGAGCACCCAGCACCCTGAGTACTGAGCACCCTGCACCAAGAGTACTGAGCACCGAGCACCCCGAGCACTGAGCACCCAGCACCCTGAGTAATGAGCACCCAGCACCCTGAGTAATGAGCACCCAGCACCCCGAGTACTGAGCACCCAGCACCCTGAGTAATGAGCACCCAGCACCCCGAGTACTGAGCACCCAGCACAGTGAGTACTGAGCACCCAGCACCCTGAGTACTGAGCACCCAGCACCCTGAGCACTGAGCACAAAGCACGCTGAGTACTGAGCACTGAGCACCGTGAGTACTGAGCACCGAGGACCCTGAGCACTGAGCACCCAGCACGCTGAGTACTGAGCACCCAGCACCCTGAGTACTGAGCAGCCAGCACCCTGAGTACTGAGCACTGAGCACTGAGCACCCTGAGCACTGAGCACCCAGCACCCCGAGCACTGAGCACTGAGCACCCTGAGTACTGAGCACTGAGCACTCTGAGTACTGAGCACCCAGCACCCTGAGTACTGAGCACCCAGCACCCCGAGCACTGAGCACCGGGCACCCCGAGCACTGAGCACCCAGCACCCTGAGTACTGAGCACCCAGCACCCTGAGTACTGAGTACTGAGCACTGAGCACCCTGAGCACTGAGCACCCAGCATCCTGAGCACTGAGTACTGAGCACCCAGCACCCTGAGCACTGAGAACCCAGCACCCTGAGTACTGAGCACCCAGCACCAGGAGCACTGAGCACCCAGCACCCCGAGCACTGAGCACTTAGCACCCTTAGTACTGAGCACCGAGCACCCTGAGTACTGAGCACCCAGCACCCTGAGCACTGAGCACGGAGCACCCCGAGGACTGAGCACCCAGCACCGTGAGCACTGAGCACCCAGCACCTTAAGTACTGAGCACCGAGCACCCCGAGCACTGAGCACCCAGCACCCTAAGTACTGAGCACCCAGCACCCCGAGCACTGAGCACCCAGCACCCCGAGCACTGAGCACCCAGCACCCTGAGTACTGAGCACCCAGCACCCTGAGTACTGAGCACCCAGCACTCCGAGCACTGAGCACACAGCACCCTGAGTCCTGAGCACCCAACACCCTGAGTACTTAGCACCCAGCACACTGAGCACTGAGCACCCAGCACCCTGAGTACTGAGCACCTAGCACCCTGAGTACTGAGCACCCAGCACCCTGAGTACTGAGCACCCAGCACCCTGAGTACTGAGCACCGAGCATCCGGAGTACTGAGCACACTGCACCCCGAGCACTGAGCACCCAGCACCCTGAGCACTGAGCACCCTGAGGACTGAGCACCCAGCACCCTGAGTACTGAGCACCCAGCATCCTGAGTACTGAGCACCGATCACCCTGAGCACTGAGCACCCAGCAACCCGAGCACTGAGCACCCAGCACCCTGAGTACTGAGCACCCTATGTACTGAGCACCCAGCACCCCGAGCACTGAGCACCCAGCAACCCGAGCACTGAGCACCCAGCACCCTGAGTACTGAGCACCCTGAGTACTGAGCACCCAGCAGCCTGAGTACTGAGCACCCTGAGTACTGAGCACCCAGCACCCTGAGCACTGAGCACCCAGCACCCTGAGTACTGAGCACCCAACGTACTGAGCACCGAACACCCCTAGCACTGAGCACCCAGCACCCTGAGTACTGAGCACCCAGCACCCTGAGCACTGAGAACCCACCACCCTGAGCACTGAGCACCCAGCACCCCAAGCACTGAGCACCCAGCAACCTGAGTACTGAGCACCCAGCACCCTGAGTACTGAGCACCCAGTACCCCGAGCACTGAGCACCCTGAGTACTGAGCACCCAGCACCCTGAGTACTGAGCACTAAGCACCCAGAGCGCTGAGCACCCAGCACCCCAAGCACGGAGCACCCAGGACCCCGAGCACTGAGTACTGAGCACCCAGCACCCTGATTACTGAGCACCGAGCTCCCCGAGCACTGAGCACCCTGAGTACTGAGCACCCAGCACCCCGATCACAGAGCACCCAGCACCCTCAGCACTGAGCAGCCAGCACCCCGAGCACTGAGCACCCAGCACCCTGAGTACTGAGCACCCTGAGGACTGAGCACCGATCACCCTGAGCACTGAGCACCCAGCACCCTGAGTACTGAGCACCCAGTACCCTGAGTACTGAGCACCGAGCACCCCGAGCACTGAGCACCCAGCACCCTGAGCACTGAGCACCCAGCACCCTGAGTACTGAGCACCCAGCACCCTGAGCACTGAGCACCCAACACCCTGAGTACTGAGCACCCAGCACCCTTAGTACTGAGCACCGAGCACCCTGAGTACTGAGCACCCAGCACCCTGAGCACTGAGCACGGAGCACCCCGAGGACTGAGCACCCAGCACCGTGAGCACTGAGCACCCAGCACCTTAAGTACTGAGCACCGAGCACCCCGAGCACTAAGCACCCAGCACCCTAAGTACTGAGCATCCAGCACCCTGAGCACTGAGCACCCAGCACCCCGAGCACTGAGCACCCAGCACCCTGAGTGCTGAGCACCCAGCACCCTGAGTACTGAGCACCCAGCACTCCGAGCACTGAGCACACAGCACCCTGAGTCCTGAGCACCCAGCACCCTGAGTACTTAGCACCCAGCACACTGAGCACTGAGCACCCAGCACCCTGAGTACTGAGCACCCAGCACCCTGAGTACTGAGCACCGAGCATCCGGAGTACTGAGCACACTGCACCCCGAGCACTGAGCACCCAGCACCCTGAGCACTGAGCACCCTGAGGACTGAGCACCCAGCACCCTGAGTACTGAGCACCCAGCATCCTGAGTACTGAGCACCGATCACCCTGAGCACTGAGCACCCAGCAACCCGAGCACTGAGCACCCAGCACCCTGAGTACTGAGCACACTATGTACTGAGCACCCAGCACCCCGAGCACTGAGCACCCAGCAACCCGAGCACTGAGCACCCAGCACCCTGAGTACTGAGCACCCTGAGTACTGAGCACCCAGCAGCCTGAGTACTGAGCACCCTGAGTACTGAGCACCCAGCACCCTGAGCACTGAGCACCCAGCACCCTGAGTACTGAGCACCCAACGTACTGAGCACCGAACACCCCTAGCACTGAGCACCCAGCACCCTGAGTACTGAGCACCCAGCACCCTGAGCACTGAGAACCCACCACCCTGAGCACTGAGCACCCAGCACCCCAAGCACTGAGCACCCAGCAACCTGAGTACTGAGCACCCAGCACCCTGAGTACTGAGCACCCAGTACCCCGAGCACTGAGCACCCTGAGTACTGAGCACCCAGCACCCTGAGTACTGAGCACTAAGCACCCAGAGCGCTGAGCACCCAGCACCCCAAGCACGGAGCACCCAGGACCCCGAGCACTGAGTACTGAGCACCCAGCACCCTGATTACTGAGCACCGAGCTCCCCGAGCACTGAGCACCCTGAGTACTGAGCACCCAGCACCCCGATCACAGAGCCCCCAGCACCCTCAGCACTGAGCAGCCAGCACCCCGAGCACTGAGCACCCAGCACCCTGAGTACTGAGCACCCTGAGGACTGAGCACCGATCACCCTGAGCACTGAGCACCCAGCACCCTGAGTACTGAGCACCCAGTACCCTGAGTACTGAGCACCGAGCACCCCGAGCACTGAGCACCCAGCACCCTGAGCACTGAGCACCCAGCACCCTGAGTACTGAGCACCCAGCACCCTGAGCACTGAGCACCCAACACCCTGAGTACTGAGCACCCAGCACCCTGAGTACTGAGCACCCAGCACCCTGAGTACTGAGCACCCAGCACCCTGAGCACTGAGCACCCAGCACCCTGAGTACGGAGCACCCAGCACACTGAGTACTTAGCACCCAGCAGCCTGAGCACTGAGCACCCAGCACCCTGAGTACTGAGCACCGAGCACCCTGAGTACTGAGCACCCCACACCCTGAGTACTGAGCACCCAGCACCCTGAGTACTGAGCACCGAGCACCCCGAGTACTGAGCACCCAGCACCCTGAGCACTGAGCACCCAGCACCCTGAGTACTGAGCACCCAGCACCCTGAGAACTGAGCACCCAGCACCCCGAGCACTGAGCACCCTGAGTACTGAGCACTAAGCACCCAGAGCGCTGAGCACCCAGCACCCCAAGCACGGAGCACCCAGGACCCCGAGCACTGAGTACTGAGCACCCAGCACCCTGAGTACTGAGCACCGAGCTCCCCGAGCACTGAGCACCCTGCGTACTGAGCACCCAGCACCCCGATCACAGAGCACCCAGCACCCTCAGCACTGAGCACCCAGCACCCCGAGCACTGAGCACCCAGCACCCTGAGTACTGAGCACCGAGCATCCGGAGTACTGAGCACCCTGCACCCCGAGCACTGAGCACCCAGCACCCTGAGCAATGAGCACCCAGCACCCCAAGCACTGAGCACCCAGCACCCTGAGTACTGAGTACTGAGCTCCCTGAGTACTGAGCAACCAGGACCCTGAGCACTGAGCACCCAGCACCCTGAGTACTGAGCACCGAGCACCCCGAGCACGGAGCACCCAGCACCCTGAGCAATGAGCACCCAGCACCAAGAGTACTGAGCACCGAGCATCCTGAGCACTGAGCACCGAGCACCCCGAGCACTGAGCACCCAGCACCCTGAGTACTGAGCACCCTGCACCAAGAGTACTGAGCACCGAGCACCCCGAGCACTGAGCACCCAGCACCCTGAGTAATGAGCACCCATCACCCTGAGTAATGAGCACCCAGCACCCCGAGCACTGAGCACCCAGCACCCTGAGTACTGAGCACCCTGCACCAAGAGTACTGAGCACCGAGCACCCCGAGCACTGAGCACCCAGCACCCTGAGTAAAGAGCACCCAGCACCCTGAGTAATGAGCACCCAGCACCCCGAGTACTGAGCACCCAGCACCCTGAGTAATGAGCACCCAGCACCCCGAGTACTGAGCACCCAGCACAGTGAGTACTGAGCACCCAGCACCCTGAGTACTGAGCACCCAGCACCCTGAGCACTGAGCACAAAGCACGCTGAGTACTGAGCACTGAGCACCGTGAGTACTGAGCACCGAGGACCCTGAGCACTGAGCACCCAGCACGCTGAGTACTGAGCACCCTGAGGACTGAGCACCGATCACCCTGAGCACTGAGCACCCAGCACCCTGAGTACTGAGCAGCCAGCACCCCGAGCACTGAGCACCCAGCACCCTGAGTACTGAGCACCCTGAGGACTGAGCACCGATCACCCTGAGCACTGAGCACCCAGCACCCTGAGTACTGAGCACCCAGTACCCTGAGTTCTGAGCACCGAGCACCCCGAGCACTGAGCACCCAGCACCCTGAGCACTGAGCACCCAGCACCCTGAGTACTGAGCACCCAGTACCCTGAGCACTGAGCACCCAACACCCTGAGTACTGAGCACCCAGCACCCTGAGTACTGAGCACCCAGCACCCTGAGTACTGAGCACCCAGCACCCTGAGCACTGAGCACCCAGCACCCTGAGTACGGAGCACCCAGCACCCTGAGTACTTAGCACCCAGCACCCTGAGCACTGAGCACCCAGCACCCTGAGTACTGAGCACCGAGCACCCTGAGTACTGAGCACCCCACACCCTGAGTACTGAGCACCCAGCACCCTGAGTACTGAGCACCGAGCACCCCGAGTACTGAGCACCCAGCACCCTGAGCACTGAGCACCCAGCACCCTGAGTACTGAGCACTAAGCACCCAGAGCGCTGAGCACCCAGCACCCCAAGCACGGAGCACCCAGGACCCCGAGCACTGAGTACTGAGCACCCAGCACCCTGATTACTGAGCACCGAGCTCCCCGAGCACTGAGCACCCTGAGTACTGAGCACCCAGCACCCTGAGTACTGAGCACCGAGCACCCCGAGTACTGAGCACCCAGCACCCTGAGTACTGAGCACCCAGCACCCTGAGTACTGAGCACTAAGCACCCAGAGCACTGAGCACCCAGCACCCCAAGCACGGAGCACCCAGGACCCCGAGCACTGAGTACTGAGCACCCAGCACCCTGATTACTGAGCACCGAGCTCCCCGAGCACTGAGCACCCTGAGTACTGAGCACCCAGCACCCCGATCACAGAGCACCCAGCACCCTCAGCACTGAGCAGCCAGCACCCCGAGCACTGAGCACCCAGCACCCTGAGTACTGAGCACCCTGAGGACTGAGCACCGATCACCCTGAGCACTGAGCACCCAGCACCCTGAGTACTGAGCACCCAGTACCCTGAGTACTGAGCACCGAGCACCCCGAGCACTGAGCACCCAGCACCCTGAGCACTGAGCACCCAGCACCCTGAGTACTGAGCACCCAGCACCCTGAGCACTGAGCACCCAACACCCTGAGTACTGAGCACCCAGCACCCTGAGTACTGAGCACCCAGCACCCTGAGTACTGAGCACCCAGCACCCTGAGTACTGAGCAGCCAGCACCCTGAGTACTGAGCACTGAGCACTGAGCACCCTGAGCACTGAGCACCCAGCACCCCGAGCACTGAGCACTGAGCACCCTGAGTACTGAGCACTGAGCACTCTGAGTACTGAGCACCCAGCACCCTGAGTACTGAGCACCTAGCACCCCGAGCACTGAGCACCGGGCACCCCGAGCACTGAGCACCCAGCACCCTGAGTACTGAGCACCCAGCACCCTGAGTACTGAGTACTGAGCACTGAGCACCCTGAGCACTGAGCACCCAGCATCCTGAGCACTGAGTACTGAGCACCCAGCACCCTGAGCACTGAGAACCCAGCACCCTGAGTACTGAGCACCCAGCACCAGGAGCACTGAGCACCCAGCACCCCGAGCACTGAGCACTTAGCACCCTTAGTACTGAGCACCGAGCACCCTGAGTACTGAGCACCCAGCACCCTGAGCACTGAGCACGGAGCACCCCGAGGACTGAGCACCCAGCACCGTGAGCACTGAGCACCCAGCACCTTAAGTACTGAGCACCGAGCACCCCGAGCACTGAGCACCCAGCACCCTAAGTACTGAGCATCCAGCACCCTGAGCACTGAGCACCCAGCACCCCGAGCACTGAGCACCCAGCACCCTGAGTACTGAGCACCCAGCACCCTGAGTACTGAGCACCCAGCACTCCGAGCACTGAGCACACAGCACCCTGAGTCCTGAGCACCCAACACCCTGAGTACTTAGCACCCAGCACACTGAGCACTGAGCACCCAGCACCCTGAGTACTGAGAACCGAGCACCCTGAGTACTGAGCACCCAGCACCCTGAGTACTGAGCACCCAGCACCCTGAGTACTGAGCACCGAGCATCCGGAGTACTGAGCACACTGCACCCCGAGCACTGAGCACCCAGCACCCTGAGCACTGAGCACCCTGAGGACTGAGCACCCAGCACCCTGAGTACTGAGCACCCAGCATCCTGAGTACTGAGCACCGATCACCCTGAGCACTGAGCACCCAGCAACCCGAGCACTGAGCACCCAGCACCCTGAGTACTGAGCACCCTATGTACTGAGCACCCAGCACCCCGAGCACTGAGCACCCAGCAACCCGAGCACTGAGCACCCAGCACCCTGAGTACTGAGCACCCTGAGTACTGAGCACCCAGCAGCCTGAGTACTGAGCACCCTGAGTACTGAGCACCCAGCACCCTGAGCACTGAGCAACCAGCACCCTGAGTACTGAGCACCCAACGTACTGAGCACCGAACACCCCTAGCACTGAGCACCCAGCACCCTGAGTACTGAGCACCCAGCACCCTGAGCACTGAGAACCCACCACCCTGAGCACTGAGCACCCAGCACCCCAAGCACTGAGCACCCAGCAACCTGAGTACTGAGCACCCAGCACCCTGAGTACTGAGTACCCAGTACCCCGAGCACTGAGCACCCTGAGTACTGAGCACCCAGCACCCTGAGTACTGAGCACTAAGCACCCAGAGCGCTGAGCACCCAGCACCCCAAGCACGGAGCACCCAGGACCCCGAGCACTGAGTACTGAGCACCCAGCACCCTGATTACTGAGCACCGAGCTCCCCGAGCACTGAGCACCCTGAGTACTGAGCACCCAGCACCCCGATCACAGAGCACCCAGCACCCTCAGCACTGAGCAGCCAGCACCCCGAGCACTGAGCACCCAGCACCCTGAGTACTGAGCACCCTGAGGACTGAGCACCGATCACCCTGAGCACTGAGCACCCAGCACCCTGAGTACTGAGCACCCAGTACCCTGAGTACTGAGCACCGAGCACCCCGAGCACTGAGCACCCAGCACCCTGAGCACTGAGCACCCAGCACCCTGAGTACTGAGCACCCAGCACCCTGAGCACTGAGCACCCAACACCCTGAGTACTGAGCACCCAGCACCCTGAGTACTGAGCACCCAGCACCCTGAGTACTGAGCACCCAGCACCCTGAGCACTGAGCACCCAGCACCCTGAGTACGGAGCACCCAGCACCCTGAGTACTTAGCACCCAGCACCCTGAGCACTGAGCACCCAGCACCCTGAGTACTGAGCACCGAGCACCCTGAGTACTGAGCACCCCACACCCTGAGTACTGAGCACCCAGCACCCTGAGTACTGAGCACCGAGCACCCCGAGTACTGAGCACCCAGCACCCTGAGCACTGAGCACCCAGCACCCTGAGTACTGAGCACTAAGCACCCAGAGCGCTGAGCACCCAGCACCCCAAGCACGGAGCACCCAGGACCCCGAGCACTGAGTACTGAGCACCCAGCACCCTGATTACTGAGCACCGAGCTCCCCGAGCACTGAGCACCCTGAGTACTGAGCACCCAGCACCCTGAGTACTGAGCACCGAGCACCCCGAGTACTGAGCACCCAGCACCCTGAGTACTGAGCACCCAGCACCCTGAGTACTGAGCACTAAGCACCCAGAGCGCTGAGCACCCAGCACCCCAAGCACGGAGCACCCAGGACCCCGAGCACTGAGTACTGAGCACCCAGCACCCTGATTACTGAGCACCGAGCTCCCCGAGCACTGAGCACCCTGAGTACTGAGCACCCAGCACCCCGATCACAGAGCACCCAGCACCCTCAGCACTGAGCAGCCAGCACCCCGAGCACTGAGCACCCAGCACCCTGAGTACTGAGCACCCTGAGGACTGAGCACCGATCACCCTGAGCACTGAGCACCCAGCACCCTGAGTACTGAGCACCCAGTACCCTGAGTACTGAGCACCGAGCACCCCGAGCACTGAGCACCCAGCACCCTGAGCACTGAGCACCCAGCACCCTGAGTACTGAGCACCCAGCACCCTGAGCACTGAGCACCCAACACCCTGAGTACTGAGCACCCAGCACCCTGAGTACTGAGCACCCAGCACCCTGAGTACTGAGCACCCAGCACCCTGAGCACTGAGCACCCAGCACCCTGAGTACGGAGCACCCAGCACCCTGAGTACTTAGCACCCAGCACCCTGAGCACTGAGCACCCAGCACCCTGAGTACTGAGCACCGAGCACCCTGAGTACTGAGCACCCCACACCCTGAGTACTGAGCACCCAGCACCCTGAGTACTGAGCACCGAGCACCCCGAGTACTGAGCACCCAGCACCCTGAGCACTGAGCACCCAGCACCCTGAGTACTGAGCACCCAGCACCCTGAGAACTGAGCACCCAGCACCCCGAGCACTGAGCACCCTGAGTACTGAGCACTAAGCACCCAGAGCGCTGAGCACCCAGCACCCCAAGCACGGAGCACCCAGGACCCCGAGCACTGAGTACTGAGCACCCAGCACCCTGAGTACTGAGCACCGAGCTCCCCGAGCACTGAGCACCCTGCGTACTGAGCACCCAGCACCCCGATCACAGAGCACCCAGCACCCTCAGCACTGAGCACCCAGCACCCCGAGCACTGAGCACCCAGCACCCTGAGTACTGAGCACCGAGCATCCGGAGTACTGAGCACCCTGCACCCCGAGCACTGAGCACCCAGCACCCTGAGCAATGAGCACCCAGCACCCCAAGCACTGAGCACCCAGCACCCTGAGTACTGAGTACTGAGCTCCCTGAGTACTGAGCAACCAGGACCCTGAGCACTGAGCACCCAGCACCCTGAGTACTGAGCACCGAGCACCCCGAGCACGGAGCACCCAGCACCCTGAGCAATGAGCACCCAGCACCAAGAGTACTGAGCACCGAGCATCCTGAGCACTGAGCACCGAGCACCCCGAGCACTGAGCACACAGCACCCTGAGTACTGAGCACCCTGCACCAAGAGTACTGAGCACCGAGCACCCCGAGCACTGAGCACCCAGCACCCTGAGTAATGAGCACCCAGCACCCTGAGTAATGAGCACCTAGCACCCCGAGCACTGAGCACCCAGCACCCTGAGCAATGAGCACCCAGCACCCCAAGCACTGAGCACCCAGCACCCTGAGTACTGAGTACTGAGCTCCCTGAGTACTGAGCAACCAGGACCCTGAGCACTGAGCACCCAGCACCCTGAGTACTGAGCACCGAGCACCCCGAGCACGGAGCACCCAGCACCCTGAGCAATGAGCACCCAGCACCAAGAGTACTGAGCACCGAGCATCCTGAGCACTGAGCACCGAGCACCCCGAGCACTGAGCACACAGCACCCTGAGTACTGAGCACCCTGCACCAAGAGTACTGAGCACCGAGCACCCCGAGCACTGAGCACCCAGCACCCTGAGTAATGAGCACCCAGCACCCTGAGTAATGAGCACCCAGCACCCCGAGCACTGAGCACCCAGCACCCTGAGTACTGAGCACCCTGCACCAAGAGTACTGAGCACCGAGCACCCCGAGCACTGAGCACCCAGCACCCTGAGTAATGAGCACCCAGCACCCTGAGTAATGAGCACCCAGCACCCCGAGTACTGAGCACCCAGCACCCTGAGTAATGAGCACCCAGCACCCCGAGTACTGAGCACCCAGCACAGTGAGTACTGAGCACCCAGCACCCTGAGTACTGAGCACCCAGCACCCTGAGCACTGAGCACAAAGCACGCTGAGTACTGAGCACTGAGCACCGTGAGTACTGAGCACCGAGGACCCTGAGCACTGAGCACCCAGCACGCTGAGTACTGAGCACCCAGCACCCTGAGTACTGAGCAGCCAGCACCCTGAGTACTGAGCACTGAGCACTGAGCACCCTGAGCACTGAGCACCCAGCACCCCGAGCACTGAGCACTGAGCACCCTGAGTACTGAGCACTGAGCACTCTGAGTACTGAGCACCCAGCACCCTGAGTACTGAGCACCCAGCACCCCGAGCACTGAGCACCGGGCACCCCGAGCACTGAGCACCCAGCACCCTGAGTACTGAGCACCCAGCACCCTGAGTACTGAGTACTGAGCACTGAGCACCCTGAGCACTGAGCACCCAGCATCCTGAGCACTGAGTACTGAGCACCCAGCACCCTGAGCACTGAGAACCCAGCACCCTGAGTACTGAGCACCCAGCACCAGGAGCACTGAGCACCCAGCACCCCGAGCACTGAGCACTTAGCACCCTTAGTACTGAGCACCGAGCACCCTGAGTACTGAGCACCCAGCACCCTGAGCACTGAGCACGGAGCACCCCGAGGACTGAGCACCCAGCACCGTGAGCACTGAGCACCCAGCACCTTAAGTACTGAGCACCGAGCACCCCGAGCACTGAGCACCCAGCACCCTAAGTACTGAGCATCCAGCACCCTGAGCACTGAGCACCCAGCACCCCGAGCACTGAGCACCCAGCACCCTGAGTACTGAGCACCCAGCACCCTGAGTACTGAGCACCCAGCACTCCGAGCACTGAGCACACAGCACCCTGAGTCCTGAGCACCCAGCACCCTGAGTACTTACCACCCAGCACACTGAGCACTGAGCACCCAGCACCCTGAGTACTGAGCACCGAGCACCCTGAGTACTGAGCACCCAGCACCCTGAGTACTGAGCACCCAGCACCCTGAGTACTGAGCACCGAGCATCCGGAGTACTGAGCACACTGCACCCCGAGCACTGAGCACCCAGCACCCTGAGCACTGAGCACCCTGAGGACTGAGCACCCAGCACCCTGAGTACTGAGCACCCAGCATCCTGAGTACTGAGCACCGATCACCCTGAGCACTGAGCACCCAGCAACCCGAGCACTGAGCACCCAGCACCCTGAGTACTGAGCACCCTATGTACTGAGCACCCAGCACCCCGAGCACTGAGCACCCAGCAACCCGAGCACTGAGCACGCAGCACCCTGAGTACTGAGCACCCTGAGTACTGAGCACCCAGCAGCCTGAGTACTGAGCACCCTGAGTACTGAGCACCCAGCACCCTGAGCACTGAGCACCCAGCACCCTGAGTACTGAGCACCCAACGTACTGAGCACCGAACACCCCTAGCACTGAGCACCCAGCACCCTGAGTACTGAGCACCGAGCACCCCGAGTACTGAGCACCCAGCACCCTGAGTACTGAGCACCCAGCACCCTGAGTACTGAGCACTAAGCACCCAGAGCGCTGAGCACCCAGCACCCCAAGCACGGAGCACCCAGGACCCCGAGCACTGAGTACTGAGCACCCAGCACCCTGATTACTGAGCACCGAGCTCCCCGAGCACTGAGCACCCTGAGTACTGAGCACCCAGCACCCCGATCACAGAGCACCCAGCACCCTCAGCACTGAGCAGCCAGCACCCCGAGCACTGAGCACCCAGCACCCTGAGTACTGAGCACCCTGAGGACTGAGCACCGATCACCCTGAGCACTGAGCACCCAGCACCCTGAGTACTGAGCACCCAGTACCCTGAGTACTGAGCACCGAGCACCCCGAGCACTGAGCACCCAGCACCCTGAGCACTGAGCACCCAGCACCCTGAGTACTGAGCACCCAGCACCCTGAGCACTGAGCACCCAACACCCTGAGTACTGAGCACCCAGCACCCTGAGTACTGAGCACCCAGCACCCTGAGTACTGAGCACCCAGCACCCTGAGCACTGAGCACCCAGCACCCTGAGTACGGAGCACCCAGCACCCTGAGTACTTAGCACCCAGCACCCTGAGCACTGAGCACCCAGCACCCTGAGTACTGAGCACCGAGCACCCTGAGTACTGAGCACCCCACACCCTGAGTACTGAGCACCCAGCACCCTGAGTACTGAGCACCGAGCACCCCGAGTACTGAGCACCCAGCACCCTGAGCACTGAGCACCCAGCACCCTGAGTACTGAGCACCCAGCACCCTGAGAACTGAGCACCCAGCACCCCGAGCACTGAGCACCCTGAGTACTGAGCACTAAGCACCCAGAGCGCTGAGCACCCAGCACCCCAAGCACGGAGCACCCAGGACCCCGAGCACTGAGTACTGAGCACCCAGCACCCTGAGTACTGAGCACCGAGCTCCCCGAGCACTGAGCACCCTGCGTACTGAGCACCCAGCACCCCGATCACAGAGCACCCAGCATCCTCAGCACTGAGCACCCAGCACCCCGAGCACTGAGCACCCAGCACCCTGAGTACTGAGCACCGAGCATCCGGAGTACTGAGCACCCTGCACCCCGAGCACTGAGCACCCAGCACCCTGAGCAATGAGCACCCAGCACCCCAAGCACTGAGCACCCAGCACCCTGAGTACTGAGTACTGAGCTCCCTGAGTACTGAGCAACCAGGACCCTGAGCACTGAGCACCCAGCACCCTGAGTACTGAGCACCGAGCACCCCGAGCACGGAGCACCCAGCACCCTGAGCAATGAGCACCCAGCACCAAGAGTACTGAGCACCGAGCATCCTGAGCACTGAGCACCGAGCACCCCGAGCACTGAGCACACAGCACCCTGAGTACTGAGCACCCTGCACCAAGAGTACTGAGCACCGAGCACCCCGAGCACTGAGCACCCAGCACCCTGAGTAATGAGCACCCAGCACCCTGAGTAATGAGCACCTAGCACCCCGAGCACTGAGCACCCAGCACCCTGAGCAATGAGCACCCAGCACCCCAAGCACTGAGCACCCAGCACCCTGAGTACTGAGTACTGAGCTCCCTGAGTACTGAGCAACCAGGACCCTGAGCACTGAGCACCCAGCACCCTGAGTACTGAGCACCGAGCACCCCGAGCACGGAGCACCCAGCACCCTGAGCAATGAGCCCCCAGCACCAAGAGTACTGAGCACCGAGCATCCTGAGCACTGAGCACCGAGCACCCCGAGCACTGAGCACACAGCACCCTGAGTACTGAGCACCCTGCACCAAGAGTACTGAGCACCGAGCACCCCGAGCACTGAGCACCCAGCACCCTGAGTAATGAGCACCCAGCACCCTGAGTAATGAGCACCCAGCACCCCGAGCACTGAGCACCCAGCACCCTGAGTACTGAGCACCCTGCACCAAGAGTACTGAGCACCGAGCACCCCGAGCACTGAGCACCCAGCACCCTGAGTAATGAGCACCCAGCACCCTGAGTAATGAGCACCCAGCACCCCGAGTACTGAGCACCCAGCACCCTGAGTAATGAGCACCCAGCACCCCGAGTACTGAGCACCCAGCACAGTGAGTACTGAGCACCCAGCACCCTGAGTACTGAGCACCCAGCACCCTGAGCACTGAGCACAAAGCACGCTGAGTACTGAGCACTGAGCACCGTGAGTACTGAGCACCGAGGACCCTGAGCACTGAGCACCCAGCACGCTGAGTACTGAGCACCCAGCACCCTGAGTACTGAGCAGCCAGCACCCTGAGTACTGAGCACTGAGCACTGAGCACCCTGAGCACTGAGCACCCAGCACCCCGAGCACTGAGCACTGAGCACCCTGAGTACTGAGCACTGAGCACTCTGAGTACTGAGCACCCAGCACCCTGAGTACTGAGCACCCAGCACCCCGAGCACTGAGCACCGGGCACCCCGAGCACTGAGCACCCAGCACCCTGAGTACTGAGCACCCAGCACCCTGAGTACTGAGTACTGAGCACTGAGCACCCTGAGCACTGAGCACCCAGCATCCTGAGCACTGAGTACTGAGCACCCAGCACCCTGAGCACTGAGAACCCAGCACCCTGAGTACTGAGCACCCAGCACCAGGAGCACTGAGCACCCAGCACCCCGAGCACTGAGCACTTAGCACCCTTAGTACTGAGCACCGAGCACCCTGAGTACTGAGCACCCAGCACCCTGAGCACTGAGCACGGAGCACCCCGAGGACTGAGCACCCAGCACCGTGAGCACTGAGCACCCAGCACCTTAAGTACTGAGCACCGAGCACCCCGAGCACTGAGCACCCAGCACCCTAAGTACTGAGCATCCAGCACCCTGAGCACTGAGCACCCAGCACCCCGAGCACTGAGCACCCAGCACCCTGAGTACTGAGCACCCAGCACCCTGAGTACTGAGCACCCAGCACTCCGAGCACTGAGCACACAGCACCCTGAGTCCTGAGCACCCAGCACCCTGAGTACTTACCACCCAGCACACTGAGCACTGAGCACCCAGCACCCTGAGTACTGAGCACCGAGCACCCTGAGTACTGAGCACCCAGCACCCTGAGTACTGAGCACCCAGCACCCTGAGTACTGAGCACCGAGGATCCGGAGTACTGAGCACACTGCACCCCGAGCACTGAGCACCCAGCACCCTGAGCACTGAGCACCCTGAGGACTGAGCACCCAGCACCCTGAGTACTGAGCACCCAGCATCCTGAGTACTGAGCACCGATCACCCTGAGCACTGAGCACCCAGCAACCCGAGCACTGAGCACCCAGCACCCTGAGTACTGAGCACCCTATGTACTGAGCACCCAGCACCCCGAGCACTGAGCACCCAGCAACCCGAGCACTGAGCACGCAGCACCCTGAGTACTGAGCACCCTGAGTACTGAGCACCCAGCAGCCTGAGTACTGAGCACCCTGAGTACTGAGCACCCAGCACCCTGAGCACTGAGCACCCAGCACCCTGAGTACTGAGCACCCAACGTACTGAGCACCGAACAGCCCTAGCACTGAGCACCCAGCACCCTGAGTACTGAGCACCCAGGACCCTGAGTAATGAGCACCCAGCACCCCGAGCACTGAGCACCCAGCACCCTGAGTACTGAGCACCCTGCACCAAGAGTACTGAGCACCGAGCACCCCGAGCACTGAGCACCCAGCACCCTGAGTAATGAGCACCCAGCACCCTGAGTAATGAGCACCCAGCACCCCGAGTACTGAGCACCCAGCACCCTGAGTAATGAGCACCCAGCACCCCGAGTACTGAGCACCCAGCACAGTGAGTACTGAGCACCCAGCACCCTGAGTACTGAGCACCCAGCACCCTGAGCACTGAGCACAAAGCACGCTGAGTACTGAGCACTGAGCACCGTGAGTACTGAGCACCGAGGACCCTGAGCACTGAGCACCCAGCACGCTGAGTACTGAGCACCCAGCACCCTGAGTACTGAGCAGCCAGCACCCTGAGTACTGAGCACTGAGCACTGAGCACCCTGAGCACTGAGCACCCAGCACCCCGAGCACTGAGCACTGAGCACCCTGAGTACTGAGCACTGAGCACTCTGAGTACTGAGCACCCAGCACCCTGAGTACTGAGCACCCAGCACCCCGAGCACTGAGCACCGGGCACCCCGAGCACTGAGCACCCAGCACCCTGAGTACTGAGCACCCAGCACCCTGAGTACTGAGTACTGAGCACTGAGCACCCTGAGCACTGAGCACCCAGCATCCTGAGCACTGAGTACTGAGCACCCAGCACCCTGAGCACTGAGAACCCAGCACCCTGAGTACTGACCACCCAGCACCAGGAGCACTGAGCACCCAGCACCCCGAGCACTGAGCACTTAGCACCCTTAGTACTGAGCACCGAGCACCCTGAGTACTGAGCACCCAGCACCCTGAGCACTGAGCACGGAGCACCCCGAGGACTGAGCACCCAGCACCGTGAGCACTGAGCACCCAGCACCTTAAGTACTGAGCACCGAGCACCCCGAGCACTGAGCACCCAGCACCCTAAGTACTGAGCATCCAGCACCCTGAGCACTGAGCACCCAGCACCCCGAGCACTGAGCACCCAGCACCCTGAGTACTGAGCACCCAGCACCCTGAGTACTGAGCACCCAGCACTCCGAGCACTGAGCACACAGCACCCTGAGTCCTGAGCACCCAGCACCCTGAGTACTTAGCACCCAGCACACTGAGCACTGAGCACCCAGCACCCTGAGTACTGAGCACCGAGCACCCTGAGTACTGAGCACCCAGCACCCTGAGTACTGAGCACCCAGCACCCTGAGTACTGAGCACCGAGCATCCGGAGTACTGAGCACACTGCACCCCGAGCACTGAGCACCCAGCACCCTGAGCACTGAGCACCCTGAGGACTGAGCACCCAGCACCCTGAGTACTGAGCACCCAGCATCCTGAGTACTGAGCACCGATCACCCTGAGCACTGAGCACCCAGCAACCCGAGCACTGAGCACCCAGCACCCTGAGTACTGAGCACCCTATGTACTGAGCACCCAGCACCCCGAGCACTGAGCACCCAGCAACCCGAGCACTGAGCACCCAGCACCCTGAGTACTGAGCACCCTGAGTACTGAGCACCCAGCAGCCTGAGTACTGAGCACCCTGAGTACTGAGCACCCAGCACCCTGAGCACTGAGCACCCAGCACCCTGAGTACTGAGCACCCAACGTACTGAGCACCGAACACCCCTAGCACTGAGCACCCAGCACCCTGAGTACTGAGCACCCAGCACCCTGAGCACTGAGAACCCACCACCCTGAGCACTGAGCACCCAGCACCCCAAGCACTGAGCACCCAGCAACCTGAGCACTGAGCACCCAGCACCCTGAGCACTGAGCACCCACCACCCTGAGCACTGAGCACCCAGCACCCTGAGTACTGAGCACCCAACGTACTGAGCACCGAGCACCCCTAGCACTGAGCACCCAGCACCCCGAGCACTGAGCACCCAGCACCCCGAGCACTGAGCACTGAGCACCCTGAGTACTGGGCACTGAGCACCCTTAGTACTGAGCACCGAGCACCCTGAGTACTGAACACCCAACACCCTGAGCACTGAGCACGGAGCACCCCGAGGACTGAGCACCCAGAACCGTGAGCACTGAGCAGCCAGCACCTTGAGTACTGAGCACCGAGCACCCCGAGCACTGAGCACCCAGCACCCTGAGTCCTGAGCACCCAGCACCCTGAGCACTGAGCACCCAGCACCCCGAGCACTGAGCACCCAGCACCCTGAGTACTGAGCACACAGCACCCTGAGTACTGAGCACCCAGTACCCCGAGCACTGAGCAACCAACACCCTGAGCACTGAGCACCCAGCACCCTGAGTACTGAGCACCCAGCACCCCGAGCACTGAGCACCCAGCACCCTGAGTACTGAGCACACAGCACCCTGAGTACTGAGCACCGAGCACCCCGAGCACTGAGCACCCAGCATCCTGAGCACTGAGCACTCTGAGGACTGAGCAACCAGCACCGTGAGTACTGAGCACCCAGCACCCTGAGTACTGAGCACCCTGAGTACTGAGCACCCAGCACCCTGAGTACTGAGCACCCTGAGTACTGAGCACCCAGCACCCCGAGCACTGAGCACCCAGCACCCCGAGTACTGAGCACCCTGAGTACTGAGCACCCAGCACCCTGAGTACTGAGCACCCTGAGTACTGAGCACCCAGCACCCTGAGCACTGAGCACCCAGCACACTGAGTACTGAGCACCCAGCACCCTGAGCACTGAGCACCCAGCACCCTGAGTACTGAGCACCCAGCACCCTGAGTACTTAGCACCGAGCACCCTGAGTACTGAGGACCCAGCACCCTGAGTACTGAGCACCCAGCACCCTGAGTACTGAGCATCGAGCACCCCGAGTACTGAGTACCCAGCACTCTGAGCACTGAGAACACAGCACCCTGAGCACTGAGCACCCAGCACCCCAAGCACTGAGCACCCAGCACCCTGAGTACTGAGCACCCTGAGTACTGAGCACCCAGCACCCCGAGCACTGAGCACCCAGCACCCTGAGTACTGAGCACCCAGCACCCTGAGTACTGAGCACCCAGCACCCTGAGCACTGAGCACCCAGCACCCTGAGTCATGAGCACCCAGCACCCTGAGTACTTAGCACCCAGCACACTGAGCACTGAGCACCCAGCACCCTGAGTACTGAGCACCGAGCACCCTGAGTACTGAGCACGCAGTACCCTGAGTACTGAGCACCCAGCACCCTGAGTACTGAGCACCGAGCACCCTGAGTACTGAGCACCCAGCACCCGGAGCACTGAGCACCCAGCACCCTGAGTACTGAGCACCCAGCACCCTGAGCACTGAGCACCCAGCACCCTGAGTCATGAGCACCCAGCACCCTGAGTACTTAGCACCCAGCACACTGAGCACTGAGCACCCAGCACCCTGAGTACTGAGCACCGAGCACCCTGAGTACTGAGCACCCAGCACCCTGAGTACTGAGCACCCAGCACCCTGAGTACTGAGCACCGAGCATCCGGAGTTCGGAGCACCCTGCACCCCGAGCACTGAGCACCAAGCACCCTGAGCACTGAGCACCCTGAGGACTGAGCACCCAGCACCCTGAGTACTGAGCACCCAGCATCCTGAGTACTGAGCACCGATCACCCTGAGCACTGAGCACACAGCAACCCGAGCACTGAGCACCCAGCACCCTGAGTACTGAGCACCCTGAGTACTGAGCACACAGCACCCCGAGCACTGAGCACGCAGCAACCCGAGCACTGAGCACCCAGCACCCTGAGTACTGAGCACCCTGAGTACTGAGCACCCAGCACCTGAGTACTGAGCACCCTGAGTACTGAGCACCCTGAGTACTGAGCACCCAGCACCCTGAGTACTGAGCACCCTGAGTACTGAGCACCCAGCATCCTGAGTACTGAGCACCGATCACCCTGAGCACTGAGCACCCAGCAACCCGAGCACTGAGCACCCAGCACCCTGAGTACTGATCACCCTGAGTACTGAGCACCCAGCACCCTGAGCACTGAGCACCCAGCACCCTGAGTACTGAGCACCGAGCACCCTGAGTACTGAGCACCCAGCACCCTGAGCACTGAGCATCCAGCACCCTGAGTACTGAGCACCGAGCACCCTGAGTACTGAGCACCCAGCACCCTGGGTACTGAGCACCAAGCACCCTGAGTACTGAGCACCGAGCACCCCGAGTAGTGAGCACCCAGCACCCTGAGTACTGAGCACCCTGAGTACTGAGCACCCAGCACCCTGAGTAATGAGCACCCAGCACCCCGAGTACTGAGCACCCAGCACAGTGAGTACTGAGCACCCAGCACCCTGAGTACTGAGCACCCAGCACCCTGAGCACTGAGCACAAAGCACGCTGAGTACTGAGCACTGAGCACCGTGAGTACTGAGCACCGTGGACCCTGAGCACTGAGCACCCAGCACGCTGAGTACTGAGCACCCAGCACCCTGAGTTCTGAGCACTGAGCACTGAGCACCCAGCACCCTGAGTACTGAGCAGCCAGCACCCTGAGTACTGAGCACTGAGCACTGAGCACACTGAGCACTGAGCACCCAACACCCCGAGCACTGAGCACTGAGCACCCTGAGTACTGAACACTGAGCACTCTGAGTACTGAGCACCCAGCACCCTGAGTACTGAGCACCCAGCATCCTGAATACTGAGCACCGATCACCCTGAGCACTGAGCACCCAGCAACCCGAGCACTGAGCACCCAGCACCCTGAGTACTGAGCACCCTATGTACTGAGCACCCAGCACCCCGAGCACTGAGCACCCAGCAACCCGAGCACTGAGCACCCAGCACCCTGAGTACTGAGCACCCTGAGTACTGAGCACCCAGCAGCCTGAGTACTGAGCACCCTGAGTACTGAGCACCCAGCACCCTGAGCACTGAGCACCCAGCACCCTGAGTACTGAGCACCCAACGTACTGAGCACCGAACACCCCTAGCACTGAGCACCCAGCACCCTGAGTACTGAGCACCCAGCACCCTGAGTAATGAGCACCCAGCACCCCGAGCACTGAGCACCCAGCACCCTGAGTACTGAGCACCCTGCACCAAGAGTACTGAGCACCGAGCACCCCGAGCACTGAGCACCCAGCACCCTGAGTAATGAGCACCCAGCACCCTGAGTAATGAGCACCCAGCACCCCGAGTACTGAGCACCCAGCACCCTGAGTAATGAGCACCCAGCACCCCGAGTACTGAGCACCCAGCACAGTGAGTACTGAGCACCCAGCACCCTGAGTACTGAGCACCCAGCACCCTGAGCACTGAGCACAAAGCACGCTGAGTACTGAGCACTGAGCACCGTGAGTACTGAGCACCGAGGACCCTGAGCACTGAGCACCCAGCACGCTGAGTACTGAGCACCCAGCACCCTGAGTACTGAGCAGCCAGCACCCTGAGTACTGAGCACTGAGCACTGAGCACCCTGAGCACTGAGCACCCAGCACCCCGAGCACTGAGCACTGAGCACCCTGAGTACTGAGCACTGAGCACTCTGAGTACTGAGCACCCAGCACCCTGAGTACTGAGCACCCAGCACCCCGAGCACTGAGCACCGGGCACCCCGAGCACTGAGCACCCAGCACCCTGAGTACTGAGCACCCAGCACCCTGAGTACTGAGTACTGAGCACTGAGCACCCTGAGCACTGAGCACCCAGCATCCTGAGCACTGAGTACTGAGCACCCAGCACCCTGAGCACTGAGAACCCAGCACCCTGAGTACTGAGCACCCAGCACCAGGAGCACTGAGCACCCAGCACCCCGAGCACTGAGCACTTAGCACCCTTAGTACTGAGCACCGAGCACCCTGAGTACTGAGCACCCAGCACCCTGAGCACTGAGCACGGAGCACCCCGAGGACTGAGCACCCAGCACCGTGAGCACTGAGCACCCAGCACCTTAAGTACTGAGCACCGAGCACCCCGAGCACTGAGCACCCAGCACCCTAAGTACTGAGCATCCAGCACCCTGAGCACTGAGCACCCAGCACCCCGAGCACTGAGCACCCAGCACCCTGAGTACTGAGCACCCAGCACCCTGAGTACTGAGCACCCAGCACTCCGAGCACTGAGCACACAGCACCCTGAGTCCTGAGCACCCAGCACCCTGAGTACTTAGCACCCAGCACACTGAGCACTGAGCACCCAGCACCCTGAGTACTGAGCACCGAGCACCCTGAGTACTGAGCACCCAGCACCCTGAGTACTGAGCACCCAGCACCCTGAGTACTGAGCACCGAGCATCCGGAGTACTGAGCACACTGCACCCCGAGCACTGAGCACCCAGCACCCTGAGCACTGAGCACCCTGAGGACTGAGCACCCAGCACCCTGTGTACTGAGCACCCAGCATCCTGAGTACTGAGCACCGATCACCCTGAGCACTGAGCACCCAGCAACCCGAGCACTGAGCACCCAGCACCCTGAGTACTGAGCACCCTATGTACTGAGCACCCAGCACCCCGAGCACTGAGCACCCAGCAACCCGAGCACTGAGCACCCAGCACCCTGAGTACTGAGCACCCTGAGTACTGAGCACCCAGCAGCCTGAGTACTGAGCACCCTGAGTACTGAGCACCCAGCACCCTGAGCACTGAGCACCCAGCACCCTGAGTACTGAGCACCCAACGTACTGAGCACCGAACACCCCTAGCACTGAGCACCCAGCACCCTGAGTACTGAGCACCCAGCACCCTGAGCACTGAGAACCCACCACCCTGAACACTGAGCACCCAGCACCCCAAGCACTGAGCACCCAGCAACCTGAGCACTGAGCACCCAGCACCCTGAGCACTGAGCACCCACCACCCTGAGCACTGAGCACCCAGCACCCTGAATACTGAGCACCCAACGTACTGAGCACCGAGCACCCCTAGCACTGAGCACCCAGCACCCCGAGCACTGAGCACCCAGCACCCCGAGCACTGAGCACTGAGCACCCTGAGTACTGGGCACTGAGCACCCTTAGTACTGAGCACCGAGCACCCTGAGTACTGAACACCCAACACCCTGAGCACTGAGCACGGAGCACCCCGAGGACTGAGCACCCAGAACCGTGAGCACTGAGCAGCCAGCACCTTGAGTACTGAGCACCGAGCACCCCGAGCACTGAGCACCCAGCACCCTGAGTCCTGAGCACCCAGCACCCTGAGCACTGAGCACCCAGCACCCCGAGCACTGAGCACCCAGCACCCTGAGTACTGAGCACACAGCACCCTGAGTACTGAGCACCCAGTACCCCGAGCACTGAGCAACCAACACCCTGAGCACTGAGCACCCAGCACCCTGAGTACTGAGCACCCAGCACCCCGAGCACTGAGCACCCAGCACCCTGAGTACTGAGCACACAGCACCCTGAGTACTGAGCACCGAGCACCCCGAGCACTGAGCACCCAGCATCCTGAGCACTGAGCACTCTGAGGACTGAGCAACCAGCACCGTGAGTACTGAGCACCCAGCACCCTGAGTACTGAGCACCCTGAGTACTGAGCACCCAGCACCCTGAGTACTGAGCACCCTGAGTACTGAGCACCCAGCACCCCGAGCACTGAGCACCCAGCACCCCGAGTACTGAGCACCCTGAGTACTGAGCACCCAGCACCCTGAGTACTGAGCACCCTGAGTACTGAGCACCCAGCACCCTGAGCACTGAGCACCCAGCACCCTGAGTACTGAGCACCCAGCACCCTGAGCACTGAGCACCCAGCACCCTGAGTACTGAGCACCCAGCACCCTGAGTACTTAGCACCGAGCACCCTGAGTACTGAGGACCCAGCACCCTGAGTACTGAGCACCCAGCACCCTGAGTACTGAGCACCGAGCACCCCGAGTACTGAGTACCCAGCACTCTGAGCACTGAGAACACAGCACCCTGAGCACTGAGCACCCAGCACCCCAAGCACTGAGCACCCAGCACCCTGAGTACTGAGCACCCTGAGTACTGAGCACCCAGCACCCCGAGCACTGAGCACCCAGCACCCTGAGTACTGAGCACCCAGCACCCTGAGTACTGAGCACCCAGCACCCTGAGCACTGAGCACCCAGCACCCTGAGTCATGAGCACCCAGCACCCTGAGTACTTAGCACCCAGCACACTGAGCACTGAGCACCCAGCGCCCTGAGTACTGAGCACCGAGCACCCTGAGTACTGAGCACGCAGTACCCTGAGTACTGAGCACCCAGCACCCTGAGTACTGAGCACCGAGCACCCTGAGTACTGAGCACCCAGCACCCGGAGCACTGAGCACCCAGCACCCTGAGTACTGAGCACCCAGCACCCTGAGCACTGAGCACCCAGCACCCTGAGTCATGAGCACCCAGCACCCTGAGTACTTAGCACCCAGCACACTGAGCACTGAGCACCCAGCACCCTGAGTACTGAGCACCGAGCACCCTGAGTACTGAGCACCCAGCACCCTGAGTACTGAGCACCCAGCACCCTGAGTACTGAGCACCGAGCATCCGGAGTTCGGAGCACCCTGCACCCCGAGCACTGAGCACCCAGCACCCTGAGCACTGAGCACCCTGAGGACTGAGCACCCAGCACCCTGAGTACTGAGAACCCAGCATCCTGAGTACTGAGCACCGATCACCCTGAGCACTGAGCACACAGCAACCCGAGCACTGAGCACCCAGCACCCTGAGTACTGAGCACCCTGAGTACTGAGCACACAGCACCCCGAGCACTGAGCACGCAGCAACCCGAGCACTGAGCACCCAGCACCCTGAGTACTGAGCACCCTGAGTACTGAGCACCCTGAGTACTGAGCACCCAGCACCCTGAGTACTGAGCACCCTGAGTACTGAGCACCCAGCATCCTGAGTACTGAGCACCGATCACCCTGAGCACTGAGCACCCAGCAACCCGAGCACTGAGCACCCAGCACCCTGAGTACTGATCACCCTGAGTACTGAGCACCCAGCACCCTGAGCACTGAGCACCCAGCACCCTGAGTACTGAGCACCGAGCACCCTGAGTACTGAGCACCCAGCACCCTGAGCACTGAGCACCCAGCACCCTGAGTACTGAGCACCGAGCACCCTGAGTACTGAGCACCCAGCACCCTGGGTACTGAGCACCAAGCACCCTGAGTACTGAGCACCGAGCACCCCGAGTAGTGAGCACCCAGCACCCTGAGTACTGAGCACCCTGAGTACTGAGCACCCAGCACCCTGAGTAATGAGCACCCAGCACCCCGAGTACTGAGCACCCAGCACAGTGAGTACTGAGCACCCAGCACCCTGAGTACTGAGCACCCAGCACCCTGAGCACTGAGCACAAAGCACGCTGAGTACTGAGCACTGAGCACCGTGAGTACTGAGCACCGTGGACCCTGAGCACTGAGCACCCAGCACGCTGAGTACTGAGCACCCAGCACCCTGAGTTCTGAGCACTGAGCACTGAGCACCCAGCACCCTGAGTACTGAGCAGCCAGCACCCTGAGTACTGAGCACTGAGCACTGAGCACACTGAGCACTGAGCACCCAACACCCCGAGCACTGAGCACTGAGCACCCTGAGTACTGAACACTGAGCACTCTGAGTACTGAGCACCCAGCACCCTGAGTACTGAGCACCCAGCTCCCCGAGCACTGAGCACCGGGCACCCCGAGCACTGAGCACCCAGCACCCTGAGTACTGAGCACCCAGCACCCTGAGTACTGAGTACTGAGCACTGAGCACCCTGAGCACTGAGCACCCAGCATCCTGAGCACTGAGTACTGAGCACCCAGCACCCTGAGCACTGAGAACCCAGCACCCTGAGTACTGAGCACCCAGCACAAGGAGCACTGAGCACCCAGCACCCCGAGCACTGAGCACTTAGCACCCTTAGTACTGAGCACCGAGCACCCTGAGTACTGAGCACCCAGCACCCTGAGCACTGAGCACGGAGCACCCCGAGGACTGAGCACCCAGCACCGTGAGCACTGAGCACCCAGCACCTTGAGTACTGAGCACCGAGCACCCCGAGCACTGAGCACCCAGCACCCGAAATACTGAGCATCCAGCACCCTGAGCACTGAGCACCCAGCACCCCGAGCACTGAGCACCCAGCACCCTGAGTACTGAGCACCCAGCACCCTGAGTACTGAGCACCCAGCACTCCGAGCACTGAGCACCCAGCACCCTGAGCACTGAGCACCCAGCACCCTGAGTACTGAGCACCCAGCACCCCAAGCACTGAGCACCCAGCACCCTGAGTACTGAGCACCCAGCACCCTGAGTACTGAGCACCCAGCACTCCGAGCACTGAGCACCCAGCACCCTGAGCACTGAGCACCCAGCACCCTGAGTACTGAGCACCCAGCCCCCTCAGCACTGAGCACCCAGCACCCCGAGCACTGAGCACCCAGCACCCTGAGTACTGAGCACCCTGAGGACTGAGCACCGATCACCCTGAGCACTGAGCACCCAGCACCCTGAGTACTTAGCACCCAGCACACTGAGCACTGAGCACCCAGCACCCTGAGTACTGAGCACCCAGCACCCTGAGCACTGAGCACCCAGCACCCTGAGTCATGAGCACCCAGCACCCTGAGTACTTAGCACCCAGCACACTGAGCACTGAGCACCCAGCACCCTGAGTACTGAGCACCGAGCACCCTGAGTACTGAGCACGCAGTACCCTGAGTACTGAGCACCCAGCACCCTGAGTACTGAGCACCGAGCACCCTGAGTACTGAGCACCCAGCACCCGGAGCACTGAGCACCCAGCACCCTGAGTACTGAGCACCCAGCACCCTGAGCACTGAGCACCCAGCACCCTGAGTCATGAGCACCCAGCACCCTGAGTACTTAGCACCCAGCACACTGAGCACTGAGCACCCAGCACCCTGAGTACTGAGCACCGAGCACCCTGAGTACTGAGCACCCAGCACCCTGAGTACTGAGCACCCAGCACCCTGAGTACTGAGCACCGAGCATCCGGAGTTCGGAGCACCCTGCACCCCGAGCACTGAGCACCCAGCACCCTGAGCACTGAGCACCCTGAGGACTGAGCACCCAGCACCCTGAGTACTGAGCACCCAGCATCCTGAGTACTGAGCACCGATCAACCTGAGCACTGAGCACACAGCAACCCGAGCACTGAGCACCCAGCACCCTGAGTACTGAGCACCCTGAGTACTGAGCACACAGCACCCCGAGCACTGAGCACGCAGCAACCCGAGCACTGAGCACCCAGCACCCTGAGTACTGAGCACCCTGAGTACTGAGCACCCAGCACCTGAATACTGAGCACCCTGAGTACTGAGCACCCTGAGTACTGAGCATCCAGCACCCTGAGTACTGAGCACCCTGAGTACTGAGCACCCAGCATCCTGAGTACTGAGCACCGATCACCCTGAGCACTGAGCACCCAGCAACCCGAGCACTGAGCACCCAGCACCCTGAGTACTGATCACCCTGAGTACTGAGCACCCAGCACCCTGAGCACTGAGCACCCAGCACCCTGAGTACTGAGCACCCAGCACCCTGAGCACTGAGCACCCAGCACCCTGAGTCATGAGCACCCAGCACCCTGAGTACTTAGCACCCAGCACACTGAGCACTGAGCACCCAGCACCCTGAGTACTGAGCACCCAGCACCCTGAGCACTGAGCACGGAGCACCGCGAGGACTGAGCACCCAGCACCGTGAGCACTGAGCACCCAGCACCTTGAGTACTGAGCACCGAGCACCCCGAGCACTGAGCACCCAGCACCCTAAATACTGAGCATCCAGCACCCTGAGCACTGAGCACCCAGCACCCCGAGCACTGAGCACCCAGCACCCTGAGTACTGAGCACACAGCACCCTGAGTACTGAGCACCCAGCACTCCGAGCACTGAGCACCCAGCACCCTGAGCACTGAGCACCCAGCACCCTGAGTACTGAGCACCCAGCACCCCAAGCACTGAGCACCCAGCACCCTGAGTACTGAGCACCCAGCACCCTGAGTACTGAGCACCCAGCACTCCGAGCACTGAGCACCCAGCACCCTGAGCACTGAGCACCCAGCACCCTGAGTACTGAGCACCCAGCCCCCTCAGCACTGAGCACCCAGCACCCCGAGCACTGAGCACCCAGCACCCTGAGTACTGAGCACCCTGAGGACTGAGCACCGATCACCCTGAGCACTGAGCACCCAGCACCCTGAGTACTTAGCACCCAGCACACTGAGCACTGAGCACCCAGCACCCTGAGTACTGAGCACCCAGCACCCTGAGCACTGAGCACCCAGCACCCTGAGTCATGAGCACCCAGCACCCTGAGTACTTAGCACCCAGCACACTGAGCACTGAGCACCCAGCACCCTGAGTACTGAGCACCGAGCACCCTGAGTACTGAGCACGCAGTACCCTGAGTACTGAGCACCCAGCACCCTGAGTACTGAGCACCGAGCACCCTGAGTACTGAGCACCCAGCACCCGGAGCACTGAGCACCCAGCACCCTGAGTACTGAGCACCCAGCACCCTGAGCACTGAGCACCCAGCACCCTGAGTCATGAGCACCCAGCACCCTGAGTACTTAGCACCCAGCACACTGAGCACTGAGCACCCAGCACCCTGAGTACTGAGCACCGAGCACCCTGAGTACTGAGCACCCAGCACCCTGAGTACTGAGCACCCAGCACCCTGAGTACTGAGCACCGAGCATCCGGAGTTCGGAGCACCCTGCACCCCGAGCACTGAGCACCCAGCACCCTGAGCACTGAGCACCCTGAGGACTGAGCACCCAGCACCCTGAGTACTGAGCACCCAGCATCCTGAGTACTGAGCACCGATCACCCTGAGCACTGAGCACACAGCAACCCGAGCACTGAGCACCCAGCACCCTGAGTACTGAGCACCCTGAGTACTGAGCACACAGCACCCCGAGCACTGAGCACGCAGCAACCCGAGCACTGAGCTCCCAGCACCCTGAGTACTGAGCACCCTGAGTACTGAGCACCCAGCACCTGAGTACTGAGCACCCTGAGTACTGAGCACCCTGAGTACTGAGCACCCAGCACCCTGAGTACTGAGCACCCTGAGTACTGAGCACCCAGCATCCTGAGTACTGAGCACCGATCACCCTGAGCACTGAGCACCCAGCAACCCGAGCACTGAGCACCCAGCACCCTGAGTACTGATCACCCTGTGTACTGAGCACCCAGCACCCTGAGCACTGAGCACCCAGCACCCTGAGTACTGAGCACCGAGCACCCTGAGTACTGAGCACCCAGCACCCTGAGCACTGAGCACCCAGCACCCTGAGTACTGAGCACCGAGCACCCTGAGTACTGAGCACCCAGCACCCTGGGTACTGAGCACCAAGCACCCTGAGTACTGAGCACCGAGCACCCCGAGTAGTGAGCACCCAGCACCCTGAGTACTGAGCACCCTGAGTACTGAGCACCCAGCACCCTGAGTAATGAGCACCCAGCACCCCGAGTACTGAGCACCCAGCACAGTGAGTACTGAGCACCCAGCACCCTGAGTACTGAGCACCCAGCACCCTGAGCACTGAGCACAAAGCACGCTGAGTACTGAGCACTGAGCACCGTGAGTACTGAGCACCGTGGACCCTGAGCACTGAGCACCCAGCACGCTGAGTACTGAGCACCCAGCACCCTGAGTTCTGAGCACTGAGCACTGAGCACCCAGCACCCTGAGTACTGAGCAGCCAGCACCCTGAGTACTGAGCACTGAGCACTGAGCACACTGAGCACTGAGCACCCAACACCCCGAGCACTGAGCACTGAGCACCCTGAGTACTGAACACTGAGCACTCTGAGTACTGAGCACCCAGCACCCTGAGTACTGAGCACCCAGCTCCCCGAGCACTGAGCACCGGGCACCCCGAGCACTGAGCACCCAGCACCCTGAGTACTGAGCACCCAGCACCCTGAGTACTGAGTACTGAGCACTGAGCACCCTGAGCACTGAGCACCCAGCATCCTGAGCACTGAGTACTGAGCACCCAGCACCCTGAGCACTGAGAACCCAGCACCCTGAGTACTGAGCACCCAGCACAAGGAGCACTGAGCACCCAGCACCCCGAGCACTGAGCACTTAGCACCCTTAGTACTGAGCACCGAGCACCCTGAGTACTGAGCACCCAGCACCCTGAGCACTGAGCACGGAGCACCCCGAGGACTGAGCACCCAGCACCGTGAGCACTGAGCACCCAGCACCTTGAGTACTGAGCACCGAGCACCCCGAGCACTGAGCACCCAGCACCCTAAATACTGAGCATCCAGCACCCTGAGCACTGAGCACCCAGCACCCCGAGCACTGAGCACCCAGCACCCTGAGTACTGAGCACCCAGCACCCTGAGTACTGAGCACCCAGCACTCCGAGCACTGAGCACGGAGCACCCTGAGCACTGAGCACCCAGCACCCTGAGTACTGAGCACCCTGAGTACTGAGCACCCAGCACCCTGAGTACTGAGCACCCTGAGTACTGAGCACCCAGCATCCTGAGTACTGAGCACCGATCACCCTGAGCACTGAGCACCCAGCAACCCGAGCACTGAGCACCCAGCACCCTGAGTACTGATCACCCTGAGTACTGAGCACCCAGCACCCTGAGCACTGAGCACCCAGCACCCTGAGTACTGAGCACCGAGCACCCTGAGTACTGAGCACCCAGCACCCTGAGCACTGAGCACCCAGCACCCTGAGTACTGAGCACCGAGCACCCTGAGTACTGAGCACCCAGCACCCTGGGTACTGAGCACCAAGCACCCTGAGTACTGAGCACCGAGCACCCCGAGTAGTGAGCACCCAGCACCCTGAGTACTGAGCACCCTGAGTACTGAGCACCCAGCACCCTGAGTAATGAGCACCCAGCACCCCGAGTACTGAGCACCCAGCACAGTGAGTACTGAGCACCCAGCACCCTGAGTACTGAGCACCCAGCACCCTGAGCACTGAGCACAAAGCACGCTGAGTACTGAGCACTGAGCACCGTGAGTACTGAGCACCGTGGACCCTGAGCACTGAGCACCCAGCACGCTGAGTACTGAGCACCCAGCACCCTGAGTTCTGAGCACTGAGCACTGAGCACCCAGCACCCTGAGTACTGAGCAGCCAGCACCCTGAGTACTGAGCACTGAGCACTGAGCACACTGAGCACTGAGCACCCAACACCCCGAGCACTGAGCACTGAGCACCCTGAGTACTGAACACTGAGCACTCTGAGTACTGAGCACCCAGCACCCTGAGTACTGAGCACCCAGCATCCTGAATACTGAGCACCGATCACCCTGAGCACTGAGCACCCAGCAACCCGAGCACTGAGCACCCAGCACCCTGAGTACTGAGCACCCTATGTACTGAGCACCCAGCACCCCGAGCACTGAGCACCCAGCAACCCGAGCACTGAGCACCCAGCACCCTGAGTACTGAGCACCCTGAGTACTGAGCACCCAGCAGCCTGAGTACTGAGCACCCTGAGTACTGAGCACCCAGCACCCTGAGCACTGAGCACCCAGCACCCTGAGTACTGAGCACCCAACGTACTGAGCACCGAACACCCCTAGCACTGAGCACCCAGCACCCTGAGTACTGAGCACCCAGCACCCTGAGTAATGAGCACCCAGCACCCCGAGCACTGAGCACCCAGCACCCTGAGTACTGAGCACCCTGCACCAAGAGTACTGAGCACCGAGCACCCCGAGCACTGAGCACCCAGCACCCTGAGTAATGAGCACCCAGCACCCTGAGTAATGAGCACCCAGCACCCCGAGTACTGAGCACCCAGCACCCTGAGTAATGAGCACCCAGCACCCCGAGTACTGAGCACCCAGCACAGTGAGTACTGAGCACCCAGCACCCTGAGTACTGAGCACCCAGCACCCTGAGCACTGAGCACAAAGCACGCTGAGTACTGAGCACTGAGCACCGTGAGTACTGAGCACCGAGGACCCTGAGCACTGAGCACCCAGCACGCTGAGTACTGAGCACCCAGCACCCTGAGTACTGAGCAGCCAGCACCCTGAGTACTGAGCACTGAGCACTGAGCACCCTGAGCACTGAGCACCCAGCACCCCGAGCACTGAGCACTGAGCACCCTGAGTACTGAGCACTGAGCACTCTGAGTACTGAGCACCCAGCACCCTGAGTACTGAGCACCCAGCACCCCGAGCACTGAGCACCGGGCACCCCGAGCACTGAGCACCCAGCACCCTGAGTACTGAGCACCCAGCACCCTGAGTACTGAGTACTGAGCACTGAGCACCCTGAGCACTGAGCACCCAGCATCCTGAGCACTGAGTACTGAGCACCCAGCACCCTGAGCACTGAGAACCCAGCACCCTGAGTACTGAGCACCCAGCACCAGGAGCACTGAGCACCCAGCACCCCGAGCACTGAGCACTTAGCACCCTTAGTACTGAGCACCGAGCACCCTGAGTACTGAGCACCCAGCACCCTGAGCACTGAGCACGGAGCACCCTGAGGACTGAGCACCCAGCACCGTGAGCACTGAGCACCCAGCACCTTAAGTACTGAGCACCGAGCACCCCGAGCACTGAGCACCCAGCACCCTAAGTACTGAGCATCCAGCACCCTGAGCACTGAGCACCCAGCACCCCGAGCACTGAGCACCCAGCACCCTGAGTACTGAGCACCCAGCACCCTGAGTACTGAGCACCCAGCACTCCGAGCACTGAGCACACAGCACCCTGAGTCCTGAGCACCCAGCACCCTGAGTACTTAGCACCCAGCACACTGAGCACTGAGCACCCAGCACACTGAGTACTGAGCACCGAGCACCCTGAGTACTGAGCACCCAGCACCCTGAGTACTGAGCACCCAGCACCCTGAGTACTGAGCACCGAGCATCCGGAGTACTGAGCACACTGCACCCCGAGCACTGAGCACCCAGCACCCTGAGCACTGAGCACCCTGAGGACTGAGCACCCAGCACCCTGAGTACTGAGCACCCAGCATCCTGAGTACTGAGCACCGATCACCCTGAGCACTGAGCACCCAGCAACCCGAGCACTGAGCACCCAGCACCCTGAGTACTGAGCACCCTATGTACTGAGCACCCAGCACCCCGAGCACTGAGCACCCAGCAACCCGAGCACTGAGCACCCAGCACCCTGAGTACTGAGCACCCTGAGTACTGAGCACCCAGCAGCCTGAGTACTGAGCACCCTGAGTACTGAGCACCCAGCACCCTGAGCACTGAGCACCCAGCACCCTGAGTACTGAGCACCCAACGTACTGAGCACCGAACACCCCTAGCACTGAGCACCCAGCACCCTGAGTACTGAGCACCCAGCACCCTGAGCACTGAGAACCCACCACCCTGAGCACTGAGCACCCAGCACCCCAAGCACTGAGCACCCAGCAACCTGAGCACTGAGCACCCAGCACCCTGAGCACTGAGCACCCACCACCCTGAGCACTGAGCACCCAGCACCCTGAATACTGAGCACCCAACGTACTGAGCACCGAGCACCCCTAGCACTGAGCACCCAGCACCCCGAGCACTGAGCACCCAGCACCCCGAGCACTGAGCACTGAGCACCCTGAGTACTGGGCACTGAGCACCCTTAGTACTGAGCACCGAGCACCCTGAGTACTGAACACCCAACACCCTGAGCACTGAGCACGGAGCACCCCGAGGACTGAGCACCCAGAACCGTGAGCACTGAGCAGCCAGCACCTTGAGTACTGAGCACCGAGCACCCCGAGCACTGAGCACCCAGCACCCTGAGTCCTGAGCACCCAGCACCCTGAGCACTGAGCACCCAGCACCCCGAGCACTGAGCACCCAGCACCCTGAGTACTGAGCACACAGCACCCTGAGTACTGAGCACCCAGTACCCCGAGCACTGAGCAACCAACACCTTGAGCACTGAGCACCCAGCACCCTGAGTACTGAGCACCCAGCACCCCGAGCACTGAGCACCCAGCACCCTGAGTACTGAGCACACAGCACCCTGAGTACTGAGCACCGAGCACCCCGAGCACTGAGCACCCAGCATCCTGAGCACTGAGCACTCTGAGGACTGAGCAACCAGCACCGTGAGTACTGAGCACCCAGCACCCTGAGTACTGAGCACCCTGAGTACTGAGCACCCAGCACCCTGAGTACTGAGCACCCTGAGTACTGAGCACCCAGCACCCCGAGCACTGAGCACCCAGCACCCCGAGTACTGAGCACCCTGAGTACTGAGCACCCAGCACCCTGAGTACTGAGCACCCTGAGTACTGAGCACCCAGCACCCTGAGCACTGAGCACCCAGCACCCTGAGTACTGAGCACCCAGCACCCTGAGCACTGAGCACCCAGCACCCTGAGTACTGAGCACCCAGCACCCTGAGTACTTAGCACCGAGCACCCTGAGTACTGAGGACCCAGCACCCTGAGTACTGAGCACCCAGCACCCTGAGTACTGAGCACCGAGCACCCCGAGTACTGAGTACCCAGCACTCTGAGCACTGAGAACACAGCACCCTGAGCACTGAGCACCCAGCACCCCAAGCACTGAGCACCCAGCACCCTGAGTACTGAGCACCCTGAGTACTGAGCACCCAGCACCCCGAGCACTGAGCACCCAGCACCCTGAGTACTGAGCACCCAGCACCCTGAGTACTGAGCACCCAGCACCCTGAGCACTGAGCACCCAGCACCCTGAGTCATGAGCACCCAGCACCCTGAGTACTTAGCACCCAGCACACTGAGCACTGAGCACCCAGCACCCTGAGTACTGAGCACCGAGCACCCTGAGTACTGAGCACGCAGTACCCTGAGTACTGAGCACCCAGCACCCTGAGTACTGAGCACCGAGCACCCTGAGTACTGAGCACCCAGCACCCGGAGCACTGAGCACCCAGCACCCTGAGTACTGAGCACCCAGCACCCTGAGCACTGAGCACCCAGCACCCTGAGTCATGAGCACCCAGCACCCTGAGTACTTAGCACCCAGCACACTGAGCACTGAGCACCCAGCACCCTGAGTACTGAGCACCGAGCACCCTGAGTACTGAGCACCCAGCACCCTGAGTACTGAGCACCCAGCACCCTGAGTACTGAGCACCGAGCATCCGGAGTTCGGAGCACCCTGCACCCCGAGCACTGAGCACCCAGCACCCTGAGCACTGAGCACCCTGAGGACTGAGCACCCAGCACCCTGAGTACTGAGCACCCAGCATCCTGAGTACTGAGCACCGATCACCCTGAGCACTGAGCACACAGCAACCCGAGCACTGAGCACCCAGCACCCTGAGTACTGAGCACCCTGAGTACTGAGCACACAGCACCCCGAGCACTGAGCACGCAGCAACCCGAGCACTGAGCACCCAGCACCCTGAGTACTGAGCACCCTGAGTACTGAGCACCCAGCACCTGAGTACTGAGCACCCTGAGTACTGAGCACCCTGAGTACTGAGCACCCAGCACCCTGAGTACTGAGCACCCTGAGTACTGAGCACCCAGCATCCTGAGTACTGAGCACCGATCACCCTGAGCACTGAGCTCCCAGCAACCCGAGCACTGAGCACCCAGCACCCTGAGTACTGATCACCCTGAGTACTGAGCACCCAGCACCCTGAGCACTGAGCACCCAGCACCCTGAGTACTGAGCACCGAGCACCCTGAGTACTGAGCACCCAGCACCCTGAGCACTGAGCACCCAGCACCCTGAGTACTGAGCACCGAGCACCCTGAGTACTGAGCACCCAGCACCCTGGGTACTGAGCACCAAGCACCCTGAGTACTGAGCACCGAGCACCCCGAGTAGTGAGCACCCAGCACCCTGAGTACTGAGCACCCTGAGTACTGAGCACCCAGCACCCTGAGTAATGAGCACCCAGCACCCCGAGTACTGAGCACCCAGCACAGTGAGTACTGAGCACCCAGCACCCTGAGTACTGAGCACCCAGCACCCTGAGCACTGAGCACAAAGCACGCTGAGTACTGAGCACTGAGCACCGTGAGTACTGAGCACCGTGGACCCTGAGCACTGAGCACCCAGCACGCTGAGTACTGAGCACCCAGCACCCTGAGTTCTGAGCACTGAGCACTGAGCACCCAGCACCCTGAGTACTGAGCAGCCAGCACCCTGAGTACTGAGCACTGAGCACTGAGCACACTGAGCACTGAGCACCCAACACCCCGAGCACTGAGCACTGAGCACCCTGAGTACTGAACACTGAGCACTCTGAGTACTGAGCACCCAGCACCCTGAGTACTGAGCACCCAGCTCCCCGAGCACTGAGCACCGGGCACCCCGAGCATTGAGCACCCAGCACCCTGAGTACTGAGCACCCAGCACCCTGAGTACTGAGTACTGAGCACTGAGCACCCTGAGCACTGAGCACCCAGCATCCTGAGCACTGAGTACTGAGCACCCAGCACCCTGAGCACTGAGAACCCAGCACCCTGAGTACTGAGCACCCAGCACAAGGAGCACTGAGCACCCAGCACCCCGAGCACTGAGCACTTAGCACCCTTAGTACTGAGCACCGAGCACCCTGAGTACTGAGCACCCAGCACCCTGAGCACTGAGCACGGAGCACCCCGAGGACTGAGCACCCAGCACCGTGAGCACTGAGCACCCAGCACCTTGAGTACTGAGCACCGAGCACCCCGAGCACTGAGCACCCAGCACCCGAAATACTGAGCATCCAGCACCCTGAGCACTGAGCACCCAGCACCCCGAGCACTGAGCACCCAGCACCCTGAGTACTGAGCACCCAGCACCCTGAGTACTGAGCACCCAGCACTCCGAGCACTGAGCACCCAGCACCCTGAGCACTGAGCACCCAGCACCCTGAGTACTGAGCACCCAGCACCCCAAGCACTGAGCACCCAGCACCCTGAGTACTGAGCACCCAGCACCCTGAGTACTGAGCACCCAGCACTCCGAGCACTGAGCACCCAGCACCCTGAGCACTGAGCACCCAGCACCCTGAGTACTGAGCACCCAGCCCCCTCAGCACTGAGCACCCAGCACCCCGAGCACTGAGCACCCAGCACCCTGAGTACTGAGCACCCTGAGGACTGAGCACCGATCACCCTGAGCACTGAGCACCCAGCACCCTGAGTACTTAGCACCCAGCACACTGAGCACTGAGCACCCAGCACCCTGAGTACTGAGCACCCAGCACCCTGAGCACTGAGCACCCAGCACCCTGAGTCATGAGCACCCAGCACCCTGAGTACTTAGCACCCAGCACACTGAGCACTGAGCACCCAGCACCCTGAGTACTGAGCACCGAGCACCCTGAGTACTGAGCACGCAGTACCCTGAGTACTGAGCACCCAGCACCCTGAGTACTGAGCACCGAGCACCCTGAGTACTGAGCACCCAGCACCCGGAGCACTGAGCACCCAGCACCCTGAGTACTGAGCACCCAGCACCCTGAGCACTGAGCACCCAGCACCCTGAGTCATGAGCACCCAGCACCCTGAGTACTTAGCACCCAGCACACTGAGCACTGAGCACCCAGCACCCTGAGTACTGAGCACCGAGCACCCTGAGTACTGAGCACCCAGCACCCTGAGTACTGAGCACCCAGCACCCTGAGTACTGAGCACCGAGCATCCGGAGTTCGGAGCACCCTGCACCCCGAGCACTGAGCACCCAGCACCCTGAGCACTGAGCACCCTGAGGACTGAGCACCCAGCACCCTGAGTACTGAGCACCCAGCATCCTGAGTACTGAGCACCGATCAACCTGAGCACTGAGCACACAGCAACCCGAGCACTGAGCACCCAGCACCCTGAGTACTGAGCACCCTGAGTACTGAGCACACAGCACCCCGAGCACTGAGCACGCAGCAACCCGAGCACTGAGCACCCAGCACCCTGAGTACTGAGCACCCTGAGTACTGAGCACCCAGCACCTGAGTACTGAGCACCCTGAGTACTGAGCACCCTGAGTACTGAGCACCCAGCACCCTGAGTACTGAGCACCCTGAGTACTGAGCACCCAGCATCCTGAGTACTGAGCACCGATCACCCTGAGCACTGAGCACCCAGCAACCCGAGCACTGAGCACCCAGCACCCTGAGTACTGATCACCCTGAGTACTGAGCACCCAGCACCCTGAGCACTGAGCACCCAGCACCCTGAGTACTGAGCACCCAGCACCCTGAGCACTGAGCACCCAGCACCCTGAGTCATGAGCACCCAGCACCCTGAGTACTTAGCACCCAGCACACTGAGCACTGAGCACCCAGCACCCTGAGTACTGAGCACCCAGCACCCTGAGCACTGAGCACGGAGCACCGCGAGGACTGAGCACCCAGCACCGTGAGCACTGAGCACCCAGCACCTTGAGTACTGAGCACCGAGCACCCCGAGCACTGAGCACCCAGCACCCTAAATACTGAGCATCCAGCACCCTGAGCACTGAGCACCCAGCACCCCGAGCACTGAGCACCCAGCACCCTGAGTACTGAGCACACAGCACCCTGAGTACTGAGCACCCAGCACTCCGAGCACTGAGCACCCAGCACCCTGAGCACTGAGCACCCAGCACCCTGAGTACTGAGCACCCAGCACCCCAAGCACTGAGCACCCAGCACCCTGAGTACTGAGCACCCAGCACCCTGAGTACTGAGCACCCAGCACTCCGAGCACTGAGCACCCAGCACCCTGAGCACTGAGCACCCAGCACCCTGAGTACTGAGCACCCAGCCCCCTCAGCACTGAGCACCCAGCACCCCGAGCACTGAGCACCCAGCACCCTGAGTACTGAGCACCCTGAGGACTGAGCACCGATCACCCTGAGCACTGAGCACCCAGCACCCTGAGTACTTAGCACCCAGCACACTGAGCACTGAGCACCCAGCACCCTGAGTACTGAGCACCCAGCACCCTGAGCACTGAGCACCCAGCACCCTGAGTCATGAGCACCCAGCACCCTGAGTACTTAGCACCCAGCACACTGAGCACTGAGCACCCAGCACCCTGAGTACTGAGCACCGAGCACCCTGAGTACTGAGCACGCAGTACCCTGAGTACTGAGCACCCAGCACCCTGAGTACTGAGCACCGAGCACCCTGAGTACTGAGCACCCAGCACCCGGAGCACTGAGCACCCAGCACCCTGAGTACTGAGCACCCAGCACCCTGAGCACTGAGCACCCAGCACCCTGAGTCATGAGCACCCAGCACCCTGAGTACTTAGCACCCAGCACACTGAGCACTGAGCACCCAGCACCCTGAGTACTGAGCACCGAGCACCCTGAGTACTGAGCACCCAGCACCCTGAGTACTGAGCACCCAGCACCCTGAGTACTGAGCACCGAGCATCCGGAGTTCGGAGCACCCTGCACCCCGAGCACTGAGCACCCAGCACCAGGAGCACTGAGCACCCTGAGGACTGAGCACCCAGCACCCTGAGTACTGAGCACCCAGCATCCTGAGTACTGAGCACCGATCACCCTGAGCACTGAGCACACAGCAACCCGAGCACTGAGCACCCAGCACCCTGAGTACTGAGCACCCTGAGTACTGAGCACACAGCACCCCGAGCACTGAGCACGCAGCAACCCGAGCACTGAGCACCCAGCACCCTGAGTACTGAGCAGCCTGAGTACTGAGCACCCAGCACCTGAGTACTGAGCACCCTGAGTACTGAGCACCCTGAGTACTGAGCACCCAGCACCCTGAGTACTGAGCACCCTGAGTACTGAGCACCCAGCATCCTGAGTACTGAGCACCGATCACCCTGAGCACTGAGCTCCCAGCAACCCGAGCACTGAGCACCCAGCACCCTGAGTACTGATCACCCTGAGTACTGAGCACCCAGCACCCTGAGCACTGAGCACCCAGCACCCTGAGTACTGAGCACCGAGCACCCTGAGTACTGAGCACCCAGCACCCTGAGCACTGAGCACCCAGCACCCTGAGTACTGAGCACCGAGCACCCTGAGTACTGAGCACCCAGCACCCTGGGTACTGAGCACCAAGCACCCTGAGTACTGAGCACCGAGCACCCCGAGTAGTGAGCACCCAGCACCCTGAGTACTGAGCACCCTGAGTACTGAGCACCCAGCACCCTGAGTAATGAGCACCCAGCACCCCGAGTACTGAGCACCCAGCACAGTGAGTACTGAGCACCCAGCACCCTGAGTACTGAGCACCCAGCACCCTGAGCTCTGAGCACAAAGCACGCTGAGTACTGAGCACTGAGCACCGTGAGTACTGAGCACCGTGGACCCTGAGCACTGAGCACCCAGCACGCTGAGTACTGAGCACCCAGCACCCTGAGTTCTGAGCACTGAGCACTGAGCACCCAGCACCCTGAGTACTGAGCAGCCAGCACCCTGAGTACTGAGCACTGAGCACTGAGCACACTGAGCACTGAGCACCCAACACCCCGAGCACTGAGCACTGAGCACCCTGAGTACTGAACACTGAGCACTCTGAGTACTGAGCACCCAGCACCCTGAGTACTGAGCACCCAGCTCCCCGAGCACTGAGCACCGGGCACCCCGAGCACTGAGCACCCAGCACCCTGAGTACTGAGCACCCAGCACCCTGAGTACTGAGTACTGAGCACTGAGCACCCTGAGCACTGAGCACCCAGCATCCTGAGCACTGAGTACTGAGCACCCAGCACCCTGAGCACTGAGAACCCAGCACCCTGAGTACTGAGCACCCAGCACAAGGAGCACTGAGCACCCAGCACCCCGAGCACTGAGCACTTAGCACCCTTAGTACTGAGCACCGAGCACCCTGAGTACTGAGCACCCAGCACCCTGAGCACTGAGCACGGAGCACCCCGAGGACTGAGCACCCAGCACCGTGAGCACTGAGCACCCAGCACCTTGAGTACTGAGCACCGAGCACCCCGAGCACTGAGCACCCAGCACCCGAAATACTGAGCATCCAGCACCCTGAGCACTGAGCACCCAGCACCCCGAGCACTGAGCACCCAGCACCCTGAGTACTGAGCACCCAGCACCCTGAGTACTGAGCACCCAGCACTCCGAGCACTGAGCACCCAGCACCCTGAGCACTGAGCACCCAGCACCCTGAGTACTGAGCACCCAGCACCCCAAGCACTGAGCACCCAGCACCCTGAGTACTGAGCACCCAGCACCCTGAGTACTGAGCACCCAGCACTCCGAGCACTGAGCACCCAGCACCCTGAGCACTGAGCACCCAGCACCCTGAGTACTGAGCACCCAGCCCCCTCAGCACTGAGCACCCAGCACCCCGAGCACTGAGCACCCAGCACCCTGAGTACTGAGCACCCTGAGGACTGAGCACCGATCACCCTGAGCACTGAGCACCCAGCACCCTGAGTACTTAGCACCCAGCACACTGAGCACTGAGCACCCAGCACCCTGAGTACTGAGCACCCAGCACCCTGAGCACTGAGCACCCAGCACCCTGAGTCATGAGCACCCAGCACCCTGAGTACTTAGCACCCAGCACACTGAGCACTGAGCACCCAGCACCCTGAGTACTGAGCACCGAGCACCCTGAGTACTGAGCACGCAGTACCCTGAGTACTGAGCACCCAGCACCCTGAGTACTGAGCACCGAGCACCCTGAGTACTGAGCACCCAGCACCCGGAGCACTGAGCACCCAGCACCCTGAGTACTGAGCACCCAGCACCCTGAGCACTGAGCACCCAGCACCCTGAGTCATGAGCACCCAGCACCCTGAGTACTTAGCACCCAGCACACTGAGCACTGAGCACCCAGCACCCTGAGTACTGAGCACCGAGCACCCTGAGTACTGAGGACCCAGCACCCTGAGTACTGAGCACCCAGCACCCTGAGTACTGAGCACCGAGCATCCGGAGTTCGGAGCACCCTGCACCCCGAGCACTGAGCACCCAGCACCCTGAGCACTGAGCACCCTGAGGACTGAGCACCCAGCACCCTGAGTACTGAGCACCCAGCATCCTGAGTACTGAGCACCGATCAACCTGAGCACTGAGCACACAGCAACCCGAGCACTGAGCACCCAGCACCCTGAGTACTGAGCACCCTGAGTACTGAGCACACAGCACCCCGAGCACTGAGCACGCAGCAACCCGAGCACTGAGCACCCAGCACCCTGAGTACTGAGCACCCTGAGTACTGAGCACCCAGCACCTGAGTACTGAGCACCCTGAGTACTGAGCACCCTGAGTACTGAGCACCCAGCACCCTGAGTACTGAGCACCCTGAGTACTGAGCACCCAGCATCCTGAGTACTGAGCACCGATCACCCTGAGCACTGAGCACCCAGCAACCCGAGCACTGAGCACCCAGCACCCTGAGTACTGATCACCCTGAGTACTGAGCACCCAGCACCCTGAGCACTGAGCACCCAGCACCCTGAGTACTGAGCACCCAGCACCCTGAGCACTGAGCACCCAGCACCCTGAGTCATGAGCACCCAGCACCCTGAGTACTTAGCACCCAGCACACTGAGCACTGAGCACCCAGCACCCTGAGTACTGAGCACCCAGCACCCTGAGCACTGAGCACGGAGCACCGCGAGGACTGAGCACCCAGCACCGTGAGCACTGAGCACCCAGCACCTTGAGTACTGAGCACCGAGCACCCCGAGCACTGAGCACCCAGCACCCTAAATACTGAGCATCCAGCACCCTGAGCACTGAGCACCCAGCACCCCGAGCACTGAGCACCCAGCACCCTGAGTACTGAGCACACAGCACCCTGAGTACTGAGCACCCAGCACTCCGAGCACTGAGCACCCAGCACCCTGAGCACTGAGCACCCAGCACCCTGAGTACTGAGCACCCAGCACCCCAAGCACTGAGCACCCAGCACCCTGAGTACTGAGCACCCAGCACCCTGAGTACTGAGCACCCAGCACTCCGAGCACTGAGCACCCAGCACCCTGAGCACTGAGCACCCAGCACCCTGAGTACTGAGCACCCAGCCCCCTCAGCACTGAGCACCCAGCACCCCGAGCACTGAGCACCCAGCACCCTGAGTACTGAGCACCCTGAGGACTGAGCACCGATCACCCTGAGCACTGAGCACCCAGCACCCTGAGTACTTAGCACCCAGCACACTGAGCACTGAGCACCCAGCACCCTGAGTACTGAGCACCCAGCACCCTGAGCACTGAGCACCCAGCACCCTGAGTCATGAGCACCCAGCACCCTGAGTACTTAGCACCCAGCACACTGAGCACTGAGCACCCAGCACCCTGAGTACTGAGCACCGAGCACCCTGAGTACTGAGCACGCAGTACCCTGAGTACTGAGCACCCAGCACCCTGAGTACTGAGCACCGAGCACCCTGAGTACTGAGCACCCAGCACCCGGAGCACTGAGCACCCAGCACCCTGAGTACTGAGCACCCAGCACCCTGAGCACTGAGCACCCAGCACCCTGAGTCATGAGCACCCAGCACCCTGAGTACTTAGCACCCAGCACACTGAGCACTGAGCACCCAGCACCCTGAGTACTGAGCACCGAGCACCCTGAGTACTGAGCACCCAGCACCCTGAGTACTGAGCACCCAGCACCCTGAGTACTGAGCACCGAGCATCCGGAGTTCGGAGCACCCTGCACCCCGAGCACTGAGCACCCAGCACCAGGAGCACTGAGCACCCTGAGGACTGAGCACCCAGCACCCTGAGTACTGAGCACCCAGCATCCTGAGTACTGAGCACCGATCACCCTGAGCACTGAGCACACAGCAACCCGAGCACTGAGCACCCAGCACCCTGAGTACTGAGCACCCTGAGTACTGAGCACACAGCACCCCGAGCACTGAGCACGCAGCAACCCGAGCACTGAGCACCCAGCACCCTGAGTACTGAGCACCCTGAGTACTGAGCACCCAGCACCTGAGTACTGAGCACCCTGAGTACTGAGCACCCTGAGTACTGAGCACCCAGCACCCTGAGTACTGAGCACCCTGAGTACTGAGCACCCAGCATCCTGAGTACTGAGCACCGATCACCCTGAGCACTGAGCACCCAGCAACCCGAGCACTGAGCACCCAGCACCCTGAGTACTGATCACCCTGAGTACTGAGCACCCAGCACCCTGAGCACTGAGCACCCAGCACCCTGAGTACTGAGCACCCAGCACCCTGAGCACTGAGCACCCAGCACCCTGAGTCATGAGCACCCAGCACCCTGAGTACTTAGCACCCAGCACACTGAGCACTGAGCACCCAGCACCCTGAGTACTGAGCACCCAGCACCCTGAGCACTGAGCACGGAGCACCGCGAGGACTGAGCACCCAGCACCGTGAGCACTGAGCACCCAGCACCTTGAGTACTGAGCACCGAGCACCCCGAGCACTGAGCACCCAGCACCCTAAATACTGAGCATCCAGCACCCTGAGCACTGAGCACCCAGCACCCCGAGCACTGAGCACCCAGCACCCTGAGTACTGAGCACACAGCACCCTGAGTACTGAGCACCCAGCACTCCGAGCACTGAGCACCCAGCACCCTGAGCACTGAGCACCCAGCACCCTGAGTACTGAGCACCCAGCACCCCAAGCACTGAGCACCCAGCACCCTGAGTACTGAGCACCCAGCACCCTGAGTACTGAGCACCCAGCACTCCGAGCACTGAGCACCCAGCACCCTGAGCACTGAGCACCCAGCACCCTGAGTACTGAGCACCCAGCCCCCTCAGCACTGAGCACCCAGCACCCCGAGCACTGAGCACCCAGCACCCTGAGTACTGAGCACCCTGAGGACTGAGCACCGATCACCCTGAGCACTGAGCACCCAGCACCCTGAGTACTTAGCACCCAGCACACTGAGCACTGAGCACCCAGCACCCTGAGTACTGAGCACCCAGCACCCTGAGCACTGAGCACCCAGCACCCTGAGTCATGAGCACCCAGCACCCTGAGTACTTAGCACCCAGCACACTGAGCACTGAGCACCCAGCACCCTGAGTACTGAGCACCGAGCACCCTGAGTACTGAGCACGCAGTACCCTGAGTACTGAGCACCCAGCACCCTGAGTACTGAGCACCGAGCACCCTGAGTACTGAGCACCCAGCACCCGGAGCACTGAGCACCCAGCACCCTGAGTACTGAGCACCCAGCACCCTGAGCACTGAGCACCCAGCACCCTGAGTCATGAGCACCCAGCACCCTGAGTACTTAGCACCCAGCACACTGAGCACTGAGCACCCAGCACCCTGAGTACTGAGCACCGAGCACCCTGAGTACTGAGCACCCAGCACCCTGAGTACTGAGCACCCAGCACCCTGAGTACTGAGCACCGAGCATCCGGAGTTCGGAGCACCCTGCACCCCGAGCACTGAGCACCCAGCACCCTGAGCACTGAGCACCCTGAGGACTGAGCACCCAGCACCCTGAGTACTGAGCACCCAGCATCCTGAGTACTGAGCACCGATCACCCTGAGCACTGAGCACACAGCAACCCGAGCACTGAGCACCCAGCACCCTGAGTACTGAGCACCCTGAGTACTGAGCACACAGCACCCCGAGCACTGAGCACGCAGCAACCCGAGCACTGAGCTCCCAGCACCCTGAGTACTGAGCACCCTGAGTACTGAGCACCCAGCACCTGAGTACTGAGCACCCTGAGTACTGAGCACCCTGATTACTGAGCACCCAGCACCCTGAGTACTGAGCACCCTGAGTACTGAGCACCCAGCATCCTGAGTACTGAGCACCGATCACCCTGAGCACTGAGCACCCAGCAACCCGAGCACTGAGCACCCAGCACCCTGAGTACTGATCACCCTGAGTACTGAGCACCCAGCACCCTGAGCACTGAGCACCCAGCACCCTGAGTACTGAGCACCGAGCACCCTGAGTACTGAGCACCCAGCACCCTGAGCACTGAGCACCCAGCACCCTGAGTACTGAGCACCGAGCACCCTGAGTACTGAGCACCCAGCACCCTGGGTACTGAGCACCAAGCACCCTGAGTACTGAGCACCGAGCACCCCGAGTAGTGAGCACCCAGCACCCCGAGTACTGAGCACCCTGAGTACTGAGCACCCAGCACCCTGAGTAATGAGCACCCAGCACCCCGAGTACTGAGCACCCAGCACAGTGAGTACTGAGCACCCAGCACCCTGAGTACTGAGCACCCAGCACCCTGAGCACTGAGCACAAAGCACGCTGAGTACTGAGCACTGAGCACCGTGAGTACTGAGCACCGTGGACCCTGAGCACTGAGCACCCAGCACGCTGAGTACTGAGCACCCAGCACCCTGAGTTCTGAGCACTGAGCACTGAGCACCCAGCACCCTGAGTACTGAGCAGCCAGCACCCTGAGTACTGAGCACTGAGCACTGAGCACACTGAGCACTGAGCACCCAACACCCCGAGCACTGAGCACTGAGCACCCTGAGTACTGAACACTGAGCACTCTGAGTACTGAGCACCCAGCACCCTGAGTACTGAGCACCCAGCTCCCTGAGCACTGAGCACCGGGCACCCCGAGCACTGAGCACCCAGCACCCTGAGTACTGAGCACCCAGCACCCTGAGTACTGAGTACTGAGCACTGAGCACCCTGAGCACTGAGCACCCAGCATCCTGAGCACTGAGTACTGAGCACCCAGCACCCTGAGCACTGAGAACCCAGCACCCTGAGTACTGAGCACCCAGCACAAGGAGCACTGAGCACCCAGCACCCCGAGCACTGAGCACTTAGCACCCTTAGTACTGAGCACCGAGCACCCTGAGTACTGAGCACCCAGCACCCTGAGCACTGAGCACGGAGCACCCCGAGGACTGAGCACCCAGCACCGTGAGCACTGAGCACCCAGCACCTTGAGTACTGAGCACCGAGCACCCCGAGCACTGAGCACCCAGCACCCTAAATACTGAGCATCCAGCACCCTGAGCACTGAGCACCCAGCACCCCGAGCACTGAGCACCCAGCACCCTGAGTACTGAGCACCCAGCACCCTGAGTACTGAGCACCCAGCATTCCGAGCACTGAGCACCCAGCACCCTGAGCACTGAGCACCCAGCACCCTGAGTACTGAGCACCCAGCACCCCAAGCACTGAGCACCCAGCACCCTGAGTACTGAGCACCCAGCACCCTGAGTACTGAGCACCCAGCACTCCGAGCACTGAGCACCCAGCACCCTGAGCACTGAGCACCCAGCACCCTGAGTACTGAGCACCCAGCACTCCGAGCACTGAGCACCCAGCACCCTGAGCACTGAGCACCCAGCACCCTGAGTACTGAGCACCCAGCACCCCAAGCACTGAGCACCCAGCACCCTGAGTACTGAGCACCCAGCACCCTGAGTACTGAGCACCCAGCACTCCGAGCACTGAGCACCCAGCACCCTGAGCACTGAGCACCCAGCACCCTGAGTACTGAGCACCCAGCCCCCTCAGCACTGAGCACCCAGCACCCCGAGCACTGAGCACCCAGCACCCTGAGTACTGAGCACCCTGAGGACTGAGCACCGATCACCCTGAGCACTGAGCACCCAGCACCCTGAGTACTTAGCACCCAGCACACTGAGCACTGAGCACCCAGCACCCTGAGTACTGAGCACCCAGCACCCTGAGCACTGAGCACCCAGCACCCTGAGTCATGAGCACCCAGCACCCTGAGTACTTAGCACCCAGCACACTGAGCACTGAGCACCCAGCACCCTGAGTACTGAGCACCGAGCACCCTGAGTACTGAGCACGCAGTACCCTGAGTACTGAGCACCCAGCACCCTGAGTACTGAGCACCGAGCACCCTGAGTACTGAGCACCCAGCACCCGGAGCACTGAGCACCCAGCACCCTGAGTACTGAGCACCCAGCACCCTGAGCACTGAGCACCCAGCACCCTGAGTCATGAGCACCCAGCACCCTGAGTACTTAGCACCCAGCACACTGAGCACTGAGCACCCAGCACCCTGAGTACTGAGCACTGAGCACCCTGAGTACTGAGCACCCAGCACCCTGAGTACTGAGCACCCAGCACCCTGAGTACTGAGCACCGAGCATCCGGAGTTCGGAGCACCCTGCACCCCGAGCACTGAGCACCCAGCACCCTGAGCACTGAGCACCCTGAGGACTGAGCACCCAGCACCCTGAGTACTGAGCACCCAGCATCCTGAGTACTGAGCACCGATCACCCTGAGCACTGAGCACACAGCAACCCGAGCACTGAGCACCCAGCACCCTGAGTACTGAGCACCCTGAGTACTGAGCACACAGCACCCCGAGCACTGAGCACGCAGCAACCCGAGCACTGAGCACCCAGCACCCTGAGTACTGAGCACCCTGAGTACTGAGCACCCAGCACCTGAGTACTGAGCACCCTGAGTACTGAGCACCCTGAGTACTGAGCACCCAGCACCCTGAGTACTGAGCACCCTGAGTACTGAGCACCCAGCATCCTGAGTACTGAGCACCGATCACCCTGAGCACTGAGCACCCAGCAACCCGAGCACTGAGCACCCAGCACCCTGAGTACTGATCACCCTGAGTACTGAGCACCCAGCACCCTGAGCACTGAGCACCCAGCACCCTGAGTACTGAGCACCCAGCACCCTGAGCACTGAGCACCTAGCACCCTGAGTCATGAGCACCCAGCACCCTGAGTACTTAGCACCCAGCACACTGAGCACTGAGCACCCAGCACCCTGAGTACTGAGCACCCAGCACCCTGAGCACTGAGCACGGAGCACCCCGAGGACTGAGCACCCAGCACCGTGAGCACTGAGCACCCAGCACCTTGAGTACTGAGCACCGAGCACCCCGAGCACTGAGCACCCAGCACCCTAAATACTGAGCATCCAGCACCCTGAGCACTGAGCACCCAGCACCCCGAGCACTGAGCACCCAGCACCCTGAGTACTGAGCACCCAGCACCCTGAGTACTGAGCACCCAGCACTCCGAGCACTGAGCACCCAGCACCCAGCACCCTGAGCACTGAGCACCCAGCACCCTGAGTACTGAGCACCCAGCACCCCAAGCACTGAGCACCCAGCACCCTGAGTACTGAGCACCCAGCACCCTGAGTACTGAGCACCCAGCACTCCGAGCACTGAGCACCCAGCACCCTGAGCACTGAGCACCCAGCACCCTGAGTACTGAGCACCCAGCCCCCTCAGCACTGAGCACCCAGCACCCCGAGCACTGAGCACCCAGCACCCTGAGTACTGAGCACCCTGAGGACTGAGCACCGATCACCCTGAGCACTGAGCACCCAGCACCCTGAGTACTTAGCACCCAGCACACTGAGAACTGAGCACCCAGCACCCTGAGTACTGAGCACCCAGCACCCTGAGCACTGAGCACCCAGCACCCTGAGTCATGAGCACCCAGCACCCTGAGTACTTAGCACCCAGCACACTGAGCACTGAGCACCCAGCACCCTGAGTACTGAGCACCGAGCACCCTGAGTACTGAGCACGCAGTACCCTGAGTACTGAGCACCCAGCACCCTGAGTACTGAGCACCGAGCACCCTGAGTACTGAGCACCCAGCACCCGGAGCACTGAGCACCCAGCACCCTGAGTACTGAGCACCCAGCACCCTGAGCACTGAGCACCCAGCACCCTGAGTCATGAGCACCCAGCACCCTGAGTACTTAGCACCCAGCACACTGAGCACTGAGCACCCAGCACCCTGAGTACTGAGCACCGAGCACCCTGAGTACTGAGCACCCAGCACCCTGAGTACTGAGCACCCAGCACCCTGAGTACTGAGCACCGAGCATCCGGAGTTCGGAGCACCCTGCACCCCGAGCACTGAGCACCCAGCACCCTGAGCACTGAGCACCCTGAGGACTGAGCACCCAGCACCCTGAGTACTGAGCACCCAGCATCCTGAGTACTGAGCACCGATCACCCTGAGCACTGAGCACACAGCAACCCGAGCACTGAGCACCCAGCACCCTGAGTACTGAGCACCCTGAGTACTGAGCACACAGCACCCCGAGCACTGAGCACGCAGCAACCCGAGCACTGAGCACCCAGCACCCTGAGTACTGAGCACCCTGAGTACTGAGCACCCAGCACCTGAGTACTGAGCACCCTGAGTACTGAGCACCCTGAGTACTGAGCACCCAGCACCCTGAGTACTGAGCACCCTGAGTACTGAGCACCCAGCATCCTGAGTACTGAGCACCGATCACCCTGAGCACTGAGCACCCAGCAACCCGAGCACTGAGCACCCAGCACCCTGAGTACTGATCTCCCTGAGTACTGAGCACCCAGCACCCTGAGCACTGAGCACCCAGCACCCTGAGTACTGAGCACCGAGCACCCTGAGTACTGAGCACCCAGCACCCTGAGCACTGAGCACCCAGCACCCTGAGTACTGAGCACCGAGCACCCTGAGTACTGAGCACCCAGCACCCTGGGTACTGAGCACCAAGCACCCTGAGTACTGAGCACCGAGCACCCCGAGTAGTGAGCACCCAGCACCCTGAGTACTGAGCACCCTGAGTACTGAGCACCCAGCACCCTGAGTAATGAGCACCCAGCACCCCGAGTACTGAGCACCCAGCACAGTGAGTACTGAGCACCCAGCACCCTGAGTACTTTGCACCCAGCACCCTGAGCACTGAGCACAAAGCACGCTGAGTACTGAGCACTGAGCACCGTGAGTACTGAGCACCGTGGACCCTGAGCACTGAGCACCCAGCACGCTGAGTACTGAGCACCCAGCACCCTGAGTTCTGAGCACTGAGCACTGAGCACCCAGCACCCTGAGTACTGAGCAGCCAGCACCCTGAGTACTGAGCACTGAGCACTGAGCACACTGAGCACTGAGCACCCAACACCCCGAGCACTGAGCACTGAGCACCCTGAGTACTGAACACTGAGCACTCTGAGTACTGAGCACCCAGCACCCTGAGTACTGAGCACCCAGCTCCCCGAGCACTGAGCACCGGGCACCCCGAGCACTGAGCACCCAGCACCCTGAGTACTGAGCACCCAGCACCCTGAGTACTGAGTACTGAGCACTGAGCACCCTGAGCACTGAGCACCCAGCATCCTGAGCACTGAGTACTGAGCACCCAGCACCCTGAGCACTGAGAACCCAGCACCCTGAGTACTGAGCACCCAGCACAAGGAGCACTGAGCACCCAGCACCCCGAGCACTGAGCACTTAGCACCCTTAGTACTGAGCACCGAGCACCCTGAGTACTGAGCACCCAGCACCCTGAGCACTGAGCACGGAGCACCCCGAGGACTGAGCACCCAGCACCGTGAGCACTGAGCACCCAGCACCTTGAGTACTGAGCACCGAGCACCCCGAGCACTGAGCACCCAGCACCCTAAATACTGAGCATCCAGCACCCTGAGCACTGAGCACCCAGCACCCCGAGCACTGAGCACCCAGCACCCTGAGTACTGAGCACCCAGCACCCTGAGTACTGAGCACCCAGCACTCCGAGCACTGAGCACCCAGCACCCTGAGCACTGAGCACCCAGCACCCTGAGTACTGAGCACCCAGCACCCCAAGCACTGAGCACCCAGCACCCTGAGTACTGAGCACCCAGCACCCTGAGTACTGAGCACCCAGCACTCCGAGCACTGAGCACCCAGCACCCTGAGCACTGAGCACCCAGCACCCTGAGTACTGAGCACCCAGCCCCCTCAGCACTGAGCACCCAGCACCCCGAGCACTGAGCACCCAGCACCCTGAGTACTGAGCACCCTGAGGACTGAGCACCGATCACCCTGAGCACTGAGCACCCAGCACCCTGAGTACTTAGCACCCAGCACACTGAGCACTGAGCACCCAGCACCCTGAGTACTGAGCACCCAGCACCCTGAGCACTGAGCACCCAGCACCCTGAGTCATGAGCACCCAGCACCCTGAGTACTTAGCACCCAGCACACTGAGCACTGAGCACCCAGCACCCTGAGTACTGAGCACCGAGCACCCTGAGTACTGAGCACGCAGTACCCTGAGTACTGAGCACCCAGCACCCTGAGTACTGAGCACCGAGCACCCTGAGTACTGAGCACCCAGCACCCGGAGCACTGAGCACCCAGCACCCTGAGTACTGAGCACCCAGCACCCTGAGCACTGAGCACCCAGCACCCTGAGTCATGAGCACCCAGCACCCTGAGTACTTAGCACCCAGCACACTGAGCACTGAGCACCCAGCACCCTGAGTACTGAGCACCGAGCACCCTGAGTACTGAGCACCCAGCACCCTGAGTACTGAGCACCCAGCACCCTGAGTACTGAGCACCGTGCATCCGGAGTTCGGAGCACCCTGCACCCCGAGCACTGAGCACCCAGCACCCTGAGCACTGAGCACCCTGAGGACTGAGAACCCAGCACCCTGAGTACTGAGCACCCAGCATCCTGAGTACTGAGCACCGATCACCCTGAGCACTGAGCACACAGCAACCCGAGCACTGAGCACCCAGCACCCTGAGTACTGAGCACCCTGAGTACTGAGCACACAGCACCCCGAGCACTGAGCACGCAGCAACCCGAGCACTGAGCACCCAGCACCCTGAGTACTGAGCACCCTGAGTACTGAGCACCCAGCACCTGAGTACTGAGCACCCTGAGTACTGAGCACCCTGAGTACTGAGCACCCAGCACCCTGAGTACTGAGCACCCTGAGTACTGAGCACCCAGCATCCTGAGTACTGAGCACCGATCACCCTGAGCACTGAGCACCCAGCAACCCGAGCACTGAGCACCCAGCACCCTGAGTACTGATCACCCTGAGTACTGAGCACCCAGCACCCTGAGCACTGAGCACCCAGCACCCTGAGTACTGAGCACCGAGCACCCTGAGTACTGAGCACCCAGCACCCTGAGCACTGAGCACCCAGCACCCTGAGTACTGAGCACCGAGCACCCTGAGTACTGAGCACCCAGCACCCTGGGTACTGAGCACCAAGCACCCTGAGTACTGAGCACCGAGCACCCCGAGTAGTGAGCACCCAGCACCCTGAGTACTGAGCACCCTGAGTACTGAGCACCCAGCACCCTGAGTAATGAGCACCCAGCACCCCGAGTACTGAGCACCCAGCACAGTGAGTACTGAGCACCCAGCACCCTGAGTACTGAGCACCCAGCACCCTGAGCACTGAGCAAAAAGCACGCTGAGTACTGAGCACTGAGCACCGTGAGTACTGAGCACCGTGGACCCTGAGCACTGAGCACCCAGCACGCTGAGTACTGAGCACCCAGCACCCTGAGTTCTGAGCACTGAGCACTGAGCACCCAGCACCCTGAGTACTGAGCAGCCAGCACCCTGAGTACTGAGCACTGAGCACTGAGCACCCTGAGTACTGAACACTGAGCACTCTGAGTACTGAGCACCCAGCACCCTGAGTACTGAGCACCCAGCTCCCCGAGCACTGAGCACCGGGCACCCCGAGCACTGAGCACCCAGCACCCTGAGTACTGAGCACCCAGCACCCTGAGTACTGAGTACTGAGCACTGAGCACCCTGAGCACTGAGCACCCAGCATCCTGAGCACTGAGTACTGAGCACCCAGCACCCTGAGCACTGAGAACCCAGCACCCTGAGTACTGAGCACCCAGCACAAGGAGCACTGAGCACCCAGCACCCCGAGCACTGAGCACTTAGCACCCTTAGTACTGAGCACCGAGCACCCTGAGTACTGAGCACCCAGCACCCTGAGCACTGAGCACGGAGCACCCCGAGGACTGAGCACCCAGCACCGTGAGCACTGAGCACCCAGCACCTTGAGTACTGAGCACCGAGCACCCCGAGCACTGAGCACCCAGCACCCTAAATACTGAGCATCCAGCACCCTGAGCACTGATCACCCAGCACCCCGAGCACTGAGCACCCAGCACCCTGAGTACTGAGCACCCAGCACCCTGAGTACTGAGCACCCAGCACTCCGAGCACTGAGCACCCAGCACCCTGAGCACTGAGCACCCAGCACCCTGAGTACTGAGCACCCAGCACCCCAAGCACTGAGCACCCAGCACCCTGAGTACTGAGCACCCAGCACCCTGAGTACTGAGCACCCAGCACTCCGAACACTGAGCACCCAGCACCCTGAGCACTGAGCACCCAGCACCCTGAGTACTGAGCACCCAGCCCCCTCAGCACTGAGCACCCAGCACCCCGAGCACTGAGCACCCAGCACCCTGAGTACTGAGCACCCTGAGGACTGAGCACCGATCACCCTGAGCACTGAGCACCCAGCACCCTGAGTACTGAGCACCCAGTACCCTGAGTACTGAGCACCGAGCACCCCGAGCACTGAGCACCCAGCACCCTGAGCACTGAGCACCCAGCACCCTGAGTACTGAGCACCCAGCACCCTGAGTACTGAGCACCCAGCACCCTGAGCACTGAGCACCCAGCACCCTGAGTACTGAGCACCCAGCACCCTGAGTACTGAGCACCCAGCACCCTGAGTACTGAGCACCCAGCACCCTGAGTACTGAGCACCCAGCACCCTGAGTACTGAGCACCGAGCACCCCGAGTACTGAGCACCCAGCACCCCGAGCACTGAGCACCCAGCACCCTGAGCACTGAGCACCCAGCACCCCGAGCACTGAGCACCCAGCACCCTGAGTACTGAGTACTGAGCACCCTGAGTACTGACCACCCAGAACCCTGAGCACTGAGCACCCAGCACCCTGAGTACTGAGCACCGAGCACCCTGAGCACTGAGCACCCAGCACCAAGAGTACTGAGCACCGAGCATCCGGAGCACTGAGCACCGAGCACCCCGAGCACTGAGCACCCAGCACCCTGAGTACTGAGCACCCAGCACCAAAAGTACTGAGCACCGAGCACCCCGAGCACTGAGCACCCAGCACCCTGAGTACTGAGCACCCAGCACCAAAAGTACTGAGCACCGAGCACCCCGAGCACTGAGCACCCAGCACCCTGAGTAATGAGCACCCAGAACCCTGAGTACTGAGCACCCAGCACACTGAGCACTGAGCACAAAGCACGCTGAGTACTGAGCACTGAGCACCCTGAGTACTGAGCACCGAGGACCCTGAGCACTGAGCACCCAGCACGCTGAGTACTGAGCGCTGAGCACCCTGAGTACTGAGCACCGAGCACCCTGAGTACTGAGCACCCAGCACCCTGAGCACTGAGCAGCCAGCACCCTGAGCACTGAGCACCCAGCACCCCGAGCACTGAGCACCCAGCACCCTGAGTACTGAGCACCCAGCACCCTGAGTACTGAGCACCGAGCACCCCGAGCACTGAGCACCCAGCACCCTGAGCACTGAGCACCCTGAGGACTGAGCACCCAGCACCCTGAGTACTGAGCACCCAGCATCCTGAGTACTGGGCACCGATCACCCTGAGCACTGAGCACTCAGCAACCCGAGCACTGAGCACCCAGCACCCTGTGTACTGAGCACCCTGAGTACTGAGCACCCAGCACCCCGAGCACTGAGCACCCAGCACCCTGAGTACTGATCACCCTGAGTACTGAGCACCCAGAACCCTGAGTACTGAGCACCCTGAGTACTGAGCACCCAGCACCCTGAGCACTGAGCACCCAGCACCCTGAGTATTGAGCACCCAGCACCCTGAGCACTGAGCACACAGCACCATGAGTACTGAGCACCCAGCACCCTGAGTACTGAGCACCCAGCACCCTGAGTACTGAGCACCCAGCACCCTGAGTACTGAGCACCGAGCACCCCGAGTACTGAGCACCCAGCACCCTGAGCACTGAGCACCCAGCACCCTGAGTACTGAGCACCCAGCACCCTGAGTACTGAGCACCCAGCACCCTGAGCACTGAGCACCCTGAGTACTGAGCACTAAGCACCCAGAGCGCTGAGCACCCAGCACCCCAAGCACGGAGCACCCAGAACCCCGAGCACTGAGTACTGAGCACCCAGCACCCTGAGTACTGAGCACCGAGCTCCCCGAGCACTGAACGCCCTGAGTACTGAGCACCCAGCACCCCGATCACAGAGCACACAGCACCGTCAGCACTGAGCACCCAGCACCCCGAGCACTGAGCACCCAGCACCCTGAGTACTGAGCACCCTGAGGACTGAGCACCGATCACCCTGAGCACTGAGCACCCAACACCCTGAGTACTGAGCACCCAGCACCCTGAGTACTGAGCACCCAGCACGCTGAGTACTGAGCACCCAGCACACTGAGCACTGAGCACCCTGAGGACTGAGCACCCAGCACCCTGAGTACTGAGCACCCAGCATCCTGAGTACTGAGCACCGATCACCCTGAGCACTGAGCACCCAGCAACCCGAGCACTGAGCACCCAGCACCCTGAGTACTGAGCACACTGAGTACTGAGCACCCAGCACCCCGAGCACTGAGCACCCAGCACCCTGAGTACTGAGCACCCTGAGTACTGAGCACCCAGAACCCTGAGTACTGAGCACCCTGAGTACTGAGCACCCAGCACCCTGAGCACTGAGCACCCAGCACCCTGAGTACTGAGCACCCAGCACCCTGAGTACTGTGCACCCAGCACCCTGAGTACTGAGCACCCAGCACCCTGAGTACTGAGCAGCCAGCACGCTGAGTACTGAGCACCCAGCAACCTGAGCACTGAGCACCCTGAGTACTGAGCACCCAGCACCCTGAGCACTGAGCACCCAGCACCCTGAGTACTGAGCACCCAGCACCCTGAGTACTGAGCACCGAGCACTCCAAGCACTGAGCACCCAGCACCCTGAGCACTGAGCACCCAGCACCCTGAGTACTGAGCACCCAGCACCCTGAGTACTGAGCACCCAGCACCCTGAGCACTGAGCACAAAGCAACCTGAGTACTGAGCACCCAGCACCCTGAGTACTGAGCACCCAGCACCCTGAGTACTGAGCACACAGCACCCTGAGTACTGAGCACCCAGCACCCTGAGTACTGAGCACCGAGCACCCCGAGTACTGAGCACCCAGCACCCCGAGCACTGAGCACCCAGCACCCTGAGCACTGAGCACCCAGCACCCCAAGCACTGAGCACCCAGCACCCTGAGTACTGAGTACTGAACACCCTGAGTACTGAGCACCCAGCACCCTGAGCACCCAGCACCCTGAGTACTGAGCACCGAGCACCCCGAGCACTGAGCACCCAGCACCCCGAGCACTGAGCACCCAGCACTGAGCACCCAGCACCCTGAGTACTGAGCACCCAGCACCCTGAGTACTGAGCACCGAGCACCCCGAGCATTGAGCACCGGGCACCCCGAGCACTGAGCACCCAGCACCCTGAGTACTGAGCACCCAGAACCCTGAGTTCTGAGCACTGAGCAGTGAGCACACTGAGCACTGTGCACCCAGCATCTTGAGCACTGAGTACTGAGCACCCAGCACCCTGAGCACTGAGCACCCAGCACCCTGAGCACTGAGCACCCAGCACCCTGAGTACTGAGCACCCAGCACCCCGAGCACTGAGCACCCAGCACCCTGAGCACTGAGCTCCCAGCACCCCAAGCACTGAGCACCCAGCACCCTGAGTACTGAGTACTGAGCACCCTGAGTACTGAGCACCAAGCACCCTGAGTACTGAGCACCCAGCACTCCAAGCACTGAGCACCCAGCACCCTGAGCACTGAGCACCCAGCACCCTGAGTACTGAGCACACAGCACAGCGAGCACTGAGCACCCAGCACCCTGAGTAATGAGCACCCAGCACCCTGAGTACTGAGCACTGAGCACCCTGAGCACTGAGCACCCAGCACCCTGAGCACTGAGCACCCTGAGGACTGAGCACCGAGCACCCTGAGTACTGAGCACCCAGCATCCTGAGTAGTGAGCACCGATCACCCTGAGCACTGAGCACCCAGCAACCCAAACACTGAGCACCCAGCACCCTGAGTACTGAGCACCCTGAGTACTGAGCACCCAGCACCCCGAGCACTGAGCACGCAGCACCCTGAGTACTGAGCACCCAGAGTACTGAGCACCCAGCACCCTGAGTACTGAGCACCCTGAGTACTGAGCACCCAGCACCCTGAGCACTGAGCACCCAGCACCCTGAGAACTGAGCACCCAGCACCCTGAGCACTGAGCACCCAGCACCCTGAGTACTGAGCACCCAGCACCCTGAGTACTTTGCACCCAGCACCCTGAGCACTGAGCACCCAGCACCCTGAGTACTGAGCACCGAGCACCCTGAGTACTGAGCACCCCGCACCCTGAGTACTGAGCACCCAGCACCAAGAGTACTGAGCATCGAGCACCCCGAGCACTGAGCACCCAGCACCCTGAGTAATGAGCACCCAGCACCCCGAGTACTGAGCACCCAGCACCGTGAGTACTGAGCACCCAGCACCCTGAGTACTGAGCGCCCAGCACCCTGAGCACTGAGCACAAAGCACGCTGAGTACTGAGCACTGAGCACCCTGAGTACTGAGCACCAAGGACCCTGAGCATTGAGCACCCAGCACGCTGAGTACTGAGCGCTGAGCACCCTGAGTACTGAGCACCGAGCACCCTGAGTACTGAGCACCCAGCACCCTGAGCAATGAGCAGCCAGCACCCTGAGCACTGAGCACCCAGCACCCCGAGCACTGAGCACCCAGCACCATGAGCACTGAGCACCCAGCACCCCGAGTACTGAGCACCCAGCACCCTGAGTACTGAGCACCGAGCAACCCGAGCACTGAGCACCCAGCACCCCGAGCACTGAGCACCCAGCACCCCGAGAATGAGCACCCAGCACCCTGAGTACTGAGCACCCAGCACCCTGAGCACTGAGCACCCAGCACCCTGAGTACTGAGCACCCAGCACCCTGAGAACTTAGCACCCAGCACCCTGAGCACTGAGCACCCAGCACCCTGAGTACTGAGCACCGAGCACCCTGAGTACTGAGCACCCAGCACCCTGAGTACTGAGCACCGAGCACCCCGAGTACTGAGCACCCATCACCCTGAGCACTGAGCACCCAGCACCCTGAGTACTGAGCACCCAGCACCCTGAGTACTGAGCACGCAGCACCCCGAGCACTGAGCACCCTGAGTACTGAGCACTAAACACCCAGAGCGCTGAGCACCCAGCACCCCAAGCACGGAGCACCCAGGACCCCGAGCACTGAGTACTGAGCACCCAGCACCCTGAGTACTGAGCACCGAGCTCCCCGAGCACTGAGCACCCTGAGTACTGAGCACCCAGCACCCCGATCACAGAGCACCCAGCACACTCAGCACTGAGGACCCAGCACCCCGAGCACTGAGCACCGAGCACCCTGAGTACTGAGCACCCTGAGGACTGAGCACCGATCACCCTGAACACTGAGCACCCAGCACCCTGAGTACTGAGCACCCAGCACCCTGAGTACTGAGCACCGAGCACTCCGAGCATTGAGCACCCAGCACCCTGAGCACTGAGCACCCAGCACCCTGAGTACTGAGCACCCAGCACCCTGAGTACTGAGCACCCAGCACCCTGAGTACTGAGCACCCAGCACCAAGAGTACTGAGCACCGAGCACCCTGAGTAATGAGCACCCAGCACCCCGAGTACTGAGCACCCAGCACCGTGAGTACTGAGCACCCAGCACCCTGAGTACTGAGCACCCAGCACCCTGAGCACTGAGCAAAAAGCACGCTGAGTACTGAGCACTGAGCACCCTGAGTACTGAGCACCGAGCACCCTGAGTACTGAGCACCCAGCACCCTGAGCACTGAGTAGCCAGCACCCTGAGCACTGAGCACCCAGCACCCCGAGCACTGAGCACCCAGCAACGTGAGCACTGAGCACCCAGCACCCCGAGTACTGAGCACCCAGCACCCTGAGTACTGAGCACAGAGCACCCCGAGCACTGAGCACCCAGCACCCCGAGAATGAGCACCCAGCACCCTGAGTACTGAGAACCGAGCACCCTGAGTACTGAGCACCCAGCACCCTGAGCACTGAGCACCCAGCACCCCGAGTACTGAGCAAACAGCACCCCGGGCACTGAGCACCCAGCACCCCGAGAATGAGCACCCAGCACCCTGAGTACTGAGCACCCAGCACCCTGAGTACTGAGCACCCAGCACCCCGAGCACTGAGCACCCTGAGTACTTTGCACCCAGCACCCTGAGTACTGAGCACTAAGCACACAGAGCGCTGAGCACCCAGCACCCCAAGCACGGAGCACCCAGGACCCCGAGCACTGAGTACTGAGCACCCAGCACCCTGAGTACTGAGCACCGAGCTCCCCGAGCCCTGAGCACCCTGAGTACTGAGCACACAGCACCCCGATCACAGAGCACCCAGCACCCTCAGCACTGAGCACCCAGCACCCCGAGCACTGAGCACCCAGCACCCTGAGTACTGAGCACCCTGAGGACTGAGCACCGATCACACTGAGCACTGAGCACCCAGCACCCTGAGTACTGAGCACCCTGAGTACTGAGCACCCAGCACCCTGAGTACTGAGCACTGAGCACCCCGAGTACTGAGCACCCAGCACCCTGAGCACTGAGCACCCAGCACCCCGAGCACTGAGCACGCAGCGCCCTGAGTACTGAGCACCCAGCACCCCGAGCCCTGAGCACCCAGCACCCTGAGTACTGAGCACCCTGAGTACTGAGCACCTAGCACCCCGAGCACTGAGCACCCAGCACCCTGAGCACTGAGCACCCTGCAACCTGAGTACTGAGCATCAAGCACCCTGAGCACTGATCACCCAGCACCCTGAGCACTGAGCACCCAGCACCCTGAGCACTGAGCACCCAGCACCCTGAGTACTGAGCACCCAACGTACTGAGCATCGAGCACCCCGAGCACTGAGCACCCAGCACCCTGAGTACTGAGCACCCAGCACCCCGAGCACTGAGCACCCAGCACCCTGAGTACTGAGCACTGAGCACCCTGAGTACTGAGCACCGAGCACCCCGAACACTGAGCACCCAGCACCCTGAGCACTGAGCACCCTGACGACTGAGCACCCAGCACGCTGAGTACTGAGCACCCAGCATCCTGAGTACTGAGCACCGATCACCCTGAGCACTGAGCACCCAGCAACCCGAGCACTGAGCACCCAGCACCCTGAGTACTTAGCACCCTGAGTACTGACCACCCAGCACCCCGAGCACTGAGCACCCAGGACCCTGAGTACTGAGCACCCTGAGTACTGAGCACCCAGCACCCTGAGTACTGAGCACCCTGAGTACTGAGCACCCAGCACCCTGAGCACTGAGCACCCAGCACCCTGAGTACTGAGCACCCAGCACCCTGAGCACTGAGCACCCAGCACCCTGAGTACTGAGCACCCAGCACCCTGAGAACTTAGCACCCAGCACCCTGAGCACTGAGCACTTATCACCCTGAGTACTGAGCACCGAGCACCCTGAGTACTGAGCACCCAGCACCCTGAGTACTGAGCACCCAGCACCATGAGTACTGAGCACCGAGCACCCCGAGTACTGAGCACCCAGCACCCTGAGCACTGAGCACCCAGCACCCTGAGTACTGAGCACCCAGCACCCTGAGTACTGAGCACGCAGCACCCCGAGCACTGAGCACCCTGAGTACTGAGCACTAAGCACCCAGAGCGCTGAGCACCCAGCACCCCAAGCACGGAGCATCCAGGACCCCGAGCACTGAGTACTGAGCACCCAGCACCCTGAGTACTGAGCACCGAGCTCCCTGAGCACTGAGCACCCTGAGTACTGAGCACCCAGCACCCCGATCACAGAGCACCCAGCACACTCAGCACTGAGGACCCAGCACACCGAGCACTGAGCACCGAGCACCCTGAGTACTGAGCACCCTGAGGACTGAGCACCGATCACCCTGAACACTGAGCACCCAGCACCCTGAGTACTGAGCACCCAGCACCCTGAGTACTGATCACCGAGCACTCCGAGCACTGAGCACCCAGCACCCTGAGCACTGAGCACCCAGCACCCTGAGTACTGAGCACCCAGCACCCTGAGTACTGAGCACCCAGCTCCCTGAGTACTGAGCACCCAGCACCAAGAGTAGTGAGCACCGAGCATCCTGAGCACTGAGCACCGAGCACCCCGAGCACTGAGCACCCAGCAGCCTGACTACTGAGCACCCAGCACCAAGAGTACTGAGCATCGAGCACCCCGAGTACTGAGCACCCAGCACCGTGAGTACTGAGCACCCAGCACCCTGAGTACTGAGCATCCAGCACCCTGAGCACTGAGCACAAAGCACGCTGAGTACTGAGCACTGAGCACCCTGAGTACTGAGCACCAAGGACCCTGAGCACTGAGCACCCAGCACGCTGAGTACTGAGCGCTGAGCACAATGAGTACTGAGCACCGAGCACCCTGAGTACTGAGCACCCAGCACCCTGAGCACTGAGCAGCCAGCACCCTGAGCAGTGAGCACCCAGCACCCCGAGCACTGAGCACCCAGCACCCTGAGCACTGAGCACCCAGCACCCCGAGTACTGAGCACCCAGCACCCTGAGTACTGAGCACCGAGCAACCCGAGCACTGAGCACCCAGCACCCCGAGCACTGAGCACCCAGCACCCCGAGAATGAGCACCCAGCACCCTGAGTACTGAGCACCCAGCACCCTGAGCACTGAGCACTCAGCACCCTGAGTACTGAGCACCCAGCACCCTGAGAACTTAGCACCCAGCACCCTGAGCACTGAGCACCCAGCACCCTGAGTACTGAGCACCGAGCACCCTGAGTACTGAGCACCCAGCACCCTGAGTACTGAGCACCCAGCACCCTGAGTACTGAGCACCGAGCACCCCGAGTACTGAGCACCCAGCACCCTGAGCACTGAGCACCCAGCACCCTGAGTACTGAGCACCCAGCACCCTGAGTACTGAGCACGCAGCACCCCGAGCACTGAGCACCCTGAGTACTGAGCACTAAACACCCAGAGCGCTGAGCACCCAGCACCCCAAGCACGGAGCACCCAGGACCACGAGCACTGAGTACTGAGCACCCAGCACCCTGAGTACTGAGCACCGAGCTCCCCGAGCACTGAGCACCGTGAGTACTGAGCACCAAGCACCCCGATCACAGAGCACACAGCACACTCAGCACTGAGGTCCCAGCACCCCGAGCACTGAGCACCAAGCACCCTGAGTAATGAGCACCCTTAGGACTGAGCACCGATCACCCTGAACACTGAGCACCCAGCACCCTGAGTACTGAGCACCCAGCACCCTGAGTACTCAGCACCGAGCTCCCCGAGCACTGAACGCCCTGAGTACTGAGCACCCAGCACCCCGATCACAGAGCACCCAGCACCGTCAGCACTGAGCACCCAGCACCCCGAGCACTGAGCACCCAGCACCCTGAGTACTGAGCACCCTGAGGACTGAGCACCGATCACCCTGAGCACTGAGCACCCAACACCCTGAGTACTGAGCACCCAGCACCCTGAGTACTGAGCACCCAGCACGCTGAGTACTGAGCACCCAGCACACTGAGCACTGAGCACCCTGAGGACTGAGCACCCAGCACCCTGAGTACTGAGCACCCAGCATCCTGAGTACTGAGCACCGATCACCCTGAGCACTGAGCACCCAGCAACCCGAGCACTGAGCACCCAGCACCCTGAGTATTGAGCACACTGAGTACTGAGCACCCAGCACCCCGAGCACTGAGCACCCAGCACCCTGAGTACTGAGCACCCTGAGTACTGAGCACCCAGAACCCTGAGTACTGAGCACCCTGAGTACTGAGCACCCAGCACACTGAGCACTGAGCACCCAGCACCCTGAGTACTGAGCACCCAGCACCCTGAGTACTGTGCACCCAGCACCCTGAGTACTGAGCACACAGCACCCTGAGTACTGAGCAGCCAGCACGCTGAGTACTGAGCACCCAGCAACCTGAGCACTGAGCACCCTGAGTACTGAGCACCCAGCACCCTGAGTACTGAGCACCCAGCACCCTGAGCACTGAGCACCCAGCAACCTGAGTACTGAGCACCCAGCACCCTGAGTACTGAGCACCCAGCACACTGAGTACTGAGCACCCAGCACCCTGAGTACTGAGCACCCAGAACCCTGAGTACTGAGCACCGAGCACCCCGAGTACTGAGCACCCAGCACCCTGAGCACTGAGCACCCAGCACCCTGAGCACTGAGCACCCAGCACCCCAAGCACTGAGCACCCAGCACCCTGAGTACTGAGTACTGAACACCCTTAGTACTGAGCACCCAGCACCCTGAGCACCCAGCACCCTGAGTACTGAGCACCGAGCACCCCGAGCACTGAGCACCCAGCACCCCGAGCACTGAGCACCCAGCAGTGAGCACCCAGCACCCTGAGTACTGAGTACTGAGCACCCTGAGTACTGAGCACCAAGCACCCTGAGTACTGAGCACCCAGCACTCCAAGCACTGAGCACCAAGCACCCTGAGCACTGAGCACCCAGCACCCTGAGTACTGAGCACCCAGCACCCTGAGTAATGAGCACCCAGCACCCTGAGTACTGAGCACTGAGCACCCTGAGCACTGAGCACCCAGCACCCTGAGCACTGAGCACCCTGAGGACTGAGCACCGAGCACCCTGAGTACTGAGCACCCAGCATCCTGAGTAGTGAGCACCGATCACCCTGAGCACTGAGCACCCAGCAACCCAAGCACTGAGCACCCAGCACCCTGAGTACTGAGCACCCTGAGTACTGAGCACCCAGCACCCCGAGCACTGAGCACGCAGCACCCTGAGTACTGAGCACCCAGAGTACTGAGCACCCAGCACCCTGAGTACTGAGCACCCTGAGTACTGAGCACCCAGCACCCTGAGCACTGAGCACCCAGCACCCTGAGAACTGAGCACCCAGCACCCTGAGCACTGAGCACCCAGCACCCTGAGTACTGAGCACCCAGCACCCTGAGTACTTTGCACCCAGCACCCTGAGCACTGAGCACCCAGCACCCTGAGTACTGAGCACCGAGCACCCTGAGTACTGAGCACCCAGCACCCTGAGTACTGAGCACCCAGCACCCTGAGTACTGAGCACCGAGCACCCCGAGTACTGAGCACCCAGCACCCTGAGCACTGAGCACCCAGCACCCTGAGTACTGAGCACCCAGCACCCTGAGTACTGAGCACCCAGCACCCCGAGCACTGAGCACCCTGAGTACTGAGCACCCAGCACCCTGAGTACTGAGCACTAAGCACCCAGAGCGCTGAGCTCCCAGCACCCCAAGCACGGAGCACCCAGGACCCCGAGCACTGAGTACTGAGCACCCAGCACCCTGATTACTGAGCACCGAGCTCCCCGAGCACTGAGCACCCTGAGTACTGAGCACCCAGCACCCCGATCACAGAGCACCCAGCACCCTCAGCACTGAGCACCCAGCACCCCGAGCACTGAGCACCCAGCACCCTGAGTACTGAGCACCCTGAAGACTGAGCACCGATCACCCTGAGCACTGAGCACCCAGCACCCTGAGTACTGAGCACCCAGCACCCTGAGTACTGAGCACCGAGCACCCCGAGCACTAAGCACCCAGCACCCTGAGCACTGAGCACCCAGCAACCTGAGTACTGAGCACCCAGCACCCTGAGTACTGAGCACCCAGCACCCTGAGCACTGAGCACCCAGCACCCTGAGTACTGAGCACCCTGAGTACTGAGCACCTAGCACCCCGAGCACTGAGCACCCAGCACCCTGAGCACTGAGCACCCTGCACCCTGAGTACTGAGCATCAAGCACCCTGAGCACTGAGCACACAGCACCCCGATCACAGAGCACCCAGCACCCTCAGCACTGAGCACCCAGCACCCCGAGCAATGAGCACCCAGCACCCTGAGTACTGAGCACCCAGCACCCCGAGCACTGAGCACCCAGCACCCTGAGTACTGAGCACCGAGCACCCTGAGTACTGAGCACCCAGCACCCCGAGGACTGAGCACCCAGCACCCCGAGTACTGAGCACCCAGCACTGAGCACCCAGCACCCTGAGTACTGAGCACCCAGCACCCTGAGTACTGAGCACCGAGCACCACGAGCATTGAGAACCGGGCACCCCGAGCACTGAGCACCCAGCACCCTGAGTAATGAGCACCCAGCACCCCGAGTACTGAGCACCCAGCACCTTGAGTACTGAGCACCCAGCACCCTGAGTACTGAGCACCCAGCACCCTGAGCACTGAGCACAAAGCACGCTGAGTACTGAGCACTGAGCACCCTGAGTACTGAGCACCAAGGACCATGAGCACTGAGCACCCAGCACGCTGAGTACTGAGCGCTGAGCACCCTGAGTACTGAGCACCGAGCACCCTGAGTACTGAGGACCCAGCACACCGAGCACTGAGCACCCAGCACCCTGAGCACTGAGCACCCAGCACCCCGAGTACTGAGCACCCAGCACCCTGAGTACTGAGCACCGAGCACTCCGAGCACTGAGCACCCAGCACCCCGAGAATGAGCACGCAGCACCCTGAGTACTGAGAACCGAGCACCCTGAGTACTGAGCACCCAGCACCCCGAGTACTGAGCAAACAGCACCCCGAGCACTGAGCACTCAGCACCCCGAGAATGAGCACCCAGCACCCTGAGTACTGAGCACCTAGCACCTGAGTACTGAGCACCCAGCACCCCAAGCACTGAGCACCCTGAGTACTTTGCACCCAGCACCCTGAGTACTGAGCACTAAGCACCCAGAGCGCTGAGCACCCAGCACCCCAAGCACGGAGCACCCAGGACCCCGAGCACTGAGTACTGAGCACCCAGCACCCTGAGGACTGAGCACCGAGCTCCCCGAGCACTGAGCACCCTGAGAACTTAGCACCCAGCACCCCGAGCACTGAGCACCCAGCACCCCGAGTACTGAGCACCCAGCACCCCGAGTACTGAGCACCCAGCACGCTGAGTACTGAGCGCTGAGCACCCTGAGTACTGAGCACCGAGCACCCTGAGTACTGAGCACCCAGCACCCTGAGCACTGAGCAGCCAGCACCCTGAGCACTGAGCACCCAGCACACCGAGCACTGAGCACCCAGCACCCTGAGTACTGAGCACCCAGCACCCTGAGTACTGAGCACTCAGCACACTGAGTACTGAGCACCGAGCACCCCGAACACTGAGCACCCAGCACCCTGAGCACTGAGCACCCTGAGGACTGAGCACCCAGCACGCTGAGTACTGAGCACCCAGCATCCTGAGTACTGAGCACCGATCACCCTGAGCACTGAGCACCCAGCACCCTGAGCACTGAGCTCCCAGCACCCCAAGCACTGAGCACCCAGCACCCTGAGTACTGAGTACTGAGCACCCTGAGTACTGAGCACCAAGCACCCTGAGTACTGAGCACCCAGCACTCCAAGCACTGAGCACCAAGCACCCTGAGCACTGAGCACCCAGCACCCTGAGTACTGAGCACCCAGCACCCTGAGTAATGAGCACCCAGCACCCTGAGTACTGAGCACTGAGCACCCTGAGCACTGAGCACCCAGCACCCTGAGCACTGAGCACCCTGAGGACTGAGCACCGAGCACCCTGAGTACTGAGCACCCAGCATCCTGAGTAGTGAGCACCGATCACCCTGAGCACTGAGCACCCAGCAACCCAAGCACTGAGCACCCAGCACCCTGAGTACTGAGCACCCTGAGTACTGAGCACCCAGCACCCCGAGCACTGAGCACGCAGCACCCTGAGTACTGAGCACCCAGAGTACTGAGCACCCAGCACCCTGAGTACTGAGCACCCTGAGTACTGAGCACCCAGCACCCTGAGCACTGAGCACCCAGCACCCTGAGAACTGAGCACCCAGCACCCTGAGCACTGAGCACCCAGCACCCTGAGTACTGAGCACCCAGCACCCTGAGTACTTTGCACCCAGCACCCTGAGCACTGAGCACCCAGCACCCTGAGTACTGAGCACCGAGCACCCTGAGTACTGAGCACCCAGCACCCTGAGTACTGAGCACCCAGCACCCTGAGTACTGAGCACCGAGCACCCCGAGTACTGAGCACCCAGCACCCTGAGCACTGAGCACCCAGCACCCTGAGTACTGAGCACCCAGCACCCTGAGTACTGAGCACCCAGCACCCCGAGCACTGAGCACCCTGAGTACTGAGCACCCAGCACCCTGAGTACTGAGCACTAAGCACCCAGAGCGCTGAGCTCCCAGCACCCCAAGCACGGAGCACCCAGGACCCCGAGCACTGAGTACTGAGCACCCAGCACCCTGATTACTGAGCACCGAGCTCCCCGAGCACTGAGCACCCTGAGTACTGAGCACCCAGCACCCCGATCACAGAGCACCCAGCACCCTCAGCACTGAGCACCCAGCACCCCGAGCACTGAGCACCCAGCACCCTGAGTACTGAGCACCCTGAAGACTGAGCACCGATCACCCTGAGCACTGAGCACCCAGCACCCTGAGTACTGAGCACCCAGCACCCTGAGTACTGAGCACCGAGCACCCCGAGCACTAAGCACCCAGCACCCTGAGCACTGAGCACCCAGCAACCTGAGTACTGAGCACCCAGCACCCTGAGTACTGAGCACCCAGCACCCTGAGCACTGAGCACCCAGCACCCTGAGTACTGAGCACCCTGAGTACTGAGCACCTAGCACCCCGAGCACTGAGCACCCAGCACCCTGAGCACTGAGCACCCTGCACCCTGAGTACTGAGCATCAAGCACCCTGAGCACTGAGCACACAGCACCCCGATCACAGAGCACCCAGCACCCTCAGCACTGAGCACCCAGCACCCCGAGCAATGAGCACCCAGCACCCTGAGTACTGAGCACCCAGCACCCCGAGCACTGAACACCCAGCACCCTGAGTACTGAGCACCGAGCACCCTGAGTACTGAGCACCCAGCACCCCGAGGACTGAGCACCCAGCACCCCGAGTACTGAGCACCCAGCACTGAGCACCCAGCACCCTGAGTACTGAGCACCCAGCACCCTGAGTACTGAGCACCGAGCACCACGAGCATTGAGAACCGGGCACCCCGAGCACTGAGCACCCAGCACCCTGAGTAATGAGCACCCAGCACCCCGAGTACTGAGCACCCAGCACCTTGAGTACTGAGCACCCAGCACCCTGAGTACTGAGCACCCAGCACCCTGAGCACTGAGCACAAAGCACGCTGAGTACTGAGCACTGAGCACCCTGAGTACTGAGCACCAAGGACCATGAGCACTGAGCACCCAGCACGCTGAGTACTGAGCGCTGAGCACCCTGAGTACTGAGCACCGAGCACCCTGAGTACTGAGGACCCAGCACACCGAGCACTGAGCACCCAGCACCCTGAGCACTGAGCACCCAGCACCCCGAGTACTGAGCACCCAGCACCCTGAGTACTGAGCACCGAGCACTCCGAGCACTGAGCACCCAGCACCCCGAGAATGAGCACGCAGCACCCTGAGTACTGAGAACCGAGCACCCTGAGTACTGAGCACCCAGCACCCCGAGTACTGAGCAAACAGCACCCCGAGCACTGAGCACTCAGCACCCCGAGAATGAGCACCCAGCACCCTGAGTACTGAGCACCTAGCACCTGAGTACTGAGCACCCAGCACCCCAAGCACTGAGCACCCTGAGTACTTTGCACCCAGCACCCTGAGTACTGAGCACTAAGCACCCAGAGCGCTGAGCACCCAGCACCCCAAGCACGGAGCACCCAGGACCCCGAGCACTGAGTACTGAGCACCCAGCACCCTGAGGACTGAGCACCGAGCTCCCCGAGCACTGAGCACCCTGAGAACTTAGCACCCAGCACCCCGAGCACTGAGCACCCAGCACCCCGAGTACTGAGCACCCAGCACCCCGAGTACTGAGCACCCAGCACGCTGAGTACTGAGCGCTGAGCACCCTGAGTACTGAGCACCGAGCACCCTGAGTACTGAGCACCCAGCACCCTGAGCACTGAGCAGCCAGCACCCTGAGCACTGAGCACCCAGCACACCGAGCACTGAGCACCCAGCACCCTGAGTACTGAGCACCCTGAGTACTGAGCACCCAGCACCCTGAGTACTGAGCACTGAGCACCCCGAGTACTGAGCACCCAGCACCCTGAGCACTGAGCACCCAGCACCCCGAGCACTGAGCACGCAGCGCCCTGAGTACTGAGCACCCAGCACCCCGAGCCCTGAGCACCCAGCACCCTGAGTACTGAGCACCCTGAGTACTGAGCACCTAGCACCCCGAGCACTGAGCACCCAGCACCCTGAGCACTGAGCACCCTGCAACCTGAGTACTGAGCATCAAGCACCCTGAGCACTGATCACCCAGCACCCTGAGCACTGAGCACCCAGCACCCTGAGCACTGAGCACCCAGCACCCTGAGTACTGAGCACCCAACGTACTGAGCATCGAGCACCCCGAGCACTGAGCACCCAGCACCCTGAGTACTGAGCACCCAGCACCCCGAGCACTGAGCACCCAGCACCCTGAGTACTGAGCACTGAGCACCCTGAGTACTGAGCACCGAGCACCCCGAACACTGAGCACCCAGCACCCTGAGCACTGAGCACCCTGACGACTGAGCACCCAGCACGCTGAGTACTGAGCACCCAGCATCCTGAGTACTGAGCACCGATCACCCTGAGCACTGAGCACCCAGCAACCCGAGCACTGAGCACCCAGCACCCTGAGTACTTAGCACCCTGAGTACTGACCACCCAGCACCCCGAGCACTGAGCACCCAGGACCCTGAGTACTGAGCACCCTGAGTACTGAGCACCCAGCACCCTGAGTACTGAGCACCCTGAGTACTGAGCACCCAGCACCCTGAGCACTGAGCACCCAGCACCCTGAGTACTGAGCACCCAGCACCCTGAGCACTGAGCACCCAGCACCCTGAGTACTGAGCACCCAGCACCCTGAGAACTTAGCACCCAGCACCCTGAGCACTGAGCACTTATCACCCTGAGTACTGAGCACCGAGCACCCTGAGTACTGAGCACCCAGCACCCTGAGTACTGAGCACCCAGCACCATGAGTACTGAGCACCGAGCACCCCGAGTACTGAGCACCCAGCACCCTGAGCACTGAGCACCCAGCACCCTGAGTACTGAGCACCCAGCACCCTGAGTACTGAGCACGCAGCACCCCGAGCACTGAGCACCCTGAGTACTGAGCACTAAGCACCCAGAGCGCTGAGCACCCAGCACCCCAAGCACGGAGCATCCAGGACCCCGAGCACTGAGTACTGAGCACCCAGCACCCTGAGTACTGAGCACCGAGCTCCCTGAGCACTGAGCACCCTGAGTACTGAGCACCCAGCACCCCGATCACAGAGCACCCAGCACACTCAGCACTGAGGACCCAGCACACCGAGCACTGAGCACCGAGCACCCTGAGTACTGAGCACCCTGAGGACTGAGCACCGATCACCCTGAACACTGAGCACCCAGCACCCTGAGTACTGAGCACCCAGCACCCTGAGTACTGATCACCGAGCACTCCGAGCACTGAGCACCCAGCACCCTGAGCACTGAGCACCCAGCACCCTGAGTACTGAGCACCCAGCACCCTGAGTACTGAGCACCCAGCACCCTGAGTACTGAGCACCCAGCACCAAGAGTAGTGAGCACCGAGCATCCTGAGCACTGAGCACCGAGCACCCCGAGCACTGAGCACCCAGCAGCCTGACTACTGAGCACCCAGCACCAAGAGTACTGAGCATCGAGCACCCCGAGTACTGAGCACCCAGCACCGTGAGTACTGAGCACCCAGCACCCTGAGTACTGAGCATCCAGCACCCTGAGCACTGAGCACAAAGCACGCTGAGTACTGAGCACTGAGCACCCTGAGTACTGAGCACCAAGGACCCTGAGCACTGAGCACCCAGCACGCTGAGTACTGAGCGCTGAGCACAATGAGTACTGAGCACCGAGCACCCTGAGTACTGAGCACCCAGCACCCTGAGCACTGAGCAGCCAGCACCCTGAGCAGTGAGCACCCAGCACCCCGAGCACTGAGCACCCAGCACCCTGAGCACTGAGCACCCAGCACCCCGAGTACTGAGCACCCAGCACCCTGAGTACTGAGCACCGAGCAACCCGAGCACTGAGCACCCAGCACCCCGAGCACTGAGCACCCAGCACCCCGAGAATGAGCACCCAGCACCCTGAGTACTGAGCACCCAGCACCCTGAGCACTGAGCACTCAGCACCCTGAGTACTGAGCACCCAGCACCCTGAGAACTTAGCACCCAGCACCCTGAGCACTGAGCACCCAGCACCCTGAGTACTGAGCACCGAGCACCCTGAGTACTGAGCACCCAGCACCCTGAGTACTGAGCACCCAGCACCCTGAGTACTGAGCACCGAGCACCCCGAGTACTGAGCACCCAGCACCCTGAGCACTGAGCACCCAGCACCCTGAGTACTGAGCACCCAGCACCCTGAGTACTGAGCACGCAGCACCCCGAGCACTGAGCACCCTGAGTACTGAGCACTAAACACCCAGAGCGCTGAGCACCCAGCACCCCAAGCACGGAGCACCCAGGACCACGAGCACTGAGTACTGAGCACCCAGCACCCTGAGTACTGAGCACCGAGCTCCCCGAGCACTGAGCACCGTGAGTACTGAGCACCAAGCACCCCGATCACAGAGCACACAGCACACTCAGCACTGAGGTCCCAGCACCCCGAGCACTGAGCACCAAGCACCCTGAGTAATGAGCACCCTTAGGACTGAGCACCGATCACCCTGAACACTGAGCACCCAGCACCCTGAGTACTGAGCACCCAGCACCCTGAGTACTCAGCACCGAGCTCCCCGAGCACTGAACGCCCTGAGTACTGAGCACCCAGCACCCCGATCACAGAGCACCCAGCACCGTCAGCACTGAGCACCCAGCACCCCGAGCACTGAGCACCCAGCACCCTGAGTACTGAGCACCCTGAGGACTGAGCACCGATCACCCTGAGCACTGAGCACCCAACACCCTGAGTACTGAGCACCCAGCACCCTGAGTACTGAGCACCCAGCACGCTGAGTACTGAGCACCCAGCACACTGAGCACTGAGCACCCTGAGGACTGAGCACCCAGCACCCTGAGTACTGAGCACCCAGCATCCTGAGTACTGAGCACCGATCACCCTGAGCACTGAGCACCCAGCAACCCGAGCACTGAGCACCCAGCACCCTGAGTATTGAGCACACTGAGTACTGAGCACCCAGCACCCCGAGCACTGAGCACCCAGCACCCTGAGTACTGAGCACCCTGAGTACTGAGCACCCAGAACCCTGAGTACTGAGCACCCTGAGTACTGAGCACCCAGCACACTGAGCACTGAGCACCCAGCACCCTGAGTACTGAGCACCCAGCACCCTGAGTACTGTGCACCCAGCACCCTGAGTACTGAGCACCCAGCACCCTGAGTACTGAGCAGCCAGCACGCTGAGTACTGAGCACCCAGCAACCTGAGCACTGAGCACCCTGAGTACTGAGCACCCAGCACCCTGAGTACTGAGCACCCAGCACCCTGAGCACTGAGCACCCAGCAACCTGAGTACTGAGCACCCAGCACCCTGAGTACTGAGCACCCAGCACACTGAGTACTGAGCACCCAGCACCCTGAGTACTGAGCACCCAGAACCCTGAGTACTGAGCACCGAGCACCCCGAGTACTGAGCACCCAGCACCCTGAGCACTGAGCACCCAGCACCCTGAGCACTGAGCACCCAGCACCCCAAGCACTGAGCACCCAGCACCCTGAGTACTGAGTACTGAACACCCTTAGTACTGAGCACCCAGCACCCTGAGCACCCAGCACCCTGAGTACTGAGCACCGAGCACCCCGAGCACTGAGCACCCAGCACCCCGAGCACTGAGCACCCAGCAGTGAGCACCCAGCACCCTGAGTACTGAGCACCCAGCACCCTGAGTACTGAGCACCGAGCACCCCGAGCATTGAGCACCTGGCACCCCGAGCACTGAGCACCCAGCACCCTGAGTACTGAGCACCCAGCACCCTGAGTACTGAGCACTGAGCAGTGAGCACACTGAGCACTGAGCACCCAGCATCCTGAGCACTGAGTACTGAGCACCCAGCACCCTGAGCACTGAGCACCCAGCACCCTGAGCACTGAGCACCCAGCACCCTGAGTACTGAGCACCCAGCACCCCGAGCACTGAGCACCCAGCACCCTGAGCACTGAGCTCCCAGCACCCCAAGCACTGAGCACCCAGCACCCTGAGTACTGAGTACTGAGCACCCTGAGTACTGAGCACCAAGCACCCTGAGTACTGAGCACCCAGCACTCCAAGCACTGAGCACCAAGCACCCTGAGCACTGAGCACCCAGCACCCTGAGTACTGAGCACCCAGCACCCTGAGTAATGAGCACCCAGCACCCTGAGTACTGAGCACTGAGCACCCTGAGCACTGAGCACCCAGCACCCTGAGCACTGAGCACCCTGAGGACTGAGCACCGAGCACCCTGAGTACTGAGCACCCAGCATCCTGAGTAGTGAGCACCGATCACCCTGAGCACTGAGCACCCAGCAACCCAAGCACTGAGCACCCAGCACCCTGAGTACTGAGCACCCTGAGTACTGAGCACCCAGCACCCCGAGCACTGAGCACGCAGCACCCTGAGTACTGAGCACCCAGAGTACTGAGCACCCAGCACCCTGAGTACTGAGCACCCTGAGTACTGAGCACCCAGCACCCTGAGCACTGAGCACCCAGCACCCTGAGAACTGAGCACCCAGCACCCTGAGCACTGAGCACCCAGCACCCTGAGTACTGAGCACCCAGCACCCTGAGTACTTTGCACCCAGCACCCTGAGCACTGAGCACCCAGCACCCTGAGTACTGAGCACCGAGCACCCTGAGTACTGAGCACCCAGCACCCTGAGTACTGAGCACCCAGCACCCTGAGTACTGAGCACCGAGCACCCCGAGTACTGAGCACCCAGCACCCTGAGCACTGAGCACCCAGCACCCTGAGTACTGAGCACCCAGCACCCTGAGTACTGAGCACCCAGCACCCCGAGCACTGAGCACCCTGAGTACTGAGCACCCAGCACCCTGAGTACTGAGCACTAAGCACCCAGAGCGCTGAGCTCCCAGCACCCCAAGCACGGAGCACCCAGGACCCCGAGCACTGAGTACTGAGCACCCAGCACCCTGATTACTGAGCACCGAGCTCCCCGAGCACTGAGCACCCTGAGTACTGAGCACCCAGCACCCCGATCACAGAGCACCCAGCACCCTCAGCACTGAGCACCCAGCACCCCGAGCACTGAGCACCCAGCACCCTGAGTACTGAGCACCCTGAAGACTGAGCACCGATCACCCTGAGCACTGAGCACCCAGCACCCTGAGTACTGAGCACCCAGCACCCTGAGTACTGAGCACCGAGCACCCCGAGCACTAAGCACCCAGCACCCTGAGCACTGAGCACCCAGCAACCTGAGTACTGAGCACCCAGCACCCTGAGTACTGAGCACCCAGCACCCTGAGCACTGAGCACCCAGCACCCTGAGTACTGAGCACCCTGAGTACTGAGCACCTAGCACCCCGAGCACTGAGCACCCAGCACCCTGAGCACTGAGCACCCTGCACCCTGAGTACTGAGCATCAAGCACCCTGAGCACTGAGCACACAGCACCCCGATCACAGAGCACCCAGCACCCTCAGCACTGAGCACCCAGCACCCCGAGCAATGAGCACCCAGCACCCTGAGTACTGAGCACCCAGCACCCCGAGCACTGAGCACCCAGCACCCTGAGTACTGAGCACCGAGCACCCTGAGTACTGAGCACCCAGCACCCCGAGGACTGAGCACCCAGCACCCCGAGTACTGAGCACCCAGCACTGAGCACCCAGCACCCTGAGTACTGAGCACCCAGCACCCTGAGTACTGAGCACCGAGCACCACGAGCATTGAGAACCGGGCACCCCGAGCACTGAGCACCCAGCACCCTGAGTAATGAGCACCCAGCACCCCGAGTACTGAGCACCCAGCACCTTGAGTACTGAGCACCCAGCACCCTGAGTACTGAGCACCCAGCACCCTGAGCACTGAGCACAAAGCACGCTGAGTACTGAGCACTGAGCACCCTGAGTACTGAGCACCAAGGACCATGAGCACTGAGCACCCAGCACGCTGAGTACTGAGCGCTGAGCACCCTGAGTACTGAGCACCGAGCACCCTGAGTACTGAGGACCCAGCACACCGAGCACTGAGCACCCAGCACCCTGAGCACTGAGCACCCAGCACCCCGAGTACTGAGCACCCAGCACCCTGAGTACTGAGCACCGAGCACTCCGAGCACTGAGCACCCAGCACCCCGAGAATGAGCACGCAGCACCCTGAGTACTGAGAACCGAGCACCCTGAGTACTGAGCACCCAGCACCCCGAGTACTGAGCAAACAGCACCCCGAGCACTGAGCACTCAGCACCCCGAGAATGAGCACCCAGCACCCTGAGTACTGAGCACCTAGCACCTGAGTACTGAGCACCCAGCACCCCAAGCACTGAGCACCCTGAGTACTTTGCACCCAGCACCCTGAGTACTGAGCACTAAGCACCCAGAGCGCTGAGCACCCAGCACCCCAAGCACGGAGCACCCAGGACCCCGAGCACTGAGTACTGAGCACCCAGCACCCTGAGGACTGAGCACCGAGCTCCCCGAGCACTGAGCACCCTGAGAACTTAGCACCCAGCACCCCGAGCACTGAGCACCCAGCACCCCGAGTACTGAGCACCCAGCACCCCGAGTACTGAGCACCCAGCACGCTGAGTACTGAGCGCTGAGCACCCTGAGTACTGAGCACCGAGCACCCTGAGTACTGAGCACCCAGCACCCTGAGCACTGAGCAGCCAGCACCCTGAGCACTGAGCACCCAGCACACCGAGCACTGAGCACCCAGCACCCTGAGTACTGAGCACCCAGCACCCTGAGTACTGAGCACTCAGCACACTGAGTACTGAGCACCGAGCACCCCGAACACTGAGCACCCAGCACCCTGAGCACTGAGCACCCTGAGGACTGAGCACCCAGCACGCTGAGTACTGAGCACCCAGCATCCTGAGTACTGAGCACCGATCACCCTGAGCACTGAGCACCCAGCAATCCGAGCACTGAGCACCCAGCACCCTGAGTACTTAGCACCCTGAGTACTGACCACCCAGCACCCCGAGCACTGAGCACCCAGGACCCTGAGTACTGAGCACCCTGAGTACTGAGCACCCAGTACCCTGAGTACTGAGCACCCTGAGTACTGAGCACCCAGCACCCTGAGCACTGAGCACCCAGCACCCTGAGTACTGAGCACCCAGTACCCTGAGCACTGAGCACCCAGCACCCTGAGTACTGAGCACCCAGCACCCTGAGAACTTAGCACCCAGCACCCTGAGCACTGAGCACCCAGCAGCCTGAGTACTGAGCACCGAGCACCCTGAGTACTGAGCACCCAGCACCCTGAGTACTGAGCACCCAGCACCCTGAGTACTGAGCACCGAGCACCCCGAGTACTGAGCACCCAGCACCCTGAGCACTGAGCACCCAGCACCCTGAGTACTGAGCACCCAGCACCCTGAGTACTGAGCAAGCAGCACCCCGAGCACTGAGCACCCTGAGTACTGAGCACCCAGCACCCTGAGTACTGAGCACCCAGCACCCTGAGTACTGAGCATCCAGCACCAAGAGTACTTAGCACCGAGCATCCTGAGCACTGAGCACCGAGCACCCCGAGCACTGAGCACCCAGCAGCCTGAGTACTGAGCACCCAGCACCAAGAGTACTGAGCATCGAGCACCCCGAGCACTGAGCACCCAGCACCCTGAGTAATGAGCACCCAGCACCCCGAGTACTGAGCACCCAGCACCGTGAGTACTGAGCACCCAGCACCCTGAGTACTGAGCTCCCAGCACCCTGAGCACTGAGCACAAAGCACGCTGAGTACTGAGCACTGAGCACCCTGAGTACTGAGCACCAAGGACCCTGAGCACTGAGCACCCAGCACCCCGAGCACTGAGCACCCAGCACCCTGAGCACTGAGCACCCAGCACCCCGAGTACTGAGCACCCAGCACCCTGAGTACTGAGCACCGAGCACCCCGAGCACTGAGCACCCAGCACCCCGAGCACTGAGCACCCAGCACCCCGAGAATGAGCACCCAGCACCCTGAGTACTGAGAACCGAGCACCCTGAGTACTGAGCACCCAGCACCCTGAGCACTGAGCACCCAGCACCCCGAGTACTGAGCAAACAGCACCCCGAGCACTGAGCACCCAGCACCCCGAGAATGAGCACCCAGCACCCTGAGTACTGAGCACCCAGCACCCTGCGTACGGAGCACCCAGCACCCCGAGCACTGAGCACCCTGAGTACTTTGCACCCAGCACCCTGAGTACTGAGCACCCAGCACCCTGAGTACTGAGCACCCAGCACCCTGAGTACTGAGCACCCAGCACCCCGAGTACTGAGCACACAGCACCCTGAGCACTGAGCACCCAGCACCCCGAGCACTGAGCACGCAGCACCCTGAGTACTGAGCACCCAGCACCCCGAGCACTGAGCACCCAGCACCCTGAGCACTGAGCACCCAGCACCCTGAGCACTGAGCACCCAGCACCCTGAGTACTGAGCACCCAACGTACTGAGCATCGAGCACCCCGAGCACTGAGCACCCAGCACCCTGAGTACTGAGCACCCAGCACCCCGAGCACTGAGCACCCAGCACCCTGAGTACTGAGCACCGAGCACCCTGAGTACTGAGCACCCAGCACCCCGAGCACTGAGCATCCAGCACCCCGAGCACTGAGCACCCAGCACTGAGCACCCAGCACCCTGAGTACTGAGCACCCAGCACCCTGAGTACTGAGCACCGAGCACCCCGAGCATTGAGCACCGGGCACCCCGAGCACTGAGCACCCAGCACCCTGAGTACTGAGCACCCAGCACCCAGAGTACTGAGCACTGAGCACCCTGAGCACTGAGCACCCAGCACCCTGAGTAATGAGCACCCAGCACCCCGAATACTGAGCACCCAGCTCCGTGAGTACTGAGCAACCAGCACCCCGAGCACTGAGCACCCAGCACCCTGAGTACTGAGCACCCAGTACCCTGAGCACTGAGCACCCAGCACCCTGAGTACTGAGCACCCAGCACCCTGAGAACTTAGCACCCAGCACCCTGAGCACTGAGCACCCAGCAGCCTGAGTACTGAGCACCGAGCACCCTGAGTACTGAGCACCCAGCACCCTGAGTACTGAGCACCCAGCACCCTGAGTACTGAGCACCGAGCACCCCGAGTACTGAGCACCCAGCACCCTGAGCACTGAGCACCCAGCACCCTGAGTACTGAGCACCCAGCACCCTGAGTACTGAGCAAGCAGCACCCCGAGCACTGAGCACCCTGAGTACTGAGCACTAAGCACCCAGAGCGCTGAGCACCCAGCACCCCAAGCACGGAGCACCAAGGACCCCGAGCACTGAGTACTGAGCACCCAGCACCCTGAGTACTGAGCACCGAGCTCCCCGAGCACCCAGCACCCTGAGTAATGAGCACCCAGCACCCCGATCACAGAGCACCCAGCACACTCAGCACTGAGGACCCAGCACCCCGAGCACTGAGCACCGAGCACCCTGAGTACTGAGCACCCTGAGGACTGAGCACCGATCACCCTGAACACTGAGCACCCAGCACCCTGAGTACTGAGCACCCAGCACCCTGAGTACTGAGCACCGAGCACTCCGAGCACTGAGCACCCAGCACACTGAGCACTGAGCACCCAGCACCCTGAGTACTGAGCACCAAGCACCCTGAGTACTGAGCACCCAGCACCCTGAGTACTGAGCATCCAGCACCAAGAGTACTTAGCACCGAGCATCCTGAGCACTGAGCACCGAGCACCCCGAGCACTGAGCACCCAGCAGCCTGAGTACTGAGCACCCAGCACCAAGAGTACTGAGCATCGAGCACCCCGAGCACTGAGCACCCAGCACCCTGAGTAATGAGCACCCAGCACCCCGAGTACTGAGCACCCAGCACCGTGAGTACTGAGCACCCAGCACCCTGAGTACTGAGCTCCCAGCACCCTGAGCACTGAGCACAAAGCACGCTGAGTACTGAGCACTGAGCACCCTGAGTACTGAGCACCAAGGACCCTGAGCACTGAGCACCCAGCACCCCGAGCACTGAGCACCCAGCACCCTGAGCACTGAGCACCCAGCACCCCGAGTACTGAGCACCCAGCACCCTGAGTACTGAGCACCGAGCACCCCGAGCACTGAGCACCCAGCACCCCGAGCACTGAGCACCCAGCACCCCGAGAATGAGCACCCAGCACCCTGAGTACTGAGAACCGAGCACCCTGAGTACTGAGCACCCAGCACCCTGAGCACTGAGCACCCAGCACCCCGAGTACTGAGCAAACAGCACCCCGAGCACTGAGCACCCAGCACCCCGAGAATGAGCACCCAGCACCCTGAGTACTGAGCACCCAGCACCCTGAGTACGGAGCACCCAGCACCCCGAGCACTGAGCACCCTGAGTACTTTGCACCCAGCACCCTGAGTACTGAGCACCCAGCACCCTGAGTACTGAGCACCCAGCACCCTGAGTACTGAGCACCGAGCACCCCGAGTACTGAGCACACAGCACCCTGAGCACTGAGCACCCAGCACCCCGAGCACTGAGCACGCAGCACCCTGAGTACTGAGCACCCAGCACCCCGAGCACTGAGCACCCAGCACCCTGAGCACTGAGCACCCAGCACCCTGAGCACTGAGCACCCAGCACCCTGAGTACTGAGCACCCAACGTACTGAGCATCGAGCACCCCGAGCACTGAGCACCCAGCACCCTGAGTACTGAGCACCCAGCACCCCGAGCACTGAGCACCCAGCACCCTGAGTACTGAGCACCGAGCACCCTGAGTACTGAGCACCCAGCACCCCGAGCACTGAGCATCCAGCACCCCGAGCACTGAGCACCCAGCACTGAGCACCCAGCACCCTGAGTACTGAGCACCCAGCACCCTGAGTACTGAGCACCGAGCACCCCGAGCATTGAGCACCGGGCACCCCGAGCACTGAGCACCCAGCACCCTGAGTACTGAGCACCCAGCACCCAGAGTACTGAGCACTGAGCACCCTGAGCACTGAGCACCCAGCACCCTGAGTAATGAGCACCCAGCACCCCGAATACTGAGCACCCAGCTCCGTGAGTACTGAGCAACCAGCACCCCGAGAACTGAGCACCCAGCACCCTGAGTAATGAGCACCCAGCACCCTGAGTACTGAGCACTGAGCACACTGAGCACTGAGCACCCAGCACCCTGAGTACTGAGCACCCAGCACCCTGAGCACTGAGCACCCAGCACCCCAAGCACTGAGCACCCAGCACCCTGAGTACTGAGTACTGAGCACCCTGAGTACTGAGCACCCAGCACTCTGAGCACTGAGCACCCAGCACCCTGAGTAATGAGCACCGAGCACCCTGAGCACTGAGCACCCAGCACCCTGAGTACTGAGCACCCAGCACCAAGAGTACTGAGCACCGAGCCCCCCGAGCACTGAGCACCGAGCACACTGAGTAATGAGCACCCAGCACCCCGAGCACTGAGCACCCAGCACCAAGAGTACTGAGCACTGAGCACCCTGAGTACTGAGCACTAAGCACCCTGAGCGCTGAGCAACCAGCACCCCAAGCATGGAGCACCCAGGCCCCCTAGCACTGAGTACTGAGCACCCAGCACCCTGAGTACTGAGCACCGAGCTCCCCGAGCACTGAGCACCCTGAGTACTGAGTACCCAGCAGCCCGATCACAGAGCACCCAGCACACTCAGCACTGAGCACCCAGCACCCCGAGCACTGAGCACCCAGCACCCTGAGTACTGAGCACCCTGAGGACTGTGCACCGATCACCCTGAGCACTGAGCACCCAGCACCCTGAGTACTGAGCACCCAGCACCCTGAGTACTGAGCACCGAGCACTCCGAGCACTGAGCACCCAGCACCCTGAGCACTGAGCACCCAGCACCCTGAGTACTGAGCACCGAGCACCCTGAGTACTGAGCACCCAGCACCCTGAGTACTGAGCACCCAGCAGCAAGAGTACTGAGCACCGAGCATCCTGAGCACTGAGCACCGAGCACCCCGAGCACTGAGCACCCAGCACCCTGAGTAATGAGCACCCAGCACCCTGAGTACTGAGCACCCAGCACCGTGAGTACTGAGCACCCAGCATCCTGAGTACTGAGCACCGAGCACCCCGAGCACTGAGCACCCAGCACCCCGAGAATGAGCACGCAGCACCCTGAGTATTGAGAACCGAGCACCCTGAGTACTGAGCACCCAGCACCCCGAGTACTGAGCAATCAGCACCCTGAGCACTGAGCACTCAGCACCCCGAGAATGAGCACCCAGCACCCTGAGTACTGAGCACCTAGCACCCTGAGTACTGAGCACCCAGCACCCCGAGCACTGAGCACCCTGAGAACTTTTCACCCAGCACCCTGAGTACTGAGCACTAAGCACCCAGAGCGCTGAGCACCCAGCACCCCAAGCACGGAGCACCCAGGACCCCGAGCACTGAGTACTGAGCACCCAGCACCCTGAGTACTGAGCACCGAGCTCCCCGAGCACTGAGCACCCTGAGTACTTAGCACCAAGCACACCGAGCACTGAGCACCCAGCACTCCGAGTACTGAGCACCCAGCACCCCGAGCACTGAGCACCCAGCACCCTGAGCACTGAGCACCCAGCACCCCAAGCACTGAGCACCCAGCACCCTGAGTACTGAGTACTGAGCACCCTGAGTACTGAGCACCCAGCACCCTGAGCACTGAGCACCCAGCACCCTGAGTACTGAGCACTGAGCACCCTGAGTACTGAGCACCCAGCACCCTGAGTATTGAGCACCCAGCAGCAAGAGTACTGAGCACCGAGCATCCTGAGCACTGAGCACCCAGCACCCCGAGTACTGAGCAAACAGCACCCCGAGCACTGAGCACCCAGCACCCCGAGAATGAGCACCCAGCACCCTGAGTACTGAGCACCCAGCACCCTGAGTACGGAGCACCCAGCACCCCGAGCACTGAGCACCCTGAGTACTTTGCACCCAGCACCCTGAGTACTGAGCACCCAGCACCCTGAGTACTGAGCACCCAGCACCCTGAGTACTGAGCACCGAGCACCCCGAGTACTGAGCACACAGCACCCTGAGCACTGAGCAACCAGCACCCCGAGCACTGAGCACGCAGCACCCTGAGTACTGAGCACCCAGCACCCCGAGCACTGAGCACCCAGCACCCTGAGCACTGAGCACCCAGCACCCTGAGCACTGAGCACCCAGCACCCTGAGTACTGAGCACCCAACGTACTGAGCATCGAGCACCCCGAGCACTGAGCACCCAGCACCCTGAGTACTGAGCACCCAGCACCCCGAGCACTGAGCACCCAGCACCCTGAGTACTGAGCACCGAGCACCCTGAGTACTGAGCACCCAGCACCCCGAGCACTGAGCATCCAGCACCCCGAGCACTGAGCACCCAGCACTGAGCACCCAGCACCCTGAGTACTGAGCACCCAGCACCCTGAGTACTGAGCACCGAGCACCCCGAGCATTGAGCACCGGGCACCCCGAGCACTGAGCACCCAGCACCCTGAGTACTGAGCACCCAGCACCCAGAGTAATGAGCACTGAGCACCCTGAGCACTGAGCACCCAGCACCCTGAGTAATGAGCACCCAGCACCCCGAATACTGAGCACCCAGCTCCGTGAGTACTGAGCAACCAGCACCCCGAGCACTGAGCACCCAGCACCCTGAGTAATGAGCACCCAGCACCCTGAGCACTGAGCACCCAGCACCCCAAGCATGGAGCACCCAGGACCCCGAGCACTGAGTACTGAGCACCCAGCACCCTGAGTACTGAGCACCGAGCTCCCCGAGCACTGAGCACCCTGAGTACTGAGTACCCAGCAGCCCGATCACAGAGCACCCAGCACACTCAGCACTGAGCACCCAGCACCCCGAGCACTGAGCACCCAGCACCCTGAGTACTGAGCACCCTGAGGACTGTGCACCGATCACCCTGAGCACTGAGCACCCAGCACCCTGAGTACTGAGCACCCAGCACCCTGAGTACTGAGCACCGAGCACTCCGAGCACTGAGCACCCAGCACCCTGAGCACTGAGCACCCAGCAACCTTAGTACTGAGCACCCAGCACCCTGAGCACTGAGGACCCAGCACCCTGAGTACTGAGCACCCAGCACCCTGAGTACTGAGCACCCAGCACCCTGAGTACTGAGCACCCAGCACCCTGAGTACTGAGCACCCAGCACCCTGAGTACTGAGCACCCAGCACCCCGAGCACTGAGCACCCAGCACCCTTAGCACTGAGCACCCAGCACCAAGAGTACTGAGCACCGAGCACCCTGAGCACTGAGCACCCAGCACCCTGAGTAACGAGAACCCAGCTCCCCGAGTACTGAGCACCCAGCACCGTGAGTACTGAGCACCCAGCACCCTGAGTACTGAGCACCCAGCACCCTGAGCACTGAGCACAAAGCACGCTGAGAACTGAGCACTGAGCACCCTGAGTACTGAGCACCAAGGACCCTGAGCACTGAGCACCCAGCACGCTGAGTACTGAGCGCTGAGCACCCTGAGTACTGAGCACCGAGCACCCTGAGTACTGAGCACCCCGCACCCTGAGCACTGAGCAGCCAGCACCCTGAGCACTGAGCACCCAGCACCCCGAGCACTGAGCACCCAGCACCCTAAGTACTGAGCACCCAGCACCCTGAGTACTGAGCACCCAGCACCCTGAGTACTGAGCACCGAGCACCGAGCACTGAGCACCCAGCACCCTGAGCACTGAGCACCCTGAGGACTGAGCACCCAGCACCCTGAGTACTGAGCACCCAGCATCCTGTGTACTGAGCACCGATCACCCTGAGCACTGAGCACCCAGCAACCCGAGCACTGAGCACCCAGCACCCTGAGTACTGAGCACCCTGAGTACTGAGCACCCAGCAACCAGAGCACTGAGCACCCAGCACCCTGAGTACTGAGCACCCTGAGTACTGAGCACCCATCACCCTGAGCACTGAGCACCCAGCACCCTGAGTACTGAGCACCCAGCACCCTGAGCACTGAGCACCCAGCACCCTGAGTACTGAGCACCCAGCACCCTGAGTACTGAACACCCAGCACCCTGTGTACTGATCACCGAGCAACCCGAGTACTGAGCACCCAGCACCCTGAGCACTGAGCACCCAGCACCCTGAGTACTGAGCACCCAGAACCCTGAGTACTGAGCACCCAGCACCCCGAGCACTGAGCACCCTGAGTACTGAGCACTAAGCACCCTGAGCGCTGAGCACCCAGCACCCCAAGCACGGAGCATCCAGGACCCCGAGCACTGAGTACTGAGCACCCAGCACCCCGAGCACTGAGCACCCAGCACCCTGAGTACTGAGCACACTGAGGACTGAGCACCGATCACCCTGAGCACTGAGCACCCAGCACCCTGAGTACTGATCACCCAGCACCCTGAGTACTGAGCACCGAGCACTCCGAGCACTGAGCACCCAGAACCCTGAGCACTGAGCACCCAGTACCCTGAGTACTGAGCACCCAGCACCCGGAGCACTGAGCACCCAGCACCCTGAGTACTGAGCACCCAGCACCCTGAGTACTGAGCACCCAGCACCCTGAGTACTGAGCACCCAGCACCCTGAGTACTGAGCACCCAGCACCCTGAGTACTGAGCACCGAGCACCCCGAGTACTGAGCACCCAGCACCCCGAGCACTGAGCACCCAGCACCACGAGCACTGAGCACCCTGAGTACGTTGCACCCAGCACATTGAGTACTGAGCACTAAGCACCCAGAGCGCTGAGCACCCAGCACCCCAAGCACGGAGCACCCAGGACCCCGAGGACTGAGTACTGAGCACCCAGCACCCTGAGTACTGAGCACCGAGCTCCCCGAGCACTGAGCACCCTGAGTACTTAGCACCCAGCACCCCGAGCACTGAGCACCCAGCACCCCGAGTACTGAGCACCCAGCACCCCGAGCACTGAGCACCCAGCACCCTGAGCACTGAGCACCCAGCACCCCAAGCACTGAGCACCCAGCACCCTGAGTACTGAGTACTGAGCACCCTGAGTACTGAGCACCCAGCACCCTGAGCACTGAGCACCCAGCACCCTGAGTACTGAGCACTGAGCACCCTGAGTACTGAGCACCCAGCACCCTGAGTATTGAGCACCCAGCACCCTGAGCACTGAGCACCCAGCACCCTGAGTACTGAGCTCCGAGCACCCCGAGCACTGAGCACCCAGCACCCTGAGTACTGAGCACCCAGCACCCTGAGCACTGAGCACAAAGCACGCTGAGAACTGAGCACTGAGCACCCTGAGTACTGAGGACCAAGGACCCTGAGCACTGAGCACCCAGCACGCTGAGTACTGAGCGCTGAGCACCCTGAGTACTGAGCACCGAGCACCCTGAGTACTGAGCACCCCGCACCCTGAGCACTGAGCAGCCAGCACCCTGAGCACTGAGCACCCAGCACCCCGAGCACTGAGCACCCAGCACCCTGAGTACTGAGCACCCAGCACCCTGAGTACTGAGCACCCAGCACCCTGAGTACTGAGCACCGAGCACCGAGCACTGAGCACCCAGCACCCTGAGCACTGAGCACCCTGAGGACTGAGCACCCAGCACCCTGAGTACTGAGCACCCAGCATCCTGAGTACTGAGCACCGATCACCCTGAGCACTGAGCACCCAGCAACCCGAGCACTGAGCACCCAGCACCCTGAGTACTGAGCACCCTGAGTACTGAGCACCCAGCAACCAGAGCACTGAGCACCCAGCACCCTGAGTACTGAGCACCCTGAGTACTGAGCACCCATCACCCTGAGCACTGAGCACCCAGCACCCTGAGTACTGAGCACCCAGCACCCTGAGCACTGAGCACCCAGCACCCTGAGTACTGAGCACCCAGCACCCTGAGTACTGAACACCCAGCACCCTGTGTACTGAGCACTGAGCAACCCGAGTACTGAGCACCCAGCACCCTGAGCACTGAGCACCCAGCACCCTGAGTACTGAGCACCCAGAACCCTGAGTACTGAGCACCCAGCACCCCGAGCACTGAGCACCCTGAGTACTGAGCACTAAGCACCCTGAGCGCTGAGCACCCAGCACCCCAAGCACGGAGCATCCAGGACCCCGAGCACTGAGTACTGAGCACCCAGCACCCCGAGCACTGAGCACCCAGCACCCTGAGTACTGAGCACACTGAGGACTGAGCACCGATCACCCTGAGCACTGAGCACCCAGCACCCTGAGTACTGATCACCCAGCACCCTGAGTACTGAGCACCGAGCACTCCGAGCACTGAGCACCCAGAACCCTGAGCACTGAGCACCCAGTACCCTGAGTACTGAGCACCCAGCACCCGGAGCACTGAGCACCCAGCACCCTGAGTACTGAGCACCCAGCACCCTGAGTACTGAGCACCCAGCACCCTGAGTACTGAGCACCAAGCACCCTGAGTACTGAGCACCCAGCACCCTGAGTACTGAGCACCGAGCACCCCGAGTACTGAGCACCCAGCACCCCGAGCACTGAGCACCCAGCACCACGAGCACTGAGCACCCTGAGTACGTTGCACCCAGCACATTGAGTACTGAGCACTAAGCACCCAGAGCGCTGAGCACCCAGCACCCCAAGCACGGAGCACCCAGGACACCGAGGACTGAGTACTGAGCACCCAGCACCCTGAGTACTGAGCACCGAGCTCCCCGAGCACTGAGCACCCTGAGTACTTAGCACCCAGCACCCCGAGCACTGAGCACCCAGCACCCCGAGTACTGAGCACCCAGCACCCCGAGCACTGAGCACCCAGCACCCTGAGCACTGAGCACCCAGCACCCCAAGCACTGAGCACCCAGCACCCTGAGTACTGAGTACTGAGCACCCTGAGTACTGAGCACCCAGCACCCTGAGCACTGAGCACCCAGCACCCTGAGTACTGAGCACTGAGCACCCTGAGTACTGAGCACCCAGCACCCTGAGTATTGAGCACCCAGCACCCTGAGCACTGAGCACCCAGCACCCTGAGTACTGAGCTCCGAGCACCCCGAGCACTGAGCACCCAGCATCCTGAGTACTGAGCACCCAGCACCAAGAGTACTGAGCACCGAGCACCCCGAGCACTGAGCACCCAGCACCCTGAGTAATGAGCACCCAGCACCCTGAGTACTGAGCACCCAGCACCGTGAGTACTGAGCACCCAGCACCCTGAGTACTGAGCACCCAGCACCCTGAGCAGTGAGCACAAAGCACGCTGAGTACTGAGCACTGAGCACCCTGTGTACTGAGCACCAAGGACCCTGAGCACTGAGCACCCAGCACGCTGAGTACTGAGCGCTGAGCACCCTGAGTACTGAGCACCGAGCACCCTGAGTACTGAGCACCCAGCACCCTGGCACTGAGCAGCCAGCACCCTGAGCACTGAGCACCCAGCACCCCGAGCACTGAGCACACAGCACCCTGAGTACTGAGCACCCAGCACCCTGAGTACTGAGCACTCAGCACCCTGAGTACTGAGCACCGAGCACCCCGAACACTGAGCACCCAGCACCCTGAGCACTGAGCACCCTGAGGACTGAGCACCCAGCACGCTGAGTACTGAGCACCCAGCATCCTGAGTACTGAGCACCGATCACCCTGAGCACTGAGCACCCAGCAACCCGAGCACTGAGCACCCAGCACCCTGAGTACTTAGCACCCTGAGTACTGACCACCCAGCACCCCGAGCACTGAGCACCCAGGACCCTGAGTACTGAGCACCCTGAGTACTGAGCACCCAGCACCCTGAGTACTGAGCACCCTGAGTACTGAGTACCCAGCACCCTGAGCACTGAGCACCCAGCACCCTGAGTACTGAGCACCCAGCACCCTGAGCACTGAGCACCCAGCACCCTGAGTACTGAGCACCCAGCACCCTGAGAACTTAGCACCCAGCACCCTGAGCACTGAGCACCCAGCACCCTGAGTACTGAGCACCGAGCACCCTGAGTACTGAGCACCCAGCACCCTGAGTACTGAGCACCCAGCACCCTGAGTACTGAGCACCCAGCACCCTGAGCACTGAGCACCCAGCACCCTGAGTACTGAGCACCCAGCACCCTGAGCACTGAGCACCCAGCACCCTGAGTACTGAGCACCCAGCACCGTGAGTACTGAGCACGCAGCACCCTGAGCACTGAGCACCCTGAGTACTGAGCACTAAGCACCCAGAGCGCTGAGCACCCAGCACCCCAAGCACGGAGCACCCAGGACCCCGAGCACTGAGTACTGAGCACCCAGCACCCTGAGTACTGAGCACCGAGCTCCCTGAGCACTGAGCACCCTGAGTACTGAGCACCCAGCACCCCGATCACAGAGCACCCAGCACACTCAGCACTGAGGACCCAGCACCCCGAGCACTGAGCACCGAGCACCCTGAGTACTGAGCACCCTGAGGACTAAGCACCGATCACCCTGAACACTGAGCACCCAGCACCCTGAGTACTGAGCACCCAGCACCCTGAGTACTGAGCACCGAGCACTCCGAGCACTGAGCACCCAGCACCCTGAGCACTGAGCACCCAGCACCCTGAGTACTGAGCACCCAGCACCCTGAGTACTGAGCACCCAGCACCCTGAGTACTGAGCACCCAGCACCAAGAGTACTGAGCACCGAGCATCCTGAGCACTGAGCACCGAGCACCCCGAGCACTGAGCACCCAGCAGCCTGAGTACTGAGCACCCAGCACCAAGAGTACTGAGCATCGAGCACCCCGAGCACTGAGCACCCAGCACCCTGAGTAATGAGCACCCAGCACCCCGAGTACTGAGCACCCAGCACCGTGAGTACTGAGCACACAGCACCCTGAGTACTGAGCACCCAGCACCCTGAGCACTGAGCACAAAGCACGCTGAGTACTGAGCACTGAGCACCCTGAGTACTGAGCACCAAGGACCCTGAGCATTGAGCACCCAGCACGCTGAGTACTGAGCGCTGAGCACCCTGAGTACTGAGCACCGAGCACCCTGAGTACTGAGCACCCAGCACCCTGAGCACTGAGCAGCCAGCACCCTGAGCACTGAGCACCCAGCACCCCGAGCACTGAGCACCCAGCACTCTGAGCACTGAGCACCCAGCACCCCGAGTACTGAGCACCCAGCACCCTGAGTACTGAGCACCGAGCAACCCGAGCACTGAGCACCCAGCACCCCGAGCACTGAGCACCCAGCACCCCGAGAATGAGCACCCAGCACCCTGAGTACTGAGCACCCAGCACCCTGAGCACTGAGCACCCAGCACCCTGAGTACTGAGCACCCAGCACCCTGAGAACTTAGCACCCAGCACCCTGAGCACTGAGCACCCAGCACCCTGAGTACTGAGCACCGAGCACCCTGAGTACTGAGCACCCAGCACCCTGAGTACTGAGCACCCAGCACCCTGAGTACTGAGCACCGAGCACCCCGAGTACTGAGCACCCAGCACCCTGAGCACTGAGCACCCAGCACCCTGAGTACTGAGCACCCAGCACCCTGAGTACTGAGCACGCAGCACCCCGAGCACTGAGCACCCTGAGTACTGAGCACTAAACACCCAGAGCGCTGAGCACCCAGCACCCCAAGCACGGAGCACCCAGGACCCCGAGCACTGAGTACTGAGCACCCAGCACCCTGAGTACTGAGCACCGAGCTCCCCGAGCACTGAGCACCCTGAGTACTGAGCACCCAGCACCCCGATCACAGAGCACCCAGCACACTCAGCACTGAGGACCCAGCACCCCGAGCACTGAGCACCGAGCACCCTGAGTACTGAGCACCCTGAGGACTGAGCACCGATCACCCTGAACACTGAGCACCCAGCACCCTGAGTACTGAGCACCCAGCACCCTGAGTACTGAGCACCGAGCACTCCGAGCATTGAGCACCCAGCACCCTGAGCACTGAGCACCCAGCACCCTGAGTACTGAGCACCCAGCACCCTGAGTACTGAGCACCCAGCACCCTGAGTACTGAGCACCCAGCACCAAGAGTACTGAGCACCGAGCACCCTGAGTAATGAGCACCCAGCACCCCGAGCACTGAGCACCCAGCACCGTGAGTTCTGAGCACGCCGCACCCTGAGTACTGAGCACCCAGCACCCTGAGCACTGAGCAAAAAGCACGCTGAGTACTGAGCACTGAGCACCCTGAGTACTGAGCACCAAGGACCCTGAGCACTGAGCACCCAGCACGCTGAGTACTGAGCGCTGAGCACCCTGAGTACTGACCACCGAGCACCCTGAGTACTGAGCACCCAGCACCCTGAGCACTGAGCAGCCAGCACCCTGAGCACTGAGCACCCAGCACCCCGAGCACTGAGCACCCAGCACCCTGAGCACTGAGCACCCAGCACCCCGAGTACTGAGCACCCAGCACCCTGAGTACTGAGCACAGAGCACCCCGAGCACTGAGCACCCAGCACCATGAGCACTGAGCACCCAGCACCCCGAGAATGAGCACCCAGCACCCTGAGTACTGAGAACCGAGCACCCTGAGTACTGAGCACCCAGCACCCTGAGCACTGAGCACCCAGCACCCTGAGTACTGAGCAAACAGCACCCCGAGCACTGAGCACCCAGCACCCCGAGAATGAGCACCCAGCACCCTGAGTACTGAGCACCCAGCACCCTGAGTACTGAGCACCCAGCACCGCGAGCACTGAGCACCCTGAGTACTTTGCACCCAGCACCCTGAGTACTGAGCACTAAGCACACAGAGCGCTGAGCACCCAGCACCCCAAGCACGGAGCACCCAGGACCCCGAGCACTGAGTACTGAGCACCCAGCACCCTGAGTACTGAGCACCGAGCTCCCCGAGCCCTGAGCACCCTGAGTACTGAGCACCCAGCACCCCGATCACAGAGCACCCAGCACCCTCAGCACTGAGCACCCAGCACCCCGAGCACTGAGCACCCAGCACCCTGAGTACTGAGCACCCTGAGGACTGAGCACCGATCACACTGAGCACTGAGCACCCAGCACCCTGAGTACTGAGCACCCAGCACCCTGAGTACTGAGCACTGAGCACCCCGAATACTGAGCACCCAGCACCCTGAGCACTGAGCACCCAGCACCCCGAGCACTGAGCACGCAGCGCCCTGAGTACTGAGCACCCAGCACCCCGAGCCCTGAGCACCCAGCACCCTGAGTACTGAGCACCCTGAGTACTGAGCACCTAGCACCCCGAGCACTGAGCACCCAGCACCCTGAGCACTGATCACCCAGCAGCCTGAGCACTGAGCACCCAGCACCCTGAGTACTGAGCACCCAACGTACTGAGCATCGAGCACCCCGAGCACTGAGCACCCAGCACCCTGTGTACTGAGCACCCAGCACCCCGAGCAATGAGCACCCAGCACCCTGAGTACTGAGCACCGAGCACCCTGAGTACTGAGCACCCAGCACCCCGAGCACTGAGCATCCAGCACCCCGAGCACTGAGCACCCAGCACTGAGCACCCAGCACCCTGACTACTGAGCACCCAGCACCCTGAGTACTGAGCACTGAGCACCCTGAGCACTGAGCACCCAGCACCCTGAGTAATGAGCACCCAGCACCACGAGTACTGAGCACCCAGCACCGTGAGTACTGAGCAACCAGCACCCCGAGCACTGAGCACCCAGCACCCCGAGTACTGAGCACCCAGCACCCTGAGTACTGAGCACCGAGCAACCCGAGCACTGAGCACCCAGCACCCCGAGCACTGAGCACCCAGCACCCCGAGAATGAGCACCCAGCACCCTGAGTACTGAGCACCCAGCACCCTGAGCACTGAGCACCCAGCACCCTGAGTACTGAGCACCCAGCACCCTGAGAACTTAGCACCCAGCACCCTGAGCACTGAGCACCCAGCACCCTGAGTACTGAGCACCGAGCACCCTGAGTACTGAGCACCCAGCACCCTGAGTACTGAGCACCCAGCACCCTGAGTACTGAGCACCGAGCACCCCGAGTACTGAGCACCCAGCACCCTGAGCACTGAGCACCCAGCACCCTGAGTACTGAGCACCCAGCACCCTGAGTACTGAGCACGCAGCACCCCGAGCACTGAGCACCCTGAGTACTGAGCACTAAACACCCAGAGCGCTGAGCACCCAGCACCCCAAGCACGGAGCACCCAGGACCCCGAGCACTGAGTACTGAGCACCCAGCACCCTGAGTACTGAGCACCGAGCTCCCCGAGCACTGAGCACCCTGAGTACTGAGCACCCAGCACCCCGATCACAGAGCACCCAGCACACTCAGCACTGAGGACCCAGCACCCCGAGCACTGAGCACCGAGCACCCTGAGTACTGAGCACCCTGAGGACTGAGCACCGATCACCCTGAACACTGAGCACCCAGCACCCTGAGTACTGAGCACCCAGCACCCTGAGTACTGAGCACCGAGCACTCCGAGCATTGAGCACCCAGCACCCTGAGCACTGAGCACCCAGCACCCTGAGTACTGAGCACCCAGCACCCTGAGTACTGAGCACCCAGCACCCTGAGTACTGAGCACCCAGCACCCTGAGTACTGAGCACCCAGCATCCTGAGTACTGAGCACCCAGCACCCTGAGTACTGAGCACCCAGCACCCTGAGTACTGAGCACCCAGCACCCTGAGCACTGAACACCCAGCACCCTGAGCACTGAGCACCCAGCACCAAGAGTACTGAGCACCGAGCACCCCGAGCACTGAGCACACAGCACCCTGAGTAACGAGCACCCAGCACCCCGAGTACTGAGCACCCAGCACCGTGACTACTGAGCACCCAGCACCCTGAGTACTGAGCACCCAGCACCCTGAGCACTGAGCACAAAGCACGCTGAGAACTGAGCACTGAGCACCCTGAGTACTGAGCACCAAGGACCCTGAGCACTGAGCACCCAGCACGCTGAGTACTGAGCGCTGAGCACCCTGAGTACTGAGCACCGAGCACCCTGAGTACTGAGCACCCCGCACCCTGAGCACTGAGCAGCCAGCACCCTGAGCACTGAGCACCCAGCACCCCGAGCACTGAGCACCCAGCACCCTGAGTACTGAGCACCCATCACCCTGAGTACTGAGCACTCAGCACCCTGAGTACTGAACACCGAGCACCCCGAGCACTGAGCACCCAGCACCCTGAGCACTGAGCACCCTGAGGACTGAGCACCCAGCACCCTGAGCACTGAGCACCCAGCAACCCGAGCACTGAGCACCCAGCACCCTGAGTACTGAGCACCCTGAGTAATGAGCACCCAGCACCCCGAGCACTGAGCACCCAGCACGCTGAGTACTGAGCACCCTGAGTACTGAGCACCCATCACCCTGAGAACTGAGCACCCAGCACCGTGAGTACTGAGCACCCAGCACCCTGAGCACTGAGCACCCAGCAACCTGAGTACTGAGCACCCAGCACCCTGAGTACTGAGCACCCAGCACCATGTGTACTGAGCACCGAGCACCCCGAGTACTGAGCACCCAGCACCCTGAGCACTGAGCACCCAGCACCCTGAGTACTGAGCACCCAGAACCCTGAGTACTGAGCACCCAGCACCCCGAGCACTGAGCACCCTGAGTACTGAGCACTAAGCACCCTGAGCGCTGAGCACCCAGCACCCCAAGCACGGAGCACCCAGGACCCCGAGCACTGAGTACTGAGCACCCAGCACCCTGAGTACTGAGCACCGAGCTCCCCGAGCACTGAGCACCCTGAGTACTGAGCACCCAGCACCCCGATCACAGAGCACACAGCACCCTCAGCACTGAGCACCCAGCACCCCGAGCACTGAGCACCCAGCACCCTGAGTACTGAGCACACTGAGGACTGAGCACCGATCACCCTGAGCACTGAGCACCCAGCACCCTGAGTACTGAGCACCCAGCACCCTGAGTACTGAGCACCGAGCACTCCGAGCACTGAGCACCCAGCACACTGAGCACTGAGCACCCAGCACCCTGAGTACTGAGCACCCAGCACCCTGAGCACTGAGCACCCAGCACCCTGAGTACTGAGCACCCAGCACCCTGAGCACTGAGCACCCAGCACCCTGAGTACTGAGCACCCAGCACCCCGAGCACTGAGCACCCAGCACCCCGAGCACTGAGCACCCTGAGTACTTTGCACCCAGCACCCTGAGTACTGAGCACTAAGCACCCAGAGCGCTGAGCACCCAGCACCCCAAGCACGGAGCACCCAGGACCCCGAGCACTGAGTACTGAGCACCCAGCACCCTGAGTACTGAGCACCGAGCTCCCCGAGCACTGAGCACCCTGAGAACTTAGCACCCAGCACCCCGAGCACTGAGCACCCAGCACCCCGAGTACTGAGCACCCAGCACCCCGATCACTGAGCACCCAGCACCCTGAGCACTGAGCACCCAGCACCCCAAGCACTGAGCACCCAGCACCCCGAGCACTGAGCACCCAGCACCCCGAGTACTGAGCACCCAGCACCCCGAGCACTGAGCACCCAGCACCCTGAGCACTGAGCACCCAGCACCCCAAGCACTGAGCACCCAGCACGCTGAGTACTGAGTACTGAGCACCCTGAGTACTGAGCACCGAGCACCCCGAGCACTGAGCACCCAGCACCCTGAGTAATGAGCACCCAGCACCCCGAGTACTGAGCACCCAGCACCGTGAGTACTGAGCACACAGCACCCTGAGTACTGAGCACCCAGCACCCTGAGCACTGAGCACAAAGCACGCTGAGTACTGAGCACTGAGCACCCTGAGTACTGAGCACCAAGGACCCTGAGCATTGAGCACCCAGCACGCTGAGTACTGAGCGCTGAGCACCCTGAGTACTGAGCACCGAGCACCCTGAGTACTGAGCACCCAGCACCCTGAGCACTGAGCAGCCAGCACCCTGAGCACTGAGCACCCAGCACCCCGAGCACTGAGCACCCAGCACTCTGAGCACTGAGCACCCAGCACCCCGAGTACTGAGCACCCAGCACCCTGAGTACTGAGCACCGAGCAACCCGAGCACTGAGCACCCAGCACCCCGAGCACTGAGCACCCAGCACCCCGAGAATGAGCACCCAGCACCCTGAGTACTGAGCACCCAGCACCCTGAGCACTGAGCACCCAGCACCCTGAGTACTGAGCACCCAGCACCCTGAGAACTTAGCACCCAGCACCCTGAGCACTGAGCACCCAGCACCCTGAGTACTGAGCACCGAGCACCCTGAGTACTGAGCACCCAGCACCCTGAGTACTGAGCACCCAGCACCCTGAGTACTGAGCACCGAGCACCCCGAGTACTGAGCACCCAGCACCCTGAGCACTGAGCACCCAGCACCCTGAGTACTGAGCACCCAGCACCCTGAGTACTGAGCACGCAGCACCCCGAGCACTGAGCACCCTGAGTACTGAGCACTAAACACCCAGAGCGCTGAGCACCCAGCACCCCAAGCACGGAGCACCCAGGACCCCGAGCACTGAGTACTGAGCACCCAGCACCCTGAGTACTGAGCACCGAGCTCCCCGAGCACTGAGCACCCTGAGTACTGAGCACCCAGCACCCCGATCACAGAGCACCCAGAACACTCAGCACTGAGGACCCAGCACCCCGAGCACTGAGCACCGAGCACCCTGAGTACTGAGCACCCTGAGGACTGAGCACCGATCACCCTGAACACTGAGCACCCAGCACCCTGAGTACTGAGCACCCAGCACCCTGAGTACTGAGCACCGAGCACTCCGAGCATTGAGCACCCAGCACCCTGAGCACTGAGCACCCAGCACCCTGAGTACTGAGCACCCAGCACCCTGAGTACTGAGCACCCAGCACCCTGAGTACTGAGCACCCAGCACCAAGAGTACTGAGCACCGAGCACCCTGAGTAATGAGCACCCAGCACCCCGAGTACTGAGCACCCAGCACCGTGAGTTCTGAGCACCCAGCACCCTGAGTACTGAGCACCCAGCACCCTGAGCACTGAGCAAAAAGCACGCTGAGTACTGAGCACTGAGCACCCTGAGTACTGAGCACCAAGGACCCTGAGCACTGAGCACCGAGCACGCTGAGTACTGAGCGCTGAGCACCCTGAGTACTGAGCACCGAGCACCCTGAGTACTGAGCACCCAGCACCCTGAGCACTGAGCAGCCAGCACCCTGAGCACTGAGCACCCAGCACCCCGAGCACTGAGCACCCAGCACCCTGAGCACTGAGCACCCAGCACCCCGAGTACTGAGCACCCAGCACCCTGAGTACTGAGCACAGAGCACCCCGAGCACTGAGCACCCAGCACCATGAGCACTGAGCACCCAGCACCCCGAGAATGAGCACCCATCACCCTGAGTACTGAGAACCGAGCACCCTGAGTACTGAGCACCCAGCACCCTGAGCACTGAGCACCCAGCACCCTGAGTACTGAGCAAACAGCACCCCGAGCACTGAGCACCCAGCACCCCGAGAATGAGCACCCAGCACCCTGAGTACTGAGCACCCAGCACCCTGAGTACTGAGCACCCAGCACCCCGAGCACTGAGCACCCTGAGTACTTTGCACCCAGCACCCTGAGTACTGAGCACTAAGCACACAGAGCGCTGAGCACCCAGCACCCCAAGCACGGAGCACCCAGGACCCCGAGCACTGAGTACTGAGCACCCAGCACCCTGAGTACTGAGCACCGAGCTCCCCGAGCCCTGAGCACCCTGAGTACTGAGCACCCAGCACCCCGATCACAGAGCACCCAGCACCCTCAGCACTGAGCACCCAGCACCCCGAGCACTGAGCACCCAGCACCCTGAGTACTGAGCACCCTGAGGACTGAGCACCGATCACACTGAGCACTGAGCACCCAGCACCCTGAGTACTGAGCACCCAGCACCCTGAGTACTGAGCACTGAGCACCCCGAATACTGAGCACCCAGCACCCTGAGCACTGAGCACCCAGCACCCCGAGCACTGAGCACGCAGCGCCCTGAGTACTGAGCACCCAGCACCCCGAGCCCTGAGCACCCAGCACCCTGAGTACTGAGCACCCTGAGTACTGAGCACCTAGCACCCCGAGCACTGAGCACCCAGCACCCTGAGCACTGATCACCCAGCAGCCTGAGCACTGAGCACCCAGCACCCTGAGTACTGAGCACCCAACGTACTGAGCATCGAGCACCCCGAGCACTGAGCACCCAGCACCCTGTGTACTGAGCACCCAGCACCCCGAGCACTGAGCACCCAGCACCCTGAGTACTGAGCACCGAGCACCCTGAGTACTGAGCACCCAGCACCCCGAGCACTGAGCATCCAGCACCCCGAGCACTGAGCACCCAGCACTGAGCACCCAGCACCCTGACTACTGAGCACCCAGCACCCTGAGTACTGAGCACTGAGCACCCTGAGCACTGAGCACCCAGCACCCTGAGTAATGAGCACCCAGCACCCCGAGTACTGAGCACCCAGCACCGTGAGTACTGAGCAACCAGCACCCCGAGCACTGAGCACCCAGCACCCCGAGTACTGAGCACCCAGCACCCTGAGTACTGAGCACCGAGCAACCCGAGCACTGAGCACCCAGCACCCCGAGCACTGAGCACCCAGCACCCCGAGAATGAGCACCCAGCACCCTGAGTACTGAGCACCCAGCACCCTGAGCACTGAGCACCCAGCACCCTGAGTACTGAGCACCCAGCACCCTGAGAACTTAGCACCCAGCACCCTGAGCACTGAGCACCCAGCACCCTGAGTACTGAGCACCGAGCACCCTGAGTACTGAGCACCCAGCACCCCGAGTACTGAGCACCCAGCACCCTGAGTACTGAGCACCGAGCACCCCGAGTACTGAGCACCCAGCACCCTGAGCACTGAGCACCCAGCACCCTGAGTACTGAGCACCCAGCACCCTGAGTACTGAGCACGCAGCACCCCGAGCACTGAGCACCCTGAGTACTGAGCACTAAACACCCAGAGCGCTGAGCACCCAGCACCCCAAGCACGGAGCACCCAGGACCCCGAGCACTGAGTACTGAGCACCCAGCACCCTGAGTACTGAGCACCGAGCTCCCCGAGCACTGAGCACCCTGAGTACTGAGCACCCAGCACCCCGATCACAGAGCACCCAGCACACTCAGCACTGAGGACCCAGCACCCCGAGCACTGAGCACCGAGCACCCTGAGTACTGAGCACCCTGAGGACTGAGCACCGATCACCCTGAACACTGAGCACCCAGCACCCTGAGTACTGAGCACCCAGCACCCTGAGTACTGAGCACCGAGCACTCCGAGCATTGAGCACCCAGCACGCTGAGCACTGAGCACCCAGCACCCTGAGTACTGAGCACCCAGCACCCTGAGTACTGAGCACCCAGCACCCTGAGTACTGAGCACCCAGCACCCTGAGTACTGAGCACCCAGCATCCTGAGTACTGAGCACCCAGCACCCTGAGTACTGAGCACCCAGCACCCTGAGTACTGAGCACCCAGCACCCTGAGCACTGAACACCCAGCACCCTGAGCACTGAGCACCCAGCACCAAGAGTACTGAGCACCGAGCACCCCGAGCACTGAGCACACAGCACCCTGAGTAACGAGCACCCAGCACCCCGAGTACTGAGCACCCAGCACCGTGACTACTGAGCACCCAGCACCCTGAGTACTGAGCACCCAGCACCCTGAGCACTGAGCACAAAGCACGCTGAGAACTGAGCACTGAGCACCCTGAGTACTGAGCACCAAGGACCCTGAGCACTGAGCACCCAGCACGCTGAGTACTGAGCGCTGAGCACCCTGAGTACTGAGCACCGAGCACCCTGAGTACTGAGCACCCCGCACCCTGAGCACTGAGCAGCCAGCACCCTGAGCACTGAGCACCCAGCACCCCGAGCACTGAGCACCCAGCACCCTGAGTACTGAGCACCCATCACCCTGAGTACTGAGCACTCAGCACCCTGAGTACTGAACACCGAGCACCCCGAGCACTGAGCACCCAGCACCCTGAGCACTGAGCACCCTGAGGACTGAGCACCCAGCACCCTGAGCACTGAGCACCCAGCAACCCGAGCACTGAGCACCCAGCACCCTGAGTACTGAGCACCCTGTGTAATGAGCACCCAGCACCCCGAGCACTGAGCACCCAGCACCCTGAGTACTGAGCACCCTGAGTACTGAGCACCCATCACCCTGAGAACTGAGCACCCAGCACCGTGAGTACTGAGCACCCAGCACCCTGAGCACTGAGCACCCAGCAACCTGAGTACTGAGCACCCAGCACCCTGAGTACTGAGCACCCAGCACCATGTGTACTGAGCACCGAGCACCCCGAGTACTGAGCACCCAGCACCCTGAGCACTGAGCACCCAGCACCCTGAGTACTGAGCACCCAGAACCCTGAGTACTGAGCACCCAGCACCCCGAGCACTGAGCACCCTGAGTACTGAGCACTAAGCACCCTGAGCGCTGAGCACCCAGCACCCCAAGCACGGAGCACCCAGGACCCCGAGCACTGAGTACTGAGCACCCAGCACCCTGAGTACTGAGCACCGAGCTCCCCGAGCACTGAGCACCCTGAGTACTGAGCACCCAGCACCCCGATCACAGAGCACACAGCACCCTCAGCACTGAGCACCCAGCACCCCGAGCACTGAGCACCCAGCACCCTGAGTACTGAGCACCCAGCACCCTGAGTACTGAGCACCGAGCACTCCGAGCACTGAGCACCCAGCACACTGAGCACTGAGCACCCAGCACCCTGAGTACTGAGCACCCAGCACCCTGAGCACTGAGCACCCAGCACCCTGAGTACTGAGCACCCAGCACCCTGAGCACTGAGCACCCAGCACCCTGAGTACTGAGCACCCAGGACCCCGAGCACTGAGCACCCAGTACCCCGAGCACTGAGCACCCTGAGTACTTTGCACCCAGCACCCTGAGTACTGAGCACTAAGCACCCAGAGCGCTGAGCACCCAGCACCCCAAGCACGGAGCACCCAGGACCCCGAGCACTGAGTACTGAGCACCCAGCACCCTGAGTACTGAGCACCGAGCTCCCCGAGCACTGAGCACCCTGAGTACTTAGCACCCAGCACCCCGAGCACTGAGCACCCAACACCCCGAGTACTGAGCACCCAGCACCCCGAGCACTGAGCACCCAGCACCCTGAGCACTGAGCACCCAGCACCCCAAGCACTGAGCACCCAGCACCCCGAGCACTGAGCACCCAGCACCCCGAGTACTGAGCACCCAGCACCCCGAGCACTGAGCACCCAGCACCCTGAGCACTGAGCACCCAGCACCCCAAGCACTGAGCACCCAGCACGCTGAGTACTGAGTACTGAGCACCCTGAGTACTGAGCACCCAGCACCCTGAGCACTGAGCACCCAGCACCCTGAGTACTGAGCACCGAGCACCCTGAGTACTGAGCACACAGCACCCTGAGTACTGAGCACCCAGCAGCAAGAGTACTGAGCACCGAGCATCCTGAGCACTGAGCACCGAGCACCCCGAGCACTGAGCACCCAGCATCCTGAGTACTGAGCACCCAGCCCCAAGAGTACTGAGCACCGAGCACCCCGAGCACTGAGCACCCAGCACCCTGAGTACTGAGCACCCAGCACCCTGAGCACTGAGCACAAAGCACGCTGAGTACTGAGCACTGAGCACCCTGAGTACTGAACACCAAGGACCCTGAGCACTGAGCACCCAGCACGCTGAGTACTGAGCGCTGAGCACCCTGAGTACTGAGCACCGAGCACCCTGAGTACTGAGCACCCAGCACCCTGAGCACTGAGCAGCCAGCACCCTGAGCACTGAGCACCCAGCTCCCCGAGCACTGAGCACCCAGCACCCTGAGTAATGAGCACCCAGCACCATGAGTACTGAGCACTCAGCACCCTGAGTACTGAGCACCGAGCACCCCGAACACTGAGCACCCAGCACCCTGAGCACTGAGCACCCTGAGGACTGAGCACCCAGCACGCTGAGTACTGAGCACCCAGCATCCTGAGTACTGAGCACCGATCACCCTGAGCACTGAGCACCGAGCAACCCGAGCACTGAGCACCCAGCACCCTGAGTACTTAGCACCCTGAGTACTGACCACCAAGCACCCCGAGCACTGAGCACCCAGGACCCTGAGTACTGAGCACCCTGAGTACTGAGCACCCAGCACCCTGAGTACTGAGCACCCTGAGTACTGAGCACCCAGCACCCTGAGCACTGAGCACCCAGCACCCTGAGTACTGAGCACCCAGCACCCTGAGCACTGAGCACCCAGCACCCTGAGTACTGAGCACCCAGCACACTGAGAACTTACCACCCAGCACCCTGAGCACTGAGCACCCAGCACCCTGAGTACTGAGCACCGAGCACCCTGAGTACTGAGCACCCAGCACCCTGAGTACTGAGCACCCAGCACCCTGAGTACTGAGCACCGAGCACCCCGAGTACTGAGCACCAAGCACCCTGAGCACTGAGCACCCAGCACCCTGAGTACTGAGCACCCAGCACCCTGAGTACTGAGCACGCAGCACCCCGAGCAGTTGAGCACCCTGAGTACTGAGCACCCAGCACCCTGAGTACTGAGCACCCAGCACCCTGAGTACTGAGCACCGAGCTCCCCGAGCACTGAGCACCCTGAGTACTGAGCACCCAGCACCCCGATCACAGAGCACCCAGCACACTCAGCACTGAGGACCCAGCACCCCGAGCACTGAGCACCAAGCACCCTGAGTACTGAGCACCCTGAGGACTGAGCACCGATCACCCTGAACACTGAGCACCCAGCACCCTGAGTACTGAGCACCCAGCACCCTGAGTACTGAGCACCGAGCACTCCGAGCATTGAGCACCCAGCACCCTGAGCACTGAGCACCCAGCACCCTGAGTACTGAGCACCCAGCACCCTGAGTACTGAGCACCCAGCACCCTGAGTACTGAGCACCCAGCACCAAGAGTACTGAGCACCGAGCACCCTGAGTAATGAGCACCCACCACCCCGAGTACTGAGCACCCAGCACCGTGAGTACTGAGCACCCAGCACCCTGAGTACTGAGCACCGAGCTCCCCGAGCACTGAGCACCCTGAGTACTGAGTACCCAGCACCCCGATCACAGAGCACCCAGCACACTCAGCACTGAGCACCCAGCACCCCGAGCACTGAGCACACAGCACCCTGAGTACTGAGCACCCTGAGGACTGAGCACCGATCACCCTGAGCACTGAGCACCCAGCACCCTGAGTACTGAGCACCCAGCACCCTGAGTACTGAGCACCGAGCACTCCGAGCACTGAACACCCAGCACCCTGAGCACTGAGCACCCAGCACCCTGAGTACTGAGCACCCAGCACCCTGAGTACTGAGCACCCAGCACCCTGAGTACTGAGCACCCAGCACCCTGAATACTGAGCACCCAGCATCCTGAGTACTGAGCACCCAGCACCCTGAGTACTGAGCACCCAGCACCCCGAGCACTGAACACCCAGCACCCTGAGCACTGAGCACCCAGCACCAAGAGTACTGAGCACCGAGCACCCCGAGCACTGAGCACACAGCACCCTGAGTAACGAGCACCCAGCACCCCGAGTACTGAGCACCCAGCACCGTGACTACTGAGCACCCAGCACCCTGAGTACTGAGCACCCAGCACCCTGAGCACTGAGCACAAAGCACGCTGAGAACTGAGCACTGAGCACCCTGAGTACTGAGCACCAAGGACCCTGAGCACTGAGCACCCAGCACGCTGAGTACTGAGCGCTGAGCACCCTGAGTACTGAGCACCGAGCACCCTGAGTACTGAGCACCCCGCACCCTGAGCACTGAGCAGCCAGCACCCTGAGCACTGAGCACCCAGCACCCCGAGCACTGAGCACCCAGCACCCTGAGTACTGAGCACCCAGCACCCTGAGTACTGAGCACTCAGCACCCTGAGTACTGAACACCGAGCACCCCGAGCACTGAGCACCCAGCACCCTGAGCACTGAGCACCCTGAGGACTGAGCACCCAGCACCCTGAGCACTGAGCACCCAGCAACCCGAGCACTGAGCACCCAGCACCCTGAGTACTGAGCACCCTGAGTAATGAGCACCCAGCACCCCGAGCACTGAGCACCCAGCACCCTGAGTACTGAGCACCCTGAGTACTGAGCACCCATCACCCTGAGAACTGAGCACCCAGCACCGTGAGTACTGAGCACCCAGCACCCTGAGCACTGAGCACCCAGCACCCTGAGTACTGAGCACCCAGCACCCTGTGTACTGAGCACTGAGCACCCCGAGTACTGAGCACCCAGCACCCTGAGCACTGAGCACCCAGCACCCTGAGTACTGAGCACCCAGAACCCTGAGTACTGAGCACCCAGCACCCCGAGCACTGAGCACCCTGAGTACTGAGCACTAAGCACCCTGAGCGCTGAGCACCCAGCACCCCAAGCACGGAGCACCCAGGACCCCGAGCACTGAGTACTGAGCACCCAGCACCCTGAGTACTGAGCACCGAGCTCCCCGAGCACTGAGCACCCTGAGTACTGAGCACCCAGCACCCCGATCACAGAGCACACAGCACCCTCAGCACTGAGCACCCAGCACCCCGAGCACTGAGCACCCAGCACCCTGAGTACTGAGCACACTGAGGACTGAGCACCGATCACCCTGAGCACTGAGCACCCAGCACCCTGAGTACTGAGCACCCAGCACCCTGAGTACTGAGCACCGAGCACTCCGAGCACTGAGCACCCAGCACCCTGAGCACTGAGCACCCAGCACCCTGAGTACTGAGCACCCAGCACCCTGAGCACTGAGCACCCAGCACCCTGAGTACTGAGCACCCAGCACCCTGAGCACTGAGCACCCAGCACCCTGAGTACTGAGCACCCAGCACCCCGAGCACTGAGCACCCAGCACCCCGAGCACTGAGCACCCTGAGTACTTTGCACCCAGCACCCTGAGTACTGAGCACTAAGCACCCAGAGCGCTGAGCACCCAGCACCCCAAGCACGGAGCACCCAGGACCCCGAGCACTGAGTACTGAGCACCCAGCACCCTGAGTACTGAGCACCGAGCTCCCCGAGCACTGAGCACCCTGAGTACTTAGCACCCAGCACCCCGAGCACTGAGCACCCAGCACCCCGAGTACTGAGCACCCAGCACCCCGAGCACTGAGCACCCAGCACCCTGAGCACTGAGCACCCAGCACCCCAAGCACTGAGCACCCAGCACCCCGAGCACTGAGCACCCAGCACCCCGAGTACTGAGCACCCAGCACCCCGAGCACTGAGCACCCAGCACCCTGAGCACTGAGCACCCAGCACCCCAAGCACTGAGCACCCAGCACGCTGAGTACTGAGTACTGAGCACCCTGAGTACTGAGCACCCAGCACCCTGAGCACTGAGCACCTAGCACCCTGAGTACTGAGCACCGAGCACCCTGAGTACTGAGCACACAGCACCCTGAGTACTGAGCACCCAGCAGCAAGAGTACTGAGCACCGAGCATCCTGAGCACTGAGCACCGAGCACCCCGAGCACTGAGCACCCAGCATCCTGAGTACTGAGCACCCAGCCCCAAGAGTACTGAGCACCGAGCACCCTGAGCACTGAGCACCCAGCACCCTGAGTAATGAGCACCCAGCACCCTGAGTACTGAGCACCCAGCACCGTGAGTACTGAGCACCCAGCACCCTGAGTACTGAGCACCCAGCACCCTGAGCACTGAGCACAAAGCACGCTGAGTACTGAGCACTGAGCACCCTGAGTACTGAACACCAAGGACCCTGAGCACTGAGCACCCAGCACGCTGAGTACTGAGCACCCTGAGGACTGAGCACCCAGCACGCTGAGTACTGAGCACCCAGCATCCTGAGTACTGAGCACCGATCACCCTGAGCACTGAGCACCGAGCAACCCGAGCACTGAGCACCCAGCACCCTGAGTACTTAGCACCCTGAGTACTGACCACCCAGCACCCCGAGCACTGAGCACCCAGGACCCTGAGTACTGAGCACCCTGAGTACTGAGCACCCAGCACCCTGAGTACTGAGCACCCTGAGTACTGAGCACCCAGCACCCTGAGCACTGAGCACCCAGCACCCTGAGTACTGAGCACCCAGCACCCTGAGCACTGAGCACCCAGCACCCTGAGTACTGAGCACCCAGCACACTGAGAACTTACCACCCAGCACCCTGAGCACTGAGCACCCAGCACCCTGAGTACTGAGCACCGAGCACCCTGAGTACTGAGCACCCAGCACCCTGAGTACTGAGCACCCAGCACCCTGAGTACTGAGCACCGAGCACCCCGAGTACTGAGCACCAAGCACCCTGAGCACTGAGCACCCAGCACCCTGAGTACTGAGCACACAGCACCCTGAGTACTGAGCACGCAGCACCCCGAGCACTGAGCACCCTGAGTACTGAGCACCCAGCATCCTGAGTACTGAGCACCCAGCACCCTGAGTACTGAGCACCGAGCTCCCCGAGCACTGAGCACCCTGAGTACTGAGCACCCAGCACCCCGATCACAGAGCACCCAGCACACTCAGCACTGAGGACCCAGCACCCCGAGCACTGAGCACCAAGCACCCTGAGTACTGAGCACCCTGAGGACTGAGCACCGATCACCCTGAACACTGAGCACCCAGCACCCTGAGTACTGAGCACCCAGCACCCTGAGTACTGAGCACCGAGCACTCCGAGCATTGAGCACCCAGCACGCTGAGCACTGAGAACCCAGCACCCTGAGTACTGAGCACCCAGCACCCTGAGTACTGAGCACCCAGCACCCTGAGTACTGAGCACCCAGCACCAAGAGTACTGAGCACCGAGCACCCTGAGTAATGAGCACCCACCACCCCGAGTACTGAGCACCCAGCACCCCGAGCACTGAGCACCCAGCACCCCGAGCACTGAGCACCCTGAGTACTTTGCACCCAGCACCCTGAGTACTGAGCACTAAGCACCCAGAGCGCTGAGCACCCAGCACCCCAAGCACGGAGCACCCAGGACCCCGAGCACTGAGTACTGAGCACCCAGCACCCTGAGTACTGAGCACCGAGCTCCCCGAGCACTGAGCACCCTGAGTACTTAGCACCCAGCACCCCGAGCACTGAGCACCCAGCACCCCGAGTACTGAGCACCCAGCACCCCGAGCACTGAGCACCCAGCACCCTGAGCACTGAGCACCCAGCACCCCAAGCACTGAGCACCCAGCACCCCGAGCACTGAGCACCCAGCACCCCGAGTACTGAGCACCCAGCACCCCGAGCACTGAGCACCCAGCACCCTGAGCACTGAGCACCCAGCACCCCAAGCACTGAGCACCCAGCACGCTGAGTACTGAGTACTGAGCACCCTGAGTACTGAGCACCCAGCACCCTGAGCACTGAGCACCTAGCACCCTGAGTACTGAGCACCGAGCACCCTGAGTACTGAGCACACAGCACCCTGAGTACTGAGCACCCAGCAGCAAGAGTACTGAGCACCGAGCATCCTGAGCACTGAGCACCGAGCACCCCGAGCACTGAGCACCCAGCATCCTGAGTACTGAGCACCCAGCCCCAAGAGTACTGAGCACCGAGCACCCTGAGCACTGAGCACCCAGCACCCTGAGTAATGAGCACCCAGCACCCTGAGTACTGAGCACCCAGCACCGTGAGTACTGAGCACCCAGCACCCTGAGTACTGAGCACCCAGCACCCTGAGCACTGAGCACAAAGCACGCTGAGTACTGAGCACTGAGCACCCTGAGTACTGAACACCAAGGACCCTGAGCACTGAGCACCCAGCACGCTGAGTACTGAGCACCCTGAGGACTGAGCACCCAGCACGCTGAGTACTGAGCACCCAGCATCCTGAGTACTGAGCACCGATCACCCTGAGCACTGAGCACCGAGCAACCCGAGCACTGAGCACCCAGCACCCTGAGTACTTAGCACCCTGAGTACTGACCACCCAGCACCCCGAGCACTGAGCACCCAGGACCCTGAGTACTGAGCACCCTGAGAACTGAGCACCCAGCACCCTGAGTACTGAGCACCCTGAGTACTGAGCACCCAGCACCCTGAGCACTGAGCACCCAGCACCCTGAGTACTGAGCACCCAGCACCCTGAGCACTGAGCACCCAGCACCCTGAGTACTGAGCACCCAGCACACTGAGAACTTACCACCCAGCACCCTGAGCACTGAGCACCCAGCACCCTGAGTACTGAGCACCGAGCACCCTGAGTACTGAGCACCCAGCACCCTGAGTACTGAGCACCCAGCACCCTGAGTACTGAGCACCGAGCACCCCGAGTACTGAGCACCAAGCACCCTGAGCACTGAGCACCCAGCACCCTGAGTACTGAGCACACAGCACCCTGAGTACTGAGCACGCAGCACCCCGAGCACTGAGCACCCTGAGTACTGAGCACCCAGCATCCTGAGTACTGAGCACCCAGCACCCTGAGTACTGAGCACCGAGCTCCCCGAGCACTGAGCACCCTGAGTACTGAGCACCCAGCACCCCGATCACAGAGCACCCAGCACACTCAGCACTGAGGACCCAGCACCCCGAGCACTGAGCACCAAGCACCCTGAGTACTGAGCACCCTGAGGACTGAGCACCGATCACCCTGAACACTGAGCACCCAGCACCCTGAGTACTGAGCACCCAGCACCCTGAGTACTGAGCACCGAGCACTCCGAGCATTGAGCACCCAGCACGCTGAGCACTGAGCACCCAGCACCCTGAGTACTGAGCACCCAGCACCCTGAGTACTGAGCACCCAGCACCCTGAGTACTGAGCACCCAGCACCAAGAGTACTGAGCACCGAGCACCCTGAGTAATGAGCACCCACCACCCCGAGTACTGAGCACCCAGCACCGTGAGTACTGAGCACCCAGAACCCTGAGTACTGAGCACCGAGCTCCCCAAGCACTGAGCACCCTGAGTACTGAGTACCCAGCACCCCGATCACAGAGCACCCAGCATTCTCAGCACTGAGCACCCAGCACCCCGAGCACTGAGCACCCAGCACCCTGAGTACTGAGCACCCTGAGGACTGAGCACCGATCACCCTGAGCACTGAGCACCCAGCACCCTGAGTACTGAGCACCCAGCACCCTGAGTACTGAGCACCGAGCACTCCGAGCACTGAACACCCAGCACCCTGAGCACTGAGCACCCAGCACCCTGAGTACTGAGCACCCAGCACCCTGAGTACTGAGCACCCAGCACCCTGAGTACTGAGCACCCAGCACCCTGAGTACTGAGCACCCAGCATCCTGAGTACTGAGCACCCAGCACCCTGAGTACTGAGCACCCAGCACCCTGAGTACTGAGCACCCAGCACCCCGAGCACTGAACACCCAGCACCCTGAGCACTGAGCACCCAGCACCAAGAGTACTGAGCACCGAGCACCCCGAGCACTGAGCACACAGCACCCTGAGTAACGAGCACCCAGCACCCCGAGTACTGAGCACCCAGCACCGTGACTACTGAGCACCCAGCACCCTGAGTACTGAGCACCCAGCACCCTGAGCACTGAGCACAAAGCACGCTGAGAACTGAGCACTGAGCACCCTGAGTACTGAGCACCAAGGACCCTGAGCACTGAGCACCCAGCACGCTGAGTACTGAGCGCTGAGCACCCTGAGTACTGAGCACCGAGCACCCTGAGTACTGAGCACCCCGCACCCTGAGCACTGAGCAGCCAGCACCCTGAGCACTGAGCACCCTGCACCCCGAGCACTGAGCACCCAGCACCCTGAGTACTGAGCACCCAGCACCCTGAGTACTGAGCACTCAGCACCCTGAGTACTGAACACCGAGCACCCCGAGCACTGAGCACCCAGCACCCTGAGCACTGAGCACCCTGAGGACTGAGCACCCAGCACCCTGAGCACTGAGCACCCAGCAACCCGAGCACTGAGCACCCAGCACCCTGAGTACTGAGCACCCTGAGTAATGAGCACCCAGCACCCCGAGCACTGAGCACCCAGCACCATGAGTACTGAGCACCCTGAGTACTGAGCACCCATCACCCTGAGAACTGAGCACCCAGCACCGTGAGTACTGAGCACCCAGCACCCTGAGCACTGAGCACCCAGCACCCTGAGTACTGAGCACCCAGCACCCTGAGTACTGAGCACCCAGCACCCTGTGTACTGAGCACCGAGCACCCCGAGTACTGAGCACCCAGCACCCTGAGCACTGAGCACCCAGCACCCTGAGTACTGAGCACCCAGAACCCTGAGTACTGAGCACCCAGCACCCCGAGCACTGAGCACCCTGAGTACTGAGCAATAAGCACCCTGAGCGCTGAGCACCCAGCACCCCAAGCACGGAGCACCCAGGACCCCGAGCACTGAGTACTGAGCACCCAGCACCCTGAGTACTGAGCACCGAGCTCCCCGAGCACTGAGCACCCTGAGTACTGAGCACCCAGCACCCCGATCACAGAGCACACAGCACCCTCAGCACTGAGCACCCAGCACCCCGAGCACTGAGCACCCAGCACCCTGAGTACTGAGCACACTGAGGACTGAGCACCGATCACCCTGAGCACTGAGCACCCAGCACCCTGAGTACTGAGCACCCAGCACCCTGAGTACTGAGCACCGAGCACTCCGAGCACTGAGCACCCAGCACCCTGAGCACTGAGCACCCAGCACCCTGAGTACTGAGCACCCAGCACCCTGAGCACTAAGCACCCAGCACCCTGAGTACTGAGCACCCAGCACCCTGAGCACTGAGCACCCAGCACCCTGAGTACTGAGCACCCAGCACCCCGAGCACTGAGCACCCAGCACCCCGAGCACTGAGCACCCTGAGTACTTTGCACCCAGCAAGCTGAGTACTGAGCACTAAGCACCCAGAGCGCTGAGCACCCAGCACCCCAAGCACGGAGCACCCAGGACCCCGAGCACTGAGTACTGAGCACCCAGCACCCTGAGTACTGAGCACCGAGCTCCCCGAGCACTGAGCACCCTGAGTACTTAGCACCCAGCACCCCGAGCACTGAGCACCCAGCACCCCGAGTACTGAGCACCCAGCACCCCGAGCACTGAGCACCCAGCACCCTGAGCACTGAGCACCCAGCACCCCAAGCACTGAGCACCCAGCACCCCGAGCACTGAGCACCCAGCACCCCGAGTACTGAGCACCCAGCACCCCGAGCACTGAGCACCCAGCACCCTGAGCACTGAGCACCCAGCACCCCAAGCACTGAGCACCCAGCACCCTGAGTACTGAGTACTGAGCACCCTGAGTACTGAGCACCCAGCACCCTGAGCACTGAGCACCCAGCACCCTGAGTACTGAGCACCGAGCACCCTGAGTACTGAGCACACAGCACCCTGAGTACTGAGCACCCAGCAGCAAGAGTACTGAGCACCGAGCATCCTGAGCACTGAGCACCGAGCACCCCGAGCACTGAGCACCCAGCATCCAGAGTACTGAGCACCCAGCACCCTGAGTACTGAGCACCCAGCACCCTGAGCACTGAGCACCCAGCACCCTGAGTACTGAGCACCCAGCACCCAGAGTACTTAGCACCCAGCACCCTGAGCACTGAGCACCCAGCACCCTGAGTACTGAGCACCGAGCACCCTGAGTCATGAGCACCCAGCACCCTGAGTACTGAGCACCCAGCACCCTGTGTACTGAGCACCGAGCACCCCGAGTACTGAGCACCCAGCACCCTGAGCACTGAGCACCCTGCACCCTGAGTACTGAGCACCCAGAACCCTGAGTACTGAGCACCCAGCACCCCGAGCACTGAGCACCCTGAGTACTGAGCACTAAGCACCCTGAGCGCTGAGCACCCAGCACCCCAAGCACGGAGCACCCAGGACCCCGAGCACTGAGTACTGAGCACCCAGCACCCCGATCACAGAGCACACAGCACCCTCAGCACTGAGCACCCAGCACCCCGAGCACTGAGCACCCAGCACCCTGAGTACTGAGCACACTGAGGACTGAGCACCGATCACCCTGAGCACTGAGCACCCAGCACCCTGAGTACTGAGCACCCAGCACCTTGAGTACTGAGCACCCAGCACCCTCTGCACTGAGCACCCAGCACCCTGAGTACTGAGCACCCAGCACCCTGAGTACTGAGCACCCAGCACCCTGAGTACTGAGCACCCAGCACCCTGAGTACTGAGCACCGAGCACCCCGAGTACTGAGAACCCAGCACCCCGAGCACTGAGCAGCCAGCACCCTGAACACTGAGAACCCAGCACCCCAAGCACTGAGCACCCAGCACCCTGAGTACTGAGCACCCAGCAGCTTGAGTACTGAGCACCCAGCACCCTGAACACTGAGCACCGAGCACCCCGAGCACTGAGCACCCAGCACCCTGAGTACTGAGCACCCAGCACCAAGAGTACTGAGCACCGAGCACCCCGAGCACTGAGCACCCAGCACCCTGAGTAATGAGCACTGAGCACCCTGAGCACTGAGCACCCTGAGTACTGAGCACTAAGCACCCAGAGCGCTGAGCACCCAGCACCCCAAGCACGGAGCACCCAGGACCCCGAGCACTGAGTCCTGAGCACCCAGCACCATGACTACTGAGCACCGAGCTCCCCGAGCACTGAGCACCCTGAGTACTGAGCACCCAGCACCCCGATCACAGAGCACACAGCATCCTCAGCACTGAGCACCCAGCACCCCGAGCACTGAGCACCCAGCACCCTGAGTACTGAGCACACTGAGGACTGAGCACCGATCACCCTGAGCACTGAGCACCCAGCACCCTGAGTACTGAGCACCCAGCACCCTGAGTACTGAGCACCCAGCACCCTGAGCACTGAGCACCCAGCACCCTGAGTACTGAGCACCCAGCACCCAGAGTACTTAGCACCCAGCACCCTGAGCACTGAGCACCCAGCACCCTGAGTACTGAGCACCGAGCACCCTGAGTCATGAGCACCCAGCACCCTGAGTACTGAGCACCCAGCACCCTGTGTACTGAGCACCGAGCACCCCGAGTACTGAGCACCCAGCACCCTGAGTACTGAGCACCCAGCACCCCGATCACAGAGCACCCAGCACACTCAGCACTGAGGACCCAGCACCCCGAGCACTGAGCACCGAGCACCCGGAGTACTGAGCACCCTGAGGACTGAGCACCAATCACCCTGAACACTGAGCACCCAGCACCCTGAGTACTGAGCACCCAGCACCCTGAGTACTGAGCACCGAGCACTCCGAGCACTGAGCACCCAGCACCCTGAGCACTGAGCACCCAGCACCCTGAGTACTGAGCACCCAGCATTCTGAGTACTGAGCACCCAGCACCCCGAGCACTGAGCACCCAGCACCCTGAGCACTGAGCACCCAGCACCCCGAGTACTGAGCACCCAGCACCCTGAGTACTGAGCACCAAGCACCCCGAGCACTGAGCACCCAGCACCCCGAGCACTGAGCACCCAGCACCCCGAGAATGAGCACCCAGCACCCTGAGTACTGAGAACCGAGCACCCTGAGTACTGAGCACCCAGCACCCTGAGCACTGAGCAACCAGCACCCCGAGTACTGAGCTAACAGCACCCCGAGCACTGAGCACCCAGCACCCCAAGAATGAGCACCCAGCACCCTGAGTACTGAGCACCCAGCACCCTGAGTACTGAGCACCCAGCACCCCGAGCACTGAGCACCCTGAGTACTTTGCACCCAGCACCCTGAGTACTGAGCACTAAGCACACAGAGCGCTGAGCACCCAGCACCCCAAGCACGGAGCACCCAGGGCCCCGAGCCCTGAGTACTGAGCACCCAGCACCCTGAGTACTGAGCACCGAGCTCCCCGAGCCCTGAGCACCCTGAGTACTGAGCACCCAGCACCCCGATCACAGAGCACCCAGCACCCTCAGCACTGAGCACCCAGCACCCCGAGCACTGAGCACCCCGCACCCTGAGTACTGAGCACACTGAGGACTGAGCACCGATCACCCTGAGCACTGAGCACCCAGCACCCTGAGTACTGAGCACCCAGCACCCTGAGTACTGAGCACTGAGCACCCCGAGTACTGAGCACCCAGCACCCTGAGCACTGAGCAACCAGCACCCCGAGCACTGAGCACGCAGCACCCTGAGTACTGAGCACCCAGCACCCCGAGCCCTGAGCACCCAGCACCCTGAGTACTGAGCACCCTGAGTACTGAGCACCTTGCACCCCGAGCACTGAGCACCCAGCACCCTGAGCACTGAGCACCCTGCACCCTGAGTACTGAGCATCAAGCACCCTGAGCACAGAGCACCCAGCACCCTGAGCACTGAGCACCCAGCACCCTAAGCACTGAGCACCCAGCACCCTGAGTACTGAGCTCCCAACGTACTGAGCATCGAGCACCCCGAGCACTGAGCACCCAGCACCCTGAGTACTGAGCACCCAGCACCCCGAGCACTGAGCACCCAGCACCCTGAGTACTGAGCACCGAGCACCCTGAGTACTGAGCACCCAGCACCCCGAGCACTGAGCATCCAGCACCCCGAGCACTGAGCACTCAGCACTGAGCACCCAGCACCCTGAGTACTGAGCACCCAGCACCCTGAGTACTGAGCACCGAGCACCCCGAGCATTGAGCACCGGGCACCCCGAGCACTGAGCACCCAGCACCCTGAGTACTGAGCACCCAGCACCCTGAGTACTGAGCACTGAGCACACTGAGCACTGAGCAACCAGCACCCTGAGTACTGAGCACCCAGCACCGTGAGTACTGAGTAACCAGCACCCCGAGCACTGAGCACCCAGCACCCTGAGTAATGAGCACCCAGCACCCTGAGTACTGAGCACTGAGCACCCTGAGCACTGAGCACCCAGCACCCTGAGTACTGAGCACCCAGCACCCTGAGCACTGAGCACCCAGCACCCCAAGCACTGAGCACCCAGCACCCTGAGTACTGAGTACTGAGCACCCTGAGTACTGAGCACCCAGCACCCTGAGCACTGAGCACCCAGCACCCTGAGTACTGAGCACCGAGCACCCTGAGCACTGAGCACCCAGCACCCTGAGTACTGAGCACCCAGCACCAAGAGTACTGAGCACCGAGCACCCCGAGCACTGAGCACCCAGCACCCTGAGTAATGAGCACCCAGCACCCCGAGCACTGAGCACCCAGCACCAAGAGTACTGAGCACTGAGCACCCTGAGTACTGAGCACTAAGCACCCTGAGCGCTGAGCACCCAGCACCCCAAGCACGGAGCACCCAGGACCCCGAGCACTGAGTACTGAGCACCCAGCACCCTGAGTACTGAGCACCGAGATCCCCGAGCACTGAGCACCCTGAGTACTGAGTACCCAGCACCCCGATCACAGAGCACCCAGCACACTCAGCACTGAGCACCCAGCACCCCGAGCACTGAGCACCCAGCACCCTGAGTACTGAGCACCCTGAGGACTGAGCACCGATCACCCTGAGCACTGAGCACCCAGCACCCTGAGTACTGAGCACCCAGCACCCTGAGTACTGAGCACCGAGCACTCCGAGCACTGAGCACCCAGCACCCTGAGCACTGAGCACCCAGCACCCTGAGTAATGAGCACCCAGCATCCTGAGCACTGAGCACCCAGCACCCTGAGTACTGAGCACCCAGCACCCTGAGTACTGAGCACCGAGCACTCCGAGCACTGAGCACCCAGGACCCTGAGTACTGAGCACCCAGCACCCTGAGTACTGAGCACCCAGCACCCCGAGCACTGAGCACCCAGCACCCTGAGCACTGAGCACCCAGCACCAAGAGTACTGAGCACCGAGCACCCCGAGCACTGAGCACCCTGAGTACTGAGCACCCAGCACCCCGATCACAGAGCACCCAGCACCCTCAGCACTGAGCACCCAGCACCCCGAGCACTGAGCACCCCGCACCCTGAGTACTGAGCACACTGAGGACTGAGCACCGATCACCCTGAGCACTGAGCACCCAGCACCCTGAGTACTGAGCACCCAGCACCCTGAGTACTGAGCACCGAGCACCCCGAGTACTGAGCACCCAGCACCCTGAGCACTGAGCAGCCAGCACCCTGAGCACTGAGCACCCAGCTCCCCGAGCACTGAGCACCCAGCACACTGAGCACTGAGCACCCAGCTCCCCGAGCACTGAGCACCCAGCACCCTGAGCACTGAGCACCCAGCACCCCGAGTACTGAGCACCCAGCACCCTGAGTACTGAGCACCGAGCACCCCGAGCACTGAGCACCCAGCACCCCGAGCACTGAGAACCCAGCACCCCGAGAATTAGCACCCAGCACCCTGAGTACTGAGAACCGAGTACCCTCAGTACTGAGCACCCAGCACGCTGAGCACTGAGCACCCAGCACCCCGAGTCCTGAGCAAACAGCACACCGAGCACTGAGCACCCAGCACCCCGAGAATGAGCACCCAGCACCCTGAGTACTGAGCACCCAGCACCCTGAGTACTGAGCACCCTGAGGACTGAGCACCGATCACCCTGAGCACTGAGCACCCAGCACCCTGAGTACTGAGCACCCAGCACCCTGAGTACTGAGCACCGAGCACCCCGAGTACTGAGCACCCAGCACCCTGAGCACTGAGCACCTAGCAACCCGAGCACTGAGCACGCAGCACCCTGAGTACTGAGCACCCAGCACTCCGAGCCCTGAGCACACAGCACCCTGAGTACTGAGCAGCCTGAGTACTGAGCACCTAGCACCCCGAGCACTGAGCACCCAGCACCCTGAGCACTGAGCACCCTGCACCCTGAGTACTGAGCATCAAGCACCCTGAGCACTGAGCACCCAGCACCCTGAGCACTGAGCACCCAGGACCCTGAGCACTGAGCACCCAGCACCCTGAGTACTGAGCACCCAACCTACTGAGCATCGAGCACCCCGAGCACTGAGCACCCAGCATCCTGAGTACTGAGCACCGAGCACCCCGAGTACTGAGCACCCAGCACCCTGAGCACTGAGCACCCAGCACCCTGAGTACTGAGCACCGAGAACCCTGAGTACTGAGCACCCAGCACCCTGAGCACTGAGCACCCTGAGTACTGAGCACTAAGCACCCTGAGCGCTGATCACCCAGCACCCCAAGCACGGAGCACCCAGGACACCCAGCACTTAGTACTGAGCACCCAGCACCCTGAGTACTGAGCACCCAGCACCCTGAGTACTGAGCACCCAGCACCCTGAGCACTGAGGACGCAGCACCCTGAGTACTGAGCACCCAGCACCCTGAGTACTGAGCACCCAGCACCCTGAGTACTGAGCACCCAGCACCCTGAGTACTGAGCACCCAGCACCCTGAGTACTGAGCACCCAGCACCCTGAGTACTGAGCACCCAGCACCCTGAGAACTGAGCACGCAGCACCCTGAGTACTGAGCACCCAGCACCCTGAGTACTGAGCACCCAGCACCCTGAGTACTGAGCACCCAGCACCCTGAGTACTGAGCACCCAGCACCCTGAGTACTGAGCACTGAGCACCCCGAGTACTGAGCACACAGCACCCCGAGCACTAAGCACCCAGCACCCTGAACACTGAGCACCCAGCACCCCAAGCACTGAGCACCCAGCAACCTGAGTACTGAGCACCCAGCACCCTGAGTACTGAGCACCCAGCACCCTGAGTACTGAGCACCCAGCACCCCGAGCACTGAGCACCCAGCACCCTGAGTACTGAGCACCGAGCACCAAGAGTACTGAGCACCGAGCATCCTGAGCACTGAGCACCGAGCACCCCGAGCACTGAGCACCTAGCACCCTGAGTACTGAGCACCCAGAACCAAGAGTACTGAGCACCGAGCACCCCGAGCACTGAGCACCCAGCACCCTGAGTAATGAGCACCCAGCACCCCGAGTACTGAGCACCGAGCACCGTGAGTACTGAGCACCCAGCACCCTGAGTACTGAGCACCCAGCACCCTGAGCACTGAGCACAAAGCACGCTGAGTACTGAGCACTGAGCACCCTGAGTACTGAGCACCAAGGACCCTGAGCACTGAGCACCCAACACGCTGAGTACTGAGCACTGAGCACCCTGAGTACTGAGCACCAAGGACCCTGAGCACTGAGCACCCAACACGCTGAGTACTGAGCGCTGAGCACCCTGAGTACTGAGCACCGAGCACCCTGAGTACTGAGCACCCAGCACCCTGAGCACTGAGCAGCCAGCACCATGAGCACTGAGCACCCAGCTCCCCGAGCACTGAGAACCCAGCACCCCGAGAATTAGCACCCAGCACCCTGAGTACTGAGAACTGAGTACCCTCAGTACTGAGCACCCAGCACGCTGAGCACTGAGCACCCAGCACCCCGAGTACTGAGCAAACAGCACACCGAGCACTGAGCACCCAGCACCCCGAGAATGAGCACCCAGCACCCTGAGTACTGAGCACCCAGCACCCTGAGTACTGAGCACCCTGAGGACTGAGCACCGATCACCCTGAGCACTGAGCACCCAGCACCCTCAGTACTGAGCACCCAGCACCCTGAGTACTGAGCACCGAGCACCCCGAGTACTGAGCACCCAGCACCCTGAGCACTGAGCACCTAGCAACCCGAGCACTGAGCACGCAGCACCCTGAGTACTGAGCACCCAGCACCCAGAGCCCTGAGCACACAGCACCCTGAGTACTGAGCACCCTGAGTACTGAGCACCTAGCACCCCGAGCACTGAGCACCCAGCACCCTGAGCACTGAGCACCCTGCACCCTGAGTACTGAGCATCAAGCACCCTGAGCACTGAGCACCCAGCACCCTGAGCACTGAGCACCCAGGACCCTGAGCACTGAGCACCCAGCACCCTGAGTACTGAGCACCCAACCTACTGAGCATCGAGCACCCTGAGCACTGAGTACCCAGCATCCTGAGTACTGAGCACCAAGGACCCTGAGCACTGAGCACCCAGCACGCTGAGTACTGAGCGCTGAGCACCCTGAGTACTGAGCACCGAGCACCCTGAGTACTGAGCACCCAGCACCCTGAGCACTGAGCAGCCAGCACACTGAGCACTGAGCACCCAGCTCCCCGAGCACTGAGCACCCAGCACCCTCAGCACTGAGCACCCAGCACCCCGAGTACTGAGCACCCAGCACCCTGAGTACTGAGCACCGAGCACCCCGAGCACTGAGCACCCAGCACCCCGAGCACTGAGAACACAGCACCCCGAGAATTAGCACCCAGCACCCTGAGTACTGAGAACCGAGTACCCTCAGTACTGAGCACCCAGCACGCTGAGCACTGAGCACCCAGCACCCCGAGTACTGAGCAAACAGCACACTGAGCACTGAGCACCCAGCACCCCGAGAATGAGCACCCAGCACCCTGAGTACTGAGCTCCCAGCACCCTGAGTACTGAGCACCCTGAGGACTGAGCACCGATCACGCTGAGCACTGAGCACCCAGCACCCTGAGGACTGAGCACCCAGCACCCTGAGTACTGAGCACCGAGCACCCCGAGTACTGAACACCCAGCACCCTGAGCACTGAGCACCTAGCAACCCGAGCACTGAGCACGCAGCACCCTGAGTACTGAGCACCCAGCACCCCGAGCCCTGAGCACACAGCACCCTGAGTACTGAGCACCCTGAGTACTGAGCACCTAGCACCCCGAGCACTGAGCACCCAGCACCCTGAGCACTGAGCACCCTGCACAATGAGTACTGAGCATCAAGCACCCTGAGCACTGAGCACCCAGCACCCTGAGCACTGAGCACCCAGCACCCTGAGGACTGAGCACCCAGCACCCTGAGTACTGAGCACCCAACGTACTGAGCATCGAGCACCCTGAGCACTGAGCACCCAGCACCCTGAGTACTGAGCATCGAGCACCCCGAGCACTAAGCACCCAGCACCCTGAACACTGAGCACCCAGCACCCCAAGCACTGAGCACCCAGCATCCTGAGTACTGAGCACCCAGCACCCTGAGTACTGAGCACCCAGCACCCTGAGTACTGAGCACCCAGCACCCCGAGCACTGAGCACCCAGCACCCTGAGTACTGAGCACCGAGCACCAAGAGTACTGAGCACCGAGCATCCTGAGCACTGAGCACCGAGCACCCCGAGCACTGAGCACCTAGCACCCTGAGTACTGAGCACCCAGAACCAAGAGTACTGAGCACCGAGCACCCCGAGCACTGAGCACCCAGCACCCTGAGTAATGAGCACCCAGCACCCCGAGTACTGAGCACCGAGCACCGTGAGTACTGAGCACCCAGCACCCTGAGTACTGAGCACCCAGCACCCTGAGCACTGAGCACAAAGCACGCTGAGTACTGAGCACTGAGCACCCTGAGTAATGAGCACCAAGGACCCTGAGCACTGAGCACCCAGCACGCTGAGTACTGAGCGCTGAGCACCCTGAGTACTGAGCACCGAGCACCCTGAGTACTGAGCACCCAGCACCCTGAGCACTGAGCAGCCAGCACCCTGAGCACTGAGCACCCAGCTCCCCGAGCACTGAGCACCCAGCACCCTGAGCACTGAGCACCCAGCACCCCGAGTACTGAGCACCCAGCACCCTGAGTACTGAGCACCGAGCACCCCGAGCACTGAGCACCCAGCACCCCGAGCACTGAGAACCCAGCACCCCGAGAATTAGCACCCAGCACCCTGAGTACTGAGAACCGAGTACCCTCAGTACTGAGCACCCAGCACGCTGAGCACTGAGCACCCAGCACCCCGAGTACTGAGCAAACAGCACACCGAGCACTGAGCACCCAGCACCCCGAGAATGAGCACCCAGCACCCTGAGTACTGAGCACCCAGCACCCTGAGTACTGAGCACCATGAGGACTGAGCACCGATCACCCTGAGCACTGAGCACCCAGCACCCTGAGTACTGAGCACCCAGCACCCTGAGTACTGAGCACCGAGCACCCCGAGTACTGAGCACCCAGCACCCTGAGCACTGAGCACCTAGCAACCCGAGCACTGAGCACGCAGCACCCTGAGTACTGAGCACCCAGCACTCCGAGCCCTGAGCACACAGCACCCTGAGTACTGAGCACCCTGAGTACTGAGCACCTAGCACCCCGAGCACTGAGCACCCAGCACCCTGAGCACTGAGCACCCAGCACCCTGAGCACTGAGCACCCAGGACCCTGAGCACTGAGCACCCAGCACCCTGAGTACTGAGCACCCAACCTACTGAGCATCGAGCACCCCGAGCACTGAGCACCCAGCATTCTGAGTACTGAGCACCGAGCACCCCGAGTACTGAGCACCCAGCACCCTGAGCACTGAGCACCCAGCACCCTGAGTACTGAGCACCGAGAACCCTGAGTACTGAGCACCCAGCACCCCGCGCACTGAGCACCCTGAGTACTGAGCACTAAGCACCCTGAGCGCTGATCACCCAGCACCCCAAGCACGGAGCACCCAGGACACCCAGCACTTAGTACTGAGCACCCAGCACCCTGAGTACTGAGCACCGAGCTCCCCGAGCACTGAGCACCCTGAGTACTGAGCACCCAGCACCCCGATCACAGAGCACACAGCACCCTCAGCACTGAGCACCTAGCACCCCGAGCACTGAGCACCCAGCGCCCTGAGTACTGAGCACACTGAGGACTGAGCACCGATCACCCTGAGCACTGAGCACCCAGCACCCTGAGTACTGAGCACCCAGCACCCTGAGTACTGAGCACCCAGCACCCTGAGCACTGAGCACGCAGCACCCTGAGTACTGAGCACCCAGCACCCTGAGTACTGAGCACCCAGCACCCTGAGTACTGAGAACCCAGCACCCTGAGTACTGAGCACCCAGCACCCTGAGTACTGAGCACTGAGCACCCCGAGTACTGAGCACCCAGCACCCCGAGCACTAAGCACCCAGCACCCTGAACACTGAGCACCCAGCACCCCAAGCACTGAGCACCCAGCAACCTGAGTACTGAGCACCCAGCACCCTGAGTACTGAGCACCCAGCACCCTGAGTACTGAGCACCCAGCACCCCGAGCACTGAGCACCCAGCACCCTGAGTACTGAGCACCGAGCACCAAGAGTACTGAGCACCGAGCATCCTGAGCACTGAGCACCGAGCACCCCGAGCACTGAGCACCTAGCACCCTGAGTACTGAGCACCCAGAACCAAGAGTACTGAGCACCGAGCACCCCGAGCACTGAGCACCCAGCACCCTGAGTAATGAGCACCCAGCACCCCGAGTACTGAGCACCGAGCACCGTGAGTACTGAGCACCCAGCACCCTGAGTACTGAGCACCCAGCACCCTGAGCACTGAGCACAAAGCACGCTGAGTACTGAGCACTGAGCACCCTGAGTACTGAGCACCAAGGACCCTGAGCACTGAGCACCCAGCACGCTGAGTACTGAGCGCTGAGCACCCTGAGTACTGAGCACCGAGCACCCTGAGTACTGAGCACCCAGCACCCTGAGCACTGAGCAGCCAGCACCCTGAGCACTGAGCACCCAGCTCCCCGAGCACTGAGCACCCAGCACCCTGAGAACTGAGCACCCAGCACCCCGAGAATTAGCACCCAGCACCCTGAGAACTGAGCACCCAGCACCCTGAGTACTGAGCACCGAGCACCCCGAGCACTGAGCACCCAGCACCCCGAGCACTGAGAACCCAGCACCCCGAGAATTAGCACCCAGCACCCTGAGTACTGAGAACCGAGTACCCTCAGTACTGAGCACCCAGCACGCTGAGCACTGAGCACCCAGCACCCCGAGTACTGAGCAAACAGCACACCGAGCACTGAGCACCCAGCACCCCGAGAATGAGCACCCAGCACCCTGAGTACTGAGCACCCAGCACCCTGAGTACTGAGCACCCTGAGGACTGAGCACCGATCACCCTGAGCACTGAGCACCCAGCACCCTCAGTACTGAGCACCCAGCACCCTGAGTACTGAGCACCGAGCACCCCGAGTACTGAGCACCCAGCACCCTGAGCACTGAGCACCTAGCAACCCGAGCACTGAGCACGCAGCACCCTGAGTACTGAGCACCCAGCACCCCGAGCCCTGAGCACACAGCACCCTGAGTACTGAGCACCCTGAGTACTGAGCACCTAGCACCCCGAGCACTGAGCACCCAGCACCCTGAGCACTGAGCACCCTGCACCCTGAGTACTGAGCATCAAGCACCCTGAGCACTGAGCACCCAGCACCCTGAGCACTGAGCACCCAGGACCCTGAGCACTGAGCACCCAGCACCCTGAGTACTGAGCACCCAACCTACTGAGCATCGAGCACCCCGAGCACTGAGCACCCAGCATCCTGAGTACTGAGCACCGAGCACCCCGAGTACTGAGCACCCAGCACCCTGAGCACTGAGCACCCAGCACCCTGAGTACTGAGCACCGAGAACCCTGGGTACTGAGCACACAGCACCCTGAGCACTGAGCACCCTGAGTACTGAGCACTAAGCACCCTGAGCGCTGATCACCCAGCACCCCAAGCACGGAGCACCCAGGACACCAAGCACTGAGTACTGAGCACCCAGCACCCTGAGTACTGAGCATCGAGCACCCCGAGCACTAAGCACCCAGCACCCTGAACACTGAGCACCCAGCACCCCAAGCACTGAGCACCCAGCAACCTGAGTACTGAGCACCCAGCACCCTGAGTACTGAGCACCCCGAGCACTGAGCACCCTGAGTACTGAGCACCCAGCACCCCGATCACAGAGCACACAGCACCCTCAGCACTGAGCACCCAGCACCCCGAGCACTGAGAACACAGCACCCCGAGAATTAGCACCCAGCACCCTGAGTACTGAGAACCGAGTACCCTCAGTACTGAGCACCCAGCACGCTGAGCACTGAGCACCCAGCACCCCGAGTACTGAGCAAACAGCACACCGAGCACTGAGCACCCAGCACCCCGAGAATGAGCACCCAGCACCCTGAGTACTGAGCACCCAGCACCCTGAGTACTGAGCACCCTGAGGACTGAGCACCGATCACCCTGAGCACTGAGCACCCAGCACCCTCAGTACTGAGCACCCAGCACCCTGAGTACTGAGCACCCAGCACCCCGAGTACTGAGCACCCAGCACCCTGAGCACTGAGCACCTAGCAACCCGAGCACTGAGCACGCAGCACCCTGAGTACTGAGCACCCAGCACCCAGAGCCCTGAGCACACAGCACCCTGAGTACTGAGCACCCTGAGTACTGAGCACCTAGCACCCCGAGCACTGAGCACCCAGCACCCTGAGCACTGAGCACCCTGCACCCTGAGTACTGAGCATCAAGCACCCTGAGCACTGAGCACCCAGCACCCTGAGCACTGAGCACCCAGGACCCTGAGCACTGAGCACCCAGCACCCTGAGTACTGAGCACCCAACCTACTGAGCATCGAGCACCCTGAGCACTGAGTACCCAGCATCCTGAGTACTGAGCACCAAGGACCCTGAGCACTGAGCACCCAGCACGCTGAGTACTGAGCGCTGAGCACCCTGAGTACTGAGCACCGAGCACCCTGAGTACTGAGCACCCAGCACCCTGAGCACTGAGCAGCCAGCACACTGAGCACTGAGCACCCAGCTCCCCGAGCACTGAGCACCCAGCACCCTCAGCACTGAGCACCCAGCACCCCGAGTACTGAGCACCCAGCACCCTGAGTACTGAGCACCGAGCACCCCGAGCACTGAGCACCCAGCACCCCGAGCACTGAGAACACAGCACCCCGAGAATTAGCACCCAGCACCCTGAGTACTGAGAACCGAGTACCCTCAGTACTGAGCACCCAGCACGCTGAGCACTGAGCACCCAGCACCCCGAGTACTGAGCAAACAGCACACTGAGCACTGAGCACCCAGCACCCCGAGAATGAGCACCCAGCACCCTGAGTACTGAGCTCCCAGCACCCTGAGTACTGAGCACCCTGAGGACTGAGCACCGATCACGCTGAGCACTGAGCACCCAGCACCCTGAGGACTGAGCACCCAGCACCCTGAGTACTGAGCACCGAGCACCCCGAGTACTGAACACCCAGCACCCTGAGCACTGAGCACCTAGCAACCCGAGCACTGAGCACGCAGCACCCTGAGTACTGAGCACCCAGCACCCCGAGCCCTGAGCACACAGCACCCTGAGTACTGAGCACCCTGAGTACTGAGCACCTAGCACCCCGAGCACTGAGCACCCAGCACCCTGAGCACTGAGCACCCTGCACAATGAGTACTGAGCATCAAGCACCCTGAGCACTGAGCACCCAGCACCCTGAGCACTGAGCACCCAGCACCCTGAGGACTGAGCACCCAGCACCCTGAGTACTGAGCACCCAACGTACTGAGCATCGAGCACCCTGAGCACTGAGCACCCAGCACCCTGAGTACTGAGCATCGAGCACACCGAGCACTAAGCACCCAGCACCCTGAACACTGAGCACCCAGCACCCCAAGCACTGAGCACCCAGCATCCTGAGTACTGAGCACCCAGCACCCTGAGTACTGAGCACCCAGCACCCTGAGTACTGAGCACCCAGCACCCCGAGCACTGAGCACCCAGCACCCTGAGTACTGAGCACCGAGCACCAAGAGTACTGAGCACCGAGCATCCTGAGCACTGAGCACCGAGCACCCCGAGCACTGAGCACCTAGCACCCTGAGTACTGAGCACCCAGAACCAAGAGTACTGAGCACCGAGCACCCCGAGCACTGAGCACCCAGCACCCTGAGTAATGAGCACCCAGCACCCCGAGTACTGAGCACCGAGCACCGTGAGTACTGAGCACCCAGCACCCTGAGTACTGAGCACCCAGCACCCTGAGCACTGAGCACAAAGCACGCTGAGTACTGAGCACTGAGCACCCTGAGTAATGAGCACCAAGGACCCTGAGCACTGAGCACCCAGCACGCTGAGTACTGAGCGCTGAGCACCCTGAGTACTGAGCACCGAGCACCCTGAGTACTGAGCACCCAGCACCCTGAGCACTGAGCAGCCAGCACCCTGAGCACTGAGCACCCAGCTCCCCGAGCACTGAGCACCCAGCACCCTGAGCACTGAGCACCCAGCACCCCGAGTACTGAGCACCCAGCACCCTGAGTACTGAGCACCGAGCACCCCGAGCACTGAGCACCCAGCACCCCGAGCACTGAGAACCCAGCACCCCGAGAATTAGCACCCAGCACCCTGAGTACTGAGAACCGAGTACCCTCAGTACTGAGCACCCAGCACGCTGAGCACTGAGCACCCAGCACCCCGAGTACTGAGCAAACAGCACACCGAGCACTGAGCACCCAGCACCCCGAGAATGAGCACCCAGCGCCCTGAGTACTGAGCACCCAGCACCCTGAGTACTGAGCACCATGAGGACTGAGCACCGATCACCCTGAGCACTGAGCACCCAGCACCCTGAGTACTGAGCACCCAGCACCCTGAGTACTGAGCACCGAGCACCCCGAGTACTGAGCACCCAGCACCCTGAGCACTGAGCACCTAGCAACCCGAGCACTGAGCACGCAGCACCCTGAGTACTGAGCACCCAGCACTCCGAGCCCTGAGCACACAGCACCCTGAGTACTGAGCACCCTGAGTACTGAGCACCTAGCACCCCGAGCACTGAGCACCCAGCACCCTGAGCACTGAGCACCCAGCACCCTGAGCACTGAGCACCCAGGACCCTGAGCACTGAGCACCCAGCACCCTGAGTACTGAGCACCCAACCTACTGAGCATCGAGCACCCCGAGCACTGAGCACCCAGCATTCTGAGTACTGAGCACCGAGCACCCCGAGTACTGAGCACCCAGCACCCTGAGCACTGAGCACCCAGCACCCTGAGTACTGAGCACCGAGAACCCTGAGTACTGAGCACCCAGCACCCCGCGCACTGAGCACCCTGAGTACTGAGCACTAAGCACCCTGAGCGCTGATCACCCAGCACCCCAAGCACGGAGCACCCAGGACACCCAGCACTTAGTACTGAGCACCCAGCACCCTGAGTACTGAGCACCGAGCTCCCCGAGCACTGAGCACCCTGAGTACTGAGCACCCAGCACCCCGATCACAGAGCACACAGCACCCTCAGCACTGAGCACCTAGCACCCCGAGCACTGAGCACCCAGCGCCCTGAGTACTGAGCACACTGAGGACTGAGCACCGATCACCCTGAGCACTGAGCACCCAGCACCCTGAGTACTGAGCACCCAGCACCCTGAGTACTGAGCACCCAGCACCCTGAGCACTGAGCACGCAGCACCCTGAGTACTGAGCACCCAGCACCCTGAGTACTGAGCACCCAGCACCCTGAGTACTGAGAACCCAGCACCCTGAGTACTGAGCACCCAGCACCCTGAGTACTGAGCACTGAGCACCCCGAGTACTGAGCACCCAGCACCCCGAGCACTAAGCACCCAGCACCCTGAACACTGAGCACCCAGCACCCCAAGCACTGAGCACCCAGCAACCTGAGTACTGAGCACCCAGCACCCTGAGTACTGAGCACCCAGCACCCTGAGTACTGAGCACCCAGCACCCCGAGCACTGAGCACCCAGCACCCTGAGTACTGAGCACCGAGCACCAAGAGTACTGAGCACCGAGCATCCTGAGCACTGAGCACCGAGCACCCCGAGCACTGAGCACCTAGCACCCTGAGTACTGAGCACCCAGAACCAAGAGTACTGAGCACCGAGCACCCCGAGCACTGAGCACCCAGCACCCTGAGTAATGAGCACCCAGCACCCCGAGTACTGAGCACCGAGCACCGTGAGTACTGAGCACCCAGCACCCTGAGTACTGAGCACCCAGCACCCTGAGCACTGAGCACAAAGCACGCTGAGTACTGAGCACTGAGCACCCTGAGTACTGAGCACCAAGGACCCTGAGCACTGAGCACCCAGCACGCTGAGTACTGAGCGCTGAGCACCCTGAGTACTGAGCACCGAGCACCCTGAGTACTGAGCACCCAGCACCCTGAGCACTGAGCAGCCAGCACCCTGAGCACTGAGCACCCAGCTCCCCGAGCACTGAGCACCCAGCACCCTGAGCACTGAGCACCCAGCACCCCGAGTACTGAGCACCCAGCACCCTGAGTACTGAGCACCGAGCACCCCGAGCACTGAGCACCCAGCACCCCGAGCACTGAGAACCCAGCACCCCGAGAATTAGCACCCAGCACCCTGAGTACTGAGAACCGAGTACCCTCAGTACTGAGCACCCAGCACGCTGAGCACTGAGCACCCAGCACCCCGAGTACTGAGCAAACAGCACACCGAGCACTGAGCACCCAGCACCCCGAGAATGAGCACCCAGCACCCTGAGTACTGAGCACCCAGCACCCTGAGTACTGAGCACCCTGAGGACTGAGCACCGATCACCCTGAGCACTGAGCACCCAGCACCCTCAGTACTGAGCACCCAGCACCCTGAGTACTGAGCACCGAGCACCCCGAGTACTGAGCACCCAGCACCCTGAGCACTGAGCACCTAGCAACCCGAGCACTGAGCACGCAGCACCCTGAGTACTGAGCACCCAGCACCCCGAGCCCTGAGCACACAGCACCCTGAGTACTGAGCACCCTGAGTACTGAGCACCTAGCACCCCGAGCACTGAGCACCCAGCACCCTGAGCACTGAGCACCCTGCACCCTGAGTACTGAGCATCAAGCACCCTGAGCACTGAGCACCCAGCACCCTGAGCACTGAGCACCCAGGACCCTGAGCACTGAGCACCCAGCACCCTGAGTACTGAGCACCCAACCTACTGAGCATCGAGCACCCCGAGCACTGAGCACCCAGCATCCTGAGTACTGAGCACCGAGCACCCCGAGTACTGAGCACCCAGCACCCTGAGCACTGAGCACCCAGCACCCTGAGTACTGAGCACCGAGAACCCTGGGTACTGAGCACACAGCACCCTGAGCACTGAGCACCCTGAGTACTGAGCACTAAGCACCCTGAGCGCTGATCACCCAGCACCCCAAGCACGGAGCACCCAGGACACCAAGCACTGAGTACTGAGCACCCAGCACCCTGAGTACTGAGCATCGAGCACCCCGAGCACTAAGCACCCAGCACCCTGAACACTGAGCACCCAGCACCCCAAGCACTGAGCACCCAGCAACCTGAGTACTGAGCACCCAGCACCCTGAGTACTGAGCACCCCGAGCACTGAGCACCCTGAGTACTGAGCACCCAGCACCCCGATCACAGAGCACACAGCACCCTCAGCACTGAGCACCCAGCACCCCGAGCACTGAGAACACAGCACCCCGAGAATTAGCACCCAGCACCCTGAGTACTGAGAACCGAGTACCCTCAGTACTGAGCACCCAGCACGCTGAGCACTGAGCACCCAGCACCCCGAGTACTGAGCAAACAGCACACCGAGCACTGAGCACCCAGCACCCCGAGAATGAGCACCCAGCACCCTGAGTACTGAGCACCCAGCACCCTGAGTACTGAGCACCCTGAGGACTGAGCACCGATCACGCTGAGCACTGAGCACCCAGCACCCTGAGTACTGAGCACCCAGCACCCTGAGTACTGAGCACCGAGCACCCCGAGTACTGAGCACCCAGCACCCTGAGCACTGAGCACCTAGCAACCCGAGCACTGAGCACGCAGCACCCTGAGTACTGAGCACCCAGCACCCCGAGCCCTGAGCACACAGCACCCTGAGTACTGAGCACCCTGAGTACTGAGCACCTAGCACCCCGAGCACTGAGCACCCAGCACCCTGAGCACTGAGCACCCTGCACAATGAGTACTGAGCATCAAGCACCCTGAGCACTGAGCACCCAGCACCCTGAGCACTGAGCACCCAGCACCCTGAGGACTGAGCACCCAGCACCCTGAGTACTGAGCACCCAACGTACTGAGCATCGAGCACCCCGAGCACTGAGCACCCAGCACCCTGAGTACTGAGCATCGAGCACCCCGAGCACTAAGCACCCAGCACCCTGAACACTGAGCACCCAGCACCCCAAGCACTGAGCACCCAGCAACATGAGTACTGAGCACCCAGCACACTGAGTACTGAGCACCCAGCACCCTGAGTACTGAGCACCCAGCACCCCGAGCACTGAGCACCCAGCACCCTGAGTACTGAGCACCGAGCACCAAGAGTACTGAGCACCGAGCATCCTGAGCACTGAGCACCGAGCACCCCGAGCACTGAGCACCTAGCACCCTGAGTACTGAGCACCCAGAACCAAGAGTACTGAGCACCGAGCACCCCGAGCACTGAGCACCCAGCACCCTGAGTAATGAGCACCCAGCACCCCGAGTACTGAGCACCGAGCACCGTGAGTACTGAGCACCCAGCACCCTGAGTACTGAGCACCCAGCACCCTGAGCACTGAGCACAAAGCACGCTGAGTACTGAGCACTGAGCACCCTGAGTACTGAGCACCAAGGACCCTGAGCACTGAGCACCCAGCACGCTGAGTACTGAGCGCTGAGCACCCTGAGTACTGAGCACCGAGCACCCTGAGTACTGAGCACCCAGCACCCTGAGCACTGAGCAGCCAGCACCCTGAGCACTGAGCACCCAGCTCCCCGGGCACTGAGCACCCAGCACCCTGAGCACTGAGCACCAAGCACCCCGAGTACTGAGCACCCAGCACCCTGAGTACTGAGCACCGAGCACCCCGAGCACTGAGCACCCAGCACCCCGAGCACTGAGAACCCAGCACCCCGAGAATTAGCACCCAGCACCCTGAGTACTGAGAACCGAGTACCCTCAGTACTGAGCACCCAGCACGCTGAGCACTGAGCACCCAGCACCCCGAGTACTGAGCAAACAGCACACCGAGCACTGAGCACCCAGCACCCCGAGAATGAGCACCCAGCACCCTGAGTACTGAGCACCCAGCACCCTGAGTACTGAGCACCATGAGGACTGAGCACCGATCACCCTGAGCACTGAGCACCCAGCACCCTGAGTACTGAGCACCCAGCACCCTGAGTACTGAGCACCGAGCACCCCGAGTACTGAGCACCCAGCACCCTGAGCACTGAGCACCTAGCAACCCGAGCACTGAGCACGCAGCACCCTGAGTACTGAGCACCCAGCACTCCGAGCCCTGAGCACACAGCACCCTGAGTACTGAGCACCCTGAGTACTGAGCACCTAGCACCCCGAGCACTGAGCACCCAGCACCCTGAGCACTGAGCACCCAGCACCCTGAGCACTGAGCACCCAGGACCCTGAGCACTGAGCACCCAGCACCCTGAGTACTGAGCACCCAACCTACTGAGCATCGAGCACCCCGAGCACTGAGCACCCAGCATTCTGAGTACTGAGCACCGAGCACCCCGAGTACTGAGCACCCAGCACCCTGAGCACTGAGCACCCAGCACCCTGAGTACTGAGCACCGAGAACCCTGAGTACTGAGCACCCAGCACCCCGCGCACTGAGCACCCTGAGTACTGAGCACTAAGCACCCTGAGCGCTGATCACCCAGCACCCCAAGCACGGAGCACCCAGGACACCCAGCACTTAGTACTGAGCACCCAGCACCCTGAGTACTGAGCACCGAGCTCCCCGAGCACTGAGCACCCTGAGTACTGAGCACCCAGCACCCCGATCACAGAGCACACAGCACCCTCAGCACTGAGCACCTAGCACCCCGAGCACTGAGCACCCAGCACCCTGAGTACTGAGCACACTGAGGACTGAGCACCGATCACCCTGAGCACTGAGCACTCAGCACCCTGAGTACTGAGCACCCAGCACCCTGAGTACTGAGCACCCAGCACCCTGAGCACTGAGCACGCAGCACCCTGAGTACTGAGCACCCAGCACCCTGAGTACTGAGCACTGAGCACCCCGAGTACTGAGCACCCAGCACCCCGAGCACTAAGCACCCAGCACCCTGAACACTGAGCGCCCAGCACCCCAAGCACTGAGCACCCAGCAACCTGAGTACTGAGCACCCAGCACCCTGAGTACTGAGCACCCAGCACCCTGAGTACTGAGCACCCAGCACCCCGAGCACTGAGCACCCAGCACCCTGAGTACTGAGCACCGAGCACCAAGAGTACTGAGCACCGAGCATCCTGAGCACTGAGCACCGAGCACCCCGAGCACTGAGCACCTAGCACCCTGAGTACTGAGCACCCAGAACCAAGAGTACTGAGCACCGAGCACCCCGAGCACTGAGCACCCAGCACCCTGAGTAATGAGCACACAGCACCCCGAGTACTGAGCACCGAGCACCGTGAGTACTGAGCACCCAGCACCCTGAGTACTGAGCACCCAGCACCCTGAGCACTGAGCACAAAGCACGCTGAGTACTGAGCACTGAGCACCCTGAGTACTGAGCACCAAGGACCCTGAGCACTGAGCACCCAGCACGCTGAGTACTGAGCGCTGAGCACCCTGAGTACTGAGCACCGAGCACCCTGAGTACTGAGCACCCAGCACCCTGAGCACTGAGCAGCCAGCACCCTGAGCACTGAGCACCCAGCTCCCCGAGCACTGAGCACCCAGCACCCTGAGCACTGAGCACCCAGCACCCCGAGTACTGAGCACCCAGCACCCTGATTACTGAGCACCGAGCACCCCGAGCACTGAGCACCCAGCACCCCGAGCACTGAGAACCCAGCACCCCGAGAATTAGCACCCAGCACCCTGAGTACTGAGAACCGAGTACCCTCAGTACTGAGCACCCAGCACGCTGAGCACTGAGCACCCAGCACCCCGAGTACTGAGCAAACAGCACACCGAGCACTGAGCACCCAGCACCCCGAGAATGAGCACCCAGCACCCTGAGTACTGAGCACCCAGCACCCTGAGTACTGAGCACCGAGCACCCCGAGTACTGAGCACCCAGCACCCTGAGCACTGAGCACCCAGCACCCTGAGTACTGAGCACCGAGAACCCTGGGTACTGAGCACCCAGCACCCTGAGCACTGAGCACCCTGAGGACTGAGCACCGATCACCCTGAGCACTGAGCACCCAGCACCCTCAGTACTGAGCACCCAGCACCCTGAGTACTGAGCACCGAGCACCCCGAGTACTGAGCACCCAGCACCCTGAGCACTGAGCACCTAGCAACCCGAGCACTGAGCACGCAGCACCCTGAGTACTGAGCACCCAGCACCCCGAGCCCTGAGCACACAGCACCCTGAGTACTGAGCACCCTGAGTACTGAGCACCTAGCAACCCGAGCACTGAGCACCCTGCACCCTGAGTACTGAGCATCAAGCACTCTGAGCACTGAGCACCCAGCACCCTGAGCACTGAGCACCCAGGACCCTGAGCACTGAGCACCCAGCACCCTGAGTACTGAGCACCCAACCTACTGAGCATCGAGCACCCCGAGCACTGAGCACCCAGCATCCTGAGTACTGAGCACCGAGCACCCCGAGTACTGAGCACCCAGCACCCTGAGCACTGAGCACCCAGCACCCTGAGTACTGAGCACCGAGAACCCTGGGTACTGAGCACCCAGCACCCTGAGCACTGAGCACCCTGAGTACTGAGCACTAAGCACCCTGAGCGCTGATCACCCAGCACCCCAAGCACGGAGCACCCAGGACACCAAGCACTGAGTACTGAGCACCCAGCACCCTGAGTACTGAGCACCGAGCTCCCCGAGCACTGAGCACCCTGAGTACTGAGCACCCAGCACCCCGATCACAGAGCACACAGCACCCTCAGCACTGAGCACCCAGCACCCCGAGCACTGAGCACCCAGCACCCTGAGTACTGAGCACACTGAGGACTGAGCACCGATCACCCTGAGCACTGAGCACCCAGCACCCTGAGTACTGAGCACCCAGCACCCTGAGTACTGAGCACCCAGCACCCTGAGCACTGAGCACGCAGCACCCTGAGTACTGAGCACCCAGCACCCTGAGTACTGAGCACCCAGCACCCTGAGTACTGAGCACCCAGCACCCTGAGTACTGAGCACCCAGCACCCAACATACTGAGCATCGAGCACCCCGAGCACTGAGCACCCAGCACCCTGAGTACTGAGCACCGAGCACCCCGAGTACTGAGCACCCAGCACCCTGAGCACTGAGCACCCAGCACCCTGAGTACTGAGCACCCAGAACCCTGCGTACTGAGCACCCAGCACCCCGAGCACTGAGCACCCTGAGTACTGAGCACTAAGCACCCTGAGTGCTGAGCACCCAGCACCCCAAGCACGGAGCACCCAGGACCCCGAGCACTGAGTACTGAGCACCCAGCACCCTGAGTACTGAGCACCGAGCTCCCCGAGCACTGAGCACCCTGAGTACTGAGCACCCAGCACCCCGATCACAGAGCACACAGCATCCTCAGCACTGAGCACCCAGCACCCCGAGCACTGAGCACCCAGCACCCTGAGTACTGAGCACACTGAGGACTGAGCACCGATCACCCTGAGCACTGAGCACCCAGCACCCTGAGTACTGAGCACCCAGCACCCTGAGTACTGAGCACCCAGCACCCTGAGCACTGAGCACGCAGCACCCTGAGTACTGAGCACCCAGCACCCTGAGTACTGAGCACCCAGCACCCTGAGTACTGAGCACCCAGCACCCCGAGCACTGAGCACCCAGCACCCTGAGTACTGAGCACCGAGCACCAAGAGTACTGAGCACCGAGCATCCTGAGCACTGAGCACCGAGCACCCCGAGCACTGAGCACCTAGCACCCTGAGTACTGAGCACCCAGAACCAAGAGTACTGAGCACCGAGCACCCCGAGCACTGAGCACCCAGCACCCTGAGTAATGACCACCCAGCACCCCGAGTACTGAGCACCGAGCACCGTGAGTACTGAACACCCAGCACCCTGAGTACTGAGCACCCAGCACCCTGAGCACTGAGCACAAAGCACGCTGAGTACTGAGCACTGAGCACCCTGAGTACTGAGCACCAAGGACCCTGAGCACTGAGCACCCAGCACGCTGAGTACTGAGCGCTGAGCACCCTGAGTACTGAGCACCGAGCACCCTGAGTACTGAGCACCCAGCACCCTGAGCACTGAGCAGCCAGCACCCTGAGCACTGAGCACCCAGCTCCCCGGGCACTGAGCACCCAGCACCCTGAGCACTGAGCACCAAGCACCCCGAGTACTGAGCACCCAGCACCCTGAGTACTGAGCACCGAGCACCCCGAGCACTGAGCACCCAGCACCCCGAGCACTGAGAACCCAGCACCCCGAGAATTAGCACCCAGCACCCTGAGTACTGAGAACCGAGTACCCTCAGTACTGAGCACCCAGCACGCTGAGCACTGAGCACCCAGCACCCCGAGTACTGAGCAAACAGCACACCGAGCACTGAGCACCCAGCACCCCGAGAATGAGCACCCAGCACCCTGAGTACTGAGCACCCAGCACCCTGAGTACTGAGCACCATGAGGACTGAGCACCGATCACCCTGAGCACTGAGCACCCAGCACCCTGAGTACTGAGCACCCAGCACCCTGAGTACTGAGCACCGAGCACCCCGAGTACTGAGCACCCAGCACCCTGAGCACTGAGCACCTAGCAACCCGAGCACTGAGCACGCAGCACCCTGAGTACTGAGCACCCAGCACTCCGAGCCCTGAGCACACAGCACCCTGAGTACTGAGCACCCTGAGTACTGAGCACCTAGCACCCCGAGCACTGAGCACCCAGCACCCTGAGCACTGAGCACCCAGCACCCTGAGCACTGAGCACCCAGGACCCTGAGCACTGAGCACCCAGCACCCTGAGTACTGAGCACCCAACCTACTGAGCATCGAGCACCCCGAGCACTGAGCACCCAGCATTCTGAGTACTGAGCACCGAGCACCCCGAGTACTGAGCACCCAGCACCCTGAGCACTGAGCACCCAGCACCCTGAGTACTGAGCACCGAGAACCCTGAGTACTGAGCACCCAGCACCCCGCGCACTGAGCACCCTGAGTACTGAGCACTAAGCACCCTGAGCGCTGATCACCCAGCACCCCAAGCACGGAGCACCCAGGACACCCAGCACTTAGTACTGAGCACCCAGCACCCTGAGTACTGAGCACCGAGCTCCCCGAGCACTGAGCACCCTGAGTACTGAGCACCCAGCACCCCGATCACAGAGCACACAGCACCCTCAGCACTGAGCACCTAGCACCCCGAGCACTGAGCACCCAGCACCCTGAGTACTGAGCACACTGAGGACTGAGCACCGATCACCCTGAGCACTGAGCACTCAGCACCCTGAGTACTGAGCACCCAGCACCCTGAGTACTGAGCACCCAGCACCCTGAGCACTGAGCACGCAGCACCCTGAGTACTGAGCACCCAGCACCCTGAGTACTGAGCACCCAGCACCCTGAGTACTGAGAACCCAGCACCCTGAGTACTGAGCACCCAGCACCCTGAGTACTGAGCACTGAGCACCCCGAGTACTGAGCACCCAGCACCCCGAGCACTAAGCACCCAGCACCCTGAACACTGAGCACCCAGCACCCCAAGCACTGAGCACCCAGCAACCTGAGTACTGAGCACCCAGCACCCTGAGTACTGAGCACCCAGCACCCTGAGTACTGAGCACCCAGCACCCCGAGCACTGAGCACCCAGCACCCTGAGTACTGAGCACCGAGCACCAAGAGTACTGAGCACCGAGCATCCTGAGCACTGAGCACCGAGCACCCCGAGCACTGAGCACCTAGCACCCTGAGTACTGAGCACCCAGAACCAAGAGTACTGAGCACCGAGCACCCCGAGCACTGAGCACCCAGCACCCTGAGTAATGAGCACACAGCACCCCGAGTACTGAGCACCGAGCACCGTGAGTACTGAGCACCCAGCACCCTGAGTACTGAGCACCCAGCACCCTGAGCACTGAGCACAAAGCACGCTGAGTACTGAGCACTGAGCACCCTGAGTACTGAGCACCAAGGACCCTGAGCACTGAGCACCCAGCACGCTGAGTACTGAGCGCTGAGCACCCTGAGTACTGAGCACCGAGCACCCTGAGTACTGAGCACCCAGCACCCTGAGCACTGAGCAGCCAGCACCCTGAGCACTGAGCACCCAGCTCCCCGAGCACTGAGCACCCAGCACCCTGAGCACTGAGCACCCAGCACCCCGAGTACTGAGCACCCAGCACCCTGATTACTGAGCACCGAGCACCCCGAGCACTGAGCACCCAGCACCCCGAGCACTGAGAACCCAGCACCCCGAGAATTAGCACCCAGCACCCTGAGTACTGAGAACCGAGTACCCTCAGTACTGAGCACCCAGCACGCTGAGCACTGAGCACCCAGCACCCCGAGTACTGAGCAAACAGCACACCGAGCACTGAGCACCCAGCACCCCGAGAATGAGCACCCAGCACCCTGAGTACTGAGCACCCAGCACCCTGAGTACTGAGCACCGAGCACCCCGAGTACTGAGCACCCAGCACCCTGAGCACTGAGCACCCAGCACCCTGAGTACTGAGCACCGAGAACCCTGGGTACTGAGCACCCAGCACCCTGAGCACTGAGCACCCTGAGGACTGAGCACCGATCACCCTGAGCACTGAGCACCCAGCACCCTCAGTACTGAGCACCCAGCACCCTGAGTACTGAGCACCGAGCACCCCGAGTACTGAGCACCCAGCACCCTGAGCACTGAGCACCTAGCAACCCGAGCACTGAGCACGCAGCACCCTGAGTACTGAGCACCCAGCACCCCGAGCCCTGAGCACACAGCACCCTGAGTACTGAGCACCCTGAGTACTGAGCACCTAGCACCCCGAGCACTGAGCACCCAGCACCCTGAGCACTGAGCACCCTGCACCCTGAGTACTGAGCATCAAGCACCCTGAGCACTGAGCACCCAGCACCCTGAGCACTGAGCACCCAGGACCCTGAGCACTGAGCACCCAGCACCCTGAGTACTGAGCACCCAACCTACTGAGCATCGAGCACCCCGAGCACTGAGCACCCAGCATCCTGAGTACTGAGCACCGAGCACCCCGAGTACTGAGCACCCAGCACCCTGAGCACTGAGCACCCAGCACCCTGAGTACTGAGCACCGAGAACCCTGGGTACTGAGCACCCAGCACCCTGAGCACTGAGCACCCTGAGTACTGAGCACTAAGCACCCTGAGCGCTGATCACCCAGCACCCCAAGCACGGAGCACCCAGGACACCAAGCACTGAGTACTGAGCACCCAGCACCCTGAGTACTGAGCACCGAGCTCCCCGAGCACTGAGCACCCTGAGTACTGAGCACCCAGCACCCCGATCACAGAGCACACAGCACCCTCAGCACTGAGCACCCAGCACCCCGAGCACTAAGCACCCAGCACCCTGAGTACTGAGCACACTGAGGACTGAGCACCGATCACCCTGAGCACTGAGCACCCAGCACCCTGAGTACTGAGCACCCAGCACCCTGAGTACTGAGCACCCAGCACCCTGAGCACTGAGCACGCAGCACCCTGAGTACTGAGCACCCAGCACCCTGAGTACTGAGCACCCAGCACCCTGAGTACTGAGCACCCAGCACCCTGAGTACTGAGCACCCAGCACCCAACATACTGAGCATCGAGCACCCCGAGCACTGAGCACCCAGCACCCTGAGTACTGAGCACCGAGCACCCCGAGTACTGAGCACCCAGCACCCTGAGCACTGAGCACCCAGCACCCTGAGTACTGAGCACCCAGAACCCTGCGTACTGAGCACCCAGCACCCCGAGCACTGAGCACCCTGAGTACTGAGCACTAAGCACCCTGAGTGCTGAGCACCCAGCACCCCAAGCACGGAGCACCCAGGACCCCGAGCACTGAGTACTGAGCACCCAGCACCCTGAGTACTGAGCACCGAGCTCCCCGAGCACTGAGCACCCTGAGTACTGAGCACCCAGCACCCCGATCACAGAGCACACAGCATCCTCAGCACTGAGCACCCAGCACCCCGAGCACTGAGCACCCAGCACCCTGAGTACTGAGCACACTGAGGACTGAGCACCGATCACCCTGAGCACTGAGCACCCAGCACCCTGAGTACTGAGCACCCAGCACCCTGTGTACTGAGCACCCAGCACCCTGAGCACTGAGCACGCAGCACCCTGAGTACTGAGCACCCAGCACCCTGAGTACTGAGCACCCAGCACCCTGAGTACTGAGCACCCAGCACCCCGAGCACTGAGCACCCAGCACCCTGAGTACTGAGCACCGAGCACCAAGAGTACTGAGCACCGAGCATCCTGAGCACTGAGCACCGAGCACCCCGAGCACTGAGCACCTAGCACCCTGAGTACTGAGCACCCAGAACCAAGAGTACTGAGCACCGAGCACCCCGAGCACTGAGCACCCAGCACCCTGAGTAATGACCACCCAGCACCCCGAGTACTGAGCACCGAGCACCGTGAGTACTGAACACCCAGCACCCTGAGTACTGAGCACCCAGCACCCTGAGCACTGAGCACAAAGCACGCTGAGTACTGAGCACTGAGCACCCTGAGTACTGAGCACCAAGGACCCTGAGCACTGAGCACCCAGCACGCTGAGTACTGAGCGCTGAGCACCCTGAGTACTGAGCACCGAGCACCCTGAGTACTGAGCACCCAGCACCCTGAGCACTGAGCAGCCAGCACCCTGAGCACTGAGCACCCAGCTCCCCGAGCACTGAGCACCCAGCACCCTCAGCACTGAGCACCCAGCACCCCGAGTACTGAGCAACCAGCACCCTGAGTACTGAGCACCGAGCACCCCGAGCACAGAGCACCCAGCACCCCGAGCACTGAGAACCCAGCACCCCGAGAATTAGCACCCAGCACCCTGAGTACTGAGAACCGAGTACCCTCAGTACTGAGCACCCAGCACGCTGAGCACTGAGCACCCAGCACCCCGAGTACTGAGCAAACAGCACACCGAGCACTGAGCACCCAGCACCCCGAGAATGAGCACCCAGCACCCTGAGTACTGAGCACCCAGCACCCTGAGTACTGAGCACCCTGAGGACTGAGCACCGATCACGCTGAGCACTGAGCACCCAGCACCCTGAGTACTGAGCACCCAGCACCCTGAGTACTGAGCACCGAGCACCCCGAGTACTGAGCACCCAGCACCCTGAGCACTGAGCACCTAGCAAACCGAGCACTGAGCACGCAGCACCCTGAGTACTGAGCACCCAGCACCCCGAGCCCTGAGCACACAGCACCCTGAGTACTGAGCACCCTGAGTACTGAGCACCTAGCACCCCGAGCACTGAGCACCCAGCACCCTGAGCACTGAGCACCCTGCACCCTGAGTACTGAGCATCAAGCACCCTGAGCACTGAGCTCCCAACACCCTGAGCACTGAGCACCCAGCACCCTGAGCACTGAGCACCCAGCACACTGAGTACTGAGCACCCAACGTACTGAGCATCGAGCACCCCGAGCACTGAGCACCCAGCACCCTGAGTACTGAGCACCGAGCACCCTGAGTACTGAGCACCGAGCACCCCGAGCACTGAGCACGCAGCACCCTGAGTACTGAGCACCCAGCACCCTGAGTACTGAGCACCGAGCTCCCCGAGCACTGAGCACCCTGAGTACTGAGCACCCAGCACCCCGATCACAGAGCACACAGCACCCTCAGCACTGAGCACCCAGCACCCCGAGCACTGAGCACCCAGCACCCTGAGTACTGAGCACCCAGCACCCTGAGTACTGAGCACCCAGCACCCTGAGCACTGAGCACGCAGCACCCTGAGTACTGAGCACCCAGCACCCTGAGTACTGAGCACCCAGCACCCTGAGTACTGAGCACCCAGCACCCTGAGTACTGAGCACCCAGCACCCTGAGTACTGAGCACCGAGCACCCCGAGTACTGAGCACCCAGCACCCCGAGCACTGAGCACCCAGCACCCTGAACACTGAGCACCCAGCACCCCAAGCACTGAGCACCCAGCAACCTGAGTACTGAGCACCCAGCACCCTGAGTACTGAGCACCCAGCACCCTGACTACTGAGCACAAAGCACGCTGAGTACTGAGCACCCTGAGTACTGAGCACCAAGGACGCTGAGCACTGAGCACCCAGCACGCTGAGTACTGAGCGCTGAGCACCCTGAGTACTGAGCACCGAGCACCCTGAGTACTGAGCACCCAGCACCCTGAGCACTGAGCAGCCAGCAACATGAGCACTGAGCACCCAGCACCCCGAGCACTGAGCACCCAGCACCCTGAGCACTGAGCACCGAGCACCCCGAGCACTGAGCACCCAGCACCCCGAGCACTGAGAACCCAGCACCCCGAGAATTAGCACCCAGCACCCCGAGTACTGAGCACCCAGCACCCTGAGTACTGAGCACCGAGCACCCCGAGCACTGAGCACCCAGCACCCCGAGCACTGAGAACCCAGCACCCCGAGAATTAGCACCCAGCACCCTGAGTACTGAGAACCGAGTACCCTGAATACTGAGCACCCAGCACGCTGAGCACTGAGCACCCAGCACCCTGAGCACTGAGCACCCAGGACCCTGAGCACTGAGCACCCAGCACCCTGAGTACTGAGCACCCAACCTACTGAGCATCGAGCACCCCGAGCACTGAGCACCCAGCATTCTGAGTACTGAGCACCGAGCACCCCGAGTACTGAGCACCCAGCACCCTGAGCACTGAGCACCCAGCACCCTGAGTACTGAGCACCGAGAACCCTGAGTACTGAGCACCCAGCACCCCGCGCACTGAGCACCCTGAGTACTGAGCACTAAGCACCCTGAGCGCTGATCACCCAGCACCCCAAGCACGGAGCACCCAGGACACCCAGCACTTAGTACTGAGCACCCAGCACCCTGAGTACTGAGCACCGAGCTCCCCGAGCACTGAGCACCCTGAGTACTGAGCACCCAGCACCCCGATCACAGAGCACACAGCACCCTCAGCACTGAGCACCTAGCACCCCGAGCACTGAGCACCCAGCACCCTGAGTACTGAGCACACTGAGGACTGAGCACCGATCACCCTGAGCACTGAGCACTCAGCACCCTGAGTACTGAGCACCCAGCACCCTGAGTACTGAGCACCCAGCACCCTGAGCACTGAGCACGCAGCACCCTGAGTACTGAGCACCCAGCACCCTGAGTACTGAGCACCCAGCACCCTGAGTACTGAGAACCCAGCACCCTGAGTACTGAGCACCCAGCACCCTGAGTACTGAGCACTGAGCACCCCGAGTACTGAGCACCCAGCACCCCGAGCACTAAGCACCCAGCACCCTGAACACTGAGCACCCAGCACCCCAAGCACTGAGCACCCAGCAACCTGAGTACTGAGCACCCAGCACCCTGAGTACTGAGCACCCAGCACCCTGAGTACTGAGCACCCAGCACACCGAGCACTGAGCACCCAGCACCCTGAGTACTGAGCACCGAGCACCAAGAGTACTGAGCACCGAGCATCCTGAGCACTGAGCACCGAGCACCCCGAGCACTGAGCACCTAGCACCCTGAGTACTGAGCACCCAGAACCAAGAGTACTGAGCACCGAGCACCCCGAGCACTGAGCACCCAGCACCCTGAGTAATGAGCACACAGCACCCCGAGTACTGAGCACCGAGCACCGTGAGTACTGAGCACCCAGCACCCTGAGTACTGAGCACCCAGCACCCTGAGCACTGAGCACAAAGCACGCTGAGTACTGAGCACTGAGCACCCTGAGTACTGAGCACCAAGGACCCTGAGCACTGAGCACCCAGCACGCTGAGTACTGAGCGCTGAGCACCCTGAGTACTGAGCACCGAGCACCCTGAGTACTGAGCACCCAGCACCCTGAGCACTGAGCAGCCAGCACCCTGAGCACTGAGCACCCAGCTCCCCGAGCACTGAGCACCCAGCACCCTGAGCACTGAGCACCCAGCACCCCGAGTACTGAGCACCCAGCACCCTGATTACTGAGCACCGAGCACCCCGAGCACTGAGCACCCAGCACCCCGAGCACTGAGAACCCAGCACCCCAAGAATTAGCACCCAGCACCCTGAGTACTGAGAACCGAGTACCCTCAGTACTGAGCACCCAGCACGCTGAGCACTGAGCACCCAGCACCCCGAGTACTGAGCAAACAGCACACCGAGCACTGAGCACCCAGCACCCCGAGAATGAGCACCCAGCACCCTGAGTACTGAGCACCCAGCACCCTGAGTACTGAGCACCGAGCACCCCGAGTACTGAGCACCCAGCACCCTGAGCACTGAGCACCCAGCACCCTGAGTACTGAGCACCGAGAACCCTGGGTACTGAGCACCCAGCACCCTGAGCACTGAGCACCCTGAGGACTGAGCACCGATCACCCTGAGCACTGAGCACCCAGCACCCTCAGTACTGAGCACCCAGCACCCTGAGTACTGAGCACCGAGCACCCCGAGTACTGAGCACCCAGCACCCTGAGCACTGAGCACCTAGCAACCCGAGCACTGAGCACGCAGCACCCTGAGTACTGAGCACCCAGCACCCCGAGCCCTGAGCACACAGCACCCTGAGTACTGAGCACCCTGAGTACTGAGCACCTAGCACCCCGAGCACTGAGCACCCAGCACCCTGAGCACTGAGCACCCTGCACCCTGAGTACTGAGCATCAAGCACCCTGAGCACTGAGCACCCAGCACCCTGAGCACTGAGCACCCAGGACCCTGAGCACTGAGCACCCAGCACCCTGAGTACTGAGCACCCAACCTACTGAGCATCGAGCACCCCGAGCACTGAGCACCCAGCATCCTGAGTACTGAGCACCGAGCACCCCGAGTACTGAGCACCCAGCACCCTGAGCACTGAGCACCCAGCACCCTGAGTACTGAGCACCGAGAACCCTGGGTACTGAGCACCCAGCACCCTGAGCACTGAGCACCCTGAGTACTGAGCACTAAGCACCCTGAGCGCTGATCACCCAGCACCCCAAGCACGGAGCACCCAGGACACCAAGCACTGAGTACTGAGCACCCAGCACCCTGAGTACTGAGCACCGAGCTCCCCGAGCACTGAGCACCCTGAGTACTGAGCACCCAGCACCCCGATCACAGAGCACACAGCACCCTCAGCACTGAGCACCCAGCACCCCGAGCACTAAGCACCCAGCACCCTGAGTACTGAGCACACTGAGGACTGAGCACCGATCACCCTGAGCACTGAGCACCCAGCACCCTGAGTACTGAGCACCCAGCACCCTGAGTACTGAGCACCCAGCACCCTGAGCACTGAGCACGCAGCACCCTGAGTACTGAGCACCCAGCACCCTGAGTACTGAGCACCCAGCACCCTGAGTACTGAGCACCCAGCACCCTGAGTACTGAGCACCCAGCACCCAACATACTGAGCATCGAGCACCCCGAGCACTGAGCACCCAGCACCCTGAGTACTGAGCACCGAGCACCCCGAGTACTGAGCACCCAGCACCCTGAGCACTGAGCACCCAGCACCCTGAGTACTGAGCACCCAGAACCCTGCGTACTGAGCACCCAGCACCCCGAGCACTGAGCACCCTGAGTACTGAGCACTAAGCACCCTGAGTGCTGAGCACCCAGCACCCCAAGCACGGAGCACCCAGGACCCCGAGCACTGAGTACTGAGCACCCAGCACCCTGAGTACTGAGCACCGAGCTCCCCGAGCACTGAGCACCCTGAGTACTGAGCACCCAGCACCCCGATCACAGAGCACACAGCATCCTCAGCACTGAGCACCCAGCACCCCGAGCACTGAGCACCCAGCACCCTGAGTACTGAGCACACTGAGGACTGAGCACCGATCACCCTGAGCACTGAGCACCCAGCACCCTGAGTACTGAGCACCCAGCACCCTGTGTACTGAGCACCCAGCACCCTGAGCACTGAGCACGCAGCACCCTGAGTACTGAGCACCCAGCACCCTGAGTACTGAGCACCCAGCACCCTGAGTACTGAGCACCCAGCACCCCGAGCACTGAGCACCCAGCACCCTGAGTACTGAGCACCGAGCACCAAGAGTACTGAGCACCGAGCATCCTGAGCACTGAGCACCGAGCACCCCGAGCACTGAGCACCTAGCACCCTGAGTACTGAGCACCCAGAACCAAGAGTACTGAGCACCGAGCACCCCGAGCACTGAGCACCCAGCACCCTGAGTAATGACCACCCAGCACCCCGAGTACTGAGCACCGAGCACCGTGAGTACTGAACACCCAGCACCCTGAGTACTGAGCACCCAGCACCCTGAGCACTGAGCACAAAGCACGCTGAGTACTGAGCACTGAGCACCCTGAGTACTGAGCACCAAGGACCCTGAGCACTGAGCACCCAGCACGCTGAGTACTGAGCGCTGAGCACCCTGAGTACTGAGCACCGAGCACCCTGAGTACTGAGCACCCAGCACCCTGAGCACTGAGCAGCCAGCACCCTGAGCACTGAGCACCCAGCTCCCCGAGCACTGAGCACCCAGCACCCTCAGCACTGAGCACCCAGCACCCCGAGTACTGAGCAACCAGCACCCTGAGTACTGAGCACCGAGCACCCCGAGCACAGAGCACCCAGCACCCCGAGCACTGAGAACCCAGCACCCCGAGAATTAGCACCCAGCACCCTGAGTACTGAGAACCGAGTACCCTCAGTACTGAGCACCCAGCACGCTGAGCACTGAGCACCCAGCACCCCGAGTACTGAGCAAACAGCACACCGAGCACTGAGCACCCAGCACCCCGAGAATGAGCACCCAGCACCCTGAGTACTGAGCACCCAGCACCCTGAGTACTGAGCACCCTGAGGACTGAGCACCGATCACGCTGAGCACTGAGCACCCAGCACCCTGAGTACTGAGCACCCAGCACCCTGAGTACTGAGCACCGAGCACCCCGAGTACTGAGCACCCAGCACCCTGAGCACTGAGCACCTAGCAAACCGAGCACTGAGCACGCAGCACCCTGAGTACTGAGCACCCAGCACCCCGAGCCCTGAGCACACAGCACCCTGAGTACTGAGCACCCTGAGTACTGAGCACCTAGCACCCCGAGCACTGAGCACCCAGCACCCTGAGCACTGAGCACCCTGCACCCTGAGTACTGAGCATCAAGCACCCTGAGCACTGAGCTCCCAACACCCTGAGCACTGAGCACCCAGCACCCTGAGCACTGAGCACCCAGCACACTGAGTACTGAGCACCCAACGTACTGAGCATCGAGCACCCCGAGCACTGAGCACCCAGCACCCTGAGTACTGAGCACCGAGCACCCTGAGTACTGAGCACCGAGCACCCCGAGCACTGAGCACGCAGCACCCTGAGTACTGAGCACCCAGCACCCTGAGTACTGAGCACCGAGCTCCCCGAGCACTGAGCACCCTGAGTACTGAGCACCCAGCACCCCGATCACAGAGCACACAGCACCCTCAGCACTGAGCACCCAGCACCCCGAGCACTGAGCACCCAGCACCCTGAGTACTGAGCACCCAGCACCCTGAGTACTGAGCACCCAGCACCCTGAGCACTGAGCACGCAGCACCCTGAGTACTGAGCACCCAGCACCCTGAGTACTGAGCACCCAGCACCCTGAGTACTGAGCACCCAGCACCCTGAGTACTGAGCACCCAGCACCCTGAGTACTGAGCACCGAGCACCCCGAGTACTGAGCACCCAGCACCCCGAGCACTGAGCACCCAGCACCCTGAACACTGAGCACCCAGCACCCCAAGCACTGAGCACCCAGCAACCTGAGTACTGAGCACCCAGCACCCTGAGTACTGAGCACCCAGCACCCTGACTACTGAGCACAAAGCACGCTGAGTACTGAGCACCCTGAGTACTGAGCACCAAGGACGCTGAGCACTGAGCACCCAGCACGCTGAGTACTGAGCGCTGAGCACCCTGAGTACTGAGCACCGAGCACCCTGAGTACTGAGCACCCAGCACCCTGAGCACTGAGCAGCCAGCAACATGAGCACTGAGCACCCAGCACCCCGAGCACTGAGCACCCAGCACCCTGAGCACTGAGCACCGAGCACCCCGAGCACTGAGCACCCAGCACCCCGAGCACTGAGAACCCAGCACCCCGAGAATTAGCACCCAGCACCCCGAGTACTGAGCACCCAGCACCCTGAGTACTGAGCACCGAGCACCCCGAGCACTGAGCACCCAGCACCCCGAGCACTGAGAACCCAGCACCCCGAGAATTAGCACCCAGCACCCTGAGTACTGAGAACCGAGTACCCTGAATACTGAGCACCCAGCACGCTGAGCACTGAGCACCCAGCACCCCGAGTACTGAGCAAACAGCACACCGAGCACTGAGCACCCAGCACCCCGAGAATGAGCACCCAGCACCCTGAGTACTGAGCACCCAGCACCCTGAGTACTGAGCACACTGAGGACTGAGCACCGATCACCCTGAGCACTGAGCACCCAGCACCCTGAGTACTGAGCACCCAGCACCCTGACTACTGAGCACCGAGCACCCCGAGTACTGAGCACCCAGCACCCTGAGCACTGAGCACCGATCACCCTGAGCACTGAGCACCCAGCACCCTGAGTACTGAGCACCCAGCACCCTGAGTACTGAGCACCGAGCACCCCGAGCACTGAGCACGCAGCACCCTGAGTACTGAGCACCCAGCACCCCGTGACCTGAGCACCCAGCACCCTGAGTACTGAGCACCCTGAGTACTGAGCACCTAGCACCCCGAGCACTGAGCACCCAGCACCCTGAGCACTGAGCACCCTGCACCCTGAGTACTGAGCATCAAGCACCCTGAGCACTGAGCACCCAGCACCCTGAGCACTGAGCACCCAGCACCCTGAGTACTGAGCACCCAACGTACTGAGCATTGAGCACCCCGAGCACTGAGCACCCAGCACCCTGAGTACTGAGCACCCAGCACCCCGAGCACTGAGGACCCAGCACCCTGAGTACTGAGCACCGCGCACCCTGAGTACTGAGCACCCAGCACCCCGAGCACTGAGCACCCAGCACCCCGAGCACTGAGCACCCAGCACCCTGAGCACTGAGCACCCTGAGGACTGAGCACCCAGCACCCTGAGTACTGAGCACCCAGCATCCTGATTACTGAGCACCGATCACCGTGAGCACTGAGCACCCAGCAACCCGAGCACTGAGCACCCAGCACCCTGAGTACTGAGCACCCTGAGTACTGAGCACCCAGCACCCCGAGCACTGAGCACCCTGCACCCTGAGTACTGAGCACCCTGAGTACTGAGCACCCAGCACCCTGAGCACTGAGCACCCAGCACCGTGAGTACTGAGCACCCAGCACCCTGAGCACTGAGCACCCAGCACCCTGAGTACTGAGCAACCAGCACCCTGAGTACTTAGCACCCAGCACCCTGAGCACTGAGCACCCAGCACCCTGAGTACTGAGCACCAAGCACCCTGAGTACTGAGCACCCAGCACCCTGAGTACTGAGCACCCAGCACCCTGAGTACTGAGCACCGAGCACCCCGAGTACTGAGCACCCAGCACCCTGAGCACTGAGCACACAGCACCCTGAGTACTGAGCACCCAGCACACTGAGTACTGAGCACCCAGCACCCCGAGCACTGAGCACCCTGAATACTGAGCACTAAGCACCCTGAGCGCTGAGCACCCAGCACCCCAAGCACGGAGCACCCAGGACCCCGAGCACTGAGTACTGAGCACCCAGCACCCTGAGTACTGAGCACCAAGCTCCCCGAGCACTGAGCACCCTGAGTACTGAGCACCCAGCACCCCGAGCACTGAGCACCCAGCACCCTGAGTAATGAGCACCCAGCACCCCGAGTACTGAGCACCCAGCACCGTGAGTACTGAGCACCCAGCACACTGAGTACTGAGCACCCAGCACCCTGAGCACTGAGCACAAAGCACGCTGAGTACTGAGCACTGAGCACCCTGAGTACTGAGCACCAAGGACCCTGAGTACTGAGCCCCCAGCTCCCTGAGCACTGAGCACAAAGCACGCTGAGTACTGAGCGCTGAGCACCCTGAGTACTGAGCACCGAGCACCCTGAGTACTGAGCACCCAGCAGCCTGAGCACTGAGCACCCAGCACCCTGAGCACTGAGCACCCAGCACCCCGAGCACTGAGCACCCAGCACCCTGAGCACTGAGCACCCAGCACAACGAGTACTGAGCACCCAGCACCCTGAGTACTGAGCACCCAGCACAACGAGCACTGAGCACCCAGCACCCCGAGCACTGAGCACCCAGCACCCCGAGAATGAGCACCCAGCACCCTGAGTACTGATAACCGAGCACCCTGAGTACTGAGCACCCAGCACGCTGAGCACTGAGCACACAGCACCCCGAGTACTGAGCAAACAGCACACCGAGCACTGAGCACCCAGTACCCCGAGAATGAGCACCCAGCACCCTGAATACTGAGCACCCAGCACCCTGAGTACTGAGCACCCAGCACAAGGAGCACTGAGCACCCTGAGTACTGAGCACCCAGCACCCTGAGTACTGAGCACTAAGCACCCTGAGCGCTGAGCACCCAGCACCCCAAGCACGGAGCACCCAGGACCCCGAGCACTGAGTACTGAGCACCCAGCACCCTGAGTACTGAGCACCAAGTTCCCCGAGAACTGAGCACCCTGAGTACTGAGCACCCAGCACCCCGATAACAGAGCACCCAGCACCCTCAGCACTGTGCACCCAGCACCCCGAGCACTGAGCACTCAGCACCCTGAGTACTGAGCTCCCTGAGTACTGAGCACCGATCACCCTGAGCACTGAGCACCCAGCACCCTGAGCACTGAGCACCCAGCACCCTGAGTACTGAGCACCGAGCACCCCGAGCACTGAGCACCCAGCACCCTGAGGACTGAGCACCCAGCACGAAGAGTACTGAGCACCGAGCATCCTGAGCACTGAGCACCGAGCACCCCGAACACTGAGCACCCAGCACCCTGAGGACTGAGCACCCAGCACCAAGAGTACTGAGCACCGAGCACCCCGAGCACTGAGCACCAAGCACCCCAAGCACTGAGCAACCAGCACCCTGAGTACTGAGCACCCAGCACCCCGAGCACTGAGCACCCAGCACCCTGAGTAATGAGCACCCAGCACCCAGAGTACTGAGCACCCAGCACCGTGAGTACTGAGCACCCAGCACCCTGAGTACTGAGCACCCAGCACCCTGAGCACTGAGCACAAAGCACGCTGAGTACTGAGCACTGAGCACCCTGAGTACTGAGCACCAAGGACCCTGAGTACTGAGCACCCAGCACCCTGAGCACTGAGCACAAAGCACTCTGAGTACTGAGCGCTGAGCACCCTCAGTACTGAGCACCGAGCACCCTGAGTACTGAGCACCCAGCACCCTGAGCACTGAGCACCCAGCACCCTGAGCACTGAGCACCCTGCACCCCGAGCACTGAGCACCCAGCACCCTGAGCACTGAGCACCCAGCACCCCGAGTACTGAGCATCCAGCGCCCTGAGTACTGAGTACCCAGCACAACGAGCACTGAGCACCCAGCACCCCGAGCACTGAGCAACCAGCACCCCGAGAATAAGCACCCAGCACCCTGAGTACTGAGAACCGAGCACCCTGAGTACTGAGCACCCAGCACGCTGAGCACTGAGCACCCAGCACCCCGATTACTGAGCAAACAGCACACCGAGCACTGAGCACCCAGCACCCCGAGAATGAGCACCCAGCACACTGAGTACTGAGCACCCAGCACCCTGAGTACTGAGCACCCAGCACAACGAGCACTGAGCACCCTGAGTACTGAGCACCCAGCACCCTGAGTACTGAGCACTAAGCATCCAGAGCGCTGAGCACCCAGCAGCCCAAGCACGGAGCACCCAGGACACCGAGCACTGAGTAATGAGCACCCAGCACCCTGAGTACTGAGCACCGAGCTGCCTGAGCACTGAGCACCCTGAGTACTGAGCACCCAGCACCCCGATCACAGAGCAGCCAGCACCCTCAGCACTGAGCTCCCATCACCCCGAGCACTGAGCACCCAGCACCCTGAGTACTGAGCACCCTGAGGACTGAGCACCGATCACCCTGAGCACTGAGCACCCATCACCCTGAGTACTGAGCACCCAGCACCCTGAGTACTGAGCACCGAGCACCCCGAGTACTGAGCACCCAGCACCCTGAGCACTGAGCACCCAGCACCCTGAGCACTGAGCCCCCAGCACCCTGAGTACTAAGCACCCAGCACCCTGAGTACTGAGCACCCTGCACCCTGAGTACTGAGCACAAAGCACACTGAGTACTGATCACCCAGCGTACTGAGCACCGAGCACCCCGAGCACTGAGCACCCAGCACCCTGAGTACTGAGCACCCAGCATACTGAGCACCGAGCACCCAGCACCCTGAGTACTGAGCACCCAGCACCCTGAGCACTGAGCACCCAGCACCCTGAGCACTGAGCCCCCAGCACCCTGAGGACTGAGCACCCAACGTACTGAGCACCGAGCACCCTGAGCACTGAGCACCCAGCACCATGAGTACTGAGCACCCAGCACCCTGAGCAATGAGCACCCTGAGTACTGAGCACCCAGCACCTTGAGCACTGAGCACCGAGCACCCCGAGCACTGAGCACCCATCACCCGGAGTACTGAGCACCCAGCACGCTGCGTACTAAGCACCGAGCACCCTGAGTACTGAGCACCCAGCACCCTGAGCACTGAACACACAGCACCCTGAGTACTGAGCACCTCGAGCACTGAGCACCCAGCACCCTGAGTACTGAGCACCGAGCACCCCGAGCACTGAGCACCCAGCACCCCGAGCACTGAGCACCCAGCACCCCGAGCACTGAGCACCCAGCACCCTGAGTTCTGAGCACCCAGCACCCTGAGTACATAGCACCCAGCACACTGAGCACTGAGTACCCAGCACCCTGAGCACTGAGCACCCAGCACCCTGAGCACTGAGCACACAGCACCTGAGCACTGAGCACCCAGCACCCTGAGTACTGAGCACTGAGCACCCAGCACCCTGAGTACTGAGCACTGAGCACCCAGCACACTGAGCACTGAGCACCCAGCACCCTGAGCACTGAGCACCCAGCTCCCGAGTACAGAGCACCCAGCACCCTGAGTACTGAACACCCAGCACCCTGAGTACTGAGCACCCAGCACCCCGAGTACTGAGCACCCAGCACCCTGAGTACTGAGCACCCAGCACCCTGAGCACTGAGCACCCAGCACCCCGAGCACTGAGCACCCAGCACCCTGAGTACTGAGCACCCAGCACCCTGAGCACTCAGCACCCAGCACCCTGAGCACTGAGCACCCAGCACCCTGAGCACTGAGCACCCAGCACCCTGAGTAGTGAGAAACCAACGTACTGAGCACCGAGCACCCCGAGCACTGAGCACCCAGCACCCTGAGTACTGAGCACCGATCACCCCGAGCAATGAGTACCCAGCACCCTGAGTACTGAGCTCCGAGCACCCCGAGCACTGAGCACCCAGCGCCCCGAGCACTGAGCACCCAGCACCCTGAATACTGAGCACTGAGCACCCAGCACCCCGAATACTGAGCACCCAGCACAATGAGTACTGAGCACCCACCACCCTGAATACTGAGCACCCAGCACCCTGAGTACTGAGCACCCAGCACCCTGAGCACTGAGCACCCAGCACCCCGAGCACTGAGCACCCAGCACCCTGAGTACTGAGCACCCAGCACCCTGAGCACTGAGCACCCAGCACCCTGAGCACTGAGCACCCAGCACCCTGAGCACTGAGCACCCAGCACCCTGAGTAGTGAGCACCCAACGTACTGAGCACCGAGCACCCCGAGCACTGAGCACCCAGTACCCGGAGTACTGAGCACCCAGCACCATGAGTACTAAGCAACGAGCACCCTGAGTACTGAGCACCCAGCACCCTGAGCACTGAACACACAGCACTCTGAGTACTGAGCACCTCGCGCACTGAGCACCCAGCACCCTGAGTACTGGGCACCGAGCACCCCGAGCACTGAGCACCAAGCACCGCGAGCCCTGAGCACCCAGCACCCCGAGCACTGAGCACCCAGCCCCCTGAGTACTGAGCACCCAGCACCCTGAGTACTGAGCACCCAGCACCCTTAGCACTGAGTACCCAGCACCCTGAGCACTGAGCACCCAGCACCCTGAGCACTGAGCACACAGCACCCTGAGCACTGAGCACCCAGCACCCTGAGTACTGAGCACTGAGCACCCAGAACCCCGAGCACTGTGCACCGAGCACCCTGAGTACTGAGCACTGAGCACCCAGCACCCCGAGCACTGAGCACCCAGCACCCTGAGCACTGAGCACCCAGCACCCGAGTACTGAGTACCCAGCACCCTGAGTACTGAGCACCCAACACCCTGAGTACTGAGCACCGAGCACTCTGAGAACTGAGCACCCAGCACCCCGAGTACTGAGCACCCAGCACGGTGAGCACTGAGCACCCAGCACCCCGAGCACTGAGCACACAGCACCCTGAGTACTGAGCACCCAGCACCCTGAGCACTGAGCACCCAGCACCCTGAGCACTGAGCACCCAGCACCCTGAGCACTGAGCACCCAGCACCCTGAGTAGTGAGCACCCAACGTACTGAGCACCGAGCACCACGAGCACTGAGCACCCAGCACCCTGAGTACTGAGCACCGATTACCCCGAGCACTGAGCACCCAGCACCCTGGGTACTGAGCTCCGAGCACCCCGAGCACTGAGCACACAGCGCCCCGAGCACTGAGCACCGAGCACCCTGAGCACTGAGCACCCAGCAGCCTGAGTACTGAGCACCCAGCACCCCGAGCACTGAGCACCCAGCACCCTGATCACTGAGCACCCAGCACACTGAGCACTGATCACCCAGCACACTGCGCACTGAGCACCCAGCACCCTGAGTACTGAGCACCCAGCACCCTGAGTACTGAGCACTCAGCACCCTGAGTACTGAGCACCGAGCACCCCGAGCACTGAGCACCCAGCACCCTGAGCACTGAGCACCCTGAGGACTGAGCACCCAGCACCCTGAGCACTGAGCACCCAGAACCCCGAGCACTGAGCACCCAGCTCCCTGAGTACTGAGCACCCAGCACCCCGAGCACTGAGCACCCAGCACCCTGAGTACTGAGCACCCTGAGTACTGAGCACCGATCACCCTGAGCACTGAGCTCCCAGAACCCTGAGTACTGAGCACCCAGCACCCTGAGCACTGACCACCCAGCACCCTGAGTACTGAGCACCCAGCACCCTGAGCACTGAGCACCCAGCACCCTGAGTACTGAGCACCCAGCACCCTTAGCACTGAGCACCCAGCACGCTGAGTACTGAGCACACAGCACCCCGAGCACTGAGCACCCAGCACCCCGAGAATGAGCACCCAGCACCCCGAGTACTGAGCACCGAGCACCCTGAGCACTGAGTACCCAGCACGCTGAGCATTGAGCACCCAGCACCCTGAGTACTGAGCACCCAGCACCCTGAGTACTGAGCCCCCAGCACCCTGAGCACTGAGCACCCAGCACCCCGAGTACTGAGCACCCAGCACCCTGAGCACTGAGCCCCCAGCACCTTGAGTACTGAGCACCCAGCACCCTGAGTACTGAACACCCAGCACACTGAGCACTGAGCACTGAGCACCCTGAGCCCTGAGTACTGAGCACCGAGCACCCCGAGAACTCAGCACCCAGCACCCGGCGTACTGAGCACCCAGCACCCTGAGTACTGAGCACCCAGCACCCCGAGCACTGAGCACCCAGCACCCTGAGCACTGAGCACCCAGCACCCTGAGTACTGAGCACTGAGCACCCAGCACCCCGAGCACTGAGCACCCAGCACCCTGAGTACTAAGCACCCAGCACCCTGAGCACTGAACACACAGCACCCTGAGCACTGAACACAGAGCACCCTGAGTACTGAGCACATCGAGCACTGAGCACCCAGCACCCAGCGTACTGAGCACCGAGCACCCCGAGCACTGAGCACCCAGCACCCTGAGTACTGAGCACCCAGCACCCCGAGCACTGAGCACGCAGCACCCTGAGTACTGAGCACCCAGCGTACTGAGCACCGAGCACCAAGCACCCTGAGTACTGAGCACCCAGCAATCTGAGAACTGAGCACCCAGCACCCTGAGCACTGAGCACCCAGCACCCCGAGCACTGAGCACCCAGCACCCCGAGCACTGAGCCTGAGCACCCTGAGTACTGAGCACTGAGCACCCTGAGTACTGAGCACAGAGCACCCTGAGTACTGAGCACCCAGCACCCCGAGCACTGAGCACCGAGCACCCTGAGTAGTGAGCACCCAGCACCCTGAGCACTGAGCACATAGCACAACGAGTACTGAGCACCCAGCACCCGGATTACTGAGCACCAAGCACCCTGAGCACTGAGCACCCAGCACCCCGAGCCCTGAGCACCCAGCACCCTGAGTACTACGCACCCAGCACCCTGAGTACTGAGCACCCTGCACCCTGAGTACTGAGCACCCAGCACACTGAGTACTGATCACCCAGCGTACTGAGCACCGAGCACCCCGAGCACTGAGCACCCAGCACCCTGAGTACTGAGCACCCTGCACCCTGAGTACTGAGCACCCAGCACACTGAGTACTGAGCACCCAGCGTACTGAGCACCCAGCACCTTGAGCACTGAGCACCGAGCACCCCGAGCACTGAGCACCCAGCACCCGGAGTACTGAGCACCCAGCACCCTGCGTACTAAGCACCGAGCACCCTGAGTACTGAGCACCCAGCACTCTGAGCACTGAACACACAGCACCCTGAGTACTGAGCACCTCGAGCACTGAACACCCAGCACCCTGAGTACTGAGCACCGAGCACCCCGAGCACTGAGCACCCAGCACCCCGAGCACTGAGCACCCAGCACCCCGAGCACTGAGCACCCAGCACCCTGAGTTCTGAGCACCCAGCACCCTGAGTACTGAGCACCCTGCACCCTGAGCACTGAGTACCCAGCACACTGAGCACTGAGCACCCAGCACCCTGAGCACTGAGCACACAGCACCCTGAGCACTGAGCACCCAGCACCCTGAGTACTGAGCACTGAGCACCCAGCACCCTGAGTACTGAGAACCCAGCACCCCGAGTACTGAGCACCCAGCACCCTGAGTACTGAGCACCCAGCACCCTGAGCACTGAGCACCCAGCACCCCGAGCACTGAGCAACCAGCACCCTGAGTACTGAGCACCCAGCACCCTGAGCACTGAGCACCCAGCACCCTGAGCACTGAGCACCCAGCACCCTGAGCACTGAGCACCCAGCACCCTGAGTAGTGAGCAACCAACGTACTGAGCACCGAGCACCCCGAGCACTGAGCACCCAGCACCCTGAGTACTGAGCACCGATCACCCCGAGCACTGAGCACCCAGCACCCTGAGTACTGAGCTCCGAGCACCCCGAGCACTGAGCACCCAGCGCCCTGAGCACTGAGCACCCAGCACCCTGAGCACTGAGCACCCAGCACCCTGAGTACTGAGCACCCAGCACCCTGAGTACTGAACACCCAGCACCCTGAGCACTGAGCACTGAGCACCCTGAGCACTGAGTACTGAGCAACCTGAGCACTGAGCACCCAGCACCCCGAGTACTGAGCACGCAGCACCCCGAGCACTGAGCACCCAGCGCCCTGAACACTGAGCACCCAGCACCCTGAGCACTGAGCACTGAGCACCCTGAGCACTGAGCACCCAGCACACCGAGTACTGAGCACTGAGCACCCTGAGTACTGAGCACCAAGCACCCTAAGTACTGAGCACTGAGCACCCTGAGTACTGAGCACCCAGCACCCTGAGCACTGAGTACCCAGCACCCTGAGTACTCAGCACTGAGAACCCTGAGTACTGAGCACCGAGCACCCTGAGTACTGAGCACCCAGCAAGCTGATCACTGAGCACCCAGCACCCTGAGCACTGAGCACTGAGCACACAGCACCCTGAGCACTCAGCACCCAGCACCCCGAGCACTGAACACTCAGCACCCCGAGCACAGAGCACCCAGCACCCTGAGCACTGAGCACCCTGTGGACTGAACACCCAGCACCCTGAGCACTGAGCACCCAGCACCCTGAGTACTGAGCACCGATCACCATGAGCACTGAGCACCCAGCACCCCGAGCACTGAGCACCCAGCACCCTGAGTACTGAGCTCCCAGCACCCCGAGCACTAAGCACCCAGTACCCTGAGTACTGAGCACCCTGAGTATTGAGCACCGATCACCCTGAGCACTGAGCTCCCAGCACCCTGAGTACTGAGCACCCAGCACCCTGAGCACTGAGCACCCAGCACCCTGAGTACTGATCACCCAGCACCCTGAGCACTGAGCACACAGCACCCTGAGTACTGAGCACCCAGCACCCTGAGCACTTAGCACCCAGCACCCTGAGTACTGAGCACCCAGCACCCTGAGCACTGAGCACCCAGCACCCCGAGAATGAGCACCCAGCACCCCGAGTACTGAGCACCGAGCACCCTGAGCACTGAGTACCCAGCACCCTGAGCACTGAACACCCAGCAGCCTGAGTACTGAGCACCCAGCACCCTGAGTACTGAGCACCCAGCACCCTGAGCACTGAGCACCGATCACCCCGAGTACTGAGCACCCAGCCCCCTGAGTACTGAGCAGCCAGCACCCCGAGTACTGAGCACCGAGCACCCTGAGCACTGAGTACCCAGCACCCTGAGCACTGAACACCCAGCACCCTGAACACTGAACATACAGCACCCTGAGTACTGAGCACCTCGAGCACTGAGCACCCAGCACCCTGAGTACTGAGCACTGAGCACCCCGAGCACTGAGCACCCAGCACCCCGAGCACTGAGCACCCAGCACCCTGAGCACTGAGCACCCAGCACCCTTAGTACTGAGCACCCAGTACCCTGAGCACTGAGCACCCAGCACCCTGAGCACTGAGTACTGAGCACCGATCACATCGAGCACTGAGCACCCAGCACCCAGAGTACTGAGCACCCAGCACCCTGAGTACTAAGCACCGAGCACCCTGAGTACTGAGCACCCAGCACCCTGAACACTGAACATACAGCACCCTGAGTACTGAGCACCTCGAGCACTGAGCACCCAGCACCCTGAGTACTGAGCACCGAGCACCCCGAGCACTGAGCACCCAGCACCCCGAGCACTGAGCACCCAGCACCCCGAGCACTGAGCACCCACCACCCTGAGCACTGAGCACCCAGCACCCTGAGCACTGAGCACCCAGCACCCTGAGCACTGAGCACCCAGCACCCTGAGCACTGAGCACCCAGCACCCTGAGTACTGAGCACTGAGCACCTAGCACCCCGAGTATTGAGCACCCAGCACCCTGAGTACTGAGCACTGAGAACCCAGCACCCCGAGCACTGAGCACCCAGCACCCTGAGCACTGAGCAGCCAGCACCCGAGTACTAAGCAACCAGCACCCTGAGTACTGAGGACCCAACACCCTGAGTACTGAGCACTGAGCACCCAGCACCCAGCACCCCGAGCACTGAGCACCCAGCACCCTGAGCACTGAGCACCCAGCACCCTGAGTACTGAGCACCCAGCACCCTGAGCACTGAGCACCCAGCACCCTGAGCACTGAGCACCCAGCACCCTGAGCACTGAGCACACAGCACCCTGAGTACTGAGCACCCAGGACCCTGAGTACTGAGCACTGAGCACCCAGCACCCCGAGCACTGAGCACCCAGCACCCTGAGTACTGAGCACTGAGCACCCAGCACCCTGAGTACTGAGCACTGAGCACCCAGCACCCCGAGCACTGAGCACCCAGCACCCTGAGCACTGAGCACCCAGCACCCGAGTACTGAGCACCCAGCACAATGAGTACTGAGCACCCAGCACCCTGAATACTGAGCACCCAGCACCCCGAGTACTGAGCACCCAGCACCCTGAGTACTGAGCACCCAGCACCCTGAGCACTGAGCACCCAGCACCCCGAGCACTGAGCACCCAGCACCCTGAGTACTGAGCACCCAGCACCCTGAGCACTGAGCACCCAGCACCCTGAGCACTGAGCACCCAGCACCCTGAGCACTGAGCACCCAGCACCCTGAATAGTGAGCACCCAACGTACTGAGCACCGAGCACCCTGAGCACTGAGCACCCAGCACCCTGAGCACTGAGCACCCAGCACCCTGAGCACTGAGCACCCAGCACCCAAGTACTGAGCACCCAGCACCATGAGTACTGAGCACCCAGCACCCTGAGTACTGAGCACCGAGCACCCTGAGCACTGTGCACACAGCACCCTGAGCACTGAGCACCCAGGACCCTGAGCACTGAGGACCCAGCAGCCTGAGTAGTGAGCACCCAACGTACTGAGCACCGAGCACCCTGAGCACTGAGCACCCAGCACCCCGAGTACTGAGCACCCAGCACCCCGAGCACTGAGCACCCAGCGCCCTGAACACTGAGCACCCAGCACCCTGAGCACTGAGCACTGAGCACCCTGAGCACTGAGCACCCAGCACACCGAGTACTGAGCACTGAGCACCCTGAGTACTGAGCACCAAGCACCCTAAGTACTGAGCACTGAGCACCCTGAGTACTGAGCACCCAGCACCCTGAGCACTGAGTACCCAGCACCCTGAGTACTGAGCACTGAGAACCCTGAGTACTGAGCACCGAGCACCCTGAGTACTGAGCACCCAGCACGCTGATCACTGAGCACCCAGCACCCTGAGCACTGAGCACTGAGCACACAGCACCCAGAGCACTGAGCACCCAGCACCCCGAGCACTGAACACCCAGCACCCCGAGCACTGAGCACCCAGCACCCTGAGCACTGAGCACCCTGTGGACTGAACACCCAGCACCCTGAGCACTGAGCACCCAGCACCCTGAGTACTGAGCACCGATCACCCTGAGCACTGAGCACCCAGCACCCCGAGCACTGAGCACCCAGCACCCTGAGTACTGAGCTCCCAGCACCCCGAGCACTAAGCACCCAGTACCCTGAGTACTGAGCACCCTGAGTATTGAGCACCGATCACCCTGAGCACTGAGCTCCCAGCACCCTGAGCACTGAGCACACAGCACCCTGAGTACTGAGCACCCAGCACCCTGAGCACTGAGCACCCAGCACCCTGAGTACTGAGCACCCAGCACCCTGAGCACTGAGCACCCAGCACCCCGAGAATGAGCACCCAGCACCCCGAGTACTGAGCACCGAGCACCCTGAGCACTGAGTACCCAGCACCCTGAGCACTGAACACCCAGCAGCCTGAGTACTGAGCACCCAGCACCCTGAGTACTGAGCACCCAGCACCCTGAGCACTGAGCACCGATCACCCCGAGTACTGAGCACCCAGCCCCCTGAGTACTGAGCAGCCAGCACCCCGAGTACTGAGCACCGAGCACCCTGAGCACTGAGTACCCAGCACCCTGAGCACTGAACACCCAGCACCCTGAACACTGAACATACAGCACCCTGAGTACTGAGCACCTCGAGCACTGAGCACCCAGCACCCTGAGTACTGAGCACCGAGCACCCCGAGCACTGATCACCCAGCACCCCGAGCACTGAGCACCCAGCACCCTGACCACTGAGCACCCAGCACCCTTAGTACTGAGCACCCAGTACCCTGAGCACTGAGCACCCAGCACCCAGAGTACTGAGCACCCAGCACCCTGAGTACTAAGCACCGAGCACCCTGAGTACTGAGCACCCAGCACCCTGAACACTGAACATACAGCACCCTGAGTACTGAGCACCTCGAGCACTGAGCACCCAGCACCCTGAGTACTGAGCACCGAGCACCCCGAGCACTGAGCACCCAGCACCCCGAGCACTGAGCACCCAGCACCCCGAGCACTGAGCACCCACCACCCTGAGCACTGAGCACCCAGCACCCTGAGCACTGAGCACCCAGCACCCTGAGCACTGAGCACCCAGCACCCTGAGTACTGAGCACTGAGCACCTAGCACCCCGAGTATTGAGCACCCAGCACCCTGAGTACTGAGCACTGAGCACCCAGCACCCCGAGCACTGAGCACCCAGCACCCTGAGCACTGAGCAGCCAGCACCCGAGTACTAAGCAACCAGCACCCTGAGTACTGAGGACCCAACACCCTGAGTACTGAGCACTGAGCACCCAGCACCCAGCACCCCGAGCACTGAGCACCAAGCACCCTGAGCACTGAGCACCCAGCACCCTGAGTACTGAGCACCCAGCACCCTGAGCACTGAGCACCCAGCACCCTGAGCACTGAGCACCCAGCACCCTGAGCACTGAGCACACAGCACCCTGAGTACTGAGCACCCAGGACCCTGAGTACTGAGCACTGAGCACCCAGCACCCCGAGCACTGAGCACCCAGCACCCTGAGTACTGAGCACTGAGCACCCAGCACCCTGAGTACTGAGCACTGAGCACCCAGCACCCCGAGCACTGAGCACCCAGCACCCTGAGCACTGAGCACACAGCACCCGAGTACTGAGCACCCAGCACAATGAGTACTGAGCACCCAGCACCCTGAATACTGAGCACCCAGCACCCCGAGTACTGAGCACCCAGCACCCTGAGTACTGAGCACCCAGCACCCTGAGCACTGAGCACCCAGCACCCCGAGCACTGAGCACCCAGCACCCTGAGTACTGAGCACCCAGCACCCTGAGCACTGAGCACCCAGCACCCTGAGCACTGAGCACCCAGCACCCTGAGCACTGAGCACCCAGCACCCTGAATAGTGAGCACCCAACGTACTGAGCACCGAGCACCCTGAGCACTGAGCACCCAGCACCCTGAGCACTGAGTACCCAGCACCCTGAGCACTGAGCACCCAGCACCCAAGTACTGAGCACCCAGCACCCTGAGTACTGAGCACCCAGCACCCTGAGTACTGAGCACCGAGCACCCTGAGCACTGAGCACACAGCACCCTGAGCACTGAGCACCCAGGACCCTGAGCACTGAGGACCCAGCAGCCTGAGTAGTGAGCACCCAACGTACTGAGCACCGAGCACCCTGAGCACTGAGCACCCAGCACCCCGAGTACTGAGCACCCAGCACCCCGAGCACTGAGCACCCAGCGCCCTGAACACTGAGCACCCAGCACCCTGAGCACTGAGCACCCTGAGCACTGAGCACCCAGCACACCGAGTACTGAGCACTGAGCACCCTGAGTACTGAGCACCAAGCACCCTAAGTACTGAGCACTGAGCACCCTGAGTACTGAGCACCCAGCACCCTGAGCACTGAGTACCCAGCACCCTGAGTACTGAGCACTGAGAACCCTGAGTACTGAGCACCGAGCACCCTGAGTACTGAGCACCAAGCACCCCGAGTACTGAGCACCGAGCACCCTGAGCACTGAGTACCCAGCACCCTGAGCACTGAACACCCAGCAGCCTGAGTACTGAGCACCCAGCACCCTGAGTACTGAGCACCCAGCACCCTGAGCACTGAGCACCGATCACCCCGAGTACTGAGCACCCAGCCCCCTGAGTACTGAGCAGCCAGCACCCCGAGTACTGAGCACCGAGCACCCTGAGCACTGAGTACCCAGCACCCTGAGCACTGAACACCCAGCACCCTGAACACTGAACATACAGCACCCTGAGTACTGAGCACCTCGAGCACTGAGCACCCAGCACCCTGAGTACTGAGCACCGAGCACCCCGAGCACTGAGCACCCAGCACCCCGAGCACTGAGCACCCAGCACCCTGAGCACTGAGCACCCAGCACCCTTAGTACTGAGCACCCAGTACCCTGAGCACTGAGCACCCAGCACCCTGAGCACTGAGTACTGAGCACCGATCACATCGAGCACTGAGCACCCAGCACCCAGAGTACTGAGCACCCAGCACCCTGAGTACTAAGCACCGAGCACCCTGAGTACTGAGCACCCAGCACCCTGAACACTGAACATACAGCACCCTGAGTACTGAGCACCTCGAGCACTGAGCACCCAGCACCCTGAGTACTGAGCACCGAGCACCCCGAGCACTGAGCACCCAGCACCCCGAGCACTGAGCACCCAGCACCCCGAGCACTGAGCACCCACCACCCTGAGCACTGAGCACCCAGCACCCTGAGCACTGAGCACCCAGCACCCTGAGCACTGAGCACCCAGCACCCTGAGCACTGAGCACCCAGCACCCTGAGTACTGAGCACTGAGCACCTAGCACCCCGAGTATTGAGCACCCAGCACCCTGAGTACTGAGCACTGAGCACCCAGCACCCCGAGCACTGAGCACCCAGCACCCTGAGCACTGAGCAGCCAGCACCCGAGTACTAAGCAACCAGCACCCTGAGTACTGAGGACCCAACACCCTGAGTACTGAGCACTGAGCACCCAGCACCCAGCACCCCGAGCACTGAGCACCCAGCACCCTGAGCACTGAGCACCCAGCACCCTGAGTACTGAGCACCCAGCACCCTGAGCACTGAGCACCCAGCACCCTGAGCACTGAGCACCCAGCACCCTGAGCACTGAGCACACAGCACCCTGAGCACTGAGCACACAGCACCCTGAGTACTGAGCACCCAGGACCCTGAGTACTGAGCACCCAGCACCCCGAGCACTGAGCACCCAGCACCCTGAGTACTGAGCACCGAGCACCAAGAGTACTGAGCACCGAGCATCCTGAGCACTGAGCACCGAGCACCCCGAGCACTGAGCACCTAGCACCCTGAGTACTGAGCACCCAGAACCAAGAGTACTGAGCTCCGAGCACCCCGAGCACTGAGCACCCAGCACCCTGATTAATGAGCACCCAGCACCCCGAGTACTGAGCACCGAGCACCGTGAGTACTGAGCACCCAGCACCCTGAGTACTGAGCACCCAGCACCCTGAGCACTGAGCACAAAGCACGCTGAGTACTGAGCACTGAGCACCCTGAGTACTGAGCACCAAGGACCCTGAGCACTGAGCACCCAGCACGCTGAGTACTGAGCGCTGAGCGCCCTGAGTACTGAGCACCGAGCACCCTGAGTACTGAGCACCCAGCACCCTGAGCACTGAGCAGCCAGCACCCTGAGCACTGAGCACCCAGCTCCCCGAGCACTGAGCACCCAGCACCCTCAGCACTGAGCACCCAGCACCCCGAGTACTGAGCACCCAGCACCCTGAGTACTGAGCACCGAGCACCCCGAGCACTGAGCACCCAGCACCCCGAGCACTGAGAACACAGCACCCCGAGAATTAGCACCCAGCACCCTGAGTACTGAGAACCGAGTACCCTCAGTACTGAGCACCCAGCACGCTGAGCACTGAGCACCCAGCACCCCGAGTACTGAGCAAACAGCACACTGAGCACTGAGCACCCAGCACCCCGAGAATGAGCACCCAGCACCCTGAGTACTGAGCTCCCAGCACCCTGAGTACTGAGCACCCTGAGGACTGAGCACCGATCACGCTGAGCACTGTGCACCCAGCACCCTGAGGACTGAGCACCCAGCACCCTGAGTACTGAGCACCGAGCACCCCGAGTACTGAGCACCCAGCACCCTGAGCACTGAGCACCTAGCAACCCGAGCACTGAGCACGCAGCACCCTGAGTACTGAGCACCCAGCACCCCGAGCCCTGAGCACACAGCACCCTGAGTACTGAGCACCCTGAGTACTGAGCACCTAGCACCCCGAGCACTGAGCACCCAGCACCCTGAGCACTGAGCACCCTGCACAATGAGTACTGAGCATCAAGCACCCTGAGCACTGAGCACCCAGCACCCTGAGCACTGAGCACCCAGCACCCTGAGGACTGAGCACCCAGCACCCTGAGTACTGAGCACCCAACGTACTGAGCATCGAGCACCCTGAGCACTGAGCACCCAGCACCCTGAGTACTGAGCATCGAGCACCCCGAGCACTAAGCACCCAGCACCCTGAACACTGAGCACCCAGCACCCCAAGCACTGAGCACCCAGCATCCTGAGTACTGAGCACCCAGCACCCTGAGTACTGAGCACCCAGCACCCTGAGTACTGAGCACCCAGCACCCCGAGCACTGAGCACCCAGCACCCTGAGTACTGAGCACCGAGCACCAAGAGTACTGAGCACCGAGCATCCTGAGCACTGAGCACCGAGCACCCCGAGCACTGAGCACCTAGCACCCTGAGTACTGAGCACCCAGAACCAAGAGTACTGAGCACCGAGCACCCCGAGCACTGAGCACCCAGCACCCTGAGTAATGAGCACCCAGCACCCCGAGTACTGAGCACCGAGCACCGTGAGTACTGAGCACCCAGCACCCTGAGTACTGAGCACCCAGCACCCTGAGCACTGAGCACAAAGCACGCTGAGTACTGAGCACTGAGCACCCTGAGTAATGAGCACCAAGGACCCTGAGCACTGAGCACCCAGCACGCTGAGTACTGAGCGCTGAGCACCCTGAGTACTGAGCACCGAGCACCCTGAGTACTGAGCACCCAGCACCCTGAGCACTGAGCAGCCAGCACCCTGAGCACTGAGCACCCAGCTCCCCGAGCACTGAGCACCCAGCACCCTGAGCACTGAGCACCCAGCACCCCGAGTACTGAGCAACCAGCACCCTGAGTACTGAGCACCGAGCACCCCGAGCACTGAGCACCCAGCACCCCGAGCACTGAGAACCCAGCACCCCGAGAATTAGCACCCAGCACCCTGAGTACTGAGAACCGAGTACCCTCAGTACTGAGCACCCAGCACGCTGAGCACTGAGCACCCAGCACCCCGAGTACTGAGCAAACAGCACACCGAGCACTGAGCACCCAGCACCCCGAGAATGAGCACCCAGCACCCTGAGTACTGAGCACCCAGCACCCTGAGTACTGAGCACCATGAGGACTGAGCACCGATCACCCTGAGCACTGAGCACCCAGCACCCTGAGTACTGAGCACCCAGCACCCTGAGTACTGAGCACCGAGCACCCCGAGTACTGAGCACCCAGCACCCTGAGCACTGAGCACCTAGCAACCCGAGCACTGAGCACGCAGCACCCTGAGTACTGAGCACCCAGCACTCCGAGCCCTGAGCACACAGCACCCTGAGTACTGAGCACCCTGAGTACTGAGCACCTAGCACCCCGAGCACTGAGCACCCAGCACCCTGAGCACTGAGCACCCAGCACCCTGAGCACTGAGCACCCAGGACCCTGAGCACTGAGCACCCAGCACCCTGAGTACTGAGCACCCAACCTACTGAGCATCGAGCACCCCGAGCACTGAGCACCCAGCATTCTGAGTACTGAGCACCGAGCACCCCGAGTACTGAGCACCCAGCACCCTGAGCACTGAGCACCCAGCACCCTGAGTACTGAGCACCGAGAACCCTGAGTACTGAGCACCCAGCACCCCGCGCACTGAGCACCCTGAGTACTGAGCACTAAGCACCCTGAGCGCTGATCACCCAGCACCCCAAGCACGGAGCACCCAGGACACCCAGCACTTAGTACTGAGCACCCAGCACCCTGAGTACTGAGCACCGAGCTCCCCGAGCACTGAGCACCCTGAGTACTGAGCACCCAGCACCCCGATCACAGAGCACACAGCACCCTCAGCACTGAGCACCTAGCACCCCGAGCACTGAGCACCCAGCACCCTGAGTACTGAGCACACTGAGGACTGAGCACCGATCACCCTGAGCACTGAGCACCCAGCACCCTGAGTACTGAGCACCCAGCACCCTGAGTACTGAGCACCCAGCACCCTGAGCACTGAGCACGCAGCACCCTGAGTACTGAGCACCCAGCACCCTGAGTACTGAGCACCCAGCACCCTGAGTACTGAGAACCCAGCACCCTGAGTACTGAGCACCCAGCACCCTGAGTACTGAGCACTGAGCACCCCGAGTACTGAGCACCCAGCACCCCGAGCACTAAGCACCCAGCACCCTGAACACTGAGCACCCAGCACCCCAAGCACTGAGCACCCAGCAACCTGAGTACTGAGCACCCAGCACCCTGAGTACTGAGCACCCAGCACCCTGAGTACTGAGCACCCAGCACCCCGAGCACTGAGCACCCAGCACCCTGAGTACTGAGCACCGAGCACCAAGAGTACTGAGCACCGAGCATCCTGAGCACTGAGCACCGAGCACCCCGAGCACTGAGCACCTAGCACCCTGAGTACTGAGCACCCAGAACCAAGAGTACTGAGCACCGAGCACCCCGAGCACTGAGCACCCAGCACCCTGAGTAATGAGCACCCAGCACCCCGAGTACTGAGCACCGAGCACCGTGAGTACTGAGCACCCAGCACCCTGAGTACTGAGCACCCAGCACCCTGAGCACTGAGCACAAAGCACGCTGAGTACTGAGCACTGAGCACCCTGAGTACTGAGCACCAAGGACCCTGAGCACTGAGCACCCAGCACGCTGAGTACTGAGCGCTGAGCACCCTGAGTACTGAGCACCGAGCACCCTGAGTACTGAGCACCCAGCACCCTGAGCACTGAGCAGCCAGCACCCTGAGCACTGAGCACCCAGCTCCCCGAGCACTGAGCACCCAGCACCCTGAGCACTGAGCACCCAGCACCCCGAGTACTGAGCACCCAGCACCCTGAGTACTGAGCACCGAGCACCCCGAGCACTGAGCACCCAGCACCCCGAGCACTGAGAACCCAGCACCCCGAGAATTAGCACCCAGCACCCTGAGTACTGAGAACCGAGTACCCTCAGTACTGAGCACCCAGCACGCTGAGCACTGAGCACCCAGCACCCCGAGTACTGAGCAAACAGCACACCGAGCACTGAGCACCCAGCACCCCGAGAATGAGCACCCAGCACCCTGAGTACTGAGCACCCAGCACCCTGAGTACTGAGCACCCAACGTACTGAGCATCGAGCACCCCGAGCACTGAGCACCCAGCACCCTGAGTACTGAGCATCGAGCACCCCGAGCACTAAGCACCCAGCACCCTGAACACTGAGCACCCAGCACCCCAAGCACTGAGCACCCAGCAACATGAGTACTGAGCACCCAGCACCCTGAGTACTGAGCACCCAGCACCCTGAGTACTGAGCACCCAGCACCCCGAACACTGAGCACCCAGCACCCTGAGTACTGAGCACCGAGCACCAAGAGTACTGAGCACCGAGCATCCTGAGCACTGAGCACCGAGCACCCCGAGCACTGAGCACCTAGCACCCTGAGTACTGAGCACCCAGAACCAAGAGTACTGAGCACCGAGCACCCCGAGCACTGAGCACCCAGCACCCTGAGTAATGAGCACCCAGCACCCCGAGTACTGAGCACCGAGCACCGTGAGTACTGAGCACCCAGCACCCTGAGTACTGAGCACCCAGCACCCTGAGCACTGAGCACAAAGCACGCTGAGTACTGAGCACTGAGCACCCTGAGTACTGAGCACCAAGGACCCTGAGCACTGAGCACCCAGCACGCTGAGTACTGAGCGCTGAGCACCCTGAGTACTGAGCACCGAGCACCCTGAGTACTGAGCACCCAGCACCCTGAGCACTGAGCAGCCAGCACCCTGAGCACTGAGCACCCAGCTCCCCGGGCACTGAGCACCCAGCACCCTGAGCACTGAGCACCAAGCACCCCGAGTACTGAGCACCCAGCACCCTGAGTACTGAGCACCGAGCACCCCGAGCACTGAGCACCCAGCACCCCGAGCACTGAGAACCCAGCACCCCGAGAATTAGCACCCAGCACCCTGAGTACTGAGAACCGAGTACCCTCAGTACTGAGCACCCAGCACGCTGAGCACTGAGCACCCAGCACCCCGAGTACTGAGCAAACAGCACACCGAGCACTGAGCACCCAGCACCCCGAGAATGAGCACCCAGCACCCTGAGTACTGAGCACCCAGCACCCTGAGTACTGAGCACCATGAGGACTGAGCACCGATCACCCTGAGCACTGAGCACCCAGCACCCTGAGTACTGAGCACCCAGCACCCTGAGTACTGAGCACCGAGCACCCCGAGTACTGAGCACCCAGCACCCTGAGCACTGAGCACCTAGCAACCCGAGCACTGAGCACGCAGCACCCTGAGTACTGAGCACCCAGCACTCCGAGCCCTGAGCACACAGCACCCTGAGTACTGAGCACCCTGAGTACTGAGCACCTAGCACCCCGAGCACTGAGCACCCAGCACCCTGAGCACTGAGCACCCAGCACCCTGAGCACTGAGCACCCAGGACCCTGAGCACTGAGCACCCAGCACCCTGAGTACTGAGCACCCAACCTAGTGAGCATCGAGCACCCCGAGCACTGAGCACCCAGCATTCTGAGTACTGAGCACCGAGCACCCCGAGTACTGAGCACCCAGCACCCTGAGCACTGAGCACCCAGCACCCTGAGTACTGAGCACCGAGAACCCTGAGTACTGAGCACCCAGCACCCCGCGCACTGAGCACCCTGAGTACTGAGCACTAAGCACCCTGAGCGCTGATCACCCAGCACCCCAAGCACGGAGCACCCAGGACACCCAGCACTTAGTACTGAGCACCCAGCACCCTGAGTACTGAGCACCGAGCTCCCCGAGCACTGAGCACCCTGAGTACTGAGCACCCAGCACCCCGATCACAGAGCACACAGCACCCTCAGCACTGAGCACCTAGCACCCCGAGCACTGAGCACCCAGCACCCTGAGTACTGAGCACACTGAGGACTGAGCACCGATCACCCTGAGCACTGAGCACTCAGCACCCTGAGTACTGAGCACCCAGCACCCTGAGTACTGAGCACCCAGCACCCTGAGCACTGAGCACGCAGCACCCTCAGTACTGAGCACCCAGCACCCTGAGTACTGAGCACTGAGCACCCCGAGTACTGAGCACCCAGCACCCCGAGCACTAAGCACCCAGCACCCTGAACACTGAGCACCCAGCACCCCAAGCACTGAGCACCCAGCAACCTGAGTACTGAGCACCCAGCACCCTGAGTACTGAGCACCCAGCACCCTAAGTACTGAGCACCCAGCACCCCGAGCACTGAGCACCCAGCACCCTGAGTACTGAGCACCGAGCACCAAGAGTACTGAGCACCGAGCATCCTGAGCACTGAGCACCGAGCACCCCGAGCACTGAGCACCTAGCACCCTGAGTACTGAGCACCCAGAACCAAGAGTACTGAGCACCGAGCACCCCGAGCACTGAGCACCCAGCACCCTGAGTAATGAGCACACAGCACCCCGAGAACTGAGCACCGAGCACCGTGAGTACTGAGCACCCAGCACCCTGAGTACTGAGCACCCAGCACCCTGAGCACTGAGCACAAAGCACGCTGAGTACTGAGCACTGAGCACCCTGAGTACTGAGCACCAAGGACCCTGAGCACTGAGCACCCAGCACGCTGAGTACTGAGCGCTGAGCACCCTGAGTACTGAGCACCGAGCACCCTGAGTACTGAGCACCCAGCACCCTGAGCACTGAGCAGCCAGCACCCTGAGCACTGAGCACCCAGCTCCCCGAGCACTGAGCACCCAGCACCCTGAGCACTGAGCACCCAGCACCCTGAGTACTGAGAACCGAATACCCTCAGTACTGAGCACCCAGCACGCTGAGCACTGAGCACCCAGCACCCCGAGTACTGAGCAAACAGCACACCGAGCACTGAGCACCCAGCACCCCGAGAATGAGCACCCAGCACCCTGAGTACTGAGCACCCAGCACCCTGAGCACTGAGCAGCCAGCACCCTGAGCACTGAGCACCCAGCACCCCGAGAATTAGCACCCAGCACCCTGAGTACTGAGAACCGAGTACCCTCAGTACTGAGCACCCAGCACGCTGAGCACTGAGCACCCAGCACCCCGAGTACTGAGCAAACAGCACACCGAGCACTGAGCACCCAGCACCCCGAGAATGAGCACCCAGCACCCTGAGTACTGAGCACCCAGCACCCTGAGTACTGAGCACCCAACGTACTGAGCATCGAGCACCCCGAGCACTGAGCACCCAGCACCCTGAGTACTGAGCATCGAGCACCCCGAGCACTAAGCACCCAGCACCCTGAACACTGAGCACCCAGCACCCCAAGCACTGAGCACCCAGCAACATGAGTACTGAGCACCCAGCACCCTGAGTACTGAGCACCCAGCACCCTGAGTACTGAGCACCCAGCACCCCGAACACTGAGCACCCAGCACCCTGAGTACTGAGCACCGAGCACCAAGAGTACTGAGCACCGAGCATCCTGAGCACTGAGCACCGAGCACCCCGAGCACTGAGCACCTAGCACCCTGAGTACTGAGCACCCAGAACCAAGAGTACTGAGCACCGAGCACCCCGAGCACTGAGCACCCAGCACCCTGAGTAATGAGCACCCAGCACCCCGAGTACTGAGCACCGAGCACCGTGAGTACTGAGCACCCAGCACCCTGAGTACTGAGCACCCAGCACCCTGAGCACTGAGCACAAAGCACGCTGAGTACTGAGCACTGAGCACCCTGAGTACTGAGCACCAAGGACCCTGAGCACTGAGCACCCAGCACGCTGAGTACTGAGCGCTGAGCACCCTGAGTACTGAGCACCGAGCACCCTGAGTACTGAGCACCCAGCACCCTGAGAACTGAGCAGCCAGCACCCTGAGCACTGAGCACCCAGCTCCCCGGGCACTGAGCACCCAGCACCCTGAGCACTGAGCACCAAGCACCCCGAGTACTGAGCACCCAGCACCCTGAGTACTGAGCACCGAGCACCCCGAGCACTGAGCACCCAGCACCCCGAGCACTGAGAACCCAGCACCCCGAGAATTAGCACCCAGCACCCTGAGTACTGAGAACCGAGTACCCTCAGTACTGAGCACCCAGCACGCTGAGCACTGAGCACCCAGCACCCCGAGTACTGAGCAAACAGCACACCGAGCACTGAGCACCCAGCACCCCGAGAATGAGCACCCAGCACCCTGAGTACTGAGCACCCAGCACCCTGAGTACTGAGCACCATGAGGACTGAGCACCGATCACCCTGAGCACTGAGCACCCAGCACCCTGAGTACTGAGCACCCAGCACCCTGAGTACTGAGCACCGAGCACCCCGAGTACTGAGCACCCAGCACCCTGAGCACTGAGCACCTAGCAACCCGAGCACTGAGCACGCAGCACCCTGAGTACTGAGCACCCAGCACTCCGAGCCCTGAGCACACAGCACCCTGAGTACTGAGCACCCTGAGTACTGAGCACCTAGCACCCCGAGCACTGAGCACCCAGCACCCTGAGCACTGAGCACCCAGCACCCTGAGCACTGAGCACCCAGGACCCTGAGCACTGAGCACCCAGCACCCTGAGTACTGAGCACCCAACCTACTGAGCATCGAGCACCCCGAGCACTGAGCACCCAGCATTCTGAGTACTGAGCACCGAGCACCCCGAGTACTGAGCACCCAGCACCCTGAGCACTGAGCACCCAGCACCCTGAGTACTGAGCACCGAGAACCCTGAGTACTGAGCACCCAGCACCCCGCGCACTGAGCACCCTGAGTACTGAGCACTAAGCACCCTGAGCGCTGATCACCCAGCACCCCAAGCACGGAGCACCCAGGACACCCAGCACTTAGTACTGAGCACCCAGCACCCTGAGTACTGAGCACCGAGCTCCCCGAGCACTGAGCACCCTGAGTACTGAGCACCCAGCACCCCGATCACAGAGCACACAGCACCCTCAGCACTGAGCACCTAGCACCCCGAGCACTGAGCACCCAGCACCCTGAGTACTGAGCACACTGAGGACTGAGCACCGATCACCCTGAGCACTGAGCACTCAGCACCCTGAGTACTGAGCACCCAGCACCCTGAGTACTGAGCACCCAGCACCCTGAGCACTGAGCACGCAGCACCCTCAGTACTGAGCACCCAGCACCCTGAGTACTGAGCACTGAGCACCCCGAGTACTGAGCACCCAGCACCCCGAGCACTAAGCACCCAGCACCCTGAACACTGAGCACCCAGCACCCCAAGCACTGAGCACCCAGCAACCTGAGTACTGAGCACCCAGCACCCTGAGTACTGCGCACCCAGCACCCTAAGTACTGAGCACCCAGCACCCCGAGCACTGAGCACCCAGCACCCTGAGTACTGAGCACCGAGCACCAAGAGTACTGAGCACCGAGCATCCTGAGCACTGAGCACCGAGCACCCCGAGCACTGAGCACCTAGCACCCTGAGTACTGAGCACCCAGAACCAAGAGTACTGAGCACCGAGCACCCCGAGCACTGAGCACCCAGCACCCTGAGTAATGAGCACACAGCACCCCGAGTACTGAGCACCGAGCACCGTGAGTACTGAGCACCCAGCACCCTGAGTACTGAGCACCCAGCACCCTGAGCACTGAGCACAAAGCACGCTGAGTACTGAGCACTGAGCACCCTGAGTACTGAGCACCAAGGACCCTGAGCACTGAGCACCCAGCACGCTGAGTACTGAGCGCTGAGCACCCTGAGTACTGAGCACCGAGCACCCTGAGTACTGAGCACCCAGCACCCTGAGCACTGAGCAGCCAGCACCCTGAGCACTGAGCACCCAGCTCCCCGAGCACTGAGCACCCAGCACCCTGAGCACTGAGCACCCAGCACCCCGAGTACTGAGCACCCAGCACCCTGATTACTGAGCACCGAGCACCCCGAGCACTGAGCACCCAGCACCCCGAGCACTGAGAACCCAGCACCCCGAGAATTAGCACCCAGCACCCTGAGTACTGAGAACCGAGTACCCTCAGTACTGAGCACCCAGCACGCTGAGCACTGAGCACCCAGCACCCCGAGTGCTGAGCAAACAGCACACCGAGCACTGAGCACCCAGCACCCCGAGAATGAGCACCCAGCACCCTGAGTACTGAGCACCCAGCACCCTGAGTACTGAGCACCGAGCACCCCGAGTACTGAGCACCCAGCACCCTGAGCACTGAGCACCCAGCACCCTGAGTACTGAGCACCGAGAACCCTGGGTACTGAGCACCCAGCACCCTGAGCACTGAGCACCCTGAGGACTGAGCACCGATCACCCTGAGCACTGAGCACCCAGCACCCTCAGTACTGAGCACCCAGCACCCTGAGTACTGAGCACCGAGCACCCCGAGTACTGAGCACCCAGCACCCTGAGCACTGAGCACCTAGCAACCCGAGCACTGAGCACGCAGCACCCTGAGTACTGAGCACCCAGCACCCCGAGCCCTGAGCACACAGCACCCTGAGTACTGAGCACCCTGAGTACTGAGCACCTAGCACCCCGAGCACTGAGCACCCAGCACCCTGAGCACTGAGCACCCTGCACCCTGAGTACTGAGCATCAAGCACCCTGAGCACTGAGCACCCAGCACCCTGAGCACTGAGCACCCAGGACCCTGAGCACTGAGCACCCAGCACCCTGAGTACTGAGCACCCAACCTACTGAGCATCGAGCACCCCGAGCACTGAGCACCCTGAGTACTGAGCACCCAGCACCCCGATCACAGAGCACACAGCACCCTCAGCACTGAGCACCCAGCACCCCGAGCACTGAGCACCCAGCACCCTGAGTACTGAGCACACTGAGGACTGAGCACCGATCACCCTGAGCACTGAGCACCCAGCACCCTGAGTACTGAGCACCCAGCACCCTGAGTACTGAGCACCCAGCACCCTGAGCACTGAGCACGCAGCACCCTGAGTACTGAGCACCCAGCACCCTGAGTACTGAGCACCCAGCACCCTGAGTACTGAGCACCCTGAGTAATGAGCACCGAGCTCCCCGAGCACTGAGCACCCTGAGTACTGAGCACCCAGCACCCCGATCACAGAGCACACAGCACCCTCAGCACTGAGCACCCAGCACCCCGAGCACTGAGCACCCAGCACCCTGAGTACTGAGCACACTGAGGACTGAGCACCGATCACCCTGAGCACTGAGCACCCAGCACCCTGAGTACTGAGCACCCAGCACCCTGAGTACTGAGCACCCAGCACCCTGAGCACTGAGCACGCAGCACCCTGAGTACTGAGCACCCAGCACCCTGAGTACTGAGCACCCAGCACCCTGAGTACTGAGCACCCAGCACCCTGAGTACTGAGCACCCAGCAGCCAACATACTGAGCATCGAGCACCCCGAGCACTGAGCACCCAGCACCCTGAGTACTGAGCACCGAGCACCCCGAGTAATGAGCACCCAGCACCCTGAGCACTGAGCACCCAGCACCCTGAGTACTGAGCACCCAGAACCCTGCGTACTGAGCACCCAGCACCCCGAGCACTGAGCACCCTGAGTACTGAGCACTAAGCACCCTGAGTGCTGAGCACCCAGCACCCCAAGCACGGAGCACCCAGGACCCCGAGCACTGAGTACTGAGCACCCAGCACCCTGAGTACTGAGCACCGACCTCCCCGAGCACTGAGCACCCTGAGTACTGAGCACCCAGCACCCCGATCACAGAGCACACAGCATCCTCAGCACTGAGCACCCAGCACCCCGAGCACTGAGCACCCAGCACCCTGAGTACTGAGCACACTGAGGACTGAGCACCGATCACCCTGAGCACTGAGCACCCAGCACCCTGAGTACTGAGCACCCAGCACCCTGAGTACTGAGCACCCAGCACCCTGAGCACTGAGCACGCAGCACCCTGAGTACTGAGCACCCAGCACCCTGAGTACTGAGCACCCAGCACCCTGAGTACTGAGCACCCAGCACCCCGAGCACTGAGCACCCAGCACCCTGAGTACTGAGCACCGAGCACCAAGAGTACTGAGCACCGAGCATCCTGAGCACTGAGCACCGAGCACCCCGAGCACTGAGCACCTAGCACCCTGAGTACTGAGCACCCAGAACCAAGAGTACTGAGCACCGAGCACCCCGAGCACTGAGCACCCAGCACCCTGAGTAATGACCACCCAGCACCCCGAGTACTGAGCACCGAGCACCGTGAGTACTGAACACCCAGCACCCTGAGTACTGAGCACCCAGCACCCTGAGCACTGAGCACAAAGCACGCTGAGTACTGAGCACTGAGCACCCTGAGTACTGAGCACCAAGGACCCTGAGCACTGAGCACCCAGCACGCTGAGTACTGAGCGCTGAGCACCCTGAGTACTGAGCACCGAGCACCCTGAGTACTGAGCACCCAGCACCCTGAGCACTGAGCAGCCAGCACCCTGAGCACTGAGCACCCAGCTCCCCGGGCACTGAGCACCCAGCACCCTGAGCACTGAGCACCAAGCACCCCGAGTACTGAGCACCCAGCACCCTGAGTACTGAGCACCGAGCACCCCGAGCACTGAGCACCCAGCACCCCGAGCACTGAGAACCCAGCACCCCGAGAATTAGCACCCAGCACCCTGAGTACTGAGAACCGAGTACCCTCAGTACTGAGCACCCAGCACGCTGAGCACTGAGCACCCAGCACCCCGAGTACTGAGCAAACAGCACACCGAGCACTGAGCACCCAGCACCCCGAGAATGAGCACCCAGCACCCTGAGTACTGAGCACCCAGCACCCTGAGTACTGAGCACCATGAGGACTGAGCACCGATCACCCTGAGCACTGAGCACCCAGCACCCTGAGTACTGAGCACCCAGCACCCTGAGTACTGAGCACCGAGCACCCCGAGTACTGAGCACCCAGCACCCTGAGCACTGAGCACCTAGCAACCCGAGCACTGAGCACGCAGCACCCTGAGTACTGAGCACCCAGCACTCCGAGCCCTGAGCACACAGCACCCTGAGTACTGAGCACCCTGAGTACTGAGCACCTAGCACCCCGAGCACTGAGCACCCAGCACCCTGAGCACTGAGCACCCAGCACCCTGAGCACTGAGCACCCAGGACCCTGAGCACTGAGCACCCAGCACCCTGAGTACTGAGCACCCAACCTACTGAGCATCGAGCACCCCGAGCACTGAGCACCCAGCATTCTGAGTACTGAGCACCGAGCACCCCGAGTACTGAGCACCCAGCACCCTGAGCACTGAGCACCCAGCACCCTGAGTACTGAGCACCGAGAACCCTGAGTACTGAGCACCCAGCACCCCGCGCACTGAGCACCCTGAGTACTGAGCACTAAGCACCCTGAGCGCTGATCACCCAGCACCCCAAGCACGGAGCACCCAGGACACCCAGCACTTAGTACTGAGCACCCAGCACCCTGAGTACTGAGCACCGAGCTCCCCGAGCACTGAGCACCCTGAGTACTGAGCACCCAGCACCCCGATCACAGAGCACACAGCACCCTCAGCACTGAGCACCTAGCACCCCGAGCACTGAGCACCCAGCACCCTGAGTACTGAGCACACTGAGGACTGAGCACCGATCACCCTGAGCACTGAGCACTCAGCACCCTGAGTACTGAGCACCCAGCACCCTGAGTACTGAGCACCCAGCACCCTGAGCACTGAGCACGCAGCACCCTGAGTACTGAGCACCCAGCACCCTGAGTACTGAGCACTGAGCACCCCGAGTACTGAGCACCCAGCACCCCGAGCACTAAGCACCCAGCACCCTGAACACTGAGCACCCAGCACCCCAAGCACTGAGCACCCAGCAACCTGAGTACTGAGCACCCAGCACCCTGAGTACTGAGCACCCAGCACCCTGAGTACTGAGCACCCAGCACCCCGAGCACTGAGCACCCAGCACCCTGAGTACTGAGCACCGAGCACCAAGAGTACTGAGCACCGAGCATCCTGAGCACTGAGCACCGAGCACCCCGAGCACTGAGCACCTAGCACCCTGAGTACTGAGCACCCAGAACCAAGAGTACTGAGCACCGAGCACCCCGAGCACTGAGCACCCAGCACCCTGAGTAATGAGCACACAGCACCCCGAGTACTGAGCACCGAGCACCGTGAGTACTGAGCACCCAGCACCCTGAGTACTGAGCACCCAGCACCCTGAGCACTGAGCACAAAGCACGCTGAGTACTGAGCACTGAGCACCCTGAGTACTGAGCACCAAGGACCCTGAGCACTGAGCACCCAGCACGCTGAGTACTGAGCGCTGAGCACCCTGAGTACTGAGCACCGAGCACCCTGAGTACTGAGCACCCAGCACCCTGAGCACTGAGCAGCCAGCACCCTGAGCACTGAGCACCCAGCTCCCCGAGCACTGAGCACCCAGCACCCTGAGCACTGAGCACCCAGCACCCCGAGTACTGAGCACCCAGCACCCTGATTACTGAGCACCGAGCACCCCGAGCACTGAGCACCCAGCACCCCGAGCACTGAGAACCCAGCACCCCGAGAATTAGCACCCAGCACCCTGAGTACTGAGAACCGAGTACCCTCAGTACTGAGCACCCAGCACGCTGAGCACTGAGCACCCAGCACCCCGAGTACTGAGCAAACAGCACACCGAGCACTGAGCACCCAGCACCCCGAGAATGAGCACCCAGCACCCTGAGTACTGAGCACCCAGCACCCTGAGTACTGAGCACCGAGCACCCCGAGTACTGAGCACCCAGCAACCTGAGCACTGAGCACCCAGCACCCTGAGTACTGAGCACCGAGAACCCTGGGTACTGAGCACCCAGCACCCTGAGCACTGAGCACCCTGAGGACTGAGCACCGATCACCCTGAGCACTGAGCACCCAGCACCCTCAGTACTGAGCACCCAGCACCCTGAGTACTGAGCACCGAGCACCCCGAGTACTGAGCACCCAGCACCCTGAGCACTGAGCACCTAGCAACCCGAGCACTGAGCACGCAGCACCCTGAGTACTGAGCACCCAGCACCCCGAGCCCTGAGCACACAGCACCCTGAGTACTGAGCACCCTGAGTACTGAGCACCTAGCACCCCGAGCACTGAGCACCCAGCACCCTGAGCACTGAGCACCCTGCACCCTGAGTACTGAGCATCAAGCACCCTGAGCACTGAGCACCCAGCACCCTGAGCACTGAGCACCCAGGACCCTGAGCACTGAGCACCCAGCACCCTGAGTACTGAGCACCCAACCTACTGAGCATCGAGCACCCCGAGCACTGAGCACCCTGAGTACTGAGCACCCAGCACCCCGATCACAGAGCACACAGCACCCTCAGCACTGAGCACCCAGCACCCCGAGCACTGAGCACCCAGCACCCTGAGTACTGAGCACACTGAGGACTGAGCACCGATCACCCTGAGCACTGAGCACCCAGCACCCTGAGTACTGAGCACCCAGCACCCTGAGTACTGAGCACCCAGCACCCTGAGCACTGAGCACGCAGCACCCTGAGTACTGAGCACCCAGCACCCTGAGTACTGAGCACCCAGCACCCTGAGTACTGAGCACCCTGAGTACTGAGCACCGAGCTCCCCGAGCACTGAGCACCCTGAGTACTGAGCACCCAGCACCCCGATCACAGAGCACACAGCACCCTCAGCACTGAGCACCCAGCACCCCGAGCACTGAGCACCCAGCACCCTGAGTACTGAGCACACTGAGGACTGAGCACCGATCACCCTGAGCACTGAGCACCCAGCACCCTGAGTACTGAGCACCCAGCACCCTGAGTACTGAGCACCCAGCACCCTGAGCACTGAGCACGCAGCACCCTGAGTACTGAGCACCCAGCACCCTGAGTACTGAGCACCCAGCACCCTGAGTACTGAGCACCCAGCACCCTGAGTACTGAGCACCCAGCAGCCAACATACTGAGCATCGAGCACCCCGAGCACTGAGCACCCAGCACCCTGAGTACTGAGCACCGAGCACCCCGAGTACTGAGCACCCAGCACCCTGAGCACTGAGCACCCAGCACCCTGAGTACTGAGCACCCAGAACCCTGCGTACTGAGCACCCAGCACCCCGAGCACTGAGCACCCTGAGTACTGAGCACTAAGCACCCTGAGTGCTGAGCACCCAGCACCCCAAGCACGGAGCACCCAGGACCCCGAGCACTGAGTACTGAGCACCCAGCACCCTGAGTACTGAGCACCGACCTCCCCGAGCACTGAGCACCCTGAGTACTGAGCACCCAGCACCCCGATCACAGAGCACACAGCATCCTCAGCACTGAGCACCCAGCACCCCGAGCACTGAGCACCCAGCACCCTGAGTACTGAGCACACTGAGGACTGAGCACCGATCACCCTGAGCACTGAGCACCCAGCACCCTGAGTACTGAGCACCCAGCACCCTGAGTACTGAGCACCCAGCACCCTGAGCACTGAGCACGCAGCACCCTGAGTACTGAGCACCCAGCACCCTGAGTACTGAGCACCCAGCACCCTGAGTACTGAGCACCCAGCACCCCGAGCACTGAGCACCCAGCACCCTGAGTACTGAGCACCGAGCACCAAGAGTACTGAGCACCGAGCATCCTGAGCACTGAGCACCGAGCACCCCGAGCACTGAGCACCTAGCACCCTGAGTACTGAGCACCCAGAACCAAGAGTACTGAGCACCGAGCACCCCGAGCACTGAGCACCCAGCACCCTGAGTAATGACCACCCAGCACCCCGAGTACTGAGCACCGAGCACCGTGAGTACTGAACACCCAGCACCCTGAGTACTGAGCACCCAGCACCCTGAGCACTGAGCACAAAGCACGCTGAGTACTGAGCACTGAGCACCCTGAGTACTGAGCACCAAGGACCCTGAGCACTGAGCACCCAGCACGCTGAGTACTGAGCGCTCAGCACCCTGAGTACTGAGCACCGAGCACCCTGAGTACTGAGCACCCAGCACCCTGAGCACTGAGCAGCCAGCACCCTGAGCACTGAGCACCCAGCTCCCCGGGCACTGAGCACCCAGCACCCTGAGCACTGAGCACCAAGCACCCCGAGTACTGAGCACCCAGCACCCTGAGTACTGAGCACCGAGCACCCCGAGCACTGAGCACCCAGCACCCCGAGCACTGAGAACCCAGCACCCCGAGAATTAGCACCCAGCACCCTGAGTACTGAGAACCGAGTACCCTCAGTACTGAGCACCCAGCACGCTGAGCACTGAGCACCCAGCACCCCGAGTACTGAGCAAACAGCACACCGAGCACTGAGCACCCAGCACCCCGAGAATGAGCACCCAGCACCCTGAGTACTGAGCACCCAGCACCCTGAGTACTGAGCACCATGAGGACTGAGCACCGATCACCCTGAGCACTGAGCACCCAGCACCCTGAGTACTGAGCACCCAGCACCCTGAGTACTGAGCACCGAGCACCCCGAGTACTGAGCACCCAGCACCCTGAGCACTGAGCACCTAGCAACCCGAGCACTGAGCACGCAGCACCCTGAGTACTGAGCACCCAGCACTCCGAGCCCTGAGCACACAGCACCCTGAGTACTGAGCACCCTGAGTACTGAGCACCTAGCACCCCGAGCACTGAGCACCCAGCACCCTGAGCACTGAGCACCCAGCACCCTGAGCACTGAGCACCCAGGACCCTGAGCACTGAGCACCCAGCACCCTGAGTACTGAGCACCCAACCTACTGAGCATCGAGCACCCCGAGCACTGAGCACCCAGCATTCTGAGTACTGAGCACCGAGCACCCCGAGTACTGAGCACCCAGCACCCTGAGCACTGAGCACCCAGCACCCTGAGTACTGAGCACCGAGAACCCTGAGTACTGAGCACCCAGCACCCCGCGCACTGAGCACCCTGAGTACTGAGCACTAAGCACCCTGAGCGCTGATCACCCAGCACCCCAAGCACGGAGCACCCAGGACACCCAGCACTTAGTACTGAGCACCCAGCACCCTGAGTACTGAGCACCGAGCTCCCCGAGCACTGAGCACCCTGAGTACTGAGCACCCAGCACCCCGATCACAGAGCACACAGCACCCTCAGCACTGAGCACCTAGCACCCCGAGCACTGAGCACCCAGCACCCTGAGTACTGAGCACACTGAGGACTGAGCACCGATCACCCTGAGCACTGAGCACTCAGCACCCTGAGTACTGAGCACCCAGCACCCTGAGTACTGAGCACCCAGCACCCTGAGCACTGAGCACGCAGCACCCTGAGTACTGAGCACCCAGCACCCTGAGTACTGAGCACTGAGCACCCCGAGTACTGAGCACCCAGCACCCCGAGCACTAAGCACCCAGCACCCTGAACACTGAGCACCCAGCACCCCAAGCACTGAGCACCCAGCAACCTGAGTACTGAGCACCCAGCACCCTGAGTACTGAGCACCCAGCACCCTGAGTACTGAGCACCCAGCACCCCGAGCACTGAGCACCCAGCACCCTGAGTACTGAGCACCGAGCACCAAGAGTACTGAGCACCGAGCATCCTGAGCACTGAGCACCGAGCACCCCGAGCACTGAGCACCTAGCACCCTGAGTACTGAGCACCCAGAACCAAGAGTACTGAGCACCGAGCACCCCGAGCACTGAGCACCCAGCACCCTGAGTAATGAGCACACAGCACCCCGAGTACTGAGCACCGAGCACCGTGAGTACTGAGCACCCAGCACCCTGAGTACTGAGCACCCAGCACCCTGAGCACTGAGCACAAAGCACGCTGAGTACTGAGCACTGAGCACCCTGAGTACTGAGCACCAAGGACCCTGAGCACTGAGCACCCAGCACGCTGAGTACTGAGCGCTGAGCACCCTGAGTACTGAGCACCGAGCACCCTGAGTACTGAGCACCCAGCACCCTGAGCACTGAGCAGCCAGCACCCTGAGCACTGAGCACCCAGCTCCCCGAGCACTGAGCACCCAGCACCCTGAGCACTGAGCACCCAGCACCCCGAGTACTGAGCACCCAGCACCCTGATTACTGAGCACCGAGCACCCCGAGCACTGAGCACCCAGCACCCCGAGCACTGAGAACCCAGCACCCCGAGAATTAGCACCCAGCACCCTGAGTACTGAGAACCGAGTACCCTCAGTACTGAGCACCCAGCACGCTGAGCACTGAGCACCCAGCACCCCGAGTACTGAGCAAACAGCACACCGAGCACTGAGCACCCAGCACCCCGAGAATGAGCACCCAGCACCCTGAGTACTGAGCACCCAGCACCCTGAGTACTGAGCACCGAGCACCCCGAGTACTGAGCACCCAGCACCCTGAGCACTGAGCACCCAGCACCCTGAGTACTGAGCACCGAGAACCCTGGGTACTGAGCACCCAGCACCCTGAGCACTGAGCACCCTGAGGACTGAGCACCGATCACCCTGAGCACTGAGCACCCAGCACCCTCAGTACTGAGCACCCAGCACCCTGAGTACTGAGCACCGAGCACCCCGAGTACTGAGCACCCAGCACCCTGAGCACTGAGCACCTAGCAACCCGAGCACTGAGCACGCAGCACCCTGAGTACTGAGCACCCAGCACCCCGAGCCCTGAGCACACAGCACCCTGAGTACTGAGCACCCTGAGTACTGAGCACCTAGCACCCCGAGCACTGAGCACCCAGCACCCTGAGCACTGAGCACCCTGCACCCTGAGTACTGAGCATCAAGCACCCTGAGCACTGAGCACCCAGCACCCTGAGCACTGAGCACCCAGGACCCTGAGCACTGAGCACCCAGCACCCTGAGTACTGAGCACCCAACCTACTGAGCATCGAGCACCCCGAGCACTGAGCACCCTGAGTACTGAGCACCCAGCACCCCGATCACAGAGCACACAGCACCCTCAGCACTGAGCACCCAGCACCCCGAGCACTGAGCACCCAGCACCCTGAGTACTGAGCACACTGAGGACTGAGCACCGATCACCCTGAGCACTGAGCACCCAGCACCCTGAGTACTGAGCACCCAGCACCCTGAGTACTGAGCACCCAGCACCCTGAGCACTGAGCACGCAGCACCCTGAGTACTGAGCACCCAGCACCCTGAGTACTGAGCACCCAGCACCCTGAGTACTGAGCACCCTGAGTACTGAGCACCGAGCTCCCCGAGCACTGAGCACCCTGAGTACTGAGCACCCAGCACCCCGATCACAGAGCACACAGCACCCTCAGCACTGAGCACCCAGCACCCCGAGCACTGAGCACCCAGCACCCTGAGTACTGAGCACACTGAGGACTGAGCACCGATCACCCTGAGCACTGAGCACCCAGCACCCTGAGTACTGAGCACCCAGCACCCTGAGTACTGAGCACCCAGCACCCTGAGCACTGAGCACGCAGCACCCTGAGTACTGAGCACCCAGCACCCTGAGTACTGAGCACCCAGCACCCTGAGTACTGAGCACCCAGCACCCTGAGTACTGAGCACCCAGCAGCCAACATACTGAGCATCGAGCACCCCGAGCACTGAGCACCCAGCACCCTGAGTACTGAGCACCGAGCACCCCGAGTACTGAGCACCCAGCACCCTGAGCACTGAGCACCCAGCACCCTGAGTACTGAGCACCCAGAACCCTGCGTACTGAGCACCCAGCACCCCGAGCACTGAGCACCCTGAGTACTGAGCACTAAGCACCCTGAGTGCTGAGCACCCAGCACCCCAAGCACGGAGCACCCAGGACCCCGAGCACTGAGTACTGAGCACCCAGCACCCTGAGTACTGAGCACCGACCTCCCCGAGCACTGAGCACCCTGAGTACTGAGCACCCAGCACCCCGATCACAGAGCACACAGCATCCTCAGCACTGAGCACCCAGCACCCCGAGCACTGAGCACCCAGCACCCTGAGTACTGAGCACACTGAGGACTGAGCACCGATCACCCTGAGCACTGAGCACCCAGCACCCTGAGTACTGAGCACCCAGCACCCTGAGTACTGAGCACCCAGCACCCTGAGCACTGAGCACGCAGCACCCTGAGTACTGAGCACCCAGCACCCTGAGTACTGAGCACCCAGCACCCTGAGTACTGAGCACCCAGCACCCCGAGCACTGAGCACCCAGCACCCTGAGTACTGAGCACCGAGCACCAAGAGTACTGAGCACCGAGCATCCTGAGCACTGAGCACCGAGCACCCCGAGCACTGAGCACCTAGCACCCTGAGTACTGAGCACCCAGAACCAAGAGTACTGAGCACCGAGCACCCCGAGCACTGAGCACCCAGCACCCTGAGTAATGACCACCCAGCACCCCGAGTACTGAGCACCGAGCACCGTGAGTACTGAACACCCAGCACCCTGAGTACTGAGCACCCAGCACCCTGAGCACTGAGCACAAAGCACGCTGAGTACTGAGCACTGAGCACCCTGAGTACTGAGCACCAAGGACCCTGAGCACTGAGCACCCAGCACGCTGAGTACTGAGCGCTCAGCACCCTGAGTACTGAGCACCGAGCACCCTGAGTACTGAGCACCCAGCACCCTGAGCACTGAGCAGCCAGCACCCTGAGCACTGAGCACCCAGCTCCCCGGGCACTGAGCACCCAGCACCCTGAGCACTGAGCACCAAGCACCCCGAGTACTGAGCACCCAGCACCCTGAGTACTGAGCACCGAGCACCCCGAGCACTGAGCACCCAGCACCCCGAGCACTGAGAACCCAGCACCCCGAGAATTAGCACCCAGCACCCTGAGAACTGAGAACCGAGTACCCTCAGTACTGAGCACCCAGCATGCTGAGCACTGAGCACCCAGCACCCCGAGTACTGAGCAAACAGCACACCGAGCACTGAGCACCCAGCACCCCGAGAATGAGCACCCAGCACCCTGAGTACTGAGCACCCAGCACCCTGAGTACTGAGCACCATGAGGACTGAGCACCGATCACCCTGAGCACTGAGCACCCAGCACCCTGAGTACTGAGCACCCAGCACCCTGAGTACTGAGCACCGAGCACCCCGAGTACTGAGCACCCAGCACCCTGAGCACTGAGCACCTAGCAACCCGAGCACTGAGCACGCAGCACCCTGAGTACTGAGCACCCAGCACTCCGAGCCCTGAGCACACAGCACCCTGAGTACTGAGCACCCTGAGTACTGAGCACCTAGCACCCCGAGCACTGAGCACCCAGCACCCTGAGCACTGAGCACCCAGCACCCTGAGCACTGAGCACCCAGGACCCTGAGCACTGAGCACCCAGCACCCTGAGTACTGAGCACCCAACCTACTGAGCATCGAGCACCCCGAGCACTGAGCACCCAGCATTCTGAGTACTGAGCACCGAGCACCCCGAGTACTGAGCACCCAGCACCCTGAGCACTGAGCACCCAGCACCCTGAGTACTGAGCACCGAGAACCCTGAGTACTGAGCACCCAGCACCCCGCGCACTGAGCACCCTGAGTACTGAGCACTAAGCACCCTGAGCGCTGATCACCCAGCACCCCAAGCACGGAGCACCCAGGACACCCAGCACTTAGTACTGAGCACCCAGCACCCTGAGTACTGAGCACCGAGCTCCCCGAGCACTGAGCACCCTGAGTACTGAGCACCCAGCACCCCGATCACAGAGCACACAGCACCCTCAGCACTGAGCACCTAGCACCCCGAGCACTGAGCACCCAGCACCCTGAGTACTGAGCACACTGAGGACTGAGCACCGATCACCCTGAGCACTGAGCACTCAGCACCCTGAGTACTGAGCACCCAGCACCCTGAGTACTGAGCACCCAGCACCCTGAGTACTGAGCACTGAGCACCCCGAGTACTGAGCACCCAGCACCCCGAGCACTAAGCACCCAGCACCCTGAACACTGAGCACCCAGCACCCCAAGCACTGAGCACCCAGCAACCTGAGTACTGAGCACCCAGCACCCTGAGTACTGAGCACCCAGCACCCTGAGTACTGAGCACCCAGCACCCCGAGCACTGAGCACCCAGCACCCTGAGTACTGAGCACCGAGCACCAAGAGTACTGAGCACCGAGCATCCTGAGCACTGAGCACCGAGCACCCCGAGCACTGAGCACCTAGCACCCTGAGTACTGAGCACCCAGAACCAAGAGTACTGAGCACCGAGCACCCCGAGCACTGAGCACCCAGCACCCTGAGTAATGAGCACACAGCACCCCGAGTACTGAGCACCGAGCACCGTGAGTACTGAGCACCCAGCACCCTGAGTACTGAGCACCCAGCACCCTGAGCACTGAGCACAAAGCACGCTGAGTACTGAGCACTGAGCACCCTGAGTACTGAGCACCAAGGACCCTGAGCACTGAGCACCCAGCACGCTGAGTACTGAGCGCTGAGCACCCTGAGTACTGAGCACCGAGCACCCTGAGTACTGAGCACCCAGCACCCTGAGCACTGAGCAGCCAGCACCCTGAGCACTGAGCACCCAGCTCCCCGAGCACTGAGCACCCAGCACCCTGAGCACTGAGCACCCAGCACCCCGAGTACTGATCACCCAGCACCCTGATTACTGAGCACCGAGCACCCCGAGCACTGAGCACCCAGCACCCCGAGCACTGAGAACCCAGCACCCCGAGAATTAGCACCCAGCACCCTGAGTACTGAGAACCGAGTACCCTCAGTACTGAGCACCCAGCACGCTGAGCACTGAGCACCCAGCACCCCGAGTACTGAGCAAACAGCACACCGAGCACTGAGCACCCAGCACCCCGAGAATGAGCACCCAGCACCCTGAGTACTGAGCACCCAGCACCCTGAGTACTGAGCACCGAGCACCCCGAGTACTGAGCACCCAGCACCCTGAGCACTGAGCACCCAGCACCCTGAGTACTGAGCACCGAGAACCCTGGGTACTGAGCACCCAGCACCCTGAGCACTGAGCACCCTGAGGACTGAGCACCGATCACCCTGAGCACTGAGCACCCAGCACCCTCAGTACTGAGCACCCAGCACCCTGAGTACTGAGCACCGAGCACATCGAGTACTGAGCACCCAGCACCCTGAGCACTGAGCACCTAGCAACCCGAGCACTGAGCACGCAGCACCCTGAGTACTGAGCACCCAGCACCCCGAGCCCTGAGCACACAGCACCCTGAGTACTGAGCACCCTGAGTACTGAGCACCTAGCACCCCGAGCACTGAGCACCCAGCACCCTGAGCACTGAGCACCCTGCACCCTGAGTACTGAGCATCAAGCACCCTGAGCACTGAGCACCCAGCACCCTGAGCACTGAGCACCCAGGACCCTGAGCACTGAGCACCCAGCACCCTGAGTACTGAGCACCCAACCTACTGAGCATTGAGCACCCCGAGCACTGAGCACCCAGCATCCTGAGTACTGAGCACCGAGCACCCCGAGTACTGAGCACCCAGCACCCTGAGCACTGAGCACCCAGCACCCTGAGTACTGAGCACCGAGAACCCTGGGTACTGAGCACCCAGCACCCTGAGCACTGAGCACCCTGAGTACTGAGCACTAAGCACCCTGAGCGCTGATCACCCAGCACCCCAAGCACGGAGCACCCAGGACACCAAGCACTGAGTACTGAGCACCCAGCACCCTGAGTACTGAGCACCGAGCTCCCCGAGCACTGAGCACCCTGAGTACTGAGCACCCAGCACCCCGATCACAGAGCACACAGCACCCTCAGCACTGAGCACCCAGCACCCCGAGCACTGAGCACCCAGCACCCTGAGTACTGAGCACACTGAGGACTGAGCACCGATCACCCTGAGCACTGAGCACCCAGCACCCTGAGTACTGAGCACCCAGCACCCTGAGTACTGAGCACCCAGCACCCTGAGCACTGAGCACGCAGCACCCTGAGTACTGAGCACCCAGCACCCTGAGTACTGAGCACCCAGCACCCTGAGTACTGAGCACCCAGCACCCTGAGTACTGAGCACCCAGCACCCAACATACTGAGCATCGAGCACCCCGAGCACTGAGCACCCAGCACCCTGAGTACTGAGCACCGAGCACCCCGAGTACTGAGCACCCAGCACCCTGAGCACTGAGCACCCAGCACCCTGAGTACTGAGCACCCAGAACCCTGCGTACTGAGCACCCAGCACCCCGAGCACTGAGCACCCTGAGTACTGAGCACTAAGCACCCTGAGTGCTGAGCACCCAGCACCCCAAGCACGGAGCACCCAGGACCCCGAGCACTGAGTACTGAGCACCCAGCACCCTGAGTACTGAGCACCGAGCTCCCCGAGCACTGAGCACCCTGAGTACTGAGCACCCAGCACCCCGATCACAGAGCACACAGCATCCTCAGCACTGAGCACCCAGCACCCCGAGCACTGAGCACCCAGCACCCTGAGTACTGAGCACACTGAGGACTGAGCACCGATCACCCTGAGCACTGAGCACCCAGCACCCTGAGTACTGAGCACCCAGCACCCTGAGTACTGAGCACCCAGCACCCTGAGCACTGAGCACGCAGCACCCTGAGTACTGAGCACCCAGCACCCTGAGTACTGAGCACCCAGCACCCTGAGTACTGAGCACCCAGCACCCCGAGCACTGAGCACCCAGCACCCTGAGTACTGAGCACCGAGCACCAAGAGTACTGAGCACCGAGCATCCTGAGCACTGAGCACCGAGCACCCCGAGCACTGAGCACCTAGCACCCTGAGTACTGAGCACCCAGAACCAAGAGTACTGAGCACCGAGCACCCCGAGCACTGAGCACCCAGCACCCTGAGTAATGACCACCCAGCACCCCGAGTACTGAGCACCGAGCACCGTGAGTACTGAACACCCAGCACCCTGAGTACTGAGCACCCAGCACCCTGAGCACTGAGCACAAAGCACGCTGAGTACTGAGCACTGAGCACCCTGAGTACTGAGCACCAAGGACCCTGAGCACTGAGCACCCAGCACGCTGAGTACTGAGCGCTGAGCACCCTGAGTACTGAGCACCGAGCACCCTGAGTACTGAGCACCCAGCACCCTGAGCACTGAGCAGCCAGCACCCTGAGCACTGAGCACCCAGCTCCCCGAGCACTGAGCACCCAGCACCCTCAGCACTGAGCACCCAGCACCCCGAGTACTGAGCAACCAGCACCCTGAGTACTGAGCACCGAGCACCCCGAGCACAGAGCACCCAGCACCCCGAGCACTGAGAACCCAGCACCCCGAGAATTAGCACCCAGCACCCTGAGTACTGAGAACCGAGTACCCTCAGTACTGAGCACCCAGCACGCTGAGCACTGAGCACCCAGCACCCCGAGTACTGAGCAAACAGCACACCGAGCACTGAGCACCCAGCACCCCGAGAATGAGCACCCAGCACCCTGAGTACTGAGCACCCAGCACCCTGAGTACTGAGCACCCTGAGGACTGAGCACCGATCACGCTGAGCACTGAGCACCCAGCACCCTGAGTACTGAGCACCCAGCACCCTGAGTACTGAGCACCGAGCACCCCGAGTACTGAGCACCCAGCACCCTGAGCACTGAGCACCTAGCAACCCGAGCACTGAGCACGCAGCACCCTGAGTACTGAGCACCCAGCACCCCGAGCCCTGAGCACACAGCACCCTGAGTACTGAGCACCCTGAGTACTGAGCACCTAGCACCCCGAGCACTGAGCACCCAGCACCCTGAGCACTGAGCACCCTGCACCCTGAGTACTGAGCATCAAGCACCCTGAGCACTGAGTTCCCAACACCCTGAGCACTGAGCACCCAGCACCCTGAGCACTGAGCACCCAGCACACTGAGTACTGAGCACCCAACGTACTGAGCATCGAGCACCCCGAGCACTGAGCACCCAGCACGCTGAGTACTGAGCACCGAGCACCCTGAGTACTGAGCACCGAGCACCCCGAGCACTGAGCACGCAGCACCCTGAGTACTGAGCACCCAGCACCCTGAGTACTGAGCACTGAGCTCCCCGAGCACTGAGCACCCTGAGTACTGAGCACCCAGCACCCCGATCACAGAGCACACAGCACCCTCAGCACTGAGCACCCAGCACCCCGAGCACTGAGCACCCAGCACCCTGAGTACTGAGCACCCAGCACCCTGAGTACTGAGCACCCAGCACCCTGAGCACTGAGCACGCAGCACCCTGAGTACTGAGCACCCAGCACCCTGAGTACTGAGCACCCAGCACCCTGAGTACTGAGCACCCAGCACCCTGAGTACTGAGCACCCAGCACCCTGAGTACTGAGCACCGAGCACCCCGAGTACTGAGCACCCAGCACCCCGAGCACTGAGCACCCAGCACCCTGAACACTGAGCACCCAGCACCCCAAGCACTGAGCACCCAGCAACCTGAGTACTGAGCACCCAGCACCCTGAGTACTGAGCACCCAGCACCCTGACTACTGAGCACAAAGCACGCTGAGTACTGAGCACCCTGAGTACTGAGCACCAAGGACCCTGAGCACTGAGCACCCAGCACGCTGAGTACTGAGCGCTGAGCACCCTGAGTACTGAGCACCGAGCACCCTGAGTACTGAGCACCCAGCACCCTGAGCACTGAGCAGCCAGCAACATGAGCATTGAGCACCCAGCACCCCGAGCACTGAGCACCCAGCACCCTGAGCACTGAGCACCCAGCACCCCGAGTACTGAGCACCCAGCACCCTGAGTACTGAGCACCGAGCACCCCGAGCACAGAGCACCCAGCACCCCGAGCACTGAGAACCCAGCACCCCGAGAATTAGCACCCAGCACCCTGAGTACTGAGAACCGAGTACCCTGAATACTGAGCACCCAGCACGCTGAGCACTGAGCACCCAGCACCCCGAGTACTGAGCAAACAGCACACCGAGCACTGAGCACCCAGCACCCCGAGAATGAGCACCCAGCACCCTGAGTACTGAGCACCCAGCACCCTGAGTACTGAGCACACTGAGGACTGAGCACCGATCACCCTGAGCACTGAGCACCCAGCACCCTGAGTACTGAGCACCCAGCACCCTGACTACTGAGCACCGAGCACCCCGAGTACTGAGCACCCAGCACCCTGAGCACTGAGCACCGATCACCCTGAGCACTGAGCACCCAGCACCCTGAGTACTGAGCACCCAGCACCCTGAGTACTGAGCACCGAGCACCCCGAGCACTGAGCACGCAGCACCCTGAGTACTGAGCACCCAGCACCCCGTGACCTGAGCACCCAGCACCCTGAGTACTGAGCACCTAGCACCCCGAGCACTGAGCACCCAGCACCCTGAGCACTGAGCACCCTGCACCCTGAGTACTGAGCATCAAGCACCCTGAGCACTGAGCACCCAGCACCCTGAGCACTGAGCACCCAGCACCCTGAGTACTGAGCACCCAACGTACTGAGCATTGAGCACCCCGAGCACTGAGCACCCAGCACCCTGAGTACTGAGCACCCAGCACCCCGAGCACTGAGGACCCAGCACCCTGAGTACTGAGCACCGCGCACCCTGAGTACTGAGCACCCAGCACCCCGAGCACTGAGCACCCAGCACCCCGAGCACTGAGCACCCAGCACCCTGAGCACTGAGCACCCTGAGGACTGAGCACCCAGCACCCTGAGTACTGAGCACCCAGCATCCTGATTACTGAGCACCGATCACCGTGAGCACTGAGCACCCAGCAACCCGAGCACTGAGCACCCAGCACCCTGAGTACTGAGCACCCTGAGTACTGAGCACCCAGCACCCCGAGCACTGAGCACCCTGCACCCTGAGTACTGAGCACCCTGAGTACTGAGCACCCAGCACCCTGAGCACTGAGCACCCAGCACCGTGAGTACTGAGCACCCAGCACCCTGAGCACTGAGCACCCAGCACCCTGAGTACTGAGCAACCAGCACCCTGAGTACTTAGCACCCAGCACCCTGAGCACTGAGCACCCAGCACCCTGAGTACTGAGCACCAAGCACCCTGAGTACTGAGCACCCAGCACCCTGAGTACTGAGCACCCAGCACCCTGAGTACTGAGCACCGAGCACCCCGAGTACTGAGCACCCAGCACCCTGAGCACTGAGCACCCAGCACCCTGAGTACTGAGCACCCAGCACACTGAGTACTGAGCACCCAGCACCCCGAGCACTGAGCACCCTGAATACTGAGCACTAAGCACCCTGAGCGCTGAGCACCCAGCACCCCAAGCACGGAGCACCCAGGACCCCGAGCACTGAGTACTGAGCACCCAGCACCCTGAGTACTGAGCACCAAGCTCCCCGAGCACTGAGCACCCTGAGTACTGAGCACCCAGCACCCCGAGCACTGAGCACCCAGCACCCTGAGTAATGAGCACCCAGCACCCCGAGTACTGAGCACCCAGCACCGTGAGTACTGAGCACCCAGCACACTGAGTACTGAGCACCCAGCACCCTGAGCACTGAGCACAAAGCACGCTGAGTACTGAGCACTGAGCACCCTGAGTACTGAGCACCAAGGACCCTGAGTACTGAGCCCCCAGCTCCCTGAGCACTGAGCACAAAGCACGCTGAGTACTGAGCGCTGAGCACCCTGAGTACTGAGCACCCAGCACAACGAGTACTGAGCACCCAGCACCCTGAGCACTGAGCACCCAGCACAACGAGTACTGAGCACCCAGCACCCTGAGTACTGAGCACCCAGCACAACGAGCACTGAGCACCCAGCACCCCGAGCACTGAGCACCCAGCACCCCGAGAATGAGCACCCAGCACCCTGAGTACTGATAACCGAGCACCCTGAGTACTGAGCACCCAGCACGCTGAGCACTGAGCACCCAGCACCCCGAGTACTGAGCAAACAGCACACCGAGCACTGAGCACCCAGTACCCCGAGAATGAGCACCCAGCACCCTGAATACTGAGCACCCAGCACCCTGAGTACGGAGCACCCAGCACAAGGAGCACTGAGCACCCTGAGTACTGAGCACCCAGCACCCTGAGTACTGAGCACTAAGCACCCTGAGCGCTGAGCACCCAGCACCCCAAGCACGGAGCACCCAGGACCCCGAGCACTGAGTACTGAGCACCCAGCACCCTGAGTACTGAGCACCAAGTTCCCCGAGAACTGAGCACCCTGAGTACTGAGCACCCAGCACCCCGATAACAGAGCACCCAGCACCCTCAGCACTGTGCACCCAGCACCCCGAGCACTGAGCACTCAGCACCCTGAGTACTGAGCTCCCTGAGTACTGAGCACCGATCACCCTGAGCACTGAGCACCCAGCACCCTGAGCACTGAGCACCCAGCACCCTGAGTACTGAGCACCGAGCACCCCGAGCACTGAGCACCCAGCACCCTGAGGACTGAGCACCCAGCACGAAGAGTACTGAGCACCGAGCATCCTGAGCACTGAGCACCGAGCACCCCGAACACTGAGCACCCAGCACCCTGAGGACTGAGCACCCAGCACCAAGAGTACTGAGCACCGAGCACCCCGAGCACTGAGCACCAAGCACCCCAAGCACTGAGCAACCAGCACCCTGAGTACTGAGCACCCAGCACCCCGAGCACTGAGCACCCAGCACCCTGAGTAATGAGCACCCAGCACCCAGAGTACTGAGCACCCAGCACCGTGAGTACTGAGCACCCAGCACCCTGAGTACTGAGCACCCAGCACCCTGAGCACTGAGCACAAAGCACGCTGAGTACTGAGCACTGAGCACCCTGAGTACTGAGCACCAAGGACCCTGAGTACTGAGCACCCAGCACCCTGAGCACTGAGCACAAAGCACTCTGAGTACTGAGCGCTGAGCACCCTGAGTACTGAGCACCGAGCACCCTGAGTACTGAGCACCCAGCACCCTGAGCACTGAGCACCCAGCACCCTGAGCACTGAGCACCCTGCACCCCGAGCACTGAGCACCCAGCACCCTGAGCACTGAGCACCCAGCACCCCGAGTACTGAGCACCCAGCGCCCTGAGTACTGAGTACCCAGCACAACGAGCACTGAGCACCCAGCACCCCGAGCACTGAGCAACCAGCACCCCGAGAATAAGCACCCAGCAACCTGAGTACTGAGAACCGAGCACCCTGAGTACTGAGCACCCAGCACGCTGAGCACTGAGCACCCAGCACCCCGATTACTGAGCAAACAGCACACCGAGCACTGAGCACCCAGCACCCCGAGAATGAGCACCCAGCACACTGAGTACTGAGCACCCAGCACCCTGAGTACTGAGCACCCAGCACAAGGAGCACTGAGCACCCTGAGTACTGAGCACCCAGCACCCTGAGTACTGAGCACTAAGCATCCAGAGCGCTGAGCACCCAGCAGCCCAAGCACGGAGCACCCAGGACACCGAGCACTGAGTAATGAGCACCCAGCACCCTGAGTACTGAGCACCGAGCTGCCTGAGCACTGAGCACCCTGAGTACTGAGCACCCAGCACCCCGATCACAGAGCAGCCAGCACCCTCAGCACTGAGCTCCCATCACCCCGAGCACTGAGCACCCAGCACCCTGAGTACTGAGCACCCTGAGGACTGAGCACCGATCACCCTGAGCACTGAGCACCCATCACCCTGAGTACTGAGCACCCAGCACCCTGAGTACTGAGCACCGAGCACCCCGAGTACTGAGCACCCAGCACCCTGAGCACTGAGCACCCAGCACCCTGAGCACTGAGCCCCCAGCACCCTGAGTACTAAGCACCCAGCACCCTGAGTACTGAGCACCCTGCACCCTGAGTACTGAGCACAAAGCACACTGAGTACTGATCACCCAGCGTACTGAGCACCGAGCACCCCGAGCACTGAGCACCCAGCACCCTGAGTACTGAGCACCCAGCATACTGAGCACCGAGCACCCAGCACCCTGAGTACTGAGCACCCAGCACCCTGAGCACTGAGCACCCAGCACCCTGAGCACTGAGCCCCCAGCACCCTGAGGACTGAGCACCCAACGTACTGAGCACCGAGCACCCTGAGCACTGAGCACCCAGCACCATGAGTACTGAGCACCCAGCACCCTGAGCAATGAGCACCCTGAGTACTGAGCACCCAGCACCTTGAGCACTGAGCACCGAGCACCCCGAGCACTGAGCACCCATCACCCGGAGTACTGAGCACCCAGCACGCTGCATACTAAGCACCGAGCACCCTGAGTACTGAGCACCCAGCACCCTGAGCACTGAACACACAGCACCCTGAGTACTGAGCACCTCGAGCACTGAGCACCCAGCACCCTGAGTACTGAGCACCGAGCACCCCGAGCACTGAGCACCCAGCACCCCGAGCACTGAGCACCCAGCACCCCGAGCACTGAGCACCCAGCACCCTGAGTTCTGAGCACCCAGCACCCTGAGTACATAGCACCCAGCACACTGAGCACTGAGTACCCAGCACCCTGAGCACTGAGCACCCAGCACCCTGAGCACTGAGCACACAGCACCTGAGCACTGAGCACCCAGCACCCTGAGTACTGAGCACTGAGCACCCAGCACCCTGAGTACTGAGCACTGAGCACCCAGCACACTGAGCACTGAGCACCCAGCACCCTGAGCACTGAGCACCCAGCTCCCGAGTACAGAGCACCCAGCACCCTGAGTACTGAACACCCAGCACCCTGAGTACTGAGCACCCAGCACCCCGAGTACTGAGCACCCAGCACCCTGAGTACTGAGCACCCAGCACCCTGAGCACTGAGCACCCAGCACCCCGAGCACTGAGCACCCAGCACCCTGAGTACTGAGCACCCAGCACCCTGAGCACTCAGCACCCAGCACCCTGAGCACTGAGCACCCAGCACCCTGAGCACTGAGCACCCAGCACCCTGAGTAGTGAGAAACCAACGTACTGAGCACCGAGCACCCCGAGCACTGAGCACCCAGCACCCTGAGTACTGAGCACCGATCACCCCGAGCAATGAGTACCCAGCACCCTGAGTACTGAGCTCCGAGCACCCCGAGCACTGAGCACCCAGCGCCCCGAGCACTGAGCACCCAGCACCCTGAATACTGAGCACTGAGCACCCAGCACCCCGAATACTGAGCACCCAGCACAATGAGTACTGAGCACCCACCACCCTGAATACTGAGCACCCAGCACCCTGAGTACTGAGCACCCAGCACCCTGAGCACTGAGCACCCAGCACCCCGAGCACTGAGCACCCAGCACCCTGAGTACTGAGCACCCAGCACCCTGAGCACTGAGCACCCAGCACCCTGAGCACTGAGCACCCAGCACCCTGAGCACTGAGCACCCAGCACCCTGAGTAGTGAGCACCCAACGTACTGAGCACCGAGCACCCCGAGCACTGAGCACCCAGTACCCGGAGTACTGAGCACCCAGCACCATGAGTACTAAGCAACGAGCACCCTGAGTACTGAGCACCCAGCACCCTGAGCACTGAACACACAGCACTCTGAGTACTGAGCACCTCGCGCACTGAGCACCCAGCACCCTGAGTACTGGGCACCGAGCACCCCGAGCACTGAGCACCAAGCACCGCGAGCCCTGAGCACCCAGCACCCCGAGCACTGAGCACCCAGCACCCTGAGTACTGAGCACCCAGAACCCTGAGTACTGAGCACCCAGCACCCTTAGCACTGAGTACCCAGCACCCTGAGCACTGAGCACCCAGCACCCTGAGCACTGAGCACACAGCACCCTGAGCACTGAGCACCCAGCACCCTGAGTACTGAGCACTGAGCACCCAGAACCCCGAGCACTGTGCACCGAGCACCCTGAGTACTGAGCACTGAGCACCCAGCACCCCGAGCACTGAGCACCCAGCACCCTGAGCACTGAGCACCCAGCACCCGAGTACTGAGTACCCAGCACCCTGAGTACTGAGCACCCAACACCCTGAGTACTGAGCACCGAGCACTCTGAGAACTGAGCACCCAGCACCCCGAGTACTGAGCACCCAGCACGGTGAGCACTGAGCACCCAGCACCCCGAGCACTGAGCACCCAGCACCCTGAGTACTGAGCACCCAGCACCCTGAGCACTGAGCACCCAGCACCCTGAGCACTGAGCACCCAGCACCCTGAGCACTGAGCACCCAGCACCCTGAGTAGTGAGCACCCAACGTACTGAGCACCGAGCACCACGAGCACTGAGCACCCAGCACCCTGAGTACTGAGCACGGATTACCCCGAGCACTGAGCACCCAGCACCCTGGGTACTGAGCTCCGAGCACCCCGAGCACTGAGCACACAGCGCCCCGAGCACTGAGCACCGAGCACCCTGAGCACTGAGCACCCAGCAGCCTGAGTTCTGAGCACCCAGCACCCCGAGCACTGAGCACCCAGCACCCTGATCACTGAGCACCCAGCACACTGAGCACTGATCACCCAGCACACTGCGCACTGAGCACCCAGCACCCTGAGTACTGAGCACCCAGCACCCTGAGTACTGAGCACTCAGCACCCTGAGTACTGAGCACCGAGCACCCCGAGCACTGAGCACCCAGCACCCTGAGCACTGAGCACCCTGAGGACTGAGCACCCAGCACCCTGAGCACTGAGCACCCAGAACCCCGAGCACTGAGCACCCAGCTCCCTGAGTACTGAGCACCCAGCACCCCGAGCACTGAGCACCCAGCACCCTGAGTACTGAGCACCCTGAGTACTGAGCACCGATCACCCTGAGCACTGAGCTCCCAGAACCCTGAGTACTGAGCACCCAGCACCCTGAGCACTGACCACCCAGCACCCTGAGTACTGAGCACCCAGCACCCTGAGCACTGAGCACCCAGCACCCTGAGTACTGAGCACCCAGCACCCTTAGCACTGAGCACCCAGCACGCTGAGTACTGAGCACACAGCACCCCGAGCACTGAGCACCCAGCACCCCGAGAATGAGCACCCAGCAGCCCGAGTACTGAGCACCGAGCACCCTGAGCACTGAGTACCCAGCACGCTGAGCACTGAGCACCCAGCACCCTGAGTACTGAGCACCCAGCACCCTGAGTACTGAGCCCCCAGCACCCTGAGCACTGAGCACCCAGCACCCCGAGTACTGAGCACCCAGCACCCTGAGCACTGAGCCCCCAGCACCTTGAGTACTGAGCACCCAGCACCCTGAGTACTGAACACCCAGCACACTGAGCACTGAGCACTGAGCACCCTGAGCCCTGAGTACTGAGCACCGAGCACCCCGAGAACTCAGCACCCAGCACCCGGCGTAATGAGCACCCAGCACCCTGAGTACTGAGCACCCAGCACCCAGAGCACTGAGCACCCAGCACCCTGAGCACTGAGCACCCAGCACCCTGAGTACTGAGCACTGAGCACCCAGCACCCCGAGCACTGAGCACCCAGCACCCTGAGTACTAAGCACCCAGCACCCTGAGCACTGAACACACAGCACCCTGAGCACTGAACACAGAGCACCCTGAGTACTGAGCACATCGAGCACTGAGCACCCAGCACCCAGCGTACTGAGCACCGAGCACCCCGAGCACTGAGCACCCAGCACCCTGAGTACTGAGCACCCAGCACCCCGAGCACTGAGCACGCAGCACCCTGAGTACTGAGCACCCAGCGTACTGAGCACCGAGCACCAAGCACCCTGAGTACTGAGCACCCAGCAATCTGAGAACTGAGCACCCAGCACCCTGAGCACTGAGCACCCAGCACCCCGAGCACTGAGCACCCAGCACCCCGAGCACTGAGCCTGAGCACCCTGAGTACTGAGCACTGAGCACCCTGAGTACTGAGCACCGAGCACCCTGAGTACTGAGCACCCAGCACCCCGAGCACTGAGCACCGAGCACCCTGAGTAGTGAGCACCCAGCACCCTGAGCACTGAGCACCCAGCACAACGAGTACTGAGCACCCAGCACCCGGATTACTGAGCACCAAGCACCCTGAGCACTGAGCACCCTGCACCCTGAGTACTGAGCACCCAGCACACTGAGTACTGATCACCCAGCGTACTGAGCACCGAGCACCCCGAGCACTGAGCACCCAGCACCCTGAGTACTGAGCACCCTGCACCCTGAGTACTGAGCACCCAGCACACTGAGTACTGAGCACCCAGCGTACTGAGCACCGAGCACCCTGAGCACTGAGCACCCAGCACCCTGAGTACTGAGCACCCAGCACCCTGAGCAATGAGCACCCTGAGTACTGAGCACCCAGCACCTTGAGCACTGAGCACCGAGCACCCCGAGCACTGAGCACCCAGCACCCGGAGTACTGAGCACCCAGCACCCTGCGTACTAAGCACCGAGCACCCTGAGTACTGAGCACCCAGCACTCTGAGCACTGAACACACAGCACCCTGAGTACTGAGCACCTCGAGCACTGAACACCCAGCACCCTGAGTACTGAGCACCGAGCACCCCGAGCACTGAGCACCCAGCACCCCGAGCACTGAGCACCCAGCACCCCGAGCACTGAGCACCCAGCACCCTGAGTTCTGAGCACCCAGCACCCTGAGTACTGAGCACCCTGCACCCTGAGCACTGAGTACCCAGCACACTGAGCACTGAGCACCCAGCACCCTGAGCACTGAGCACACAGCACCCTGAGCACTGAGCACCCAGCACCCTGAGTACTGAGCACTGAGCACCCAGCACCCTGAGTACTGAGAACCCAGCACCCCGAGTACTGAGCACCCAGCACCCTGAGTACTGAGCACCCAGCACCCTGAGCACTGAGCACCCAGCACCCCGAGCACTGAGCAACCAGCACCCTGAGTACTGAGCACCCAGCACCCTGAGCACTGAGCACCCAGCACCCTGAGCACTGAGCACCCAGCACCCTGAGCACTGAGCACCCAGCACCCTGAGTAGTGAGCAACCAACGTACTGAGCACCGAGCACCCCGAGCACTGAGCACCCAGCACCCTGAGTACTGAGCACCGATCACCCCGAGCACTGAGCACCCAGCACCCTGAGTACTGAGCTCCGAGCACCCCGAGCACTGAGCACCCAGCGCCCTGAGCACTGAGCACCCAGCACCCTGAGCACTGAGCACCCAGCACCCTGAGTACTGAGCACCCAGCACCCTGAGTACTGAACACCCAGCACCCTGAGCACTGAGCACTGAGCACCCTGAGCACTGAGTACTGAGCAACCTGAGCACTGAGCACCCGGCACCCCGAGTACTGAGCACCCAGCACCCCGAGCACTGAGCACCCAGCGCCCTGAACACTGAGCACCCAGCACCCTGAGCACTGAGCACTGAGCACCCTGAGCACTGAGCACCCAGCACACCGAGTACTGAGCACTGAGCACCCTGAGTACTGAGCACCAAGCACCCTAAGTACTGAGCACTGAGCACCCTGAGTACTGAGCACCCAGCACCCTGAGCACTGAGTACCCAGCACCCTGAGTACTCAGCACTGAGAACCCTGAGTACTGAGCACCGAGCACCCTGAGTACTGAGCACCCAGCAAGCTGATCACTGAGCACCCAGCACCCTGAGCACTGAGCACTGAGCACACAGCACCCTGAGCACTCAGCACCCAGCACCCCGAGCACTGAACACTCAGCACCCCGAGCACAGAGCACCCAGCACCCTGAGCACTGAGCATCCTGTGGACTGAACACCCAGCACCCTGAGCACTGAGCACCCAGCACCCTGAGTACTGAGCACCGATCACCCTGAGCACTGAGCACCCAGCACCCCGAGCACTGAGCACCCAGCACCCTGAGTACTGAGCTCCCAGCACCCCGAGCACTAAGCACCCAGTACCCTGAGTACTGAGCACCCTGAGTATTGAGCACCGATCACCCTGAGCACTGAGCTCCCAGCACCCTGAGTACTGAGCACCCAGCACCCTGAGCACTGAGCACCCAGCACCCTGAGTACTGATCACCCAGCACCCTGAGCACTGAGCACACAGCACCCTGAGTACTGAGCACCCAGCACCCTGAGCACTTAGCACCCAGCACCCTGAGTACTGAGCACCCAGCACCCTGAGCACTGAGCACCCAGCACCCCGAGAATGAGCACCCAGCACCCCGAGTACTGAGCACCGAGCACCCTGAGCACTGAGTACCCAGCACCCTGAGCACTGAACACCCAGCAGCCTGAGTACTGAGCACCCAGCACCCTGAGTACTGAGCACCCAGCACCCTGAGCACTGAGCACCGATCACCCCGAGTACTGAGCACCCAGCCCCCTGAGTACTGAGCAGCCAGCACCCCGAGTACTGAGCACCGAGCACCCTGAGCACTGAGTACCCAGGACCCTGAGCACTGAACACCCAGCACCCTGAACACTGAACATACAGCACCCTGAGTACTGAGCACCTCGAGCACTGAGCACCCAGCACCCTGAGTACTGAGCACCGAGCACCCCGAGCACTGAGCACCCAGCACCCCGAGCACTGAGCACCCAGCACCCTGAGCACTGAGCACCCAGCACCCTTAGTACTGAGCACCCAGTACCCTGAGCACTGAGCACCCAGCACCCTGAGCACTGAGTACTGAGCACCGATCACATCGAGCACTGAGCACCCAGCACCCAGAGTACTGAGCACCCAGCACCCTGAGTACTAAGCACCGAGCACCCTGAGTACTGAGCACCCAGCACCCTGAACACTGAACATACAGCACCCTGAGTACTGAGCACCTCGAGCACTGAGCACCCAGCACCCTGAGTACTGAGCACCGAGCACCCCGAGCACTGAGCACCCAGCACCCCGAGCACTGAGCACCCAGCACCCCGAGCACTGAGCACCCACCACCCTGAGCACTGAGCACCCAGCACCCTGAGCACTGAGCACCCAGCACCCTGAGCACTGAGCACCCAGCACCCTGAGCACTGAGCACCCAGCACCCTGAGTACTGAGCACTGAGCACCTAGCACCCCGAGTATTGAGCACCCAGCACCCTGAGTACTGAGCACTGAGAACCCAGCACCCCGAGCACTGAGCACCCAGCACCCTGAGCACTGAGCAGCCAGCACCCGAGTACTAAGCAACCCGCACCCTGAGTACTGAGGACCCAACACCCTGAGTACTGAGCACTGAGCACCCAGCACCCAGCACCCCGAGCACTGAGCACCCAGCACCCTGAGCACTGAGCACCCAGCACCCTGAGTACTGAGCACCCAGCACCCTGAGCACTGAGCACCCAGCACCCTGAGCACTGAGCACCCAGCACCCTGAGCACTGAGCACACAGCACCCTGAGTACTGAGCACCCAGGACCCTGAGTACTGAGCACTGAGCACCCAGCACCCCGAGCACTGAGCACCCAGCACCCTGAGTACTGAGCACTGAGCACCCAGCACCCTGAGTACTGAGCACTGAGCACCCAGCACCCCGAGCACTGAGCACCCAGCACCCTGAGCACTGAGCACCCAGCACCCGAGTACTGAGCACCCAGCACAATGAGTACTGAGCACCCAGCACCCTGAATACTGAGCACCCAGCACCCCGAGTACTGAGCACCCAGCACCCTGAGTACTGAGCACCCAGCACCCTGAGCACTGAGCACCCAGCACCCCGAGCACTGAGCACCCAGCACCCTGAGTACTGAGCACCCAGCACCCTGAGCACTGAGCACCCAGCACCCTGAGCACTGAGCACCCAGCACCCTGAGCACTGAGCACCCAGCACCCTGAATAGTGAGCACCCAACGTACTGAGCACCGAGCACCCTGAGCACTGAGCACCCAGCACCCTGAGCACTGAGCACCCAGCACCCTGAGCACTGAGCACCCAGCACCCAAGTACTGAGCACCCAGCACCATGAGTACTGAGCACCCAGCACCCTGAGTACTGAGCACCGAGCACCCTGAGCACTGTGCACACAGCACCCTGAGCACTGAGCACCCAGGACCCTGAGCACTGAGGACCCAGCAGCCTGAGTAGTGAGCACCCAACGTACTGAGCACCGAGCACCCTGAGCACTGAGCACCCAGCACCCCGAGTACTGAGCACCCAGCACCCCGAGCACTGAGCACCCAGCGCCCTGAACACTGAGCACCCAGCACCCTGAGCACTGAGCACTGAGCACCCTGAGCACTGAGCACCCAGCACACCGAGTACTGAGCACTGAGCACCCTGAGTACTGAGCACCAAGCACCCTAAGTACTGAGCACTGAGCACCCTGAGTACTGAGCACCCAGCACCCTGAGCACTGAGTACCCAGCACCCTGAGTACTGAGCACTGAGAACCCTGAGTACTGAGCACCGAGCACCCTGAGTACTGAGCACCCAGCACGCTGATCACTGAGCACCCAGCACCCTGAGCACTGAGCACTGAGCACACAGCACCCAGAGCACTGAGCACCCAGCACCCCGAGCACTGAACACCCAGCACCCCGAGCACTGAGCACCCAGCACCCTGAGCACTGAGCACCCTGTGGACTGAACACCCAGCACCCTGAGCACTGAGCACCCAGCACCCTGAGTACTGAGCACCGATCACCCTGAGCACTGAGCACCCAGCACCCCGAGCACTGAGCACCCAGCACCCTGAGTACTGAGCTCCCAGCACCCCGAGCACTAAGCACCCAGTACCCTGAGTACTGAGCACCCCGAGCACTGAGCACCCAGCACCCTGATCACTGAGCACCCAGCACACTGAGCACTGATCACCCAGCACACTGCGCACTGAGCACCCAGCACCCTGAGTACTGAGCACCCAGCACCCTGAGTACTGAGCACTCAGCACCCTGAGTACTGAGCACCGAGCACCCCGAGCACTGAGCACCCAGCACCCTGAGCACTGAGCACCCTGAGGACTGAGCACCCAGCACCCTGAGCACTGAGCACCCAGAACCCCGAGCACTGAGCACCCAGCTCCCTGAGTACTGAGCACCCAGCACCCCGAGCACTGAGCACCCAGCACCCTGAGTACTGAGCACCCTGAGTACTGAGCACCGATCACCCTGAGCACTGAGCTCCCAGAACCCTGAGTACTGAGCACCCAGCACCCTGAGCACTGACCACCCAGCACCCTGAGTACTGAGCACCCAGCACCCTGAGCACTGAGCACCCAGCACCCTGAGTACTGAGCACCCAGCACCCTTAGCACTGAGCACCCAGCACGCTGAGTACTGAGCACACAGCACCCCGAGCACTGAGCACCCAGCACCCCGAGAATGAGCACCCAGCACCCCGAGTACTGAGCACCGAGCACCCTGAGCACTGAGTACCCAGCACGCTGAGCACTGAGCACCCAGCACCCTGAGTACTGAGCACCCAGCACCCTGAGTACTGAGCCCCCAGCACCCTGAGCACTGAGCACCCAGCACCCCGAGTACTGAGCACCCAGCACCCTGAGCACTGAGCCCCCAGCACCTTGAGTACTGAGCACCCAGCACCCTGAGTACTGAACACCCAGCACACTGAGCACTGAGCACTGAGCACCCTGAGCCCTGAGTACTGAGCACCGAGCACCCCGAGAACTCAGCACCCAGCACCCGGCGTACTGAGCACCCAGCACCCTGAGTACTGAGCACCCAGCACCCCGAGCACTGAGCACCCAGCACCCTGAGCACTGAGCACCCAGCACCCTGAGTACTGAGCACTGAGCACCCAGCACCCCGAGCACTTGGCACCCAGCACCCTGAGTACTAAGCACCCAGCACCCTGAGCACTGAACACACAGCACCCTGAGCACTGAACACAGAGCACCCTGAGTACTGAGCACATCGAGCACTGAGCACCCAGCACCCAGCGTACTGAGCACCGAGCACCCCGAGCACTGAGCACCCAGCACCCTGAGTACTGAGCACCCAGCACCCCGAGCACTGAGCACGCAGCACCCTGAGTACTGAGCACCCAGCGTACTGAGCACCGAGCACCAAGCACCCTGAGTACTGAGCACCCAGCAATCTGAGAACTGAGCACCCAGCACCCTGAGCACTGAGCACCCAGCACCCCGAGCACTGAGCACCCAGCACCCCGAGCACTGAGCCTGAGCACCCTGAGTACTGAGCACTGAGCACCCTGAGTACTGAGCACCGAGCACCCTGAGTACTGAGCACCCAGCACCCCGAGCACTGAGCACCGAGCACCCTGAGTAGTGAGCACCCAGCACCCTGAGCACTGAGCACCCAGCACAACGAGTACTGAGCACCCAGCACCCGGATTACTGAGCACCAAGCACCCTGAGCACTGAGCACCCAGCACCCCGAGCCCTGAGCACCCAGCACCCTGAGTACTACGCACCCAGCACCCTGAGTACTGAGCACCCTGCACCCTGAGTACTGAGCACCCAGCACACTGAGTACTGATCACCCAGCGTACTGAGCACCGAGCACCCCGAGCACTGAGCACCCAGCACCCTGAGTACTGAGCACCCTGCACCCTGAGTACTGAGCACCCAGCACACTGAGTACTGAGCACCCAGCGTACTGAGCACCGAGCACCCTGAGCACTGAGCACCCAGCACCCTGAGTACTGAGCACCCAGCACCCTGAGCAATGAGCACCCTGAGTACTGAGCACCCAGCACCTTGAGCACTGAGCACCGAGCACCCCGAGCACTGAGCACCCAGCACCCGGAGTACTGAGCACCCAGCACCCTGCGTACTAAGCACCGAGCACCCTGAGTACTGAGCACCCAGCACTCTGAGCACTGAACACACAGCACCCTGAGTACTGAGCACCTCGAGCACTGAACACCCAGCACCCTGAGTACTGAGCACCGAGCACCCCGAGCACTGAGCACCCAGCACCCCGAGCACTGAGCACCCAGCACCCCGAGCACTGAGCACCCAGCACCCTGAGTTCTGAGCACCCAGCACCCTGAGTACTGAGCACCCTGCACCCTGAGCACTGAGTACCCAGCACACTGAGCACTGAGCACCCAGCACCCTGAGCACTGAGCACACAGCACCCTGAGCACTGAGCACCCAGCACCCTGAGTACTGAGCACTGAGCACCCAGCACCCTGAGTACTGAGAACCCAGCACCCCGAGTACTGAGCACCCAGCACCCTGAGTACTGAGCACCCAGCACCCTGAGCACTGAGCACCCAGCACCCCGAGCACTGAGCAACCAGCACCCTGAGTACTGAGCACCCAGCACCCTGAGCACTGAGCACCCAGCACCCTGAGCACTGAGCACCCAGCACCCTGAGCACTGAGCACCCAGCACCCTGAGTAGTGAGCAACCAACGTACTGAGCACCGAGCACCCCGAGCACTGAGCACCCAGCACCCTGAGTACTGAGCACCGATCACCCCGAGCACTGAGCACCCAGCACCCTGAGTACTGAGCTCCGAGCACCCCGAGCACTGAGCACCCAGCGCCCTGAGCACTGAGCACCCAGCACCCTGAGCACTGAGCACCCAGCACCCTGAGTACTGAGCACCCAGCACCCTGAGTACTGAACACCCAGCACCCTGAGCACTGAGCACTGAGCACCCTGAGCACTGAGTACTGAGCAACCTGAGCACTGAGCACCCAGCACCCCGAGTACTGAGCACCCAGCACCCCGAGCACTGAGCACCCAGCGCCCTGAACACTGAGCACCCAGCACCCTGAGCACTGAGCACTGAGCACCCTGAGCACTGAGCACCCAGCACACCGAGTACTGAGCACTGAGCACCCTGAGTACTGAGCACCAAGCACCCTAAGTACTGAGCACTGAGCACCCTGAGTACTGAGCACCCAGCACCCTGAGCACTGAGTACCCAGCACCCTGAGTACTCAGCACTGAGAACCCTGAGTACTGAGCACCGAGCACCCTGAGTACTGAGCACCCAGCAAGCTGATCACTGAGCACCCAGCACCCTGAGCACTGAGCACTGAGCACACAGCACCCTGAGCACTCAGCACCCAGCACCCCGAGCACTGAACACTCAGCACCCCGAGCACAGAGCACCCAGCACCCTGAGCACTGAGCACCCTGTGGACTGAACACCCAGCACCCTGAGCACTGAGCACCCAGCACCCTGAGTACTGAGCACCGATCACCCTGAGCACTGAGCACCCAGCACCCCGAGCACTGAGCACCCAGCACCCTGAGTACTGAGCTCCCAGCACCCCGAGCACTAAGCACCCAGTACCCTGAGTACTGAGCACCCTGAGTATTGAGCACCGATCACCCTGAGGACTGAGCTCCCAGCACCCTGAGTACTGAGCACCCAGCACCCTGAGCACTGAGCACCCAGCACCCTGAGTACTGATCACCCAGCACCCTGAGCACTGAGCACACAGCACCCTGAGTACTGAGCACCCAGCACCCTGAGCACTTAGCACCCAGCACCCTGAGTACTGAGCACCCAGCACCCTGAGCACTGAGCACCCAGCACCCCGAGAATGAGCACCCAGCACCCCGAGTACTGAGCACCGAGCACCCTGAGCACTGAGTACCCAGCACCCTGAGCACTGAACACCCAGCAGCCTGAGTACTGAGCACCCAGCACCCTGAGTACTGAGCACCCAGCACCCTGAGCACTGAGCACCGATCACCCCGAGTACTGAGCACCCAGCCCCCTGAGTACTGAGCAGCCAGCACCCCGAGTACTGAGCACCGAGCACCCTGAGCACTGAGTACCCAGCACCCTGAGCACTGAACACCCAGCACCCTGAACACTGAACATACAGCACCCTGAGTACTGAGCACCTCGAGCACTGAGCACCCAGCACCCTGAGTACTGAGCACCGAGCACCCCGAGCACTGAGCACCCAGCACCCCGAGCACTGAGCACCCAGCACCCTGAGCACTGAGCACCCAGCACCCTTAGTACTGAGCACCCAGTACCCTGAGCACTGAGCACCCAGCACCCTGAGCACTGAGTACTGAGCACCGATCACATCGAGCACTGAGCACCCAGCACCCAGAGTACTGAGCACCCAGCACCCTGAGTACTAAGCACCGAGCACCCTGAGTACTGAGCACCCAGCACCCTGAACACTGAACATACAGCACCCTGAGTACTGAGCACCTCGAGCACTGAGCACCCAGCACCCTGAGTACTGAGCACCGAGCACCCCGAGCACTGAGCACCCAGCACCCCGAGCACTGAGCACCCAGCACCCCGAGCACTGAGCACCCACCACCCTGAGCACTGAGCACCCAGCACCCTGAGCACTGAGCACCCAGCACCCTGAGCACTGAGCACCCAGCACCCTGAGCACTGAGCACCCAGCACCCTGAGTACTGAGCACTGAGCACCTAGCACCCCGAGTATTGAGCACCCAGCACCCTGAGTACTGAGCACTGAGAACCCAGCACCCCGAGCACTGAGCACCCAGCACCCTGAGCACTGAGCAGCCAGCACCCGAGTACTAAGCAACCAGCACCCTGAGTACTGAGGACCCAACACCCTGAGTACTGAGCACTGAGCACCCAGCACCCAGCACCCCGAGCACTGAGCACCCAGCACCCTGAGCACTGAGCACCCAGCACCCTGAGTACTGAGCACCCAGCACCCTGAGCACTGAGCACCCAGCACCCTGAGCACTGAGCACCCAGCACCCTGAGCACTGAGCACACAGCACCCTGAGTACTGAGCACCCAGGACCCTGAGTACTGAGCACTGAGCACCCAGCACACCGAGCACTGAGCACCCAGCACCCTGAGTACTGAGCACTGAGCACCCAGCACCCTGAGTACTGAGCACTGAGCACCCAGCACCCCGAGCACTGAGCACCCAGCACCCTGAGCACTGAGCACCCAGCACCCGAGTACTGAGCACCCAGCACAATGAGTACTGAGCAGGCAGCACCCTGAATACTGAGCACCCAGCACCCCGAGTACTGAGCACCCAGCACCCTGAGTACTGAGCACCCAGCACCCTGAGCACTGAGCACCCAGCACCCCGAGCACTGAGCACCCAGCACCCTGAGTACTGAGCACCCAGCACCCTGAGCACTGAGCACCCAGCACCCTGAGCACTGAGCACCCAGCACCCTGAGCACTGAGCACCCAGCACCCTGAATAGTGAGCACCCAACGTACTGAGCACCGAGCACCCTGAGCACTGAGCACCCAGCACCCTGAGCACTGAGCACCCAGCACCCTGAGCACTGAGCACCCAGCACCCAAGTACTGAGCACCCAGCACCATGAGTACTGAGCACCCAGCACCCTGAGTACTGAGCACCGAGCACCCTGAGCACTGTGCACACAGCACCCTGAGCACTGAGCACCCAGGACCCTGAGCACTGAGGACCCAGCAGCCTGAGTAGTGAGCACCCAACGTACTGAGCACCGAGCACCCTGAGCACTGAGCACCCAGCACCCCGAGTACTGAGCACCCAGCACCCCGAGCACTGAGCACCCAGCGCCCTGAACACTGAGCACCCAGCACCCTGAGCACTGAGCACTGAGCACCCTGAGCACTGAGCACCCAGCACACCGAGTACTGAGCACTGAGCACCCTGAGTACTGAGCACCAAGCACCCTAAGTACTGAGCACTGAGCACCCTGAGTACTGAGCACCCAGCACCCTGAGCACTGAGTACCCAGCACCCTGAGTACTGAGCACTGAGAACCCTGAGTACTGAGCACCGAGCACCCTGAGTACTGAGCACCCAGCACGCTGATCACTGAGCACCCAGCACCCTGAGCACTGAGCACTGAGCACACAGCACCCTGAGCACTGAGCACGCAGCACCCCGAGCACTGAACACCCAGCACCCCGAGCACTGAGCACCCAGCACCCTGAGCACTGAGCACCCTGTGGACTGATCACCCAGCACCCTGAGCACTGAGCACCCAGCACCCTGAGTACTGAGCACCGATCACCCTGAGCACTGAGCACCCAGCACCCCGAGCACTGAGCACCCAGCACCCTGAGTACTGAGCTCCCAGCACCCCGAGCACTAAGCACCCAGTACCCTGAGTACTGAGCACCCTGAGTATTGAGCACCGATCACCCTGAGGACTGAGCTCCCAGCACCCTGAGTACTGAGCACCCAGCACCCTGAGCACTGAGCACCCAGCACCCTGAGTACTGATCACCCAGCACCCTGAGCACTGAGCACACAGCACCCTGAGTACTGAGCACCCAGCACCCTGAGCACTGAGCACCCAGCACCCTGAGTACTGAGCACCCAGCACCCTGAGCACTGAGCACCCAGCACCCCGAGAATGAGCACCCAGCACCCCGAGTACTGAGCACCGAGCACCCTGAGCACTGAGTACCCAGCACCCTGAGCACTGAACACCCAGCAGCCTGAGTACTGAGCACCCAGCACCCTGAGTACTGAGCACCCAGCACCCTGAGCACTGAGCACCGATCACCCCGAGTACTGAGCACCCAGCCCCCTGAGTACTGAGCAGCCAGCACCCCGAGTACTGAGCACCGAGCACCCTGAGCACTGAGTACCCAGCACCCTGAGCACTGAACACCCAGCACCCTGAACACTGAACATAGAGCACCCTGAGTACTGAGCACCTCGAGCACTGAGCACCGAGCACCCTGAGTACTGAGCACCGAGCACCCCGAGCACTGAGCACCCAGCACCCCGAGCACTGAGCACCCAGCACCCTGAGCACTGAGCACCCAGCACCCTGAGCACTGAGTACTGAGCACCGATCACATCGAGCACTGAGCACCCAGCACCCAGAGTACTGAGAACCCAGCACCCTGAGTACTAAGCACAGAGCACCCTGAGTACTGAGCACCCAGCACCCTGAACACTGAACATACAGCACCCTGAGTACTGAGCACCTCGAGCACTGAGCACCCAGCACCCTGAGTACTGAGCACCGAGCACCCCGAGCACTGAGCACCCAGCACCCCGAGCACTGAGCACCCAGCACCCCGAGCACTGAGCACCCACCACCCTGAGCACTGAGCGCCCAGCACCCTGAGCACTGAGCACCCAGCACCCTGAGCACTGAGCACCCAGCACCCTGAGCACTGAGCACCCAGCACCCTGAGTACTGAGCACTGAGCACCCAGCACCCCGAGCACTGAGCACCCAGCACCCTGAGCACTGAGCAGCCAGCACCCGAGTACTAAGCAACCAGCACCCTGAGTACTGAGGACCCAACACCCTGAGTACTGAGCACTGAGCACCCAGCACCCAGAACCCTGAGCACTGAGCACCCAGCACCCTGAGCACTGAGCACCCAGCACCCTGAGTACTGAGCACCCAGCACCCTGAGCACTGAGCACCCAGCACCCTGAGCACTGAGCACCCAGCACCCTGAGCACTGAGCACACAGCACCCTGAGTACTGAGCACCCAGGACCCTGAGTACTGAGCACTGAGCACCCAGCACCCCGAGCACTGAGCACCCAGCACCCTGAGTACTGAGCACTGAGCACCCAGCACCCTGAGTACTGAGCACTGAGCACCCAGCACCCCGAGCACTGAGCACCCAGCACCCTGAGCACTGAGCACCCAGCACCCGAGTACTGAGCACCCAGCACAATGAGTACTGAGCACCCAGCACCCTGAATACTGAGCACCCAGCACCCCGAGTACTGAGCACCCAGCACCCTGAGTACTGAGCACCCAGCACCCTGAGCACTGAGCACCCAGCACCCCGAGCACTGAGCACCCAGCACCCTGAGTACTGAGCACCCAGCACCCTGAGCACAGAGCACCCAGCACCCTGAGCACTGAGCACCCAGCACCCTGAGCACTGAGCATCCAGCACCCTGAATAGTGAGCACCCAACGTACTGAGCAACGAGCACCCTGAGCACTGAGCACCCAGCACCCTGAGCACTGAGCACCCAGCACCCAAGTACTGAGCACCCAGCACCCTGAGTACTGAGCACCCAGCACCCTGAGTACTGAGCACCGAGCACCCTGAGCACTGAGCACACAGCACCCTGAGCACTGAGCACCCAGGACCCTGAGCACTGAGGACCCAGCAGCCTGAGTAGTGAGCACCCAACGTACTGAGCACCGAGCACCCCGAGCACTGAGCACTCAGCGCCCCGAGCACTGAGCACCCAGCACCCTGAGCACTGAGCACCCAGCACCCTGAGTACTGAGCACCCAGCACCCTGAGTACTGAGCTCCCAGCACCCCGAGCACTGAGCATCCAGTACCCTGAGTACTGAGCAACCTGAGTACTGAGCACCGATCACCCTGAGCACTGAGCTCCCAGCACCCTGTGTACTGAGCACCCAGCACCCTGAGCACTGTGCGCCCAGCACCCTGAGTACTGATCACCCAGCACCCTGAGCACTGAGCACCCAGCAAACTGAGTACTGAGCACCCAGCACCCTGAGCACTGAGCACCCAGCACCCCGAGTACTGAGCACCGAGCACCCTGAGCACTGAGTACCCAGCACCCTGAGCACTGAGCACCCAGCACCCTGAGTACTGAGCACCCAGCACACTGAGTACTGAGCACCCTGCACCCTGAGCAATGAGCACCGAGCACCCCGAGTACTGAGCACCCAGCACCCTGAGTACTGAGCACCCAGCACCCTGAGTACTGAACACCCAGCACCCTGAGCACTGAGCACCCAGCACTCTGAGTACTGAGCACCCAGCACCCTGAGTACTGAACACCCAGCACCCTGAGCACTGAGCACTGAGCACCCTGAGCACTGAGTACTGAGCACCCAGCACTCTGAGTACTGAGCACCCAGCACCCTGAGTACTGAGCACCCAGCACCCTGATCACTGAGCACCCAGCACCCTGAGCACTGAGCACCCAGCACCTTGAGTACTGAGCACCGAGCACCCCGAGCACTGAGCACCCAGCACCCTGAGCACTGAGCACCCAGCAACCTGAGCACTGAGCACCCAGCACCCTGAGCACTGAGCACCCAGCACCCCGAGCACTGATCACCCAGCACCCTGAGTACTGAGCACCCAGCACCCTGAGCACTGAGCACCCAGCACCCTGAGTACTGAGCACCCAGCACCCTGAGTACTGAGCAACCAGCACCCTGAGCACTGAGCACACAGCACCCTGAGCACTGAGCACCCAGCACCCCGAGCACTGAACACCCAGCACCCCGAGCACTGAGCACCCAGCACCCTGAGCACTGAGCACCCTGTGGACTGAACACCCAGCACCCTGAGCACTGAGCACCCAGCACCCTGAGCACTGAGCACCCAGCACCCTGAGCACTGAGCACCCAGCACCCCGAGCACTGAGCACCCAGCACCCTGAGAACTGAGCTCCCAGCACCCCGAGCACTGAGCACCCAGTAACCTGAGTACTGAGCACCCTGAGTATTGAGCACCGATCACCCTGAGCACTGAGCTCCCAGCACCCTGAGTACTGAGCACCCAGCACCCTGAGCACTGAGCACCCAGCACCCTGAGTACTGAGCACCCAGCACCCTGAGCACTGAGCACCCAGCACCCTGAGTACTGAGCACCCAGCACCACGAGCACTGAGCACCCAGCACCCTGAGTACTGTGCAAGCAGCACCCCGAGCACTGAGCACCCAACACCCCAAGAATGAGCACCCAGCACGCCGAGTACTGAGCACCGAGCACCCTGAGCACTGAGTACCCAGCACCATGAGCACTGAGCACCCAGCACCCTGAGTACTGAGCACCCAGCACACTGAGTACTGAGCACCCAGCACCCTGAGCAATGAGCACCGAGCACCCCGAGTACTGAGCACCCAGCACCCTGAGTACTGAGCACCCAGCACACTGAGTACTGAACACCCAGCACCCTGAGCACTGAGCACCCAGCACTCTGAGTACTGAGCACCCAGCACCCTGAGTACTGAACGCCCAGCACCCTGAGCACTGAGCACTGAGCACCCTGAGCACTGAGTACTGAGCACTGAGCAACCTGAGCACTGAGCACCCAGCACCCCGAGTACTGAGCACCCAGCACCCCGAGCACTGAGCACCCAGCGCCCTGACCACTGAGCACCCATCAGCCCGAGCACTGAGCACTGAGCACCCTGAGCACTGAGCACCCAGCACACCGAGTACTGAGCACTGAGCACCCTGAGTACTGAGCACCAAGCACCCTAAGTACTGAGCACTGAGCACCCTGAGTACTGAGCACCCAGCACCCTGAGCACTGAGCACCCAGCACCCTGAGCACTGAGCACACAGCACCCTGAGCACTGAGCACCCAGCACCCCGAGCACTGAGCACCCAGCACCCCGAGCACTGAGCAACCAGCGCCCTGACCACTGAGCACCCAGCAGCCCGAGCACTGAGCACTGAGCACCCTGAGCACTGAGCACCCAGCACACCGAGTACTGAGCACTGAGCACCCTGAGTACTGAGCACCAAGCACCCTAAGTACTGAGCACTGAGCACCCTGAGTACTGAGCACCCAGCACCCTGAGCACTGAGTACCCAGCACCCTGAGTACTGAGCACTGAGAACCCTGAGTACTGAGCACCAAGTACCCTGAGTACTGAGCACCAAGCACCCTGATCACTGAGCACCCAGCACCCTGAGCACTGAGTACCCAGCACCTTGAGTACTGAGCACCGAGCACCCCGAGCACTGAGCACCCAGCACCCTGAGTACTGAGCACCCAGCAACCTGAGCACTGAGCACCCAGCACCCTGAGCACTGAGCACCCAGCACCAGGAGCACTGATCACCCAGCACCCTGAGTACTGAGCACCCAGCACCCTGAGCACTGAGCACCCAGCACCCTGAGTACTGAGCACCCAGCACCCTGAGTACTGAGCAACCAGCACCCTGAGCACTGAGCACTGAGCACACAGCACCCTGAGCACTGAGTACCCAGCACCCCGAGCACTGAACACCCAGCACCCCGAGCACTGAGCACCCAGCACCCTGAGCACTGAGCACCCTGTGGACTGAACACCCAGCACCCTGAGCACTGAGCACCCAGCACCCTGAGTACTGAGCACCGATCACCCTGAGCACTGAGCACCCAGCACCCCGAGCACTGAGCACCCAGCACCCTGAGAACTGTGCTCCCAGCACCCCGAGCACTGAGCACCCAGTACCCTGAGTACTGAGCACCCTGAGTATTGAGCACCGATCACCCTGAGCACTGAGCTCCCAGCACCCTGAGTACTGAGCACCCAGCACCCTGAGCACTGAGCACCCAGCACCCTGAATACTGAGCACCCAGCACCCTGAGCACTGAGCACCCAGCACCCTTAGTACTGAGCACCCAGCACCCTGAGCACTGAGCACCCAGCACCCAGAGTACTGAGCACCCGGCACCCTGAGCACTGAGCACCCAGCACCCCGAGAATGAGCACCCAGCACCCCGAGTACTGAGCACCGAGCACCCTGAGCACTGAGTACCCAGCACACTGAGCACTGAACACCCAGCACCCTGAGTACTGAGCACCCAGCACCCTGAGTACTGAGCACCCAGCACCCTGAGCACTGAGCACCGATCACCCCGAGTACTGAGCACCCAGCATCCTGAGTACTGAGCACCCAGCACCCTGAGTACTGAACACCCAGCACCCTGAGCACTGAGCACTGAGCACCCTGAGCACTGAGTACTGAGCACCGAGCACCCCGAGCACTAAGCACCCAGCACCCAGAGTACTGAGCACCCAGCACCCTGAGTACTAAGCACCGAGCACCCTGAGTACTGAGCACCCAGCACCCTGAACACTGAACATACAGCACCCTGAGTACTGAGCACCTCGAGCACTGAGCACCCAGCACCCTGAGTACTGAGCACCGAGCACCCCGAGCAATGAGCACCCAGCACCCCGAGCACTGAGCACCCAGCACCCCGAGCACTGAGCACCCAGCACCCTGAGCACTGAGCACCCAGCACCCTGAGTACTGAGCACCCAGTACCCTGAGCACTGAGTACCCAGCACCCTGAGCACTGAGCACCCAGCACCCTGAGCAATGAGCACCCAGCACCCTGAGCACTGAGCACCCAGCACCCTGAGTACTGAGCACTGAGCACCTAGCACCCCGAGTACTGAGCACCCAGCACCCTGAGTACTGAGCACTGAGCAACCAGCACCCCGAGCACTGAGCACCCAGCACCCTGAGCACTGAGCACCCAGCACCCGAGTACTAAGCAACCAGCACCCTGAGTACTGAGCACCCAGCACCCTGAGTACTGAGCACCCAGCACCCCGAGTACTGAGGACATAACACCCTGAGTTCTGAGCACCCAGCACCCTGAGCCCTGAGCACCCAGCACCCCGAGCACTGAGCACCCAGCACCCTGAGTACTGAGCACCCAGCACCCTGAGCACTGAGCACCCAGCACCCTGAGCACTGAGCACCCAGCACCCTGAGCACTGAGCACACAGCACCCTGAGTACTGAGCACCCAGGACCCTGAGTACTGAGCACTGAGCACGCAGCACCCCGAGCACTGAGCACCCAGCACCCTGAGTACTGAGCACTGAGCACCCAGCACCCCGAGCACTGAGCACCCAGGACCCTGAGCACTGAGCACCCAGCACCCGAGTACTGAGCACCCAGCACAATGAGTACTGAGCACCCAGCACCCTGAATACTGAGCACGCAGCACCCCGAGTACTGAGCACCCAGCACCCTGAGTACTGAGCACCCAGCACCCTGAGCACTGAGCACCCAGCACCCCGAGCACTGAGCACCCAGCACCCTGCGTACTGAGCACCCAGCACCCAGAGCACTGAGCACCCAGCACCCTGAGCACTGAGCACCCAGCTCCCTGAGCACTGAGCACCCAGCACCCTGAGTAGTGAGCACCCAACGTACTGAGCACCGAGCACCCCGAGCACTGAGCACCCAGCACCCTGAGCACTGAGCACCCAGCACCCTGAGCACTGAGCACCGATCACCCCGAGCACTGAGCACCCAGCACCCTGAGTACTGAGCTCCGAGCACCCCGAGCACTGAGCACCCAGCGCCCCGAGCACTGAGCACCCAGCACCGTGAGCACTGAGCACCCAGCACCCTGAGTACTGAGCACCCAGCACCCTGAGTACTGAACACCCTGCACCCTGAGCACTGAGCACTGAGCACCCTGAGCACGGAGTACTGAGCACTGAGCAACCTGAGCACTGAGCACCCAGCACCCCGGGTACTGAGCACACAGCACCCCGAGCACTGAGCACACAGCGCCCTGAGCACTGAGCACCCAGCACCCCGAGCACTGAGCACTGAGCACCCTGAGCACTGAGCACCCTGAGTACTGAGCACCAAGCACCCTAAGTACTGAGCACTGAGCACCCTGAGTACTGAGCACCCAGCACCCTGAGCACTGAGCACCCAGCACCCTGAGCACTGAGCACACAGCACCCTGAGCACTGTGCACCCAGCACCCCGAGCACTGAGCACCCAGCACCCCGAGCACTGAGCAACCAGCGCCCTGACCACTGAGCACCCAGCAGCCCGAGCACTGAGCACCCTGAGCACTGAGCACCCAGCACACCGAGTACTGAGCACTGAGCACCCTGAGTACTGAGCACCAAGCACCCTAAGTACTGAGCACTGAGCACCCTGAGTACTGAGCACCCAGCACCCCGAGCACTGAGCACCCAGCACCCTGAGCACTGAGCACCCTGTGGACTGAACACCCAGCACCCTGAGCACTGAGCACCCAGCACCCTGAGTACTGAGCACCGATCACCCTGAGCACTGAGCACCCAGCACCCCGAGCACTGAGCACCCAGCACCCTGAGAACTGTGCTCCCAGCACCCCGAGCACTGAGCACCCAGTACCCTGAGTACTGAGCACCCTGAGTATTGAGCACCGATCACCCTGAGCACTGAGCTCCCAGCACCCTGAGTACTGAGCACCCAGCATCCTGAGCACTGAGCACCCAGCACCCTGAATACTGAGCACCCAGCACCCTGAGCACTGAGCACCCAGCACCCTTAGTACTGAGCACCCAGCACCCTGAGCACTGAGCACCCAGCACCCTGAGTACTGAGCACCCTGCACCCTGAGCACTGAGTACCCAGCACACTGAGCACTGAACACCCAGCACCCTGAGTACTGAGCACCCAGCACCCTGAGTACTGAGCACCCAGCACCCTGAGTACTAAGCACCGAGCACCCTGAGTACTGAGCACCCAGCACC